>NC_044325.1:140603534-141853534 GCF_007399415.2 Gopherus evgoodei | reverse complement strand
AGTACCTTCTTTTCAGGCAGCTAGCCCTTTTCCCTCCAGGGCTGGAGAAAGAATCCTGCAGCTTCTGGCCCCTAGCCCTCTTATCAGGGCCAGCTGGGCCCTAATTGAGCTGGCCACAGCTATGGCTGCTTCCCCAATCAGCCTAGCTTGGCTGCTTTTAACTCCTGCCTATCAGAGTGGGGCAGCCATCCCACTACACCATCACTGATTTCAGCTGGAATTGCGAGTGGTCAGAGCTTCTAAAAACCCAGTTCTTAATATATTGGAAAGATAGGCAATTGCTTTTCTGAAGGGGAGGCCACCAGACAGGGGTCTGGTGAGAGATACAGATGAGATTTATGGGACAGATGTGACCTGGTCCCGAATGCACTCTCAGAGACACCTGGGTCTTGATTCTGAGCTGGATGGTTGATAGCCAAAGGTAGTTGAATCTTTAATGTAAATAATAATATTCATCCGAGTTTTTAAATGAATTCACTCTGTCTGAGTCTCTGCCCCTTTTGTGTTCATTCTCTGTGGCATGAGGAATGCTCACAGCAACAGTGGGCCAGATCCTCAGCTGGCATAAAAGATTGCAGTGCCATTGGCTTCAATGAAGCATCACCGCTTTGCACCCTGCAGGGAATTTGGTGCAATAGATGATATAGAGCAGTTCAGTTGGTTTGGGCATGTGGATGATTTAGAAGCAAGTTCACAGGCTTTTGTCCAATGCATAAAGTGAGGATTAGCTGGAATTTTAATGTCTAGTTCCCAGCTGCCTATGCATCTTCCACTGAATTCAACTGTGTGGGCCACGGCACTTCTGAAAATCAGACCCAGCTGGAGGCACCCAAAGTCAGAGGCCACCCATTTTCCCTTTGCTGCCAGGCTCAGCAGAGAAGGCAAAGGCTGAATGGGATGTGGTGACTCCCACCCTTGAAGGTCACCCCTGCAGATCAGAGATGATGAGTAGTGTTGCAGTGTCTCTACCCATGCTGTACCAATCTTTACCTAAAAAGAGGGCTCTGTTCTTCCAGGCTCTTAATTTTGCATTTCACTATGGTGTGGGTAAAGTGAGTGGGGACTGCTTATACTCCGATATCAGGAGGTAATTAGGAAGTAGAGCTCTGGCACATTCCCATGCCCTGGAACAGAAGATCTATGTTAGTTAGAAGAAACACACTCTTCTGGCTAAAGATGAAGACAAGGAGTCAGGAGATTATCCATTGAGACAAGCCAGATCATCCTTTGCCTTGCACTTTGTGCAGCCATTTACATAAGTGCAAAGTCCACGCAGGAAGTTACTGTTCTGTTGTGGTAGTGTTTCACAACCACGTTGTATAGGTGTGACTGTCTCCAAAGGGTGCAAGGGCTGTGAAGATCCCAACTTAGACAGAGGAAGTGAGAAAAGAAAATGTTTTATGATTAGGGCACAGGACTGGGACTCAGCAGATCTGAGTTCAATTCGCAGATTTATGACAGATTGCATAACCCTGGGCAATTAATTTAATCTCTCCAAGCCTCAGTTTCCCTATCAACAGTAGCACTGAATTGTCTCAGAGGGATGTAGGACGTCTCCGTTAATTAATGTATATAAAGCACTCTGAAGCCTCCAGATGGGAAAGCACTATAGAAAGTCAAAAAGAGACAAAGAGTCCTGTGGCACCTTATAGACTAACAGAAGTGTTGGAGCATGCGTCTGACAAAGTGGGTATTCACCCACGAAAGCTTATGCTCCAATACGTCTGTTAGTCTATAAGGTGCCACAGGACTCTTTGTCACTTTTTACAGATCCAGACTAACATGGCTACCCCTCTGATAGAAATTCAAGGCATCCTTAGACGGATTAGGTGAGCAACCCAAGAGCCGAACAGACCCATAGAGAGAACCACAATAAATAAACATCCCTGCTCCATTCACTCAAGTTCATTTAGTGTTAATCAACTGTGATCCCACAGAAATCAGCCAGGATGATCAAACCACATGCCTGCACACCAGTAATGGGTTTTGACAGCACGACATAATGGGAGGAAATAATATAGCTAAGCCTGAGGGACATCATAATGAAAATTTCATCACCCTAACTGCCTCTCCCACTGACCCCAACTGCTAGATGGGTAATTGGGACTCCACAGTTAGAGAGATAATTGGGACAAGGAGCTACAGGGGCTTTGGGGACAGTTTGTTCTCCATACAAAGAAATGCAGACATCTTGATATTTCCATTGACTGGCAGATCTGAGAATTCACATGCAGGCAGCAGGGTATAAGACCATCATGCTCTGTGGCTTAGGAACCCCCGAATGGTTTACACAGCCTTGGTTCCTTCCTTTGCTTAGAGGGCTTTGGGACTGGTTTGTTCACTTGTATTCCTTTGCTAAAGAGGAAGCAAAGCTAAGGGGAGAAACAACAGGGCCTGTGTTTGTTGACATCCCTGGCACGAGCACTGAGTAAGTGGCTAACCTGCAACTAGCCTGCGGCTATACCACCGGCAGGTCTTTGATGCTGGCAGATTTTTCATGCTAAGCAGGGCTGAACCCAGTCAGTGCTTTGATGAGAGACCTCCCAGGGAAAGCCAGAGTGATACGGGAAGTGGTGTTGGTAATTCAGGAGACTGTCATTTCCTCAGAGCTGGAACTGACCCAAATGCCCCCTCCATGATGCTAGCAGGCTCTGAGCTGCTGGAGGTGCAGTCCTTCAGATAAGACATGAATCCAGGTCCCCATCACTTGTGAGCATTAAATCCCTCCTCCAACTAAGCATGTAAGCATATGAAGGCATGGGGAACAGCCACGTGCTGCAAGATATGCACTTGCTTTAAGTGTTTTGCTGGATTGGGGCCTCAACAACCTTTGGCACTCTTCACAAGAGTAGAGGTAATAACCATGATGTCCTAATCAATCTCCAGTTCAGGTAACTAGAGTCCTCCTCCTGGAATTTCTCCTGCAGTTTCAGATGAGCATGGGATTATTTTGCTTTCTGAATGTGGCTGGTGGGAACATCAGCAACAAAAGAAACGGTATTAAGCTGATAATAAGCTTCCTGTTGTGTCTTCCATGTATCCCAAGAGGCTTTGCAGACTCAAGGCCAAATCATGACCTGCATTTCATGATTGCACCACCGAAGGAAGATGCCCAGGGCCTCTTCATACTCTCCATCTATCATCAGGGCAAGTACCCAGAACTCAGCAGAACATGACCGATGAGGACTAACTACCATACCAACTGACACATCATGACCCCAAAGAGGCACAGTCTGCTGGCTAGAAGCTGTGACTGTGATGTACAGTGCTCTAGACAATGGAAAAGCAGTGTCTCTCTGAGTGTTTGTGCCATGCATTCCTCTGCCAGGAATTCTCTCCCATCTAGCAGGATCCTGGGAGCAGAGGATTTACTAATCACCATCTCTGTTCCTTGTCTGAGCAATGGCTAGGGCAGCCTTCAAAGTTAAGGCAGAAATATAACATATAGTCTGTAACACCCAGACATAATAGGGTCAGTCTTAGTTACTCTCAGCTCCCAACTATGTCCTATAACGGGAGCTAAATACAAGAATTGAGACCAGTTGTACTGGTTTGAGAATCTAGCACTTCATGGCAATGCCTCAGATAGACCTTACATTCAGCCTTGGAAACAATGGGCCAAGCTCCCCTCCTGGTATATACCGAAGCCAGTGGAGCTACTTTGGTTTACACGGGGGAGGATCTAGCCCAACAACTTTCTGAAATTGCTTCTTTCTCATAATAAAGTGTTTTCCTGCTCTCACGAATGCTGGCCTTGCAGGACGATGCGCTGACTCGTGTCTCCATTAACCAGATACTTGGAGGTGCACCCAAAACACATGAATTATTAGAAGGAATGGCAAGGTTACTGGTAATTAGTATTCATAAAGGATAGGCTGCTATTTTCCCAAGTCGACAGCTGACACGATGAGTGAGTCGTACTGAACATACATAATAACTAAGTACCTTATTATTTATAATAACCCAGTTTATTCCATACTCAATCCCATATGCAAAATGACTTAATAGGCAGCTTTTGGATGAGAAGGAAGGAAAAGACTATTATCATGAATAAGGACCCCAAACCTAGTTTGTAAGGGTAGGCCCAGCTCTTTTCCTAGGAATGCTTACTTCCAAATTAATGCTTCTGACCCATGCACCTAGAGCAAATCTTTGAAATGTCCATGTTAGATCTTATTTGTGTTTCCTGTATTTGAAATAATGAGGGCACATTCATACACATGCCAAAGGCACATACACACTGACTGCACACACACTTGAGTGCATGATCATTCACTCTCTGTACATGCTCATACACAGATAGTGCATGCACAGTCATTTGCACACTGAACATATATATCCATTGAGCTCACACCCAGTTACACATACCACACACACCATGAAGGCAGGCATGCAGCACACTCAAATACACAGTAAATTCACAAGTATTGCAAAGACTTACTCCACATACACATTGAGCACACACACAGTGCACATTCACAACAGCATACATATATATACCCTGAGTGTTCACAGCCCATGCATTTCCACCTACATACACCCTCTTAACACACAGCACACACTCAACAAAGGGCACATGCAGCACTGACACACACCTTCGCATACACTGCACACACAGTCAGCACTTACACTCAGCCCACAGACATACGTGTGCAGATTCACACATGTAGCTTCTCATGCCTCAGTCTGCAGTAAGATGCTTAAATGGCCATTTAATTAATAATACTTAGCACTCGGAGAGCACTGTATATTTATTTTCAGTGTGCACGAACACACGAACTAATTAGAAAAATTAATTAGTGCTGCCTGCAAAGCAGAGAAAAATGAGGGAGAAGAAAGAGAGAGAGAATGAGACAGAGAGAGACGGAGAGAATGTGAGAGACAGACAGTTGAGAGAGATAGATAAAAGGCCTATATAAAAATAGAAGCTGACTTGTTCTCCCTTATTCAAGTGCAACATGGCTCTGCATATCAACAGCCAGAGACCAGCTCCCCACCTGGGGTTCTGATGCAGCCCTCCAGGGGGAATATCCATTATTGAGAACAAGTGACAGACAAACCCTTTCACTCTCTCCTGTTCTGCCAAAGAGGGGCCTGCCCTTGCTGGGAATCCAGGAGAACAGCTCACGCCCCCACTGGCCAGCCTGATTCCTGCCAGGATGTTCCTTTCCACTGTAATTTCCTCCTGCCAGGAATTACAGCCTGGCAAGAATTAACTGGTAGAGTGTCTGGGCTCTTTATGAGCACACGAGGGGTGGAGAAGCTCTGAGAGCCAAATGTGGGTTTGAGGGCTTGTCGGCAAGCTCTGGGTCTGGTTCTGCAAACCTATGGAGGCATTGGGGTGGACGATTGCTGGACAGTGCCTATTAACAAGAGGCTTGCTCTTGGATAGTCCAGTGGTTAGGGAAGCTAGCCTGGTCTTTAGGAGATCCAGGTGCAGGTCCCTGCTTTACCAGACTCTCCCTATGACCTTGGGAAAGTCATTTACTCACTTTGTGCCTCAGTTTCCCATCTGTACAGTTGAGATAATGGTGCTGCCCGAACTCACAGGGTTGCTGTGAGGATAAATACATTAAAGATCGTGAAGTGCTGGTGGCTGTATAAATACAATAGGCAGATAGTGATGGTGTATGCAGTGCTGCACCACTGTGAACTGGCATCTGGTCAGCTAATGTAAACTACAGGCACTCAGGGTTGCGTTCTGTCCTCCTCTAGTGGTGACTGACAGCTCAGGCACTGGAGACTCATGCTTTACATCCGTAGGTCCTGGATCTGATCCGTACTGCCAATGCCTCACCCAGGGATGCGGCATTACACTAGCACGGTCCCCACCCCAAAGGCACAAATGTAACATGATACACAGCAGAGACACAATGACGTGCAAAAAGAACAAGAGTACTTGTGGCACCTTAGAGACTAACAAATTTATTTGAGCATAAGCTTTCGTGATGTGCGGCCTTTAGAGCCTCCAGGATTCAGGGGAAAGGAAAGATCAAATAGATCGTTTGCAAGAAGAAGCAAGTCTGTACCGAGGGGCAAAATCTGAAATTGAGACCCTTCCCCCTTTCAAAACAATTACCACTGCGGGGAGGTCAGGGGAGCTAGAAAGTGAGCCTGCGCCATGCTTCCCTCACAGCCATGGCGGTGGGTCAGCTCCTGTCCCCATGCTCTCCACTCTGGGTGTTGAGACCTTGCGTGAGGGGGGGTCACAGTGCTGCTTGGGTTTGGCCAGACTGCCCTTCCATCATGACAGAATGAGTGGCTCTGTGACCTCATGTACCAAGCTGCAACACCACTTGGTACAGGGGCCCTCTCAAATGGGAGGCCCAGGGCAAGCTTCCCCCACGCAGCCCTGCAAGCAGGGAGAGGGTACAGGTGACACCTGGCACATAAGCTGCTTGGAAGGTCAATGGCTGAAGTGCAGAAGTTCCAGCACCCTCTGCTCTCACACTGCGGGGAGCTGCGGGTAGAGAATGGAACATGTGCTGCTGAAAGGGGCATCCTGGCAGCGAATGGTCAGTTATGAGAATGGTTCTTATTTGAAGTTTGATATGTGTGCGAGAGAGAGCTGGTAGGTGCAAAGCTCAGTCCAAACCCAGAAATCACTAGCTGTGCAGCCCATGTGACAGAGAAGAGGAGAGAGAGAGTGAGACTTATGACCCACATCCAAGACAAAAGGGAAGGGGAATCGGAAAACATGATACCTCCTCCAAAAGCTAGGAGACAAAACCACCCCGCAACCCTGGGGGGAAGGAGGGAGATGGCATAGCGCTATGTGGCAACCTGCCCCTGCACCGGGAATGGACACTGCTGGTGAACAGACACAGTATCAATGCCCAACATGGCATATGGTCCTCTCATGGGTGGATCGTGTCTACTTCTGACAGATGCCCGAGCAGTCTGACTCACTCACAGATTAGCAGCACTTGTAGAGCTTGTCATACTAATAAAGTGTCATTGAATTTAAACTAGGCTGTGTCTGGGCTTGTGCCCAACTGTACGTGTGTCTGTCTAGCACAATATCCCACCCTCCCAAGCTGCCTGATAATCCATTCACCACCCAACATTAACCTACTGAAAAGCCTGGGGAAGGTGTACTGCATCATTTCCTGTAACTGCCCAATGATTTTTAGGCTGGTGCTAGGGGCATGATGGAGCATTCACTTGCTTTCATTCTGGGTACCAGTAGCCATCCTGTGTTCCCATTAGTACTACTGTCCAGCCATATGTATCAGGCACTCATCTTGCCCAGCCATTCCAGATAGCATCTCTAACCCTAACTCCAAGTACTCTTCATATAGGAACCCTAACTCCAACATGGGGAGCCCCATTCATAGGATCCTTAACCTTAACTTCAAGTGTCCTACCCATAGGAATCCTAACCCTAACTCCATGTACCCTACCCATAAGAATCCTAACCCTAGGACGGGCAGCCCTACCCATAGGAATCCTAACTAAGGGCCCTTGCCATAAGAACCCTAACCCTAATTCCAAGTGTCCTACCCATAGGAACCTTAACCCTAGAGCGGGGTGCTGTACCCATAGGAATCCTAATTCTAACTACAAATTCCCTACTCATAGGAATTCTAACTCTAGGGCGGGGAGCCCTACCCATAAGAACCCTAACCCTAGGGCAGGAGTTCTACAGATAGGAATCCTAATCCTAGGATGGGGAGCAACACAAATAGGAACCCTAATCCTAACTCCATGTGCCCTAATTATAGAAACCCTAACTCTAGGGCAGGGATTCCTACCCATAGAAACCCTAAGCATAGACTGGGCAGTCTCACCCATAACAATACTAACCCTAACTCCAAGTGCCCTACCATAGGAACCCGAACCCCAGTGTGGGGAGCTCTACCCATAGAAACCCTAACCCTAACTCCATGTTTCCTACCTATAGGAACATTAACCTAAGGGTGGATAGCCCTACGCATTGGAATCCTAACCCTAAATCCAAGTGCCCTACTTATAGGAACCATAATTCTAGGCACAGAGCTCTAATGTCCTGCGTTCAAACACGTGTTGCAAGGATATCTACATTGCTACAGCCGTCAAGTGGATTAGGCATGGTCACTTATTGGGAAGCATCCTAAACTTCCAGCTGATTTTCTGTGACCTTGTGGGAGATCTTGTCCACTCACCTCGGCAATGCATGTGGAATGTAGAGCTGGTCAGAGAAAGTTTAATGGAACCACAGTCTATCAAAATCTAAATGCTTCATGAAACTGAGTTGTCTTTGCTGGAATTTTGTTTTCAGGACCATAAAAAGAAAAAAGTTCCGACAATGTCCAAACATCCTCATTTTCACATTTTTGGAATAAAGCATTGTGAAACTTTGTTTTGAAATGACTTTTCATTTAGTATTTTTCACTTTGTATTGTACTATAATATACTGTAAAATCCTTTGCCTTGTGTCAAAATGAAACTTTTCAAGTGACTCAAAATGAAAATATCTTTGTCTTTTCACTTCTGATACATTTCAAAGTTTTTGGCTTGTGCGCCGATTCGAAATGAAGCCAATTTTCAAAAGCTTTCATGAAACGGAACTCCTATCCTCTGCACATCTCTTCTGGAAAGGTCACTTGAAATTAAGCTCCCACAACCCAACCCTTTGCTAATCCTGTTGTTTAAAGAACATTCCTCTGACAAACGGATGGCAGCACTGTTGTTGCAAATGAAAGATAAGCAGAAATGTTAAATTTCTGGGGCCAGATCCTCAGCTGGCATAAATCAGCATAGCTACACTGAAATCAGTAGAGTGATGATGATTTACACTGGTTGGGCCTCTGACCTGTGTTTAAGAGAAGATGCTTCCAAGCTTTTAAACAACATATGCTCTGCTTGCTCATCAGATGCTGCCATAGATTTGGAAGTTCACTGAACTGGAATCATAAGAAACACTGAGATGGTTTGTGCAGTTCACGGAATTGGAATCACCAGCACATTTTGTATCATTTCTACGATGATAGTGCTGAGGGTCCCCTGGTGCCAGGCGCTGTATGAACACAAAGCAAGACACAGCTCTTGCTCTGAAGAATTTACAGGCTCAGCAAGACAAAGGATGGGAGAAATGGAGGATTATCATCCGCATCTGTAAAACAGGAGAACTAAGGCAAAGAGACATGAAGTGTTTTGCTCCAGGTCACAAAAGAAGTCTGTGGCAGAGGCAGGAACTGATCCCAGATCAATGCCTCCCTCCGATGTCTTATTCACAAAATCTCCTTTCTCTCAACAGTGCTAATTACAATGGCTCTGTGGCTATGCTAAGAATAGGACTAATTCACATCTTAGTGTATACAGGCCAAAGAGCAGTCAGGTGGTAACAAAAGTGAACAAGGATGGCTATGGAACTCTGTAACCCTGAAGCCTGAGCTGTCCAATCTCCAATAATAAGGATTACTACCTTACTGTATAGATTGTTAAGCATATTTGCCAAGTCAGATGTTCAATATGTTTTAGGAAAGCACAGCAATAGATAGAGGTCCCCTAGCTACTGCTCTGTTAGCATTGGCAGTCAGTCTACTGCTGCCTACAGTAGTCATACCCACTTGATTAAACTTGATGCTGATATGTTTTAAATGTTATCTATCCTATGCAGAAAAACAGGCCCCTGCTGTAAAATAACAACTTCCACACATCCCTCCTAAGCCTCTCTCCAATAAATCTTTGCCTTAATTAAAATTCCTCTAGCACCAGGCCCTATTGATTAGCTGAGGAGCTGCCAATGGAAGTGTAAGAGCCCTGCTAGATGCAATCCTAAATGCCTGCTGTGCTGATTGCTACCGGAATTGCATCTGATGCCTTTTTATTATTGTTTGCTGCAGAGTATCTTTGATACCACTAGAGTCTCCTTCTGAACTACCTCAATCTGCCTAGCTCAGACTAGCCGAGGGGGTTATGGGAACTTTGCAATGAGTTTTCTTGGCAAAGGAGGTGGGTTTAGGGGGGAAACTTGTTCAGTGAAAAGAGAAGCATACTTGTTATTGTTTGTATTACAGTGTTGCCTAGAAGCCCCAACAGGGATATGGTCTCCATTGTGCTAGGTGCTGTACATACACAGAGTAAGAAACAGCCCTGCCCTATGAGCTTACAGGCTAAACAGTTGAGACAAAGGGTGAAAGAAAGGATTATTGCTCCCATTTTACAGCTTAATTAAGGCAAAAAAATCGATCAAAGGACACACAAAGTCTGTGGAAGAGCTAAGAACTGAGCCCACGTTGCCTGGCTAGTGCCTTAACCGTCCTGCTTAGTAAGAAGCAAAAAGTGAACTGACCAGCAAGTGAAAATGACTAGTGGAGTTCCCCTGTCCAACCTGAAAGGGTTAAACCAGCCCCTTTACTTGTTCAAAGAGAAAACTGGGTTTTAAATGTTTTGTTTTTAATAATCCAAATAAAAACTAAACAACAATAGAAACTCACTCTTCCCTGGATTTTGGTGCAGATCTTCAGTGGATGTAACTGGAGGTAGCTACTTCAATGGATCAATGCAGATTTATACCTGCTGAGGATCTAGTTGTCTGAGTCCAGCCAGTGTACTGCAGATCAAGTTGCTAACTGGGTGTATGCATTATATTGTTATTTTATCATATTATTGTACAGTATTTTCATTTAGCAGAATAACTGCCAGTGCTCTTGCTGCAGATGCCTGTGCTACTTTGAGCCACTATGGAGCAAGTATCAGAGGGGTAGCAGTGTTAGTCTGGATCTGTAAAAAGCAACAAAGAGTCCTGTGGCACCTTATAGACTAACAGATGCATTGGAGCATAAGCTTTTGTGGGTGAATACACACTTCGTCAGATGCATGCCACAGGACTCTTTGTTGCTATGGAGCAAGTTAGCACTTAAATTGGGGAGCAGGCTTAGCATCTTAACCTAAAGCAGACAAAGAAACTTTAACTCATCATTAGGTGTTCCTGGTATAACAGAGGGCTCAGAGGAAGATGGCTAGTATATGAAGCAGACCTGCTTCCCAGGGAACTGATTTAATTGCTCACTGCCTTGCCATGCTAGAAAAGCAGAAACTGCTTTGCAGCTGGATCCAAGGCATCAGCTTCACAGCTTCTCTGCAGGCAAACTCCTTCCTGCCACCCACCTGAGCTGGCTGACCCAGCTCCCCTACTGGTGAGCACGGCTTAAATGAGCAAAGTTACTAAATGCTCAATTTTCATGTCTGGTTATTGGCCTGGAAGTGGATCAATATAATGAGAAATAAGCGGTTAAAAGATAATCTGAGCTGATTCCTTGAGAGTGGGGTTGCTATGGAGAAAAAGAAACTCTGCCCAGAGAATTCAGTAAAGTTTACAGATAGGACACTCATTTTGGACTCAGTCCTACTCAAAGGTGAATGAATACTAATTCCAAACACTTATGAGACTTCATCCATCCTCACAGCGATCTTGTGTCATAGAGGGGTACCAATCAAGATCCGTGCTTTGCAAATGGAGAAAATGCAGCTCAGAGAAGTCAAAGGGCCTGGTGTCTGGAGGTGCTGAGCTCCTGCAGCTCTCGTTGACGGCAGTGAGAATTGCAGGTGCTCAGCCTCTGTGAGAAATAGGCCCTAAAGAGCAGATTTTTCAAAGAGCACAGGGCCAGGATTTCAAGGGTTCAGAACCCACAGCTGGGGCTGGATTTTCTGAAGAGCTCAGCTCCCCTGAGGCACCTGAGTAAGGGCCAGATTTTCAGCGGTGTTTGGCATCCAGCAGCTCCCAATGTGACACCGAAGGGCAGAGTTTAGAAAAACTCAGCACCCAACTTGCTCTGCTGTCCTGAAAACCTGGCCCCCGGTGAGGCTACTGAGACCTTCTGAAATTCCAGCCTCAGTGACTCACTGAAGACAACAGAGTGACTTAGCCGGGGATAAAACTCTACTGTTTCTTGCTTCCTGTACTAAATCCCAGAGTCCTGCATCTTTACACCAGATGAGAATCTGGCCCCGATTAGTCTATTTTGCTAAAGCTCCCTCGTATAATTAACACATATAATTCCATGATTCAGGAAATAGCTTGCCCTTTGCTTCCCTTCATTATGCTAAATAATAACCCATTAAACCCTATTGCGTAAAGTGTGTCTACTTTACAGTCCTTAGCCTCACTATAATAATATTTAAATACTGTTAAGGACAGCTTTACAGATGATGTATGTGCTCCTAGCAGGAATTCAGGCAGCGATGCGTGTTAGTGTGACTTCCTGCCGTATGGCTATCACTTTACTGCCTTCAAGTTATGGATGCAAAAAGTGCAACTGTCCAAGAGGATGTATGTCAAGATGAGCGTGGGGCTGATGAAAAGTAGGCTGTGGTTTTACTTCCTGACAGAAATGCATCGAATTGCTAAGAGTGGTGTTGCTGGCACAGCAGATTTACACACCCAGCTTCCTTTATTACAGCAGCACCTAGAGGTCCCAGCTGAGATGAAGGCCCTGTTGTGCTAGGCATGACATCTACAAAGCATGCACGAGACAATCACCAGCTCAGAGAGCTCACATGCTAAACAGCTGGTTAGCAGAAGAGCTAGGAACAGAACTAAGGTCTCCTAGCCCACAGTCAAGTACCTTCTCCATTAGACACATGGACAGATCTCCTCAAACAATGCTTTGGCAAAGCAATATTAGCAACATCATCCATGACTAGCCAGCACCTTTCTCACTGAAGGATCTCAGTGCTTGCAAACTGAATCCATTGAGGAGTCATGTCCCCACTAAAATCCAGGTACCATCTAAAAATATCTAGCTACTCCTATGACCCTAAGACAATGAGACAAAATTACTTGTCCAGGCCCACAGAGTGAGTCTGTGGCTAAACCCAGAATAGCACCCAGCTTGTTCGACTCAGAGCACGTGCCCTATCCAGTAGCTCATCCTTCCTAGACTAATACTTTTTCTAGGACAGAAGATAGCTACAAACTTACATTCTACACAGCCCTGCAAGAGAGGAAATGTCAGTTAGGGGAAACAGGGCCGCCCTTTACTGTTATTAAAAGTTCTAGGGGTCCTGAGTGTCCATGCAGAACAGAGGGAATGTTGGTTTTCAAAGTCTCAACCAAATGACCCACATGTTTCAGCAGAGACCATTCAGTTAGGATAGGAGATAGAATGGAGTGAATGAGGGAAGGAAGCTCAGCCAGGAGCAGTTTTCCATGAGGATTTATGGGATCCAGGACTAATTTTGTAGGCAGAAGACACTTCATATCATGGAATGTCATCCAAGAGAAGCCCCATAGCTATGGCAACCCTAACAGTAACATTGCCTCCTAGTGGGAAATTCTTCCAATGGGATCCTTAAGCTTTCCACCCTGCAAGCTCCTTCCAAGCCTGTGTGGAGGGCCCATGTCGAACCAGCACCTTGTTTTCCAGTGGTGGTAGGTGGCTTAGCAGTGGCATCTTTAATAACCAAGGGCCTGTTGAATCCCTAGCTGCTAGGAGATTACAATGTCATCCTGTGTCCTGCATTCATTCATCCCCCTCTTCCTGCATTTTCGTATCAACCTGCATTATCTGATCAATACATTTGTTCTGTCAGAAACAGCTGAATAGCGCTAAAAGGAGAGAGCTAAAACCTCGCTGGAGAAATTACAAGGAGCAGAGAAGATAAGAAGCAAGGACCCTCAGAGCATTAAGATGATGTTTGTTTTTAGTTCCATTGAGCTCATATGCTGGGTAGCACAGTGAGCTTACAGAGACACATTTTTGAGCTTTTATAAGTATACATAAGACACCGTGCATGAATAAGACGATGGTCTTGTGGTTAAGGCCTTGCAGTGGGACTCAGAAGATCTGGGTGCTATTCCTGGCTCTGCCACAGACTCCCTGCATGACCTTGAGTGAGTCACTTCATGAATATGTGCCTCAGTTTCCCCATCTGTAAAATGCTGATAATAATCCTTCTGGTTTAGATTGTTGGATGTTCAGATCAAGGACCTGTCTCCACTTATGTGTATATCAGCTCTTAAAACACTGGGTCCTCATCTTGGCACTTCTGCAATATGAATAATAGATATCAACAACAAATAGCAGAACCTTGCTAATTCACTGCAATATCTGGGTGATGTAATGAAATCTGGGAAATAGCAAGGAAATCAACAAGTGCCATAAAAAATGAAGGATAATGCATCACAAGATATATTTTGTGCATTGACTTTGAGCAATAAAAATGGGTTTTAATTATCTACAATCCTTGTGCTATGTATTAGCACTACTGTAATATGCTGCAGTGCACGGTTGTAGTAATGTACCAGCACAGGTACTGGTGTAGTATGTGTTGAAAAGGTTATGAAGACTTGGGAATGAAAGCTCAGCATACACACACACATTTCAGCAGAAAAATATTAGTCCAATCAGCAAGGTATTTTCTTCCATGAATATTTTTTATAAGGAAGCAAAATAAATGAATATGAGCAGGGAAGGAAACTGGAGATTTCCTGGTCTCAGGTTCAACTCAAATCCATGACCCCAGCTGTGGAACCCTGATATACCTTGGAGGAGACCTCTTCCCTTCCCAAAAACATTCGCCTGCCATTCAGGCAGCCAATTTATAGCCCTTTCTCTGAGCAGCTGTGCGAGGTGATAGGGATCCTGAGATAACCCCATGTTCACTGAGAACCAGGCAGTGCCCCCCTATACCCTGTCAGAGTCAATTATGTCCCTCTGCTACTAAATCGTTGCTGAGAAGTGCGGAGAGATATTTTAGAACATCTCTATTGTAGGATTTATATGTCTGCTCCTCATCATAGGATCTCAGCACCTTCCACATAAAATCAACAGCACAGTAATTCTGAGTTATCGATATTCCACTGAAGAGGTGCCTTAATAGGGCTTGTGGTGGCCTTTTGCACAAGGATGAATTTCACTCTGAGCATGCATGTAAGTAGATTATCGATATAGCGCATTTGTCCATAGTTGCTGTGTAATCATTTGAAAATGAATTTCCAGGCATCCATGCTCAGATGTCCCTGATCTAGCATAGGCCTCATCTCTGTGGTACTCAGTAATCACTCAGAGACAAGGTGTTTGACAGACACCTGCTTCATTCAGCATCTCAGTTTCAACTGTCTCTGAGTTATCCAACATGAGCTTCTGAAAGGTGTAGTTCCCCATATGTTCCTTTCCCAACCAAAAAGATAACAATATTAAATAAGAATGAACAGTTAACATTTATATAACACAGAATTCCAAATACTTATAACCAGCCTACTAACTAAACTCACTACCAATGTTCAATTAATCCTTGCGGTGCCTTACACTGTTGCTTGGACTTTTGGGTCTCTCTAGACACATCAGTACTACTGCTGTTGTGAGTCCCTTTGTTCGGACAGTGCCATGTCCTAGAGTTCATCTGTCTTAACCTGCTCTGACTGTTGCCTTTCTGAGTCCTTCTCGGGCAAAATGGCGGACTCAGTGCCCCTTATCTCCCTCCTTTCTGGAAATTGGAAAGTATCTTCCAACATCCTTTCTGGAAAGTATCTTCCATTTCTCCTCCATATGTGTCCATCTACGGTGAAACCTCATCAGACCACAGTACAATCTCCGGGGACACCACTGAAGTTTGTGACCATTGCGTCTCCATCACAGAATGGTCCACATCACTTTCTTGCTGGGATGGCAGCTCCCAGGACCACAGTTGATATAGTTTTGAACTTATCTGTCTCTTTATATGTCTGCAAATCCCCATTTCTTCTGCCATCCATTTTTAACACTACTGGCATTCTTGTTCCTAGTTTTCTATTCAGTAGAATATCTTTAGATTCTGTAATTTAACATACTTAAGATGGATCAGTGTCAATCTCCACACCTTTTCCATTAGGCACTTTATTATTTGACACCATTTCCCACCAATCCCTTGGAGTGGGGATAATGAGGACTAAAGGTTACATGTCTAAACCTAAATTTCACTGCAAACTGCTTGAACTCATGCCCACTAAACTGCAGCCCATTGTCAGACATTGCCATGTCAATGCAAATGTGTGTGTGTGTGGACCTTCCCTGCATGCCCCCTCATGGACAGATATGGCCCTTCACCACCCTGCCGCAGTTTCCCCTTCTCCCAGGGCTCTTTAAGAACGCCACACAGTCCTAAAGATATGACAAAATTCTCTCACTGGAGTTCTACTCTAGGTCCAAATAAATTTAAAATTTGCTTGATTTGGCCTGTATTTTTGGCATAGGTGATCAGTCTTGACAACTTCTTCAGTATCATTGTTCATTGGAGGCCACTACAAAATGCTTCTAGCCCTTCATAGTATTTCAGGACAGGGGCCTCTTTAATTAACTTGTTTGGTTTTTCAAACTCTTTATTAAAATTTGCATCCCATATCCACTGGATATCTTTGCACAGCAGTGCTCTCAGGTTGCTGCTTTGGCCAGCTAGATTGGCATCATATTTCCCCCCTTGTAAGTAATGGAAAATGTTCCCTTTCTTCATATTTTTGAGTCTATACATAAGTGAAGGGTTCTGTCTTTGTTTCTACAATGATCAGTGAATGTACCCATTCTGCTGGTTCTTCTACTTGCTCTGGGATTCCCTGAACAATGACCCTATCTAGCTCCTTTTATAGCTTCTGTCTTAGGGTAAGAGAAACTTTCCTATGGGCATGAAGTGTGCTGCAGTTGGGTTCTTTGAAGCCCTAATCTGTACTCTGTTGAGAGCTTTCCTCTTACCCGGAAGATACCCTCAAACTCATCAACCCTCAAACTCATCAACCCTCAAACTCATCCTCATCCATGCACTTTTAACCCAGTAGGGAGTGCTCTTCTCCCTGGTACTACTGCAAATTGTATCTTTTCCAATCTGTTACTTCCCTATACATCTAGCTCACATAATCCTTTAGTGGGGATGAGCTCACCACTGTAAGCCCGGAGAAACCAAAAAGGAGTAAACACACCCAGGGCTCCAAAACAGCTACTGTCAAAAAAAAAAAAAAAGGGCTACCTTCTGAATGTCTGCTTTTTCACGGGCCTCCATGCTTGCTGATACAACATGAAGCACTGTTGGAACTTCCCCCACTTGTCTTCCAGGTTTCCAGAGAATTTCAGTTCTGGGAGAGCTTTTAACTACTCCATTTTCCCACTTTGGGTATTTCCTTGATTTCTTTTTACTCCTGGATACAGCAGGAAGGAGGTACAGTCAAACCTCGCCATAACGCGCCCCGCCATAACGCAAAATCGCAAATAACACAATCAGAAGTTGGCTCTCCTTTAGGGACTAATACCAGTGATCCCCAACGCCATGGCGCCCGCCAGGACATTGATGTGCCCCTGCCTAGTGCCCAAGAAGCTGTGGTCCCGCGCCTGCTGGGGACAGAGAACTCTGAGGCTGTGGGTGCCGGTGTTCTCTGTCTCCAGCAGGTGCGGGGCCGCGGCTTCTCTCCCCTGCTGGGCACTAGGCAGCGCACATCAGTGCATTGGGTTGGGGACCACTGGCTCAAACTGACCGGCTTGAAAACCCACTATACCGCGACCCTGCATTTAGCGCGATGGAATTTTTTGGACCCCAAACATCGCATTATAGAGGAGTTTCACTGTATTTCTGACCTATCAGGCCTGAAAGAGTCCCTTTTTAATGTGTAAAGTCTCTCTTTCTCTCTCTCTCTCTCTGTTTATATTTTGGTTGGGAAGGATTAGATTTGTAAATGTTGATAAATGTCAATTTCACCATACACACACAAATGGATGAAAAATATTTCCATCGATAATTTAAATTTACAGATAGGCAACCTATGAAAAATACTGCTTGTGAAGTTTGATTTAAGGATATTTGTATATTTTTACACAGAATATGGACAGTTTGTGTTTTAGCCATTATAAAGCTTTAACTTTTTGAATCTCAATGTCTACTGGCATTAAATAATTACTGTCTCTCCCCACATAGTTTCCAGTAACTAGGAAAATTTAAATCAGTAAAAATAGGGGGAGAGGGATTGTTAAAACATAATTTCATGCAAATGTGAAAATTTAAATAGAAGTTTTAAAAAATGCTTTAAAAGAAACATCTGTTGAAATTATAAAGGTATGAAAATCGAATTCTGCCAAGGCTTTTTACATTGTGACACATCTGGAAGCACATCCCACATTAAAGAGTCTAATTGCCCTGCAGTATTTCAGTGGGTGCTACTCAGTTGAACATAAACTGTCGGTAGGGGAAAATTAATGATAAACACACTATCCAGCCTCATCATATATGTAATTGGTGGGATACTGAATGCATGAGCCAGCACATTAGGAGCTGAAGGTTGTGCCATGTGTCACTGGACAGCTAATTTCCCATAGATTTTCAATAAACCCTTTTAACTCAATGCCATTAGCTTACTTAGGGTATGGCTACACTTGCAGCTGTACAGCGCTGGGACTTACAGCTGTCTTCATACAGCTGTGTAGGGAAAGCGCTGCAGTGTGGCCACACTGACAGCTACCAGCGCTGCAGTGTGGCCACATTTGCAGCATTTGCAGCACTGTTGGGAGTGATGCATAGGCATTCTGGGATACCTCCGAATACCTCTGGAGGCCAATAACAGCGCTTTTGGTGGCCATACTGGCGGAGCAGCGCTGGACCACCAGCGCTGCAATCATTATACCCCAAGCAGAGCAGGAATACAGCCAGCGCTGCAGCCAGGGAGATGCAGCGCTGTATGTGCCTTGCAAGTGTGGATGGTGAGTAAGTTGCAGTGCTGTAAACCCACCACCAGCGCTGCAACACTCCAGTGTAGCCAAGGCCTTAGGTTCAGATCTGCCACTGGTGTAACTTGACATAGACACATTGACGACAATGGAACTGCTCTGATTTGCATGAGGCGATGGTCTGGTTTACACTCTCCATGTGGACTCAGCTTTGCAAAAGTTACCATCCTCTGCAAAAAATCACTACTCTGCCCTTTGCATTTATGATGGATGATAATGAAAAAAAGGCTAATGATGGTTTACCTGCCCATCCAAAAAAACCAAAATAAAACAAAAAAACCCCCAAACAAACAGGAAATTTTGCAAGTGTTACAGGGCCTGTAGGTTTGCTGGAAATGAATTAGAAAGATGAGCTTGATTAGTAGAACTTATTAATTTCTAAAGTCATGTATTTACAGTAGTTTCATAGACTTTAAGGTCAGAAGTGACCTATGGTCATCTACTCATAAGCCATAAGATTTCTCCTAGTGATTTCTGAATTAAGCCCAGTATCCTGTGGTTGGACTAGTGTATCTTTTAGAAACACATCCACTCTCTAGTTAAAGATATATTCATTCTTCAGCTGGGAGTTTCCAGCAGTTGCATTTATTGTTAGCCATTGTTGTTATTTACAAAGGAGAAGCACTTACAGGCACCAACTGAGATTGGACCCAATTGTGTTAGGTGCTGTACATACACATGATGAAAGCCTATGCTCCAAAGAGTTTACAATCTAAATAGACAAGAGAGACAAAAGGATGGGAGGAAAGGAAGGATTACTGTTCCCAATGTACAAATGGGAAAATGAGACACGGAGACTAAAGGCTACATTTTAAAAGGTATTCAAGTGTCTAAAGATGCAGATAAATGCCTAGTAGGATTCCAGTGAGAGTTAGGTGCCTAGGCATTTCTTAAAACCTCACTAGGTGCCTTTCTGCACCGTTAGATGTCTAAATACCTTTAAAAATCTAGCCCTAAGTGACTTGTCCAAGATCACATGGAGAGTCCGTAGCAGAAGCAAGAATGAATCCATATCTCTTGAGTGCTAGTCTGTCACCTTAACCAGCCCTTCTCCTTCACTAGGTGGTGAGACACATGTTAGCGAGGAGGGGAAACGAATGTATCTCCTCCACAGTTTAGCAGAGTCACAGTGTGAACAAACAAAGGACGTTATGTGGCCTGAAGTGTTAGGAGAAAACCTCAGAGGGGACGCTAGGAATCGCAAGATGTAAAATATGAACAGATGTGTTATGATTCAAGTGTGAATCTTCAGGGCTTTGAGTCTCTGTACGTAGCCAGCTCAGTATGGGATGCAATGAGCTTTTATAAATGGACAGTTTTGTCTCTCATTCGTATTAGATTACGAATGAAAGGACTTGACCTCACTGTGAATGGAGATTCATCCACAGTACGAAATAGCAAGGCAGCACCAAGCTGTCAGCAGAGCTATAAAGGAGGTCCAGGATTTATATAGCAAGATGTGCTGCAGGTCAGGGCTCAGATGTATCTGCAGAGCTGCATATGGGCCCAAGACTATTCTGTTCTATTTAGGTTTTTTATTGGAGTATGCCCATCACCCTCATCTCTGAGCCCGTATGAAATAGTAGGGATTTAGCAGGTCAGAATGGAGGTGCATTGACACAGCTACATGAAGGAAATGTTGCTTAATACTTGACCACTCTGGGGCTACAACTTAAGACACCAAAATTACTCCCCTGGCCCACAGAGTTATAAATGAAATAAAGTCTGTACGTGGAAACACCATCACTGTGACCCTCCCAGATCTTGCTCACCTGGGAAGTAGCTTGCTGGGATTTGGGATGCTGTCCCAGTGCCATCTCATGTCACACTTGTGCAAGCTATTACTGCAGGGTCATGCCAAGCAATCAGAGCAAGGCAGTCAGAGCTAGCCATCTCCTGTGGCCTGGCCTGCTTTGCCACTCACTAATGCTTTAGGATATGACAACAGCTTTTTATTGCTCAGGAGATCTGAACTTGGCTAAACTTTTTGCATAAGCAAATTTGCAAGGAAATTTGATTTCATATCTAATGACAGCTTCAGCCCAGGGTGCAGTCCACAGAGAAGAATACCTGCTTGCTTTAGCAAATGAATTCCTCTGGCATTAAACAGCCATGACTAGGCGTTCTGTCAAGCCATCCTTACCAAGACACTTTTCAAGCCTTGGGGCAACAACACAAGCAAAGGGGTATCCGCCATGACAGGAGTCACTGACAGAAGGACAGCTTGCAGCTGTACCATTTTGTGCTCTGGTCTTGTTTGTTGTTGCAAGTTCATCCTGGTCAGGCAGTGTCAGCATTGGGCTAAGATACTGACAAGAAACAGCTAGGCACTGCAAATGACTCAGTAGATGGCACTCTTCCCTCTGAGCCAATACCGAACCAGTGCCTTGCTCATAATGTCAGGAATCGGCAGTATGCTGCAGGAAATGCCACTTTTTGTATGAGACATTGGTCACTAGTGGACACTAATGATCCTAGGGCACTTATATTAGTAATGCAACAACTGCTTAAGGATCGGGGCTCTTTGCTGGCAAACTTCTGGCTCATTCCACCTACCTAAATCCCCCTTGCAATTATAGCACTCTGCCAGGGGATAAATTATTACTGAGCGCCTCTCTTAAGCTATGTAATGCCCCGTGCAACAGTTCACCCCTGAGACAGCTGCATTTTGGTAGTAAACAAAGCAATCCCTGTTTGTAGCTTGTGTATCGGCTTCTGACATGCTTTGAGATCCTCCGGGCTGTATAGATAATGCATAGGAATCTGGGACCTTTTTCTGCCTCTGCAGCAGTGTGATGCAAAGGCTTATTCCCTTTGTAGCAATGCTACTGGGGGGAGGGGAGGGCAGACAGCATGGCAAGCACTAATAGGGTGTCATTAATGCCAATGCCCTGCTCAGCCTTCAGCTTTCTGCCTTCCAGTGCACCAGAGGCATAGACCCTCATCGAAAACCCCTCACATGCTTTATGGCTTCTTTGGCTCACATCACCCACAGCACAAGCTGTGCTAATTCAACGTCCATGCCCCCTTCCAGCCTGATTCAAACTCCAGCTGCCACCAGAGAGAGAATTTCCATTTCTATTTCATAGGCAATACAGTCCATTAGGTTTAACAAGTGAATGAACTTCATATGTAACCTACAGGAAGCATCAGCTCGGTGGCTATTCATTTTAACTGATTACCTTGTTTGCTACATCTAGGAGCCCCCGGCGTGGCCATGGCAACTGGTTTTGCTTAAATGCAGCTGAACAGTGAAGTTAATTTTAGATTCGGTGAGGAGGAGGCTAGAAGGGAAGCTCAGCATTAATTTCACTCTTCTTTCTCTGTAATAGAGTTCACTCTGTTTGCCAGTTTATTTTCAGCTGGCAATATGTGTGCCGTCATACACCAAGCCACAGACACACATATATGTACATTGTACAAGCAGTTGTATGCCTGACTCAGGACAGACATATGCTCTGGTGATACATAAGCCCACAGTCTTGCATGCATGCACAACTAGCCACTATGGTAATGGATGCATGTTGCAAATGCTTTAAAAGGTCTCTCTCTCTATATATATATTCATAATCCATTTTCATAAATGTGCATGCATATGCCGTACATAGACATATACTGGCCAACAGACCAACAATCAGTTAGCTTATACATAAGCTCTGCAAAATTACAAATCACCACACAGACATAAATACTGCCTATGACACCTACTGTCACGCACTAGCCCTTAGACCAACACACTGATATGCCAAGGTAATTCAAATGATGGGCATACTACATATTTCATAGACAGACACACAAAAAGGTGAGTCATTCATACACAAATATCATTCTACATCAGCACACAGAAACACCTTGATATAACAGTATATAGCTCTCTGTACATGTGGTATATATATATATATTCATTTAGGTATCAGCATTTAAGACACATACATACATATAGTATCCCTGTGTATCAAGTCACATATACATATATACTCACACAAGAACATAACTTCAACTGACCAAAGCCAGGCAGGACTTGGATTTGCTTTAGATTTCAAATTGGCTTCTAATGCTGCACAAATTTATTTGTCCATTCATCTTCATCCCTGGTGTAAAGCTGAGAGGATGAAATCAGCAGATTTACAGCAGGGATGAATCTGGCTCCTTTCGTTCAGTGATGTTCTAGTCCTTCTGGGTAAGAGGGTATTTATTTAGACAGGAATTTAAAAAGTAACAAAAGCCCTTAAAAGGATATGAAATAATCCAGGTTTAATGCTTCTTGCCCCATTTCGCATGCGCATACTGCCCTCTGCTTCCACTCGCACAAGGTGCTGAAAATACTGCAGGATACTGTTGGAATTTTTGTAACACAATAACATGTAGAGGGAATCTTATTGTCCAAGCAAGTTCAGTGCTGGTCTAATTGACTTAAGACAAGCAGAAAGCACTCAGACTCCCCCCGACAGTTCTGGTGATACATCTTATTCCTCAATCATGAACCCCCATCCCTCCAGATCAGTCTGCTGCTGCCACCATGAACCACAGCCCCCCTGGCTATTCCAGTCCTGGGTTCCCCACACAACTATTCCAACGCACTTTGATTCTGACCTGCAGCCTTCTGCCATTCCAGTCCACAGCTCACCTACCTAGCTCAGCCGATGGACTTCAGCTGTAACATGGAGTATTCCCTTCTATTTCAGCCCTGGGCTCCCACACACATAGTTCTGCTGTTGCACCTCAATCCTGGTATGCAGCAGTCCCTGTTGTTTACATTCTAGACCCTCAGACATGTCTACTGATACACCCCTTCAGGCCTGACTGGGGACCTGCACCAACCCTGGTCTTCCAGCATTGGGTTTCTGTGAAGCGCTTTGAAATCTATTGATGAGCAGCATTATCTAAGAACTTGGTATAATGATTATGATTGTTCTGCAGCACTTAAATTGGTCATTGTCCCAAATTACGTGGCCATTCTGTGACGCAAAAAAAATGTAGTGGAAGCCACATTCTTTGAGACTTCTAAAACCAGCCTGCACAAATCACTGGGCAATGTATTGTAGCTATTGTATTGGTCAAGAGGAAAGGCCTATATAGCTTAAGCGAGGTCTCTTCCATTTCTAATTTCTCCAGTTCCAAGATTCACTAGAGACTGGCCTCTTTGCTCTGCCATATCACCAGCATGTCCCCTGCTCTGGGAGCTGTGCAGTCATTACTCCAGCTATACCTCACATGGGAAACTACCTGGGGCCTGGGCTGGGAGTATTTCCTGTTTCAACCGACATCCTCTTTCTGCCTCCAGAGTGATGCAGACAGGCTGTTGCAGATCTGTGAATCAGGCCCTAGATTTCTCTTTGCCTTCATTGGTCTTGGCTCTGAGTTTAGCATGTCAGAGTCTTTCCTCTTCTATTTGGTGCATGCACTTTTTTGCCTGCCTGTAGAAGAACTTCAGACCGGATAAAAATCATCAGCATCTTTTTGACAATCGCTCCTGATGCTGAGAGAGAGGGGAAAAAATCAGTCGAAGAGTCTTCTCTGGCAGAAAGATTTTTGTTTTAAATGCATGCAGAGAAACCTATTCAGATTGGTCAGCTAGCTAGTGATTTGTAATTTTGCTTAATGTTGAAAAGCATTGACCATTTATGTGAGAGAGAGCCTGGCAGGATGCCAAGATTTTGCATAATGAATGCAACAGATTTATTACATTAGTCTTTCCCTCTTCCCTCCCCCTCCCTGTACTTTTTCTGAAAGCAAATCACAGCTGCAAAGTGACCAAATAGCCAGATATTGGCTGGGCTGCATCTGATTTCTCTGAAACCTTCCTGCCTGGGCTGTTAGGTATCAGCTTGACTCAGTACGCAGTGGTAGGTGACGGGAACAATGGAGGATGATATCAGGGGGACCGGGAGAGCATTTCAAAGCCTCTAGCAGTTGAAATACGCAGAACAAAAGAGGAGAATGGGATTGTGTGCTTTAGCAGGAGGGAACATACATTTTATTCGCAGGTTATACATAATAAGCGTGGTTGCAGGGAAGAAGGGCGTTTCATCACTGACCAAATGACAGCAATAATAGCCACATGGAGGACAGCTCCTGGCGACCCCAGTGCAGTCTCATAGCAATATGGTGAAGAGTGTTTTATCATCACTGTAAGCGTGGGTTGTAGCAGGCACCTGTAGATCAGCATTTTCCGTGGCTGAATGTCATCCTCTGGGAGGTGCCCTAACCTGTGAGTCATGGAGCCTTGCAAATGCCATTGCAACATGATCAGCATCGCCCTCATTTGTTAGCAGTAGGAATAAGAGGGCTGGGTTCTTTACAAACGTCTGAGTGCCACCCTTATTCAAGGTGATGTACTGCCAAGTGTTTGCCTTTGTCTATGTTTACTGTTGTTCTCTGTGTGTGTGCCTGAGCTCCAGTGAAAGATGTCAAAGTAGCTGTGTGTGTGTATGTGTGTAAAATAGTGCCTGTGTGCCTGAGCTCCAATGGAAGATGTCAAAGTAGGTGTGTGTGTGTGTGTGTGTGTGTGTGTGTGTGTGTGTGTGTGTGTGTGTGTATAAAATAGTGCCTTCTACTGGAATATCTCAAAACTGCTCAAATGCACAGCTGCTCCCTCCACTCATTGAGCTAATGGAGCAGCTCAGAGGGCAACACTCTCCGTGCTGAAGGCCTGGTCTACGCTATGCGTTTAAACCGATTTTAGTAGCATTAAACCAATTTAAACCTGAACCTGTCCACACAACAAGGCCCTTTATATCGATATAAAGGGCTCTTAAAACTGGTTTCTGTACTCCTCCCCGACGAGAGGAGTAGCCCTGAAATCGGTATTACCATATCGGATTAGGGTTAGTGTGGCCGCAAATCGACAGTATTGGCCTCTGGGCGGTATCCCATAGTGCATCACTGTGACCGCTCTGGACAGCAATCCGAACTCAGATGCACTGGCCAGGTAAACAGGAAAAGCCCCGCAAACTTTTGAATTTCATTTCCTGTTTGCCCAGTGTGGAGCTCTGATCAGCATGGGTGGCTATGCAATCCCAAATCCAGAAAGAGCTCCAGCATGGACCGTATGGGAGATACTGGATCTGATCGCTATATGGGGAGACAAATCTGTTCTATCAGAGCTCTGTTACAGAAGACGAAATGCCAAAGCATTTGAAAAAAATCTCCAGGCTATGATACAGAGTCCACAGCACAGTGCTGTGTGACAAGCATAAGGGAAAGCCAAAGAATCAAATGGATGCTCATGGAGGAAGGGGTGGGGGGGAACTGAGGACTCTAGCTATCCCACAGTCCCCACAGTCTCTGAAAAGTATTTGCATTCTTGGCTGACCTCCCAATGCCTGTAGGGTCAAACACATTGTTCAGGGTGTTTCAGGGTATATCTCATCAATTTACCTCCCTGTGACAGTGTACCCCATAAGGCTTTATGGGGGGTGCTTACAAAGGTTTATATGATGTAACTGGAATAGAGTTTTGCTACATATGTCATGTAACATATCTATGTAAAGGTTATGATCTACTGGTTATGTTCATCCTAGTTGTATACAGGCACCATATGTGTGTTCAGAGTTATGAACATTGGCTGTATAATTGCTTGGTCACTTCTTGGGAAAGGAATGTGCTCAATCAGGAAGCATTTAACAGACAAAACAGCTTGGAACACTCCAATCCACATAAGAAGTCTACCTGAGGACATTCAAGATAGCATGTGAGTAATAGCTGCTCCCTGCAAGTCCTGAGTCATGCATGGGCAGGTGACTGCCCATGTGCTTCCAAATCTCCGTTTTGTGACTGGATTCTACACAGGGGGATGAGGGGGTCTCCACCCACAAGAGAGAGTCTATTTAAATCCCTGGGAGACCCCTCCATGGAGGCTTGAGATGGCTAAAAAAGGAGACCCTCCACCCCCTGAGGATACTGACAGGAAAACTGAAACAAAGGACAGTGTGCAAGGGGTGTGAGTGGTTGCTGGACCCAGGCTAAAAGAAGATTAGCCTGAAAAAGGAAGCATTCTGGAACTGGTGAGCAACTTATCTATATTTAGTCTGATTAGACATAGATTTGCGCATTTTATTTTCTTTTGCTTGGTGACTTACTTTGTTCGGTCTGTTACTACTTAGAACCACTTAAATTCTACTTGCTGTATTTAATAAAATCACTTTTTACTTTTTTATTTACTTAGAGTATGTATTAATACCTGGGGGAGCAAACAGCTGTGCATATCTCTCTATCAGTATTATAGAGGGAGAACAACTTATGAGTTTATCCTGCATAAGCTTTATGCAGGGTAAAACGGATTTATTTGGGTTTAGACCTCATTGGGAGTTGGGCATCTGAGTGCTAAAGACAGGCACACCTCTGTTAGCTGCTTTCAGGTCAAGCTGCAGCTTTGGGGCAGGTAATTCAGACCCTGGGTCTTTGTTGGAACAGGCAGGAGTGTCTGGCTCAGCAAGACGAGGTGCTGGAGTCCTGAGCTAGCAGGGAAAACAGGAATAGAAGTAATCTTGGCACATCGGGTGGCAGCTCCCAAGGGGGTTTCGGTGATCCAACCTGTCACAGTGGCGTAGTCGAGCAGGATTTGTGCACAGCTCATTGACTCCCCTCCTCCCCGCATGAAAGAAAAGGGAAAAAAATCATTTCTTGACTTATTTCAATGTCACCGTATGTCTACTGCATGCTGCTGGTAGACGCGGTGCCGTGACACTGAACAACAGCAACCTCTCGCCTCCCTTCCCCGGTGGCAGACGGTACAGTGCAGAAGGACTGGTAGCAGTCCTTGTCATCATCCCGTGAGTGCTCCTGGCTGGCCTCAGGTGAGGTCAGCTGGGGGCGCCTGGGTAAAAATAGGAATGACTCCTGGTTATTCCCGGCAGATGGTACAGAACAGCTGGTAACCGTCCTCATCACAGCAACTAGGGGCTGAGCTCTATCAGTCCCCCCCCTTTTCATGTCTAAAGAAAAGATTTTGTACTGCCTGGACTATCATAGCAGCGGGATGATGGGCTCCTGTCCCCCCACTGTTTAATGTCCTGTCTGGACTATCATAGCAGCTGGAGGCTGCCTCCCCCTCATTTTATCTCACTAAAAAGTCAGTGTTTCTTATTCCTGCATTCTTTATTACTTCATCACACAAATGGGGGGACCCTGCAACAGTGGCCCAGAAAGGTTGGGGGAGGAGGGAAGCAACGGGTGGGGTTGTTGCAGAGGCACCCCCTAGAATGGCATGCAGCTCATCATTTCTGCAGGATCTGACATGGAGCGGCTGTGCTCTCTGGTACACTGGTTCTCTAGTACACTTGCCCCATATTCTAGACAGGACTGACTCTATTTTTAGATACAACATAAAGGAGGGAATGACCCGGGGGGGTCATTCCCATTTTTGTCTTTGCGCCCCCAGCCGACCTCAGCGAAGGTCAGCCAGGAGCACCCACGACAGCAGCAGACGGTGCAGAACTACTGATAACTGTCATCTCATTGCCAATTTGCAATGGCACAGCAGACGGTACAGAACGACTGGTAACCGTCTCTGCTACCTTGCAAAAGCAAATGAATGCCACTGTGCAGCGCTGCAGTACCGCCTCTGTCAGTGGCATCCAGTACACATACGGTGACAGTGACAAAAGGCAAAACGGGCTCCATGGTTGCCATGCTATGGCGTCTGCCAGGGCAATCCAGGGGAAAAGGGCGCAAAATGATTGTCTGCCATTGCTTTCATGGAGGAAGGAATGAGTGATGACATTTACCCAGAATCACCCATGACACTGTTTTTGCACCATCATGCACTGGGATCTCAACCCAGAATTCCAACGGGCGGGGGAGACTGCGGGAACTATGGGATAGCTACCCACAGTGCAATGCTCCAGAAATTGGCGCTAGCCTCGGTACATGGACGCACACCACCGAATTATTGTGCTTTGTGTGGCCGCGTGCACTCAACTTTATACAATCTGTTTTACAAAACCGGTTTATGTAAAATCGGAATAATCCTGTAGTGTAGACGTACCCGAAGATTCATGAGTTCTGGTTCCAATGATGTAACTCTGCACCTAGTTGACAGAGCCTGCAAGCATGTGGCCAGACTGCTGCACCATAGGGCTGGGTACATTCCACTGTAGGAGAGGCTGTGATGGTGGAGGCAGCATGTATTGTGGGACTTTGTTGTCTGAGAAAGTCCTGGAGTCTCCCCAGTGCTCTGAGACACCAGGGAGAACAAGCTGAAGCTGGCAGGAACGGTTTTCTCTGTACTGACAACGTGGCAGTCTCATCCCATTAGTGGCACTTCAGTCTGCTGTATTAGTGTCATCTCACATTAGTATTTGTTTCCACTTGCAGTAGGAGCAAGTTGCTAATGTGAAACGGCCTCTTGGAACATGCTAGTGAGAAAGTGCAGGAGGAGGATGCGTGTGCGGCTTTGCTTTTGCAGAGGAGTTGGCTGCCCGGCTAGCATATTGGTTGGCACTTCCTACAGAAGAGGAACTGCTCAGTAGTGCCAGTTCCTGCCATTCGAGGGCATCCCTACAACGGAGTCAGAACAATTGGTGATCAAAGCTAGGTCCAAGCCATACTGCTTGCTCGGATTATTGATGGGACAGGGAGCCTTTCCCCTGTAAATCACTGGTGGAAATCTGGCCCCTTCAGCAGTGGCCAAAAGTTGCTCCTATCTGGTGGCCTGACGAGTCTCTGTCTGTGTCCCAGTGGACAGGTTTTCACGTCACACAAACCACTGGCACTAAGTGGCTTCCTCGTTGGTGATGTCTGCAAAAGGGTCCCAAACCGGGGAGACTGCAGTTCAGTCCCCAGAGTCTCCCACTATCCGTCTAAAGGTCTCTCTGGTCAGCATTGAAGGCACTCTGGTGGGGACTCTGATCCTGACTCTCTTGGTGTGGTACCTTAAAACCTCCAGGATGACTTTGTAAGACATTTAAATAACAGTTCTGAGCTTCCCTTCTCTTTGCACTGTGGAGGGAGGGAATAGCTCTCTCTGCTTTGAACTTTCTAGTCCCCTAGCTGCTCAACAAAGGGCAGCATTATTGAGAAGTCCCTAGAACAGTGTATCATTCGCCCGGGTCCTCCAGTGCATCACCTCACCTATGCATGTCACTTACAGACAGCGTCACATTAGTTTCACATCATTACATGTGACAAACCCTGGCATTACACCCCATTAATATTTATACAACATGACCATGATGGAGACAATAGAGCCAACAGCTTGCACTGCGAAAGGATCCCAAGCAAGGGATGCCATTTAAGGATTCCCTTCTAACGTATGACTCTTCCATTCAATTTGCCCCTTACTCTTCCCAGCTGGTCACCCTAGGAAAGAAGAGCTGTTGGAGTTTTCCCCTCACTCTACAGGCATCAAAGATTTTCATTGAATAACTTTTCAGGCATAAGCTGATGACATGATTCTACCCACCCCACCCCATTGGGAATATCCCATGTAAAGCCTTCCTGCAACTGGGACAAAATAATATTAGGGTGTAGGGAGCAGTCAGGGTTACCTACTGCACAGCGAGAAATACAGATGACGAACAAATGGGCTGCCAGCGGGGCATTGATTAACTGGCTGTTTCCAGCCACCGAGATGGTAATCCACTAATTGCTTCATCCTTTGTAGGGGCTCACTTCAAAGTCAGACCTGATGGCACTAAAATTTCCAGACAAAAGTCTCCAATCCCAGGTGTGGTTTCACTGAGGAGAAATTATTGCATAATATTTCCCGGCTGACAGCCTGTCCCAGGCCAGCGAGCCCCAGCAGATGTGGTGATGGGAAGATGCTGAAGCCTATCAGATAGCTCCTGGAAGGTAAAATCTTCTCTCCACAGATCCCAGTATGGGCAGTGGCACCACACATTTCCCCACACATAATGTCCCTCATCTCTGATCTGGGGAGACCACCTCTAGGACCTGAGAGGGTCATTCAATCACCATCGCACATTGAGTTCTTGCTGAGGCTATCGGCTGGGATGGAGGCAGGTAATGACGATTGCTTTTAGTTGGTCAAATATTATGTCTACACTGTGAACACTACAGCAGCGCAGCTGCTCCACTGCAGTTCCACTGCTGTAGCATCATAGTGCAGACACTTCTTAAGGCAATGGAAGGGGTTTTTCTGTCACTGTAGTTAATCCACCTCTCCGAGAAGCAGTAGCTAGCTAGGTCAATGGAAGAATTTTGCGCTAGGTCAATGGAAGAATCTTGGCACAACCATTCATGCTCATTGCCTCCAGACTGAATAACATCAATGAACTCTACATAGACCTTCATCTGGAGACCACCTGAAAACTTGAGCAGATAGTAGTGAACGCAGGACTCCCTTTTCTTAGCAATTTTGTTCACAGGGTTGCTTTACATTCTGCATTTCCAATTTTTTTCCTCAGGTGCAATGAAAGATGCTGACTTTGATAGAGCTGAGCAAGCATTGAATATTCACTCCATTTTTTGAAGCAAATTCTCTTTGATGGGCATTCGCAGACCTTTTGCGTTCACTTTTCATTAATATTCTAGCTAATGAGTTTCCTGGCAGGAATATTTGTGGAAGCAGCCAGATTTTAAGCAGCTATAGGAGAATATTTGCAGAAAGCAATTTTTGAACTCATAAACATGAATATTCAAGCCTGAGTCTAAAAGTTATCCTATTAGGGAAACACAGAAATGTCAAATGAACTGTGTACTCAATCAGAAACTCACCAGAACAGCTTGACTTTAGTCTATCCAACCAACTGCTTATTTCCAAGCTACAGACTGAGCATACATGGAGAAGGTATTCAACAAATGATTTCAGATGGAAGGTATAGCCAGGAAAATGTTTAGCTACCCATTGCCAAATTACAAACAGAAAAAAAGCAAATTTGTCTAATAAATTATTTGCTCTGATGAGTTTGCTCAGTTCTAGCTTTGATCTAACAAACCCTATATAGTTTCCTAGATTTTTAAGGCCAGAAGGAACCATTACTATCATCTAGTCTGATTTCCTGTATAACACAGGCTGTGGAATTTCATCTAGAAATTCCTGTATCTAGGCTAATGATTTATGGTTGAACTAGATCATGTCTCTAGACCATGTGTATGCAGACAAAGAGCAACCTATTGAGACAATGAATGCAGGTGGGTAGCGTTTCATCACTGCCTTGCACATGCAGCAGCTAGCATTTGCATGACTCATGGGAGCTGGGTGCTTCTCTCAAACTTTGCAGTAACATTTCACCCACTTAGATATTTCCTAAGAAGCAAGGTTCAAATCCTGCAGAATTAGCTCCCATTAATTTTAATATACCACTGACCTGACCACAGCATTAAATTTATCATTTAGTTAAGCGTGCATGAGGCAGTGTAAGTGGGTGCAGACTCACTCGGCGGCACCTCCTGCCAGTCATACAGGGAATTAACTTTTTAACCAGCTCTGGAGGGCCCTCTGCAGGCTGAGGTCCCACTTGCTGTCAGCCCCATGTCCCTTCCCAGACCCCAGTGCCCATTACCTCAGGGTTGCTGCCCCTCAGCAGTACCCCCACACTCTCTGGTTCTGGGTCTCCCGACCCAAGGGAACCCCCACTCACCTATCCCCACCTTGCCTCAGTGTACGGCTACTGCCAGTCCCCATCTAGCCCCCGCTCACTGGGGGCTGACTGCAGTGTAAGCCACTCATCATAGGCAAGGAGGGTTTGACCTGCTGCCTTCCTCTATCACCCAGTAACTTTATGGGCCTGAAACCAGGCCCGGCAGCCTGGGGCTTGCCAGCCTGGAGCCTCCCTGCTCCTCTGGCCCTTCCCCAGCCCTGCTTCACTCCCACTACCTTTCTGCAGGCAACCAGGCCCTGCTCTCTCTCAGACCAGAGAGAGCCTTCTGCCCTGACCTTTATAGGCCAGCTGAGTCTGTTTGGGGCATATCCTCCAGCTGAGGCTGCCTTTCAATCAGCCCAGCTTTTCTCTCAGCCCTCTCCCGGGAGAGGCCTTAACCCTGTCAGGGCTGGAGCAGGTACTCGCCCCGCTACAGGCAGTGGAAGATCAATCAGTGGGAACGAGCATCTTGTAGCAATATATCAGCAACAGAGTGTCAAATGAAAGCCTTTCCACAAAGATGCATTGTGTGTGCATATACCTATGTACACATATACACACTGTACAGACACCTTGGAAGGCTAGCCAGGGCTAGATGGAAAAAATCACCATGTAAGCTAGATGCAGCCAGGACCTTTTAGGGTCCCTTCTGTTTTTATGGTGTGAACTCCTTGGGGGCAAGGCCCCACCTTTCTTTCTGTGTGGAAAGCATAAATAAATAATACCCCTGCAAGATCAGCCTTGCTCCCTATGGTACATTTTCCATTGGCTTGCACAGGCTTCTTTGAATGACACAAACAATGGGGCACCCGCTATTCTACTGGGAAAGATTATTGCGCAGCCTAACTGCTCTCACTGGGAAGGGGAGGAGTTCCCTCTGAAATTCCTTTGGAAATTGCCCTGTGTGTATTTCCAGGCTGGTGCTCCTAGTCAGACCTCAAACAATTCCTGTCTCTCTTGGTAGAACTCTTGTACTACTCACACCTTCCTGCATTGCTGCCTAGCCAAGCTGTGCATCTTTCAGCTCTTTTGATCACGACTCATAAATCAGCTTTCCACCCCCAATCAGTTTCTCTGCTCCTCAATGAATTCCCCACTATTTGTCCTGGCAGAAAAAAAAAATGCCCAAAGCACAGAACAACAGCTGGAATAGCATGGGGTGGCTAAACAAGAAAGGTGTCACACACACCCTGAGGCCTTGGCTACACTGGCGCTTTACAGCGCTGCAACTTTCTCGCTCAGGGGTGTGAAAAAAACACACCCCTGAGCGCAGCAAGTTACAGCGCTGCAAAGCACCAGTGTAAACAGTGCCCCAGCGCTGGGAGTGTGGCTTCCAGTGCTGCAAGCTAATTCCCATGGGGAGGTGGAGTACCTGCAGCTCTGGGAGAGCTCTCTCCCAGCGCTGGCGCCGCGACTACACTCGCACTTCAAAGCACTGCCGTAGCCATTTCGAGGGACATGTTGCCAGGGTGCAGGCAAACTCAAAAGAATATTATGCTGAGGGTTTCCCTATAGTCCTGCCTAATGGAGCAATTGATTCCAGGGGAGCCCGGGGCCCTCCTGCTGGGTTTCCTAGCAATCACTGCATAGAGGTGAGACACCTGGATTCCATATTCTGTTTAGGTGGAGAGACTATTAACCCTTTATCTGACAGAGGCTGCTAGGGTGGATTTTCAAATGCTCTGAACCAAATGTGCTGAACTCTTTTGAAAATCTGGTTCTAATATGGGGAATATACTATGGGGAAAATTTTCAAAGCCACAAAGGGAATTTAGGTGTCCAAATCCCATTGAAATCCAGGAGGCCTTGGGAATCTAATTCCCTTAGGTTCCTTTGAAACTCCCAGCCTATAAAATGACACAGACAGATAGCTATAATACAATCCCCAAAAGCATAGGATTCAAACACAAACAAATAAATTTGGAATTCTTTCTCTTCTGGTGCGTGCACCATTAGGATCAATATTTTCCAGGTTTTCTGCACAACTATAGACGTGTAGGACTGGAAGGGAGCTCGAGAGGTCATCTAGTCCAGTCCCCTGCGCTCAAGGCAGGACTACGTAACAATCAGACCATTCCTGACGGGTGTTTGTCTAATCAGTCCCAAAAAATCTCTAGGTCTAACTAGAAATTTGCATATTTTTTTTTTAGATAGAAGCTGAGATTCTCATGCAACAACATGACTCCGGAGCTGGCACTTTAAGAAAAACACCAGCTATCATGAAATGTAGTACCACCAAATCACGAGAGTTGGCAACACTAAATAGACAGAGATATAGGACCGTCTTTTTGTTCTGTGTTTGTACAGTGCTTAGCACAGTGGGGTCCTGGTCCATGACTGTGGCTCCTAGGCATTATTGTAATACAAATAATAATAGGATGATGAAGGTAGATAGATATCAGCCATTATAGCACATCTTTTTAAGATAAAAGGTAAAGCTATCCCATCAATCCATCCTTGCTCCTGATGTGGTAACTCTTGACTATTCAAGTGAATCTCATGCAGGGACAGGGTAATTATCACGCTGTACAGGTTTGGATAATTGCACAGCAGCTTCCAAGTCATTACAAAAGAGAGACAAGATCATTCCTTGGGGATCCTCTAAGTGCACATTACTCAGGAACCTTCAGGGCTAGTGGGGGCTGGGTCTCAGACTTCACTTAGGAGAGGGATAATCTTGGGAACTCATCTGGATCCCGAGGACTGCCCCTAAATGTAATGTATTGCAGCCACCCTTGATCTCTATATTGAGATCTAGCCACAAAGGCTGCTGCTTGAATAAACAGGGGAGAACAACCTACGCTGTCATGCAGGTGCACTGATCCTGCTCTGTGGATTGGCATCCTGCACCCAGGGAGAAACGGTAGCAAGTGTAACCCACTGGTAGGTGTGTGTTGGAGTCCTCTGTCTATGCCTGATTGACCAAGGAGGCGGGGCTGTTACAACTGCTAACTACAGAGTATGTCTCTTTAGCTCAAGCTGTAGTGACCCCTGCATTTAGCTCTGGAGGTCCTTAGGGCTGGCTGTCACGCAAACACTCTCTGTGCTGTGCGATGGCTGTTGCAGGCAAGGCCTAGCGCAGCTTCCAGGAGTGCAGGGACAGCTTCTTGCTAGCCTCTAATAGGTGGCTGTGCAAGAGGACCTGTGCTTAATTCATCCCTAGTAGTCCACACAGTCCAGAGAGCTATTGGGATCATTCAGCTGCATGGTGGAGTCTAGCTGGATGGATGTGGAAGCATTCATCAGTGCAGTGCTGTGCTGCCTGGGCAAAAGGAAGTGGTAGCAGTGCCATGCTGCTTCTGGGGGGTGGCATTGTGGCAGGGCTATGCTGCCTGGGTTAGGGGTGGCAGCGGTGCAGTAGCTGCTGGAAAATTTAGCAACAGCCAAAAATGGTGTATGGCCAACAGGAAACTTCCTATAATCTGGAAATACTGCAGCTGGAAAAGCAGATCCTAATAGCTAGAGTGTATGTGCCTTTTCCCCAATCCCTGTCACTCAGGCACTTCAGCAACGGAAGCCAATGCTAGACAGATCTATAGCAGCCACCGATTCAACCAGAAAATCAGTCAGATCAATATCCCTGACTGCTGCAGGATGTTCCCTCAGCAAACATACACCTTTTGTCCCATTTAAAATCCTTGTGCACTCTCGATAGGAACAGCCATGGGACCGAACCACAAAGCACTAATACCAGAGTGGGTATAAGCGCATTAGGAGTTATGAAAAGGGAAAGTTCAGGGGAAGAGTGCAATTGTAACGCTGCTGGCAGATGCTATTCATCGGGGTTTCTGGATGCGAAAGAAACATCCTGGAAAATTGTTCCTGTCTTGTTCCCTCAAAGTGTTTTGTAATGAGGCTTGCAAACCATAAAATTTTCAATACTACAACGATTTTGCCCTCTCACTTTGCACAGACATTGTGTCTCAAAGAATTAGCTGCTTGAATACCTAACGACTGTCTCTGCTGAAAGAAGCTTATGAATGCATGATAGGGTGTCCTCGCAATGGCCTGGGCTCTCACAGCCTATTACACACCTACTTAGACTGGAAACGCAGAACCCAATAGCCAGGTTATACTTGTGTCGTTCCTGAAGGAAATTCTCCAGGGCCTGGTCTACACACAAACTTAGACTTAAATATACTAAATAAACATGGTTAAAGTCAATGTAGCTGAAAGTCATTCTTCTGAAATGAGAGCATCTGTACAGGAATAACTATGTGGGTTTTAATTCACACTTTGTGTTAATTTGGTGCAAATTTGTGTGTAGAACCAGCCCCGAGAGACGTTGACTCTGAATGTTCTCATCAGCTTGGGAACTAAGATCTCACCCAAATGTCAAGTGTTTTTCCCATTCTGCAGCTGTCTCTTGGGGAACCTTGCCAGGCGGTGAAAGACTTGGCAACTCTCAGGACACCAGACACACAAACCCCACAGTTTATGAGGGTGAAGGTGATTAACCTCTGGAACAAGCTACCTATGGAAGTGGTGGATTTTCCATCTCTTTGCATCTTCAGATCAAGACTGGGTGCCTTTCTGGAAGGTATGTGTTAGTCAAACACAGGTTATTGGGCTTAGTGCAAATTCTTTGGCCTGTGTTATGCAGCAAGTCAGACTAGATGATCTAATCGTCACTTCTAGCCTTATAACCTATGAACCTACTTGCTGGGACTCTGGGCAGGAAAGTTTCCATTCCCTTTTCCTCACCACTTCGGTGCTGTGCTTTACTCAGTAATAACGGACGATGAATTATGATGGTTCTTTCTTACAGCCACCAAAGAATTGGGGTAACCCAGAGCTATCAAGCTGACACAGTCAGGATCTGGATTCCCGCTTCCTTCGCTCAGACCGGCTGCTGCTGAGGCGTGGTGGGGAACTTTGCCTATGTTAAATGTGTTAGCTGAAGAACATATTGTTGTATGCCTGCCTGAAGGCTATTTACACAGTTCCAATTGATTTGTTGTAACCTGCAATTATTTTAGCTGAATTTTTTTTTTGTGCCCTGTTTGTTTTCATTCTCAGGAAGACAAGTGATATTTCTCACTGTTAAAGCAACTCTGCATACGATGGGGAGGAAGCAATACTGATAGTACAGTAAATCTTGGATGGAGTGATGGCCACAAAGCCACTTTCCAGCCAGATGCTCCCGATGCCTCAGTAGGCAGTAACTGATCATTTCTGGCTGCTCTCGATCAGGTAACAAAAGTTCGGCTTTACTAGTTATTGTTTGATTCCTTCCTCTCTCTGTATCTCCCTTTCTTTCTCTTGTCCTTTCTCACTTCCTTTTTAATTTTCTCTTTTTTTCACTCCCTTTCTTTCTCTCCAGTGCCACCCAGCCATGGTGAGCTGGAATCATCGGCAGGCCCAGCCGCAGCCGCCAATAGCTTATGGGAAGAGCAGAGTTCGATTCGGGACAACATGGGAACAAGGCAGCAGATTAGCAATCCTCCCACAGAACCTTTTGAAAGCAGTCATCTGTCTCTTCACCTCCTCCATACACCCAGGGTCGGCGCTACCATTTAGGCGGCCTAGGCAATCACCTAGGGCGCCAGGATTATTGAGGGGGCAGCATTTTGATGCGGGGGGTGGCAGGCGGCTCTGGTGGACCTCCTGCAGTCAAGCCTGCAGCAGCTCCACCAGAACCACGCACCAACGGACCCTCCACAGGAATGCCTGCAGCAGCTCCACCGGAGCCGCGGGATCAGCGCGGGGGGCGGTGAAATGGCCGTGCGCCTAGGGCACGAGAAACCCTGGCGCCGGTCCTGCATACACCCACTCTCAAGAACTCAGTCTGATCATGTCCCTAGTGAGTAGTGTCAATTCATTCATTGTTCAGAATGAATTAGCAGCCAGAGGGGGTTGTGCGCCTGTGTGATTCTAGTGGCATCTTTGGCTACGTCTACACTACAGGATAAATTCGAATTAGCTTAAACCGATTTTATAAAACAGATATTACAAAGTTGATTGTGCGCGTCCACACTAGGCACATTAATTCGGTGGTGTGCGTCCATGGTCCGAGGCTAGCGTCGATTTCTGGAGCGGTGCACTGTGGGTAGCTACTGTAAAATAATGAGGCCAATAACGTCGATTTGTGTCCACACTAACCCTAATCCGATATAGTAATATCAATTTTAGCGTTACTCCTCTCGTTTTGTAGGAGTACAGAAATCAATTTAAAGAGCCTTTAAATCAATATAAAGAGCAATGTAGTGTGGACGGGTGCAGAGTTAAATCAATTTAACACTGTTAAAATCGGTTTAACAGCGTAGTGTAGACCAGGCCTTTGTAAGCAAACACTTTTTACCTGTTAGTCATGGGGAAATCCCAGACAGGGCTGATGTTCTCCTCCCATGGGCACTGGCTGTTCTTCCCCTGCTTTGGGGTTGGTAAACACAAGATGGATTCATTCCCCAGATCTGTTTAACGGATCAGTGTCTACTTTACTACATTTTACCTCTCAGCGTGCTGGGAATACTCCAAATATATTGCAAGGGAAGTAAACTATTGATTGAAAAAGGAGGAAAGGGGATATCCGCTAGCGATACTAACAGTAAGAGCAATCCTTAATAATCATCATCATTTGTAGATGGCAACAGCCTGAGACCATTCTAAAGTGGACACCGAATTTTAAAAATAGATTGTAGAAATTGTATCTTTTGCCCTCCTTAAAATGGGCTCACACTGCTGAAATTTACTAATGATATCAATGATGGTGATTATTAGGTTGAATTTTCAATGTGTCTCATTGTCTCATGTCCCTTAGCTGCTTTTGAAACTTTAACCCATTATTTGTATTATGGTAGCACTTAAATAATAATAGTAATTAGTATTACGAATAATTTTTGGAAAAACTGCCTGTGAGCAGCACAGTGGGACCTGTTGAATGCTGGACACTTTTGAAAATCTGGCTCTTATTTAGGTGCCTAAATGGGAGCAGAGCTCTTTTTTAAAAATCTGGCTCCAATTGTGACTCACCCAAGGTCACGTGGGGAGTCTGAGGCAGAGGCAGAATAAGCTGAAACCAAATCTGCTGAGTCTCAGCTCAGTGTCTTCTTGACGCCATCATGCTTCCTCATCACTATTGAGACAAAAGGTACCAATTTCCTTGTTATCACAACATCATCATTCATCCTTCCATCTCTCTACTTTGCTTTTCCCAGTATCTGCAGCATATTCTAGTTATCTCCTTGTGGTAACTTTGCTGTCTCCTTCTTCTGTGCATTCATTATTTCCCCCTGCCTCTTCCTAACTGGCATCCATTCAGTCCTCTCTTCCAAACATTGACTTCTTAATTAGGAGAGTGACTGTGCCCAGGGTGAGCGGCTGGCTGCAGAGCAGAGAGTTCAAAGGATTCCACGTGGTTATCTCATCAATTAGCTGTTAAAAGACTTTTCTCCAGTCAAATACTTGTAAAAAACATTTTTGTGTTTAATTCCTTCTTTCACAACAGAGTTGTAAATGACAGTGGGGGAAAGGGAAGTTGAGAGGCTGTATTTAAGGTGAAGACATAAAAGATCTGAATGCAACAGATCTGCTCCTGATCTCGTTCACACTGGCCTGTAATTTGATTGACTCAAATGAAACCTGGCTCATGGGAGATCAGAATCTGATCCAGTACTCCTAATACGTGCAGCATTTAGAATGTGATAGCAAAAAGTATCACCATGTCTCTTTGTAGGAAACACTTTAATGTAGTCCAGCAGGCAGTCATTGCAGAGCGAAGGATGGGTTGACCAGTATAGAGAAGAGAGTTAAGGCTCTGGAATGGGACTCAGAAGAATGAGGTTCATTTTCTGGCTCTGACACAGGCTCCCTGTGTGATTCTGGGCAAGTCACTTAATCTCTCTGTGCCCCAGCTTCCTATTGGTCATATGGGGATAATGATACTTTCTTGGGATACTTTCTTGCCAAGTTAACTCAAGTTACTTCTCTTGAGTTAGCCTAGCTTGAGTAGGAGCAGTCACAATATGAAATGACATGCAAGAAGCAGTGCCCATGCTTGTGCTGCTCTCCCTCATGGAGGTACTAGAACTTCTCTGGGTGCGTCCTATAGTTCTGTGTGCACTGCTCTATGTTGAGCTTTTTCCCCAGTGAATTGTGTGAGAACTTCTCTCTCCTTTTTGGGCACACATGGGGGAACTATGAGAAGGCACTGGAGGGCTAGCAGCAGCACTGGCCCGACAGACTACATCCACACTATTTAATGGTCATGCTAGCAGCTGATGAGTTGTGCTCACTTGACTGGAGCCTGTATCCATGATGGGCCAGACAACATGAGTCAAAAGCACCACCACGTCAGAGTTCAGGGTTTTTATGTGTGGATGGGACTTGAGTTAGGGGTAACACTTGAGTTAACTTTGTAGTGAAGACAAGGCCTTGGTCTATTTGGTCTTCAGGGTAGGGCGGGAAGGACTGTTTATCTCTATGTACAGCCATTAGCACAATGGGCCTTGATCCCATGAGGTCTCTAGGTGCTACTGCAATACAAATAAGAACTCTAGGTGCTACTGCAATACAAATAAGAACTCAGGCTGAGAGTTTTCAAAGGGCTGGAAAGGAGTTAAGGGCCTGGCTTATTTTCAAAGTAAATGGGATTTGGGTACTTAACTCCCATCAGCTCCTTTGAAAATCCAGCCCCAGATCAGCAGAACAGAACTGGAGCAGAGGAGGGCCTAGATAGTGGATTATTGCAATGATTGTCCATCTCTGCAGCCCTGAATCCAAATGCGGCTTGGTTTGTTGGTGCTGGAGCTAGAGGCAGAAGGTTAAGGCACAGGGCGTGGGGGAAAGGTTTTATTTGCCAAGAAGACAGCATTGGTAGGAAAAAGCAGTATGATTGCCCTAGTTCGTGAGAACATGGGGAGAATGTTTGTGTTTGTCATGCTAAGCCCATGCCGTTTCCCTGCACTGATGACAGAGCAAGACTCGTCCTCCCCTACCCAGGTGCGAGGGAGAAGAAGAGATCACAGAGGCTTGTACTGCCAGCCAGGCATTCAGATTAGCCTGAGCCACCTTTAAATCCCCCAGCAGGGCCTGCAGCTATGCAGCATGTGGCTCTATGAGATAAAGACCCTGTTAGTGCTTTCTCCCACTGATGGCAATAAAGTCTCATGCCAGACTCCCCAGCTTTCATTCCCATAAAGATGGGAGAGTTGCTGTTCCAATGTCATTGTGCCATGCTTCATGCCAGGATGGCTTTGGCAGTTGACCAAGTTTTGGGTTACAGCGTCAAAATCTAAGGAGCAGAATACTGCCTGCATTTCAATGATTGCAGAGGGAGAAAGCCAACTGCTCTGGGATGTTTATTTGTATGTCTAAGAGTATGTGTTTGTCAGCGTGTGCATCTGAGTGTTCATGACATGTCAGTATGTATGTCTATCCCTGTAACAGAGAGATTGTGTAAGTGTGTGGGTGAGTGGGGTGGGATATGAGAGTCAATGTGTGACTCATGTGTTTGTGCCTGTCCATGTTAGAGGGTATCTGTGAATCTTTGTGTGAATATATGTGTGTGTGTTTCTGTATGACAGTGTGAGTCAGCGTGTGTGTGTGTCCAAGAGTGTGTGTGAGTCTCTGAGTGTGTATGGCTCTGAATGGGAGAGTATGTCTGAGTTCCAGTGTCCAAGTCTGTGTGTGTGTGTATGTCTGTGTCTGAGTACATGGATGAGTCAGTGTGCCCCTGTCTGATGTATGCATGTGTTTCTGTGTCTGAGTGGGTATGTGTTGATATCTGTGTGTGGATCCAAGTGGGCATGTTTGCCTCTGTCTGGAAGAGTTTGTGTGTGTTGATATAATTGTATATGTATGTCTGAGTGTATCCAAGTATACACTGTTTTGGGCAGATGCTTCAAGTATTGAGGATTAAATACCAACGTATTGGGTGAATGCCTGATGAATTGCACCTACTGCTGAACCTCCGACAGAGATCTCAGTTTATAGGCTTTTTTATACTTTGGCAACACTTGCCAAATAAAATCTTATTGTCATGCCAATAAAATCTTATTGAACTGAATAGAATAGTATCTCTGGATCTGATACTCAGTGTAGCTGTGTCTGTGTTTCTGTGCACTTGTCTTGATCCAAATGCATCAGTATTTTGTGTGCGTGTGTATACATATCTGGATCCTAGTGTGCCCATGTCTTGTATGCAAGTCTGTACTTGTGTCTCTGTGCATGTGTCTGGATAAGAGTGTGTCCAAGACTACCCCACCCGTAAGAGGGGTTGTATAGACTCTGGCCTCTAGGTCACGCTACCCCATTCATAAGAGGGGTTGTATAGACTCTGGCAGGTAGGCTGCACTACCTCACTTGTGAAGGGGGATTGTATAAACTTGGGCCACTAGGCTGCGCTACCCCACTCATTTGGGGTGTGTGTGTACAGACTCAGACCGCTAGGCTGCGCTACCCTGCCAGACAGAGGCGATGGGGGGAAGAAGGCCAGGAGGCCATAACCGACCACCTGCAAGGAGGCAGATGCAAGGACTGGAGAGTGGTGAGGCGCTGACACCCCATCCCACCCCTGCCACAAAGGGGTGCTGTGGTGCCAGGCTTGCCACAGTATGACAGAGAGATCTCCAAGGCACTAAGGTGATGTTCCCCTGAAGCCATGCTGTCTCCATCTGGGCCTGCTCACTGAGAGAGAAATCCCATGTCTCAGGAAATACGAATGACTCCGGAGTGAAAAGCCATAAATCAGGCTGGTGACAGACTGTGAGGCATTTCAGTGGGGCCTCAGATGTTTATGGGGAAGGAGCATGTTCAGGGCTGAGTGATGGTGATAAATGGCTCTGGAAAAATGTTACCCCTGGAACTAGCCCACCCCGCAGTCACATTCCACTCGCTTTCTGACTGTAGCTATGGGTGGGGGAGATAAGCGTCTAGGGACATGTTATAAAAAGGTGGCTTTGTGCACAGGACTGTCATAATAACCTCAACCCCAGAATCTCAACCCCAGATTTCAACCCCACTGGGTGTTTGAAACTCAGAACCCAACCAAATGTGACGGCTGGGGTCCATCTCTAATAATAACAAGGTTCTTATACTGGAGCCAGAGCTCCTGCTGCAACAGGGCTACAGTTTGGATAAAAGTGGCTTGAAGCCACCTTTCCAGCCCCTCAGTACCTGGAGCTGCTGTGAGGCAATTCAAACACCCAGAACAAGATAGAGCAACATCAGGGCTGCTCTAAATTACATCCAGTCGCAACAGCCCCCAAAGATCATTCTGAAGCTGGGGATTTCCACAGCACAGTAGCATGCTAGTCACACCCCCTTTCCCTGGCCATGCCCCCCACTTAGGAAGGAAGCTCGCCCATTTATAGAGCTAACACAAACATTTAACTTTGGTTTGTATGTATTAATGGGCCAGATCCTCAGCAGGTGTAAATCTATGACATCAGGGAAGTTATACGGAGCCACACCCACTGAGGAGCTGGCCTATTATTTCCATAAAGGAAAGGAGCCGTAAATCTGGGGTGGGCCCTAAAAATGCTGTTTCACTGTAGAGGCTATGCAGGCTCACTCAACCTGCCTTGCCCATGCAACCAGAATCCTCTCTCCGGCTCAGCAGATGGCTCGGCACCTGCCCCATTCATCTCCACTGGACAATTCATCATTACGCACGTTTTTCTTTCTTTATGAGCAGGTCTAGCTTCCATGGCCTTGTAGCTGGGCCAAGATCAGTGACCCGTCAGCCCTTCTCTGAGGCCAAAGACAAGCTTTTGGGAGCTGCATAATGTGTCTGAGCAGCACTAGTTCTGAGCATAGGGGAGGCAGTGTGGTGGATTCCAGCAGCTGTGTCTGCCTGACATTTCTCTTTCTCCCTGCCTTTGTTTAACCAGGTACAGGAGGCCATAGAAATTGACAGCGGAATTGCCTGTAACTCCAGGCTCTGTCAATCTCTATTAACACCCTGGCAAAAGAAAGGCCAGCCCAAAAGATGCAGTTTGCTGCATGTTATGACATAGTATTTTCTTCCACACCATCCACTACTCACAAGAGAATGGGAAGCTCCAGCAAGAAACAAGAATGAGTTATCCAGGGCTTGCACGTGGCACTTCCTTGCCACAGAGGTGCTCTGGCAACTGTACATGGCCAATGTACTGTCCTGTGCGGCTCAAGTGGAAAATTCCCAGGCCAGGGTTTGCACATAAAGACTGTTTCTTCCCGATGGTCAAGGGCGGCTGCCAAGTTGGTGATACAGGGAGCCAGGCTTTTACAAGTGCTCAGCACGCTGGGGGCTGAGCTTTTGTGGGAATCTGGCCTTAAGCGTCACACTGGTTGTAGAGCAAGTGAAAATCTGCCCCTTAAGGAATGAGTGTCCAAGGGATCATCACTGCCTCCTAATGGGCTGGCTCAGGGACCTCCCACAAGCTATAGGGCAAGCGTGTAAACTGAAACTAGCCAGTCAATTTTTCTTTAGTCTAAAGGCAATTTATGGCAAACAGCTCATCTTAATGGGAAGTGGCTTGTTGATGTTTGCACACATATGTGAAGCATTGCCCTCTACTGGAAATGTGATGGGCTTGCTAAATATTGAACAGCTCCCTCCTTGCCTTTTCACAAGAGTAACTATGTCATTGTCTACAGCAGCTCCTTGCTGAGAGATGCCAAGTCTGTGAGGTTCCCCCTCAGCCACTGCTGCTATATGATAATGGATACATATGCCTGCTGAAAGAAACCAGGACTATGCTGTCTGTAGTCCCTACTAGAAATGGCTGGAAATTGACTAATTCCTATAGCTTCTAGTCACATGCCCCTCAGGTTGCTGGAAGACAATAGATCATTTTGCTTTTTCAGTAGAATTCCTAATGCCAGTGAAATTAAATCTTCCCTGATATGCAACCAGGAGTCATGCAGTGAGATTACAGGCTCTTCAATGGAAAACAACTCTGCCAGTATTTCATTTCTTGTATATTCTAAAAGAAACATTGCACAGCTCTAATCCTAAAACTCAGAAATCACTATTTGTTTACTATATCTAGGCCTGTAGAAAGCAGGATAATTATTTTGTAATGTCTCATCCTACATCAGATTGCAAGGAGGACAAGAATTAGCATCCAGAGCTGGGTGAGAAAAGCGAAAGCACTGGAATGAGAATGGTCTTGTGGTTTGGGTACTGGGTTGGGACTTCAGGCGATGTAGGTTCAACTTCTGGCTCTGCACAAATACCCTGCATAACCTGGGCATGTCACTTAATCTATCTGCATCTGTAAAACAGGAATGCAATATTTTCTTACTTCATAGGATAAATTCATTAACACTTGTGAGCCACTCAGATACTATGATGATGGAACTGTAAAAGTATTTAGACCTCTGGACTCAGACATATTTGTGGGCAGAATGTCTGTGGAGGAAAGACACAAAGGAGAGAACATGTGAGAAATAGGAAAAAGATAACTTCTGGGAGACTAAGGATGGAAGAACATCTGGATACCAGGAGAACATCAGCTGGAGGGGAAAGGAGATCTGTGAGAACAAGAGAAGCAAAACATCCAGATAAAAGACTAGCTTGGAGAAAGTGGTAAGGAAAACATCTCGGTAACTCTCTGTTAGCGGGGAAAGGGGGAAAAAATCAATAAGTCACTGAATAGCCCAATAGGAAGCAGCAAGGCCTTGGGTAGAAGAGAAGCCCACACATAGATCAAAACTGTGGGTTTGATTCCCCACAGGGTCTGATAACCAATGCCAAGGGGGTGTGCTCTGCTCACAGGTGTAATGGGATGCAGGGCAGTGAGGAAGCAGGCTCTGTTCCTTTAAATTAAGGGAAATTATCACACATAGCAAAGATCTTCACTGGAGCTTCCCAACTGCTTGTAAGATCCCAGCATAATGCAAGGGACAAGGTCTCCTGCATTACAACCAAATGTGCTCTTTGCCTGTCTCCCCACTTTGTGACTCCCACTGTGCTTTTCTGCTACTGGGAATCTCTCTCTCTAGAGAGCCATTTCTTTGCAGCTCTTGCAAGGCTGTCAACACCACAGAGCCAGCTCATTTTTTGCATTACCGCAGCTGAACCTCCTCCTTAAGCGGAAAGAAAAAGAACCATCAAAAAGCAAACCCAAACCCATTCCTTGTGAGGTTTCAGGAGTTAATGATCCCAGGAAAATGGGGGTGGCGGGAGCGGGGAGAAGGAAAAACCACAACTTAATGTTACAGATTCATTAAGAAGTCATTATTCTTTGTCAGGAGCTGCTTTAATAAACAAATGCCAGGAAATGCAGTTCTGCCTTAACACTACTGCTGTGCTAAACACCATTGTGGCCACCTGAATGCCACTAATTAAATGCCATTTAAAGCTCCCCAAAACCTGGCAGTGGATTTCCACAGCTCTGCCAGCTTCCTGTGTCAGTCTTGGAAGCCACCTGATTTGTCATTGTCTTTCTCAGAGAGGAATGGGGCAGAGATGCTGTCGCTCCTGGCAAAGAATTCTGTTTTTCTTTCTCAAAGAAGGAGAAGAAGCACTTTCTAAAGTTTACTTTCTTCTTTCACTTGTTTAACCTAAGTCGCAAGCCTTCCAAATGTCTTTCTAATGAGAACAGCAGCCTATTTATACTGGCTTTCAGTAGCGTAAACAGACAAGGTGAGAAACTGAACCCTGCACACAAAAATGGATTCCATCAGCCATTGATAGCGATGGCCCGTCAGAGGGTGCAAGCCAAGTCTACATCTCCTCCAACTTAAGCAAAAGGACTGACTTCCTGCTCCCCTCCCCTGCACACGCAGTTGTCAAGGCAGCATGAGTCTGTGATGTCTTCTTTGCAGTCTCAGGGTGTGTGTGTGTGTATTAGGGATATTTGCTCTGGGGTTGCTACACTGAAATAAGCTGTGCTGATATGAACCCTGCTGTGATCCAGTGCTTTGCATCTATGCTAGGATTTCACGATTGTAGCTGCACAAGTGTAAAAACCCCTGTTGTAGACAAGCCCTAAGCTCAGCTGCTTTGATTTCAGCTTTGGAAGGCAGGTAAGATTCAGGCCTATCAGTAACAATCAGGAGGGGTCCAGTTGATCTGATCTCCCGGAATAACCAGGCAGATCACAATCTGGTGGAAGAAAGCTCAGATGGGAATTCCCAGGAAAACAAAGGCTGCTCAAAGTGATAGAATAAGTTCAGCAAAGTCCCTTCTAATTAGAGATGAGCCTGAAGAACAATGAGTCCATGTGCCCTGGAACTGTGGAAAGATTGAGATCTGGGTCAGGATTTCACAGCTTAACCCTTTCTCTATAATGAGCTGCATCTAAACCCTAGCTTTGAACTCCACTGGCTTCTGGAGAAGGTCAGACTTCAAGGCTGGGGCCTCTCACCTGTTCTAATGGGCTCTCATTGCCAATGCAATGCCTGTTTAAATATTCCCATGACCCATTGCAGTCTTTCAATTGGCTTCAATAGGTTTTGGATCAGGTCTTGGGGGCACAGCTGGAACGAACTCAGTTGGCTTTATTCTCAACTCCTCCATTCCTATGCTTAGGAGAGGGATGAGGGGTCCATGTGTGGGTGGGTTTTAAGGTGGCTTTAGCTACCTTTGAGCTCTGCACACTGTGGAGCCATGCCAGGACATGCCCAGCTATAGATGTAAATAAGAACAACCTCTGGGCTTCTCTAACTTACTCTGTTTCCCATGGCTCCCTATGGGCCATGGAAACAGAATTGTTGTAGTGCAGTGGACTCTGGCCATGCCTCTGACATGCCCCCTGTGTGTCCCCTGTGCTTGGGTTTGGGAGCAGGGCCAGTGTAGATCCCGTAAGCCACCTTTGCCCTCTCTAGAGAGGTCCCAGAGCACAGGAGGTATTCTCATGGGCTGTTTGCACTCATTTTGTGGTCCCTTTACACTGCCAAAGCCACTTTAAAGGTAGAGTTAGCCATCCAGCAGGAAGACTTCCCAGTGTAAAAGGAAATCTCCAGTGGCATAGAGCAGAATAGCAGCTCTTATGCCACCCAGCTACAAGCTTAGGGGTGGCACACAAGGAAAAGGTGTGTGGCTGAGGCTTCCCTGATCTCTGACAATCCCCAGCTGCCATATTGACTGCTAGGGACCCATAACAACCCATGTGTGATTTAGAGCAGGCTTGAGTCTAGTCTAACTTATGCTGGGACCAGCCTGATGCAGAGGAGTTGAGGTGAGCTTTAGCCACCTTTGTACATGCCCAACCTGCATTATGCACTTCTCCACTGCAGCAGAGGATCTGGTCCTAAATATTGAACAAGGACAAAAATCCAGATCTTCTGAGACTGTACATCAGTGAAGATCTGTTGAAGTCAGTAGAACTACACTGATTTACATCAGCTGAGGATTTGCATCCAGGATATTTTAATATGTAAACTTTTACCAAAGTAACTTAGGTAAAAATTAGCTCTGATCTTTTGGTCCTGGCCATCCTTTGCCCATATACATCATGTCCTCTTGTGTCTAATGTAGCTTGGCTTCTTCTTGGACACTGGGAATTCTCTCTATGCTAATTCAGAACCTTAATATTTGCATCTATCTGTATAACCAAATCACTGAAACCACACGCTCTCTGTTTTCATTGAGATTCTCTTTGTTTGTTTTGTCCTTATATTTCCTGAGATTTTTTTTGATCCTGTAATCAAAGGAACTGCTTTAGTTCTCACACACTAAGGGACCTTGGCAAACACACAATCCATAAAATATACAGCATAGTTATAGCAGGGTTTACATAACAGTGACAGAGAAGACATCAAAAAGACTTAGTGATTAGATTTAGGAGCAATTACTGAAATGTCTCAAATAAAGAAAGAGGAGGTTGGAAGCTGATGAGAAGTTTGATACATTGATAAACGTTTGGGTCCTTTTCATCTCTATAAGTGGCACTTGTCATTCAGTTTTATGCTTTGCAGAGAAGTTTCCAACCACCCACAACTAGAAATCACCACAGACTCCCCTTTTGTATTTTATAGCTAGAGCGGCAGAGAGACACCCTTGAATGGTTCAGGCTCTGCATTACACACACTTAATAGTTTTTAAAAGTGAATTAAGTATCATCTGGAAGAGACAAGGTGGCTGAGGTAATATCTTTTATTGAACCAATTTAGGGTTTGTATAGACACTCATAGAATCATAGAAGATTAGGGTTGGAAGGGACCTCAGGAGGTCATATAGTCCAACCCCCTGCTCAAAGCAGGACCAATCCCAATTAAACCATCCCAGCCAGGGCTTTGTCAAGCCAGGCCTTTAAAACCTCTAAGGATGGAGTTTCCACCACCTCCCTAGGTAACCCATTCCAGTGCTTCACCGCCCTCCTAGTGAAATAGTGTTTCCTAATATCCAACCTAAACTTCCCGCACTGCAACTTGAGACCATTGCTCCTTGTTCTGTCATCTGCCACCACTGAGAACAGCCTGCATCCATCTTCTTTGGAATCCCTTTTCAGGTAGCTGAAGGCTGCTATCAAATCTCCCCTCACTCTTCTCTTCTGCAGACTAAACAAGCCCAGTTCCCTCAACATCTCCTCATAAGTCATGTGCCCCAGCCACCCAAATAATTTCCATTGCTCTCCACTGGACTCTTTCCAATTTGTCCACATCCTTTCTGTAGTGGGGGGCCCAAAACTGGACAATACTCCAGATGTTGCCTCACCAGTGCCGAATAGAGGGAAATAATCACTTCCTTCGATCTGCTGGCAATGCTTCTAAAAATGCAGCCCAATATACCATTAGCCTTCTTGGCAACAAGGGAACACTGCTGACTCATATCCAGCTTCTCATTCACTGTAATCCCCAGGTCCTTTTCTGCAGAACTGCTGCTTAGCCAGCTGGTCGCCACCCTGTAGCAGTGTGTGGGATTCTTCTGTCCTAAGTGAGGACTTTGCACTTGTCCTTGTTGAACCTCATCAGATTTCTTTTGGCCCAATCTTCCAATTTGTCTAGGTAACTCTGGACCCTATCCCTACCTTCCATCTTTTTTCCCTTCCCCCCAGCTTAGCGTCATCTGCAAAATTTCTGGGGGTGTAATTAATCCTTTTATTGAGATCATGAATAAAGATGTTGAACAAAACCGGCCCCAGGACCGATCCCTGGGGCACTCCGCTTGGCACCAGCTGCCAACTAGACATTAAGCCGTTGATTACTACCCTTTTAGCCCAGCAATATAGCCAGCTTTCTATCCACCTTATAGTCCATTCATCCAATCCATGCTTTTTTAACTTGCTGGCAAGAATACTGTGGGAGACCGTATCTAAAGCTTTGCTAAAGTCAAGATATATCACATCCACTGCTTTCCCCATATCCATATATCCTGATGGTTGGAATCCCCCATTCACAGTGCAGTTACAACATAGGCAGTGTCATGGTAAAGTTACTTGCACTGATTGGGGTGATAGCTTGGGACTCACAAGACTCTGGATTTAATTCCCTACTTTGCCACAGCAGTGTAACCACGGGCAAGTTACTTAGGCTTACATAGGTCACATCACATCACAAAGGTATTTCAGCACCTAAATACCTTAATTGCCCTTAATTTCTGTCTGCTTCAGTTCCCCATCTGTAAATAAAGAATAATACTTCCCTACCTCAGAAGGGTATTGTGAAGATAAATACATTCAAAAGATTGTGAAGTGCTCTGATACCTGCAGTAATGGGAGGCTGTATACATACCTAAAAGTAGACTTGTATATTATTCAGACATTGTGGCCTGAATTTTCAAAAGAGCTTTCCCAGCATTTTGTTCAATGGCTCTCATTCACTATTCCTGCCAGGCAAAGCCCTCTAAAAGTTTTGCGCCTATAGGCAGATCTAGGCCAATACAAACCCCTGTAGACACCAAAACAATTGGCCAGATTTTCAGAAGAGCTGTGCACATGGGTGTCCAGCACCTTTGAAAATCTGGCCTCAGTTGTGGGTGCTGACTAGCGCTTGGAGCTCTTCATTATATAAAGTTCCAGACAAGGTGTGGCCCATGATAAATAAGACTGACAAAGCTGGAGCTCAATCTGTGTGTGTGTGTGGCAGCTGTTCTGTTTAAGACAGAGTATATGACAGCCAGAATCAAGGTAAGCTTCTCCCAAGATACCCCTTACCCATGTGCCTCAGATCTAACCTGAAAGGAATCCTTCTAGGGATGAGAAGAGCGTTCATGGTTTTGCCATTTAGAAAATTATGGGTTTGGCCACTGCACATAATAACATGAGGAGAGCATCCTGTTTCCATGAAGGTCCAGTTTGCACTAATGAAAATTTAGATCAAATAAATATGGGGTGATCCCAGCTCCCTGGGGGAATCAAGAGCTGGGGCCTGGGTTCAATCCTGACTCGCACTGAAATTGCATGGGAGTTTTGCATTGATTTCAGTGGGAACAGGATCAGGCTCCATCACCAGCTCCTTTGCCTACCCCAGGCTCTGATTCAGTCATGGACTATGCTTTGGCATCAGCCTACAGGAAGGGTTGTGTCGAGGCACTCCTCAAAGCAGTGCTGGCACCCGGGAATTTAATTGCACACTTGGTATTCTATTCAGTTTGAAACCAGGTATTATTTGTAAAAATAGAAAGCAAGAGAAAAGAGGGTAAAAAAAACCTCAGAGCTTTTGAATTTTCAAGCTGTGTGCAAGTGATCAGCCTCTCTGATCGTAGCCCAATGCCAGGGGCCACTAGCAGTGCAGCATGAAGGTCCATCATGCTGTCAGCATGATGCAGAAGTCGGAGTAATGGAGCAGAGTGATAGAGCCAAGCACTGATTTGGAATATAAATAGATCTGTAGCTATATAACCAATGGGCCCAACTCTCACCTGCCTCACTTTTTCACTCACACCTGTAGAGTGACACAGTTCCAATCTGGTGGAATTGTACGCTCGCTCTGCTCAGGCACAAATGAGCTCACAAGATGCAAGTGTAACCACACAAGAAAGTGGAGAATCCAGCTCTGTATCTATATCGTCTTTATCCTTAATTTTTGGCTTTGGGTCCAGCTCCAATATGGTAATAACTAGCTGGAAGCTTCCTTATTGACCTCTACCAACACATTGCATCCTGGGCTCCATTTCCATGAAAAGGGGGCACATGGGTCCATTACAGACTCTCATGCTCCTCCTGGGGATAAGTGATCAATGTAGGTGGGATCCCAGGTGTATTCCTTCCTACAGTATGCCTCTTCCTTCTTCCCTTCACCCAGTGTCTCCCAGTCCCACACAACAGAGGTTTATTATTGGCATTGCAGAGAGAGGGAAGGGTCTTCTGTTCGAGGGCATTCACTGGGGGTTTGAATTGGAGCTTTTAAACCACAGATGGAAGGGACTGGGAGATACCAGCAGTGACTTTGCAGCATGATGTCTCTGTGCCCCTGCCCTCCCCCATTTGCTACCAGGGAACACTGGGAGGTGCAAGATTTGCTTTGTCTCCTCACAGATGATGTTCTTGCCCCAGAAATATATCATCAGGTTTCATTTGCAGTGGGTCCTTTGACTAGAAATACCCTGCCCCTGCCCTCCTCCAGACTCAGTGGCTGAATCCAGCTGCCCTGACGGCCAGGAAAAGCTATTTATTCTGTCACTTATTTATTTATTTCCTCCAGGAGCTGCTTTAAATAGCTGAAGGCTGGGAGCTAGCCTGACAACGAGCCAAGGGTGATGGGGGTGGGAGCTGCCATGGAATTTCCATCCAGGTCAAGAATTCTCTCCCTGGGTTGCAGTGAATGATGGGGATGGACTTGCCTGAACTCTGAGCTGAGAACCAGGGGAATCTGTTCTGTGCTGTGGGGAGTTCCTTCCTCCTCTTTCTTCTACATAACCATGCCTCCTGGTCACCTCCCCAACTTTGGGGGTGAATTTGGTGCTGCTCAGAGGCTGATAGGACAGAGCAGTTGGAGGCTGTGCAAGTGTACACAGCTCTTTGCTGATGTATCCTGCTCCTGAAATAATCCTGCATTTGCACTACTGTACTTGCACACTTGCTTTGCATATATACCTCAGTTATGTACTTCAGCAGACCCTGCTATTCCCGCGGTAGGCTTCCCACAGAGCTCTGCAGAGTAGCCTTGATCTTCCAGTCCCAGGCTCCAATGGACAGTTCTGCTGATGCCCCTGAGTCTTGTCCTTCAGCTAGTCTAATTCTGCTTTGCAGACATGCCTGATGCCTCAGTATACCAACCCTCATCTCCCCTTGCTATTCCAGTCCCACACTCCCCACACAGCTCTACCAATGTCCTCCATGCCAACGTGGTAGTTAACAAGGAGGCATGTAGTTTTGACAGATGTTAGCAGGTCAAGGTAAAGATCATGGGGGAATCTAGGGTGAAAACTACACACTGCCTTGTGTTCATAGGGGGATGACTACACTGCAATCACATGCATGGGTGTAGACATACCTGAGCTATCTTTTATATAGCTAGTGCAAGTACCAGTAGCAATGAAGCTCTGCAAGATGAGCTTCAGTGCATACTTTACTACCCCATCCTGAGTCCCTGAGTAATTACTCAGGTGGTTAATCCATGCTGAAGTCTGTTATGTTGCAGTTTCACTGCTATCAGTACCCAAGCTAACTAGATCAGTGCTTCTCAAAGTGGTGGTCTGTGGACCAGTGCCGGTCCGTGAACTACCAGCTGCAGGTCCACGGTGAGTTTCCTCGTAAGAGCATTGAATAGGATAATAATATGGCACCAGTCCCTGGCACATTGGAAAAAAAAATTGCCTGTCCCCCACATCAGATAGCCTGAGAAGCACTGAACTAGATTACAAATAGTGCAATCACACTGCTGCTTGAAATCAGATCTTCTTTTGCTGTGTAGACCTACCCGAAGATAGAACTAGTTTCGCACATGTGGAAGACTGCACTGCCTTTTCAAGTGTGTTAGCTAGCATTTTTGAACACCGTGTCTTTAAATCCTGGGGGCCTGATCCTGTGAGGTACTGAGCAGCCTCCATTCTTGCCCAAGTCAAAAGGTGCTGAGGATGATCACTGCTTCCTCAGCCTGGGCTTGTCGAGCACCAAAGCAGCATCAGCAAGGCACAGAATGTTGGCTGCTAATATATGAGTCATTCCTAGTGATTAGAAAGGGCCCTTCTTTTCTTTTTTTTTTTAATAAAGGAGCCATGGAGGGATGCCAGTTAACATAACCTCTGTGACTGCTGGAGGAATCATTCTGCTGAAGAATTAACAGCAGAATATTAGTTGCCGGCAAAGAACTTAATTAGCAGATTCAGCAGAGATTCCAATTAAAAAAAAAGCTGTGTGCTCGCCTCATGGCTTTTCTGGAGATGAAGAGAAGTGGAGGGGGATGGCAGCCCTGACTGGGTTTCTGAAAAGCCTCTGATAAGGGGCCATGGAGGAAGCCAGGAAGGGAAAGCTAATGGGATTACTGAGGCTAGGGGTAGCTATAGCAAGAGCCATGGGTGATGATTAATGAGGGATCTGTTTCTGTTAAGAAGGCAGCAGCTGCAGGGTCAGACAGAAGCAAGGCTGGGGGATCGTTACTAACCTTCTCTGCTGGAAAGGAGGCAGAACACTGGGTCTGCCAGACTGATTTCATTCGAGAGAGCAGGTTTCCCCCCCAGTTTTTAATGACCAGTGCCTGCCACCCCAGTTTTAATCCTTTGGCTACACCAGGCAATAGACAGTGCACGCACGTCCTCCTTAGCATACCACACACATGCCTGGCTGAATGGAAGTTGACTGTGTTGGAAATACAGTGCTGGGTTTTTGCATTTCTCCCAGGGCACTTGGACTTTTTCATACATGCACAACACTCTGCTCTCACCAAGGGAGTTTAGGCCAACGGAGCAGGATCTGGCTTCTGCATGGCAAGGTCCAGCTTGTGACATTGAACAAGACTCATTGACAGAAAGAAATCCCAGTCTCTATGTCACTTGGGCCAGTTCTATGGTGGAGAGGAATGGATGGGTCATACTGGTAAAGATCCACTCAGGTGGATAATATTATGAGCTGGGATAGTCTTGAAATTTGTATCCAGATTTCTTTCTAAGACACTTCCCACACAGCTCATAGCAGTTTAGATGCAGGGTTTTGGTTTGTCCCAGTTATGGAGATGATGGGCAAAATTCAGAACCAGATCCAGCTTCAGGTTTCAAACACCTACCCAGGATCAGAGGTGTCTGGATCAAGGAAACTCTTCTGTTTCCTTATGAGGAAGGCTGGTCTTATGATGAAGGCACTGAACTGGTACCCAGGATATGTGGAATCACTCCTGGCTCTGCCACAGACTTTGTGTATGATCATAGGTGAGTCACTTCGAGCCAGATTTTCAAATACTCAGCCCTCACAGTTAAGGCCATTTTCAGAGGAGCTCGGTAGCTCCCATTGTGACACACTATTTACATATGTGTATTGTGGTAGCACCTAGGAGTTCCAGCCATGAACTAGGACTCCAGTGTGCGAGGTGTGTACAGACTTATGGGCAGGGTTTCAAAAACGCTCAATGCCCAATTTGCACCCAACCTGGTGGGCTCTTTTTCAAAGTGGCCCTTAGTCTCTCTGCACCTAAGTTCACCTATCTGTAAAATTGGGATAATAATTTTTTCCTCTCACTCTTTGCCTGTTTTGTTTAAGACAGGAAGCTCTCTAGGACAAGACCGTTTCTTAGTTTGTGCATGTACAGCACCTCGCACAGTGGGGCTCAGATCTTGGCTGGAGGTTGTAGGCTCTTATGCATTACAAATAATAGGAATTAATTACTTAGTTGGAGCCTGTGTCAGTGAAAGGAGATGATGTTTTCCAAAATCCCAGCAATCAGTGGCCCTTCTGTGACCCATAGCAGCCGGCAGCCCTTGTGCTCACTGCAACGATGATGAGCAAAGAAGAGGGGGACATAAATGGTACAATAATAGAAAAACAAATAAAAGCTACATCTCGTAACTGCAGCTTTCCCCTCTGTAGTTTTATACCAATCAGTGTTCAACCGCCAGTGCAGACACTAAAAGCAGCCAGCCCGTTATTGCTTGTTAGGAGCAAACAAAGCCTGGAGGCCTGAGAAACCTGCCTTTCAAATGGAAATGAAAGGATGAAGGAAGTGGAGAAGGAAGGCCTGGGTTGTGTGAGAGTGTGTGGTGTGCATGGCACACAGGGAGAAAGAAGGTGGTATGTATTGTCATGGTAACCCAGACAAATACAAAAATGCCAGTAAACACCGCTCACTCTCTTTCATTCTAAATCTTTTTTTGAGCAACAGCTCTGAGGCAGAGAACACTAAAACCATAAACAAGGGGAAACAGGAGGAATCAAATGGAGCTGGGCCCCTGTTCCCCCTCCCTGCCCTGGACACCTTGTGTTGCTTTCTGCACATCTTGCTCCAGTCTTTATCTCCTCAACAGGTTGATACAGCACAAAGTGAAAGATGAGCATGGTGTAGAGAGACACCAGGCGCTGGCTCCATCCCAGGGGGAGAGGGCGGAGGAGGCTGATAGCTACAGAGCTGAGGAAGCTTTGTGTAGTGTGACCGAGGGAAGATCTCTGGGGTGTTTGTAGGCTGTGGTGTGTGAATAAGATGAGAAGAGGGTTTGCTGTGTATCTCTCTTAATTTAAAAAGATGGCAGCACAGCAAATGGAAAAATACAGGAGGGAATGGGGTGAAGCACAGAAAAGCACATCCTAAGCTCCTTCTTCCTGGCTGGAAAAGAGATTAAAGGAACTGTTATTCACCCTGGTACTGATTCCATTCCTGGTAACACAGGAGATAGGCAACATACCCAATGATGCCTGAGAGAGATGCACTGGAATGACAGTCTCAGATCCGAGCCCTCCTCCGCCTTTAAGCTTTCAGTGAGATTCTGACCTAGGTGAGATTTGAACCTCATAGTTTAGGCCCATTGCTATTTTCTGGATGTGCCTGTGAACTGCAAGCAAAGATTTCTCACCAGTGAGGAGAAGTTGTATTGGACACCCAGTGCCTTGAAACAGACTACATAAATCCAGAGCCATGGGGGAAATAAACAAAGTAAAGATGGGATGAGGCGTATGTTGCTTTCTCTATGACATCTTTAAATCTCTGAAGGATCTTGCTGTCAGCCGAGGATAGTGGCCATTTTGTTTGCAGTTCAAGCAGACTGTTACAGAGGACACACACACAAACACACACTGCTCTCTCATAGGATCTTTACTTTCTTCGCTTGTTGTTCCGCTTACATTTTATAGGGCTGCTCTCTTGTGGAAGCAGCTGCCATTTTATATTCAGTTCAGGCATAGAATGTTACAGAGGAGAGCATACACACTATGCTCTCCTATAGGCTGTGTCTACATCAGCTATTCTGGGGAACATTTCCTAGTATTTCACTGCCATTGGTTCAGCTCCCCGGCTGATGAAAATGGTGGGATAGGTACTGTAGATGGGACAAGGGACAGGAGGTTACTGCTATATTGTCTAACCCTTGTGCTCGTGCTGTTGCTGATACCAGTGGTAGAGCATTTGTTGGAGATTTCCAAAAAATGGCTTGTGTAGAGCAGGTGATAGAGACTTTACTTTTGTGCTTTCTTATCTTGTTGCTTGCCCTTGATCTAAAACAAAAGTTAGAGCAAAAGCATGTGGGTGCTCTTTGTGTATAGAACACATATCAAGAAAGCAGTCCCCTTACAACCACAAATTACTATTTGATTAAGTACATTCATGTCACCTTCCCAGGGCGTGATGGAAAGACTCCCACGAACTTCAGTGGATTTTGGCTCAGCTCCTAACTGAAACTAAAACACACATACAGAAAATGAGTTAATGATCAGCATCCACTAAAGAATGCAACATGTTTGATCACCACTGGATGACACTGCAGCCTGTAAATTGAATTTTTGACTGGCAGTAAAAAAAACCCCTGACTGTGTCATAACATTTCTTCCCAGATCTGGACCTTAGCGTACAAAATATGGGTGTTAGCATGAAAACCTCCAAGCTTAGTTACCAGCTTGGACCTGGTAATTGCTGCCACCAGCTAGGAATTATACAGTGCCTAGCTCACTGTGGTCTCCCCAAAACCTTCCCTGGGGGACCTCCAGACTCAGATGCCTTGAGTCTTACAACAAAGGGAAATAACTCCCACCCCTTGTTTCCTTGTTACTTCCTCCCAGGCTCCCCTCCCTGGACGACCGTAGGAGATTCCCTGCTTCCAGTCCTGGAAACACAAGTACCGAGAGATCTAATCTCTCTTCCCCCTCACCCAGAGGGTATGCAAAGTCAGGCTTAGTAAATCTAACACAAAGAGATTTTCCCCCGACTTCTTCCTCCCACCAATTCCCTAGGGAGCTGCAGACTCAATTCCCTGGAGTCCCCACTAAAGAAAAACTCCAACAGGTCTTAAAAAGAAAGCTTTATATAAAAAAGAAAGAAAAAGACATTAAAAATAGGCTCTGTATAAAGGTGACAATATACAGGGTCAATTGCTTAAGAAAAAAAGTGAATAAACAGCCTTATTCCAAAAAGAATACAATTTAACACATTCCAGCAACTACACACATGTAAATACAAAAAAACAATATAAACCTATTGTCTTACTATCCTTGTACTTACAACTTGGAAACAGAAGATTAGAAAGCCAGGAGATAGAAAAATCACTCTCATAGCCGAGAGGGTCACCGAACCAAGACAAAGAACAAAGAACTCACACCCAAAACTTCCCTCCACCCAGATTTGAAAAAGTCTTGTTTCCTGATTGGTCCTCTGGTCAGGTGTTTGGTTCCCTGTGTTAACCCTTTACAGGTAAAAGAACATTAACCCTTAGCTATCTGTTTATGACACTGTCTTAAAGCTTAAAGGAGCTCTGAATACATTAGGCATTTTAATCAATTGTTTTTTAAAACCCACAAACATCATGCTCTTTAAGGAGTTTATTTCCCCCTGCACCAAATGCCTGCCTGTAAATTTGATATGAGGGTGTAAGGGGAAGAGAGAGAGCAATATAAAACTTCTGCAATGCAAAGCTCTTCCTGTAAAAACTAGACACAGTATTCAGTGTGCACACAGCCCATGTGTTCATGTAACGAGGGACTCCATCAGCTTCACTTCACTCCTGTAACTTCTCTCCCAGGGCGGCTATAAAGAAAACTGACAGGGGAGGCGGGAAACAAACTACTTTTCTTGCATTGGCAGAGGGAATTCGATCTTTTTAGGTCTCCTCTAACCATGGTTGTTCCTCTATTTTATAGTATCGGCCCTGATTTATTATCAGTTTTTATGGTTGCTGTAAAACAGCCACAAAGCGCAGAAATAAAGTAACTAGAGGAACAATCCCCATCCCCACCTGACCTGTCTCTTTACTGCAGCTGCTGAGCCACAGCATCAGATAATGAGAGAGGAACAGATTTTGGTTCCTCTCCTATTATCTGAAATTTGAATAGCAGCAAAAATTTTGTTTCTCCCAAGGTCCAAGTATCCAAAGATTTTGGATGTCCATCCCCTGGGCCATTTAGATGGTCAGAGTTTACCTCTCTAATTTTGCTCACTGCGACAAACTCATTGGGGTTATCAAACAATATAGGGCTTGTATACCTGGCGAAATTGACCAGCATAATTATTATGCTATAGCCATGCCGCTATAACTCCCTCATGCTGACGCTCTGTTATGAACGAAGTCACTAATAGCTATTCAGCTATAGCTATGCAGATCAATTTCCCCTTCTGCACAAATCCCAATTCCAGCATCCCGCATTGCAGGCCAGACAATACAACATGGGAGACTCCATCTAAATTCCATACCATAGAATATCAGGGTTGGAAGGGACCTCAGGAGGTCATCTAGTCCAAGCCCCTGCTCAAAGCAGGACCAATGCCCAGACAGATTTTTGCCCCAGATCCCTAAATGGCCCCCTCAAGGATTGAACTCACAAACCCTGGGTTTAGCAGGCCAAAGCTCAAATCACTGAGCATTCGCCCTTTCCATTTATTTCACTCCTTGAGATAAGAGGTAAAACATTTTCTCCAAAGAGACAGTCTCAAAGGAACAGGTGGCTTACTCCGGCTAATATGATGTAACAGTGTATTAATCTGTTTGATACAGCATCTTTCTTACTCAAGCAATGGATTTCCAACACGGGTAGGGTGCTAAGACTGAGAGTAACTCTGTGCATAAGGCAAAGGCTACTTTTTATTGAGCAACACATACAGCCTTGGACAAAGGAAGATGGACAGAGGGAAAACGTCCCCACCTTTGTGTTGCTTACTTCATGTAACAGAGGGCTCCATCTCCCTCAGGGCTTGTTCAGGGCAAACTTCCCTCCTGTTGCCAGCAGACTTTGAAACTCACCTAGTGCCTAGAAGAAGTTGGAAGTGGACCAGGTGTTTAAACTGGCCTAGCTCTCTTAACCTCTATGGAGCTACACTGATTTACACAGCTGAGGATCTGGCCCAGTCGGTACTTAAAAAGTGTCCCTGGGTATCAGAAGAGCTTCATTTATCCTGTCTCTCTTTCTCCTTAATCCCAGCACCAATGGATGTACTCACTTCTTCTTCCTATGTGCTTAGACCTTATGCTCACCCTTTCTCCACCTGGGGATGCCCAGGCATCTGAAGAACACTGCTGACTTCTGCTAGTGCAATGTGCTCCCTCCAATTACACTCTGTCCCTCCCTGAGATACATTTCTCATGATGCCTTTCAATCCACCTATATGCACAAGAATATCAATATACCCTGTGCAATCTGGAGTCTAGACTTTCTGATTCTTGGTCTCCTGGTGCACTACATATCTGCACATGAGGGCCTGTCTAGGGTGACCAACTTTCTAATGGCACAAAACTGAACACCCTAGCTGGGGGGGGTGCAGGAGGGGGCTCTGGGCTGGGGCAGAGGGTTGGGATGCGGGGGCTGTGAGGGTTCTGGGCTGGAGAGGCAGGCTTTGGGCTGGGACTGGGGATGAGGGCTTTGGGGTACAGGAGGGGGCTACAGGTTGGGGGGGTCTCAGGGGTATGGAGCTCGGTGTTGGGGCGTGGGCTTACCTCCTGTGGCTCCCGGTCAGCTGCACAGCGGGTGAGATAAGGCAGGCTTCCTGCCTGTCCTGGCACCATACTGCATGCACCCCAGAAGCAGTCAGCAGGTTCGATGCTAGTAGGCCAATGGGAGTGCGGATCTGGTGCTTGGGACAGCGTGCGGAGCCCCGTGGGCCCCCCGCCTAGAAGCCGGACCTGCTGGCCACTTCTGGGGCACAGCGCAGTGCCAAGACAGTTAGGGACTAACCTGCCTTAGCGCCGCAGCACTGCCAACCAGACCCTTAATGTCCCAGTTGCCGGTGCTGACCAAAGCCGCCAGAGTCTGTCTTTGACCAGGTGTTCTGATTGAAAACCGGACACCTGGTCACCCTAGGCCTGTGTCATCTAGCCAGTGAAATCCATGTGTCTGCTGCACACAGACAGCATTCAGCCAATAAACACTAATAGTGCCTATCATCTTGAAAGACACTCACAGGGCCTGCTGCTTCCTTCCCTTACGCCTGCCCTCATTGAATCCAATAGGTTTAACTAACAGCTCAGTTTGGCCCACTGAGATCACATCATGTCTAAATCTAATGTTAGCAAGTGACTGGTCTCAGCATTCTTGAAGCACAGGGCTGAACATGATACTGGGCTTCTGATTTTAGATTTTACCTGATAAAATTCCCTGATTAACCTCCTGCCCCCCAATAAACATCTGAAAAACACAGGAAATTGCTACTTATATTGAGGACTTCTCTACATGGAGCAGTAGTGCACACGATTGGGATGTGTTTTTTAAAGTGCAGTAACATGCTGCGTATTAATTGGTCCATTTAGACCTTGCTGGTGTGCACTAGGGAACCTTTAATGCACTTTAACATCGTGCTGTTTGAAACTAGGCAGCATTACAAAGAGAAGCCACTGAAAGCCCCCTGATTTCTGGCCATCTATGTAAAAATCAAAAATAAACTCTGAAAAATGAAATCAATAACCTCCAAACCCAGAAGCTCTGCTGATGGCTAGCCTTGTTTGCCTCTGTGCCCACCGGAGTGAAACGCACCATCATGCAGTATGCCTCCACCAATCCTATACACCATCTAGCAGGCTGGCCTGCCCCTTTAAGGGTCAGAGGGTCTGGGGCCAGCCAACTCTGAGTTGATGAGACCCATCTGGAAAGGGGTCCAGTGAGACCTCAGTTCAGAGGGAGTGGCAGAAGGGACAGAGAGAGGCAAAGCAAGAGAGAGGCTCCACTGAGAGCTGTAGCCCAGAGTGCAATGAAGAACTGTGTGATATTCTGTTCAGAGAATAAAAGTGGGGGCCTGGAAAAAGACTCTGGGTGTGACAGAGTCCTCATGGGTAGGCTGGGGAGACAGGCCAGCAGGCAGCAGCTAGCTTAAAGTCAGACTGGGTAGGTGGCACTATGACATACCACATAAGTGCTATTTGAGGACATATTGTTTCCTTCTTACTCCTCCTCCCCACCCCCCACAGCTTCCTGTTGTCTGTTACACCCACATGCTATGTGTATGGACAGCGCCTAGTGCAATGGGACCCTGGTTTGGTTTGGGGTATGAATTTTGCTTCTTTTCATACAATAGCTTTGCTCCCCCTTTGAGGACTGGAAGACTCCAGGCACAGCCCCTTGTGTGACTCTCACAGGAAGAAGGGTCCATTCGGATAGCTCTGATCTCTCCCTCTCCATTTCCATGAGCAGCATGGTTTCTCCTTCTGTCACTTAAACCCAGCCTCCTCGGCGCGCTGTAACTTTCAGGGCACAGCGGCAAGTGGTGCTCTGCCCTCCAGTGGATTCTGCCTCCTACCAAATCAGCGCTCCCCATTCCCAGTGCACACAGCCTTCCAAAAGCCCTCATTAGACTTATAACTCAAGCCCCGGGGAGCATTTGATTTGACTATGGAGGGAAAGTTATGGATTGGGGTTGGGGTTGGGTGAGCAGAGGGGGAGGTGAGCCAGGTAAGTACTTTCCCAGCAGAGAGACATGGGAAAGAAAGAAGAAGGAGAAGAGCATATAGCAGTCCCTTAAAATATGTTTGCTGAGACTGATTGGGGAAAGTTTTGGGTCTTGGGATGAACTGGCCCGTTTGTATTTCACACAGCCAATATTTCTCAGTGTCGTCACCAAGGGAGGAAGGCTTATTGATCCCTGCTTAAAACAAAATGTATTGGGAGACCCTGGGTGCCAGGGGTAACATATAGCAGCTCTACCAGTGGCATAAGAAACACTATAACTCAGGAGCACCTGGGACCTGCGTGAGTTATGACTCTGTCCTGCACAAGCGACAGGCCTGCAATAACTTACTCGGCACTGCTGGTAAGTGATTCAGTTTATTCCACATGGGGGAGAAGCATAAGGGGAAGGGAGATTGCTCCTTGGGCCTTGAGGTGGAAAAAGGGCAGCAGATAGCTTTTTCCAAACCCTTTCAGTTTATTTCCTCTCCCCTAGCATGTAGCCAATGGAGCCAAGTTTAGTTCCTTAAAACAATAAAAAAATAATAATAGAGAGATTTCTGTCTCCAAATAAAAATGAACCATGCTTCAGATGGTGTTAGAGCTCCTAGAATATTAGCTCTCATTGCCCAGTCTGTGTTAGTGTAGCCAGGATTTCCCTGAGTACCAGCTATAAGTGAGGGGGAGAGAAAAGTACGGAGAAAGGTTGCATCAGGCAGTATATAAATAAACATTGTTCTCCAAGTTAAATTCACTCCTGCGTAGCATGAAGCCTCATGCATCACTTAAGTCCCTTTTTAACTCTCAAAATAGAGCTTAAGGGCTGCATAGCTGTTGTGCTGGTCTGCTGCATAGGGACATAAGGACTGCCAAGCTGGATCAGACCTGAGCTCCATGTTGTTCAGTCTTCTGTTTCTGCCAGCGGCCAGCACCAGCTGCTTCAGAGAAAGATGCAAGAAACCCCACCATTGTTATTCATTATTTGTACTAGTGGCAGAAAGCCCTTGCGATTACACCGGTATGGCAGCTAGGCCAAATAATCCACCCTCTGTGCAGTCTCACTCATACAACGAACTAAACTGAAAATTGGCTGTAGAGTAAGGGTGATGATTGGTTGAGTTACCTCTGATCTCACAATGGTCTAGTACTCTTGGTATGACACATTGTAACTGTACACTGCACAGGTGTAATTTATAAAGTCAAAATGGTGGAGAACTTAAAACTGGGCATTCGCAGACTGTGAATCCCAGAGATAATCATCCAGGAATGTTCTAAACAAAAAGAACTCTCAGCCATGCTTGTAGCTGTTTCCATCACTTCATGCTGATTCAACAGACATTCTAGACTTCAGAGGGAAACACAGACTAACCATCCTGGAATCTTCTTATATCTTGTAGTGCCTCGGAGCCCCATGAGATAACCTGGCTAATTTCATCCCTCTTTTTGAAGCCAGGACTAATAGATCAGAAATCAAAGCGCAGAAGGTACAACAGTCGCTCCTAAACCCAACGATATCTCATACGCTGGTTGAGTAGATCAGTTTGTCCAGCAGCAAAAGAAAAGATGCTCTTCAACCAGCCACTGGATGAAAAACAGAGAGCACATTTTCAGCGAGAAATGTTGCTAGTCTATTTTCACATTTTTTTAATCAAAATGTCAAACTGTTTGAAATGTTCTAGCCAGCAAGTTTCCTCCCCAGGGGCTTGGTAACAGTAAGGAAAACAAAGTATGAATATCCTCATTGTGGGAAACAACCCAACCCTTTACCAGCCGCTCTGATGTAATGACTGTGCTGAGTGAAAGGAAACGGAAATCAAGCCTTGGATGTGCAGCTGCTCTGAAAACCTAACCTCTTATTTTATTGCCTGTCACAGGGTGGCCTGTCCCTTTAAGAGAGTTGGGGCACAGTCTCACCTGTGCCAAGCTTAGCACACCTCTCCAGGTGAAGGGAATAAAACCAAAGGTCATGTTATGTGACCAGGTGACCAGAAACCAGGTCTGTTGGGCATATGAGGACAGCTTGAGTTCAGTCAGAGAGAGTTTGGGGGAGAAAACCTGCTGGGAGGAGGGCAGTTAGCAATTCTCCGGCGCTTCTAGGTGGCACATGGACTTGGAAGGGGCAGAGGCTTGCTGAGAGATAAGCTTTGTCTCTGGGATCTGCAGGGAATAGGAACCTGCTGGTGGAGAAGGGTTGCAAAGGACTGAGAGCATGGAGAGAAGGCTATAAGGAAGGGGGCGCCCTCATTAAGAACTGAGAAAGCTTTTGAGCTTGGAGTAAATGGAGACAGTGGCAGGGCTCAAAGAAGCCAGATACCCTGCTACAGTGCCTACCCTGGAACTGGTCTCTTCTGAAAATCTGGGCTGTAGTGTCATTATAACCCGGAACTTCTTTTCTCCGGTTTAGTCTCAGTGGCAGTTGCTGACTTGAAGACAGCACAGATCAAAAGCAAATCTCCCAGTGTAGTAGCTTTCATGAAGGAAAAAACTCCGGGCCTCTTATAACTATGGTCCTACCAAATTGACGGTCCATTTTGGTCAATTTCATGGTCATGGGATTTAAAAAACCCTACATTTCATGATTTCAGCTATTTAAATCTGTAATTTCACTGCGTTGTCATTGTAGGGGTCCTGACCCAAAAAGTAGTTGGCGGGGGTCGCAAGGTTATGGTAAAGGGCTGTGGTACTGCTACCCTTACTTCTGCACTGCTACTGGCGGTGGCGCTGCCTTCAGAGAGTGGCGGTTGCCCAGCTCTGAAGGCAGAGTTGCTGCCAGCAGCAGCGCAGATGTGAAAAAGGCATGTAATGGTATTGCTACCTTTACTTCTGTGCTGCTGCTTGCAGAGCTAGGCCCTCAGTCAGCAACCGCCACTCTCCAGCCACCCAGCTCAGAAGGCAGCAGCACAGCAGTAAGGATGGCACGGTACAATATTGCCACCCTTACTTCTGCCCGGCTGCTGGCAAGGCACCACTTTCAGAGCTGAGCGTCTGGCCACCAGCTGCCGCTCTTCTGCCTCCACTGAAGGCAGCATAGAAGTAAGGGTGGCGATACTGTGGCCCCCCTAAAATAATCTTGCGACCCCCCCAGCTACTCCCTTTTGGGTCAGGATCCACAGTTTGAGAAACACTGGTCTCCCCTGTGAAATCTGTATAGTATAGGGTAAAAGCACACAAAAGACCAGATTTCATAGTGGGAGACCAGATTCCATGGTCCATGACGCGTTTCTCATGGCTGTGAATTTGGTAGGGCCTTACCTGTAACCGATGCTCGGAAAATATGCTGCTTTTGATTTCTAAGCCACAATAACCTGCAGGTAATTCAAGCTGCAGTTCCCAAACAGTTCCAGCAGACATATATGATTGTCCACTCAGGAGTTTCCCCTGGCACTGCAGAGTGGAGTCTCTCACTCTTACCCTGTCTTTATTGCCAAGTTATTGGGTTTGAGGCTGGAATCACTGGGTGGAATTCTCAGGCCTGCGCTATGCAGGAGCTCAGCCTGGATTTTCAGAATGGTCCCTTCTGGCCTTCAAATCTGGGATAAACATACTCTAGCTTGGGATTTAGTAGTACAAAGAATTAGGGCCAAGCCCTGAGGTTTCTAACCTGCTTTCTCCTGTTCTTTACTCAGACAAGTTCTCACAGAAGTTACTAGGCGTTTGCCTTAGTAAGGCTCTCAGGATTTTGCTCATTAGTGTGCTCTCCTTTCACCTCTGTGTTTGAAAATCACGGTTTCATGGTTTCTTTGCAAAACCAAGAGCAGTGAAGTGGTTTGGACTGTGTTTTGCTTTGTGAGTTGGGGTTCAAAATAGGGCCTCTGTGGTTCATAGAACTTGTAAGGGCCCTCTGCACAGGGGTGAATTTCAGGCACTAAGCCCTGCAATATAAGTTGAGCAATATCATCCCCATTTTAAAGAGGGGGAAATGGACGCACAGGAAATTTAAGTATCTTGCTGGGATCAGCACTCATGTGCTCGACCCCCTAGATCACATTGCCTCAGTAGCTACAGCTGTCTCATAAGACTGTAGAGGCTGCATTCTTCCCAGAGCCAATCTTGGTGGCTTAGAGGAGAAAAAGCAGGGATGTGAGGTTCTGTAGAAGCAGAGACATGTAAAAGGTTATTGAAGAAATATCTGCCTTGGATTTTTATGAGCTGCATCTCCAGTGAATAATCTTTTAACCCTATATTCTTGGAAAATACGTTCCAGGTGATTTCTACTGTGGTAAAAGCATAAGAATCGCTGAAGTGGCAGAGAAAATAACTTAGCGCCATCTCAGATAAAATCACACACAATTAAAACCTCAATCGGGAAGTACTTGTCTGTGTGGAGACAGCATCTTGAAAATGACATGCATTAGTCATTGGCTGCAGCTAGCTGGCTCAATGTGCAGCAACAGTGTGTTCCGGAATGAGGGGGCAGTCAGAGAGGCTTCCGGTACAGGTTCCAGTCCAATCACGGGCCAACGCACAGGCACGTCTGATGTCCTGGTTGTGGGCTGCCTCCGGGCCAGGGGTACACGTGCTTCCACGCTCAGGAGCCTCCAATGAAATGTCACCATTTAGATGTAGGGTAATCAGATAGCAAGTGTGAAAAATTGGGACAGGGGTTGGGGGGTAATTGGAGCCTATATAATAAAAAGACCCAAAAATCAGAACTGTCCCTATAAAATCGGGACATCTGGTCACCCTATTTAGATGCTTTTCTGTTGTCCACACGAAACTCTTCTTCCCCAACCCAAAAATGTACATGGAACCATGCAAATATGTGTCAACATTCCTCCCATCGCTGCCTCTACAGGAAGGAGACTCCTGGGCATCTCTCCCAGGACCTAAGCATGCTCCCAGCATGAAGAGTAAGGCTAGAATTCAAATGCAGGTCTCTCAAGTGGCATTGCAGAGCAATTCCCATCCCCAAGCTGGCAAGTTTGTGATCCAAACCTCTCAGTCGCACACAATGCAAAGCCCTGGGGGAACTTACCTGAGGCTAGAACTCAAATCCATGACAATTCAGAGTAGGGCAATTTTACTACAAGACTTATTCTTATCATAGGACTTATATGGCTCGCCTCGCCATAGTATCTGGGCATTTCATAATCTTTAATACATTCATCATCATAACATCCCTGTGCCATAAGAGGCACTATTATCTCCATTGAACAGGTGGGAAGCTAAGGCATAGAGAGACTAAATGATTTGCTCAAGATCGCACAGGGCATCTGTGGCAGAGCAGGGACTTGAACCAGTTCTCCCAAGTCCCACTCTAGCAGCCTAACCTGCCCTTCTCTATACATAGCTGGGGTGCTGCTTTAGGGATCCAGCCATAATCATGCTGCACAAATGTGCACAAGCCTGGGATACCATAGTTCTATGCAGTTCATTTGGCTCCTGTTGTATCTGTGAAGTTTGCTCACCCGGCTGCGTTCAGAACCCACTCTGTGGACAAGGTCACCACAAAACCAATGGCGCTGATCAGTAGTTCTCTGGCAGCTGGAGAGGAAGCCCACGGCATCTGATCTCCTTTAAGCCAAATATTTAGGGGTAAGAGGCGGTTTTCCCTAGTGCTACTCTATATTGCTGGACTCTTCTCTGGTTCCCGGTGTCCACCATTAATTGCAGAATATCCCTGGAAAGTTGCATGTGGGAACAATGCACAACACTGTCATACAGGATTTGACTGAACCACTGGGTCCTCAGTTCTGGTTTCCTACCACTAGTTCTGGCCAGATCCTGCTGATCTGAAACTGATTTGGAAGAAGAGGAACATACCACATCACTAACCTGGGCAGTTATACAGTATATTACAGAGTGCATGCTACAGGGAGGTGGGATAATGCCCTTCTTGAAGTTATCATGTTAGCCAGTCACATCACAAGATATCTGTCTAAAACCTGCCCCTCTGAAATGACAACCCATGACAGGATTACCCTAGCATGATCTGGCCCTGAGCGCCTTTGGAGCCTGTCAGTGCAACTATACTATTAATTATTGTAATAAACAAAGCACCTGGGATCCTGGCTTATCTATCTGGCTGCCAGACTCTTTCCTTTGCTCTGGTTTTGGCACTTAGGGGGTTAAGCTCTTGGATGAATTCAAGAGCTTCATTGCTCAGGGAAGCGAGAGACTGATAAGTACTAATTCAACCGGACATAACGTGGGCAGATGCTGTGCAAGCAACCTCCCTCCTCCCCACACACACACACATGCAGAGCTGGAGTAGAGCACACCTGGCTTGCTGTTAGGGATGGGTGAACCCAAGAATGACATGAAAACTTTTTTTTTTGCACCATCCTTCTTCTCAGATACCACTTTCGAAGGCATTTAGATTCTACAGTGAGGCGTACAGTATAAGAATCTGAATAGAACAGAATAGAATAGGTGCATTTTCTCCAAAAGCATCTTTTGCAAAAGAGTTTAATTCACCCCACCATTTGTTTTCTGCTTTGGCTGAGGCCTCCCTGTATTACTTGTCTGGTAAGAGTTACTCCAGATATCGATAGTCAGGTTACTCAACAGATTGCTGCGATCTAGCTGTCTCAGGTACTTATACAGCCCCTGTCACCAAAGCATCTGAGCACCTCACAATCGTTGCTGTATTTATACTCATAACACCCCTGTGAGGTACATTCAGGCTAGATTAGCCCCATTTTACAGATGGGGGACTGAGGCACAGAGAGGTCACACAGGAAGTACATGACAGAGCAGGAAGTTGAACCCAGGTCACCTAGCCCTAGCCAAGTGCTCTAACCACTGCACCATCCTTCCTCTCAGATACTACTTTTGAAGGCATTCAGATTCTACAGTGAGGTGCACAGTATAAGAACCTGAATAGAACAGAATAGAATAGGTGCATTTTCTCCAAAAGCATGAGGCCCCCTTTCCCTTCCTTGAACTAAAGCTTGGCTGCAGTGCTCTCTGTCAGTTCCGCATGGCTAAACTATGAGATTAAACTTTAGGGCAGGCGGGTCAATAGCAGGCCATCAAGTACTGAGAGTAATTGCCCAGAGAGCATCCATTAGAGTCCAAATAGTTTCCCTTGAGAATGATGGGTTCCTATGGCTGGATTGTGTGTGTGCACATGGGCAGGCACAACACTAACACGCTCTTTCCCCACATAGCAGAGATTCCCATACTGTTGCCCAGGTACCACTGTGCACCCCCTGAGCAGGGAGCTGGTTTAATACAAGATTCTGACTCCCTGATACTCTTTCCCTGATGCTCATTCACAGAAGAGATTCCTGCCCACAGGGCAAAGTTTTCCAAACAGCTCAGCTAAGGAGATCTCTCTTACGTGGGCACGAGAATATCTGGTTAGGCCCCTGGTCCTGATCTGCACAGGCCCTGGCAAGAGTCAGAGCAGCTGTGGAGCTGATGTAACTATGCCACTGGTGGAGAGTCTTCAATGGGTAGAGTCTCCTACATACCCCACATGGCAGCTAGTACAGGAGTCATCTCCACCAGCTTTAGCCAGAGGGAAGTTCTCGTACAGCAGGGGAATTCCTTGCTGGCCATTTGTAAGTTGTGACTCTGGCCCTATGCAGAGTAATGAGTAAACATGCTGGTTCATTACTGACTTTAGAATGCAGTGGGTCTGATTGTATCTATGGCATTTATATGGGCCCCATCCCTGTTATCTGGACATCTCACAATCTCTAATGTATTTATCCTCACAACACCCTGTGAGGTAGGGCAGTGTTGTTATCCCTGTTTTATGGGTGGCAAACGGAGACCCAAAGAGACTACGTGACTTGCCCAACAGGAAGTCTGTGGTAGGACAGGGAATTGTGTCCAGGTATCTGGCTAGTGCCCTAACCACTGGACCATCCTTCCTGTCACCAATCTTCCTTTGGACAGAGATGCTACTCCACTGACTTTAATGGAACCACTCTTGAATTATCCCGGTACAAAAGGGAGAAAGATCACACCCAGTACCTCTAGGTTTGGAGATGTCTTTATCTGTGTGTCTTATGCAGGACACTGCCGAGACAGAAATAACAAATAGCTAAGTATTAGGTATTAATGTAGAATGTGTGCTAGGTGCCACACAGACAGGGATGTGGATGCAGTCCCTGCCTGATGGCCTTGCAACCACTGCACCAATCTATCTGAAAGTCTAACAGAGAGGGAGAGTGGCTGGCCATAGGGGTATCCTGACCCAAGGGGATTCTGGCTGTTCAGTTGCACAGTACAGCCATAAGCCAGTCTGAACGCATTGGGAGGGAGGCAGGGTCTGAACAGCGCAAGGAGAACTGCATAGAGACATAGAGTTAATAAAGTTCCCTTCCTGGCTGCCAGACATCCAAGACAGGCTTCTCTTGGGCCCTTCAAGGTTTAATCTCCTCTATAAATAAAAAGACCTATCTGGATTCTGGTTTCCTGCATCTGATCCAGCCACACTTGTGCCAGATGTTAAGCTTAGACACTAGGGTAGGGTACCCTATCTGTGTATCCTCAATTTATGGCCCTAGAATTCAGCTGAACTTTTCGGATGAGGCCTTTCCTCAGAATTCAGCACCATCCCTCTACAATAGAGGTTAGGGGATGTTGATCTGGGGTTATAGTTCAGCCCACTATAAATATAGGGACCACTTTCAAAATTCAGATCTAGGTCTGGAATTGGATTTTGGACACCCCAAAGCTCAGAGGTCTTTGGATCTGCATCAAACCCCGCTTTTTCATCTTTTAACTCTATAAAGAGTTTCCCAGGACAGTTTGTATGAAAGATATTTAAAGGGTGGGGCCTGGTCCAATTCCCACTGAAGTCAGTAACAAAACATCCATCAACCTCAATTAGTGCTGGATCAGGTTCTATCTCTCTATCAGCTAAGGGCTAAAAAGGCTCTGTTCACAATATGGTTTGTTTGTTTGTTAGGCTGACAGTAAATCACATGCCTTATTATAGCATTCTCTCATGGTTGCAGTGATCAATTTCCCAGACTCTGGAAGGCATGACCTGTCATAGGAGACCATAATTAAAGTAAGTCCGATCTTTTGGTCTAAGAAAATGCCCTTGACTCTGTCTCAGATGAGTTAAGTGCTGTCAGATCAGTCATCACACAAGATGAAAGACTCCTGGAGTGACCCTATAAATCCTTTGCTTCACTGGGCTTTTTGCAAACTCCCAAATCTGTTACCAAGTCCAGGTGCTCTGACTGCCAGTGCATGGACCCAGAATCCCTTTCAAGGCAAGCATACAAAGCTAGTGGGGGATTTGCCTGTGGAGTTGCCAGAGATTAAAAGAGCTTGCTAACAAAGTCTGGGCTGGAGGCGGACAGGTAAAGGTCTCCTCCAGTTTGTCAGTTCACTCACACAAAGGATGAGAAGGGCCTGAAGTGGAATCCTCAGTCCACCTGAAATTGCCTTTGGGCATGGCCTTTGCCTAGCTAGCTTAAAGCATTTTCCCCACTACTCAGCTCCCTGATGTGCGGTCATATTTCATCCATGCCTCCATCTGGCTCTGCTCTTAGATCTAGCTGGGATCTTTTAAATTGATGGTTTCTGTGCTGGGCTCAGCAGCTCCTTGCTTTAGCCAGCTATAGGAGCGTAGGCTTTAAGAGACAAGAAGATACAACTCATAACCCTAGGAGGCCCCTCACAGCAACATTTACGGGAGTCTGTGAACCACACACTCACCATTGCCGCAGCACAAGTCAGGGAGCCCAGTTCTCCATTGCCTTGACCTCATGCCATTATTTATGCCTGGGCAAAGGGGGCCTAAAACAACACTGAACTGGAGCTCTGTACAGATGTAAGTGCCTTGCACAGGCACAAAGTGGTTGAAAGTCAGAGCTGTAGGGTTTGGAAGGATGATTCATCTTAATGGCTGTGGAGGATTTCCATGGTGGGGAGTAGGGGGAGGTGGGTTCTGCTCCAGTTCATGGGCTCCCTTTCTCCATTGGGTTGGCACATACCTTTCCTTTTCACCAAGTGAATGGATAGCTTAGCTACTCCAGCAGTTCCCTGACTCCCACAGCCAGAGACATTGTACCCTAGGGCTAACAAACAAAGAGCATTCCCCAACTGTGGTCTGCAGAGAGATGTCTGGCCATGGGGCATTGGCTTCTCCTCCTAAGATGCACTAAGAGAAGCTACAAATGCACTGAAGATTTCCCTAAGATCACTTTTGTATAGAAACAATGGCTGTAGTTGGCAAAGGATTATTATCCAGTGCTCAGACGAAGGGCAGGAGTCCAGGAGACCATGAAAGGCAGGATGGGTGTCCACAAAGCAATCTCTTTTAAGTTGTGGTCCACATTATGAAAAAATTGGGAGTCCTGTTGTAAGGTATGCTTGATGGGGTTGCTGACAGGTAGCTAAAGGCTGCCTGCCCTGTTTCCCCTACTTCTCTCTCCGTCTGTTCCCTTCAAAATATCTTTAGGAAATATGAGACCTGTTTTCCCAAGGAGTGTTTGGGAGATCATTGAACTTGGTGTACGTGAGCTGAGTTATGTCCACCTGAAACACAGCAAGCAACTCAGCCCCACCCTGGATGACCAGAACGTCAGCGACTGCTTAGCATGGCCCAGTTCAGCCCTGCCTTACCTGCTTAGCATTGCTAAGCACAGCAGCAAGGCCAGTGCTGAGTGCTTCCTGAGTCCTTCCATTTCACTGAGTTACATGGGAGCTGAGGGTGCTAGACACCTTGCAGGATGGGGCCCTCACTACTTGGCATCCAGCTGACCAGGTTTTGCAAACCTAACAGGACACCAGCTTTCTCCCACCTCCGATGTCCAGGCCTCTCCACTCTCCTCAGTTCTGGCAGTGGAATTGCCCAAACACAACCATCACAAAAGCCATTTTTAAGGGTTTTCCAAGCTGACCAGAGGCCTGGGAATTTCATGGGGAAAGCTGTTCTCAGGGGATATCCAGGTCAGCACTGCAAAATCAAGAGGCTCGATCAGTTTGAACAATAACAAGAGACCTTACCCTGCATCCACTAATGTCCATGTCAAAACTCCCAGTGATTCCTGTGGGTTCAGGCTCAGGCATTCAGTCAGCCGTTGAGGCACTTCTCCAAGCCAAACCCTGCCTGGAGGTTCATCTGTTGCTATTCACAAGGATACCTGCTAAATAAAAGCCCCTGATTCAAAAGTCAATCCCACATTCAGCAAAGGACTTAAGCATCTGCTCAACTTTAAGCACGTACTTAAGTCCCGTTAAGCACATGCCTATGTGCTTTGTTGAATCAGGGCCAATGTGCCACAGCATCACCCATCTGCTCTGGCACACAGGAAGGAACATTATGTTATTTGCAGCAGGGCCAACAAAATCAGGTCACTGCAATCCTTCCCTGTGTCTCCCTCTCTAGTGTGTTCTCCATCTCACTGCCCAGCCCATCGCCCTAGGCAAGTAGTCTGGAAGCAAGCCAAATCCCATCTCCAGTCTAAGGAGGAAGAGAAAGGCATGAAACAGAAAAACAATGTTCATTGCTACTCTTAGGGCATCCAGGATGCAAATAACTCCATGACATCAGCCATCTGGGGCTGGGAAGGGATGGCGTAGGCAGGGCCAGCTTTAGGAAGTGTGGGGCCCAATTCGAACAGTTTCGACAGGGTCCCGGCAGGGATGATGAAAACAAACAAACAAACAAAAAAAACCACATGTAAAAGAATACATGGGGCTTGTACTCACCGGGTGGTGCTCCGAGTCTTCGGCGGCACTTTGGCGCTGGGTCCTTCACTCACTCCAGGTCTGCCAAAGACCCGGAGCAAGCGAAGGACCCACTGCTGAAGTGCCGCTGAAGACCCGGAGCGCCGCCAGGTGAGTAAAAATTAAAAAGGCGCCTCTACCGAGAGAAGGGATTCTCACTGGGTGCGAGGCCCTCTTAGGCGTGGGGCCCGATTCGGCGGAATTGGTGGAATAGGCCTAAAGCCGGCCCTGGGCGTAGGTTAGATGTCAACTGGCAATGGTGGTCTTGAAGAGCAAACAGAGTCAGAATGAGCTGGCTACACCAGCATGGGACAAGAAATGGGCACCAAACCAGAACCCCAATTTCAGGCTCCCACTGGCTTTGTTCAAAACCCAGATCTGGATCTGAATTTTGCACATGGTCCCATGGCTATTTGAATGGGCCTGAGCTAAAATCACAGATCAGAACAACCCAGATATTTGAAGTGGTTCAGACTCCAAAGGTGGATCTGGATTTTAAAAATTCCATATAGCCCCAGTTTTTAAATGAGCCTGACCAAAACCCTGCATCCAAATACCTTGGACTTTGGGCTGTCAGAAATCTGGATCCAGATCTGAATTGTGCAGCCCGCTGTGGCATCACCACATTGTAAAAAGGTGGGTGGCTCAGGTGGTTGTCTCTGCTGTGGTTTCCACCAACTCTTCATTTCAAATGGGTGGCTACTTTTTCTTATTGCAGGTGACACCTCCTAGGCATGGTGGCTTCCCTTCAGTGTTTTCAGATGGAGAGAGAAATGGTGAGAAAGGTGGGGGAAGGAAAAACAAACACAAACTGCCAAAAGGACACTGGCCTCTGGAGTCTGAGATCCAGCTGATATGATGTCGCAACATAGCATGTACTTTCTCTCCCGTGCTGCAACCCTTAAGAACACCCACAATCCCTTGTCTCTGGGACATGGTGGGGTCATAGAGTGATTTTTCCGTCATGTTATAGGTCAACAATCCCTGAGGCAGTCCATCCTTGAAATGTAGGTTCCAGGGGAGATCTAACCAAGTAGGGAGGCAGCTGAGTCCTTGCTTTCTCCCTGTGTTCTGCTGTCAAACTCCTGATGCCCAAGGCTCTTCTCCCCCTTACAGTTGGGTCTCTGTTTTCACTTGCACTCCAAGAGTATGATCTTAGGGCACAGGCTTTCTGGGCAAGCACCCTGACACAGTGGAAAAATCTTATCTGCTGGAGCTGAACTCATAACTGTGTCTAAGGTACATATTTGAGTCCCATTACCAGCTATCTGAGTGCCTCACACTCTTTACTGTGTTTATCCTGTGGGGTAGGACAGTGTCATCATTCCTATTTTATAGGTACCCAGAGTGGATCAGGGACTTGCCAGGGTCTCACAAGAAACCTGCTTTGGAGGAAGGTATTCAATTCGGGTATTCTAGGTCCCAAGCTATCACCCTAAACCTTGAGCCATCCTTTGTTTCTGAAAAGTTAGGCCTTGAATAGGGCCAGCTCAGATCTCTATCCAGCCTGACCTCATGTAAACTCTGCTACATTCCTGCAATTAATAGCCAAGCTGAGCATGCAATGTAATTACAGGGAACCAGCTCTGAATGAACTCACTAGGATTCTAAAAGTGACATCCAGGATGTGGGCCAAAAGCAGTTTGTTTGAGGCCAGCTTGGTTCCACCTGGGGCAAGATGGAGGAAGACACCAGGGCACAGTTGACTTCCATATGGCTTGGTAAGAACGTGACACTGTCTCTTGTTAGGTTTCAGAGTAGCAGCCATGTTAGTCTGTATCCGCAAAAAGAACAGGAGTACTTGTGGTACCTTAGAGACTAATACATTTATTTCAGCATAAGCTTTCGTGGGCTACAGCCCACTTCTTCAGATGCATAGAATGGAACACACAGACAGGAGATATTTATACATATAGAGAACATGAAAAGGGGGAAGTATGCATACCAACTGGAAGAGTCCAATCAATTGAGATGAGCTATCATCAGCAGGAGAAAAAAAACCTTGTTAGATGATCCACAACTAGGCCTAGAAGTTGCAGCAGGGTGGGAAGCAAATGGTGGCAGAGCAGAGCCTGCAATTTGCGAGGCTCTGAAACCCCCCAGAGAAGTGTGAGGAACCCCGGCCAACTCCATGCCAAGGCCCAGCATGCCTCATTAGTGAGGCAGAGGGATGGCGCCCACCCTGAGCCAGGCTGGTGCAAAAGAAAAGGAAGGTCCTTGCCAAGACGCCATGACCCAGACAAACAGGGAGAGGTATGGGGAGGCTGAGCCCCTAGCATGCCTTAGGGATAAATAAATGTGTCAGACTGGTAAAGAGAGGGCAAAAGGAGCCATGCCATTTTGAGTTGACTCATTGCAATGAGATGGGAGGTGTCTCCCGGTTCCTTCATCACGCCAGGGTGCCACAAGCCATAGCAAGAACCCCAGGGCTCCTTGCGCCGCTGTGGTTGCTGACCCCTTGACACCCAGAGCTGTTTCAGTGCCAACCTGCCATGACACCAGAATGGTGTGGGGAGCCCTACAGTGCCTGAATGCCAAGACATTGGTCACCATGCTAGCAGTGAGAAACAAGGATCCCCAGGTCAGCATGGCACCAGGACACCGCAAGCCGGTATTGTGCGATGGGAGTGGTAGGAACCATAGGCATGCTGGGGCTTGGGCCCTGCAAGTTGGACGGGTGCAAACCAATTGCTAGTTCATCCCACAAAGGCTTCCCTCTGCATCTTGGCCTTTTAAAGAGCCCCAAAGGGGGGAGGAGAAGGGAGAGGAAGAGCTCAGACAGAAAGAGACACGTGTCATGTTGAGGGAAGCAGGGAAGCCGTCTGTGTCCCTAGAGGCGCCGGTCTTCAAACCGATTTAAACAGGACGAGCTACAGTTGAGTCCTTTGATGCTCCTGCCTGTGCTGTGAGGCTCAACTCTGCCAGAAATCTGCTTGGCTCCCTGCTTTTGCCAGGTGCCTCTCAGCCTCCTAGCCCTCCTGCCTCCCTTGTTTACAAGGCAGAGCTTGCTCGCACCTCAGGGGTTAAGTGGCACAGCAGGCAGGAGCTGATTCAGGTGGGTGGCACATTGCAGTGACAGTGCTCCAGCGAGGAGGAGGAGGAGGGAGGATGGAGAAAAAGGAGGAGGAGATGGTGGGAAGCTGCTGAAAGCCAAGGAGAGTGGAGTGTGTGTGCTTATAAATGAGACGTGAGAGGGGGAAGAATGATAGTCCCTCCCTGCTGCCTCCAGATAAGTAGCTGAAGGAGAGAGAGCAGGAGAGAGAGGGAAATCGGCCAACCATCATCTCAGAACAGAAATAAAGTGTGTGGTGTGGGGCTGGGGGGGTGGGGGCATAGAGCAGAAACTCCTCAGCTTTGGCTGGTCCATTACACCAGCTGCGGAGGAAACCGCAGCCCCGCATTGTCTGTCAGCTCCGGGGCTCCGTCTGAACCTGATGTGTGCATGTCCCTGTCAGGGAGCAGACAGGCAAATGACAGCGGCGCTAGGAGACCAGAGGAGAGTCCAAGGGTAAGTTGGGATCCATCTATTTGGTGGCGGGTATTGCCAGTGCACAGAAGGCCAGGGGAGATGGGGAAAGGATAGGAGCATTTGTGGCTGTGTGGTGCAACTCTCAGCTGAGGATGGGGAAGCCCTGGCACCCAGAGTAGGGTGGTGGTTGTTTTTCCCCCAGTGCATTTCTCTCTCTCTCTCTCTCTCTCTCTCTCTCTCTCTCCCTCTTATTTCTAGGACAGATGCTGAATGCTGAGAGAAAAGGGGCAAGGGGTTGGGGGGAGGTGCATGGGGGGAATGCTGTGATACCCATGTGTTTCAGTTGTGCTATGAACGGGTGAGGAAAACAAGATTGAGGCAGGGACAGATAAGGCAGCCAATAGAAAGGAAGGTTTTCTGCAGCACAGATGTTAAGGGCCTGATTCTGATCTAATTTACACTGGTGTAAATCTGGAAACTCCACTGGAATCAATGGATCCAGGGCCAGATTTGGATCTCAGTGACTGATGTAACCTGGAATAACCCCAGTGGAAGCAATGGAGATGCTGTGGGCTTATATCGGTGTCGGTGAGATCAGAATCCAGCCTTGAATAAGAACACCAAGCGGATGTGATCTGGCCAGGAACCAACATTTCCAGCACATTAACCCTTCTGTGACTGAGATGAACCGAAACCAGTAAACAAGAGAAGTTAGATGTGGAAGAGAGGCTGTGTTAAATAACTTAGTCTGGTCCATTAGCCTCCTACCTCCACCCCTGCCAGCACAGAGTTCAGCTTGCAGATGGGAGAGGGGAAAACGGAGTAGAGCACAAGAGACTGCAAAGTAAAAAGTGATCCTCAAGCCAAAACCTGGGAGCAGCTGATGAATACAGTGGACATTGACTCTGGAATAGCACTGCAAATGCACCCAGTGCATTTGCAAAGGGAGTCCCTGCCCTGGAGAGAGTCTGGCAGCAAGCAAACAAACAAAAGAACCACCCACCATCAACCCTCCAGAGCCCGCAAAGCTCAGGGAAAGGAAAGCCCACACAGATGGCTATCTGTCTGTCTGTCATCCAGCACCCAGAGGGGGAGGCAGGGTAGCTAGGGCTGAAGCCCGTGTGTCAGTGATAAGCACAGAAGGGAGCAGTCTCATCAGGCTGCTGTAGCAGAGAGTTGGTTAAGCAGGCTGCGGTTGAGGATAGGGTGCGTGCTCCCCCCTCTTGCCCCTTGGCATCAGCAGAAGAAACACCAGGACAACTGATGGTGTTGGCAAGGTCTTGCTGTTTGTGTTTTTACAGCACCCTTCTCCACCACCCACATCCCATGTACACATCCACCCCCCCACACCCCACCCACATAGGTGCACACATGCCATGCAGGCACTTGACGCCCTATACACTCCTCTCCCAATGCTATGCTAAACATCCCAGCCCTCTTTTGATGTTTCCTGACTCCAGCCTGCTGGAGCCGTGCAGTGTATAATCATGTGCCTAGCAAGGCTGAGCTGGAAGGTTAGGGTGAGCTCTTGTTTCTAGCAAATTGATGGGGATTTGTTTTTCCTCTGCTATTGTGTTCCATCATAGACTCCCTCCACCCCATGCCCCCCCCGCCACCACCGGTAGCACTGCCATGGAACCCGCCCTAGTAACAGAGTGGGGGCTCAGGTTGCAGGGGAGTGGAAAGGTAGCAGCCGTGCTCCCGGCTGCTCAGTGTAAATAAGGCTGTGTGTAGGGTGACCAGACAGCAAGTGTGAAAAATCAGGACGGGGGTGGGAGGTAATAGGAGCCCATATAAGAAAAAGTCCCAAATATCGGGACTGTCCTTATAAAATCGGGACATCTGGTCACCCTAGCTGTGTGATTCCAGTGTTTCTATGCTTAGCAGTGACATCAGTTGTCTTCTCCCTCCCTCTCCTCTGCTCGGAAGCCTGGACAAGAACCAGGTCTCTCCTTCCTACTCTGCCTCTCACTCTGTTCAGGAGCCTGGAACAAAAATGGGCTTGAAAGGTCTCAGCAAGTCCCTTGCTCCCTCTAGTACCTGGCTAAGACTCCAAGCATGATAGGATTGTGCCTAGAGAAAGAGTCATGCCCTGGTGATATCAGGGAGTCCCCTCCTCACAGTGGCAAGGAAGAACTGACCAAAGGAGAGCCAAGCCCCATTGGGAGGGAGTGCATGAGGGGTGTGGATACTAGGGATCGGGTACTGAATGGAAGGAAAATGCCCTTTGTGCAGGAGGTCTTGAATAAGTTGGAGGCTGCAGGCCAGTGGAGATGGCCCTAGGGGATTCCCTGTGCTCAATTCCAAGGTGTGCCCTTATCCAGGACTGGAATGGGAAAGAATGGTGAAGCAAGAACCTGCAGCAAACCCTTGGTCTCAGTGGGCAGCAGAGGGCACTCAGCACCTCGAACACTCAGGCTCCTATATCAGAGGGGTAGCCGTGTTAGTCTGGATCTGTAAAAGCAGCAAAGAATCCTGTGGCACCTTACAGACTAACAGACGTTTTGGAGCATGAGCTTTTGTAGGTAAATACCTGTGCACAACCTCCCAAAGGGCTGAGACACCCCTAGGGCTCAGTGGAAGGGGGTTGCACAGATGGTGCAGCAGGAATGACTGTAAGAATCTCCTTCCCTTTCACCCCCTCACAAACCCATGCTGGCCCTGAACCAATGGGGCAGACAAGGCAGATAGTGCAGAACCTTATTCCTGAGCTGGCAACTAAAGTATAAGCACCATGAGCTCTTCAGGGCAGGGAGTTTTGTGCTTTGGGTAGTCCCGGCCACACACCTCGCATTTAGCAAATGTTCCACAAGTGGTAGTAATAATGTGTGCCAGGGTCCTGAGTCCAACGGTCCCTTCTTCAGCTGGGGCAGGTTCCACTTTACATCTGATCTGTATAAGGAGACTCATGGGTTTGTTTGAGATTGCGTTCCAGTGCGCAGCCCCATGCACCTTGCCTTGCAGCCACGAGAGGCCTGATCTGGCAGCCCAGAGGTAGGGCAAATGCCTAGCAAATCCAGGGTGAGTTTTGCCTGCATAAAGGCTTCAGGGTCAGATCCTCTGCCTTTAAAAGATTGAGTTGATACTCACAGTAGGGTCACAAAACCAACTCTCAGTGATAGCATCACAATCTGACCTTGCTGCCTGCTCCCCAGTCCCCTTCTCTGCTCAGGGAAGTTTGGATTGATCTGTCCCCTGTTCTCGGCTCCCCACTCACGGATAGGAAACACAGCCTGACCCTCTGACTTGACTCTTGCTCTTAGCTCCCCCCATAGTTGTGAGAGAGCCCCTCTCACCTGTCTCCTATTCCTAGCTCACCATCCTAGGCCACCTCAACTGACCCCAACCCTCCAGTTTAGAGAATTACAGAAATGAAGGGCTGGAATGAACTTCCAGGTCCATCTAATTCATCTCCCTGTGCTGAGGCAGGATTCCGTACACCTAGACTGCTAATCTGGATCTAAATAAAGGACCTGATTCTCAATCTGTCTGCAACCTGCGCCCTCTTACAAAGTGTGTGTCAAACACTACCAACTCAGAACACACTGGCTCGCTGACTATGCAGTAATGGTGTACAGGTGTGAATGCCAGCATTTTGCAACCACTTCGTGATCACTTTTGCACTAATGTAAATGGCTGCCCAAGGTGCACGGCCAGGGAGACTCTGACTCTCCCAAAAGTGCATTTATTGCTGGGGAAAGGTAGCCAACGGACAGCCCTAGAGGCTGTTATTCATCCCTAGAACAGACACAGCCTGGGAGCAGCAAGGCAGGGCACTCACCCTGCTACCTTCTGTGTCCAATAACTGCCTTCCTTGGAGAAGGGACATTTATAGGTCTGAAATGAGCCCAGGTAAATATCTCTGTCCTGCTATTAATTCCATTCCTTTAACTTAGGTTATTTTTGACAAAGAGATGTGTATTCCCCCACCCTTACATTTCAATCTTGCCCCTTATCTTCTCCCATAGCCGTGCGACTGTAATGTAAAAACAAGGAGATTGTCTATCTCTCTCGGAGGGGCGGGGGGCTGAGCAGCGATAAAGCCACCTCTCTTTATGAAGTGGCGTCATTAGAACCCTGATGAACTTTCACAATGGAACTTGCACATTAGAACTTGCACAATGGAAATGAACGTAGTTTGTTGAGTAGGACCCTTTGTACCCAACCAGAACAGATCTGATCTTGTTATGCATTATGTGGCACTGAGCCACATTATCTGTCACATGTGCCCAGAGATGTGTCTCTGTCCTAGGCAGCAGTGAGATAGTTGTGAGGGCAGAGGGAGGGGAGAACTTGCATGCAGGATACAGAGCTGCCTCTGCATTCCACTGCATGGGCACATTTAGCAGTGCTGTTGAGCTCCCGGTGGCATCCAGCAAGAGATGTCTGCAGAGGAAATGAGGTCTGTAACTCTAGGCATAGCAAGGTCAGCACCTAAGTTCTCCACATGGGAAGCAGAGGAATTATCTGTTCGAGGGGAATATAACTGGGAGTCATCAGAGGAGATTAGGAAAAGGGGGAAATTCTGCCTAAACTTCAGACAATAACTTCTGGACAATGAGATCTATTAGCCTGCATAATCAGCTCCCAGAATGAGTGGTGGGAGCCTCATTGCATGGCACATTTAAAAGTAGGTAGGGAAGGCACTAATTCCCAGGAACAGATCCTCAACTGGTGAAAATGGACTCAGTTCCATCTACTTCAATGAAGCAATGCTGACTTACCCCAGCTGAGGATCTGACTCATATTCCTGGCCATCCCTAATGGATATAACTGTGTGTGAAATAACCCTAAGAACCAAGAATTAACTAGAGATGGAGATGGGACAACCTCAGAAGGCTTGGGGTTTGGTCTAGACAAGCACTTAAAAGGCTGGGTGCATCTCTGAACCTCGTGAAATTGCAAAAGTGGGCTGAGGGATTTGATTGGAGCAGTTTTTCTTAGAAGGTTTCCCATGCTGCCTTCTCAGCTGTTGACAATATGCTATGGGACTCTTTACACATGGATAAAGTTGCCTCTGGCCTGGTGCACTAAGGGTCCCTCTTTGCCCACACCTTTCCTACTTTGAGTCACTGTCCTGTGCTGAAAGATGGCCACTAAGCACTGACCTTGCTTGAGATTGCAGGTGACTGAAAGCTTCAGATAGAGTTTCCTAGGAGGGGATTCATTGTGATTCTCATTTCTTGCATACGCAGCTGACAAGTTGCATTGGGACGGACAGCTAGATAGACAGGCAAACAAAAAGACGTACTGGACATATCCCAAGAACAGCTTTACTCATGATATTCTGGCTCCTCTACTTCCAGCTGGAAGCCACGAGTTCAGAGGCTGCCATAAAATTAAAAGGAAGTGGTGGGTAGAGAGGAGGAGATTATCCCAATGTTTCCCAGGCAACGTCTACACTACGAGCTAAGGGTGTGATTCCCAGCTCATGCAGACATACTGTCAGAACCTTGATGAGAACTAGCATGAACGTAAGTAATAGTGTAGCCATGATAGCCCAGGCAACTGCAGCGGCAGCACAGCTCAACTGTGCCGAATACAAACCCGCCCGAATCCCATAGCTACATATTCTGCACAGCTAAGGCAGGCTGCTGCTGCAGCTAACCAGGCTACCGCAGCTCCACTACTATTTATACTTGGGTTAGCTCTCATCCAGTATGTCTGTGCGAGCTGGGGATTGCACACTAGCTCCTAGCATGGACATAGCCTCAGAAACATGGTTCAGTCTGAGTTTGGGAGGAAGCTTCCTCAGTGAGGAAAGTTCTTTTTACTCATCCACAGTGGGGGAGTGAGGGCAGCTTCAGATTTCCGTGCCTTTGGCATCTCTGTCGCACATGACTGTGTTGTGGTACCCTGTTGCAAAGCTCACCTGGAGGCAGTCCCCTAGTTATGTTGGCTAGTCTTAGACATATAGATTCCGAGGCCAGAAGGGACCACTCTGATTATCTAGTCTGACCTCCTGTATAGCACTGGCCAGAGAACTGCCCCAAAATAGACCCTAGAGTCACCCCTGAATGCTGCTGGTTGGACAGTTTCCTTGGAACATGGCAGTCCAGTTGCACCTAACTGACTTAATGAAGTCTATGAAACTATACCATTTTACGCTGCTGAAGACCTTGCCCTGGCAGCCAGAAAGCAATCCCAGAGGGGACCATGTGAGGGGCTTGCTAATTAATTCCCTGTTTATAGAAGCTTTCTGCAACCAATCACTTTTGCAATCCAGACCTTTTGCCTGGAAACATACAGGAGATCAGTATTTCGCTTGGACTCTGTAGGCAATGAGAAGTGAGCCGTCAGAGCACTGACTGATGATACATCCTTCTGCCTCTTGCTCCGAGTGGGCAGTGCCAGTGACTTTCTCTGATTCTGCTAAGCAGCCTCCTGGAAATGAAATTGTCACTCCCAGGAGAAGTATCTTCCCCTGTCCCTTGCATTGGAAACTACAGGTTTCTGCCCACTTCTGGAACTGGAAACCTCCCAAAAGGAGAATAACTAGACCCTGGCTTGCAAGCTACTTCTCTGGAGTGAATTAAAAATAGAGCAAGATAAAAGTGAATGACACCAGAATTTGCCTTTAAGAGGAGGGATGGTCTTGTGGTTAAAGCTCTGGGTAGGGACTCAAGTGAGCTGGGTTCAGATCTTAACCCCGCCACAGACTTCCTGTCTCACTTTTGGCCAGTCACATGGAATCAGATTTTCAAATGTGCTCGGCAGCACTGGCACTTTAATCATTCTGTGGCTCAGTTTCCCATCTGTAAAATGGAGATAATAATCCTTCCTGTCTCCAGCTCTTAGTACATCATGTTTATTTAGACTGTAAACTCTCTTGGTCAGGGATTGTTCTATATACAGCTCTCTAACACAATGGGCACTAGATTTCAACTGGGGCCTCTGGCTACTACAGTAAGATAAATCCTGGCTCATACTGGCCCTCTCATAGAGAAAATCCAGGTGAGTTTGTGGACAAAGATGTATCAGAGATGCAGACAGAGTTTGGAGTTTGCTGGGGTGAGTTGGTGTGATGGGAAGCACAGTTAGACACATAGAATCATAGAATATCAGGGTTGGAAGGGACCTCAGGAGGTCATATAGTCCAACCCCCTGCTCAAAGCAGGACCAATTCCCAGCTAAATCATCCCAGCCAGGGCTTTGTCAAGACTGACCTTAAAAACCTCTAAGGAAGGAGATTCCACCACCTCCCTAGGTAGCCCACATGGAGATTCAGAAGTTGTTGCATCTCTTCTGTTTTAAGGATTGATCCCTGCCCTTGGACTTTGGACGCACACAGTACACATCCCTTAAAAACAACAACAACAACAACAAAAACTATGGGTGCGACTTGCAAAGCCACCTAGGGGATTCGGATGCCCAGTTCTCAAGGACAATTAAAATAATCTAGACTCCTAGGTATACCCCACACAGTGCCCCCTGGCTCCACTCCCATGCCACAACCCTGCCCCCCTGGGGGTGGTAGTGGGCTGATGAACGGGGAAGTTCACACTTCTTGGAGCTATTATTTCAGGCTGTATGGACTCAGGCAGGGAGGTGTCAGGCCATGCAGGCTCCCTTCTTTACCTCAGCCAATGTTGTTCAGTCCTAACCTGCAGCACTCCTCCTTTTCAAGTTATAGTCGTACACACACATCTGACCTTCTGCAACCCCTGCTTTTCCAGTAATAGATCACCACACACATTCTCCAGTGCACCTCAGTCCAAACCTCTGCAGTTCCCTTTTGGGGCTCCCATAGCCTTGTCAGTGCACCTCAGGCACCTCCTGATACATCCTGCAATGCTGCATCCTTCCAACATCTCGCCAACGCATCCTGATCTTGTACAACCCCGCTTTCCAGCCCCAACGAGTCCTTCCCACGACGCCCTGCAGTTTGAATGCCTCCTGTGCATCCCAGCCCTCACGTTTTTTTCAGGGCAAAGAAAATGAGGATAGAGAGAGGGAAAGAGTGAGAGAGAGAGAGATGTTTAAATGCCTGAAGCTGTTCCAGGGCATCAATCAGTGTATAGGTAGTAAAATATACATGCAGGTTTGGAGACTGTTGATGGGGTAGAGTATTTTGCGATAAATATATTTATTGCTGGTTTTGTAAAAGGCTGTTCCAATGAATGGGTTTTAGTAAGGCAATAAATGGTCAAGAAAATTGCTCTGATTGCATCTCAGAGCATCTAAAACCATTAAGTCTATGGGGGTCTTGCAAGCCCCTCTGACTTCCACTTCTCCCAAGGGGAAATGCAGGGCCAGCAGGGATCTAGGTGGGAAGGTGTGTTGCTTCTTATATGAGGCTGATGTTTACATTATAAAAGCAGCTCCAACAGAGATGGAGGGCCCATGATGCTTGGTGCTGTTCATGCCCAGAGTGAGAGACAGTTCCTGCCCCAAAGAGCTTGCAGTCTAAATATCCAATTGGAGGGAGGGAAAACAGAGGCAAAGAGAGGTGACTTGGTTTGCCCATGGTCACACTGCCAAGCTGGGAATAAAACCCAGGTTTCCCGACTCCTGGTCCTGTGCCCTATCCACTGGCCACGCTGCTTCTCTTGACCCCTATGGCCCTCAAAAGTTTGTACGCTTGCTCATTTGTGAGCGACAACTTCTCTCCATCTCAGCATCAGCCATCATGAGTCACTGCTCCAAGACAATTGTGGCATTTCCAGAGCTCCTAATCCCCGCTGAGCTTGATGGCAGGAGTGCTGGAACAATTTTGATAGTAGGGGTGCTGCTGATGGAAACCATGGAAACTATGTATGTGGTTTTTGTTATTACTACTGCAAGCCAGGTGGTGCAGCAGCATCCCTAGTTCCACCACCCTGCTTGATGGCATCCCCTGCCTTGATTGGGAGCATTTCAGAAATAAAGGGCCTGATTCTGCTCTCCCCTGCATTGGCATAATTCAGGAGTTGCTCCTGATGCCTATTGATGCCAATAGAATTACCCGAGCATGAAACTTGTGCAAGCAAAAGAAGAATCAGGCCCAACAGATCCAAACCTGCTGCTCATACTCACTTGGGGTGAAATTTAGCTTTGTGCAGAGCAGACAGCTCAATGTCTACTATGCCCCAGCTGAGTCCCCTTGAACATAGACCACTGCACATGGGTGAATTTTACCTTCTAGCCACAGGGCATCTGGGATTAGGGGTAGGCAGATAGTGCAGATATCTCCCTCCAGATGTTCATACAGATTTTCAAATGAATTCAGTTCAGCTGTGTTCATGCCTAATGCCTTTCCATGAGTATTCCAGCCAACGAGTTTACTGGCAGGAATGTTTGTAAGGGAATATTGAAGAATATTTCCAGAAAGAGTTCTGAATTTTTACTCACAGCTATATGCAGGGGAAACCTGATTCTAAGAGTTATGTCCATCCAGTAAGGGAAACAGCAGCATACCCTGTGGCCTGTTGTGGCCTATAAAAACAGCTTGAATTTCAGATATCAAGTACTCACCGTGAACTGTTTGCAAACAAGGTGTGGAGCAAGAATTATGTGCAGAATCTGTTTGGTGAGTAAGTCTGAATAACAAATAAATATGGGAAAGTTGGGATCTGTTCCCAGACAATTCACAAAGGGCTTAATTGGAACATAAGTGGTACTTAGGGCTTATGCTGGCTCTGCACAGTGGGTGCATTTCACCCAAACAGGAAAAAGAGACAAACTTAGTCAATACATTACTCATGCTGAATTATTTATTCACCAACTCTACTCAGAACTAAAGCCATTTCCCCCTCTAGCACTCTGGTATCCTCTGACCCCACATAGACTCTAGTGGTGCTCATTAGGGTTAAGAGACTATCCCAGGTTCTGTTATAAAACTATTTTGTGGAGTTTATAACCAGCCATAAAAATTCTCTCCAAGATTCAAGTTGGCACACAAAGTCTGAGCTTGACTGTTGTTGTTTTCCCTTTTCTGTTGACCAAATGTGAGTTGTTTGTTTTAAAGTTCAAGCAGAGGAAAGTATTTTATACAAAAAAGAGTCTTTTGTGCTTCTGTGAAAAACTTAATATCACCTGCTCTGATTTTTTTAAAAAGCCTTAGTAAAGCATCTATCTCCAACATGGGGCATTTTAACAAATCTCCCAGAGCTAGGAAGAGAACTCAGGCTTTCTGACTCCACTCACCTGTTTTAACCAGGAAGACACACTGCCTCACAAAACCAGGAATAGAAAACAGGATCCCCAGTCTCGTGTCCTAACCAATAAGTCACATTCCCTCACATATAAAAAGAACCCAGGAGTCCAGACTTCCAGTTCTAATCAGTAGATCACACTCTTCCCAGAGAAGACTAGACCCCCAATCCCCTGCTCTAACTACTAAATGAAAGGAACAAGGAAAAGAACCTAGGAGTCCTGAGTCCCTGTCCGCAGTTATTCTTTTTTTTTTTTTTTTTAATATACAGGTAGGAGAGACAGTAACTGCCTGTGTGCATTCCAGTGCTCAGCTAGTGTTGCAGTAAAGCCTAGGATATGCAATGAATGATCTCTTCAATACACACCTCAGAGCAGAATGAGGCCCCATCTAAAACGTTTGAGAGGAATAAAAAGCTTGGGATGCTCCATTGTGACACTGCTGGGATTTACACAATCTCTCACTGCCACCATAGTAAGCCAGAAAGGCTCCAAAGGGCTATCATGCAAACGATCCCCAGATTACACTGGAGTGTCATATTTCACCACTGAGTTTTTTTTATTGTTCTTTCCTTTTTATTAAACTGCCATTTAAATAAGGCAAAGAGATTTCAGTGACACTCTCCAGATGTCTTTATGGCTTTTTAATTTTTTTGTTGGTCCCTCTTTGTTTGTAACCCTCCCGCCCCCACCTCCTGGGAAGCACAACAAATAATCCTCCTCCCCACCCCCAAGATATTGACTGAACTTGGCCCTTTCCATTTGGCAAACGCTGAATTTTCTCCCGTGTTGTTTTCTGTTTTTAATGGAAGTTAAATGAAGAGGGCTGTTTATGTTTAAAAGCGATAACTTATGCCCCAAATCTCTCTCTGTTTATCCACCCGCACCAACGAAGCTGCTAGTACTGCAATGTGAGAAATAGCAGTGATTGCTTCCGTGCTAGTACAGAGCAGCAGGAGAGCTGCAAATGGTGGAGGGTTTTTTTTACGAAGGAGGAGGGTCATACATAAATAGGTTTTCTTTTAAAAATTGCTGATAAATTTAAGTGAGGGGGAAAACACAAGCTAAACTGTATCTAAGTAAGTAACATTGGTTGTTAATAATGGGATATGCTTCCTTTCACTTTTAGATAGGGCTGCAACAGCAGGGTTTGCTCAGGCAAAATTTCCAATACAGGTCAATGAAAGTGTCGCCTGAGTAAGATGAGGTCTTACTCTGGCGACACTTACCCCTGCAGGATGGGGTCCCTAGTGAGTAAGGATTGGATGCTGGTTGAGAGATGGTTTGATGGCCCGTGTCTGGCTAGAGCCAGCACAGCACGGATGGACAAATGGATAGCGAGATGTATGTATCATTGGAGTGACTCTGGAGTTACACTAGTGTCAGTGAGAGCAGGGTCAGGCTCGATTTGTGTACAGTATGCACAACCCAATGCAATTTTGTTATGCATAGGGCCCTTCATACAAACGGTCTTCCTTACAAAGTTGCTGTGGATAACCTATTTACAGAGTTAAATCACTTTAAAAAGCCAAGGGGAAGAGAAGTGAAGGGCCAGACACAAAGGAAGGTAGAGATGTTGCTCCAGCTCCCTGTGGCCTGAGTCTTCCATCTGCATCGTCCTACAGAACAGAAGACGCAATCTGTTTTGTCTTAGTGCACTCACAGGGTCTGATTCGCCCTCGCCTGCCCCTTATGCAGTCATTTATCTCAGTGCAATTTGGGGGTGACGCATGCCCATTCTGATATGGCAGGAACCATGTTGTGCCCCACTTTACACTGATGTAAACTGTTATCATTATCTGTATTACTGTAGCGCCCAGCCATGGACTACTAGACCCCACGTGCTAGGTGCTGTACAAACACAGAACAAAGACAGTCCCTGTCCCCAAAAGTTTACTGCAGATGTTATAGGAAAATGGATAATAAGCCCCGGCTCACAGGTGCAAAAAGAAGCCCGGCGAGAGACTGTGCCTGGCAGAGGCATCATGCCCTCTGTGATCCTGGGACGGGTGGCTACAGCTCTGCACCTCCTCTCCTCCCCTCAAAACCTGTGGTGTAGACAGCACTGTACAGATTCAGACACTATTTCAATAACTTTTGTGATGTGTTTTCTGTGGGGCCAGAGCCTCAGATGATGCAAACCAATATAGCTCCATTGCCTTCACTGAACATGAGAGGCTTCGTGCTTCTAATGAAAATCTGAAAGAACTAATTACACAAACAAGCACCCAGGCTATCAGGGTGAAAGTGATGTCTATAAATCAGAGACAAACTGAATAATATTTTTGAAAGCCACGTGCAGTGTCAGAACCAGCTGTGGGTAGTGTGTCCATTGGCACGGGGAGGTGGAAAGTATCGGGTGTGCATGATTGCAGACAGCTCACAAGAGAGAAGGCCATGCCCAGCAGTGAATGTCTAATTCCCATAGGAGATGAAAGAGAGGGCAGTGTCTTCTCCTGCTAGTACAACAGAAAGAATCCATGCTGGTAGATACAGTAAGCCAGATCCTCAGCTGGTGTAGGTTGGCATAGTGCCATTGGCTACAGGGGAAGTTCTGAACTGAGATCCCCAATTGGTGTAAATCAAGGTAGCTCCATCCTAGCTCATCCTTGATGAAATTCTAGCCCCACTGAGGTAAATAGTAAAACTTTTCTTCACTTCACTGAGGCCAGAATTTTACCCCCTGTGTCTGATAACTTCACTACAACCATGCTGCCTTACACCAGCTAAGATTCTGGCCCAATATTTTCAGGGAACATTATTGTACCCCAGTGACAGCCAAACCTGTGGTTTTCTGTGTTGATGAGGACTGGAACAAGCTTTTTCATATTTGTGGGTGCTCTGCAGGGCAGATCCTCTAGAAAAGAATATCACTGAGGGGGGAAAAGGGCAGTCATCGTTCTAAAACAGCTGTGCTCCCTGAAGGAAGAGATATCTCTAATTTGATGCTTAAGAATCGAGAGAAAAAGCAGAGAGCAGCCCAGAATGGAAAAGGTGACACTTTTCTAAAGTGTTTCTCAAAATGAGCCCTGGAAAATGAGCACTGGAAGAGGCAAGTCATTGTCACTCACAGCTCAGGAGTCAAAGCAGGGCAGATGGAAATGGCCAGTCAGCACAAGCTGAAAGCAAAATTATTACATACCAATATAGTGTACAGTGCATTGGTGACTGGGATGCTACTTGACCTTGGCATAGGCTTTCCAGATCTTATTGTATGATTTTATTGTCCAGAATCTCCGAGTCTCTTGTGCCCTTCAGTTTCAATTAGTTTTTAAAAAAATGTATTTCAGTAGCTCCTTTCATCCAAGGATCCCAAAGAACTTTGCAAAGAGAAATGAGCTAAGTCTCAGCAGTGGGCAGGGCCGGCTCCAGGCACCAGTCCAGCAAGCAGCTGCTTCTGGAGGCTAACGAAGAGGAGCAGCACGCCCGGGTCTTCGGCTGCAATTCAGCGGTGGCTCTCTCACTACCTCTTGGAGCGAAGGACCAGCCACCGAATTGCCGCCGAAAACTGAAGCAATGGTGGTAGAGCTGCAGATCTCGATGGTGGCTTTCTTCTTATTATTTTTGCTGCTTGGGGCGGCAAAAACCCTGGACCTAGCCCTGGCAGTGGGAGGTGCAAAGTGAGCACATATTGACTTTGCACAGGGACACACAAAGTGTAAGGCTGTGGAGACTCAGGCCCAGAGAAGGTAAGGGCAGAATTTTAGGAGGCTCAGCACTCACCATGGAGAAGAAATTATCCAAAGATGTCAGCTCCCATTCAGGCACTGTTCTTTGAAAGTGGCAAGGTTTGTCAGGACTGTTCACAATGCTGGCTGTTGGGTTGCAAAATCTAGCCATGGGTGTCAGAGTGGGAACAGCTGGGTGCTGAGCACAGCTGAAAAATTTGGCCCGAATTGTGGGTGCTGAGACTCAGAAATCAGTCTCCACGTGACTTGCCCAAGATCACACAGAGAATGAGTGGCAGAGGGAGTCCTGTTTGTTACGATATTTGAGGATCACCAACAAGGCCCACAGCTCACTTTAGGAACCTAGCAAAGCAGACAACCACTACTTGCCATAGCAGACAAAATCCACTGCTAACTCAGAGTTCAAATCCCTGGGACAGATTTATTTCAGCAGAGGTACAGAATGCCAGACCCCAGCGATGAGGTGAAATACAGCAGGCCAAAGGTTTGGCTACATTTACATTAAAAAAGGCTGTACATCAGGGATCGGCAACCTTTGGCACGCGGCTCACCCGAATAAGCACCCTGGTGGGCCGGGCCAGTTTGTTTACCTGCTGCATTGGCAGGTTCAGCCGATCACGGCTCCCACTGGCTGCGGTTCGCCACTCCAGGCCAATGGGGGCAGCAGGAAGCAGCACAGGCCGAGCGATGTGCTGGCCACTGCTTCCCGCAGCTCCCATTGGCCTGGAGCAGCAAACCATGGCCACTGGGAGCTGCGATCGGCCAAACCTGCTGACACGGCAGATAAACAAACCGGCCCAGCCCACCAGGGTGTTTACCCTGGAGAGCCACGTGCCAAAGGTTGCCTATCCCTGGTGTACATAAACAAAGGCAAAGCTTAAGTCTTAGCACATACTTTGTATACCCAAGATGACACTCTACTTTTATCAACACCCCCTCTTCTGATTCATTATATAATAGTAATGTCTGATCAAACATGAGATTTTGCATGACACACAGGATTATACAACATGTTTATCTGCTTATTAACAAAAACAAAGCTCTTAATCTTATTATCTGACAGGGATTTTTAGGACTTTCCCTGTTTATCCTGATTATACCTGGCAGGTCACCATAAGTTGATCTTTGTCCTGTATCTGAATCAGGGAGATTCCAAAAACTGAACAATAGGAAGTCAAATAGACGTTGTTAGCACTCCTTCCCAAAAAAGATTATTCAAAGGCCACACTAAAAACTAGGCCACAATTATATTGCGTATACATTTGATTATATATTGATAACTAATGTGTGATCCATTAAACTCATTTAAGCCTTTACCATTTTATATGAGGTAAATTCACCTAGTCACTGTTTCACCTCCTCACACAATTCCTTAACCCTCTACTCTAATGCCAGACAATACTCCCTCTCACTCTATACAGAGCAGCGTAGAGTGCACTGCATTCCTATGCTTTCAGGATGCATTATGGCTCTTTAAATGCTCCTTTCTGCAATTCATCTGGGCTCACCAGAAACCTGGGGCCATTTTTCATCACAAAACATCAAGTCGGGCTTCCTGTCTTGACTTTCCTTAGCCCAGCATCCCCCCAAACAAGTAATGCCATAGGACAGGTCTCCCCAAGAAGAAAATATCCAGCTTTTATGCAGGCAGAAGTCCCTCTCCTTCCCTTGCTATCAGTTCCCCCGGTCCCTCTTTTACCATCAGGCTCCACATGCTCAGAGTTAGACAGTTTCATTTAAAATAAACTGGAAATGAATTTCCTGAGAATAAACAGAATTCCTCACTTGTGAACGGTGATTCTGTCTCCTTCACTTGGGCGAAGGTATATCATAACTCACCCTGTCTGCCCTCAAGTTATTGGCACAGGAGCACAGCGTTTGCCCTTGATGGCTGTGGAGGGGGATGGCTCAGACTGCGGCTTGGGTAAGAAAATTAAATTGGTTTAAACAATACAAACTGGATATACCTTGTTGGAACAGGCCATGTCTCTGCTACCATGTTCCCTTCTCATCCCCTTCAATCTGCCCAAGCTGCATGGCTAATCATTCCTTTTATATCCTTTTCCCACTCTCCCCTGCATGGCATGACCCAGGATTCATGGTGGCTAAGTCCATAAATGGCTATTAGTCAGGAAGGGTAAAGAATGGTGTCCCTGGCCTCTGTTCATCAGAGGATGGAGATGTATGGCAGGAGAGAGATCACTTGATCATTGCCTGTTAGCTTCACTCCCTCTGGGGCACCTGGCATTGGCCACTGTCGGTAGACAGATACTGGGCTAGATGGACCTTTGGTCTGACCTGGTACGGCTGTTCCTATGTTCTTATGTTCTTAAGTTTGGGGCAGGACCTGGGGAGGACCTTGGGCTTTGTAGTCAGACCATCTATTCATACAGCTTTACGTGTGGCCCTCAAATGTGCTGGGCAGATACATGTAGCTATGGAGAACATAAGAATGGCCATATTGGGTCAGATCAATGGTCCATCTAGCCTAGTATCCTGTCTTCTGTCAGTGACCAGTGCTTGATGCTTCAGAGGGAATGAACAGAACAAGACAATTATCAAGTGATTGATCACTTGTCATCCACTCCCTGCTTCAGGCAGTTGGAGGTTTAGGGAAACCCAGAACATGGGGTTGCACCCCTGACCATCTTGGCTACTAGCCACTGACTAACCTATCCTCCATTAACTTAACATTCTTTTTTTGAACTCAGTTTGGATCTTCACAACATCCTCTGGCAATGAATTCCACAGACTGAAACTGTGCATTGTATGAAGAAGTACTTCCTTATGTTAGTTTTAAATCTGCTGCCTATTAATGTCATTAGGTGACCCCTGTTTCATGTTATGGGAAGGGGTAAATAACACTTCCCTATTCGCTTTCTCTACACCAGTCATGACTTTATAGACCTCTGTCAAATCACCCCTTAGTCGTCTCTTTTCTAAACTGAACAGTCAACAGGCCTGGTCTACACTATGCGTTTAAATCAAATTTATCAGCGTTAAACCGATTTAACCCTGTACCCGTCCACACAACGAGGCCCTTTATATCGATATAAAGGGCTCTTAAAACCAGTTTCTGTACTCCTCCCCGACAAGAGAAGTAGCGCTGAAATCGGTATTGCCATGTCGGATTAGGGTTAGTGTGGCTGCAAATCGACGGTATTGGCCTCCGGGCGGTATCCCACAGTGCACCATTGTGACCACTCTGGAAAGAAATCTGAACTTGGATGCACTAGCCAGTTAGACAGGAAAAGCCCCGCAAACTTTTGAATTTCATTTCCTGTTTGCCCAGCGTGGAGCGCTGATCAGCACGGGTGGCCATGCAGTCCCAAATCCAAAAAGAGCTCCAGCATGGACCGTATGGGAGATACTGGATCTGATCGCTGTATGAGGAGAAAAATCTGTTCTATCACAGCTCCGTTACAGAAGATGAAATGGCAAAGCATTTGAAAAAATCTCCAGGCTATGATAGACAGAGTCCACAGCACAGTGCTGTGTGACAAGCATAACAGAAAGCCAAAGAATCAAATGGATGCTCATGGAGGGAGGGAGGGGGTACTGAGGACTCCAGCTATCCCACAGTCCCCGCAGTCTCCGAAAAGCATTTGCATTCTTGGCTGAGCTCCCAGTGCCTGAAGGGTCAAAAACATTTTCAGGGTATATGTCGTCAATTTACACCCTTCCCCCCTGAAAGAAAAGGGGAAAATAACGTTTCTCGCCTTTTTTTCAGTGTCACCCTAAGTCTACTGCATGCTGCTGATAGACTGGGTGCTGCAGCGCTGAACACCAGCATCCCCTTCCAGGTAGCAGACGGTACAATGTGACTGCTATACATCGTCATCATCAGCCCATGAGTGCTCCTGGCTGACCTTGGTGAGGTCGGCTGGGGGCGCCTGGGTAAAAATGGGAATGATTCCCGGTCATCCCCAGCAGATGGTACAGAACGGCTAGTAACTGTTTTCATCATAGCAACTGGAGGCTGAGCTCTATCAGCCCCCCCTTCATGTCTAAAGAAAAGATTCTGTACTGCCTGGACTATCATAGCAGCGGGAGGCTGGGCTCCTCTCCCCCCACACCCTTTAATGTCCTGCCTGGACTATCATAGCAGCTGGAGGCTTCCTCCCTCTCATTTTGTCTCACTAAAAAGTCAGTGTTTCTTATTCCTGCATTCTTTATTACTTCATCACACAAATGGGGGACACTGTCACGGTAGCCCAGGAGGGTTGGGGGAGGAGGGAAGCAACGGGTGGGGTTGTTGCAGGGGCACCCCCTAGAATGGCATGCAGCTTATCATTTCTGTGGGATCTGACACAGAGTGGCTGTGCTCTCTGCTTCTCTGGGACACTGGTTCTCTAGTACACTTGTCCCATATTCTAGGCAGGACTGACTCTATTTTTAGATAAAACATAAAGGAGGGAATGACCCAGGGAGTCATTCCCATTTTTGTCTTTGCGCCCCCTTCCGACTTCAGCGAAGGCCAGCCAGGAGCACCCATGATAGCAGCAGACGGTACAGAACGACTGATAACCGTCATCTCATTGCCAATTTACAATGGCACAGCAGACGGTACAGAACAACTTATAACCGTCATCTCATTGCCAATTTACAATGGCATGGCAGACGGTACAATAAGGATGGTAACCGTCTCTACTACCTTGCAAAGGCAAATGAATGCTGCTGTGTAGCACTTCAGTACCGCTTCTGTCAGCAACATCCAGTACTTATACGGTGACAGTGACAAAACGCAAAACGGGCTCCATGGTTGCCATGCTATGGCGTCTGCCAGGGCAATCCAGGGAAAAAGGGCGTGAAATGATTTTCTGCCGTTGCTTTCACGGAGGAAGGAATGAGTGACGACATTTACCCAGAATCACCCGTGGCACTGTTTTTGCACCATCAAGCACTAGGATCTCAACCCAGAATTCCAATGGGCGGGGGAGACTGAGGGAACTATGGGATAGCTACAGGATAGCTACCCACAGTGCAATGCTCCAGAAAACGACGCTAGCCTCGGTACATGGACGTACACTGCTGAATTATTGTGCTTTGTGTGACGGCGTGCCCTCAACTTTATACAATCTGTTTTTCAAAACCGGTTTATGTAAAATCAGAATAATCCTGTAGTGTAGACATACATACCCACAGTCTTTTTAATCTCTTCTCATATAGAAACTGTTCCATACCCTTAGTCATTTGTTACCATTCTCTGTACTTTTTCCAATTCTAATCTCTTTTGAGATGAGGCAACCAAAACTGTATCTGGTATTCAAGACGTGGGCATGCCATGGATTTATATATTGGCATTATGATATTTTCTGTCTTATTATCTGTCCCTCTCATGGTTCTTAACATTTTCCGTTATCTTCTTTGTCTGCTGTGCACATTGAGCAGATGGTTTCAGAGAATTATTCACAACGACTCTTTCTTCAGTAGTAACAGTTAAGTTAGACCCCATCATTTTGTATGTATAGTTGGATTATGTTATCCAACATGCATTACTTTGCACTTATTAACACTGAGTGTCATCTGCCATTTTGTTGCTCCGTCACCCAGTTTTGTGTGAGTTCCCTTTGTAACTCTTCACAGTCAGTTTTGGACTTAGCTAGTTTGAGTAATTTTGTATCATCTGCAAACTTCGTCATCTCGCTGTTTACCCCTCATTCCAGATCATTTATGAATATGTTGAACAGCACTGTTCCCAGAACAGTGTTTGGAGGACTCCACTATTTACCTTCTTCCACTGTGAGAACTGACCATTTATTCCTACTGTTTTTTTCCCTATCTTTTAACCAGTTACTAATCCATGAGAGGATCTTTGCTCTTATTCCATGATTCCTTGCTTTGCTTAAGAGCTTTTGCTGGGGGACCTTGTCAAAGGGTTTCTGAAAGTCCAAGTCCATTATACCCCCTGCATCACTCTTGTCCACATGCTTGCTGACACCCTCATAGAATTCTAATAGTTTGATGAGGCATGATTTCCCTTTACAAAAGCAATGTTGACTTTTCCCCAATATATTGTTTTTATATGTGAACCTGATAATTCTGTTCTTTACTATAGTTTCAACCATTTTGTCTGATACTGAAGTTAGACTTACTGGCCTGTAATTCCCAGATTTGGCTCTGCAGCCTTTTTAAAAAATTGGCGTCACATTAGTTATCCTGTGCATCTGGTTCAGAGGCTAATTTAAGCATTAGGTTTCATAACACAGCTAGTAGTTCCATAATTTCATATCTGAGTTCTTTCAGAACTCTGGGGTGAATACTATCTAATCCTGGTGATTTATTACTATTTAATTTATCTATTTGTCCCAGAACCTTCGCTACTGACCCCTCAGTCTGGGAAACTGTCCCAGATTTGTCCCCTAAAAAGAATGGCTTGGATGTGGGAATTTCCCTCATGTCCTCTGCAGTGAAGATCCGTGCAAAGAATTCATTTAGCTTCTCTGCAACACCCTTCTCTTCCTTGAGTGCTCTTTTAGCACCTTGATCATCCATGGCCCCCACTGATTGTTTGGCAGCCTTCCTGCTTCTGAAGTGCTTAAAAAATTTGCTGCTGGCTTTTCTGTCTTTTGCTAGTTGCTCTTATAGTTCTTTTTTGGCCCGCCGAATTATGTTTTTACACTTGCCTTGCCAAAGATTTTGCTCCACTCCATATTCTTAAGTAGGACTTGACTTCCAGTTTCTAAAGGGTGTGGGTTTTTTTTTTGCCTCTAACAGTCTCTTTTACTCTGTTGTTTAGCTATGGTGGCATTTTATTTTTTTTGGCCCTCTTACTGTTTTTATTTGTGATATTCTCCAGTTGTACATTGCCTAGGGCATGCTGGAAGGGTAGGTCTCACATCTTTTTCTAACAAATGGACACCGCCCTAGAGCTCTCTTCTCCCAAAGGGCCCCCACTGCACTAGTGACCATATAACATCAGCTTTGGATGATCGTTGGGGAATAGGCCGACACACCAGGGATTGAATAGAGGATCTCCAGAGCCAAAAGCATTAACTGACACAACTTGAGCTAAAAACACAGCCTCCTGTAGTGTGCACTGTAACAAACTACAATCCTCTGTGGATTGCTACAGAGGGACCCATAATACATACATGCTGGAGAGTTACATGTGCACGTTTCAGTCCACTGGCAGGACCTTCTGAAATTAAAGGTCTCCAGTGCATTTACAGGCTTCTCCTGCAGCACCGGTGATTCTTCTGCTGGTGGCAAAATACCTTCGCTTCTTGGAGCTGATAATTAGGGTGACCATATGTCCCATTTTGGCTGAGAGAGTTCCTTTTTTAAGCCCTATCCTGGCTGTCCCGACTTTTTTGGCAGAAGTGGACATTTGTCTCGTTTGCTCTTGCCGATTTGATCAGTTGGCAAAAGCAAATGGGACAAATGTCCACTTTGTCAAAAAAGTGGGGTGTGGTGCAGAGGGTGAGCGGAGATGCCAGTCTCATGCCGGGGGGAGGCAGGACTTCGGCCAAGAAGGGCATGGGGGGGCAGGATTCCAGTGTGTGCGGGGGCCAGCAGGGTTCAAGCGACAGCCTTGCTCAGGGGGGCAGCAAGGTTTGAGTGACCAGCAACAGCCTCACGCGGGGGGGGGGGCGGGGATTTCTAGGGCCAGCCCCACACAGTGTCCCGTTTTCCCTTTGGGAAATATGGTCATCCTAAGCCTTTTGCTCAACCACCTTATATTAGCAAATACTAAAATCACAGAGCCTGAGGGATGACTCACCTCATCTTTCTGCTCTGCCCAAACTGCTCCTCTATGACTTAGAGAACAAGCCTCGTGGTGATGTACATTCTTCCATCATGTGCTTTTTCTGCTTAAAATTCTCTCCGGATGCAGTCAGGCTGTATACCCTTCTAAGCCTCATTTCCCTTTATGAACATGCAGGGTTTATTTTTAATTCCACAAAGCTCGCAGGTGGCATTTGCCTTTCCTCCATGATGCTGTAATCCCATTTCTTAACAGTTACAGAAGGTAGGAAGCTGCCTTGCACTGGAGATGTGGTGTGTGGGGGTGGGGCAGGCAGCAGGGGATACAGGACAGGACAAGGAATGGAGAGTGGTATTGCAAGGGAAATGGAGTGTGTCATGAAATGCAATCCTGGGATTCCAGCACATCATGCATCCCCCTGCATTGGCTCAGAGATGGTCCAGCTCCAAGGGCATGATGAAAATAGGCTACTGGAGTTCCCTTCTGGAGAAGGGAGGGGAAGGGAGGAAGCAGATAGAGGGGGAACTTTGATCGTTCCCTGTACTGAAAGAATCAGCTACCCCAGTGCTATAACAAATATAGGGTGAACCCCCACACGTACAAATATGAGAGAGATTGATAGCCTTGCAGTGCTACACAAGTCCACAGAATGTGTACAGTATAGGCAGTGCCAGGAGGACAGGTGTCTCCCTTGTTTACCTTGCTAGTGTGTCTCACTCTGCCCTGGAGGGACCGTGTCACAGGGTACTCTACTCACCGTTCGATGGCACCTTCTCCTGGCTGTTTTGGGGATTAGCTCTGCCTGGCTGATACTCCTTCCCACTGGGTGCACTTCGTTACTCTCTGTCTCTCTCTTTGTCTGCAGCCCCTCTCTTGATCCAGGAGCTGCTGCTTCCTCTTTGTGACTCAGCCCTCTGGCCAGGTCACTAAATGGTTTTCCCTTCCAGGGTATCAAAATCTTTCAGGACCCACTGTCCCAGGAAGTCTTCTCATTCACTGCCCTTTCATGGTGCCAATTCCCCTGGCCCGCCCACTACACTAATTAGTCCTTTCTCCCTGGCTGCTCCTCCAGGTACAGCCTAGGTGGTTAACTGGCACACCTGGCCACCTTAACCCCTTCAGGCCTTGCGTGGGGTGGACAACCCACCATAGACCCCATCTAAGGGCATGAGAGGAGCTCACTCTCCATGGCCCATTCTCTCCTTCTTGGCATCTCTGCTCAGAGTGCCAATAATTTAGGGAAAGGTGTGGGGGGGAGCAGATGTGGGCTTTGAGCTGTGGCTGCCTCTCCTCGAGGACCTGGGATGAAACCAGTTTATGGGTCTCATGCTGGCTATTGGAGAGCTGTGAAATAGTGACATGGTTGATATCTACACGGCAGCGAGTCTCAGTGTCCAGGTCAACTGACTTGGGCTTTTGGTCCTCGCGCCACAGGGCTAAAAATAGCCATGTGTACATATGGGCTCCAGAGCAGGGGAGGGTCTCTGAGCCCAACGGTCTGCATGGCTTTCGTAGCCCTGCAGCCCAAGCCCATGTCAGTTGAGCCAAGCCCTGAGGCTTGCTGCTGTGTGTCAATTTTTGGCTGTGTAGATGTACCCATAGAGGTGGCAAGGCCTGTGTCCCTTTCCCAGCACTCTTGGCTATTTGGTCTGCTGTCCCCACTACCCCCTCACACCACCACACACACACACACAAAATGGAGGACAACGAAAGATGAAGTTTTTCCCTGCATCAGTCTCAACCATCTAACCCACTGGCTGAAGGGCCTGTGAGCTGAGCTAGGCACTGAGGGCAGCCGGTACCTAACAGGGTCTGGCCCTGAATAATTTTCCACTTGAAGGGGGGCAGAAGTGTGAGGTAAATGGAACACGAGCGAAGGGTGGAGGGGCAAAGTCCTTTAGCAGGTGTTCTGAGGTAGTGACTCCTGAAGAACAGCCCTTCCCCCCCCACCCAATTCTTCCTCTCCCTTATGGAGTGCTAGGAACATAATCTGGAGTTGGGATAAAACTGATGCATTGATCACCTGGGGCTTAAAACACACAACCGTCAGGCTTAGCCCATGCATGCAGACATGAGCTTCAAGCATGCGCTCACCTATGCAGATGCATATGCATGTGCCCATGCATACACGCACACACATAAAAATGCAGGCAGACACTCGTACACATACATACATGCCCATCTGCGCATGCCCACATGTGCACACGGCAAGGAAAAGGGGCGCTATAACAAAAGCTTTGGTGTTCCCTGCTGAGACTCCTCCTGGCAGGTCTGAGTATTCCCTTCATAACAACACAAGCTCCCTTCTGCCTGGTACTTCCCCCCTCACACCCCTTCACCCCGGTGCAGCTCAGAGCTGTTCCTCTCTTTCTAACATGTTCCGTGCACACACCTGAGGAATGAAAGAATATGGCCCCCCAGAACATTGGCCAAAAGCTGTGAATGTCAGTTGCCATGACAACCTTACGTTTTTCTTGCACTTCCTAATGACTTATTGGCATTTGTGGTAATTTACAGCTCTCTCTCTGGCAGCTAGAGATTGGCTTGTCTACCCCACCTCCTTCCACTCAACCCCTTTTACTGTTAGACGTGTTAATTAAGCTGAACTGTGAAAGCAACCGAGCAAGTCTCACATCTCACGCAGGTCTGATGTTTGGGAAATCCACCCCTTCCTCTCATGCACACAGCCAACCTTTCTAAATGGATCTGCCTCCTCTCTCCCCTCCCAAGCACTCTCCCCAGCACTCCTCGAGTGAAACAAATAAACGGGATTCATTATCCAGCTTGTGGGGAGATGCTGGCGGTAAATCACTGCTTATTTTGTTCCTGTCAAGGCTGGGATGAGGTGAGCAGCATGTCTTCATAAGGGGTTTGCTTTGGAATCGGTGCCACTCATAAGATAGGGCAACCCGCCATGCTCTAGTGTAGAGTGACCAGATGTCCCAATTTTATAGGCACAGTCCAGATATTTGAGGCTTTTTCTTATATAGAGGCCTATTACCCCCTAACCCTGTCCTGATTTTTCACACTTGCTGTCTGGTCACCCTGCACTAGTGTGCTGAGCACAACAGGAATCTCTAGGGCACAGAGCGAGCCTCCATTCTTCTTCTTAATCTATGTGCAACCTGCCTCAGGTGGTGTGTGACCAGCATCCATCAGCAAATTTGGCCTGCTGGGGGGATCATTAGCTTTCCCAGCCTGGGCTGGGTTCTGACAGGGCGTGCGACATGAACACCCATCAGTGCCCCCCAGCTTTCATTTAAAACAGCAGTACATTCCTAGCCCTTGTGCTGGCAGAGAACAGTTTGAAAATGTGACTCCTAAGGGTTCAAACACCAGAGGGCAAAACAGACAGACACCCCCCACCCCCAATTTAATACTTATAAAAATCTTGATTTATTTTTAAGCCACTCTCATGATTTTTGGAGCCTGATTTGTGGCTTTGGAACACTTTGCTTTGGCAAAATACCGAGGGTGCATCTATACTACAGTCATGGGGTGTGACTGCATGACATGTAGACATACCTGAGCTAGCTGTACTCAAGCTGGAGCAGTGAAGATGCAGTCACTCATATATGTACCCAGGGTCCCAGATGGGCTTCACTGCTATTGGTCCCTGAGATAGCTAGACTTAAAGATAGCTCAGGTAGGTCTACATGATCTTACTCCAGTTTATGGGATGGTGGAGGGAGTTGGCTCTAAATACCCCCTGGTTCTAATCACAGAAACAGCTGCTGGAAAGATGAGTCCCTCTTGGGTGTGCTCTGCAGCAGGGGAGCCTGTCCTCATATCAAAACAACTACCACAGGACCAGAGAGACTGGAGGAGAAGACAGGCAAGCAATCAATAGCAACAGCACTGGCAGTATCATCCGACACTGTACTCAGTCCTCATACACTCTAATTGAGGTCGGGATGCATATTGGGATGTGCATGTGGGGTTTGTGGCGATGAGTGTGGTGTGTTTGTTGTGGGTGTGGTGTCTGTGTCCTGTGCTGTTGGGCTGTGTATGGCTTTTGGGTATGACTGCGTTGCGCGTTGGTGTGTGTCATGTGTTTGTTGTGGGTGAGGTTTGCATGTGCTGTAGTGTCTGGGGGGATGTGTTTGAGGTTATGGGTGTGAGTGTGTTGTGTGGGTGCAAGTGTGGTGTGTAGCTGTACTGAGGTGTGTATGTGTGCACACTGAAGTCAGTATGGGATGGTGGGTGTGGATGTGATGGTGTAATATACAATGTGTGTGGGGGGTACTGTGATGTGTTTGAGGGGAATGTGGGGCATGAATGTGTTCTGTAGGGTGTGTGTGTGTATATGAGACTATGAGTGTGGATGTAGTGCATGGGTGGGTGCTGCATTGGGTATGAGTGTGTAAGATTTCTGATTGTGCTGCCACTTGTAGTTCATTACAAAGTAATGGGAGGAGGGAAACTGCACAAAGAAAACTGTCCATAGGTAATGCCAGAATAAGGCCATGTCCTACCTTTGAAGTGTGCGTGTGTGGGAGGGGGTGTCAGATGAGGGAGGGGAGAGAGAACTCCATATAGACGGAGGGTCAGATGGCAGGTAAAAGTGGATTCTCCTTTGTCCTGCACTGTGCTTCATTTATTCCAATGCAAAGCAGCTGTAAGATGTCACCAATCTGATTCGGCATGCTGTTTTACACTCACTTTGCAACTGGCGTGAGTGACCACAGCAACAGAGAACTGAGCCCACAGAACCCTGGTTTGAGCATTAGCCAATATGCCTGTTTCAAGGCTTGCTGTCAAGTAGAGGTCTCATAGTTAAGGCACTTGTCTGGGATCCAGAAGCTGTGGCTCAGTTCCTGGCTTATCCATAGATGCCTTACGCAGGTCATATTGTTCATAAAATTGCAATGAATTTAGCTCTGCCTAATATCAATAACTCATTCGCCACTGTAATGCAACTACACTATAACCAGTCTCTTGTCTTCACCAAACCACAGACCAGATCCTCAGCCACTGTAAATCAGTCTGTCTCCACTGAAATCCATGGAGCTACATCACTTTACACCGAGGAGCTTTTTGTGGTAGGCATGATGCTCGCTACAAAATCCTTTGCCTATACTTTGTCTGGCCTAATTCTAGATAACCCAAGTGGTGGGGCTTTCACCATCACACTGGGGAGACAAAGCTGCAGCTTAATAGACCTTGCTGTCAGAAATTTACCCCACAATATTCAATCTCAATTTTCCTATGCTCAGTTTAATCCTATTACTCCTAAACAACCCTCTATGGATCACCCTAAGTGGTTTCTTTCCCTTCTGGCTACCAGTAGCATGTCATAGCAAGGTGGATGGCTTATGTTCCAGCAATTGCAACAGGTTTACTCATTGTCTGTTTCTCCCTGGGAATTTTCAGACATCATAGATTATGTGACAGTACATATCCTGCATGGCTTGAATTTTATTCTTCCAACCACTTCTGTAGAACATCCTATCTTCTCCTCAGTGAAATGTAGCACTGCTGTTAAAACCAGTGAGTTCTTTTTTTATTCATATAGCAGACAATTTTGGATATCTCTTCTAGATTTATTGTATCAGATTAGATGTCTGTTAGTTATTTATAAACTTTACCATTCAGTGTAGCAGGATGGGCTATGTGCATCAGTTCCCAGGGTGGGTTTGAGCCACTCAGTCTTGCTAAAAGCACTTCTTGTAGTTTATCTTTAGCAAATCTATAGATTTAAAGGCATTTGTTCATAGATTTTAAAACCAGGAGGGACCATTGTGATCATCTAGTCTAGTGGATCTCAGACTACTCTGTATGATGATCAGTGGATGAAAAGCCTTGCAGAAGAGCTAGGTTTTAATAATAATGATTAATACTATTATTTTATAACCAACTCTGACACAAACTCACTGTATGACCTTAAGCAAATCTCCTAGCCTCTTTGTGCCTCAGTTAACGTGAATAATATTGTTTAACCACTTTATAAGAGGTGTTGTAAAACATCTTGATATCTTTGGATGAAGGGGGCAAGTCATGTGCCATACAGGTCAAATCCAGACCCACAGATTCAACCCCTGTTTCCTGAGGCCCCTCTTGGACATGAGGTAATTCCATCGAATCCACTTGAGTTATTGCCAATTTTACATCAAGGTCAGAGGAGAATCAGGCGCTTAAAGCTGTTACCATCCGCTTATGCGGGAGGAGTTTGGTGGGAGTCCTAGTCAAGACAGTGCTGGGGAAACTTGCACTGGTGTGGTCCACAATGTCACTTACTAGAAAAATCCAGTCTCCGACTCTGTCAACCTGACTTCTCTCACGAGGGCATCATTTACAGGCAAGCAAAATATTATCCCTAAGCTACCAGGATGTGATGAGACACAAGTGCATGGATGATTTTGAGTGAAATGGTGTCAATTGTCAGACGGGGGGGAAAGGCCATTGTAGGGAAGAAAGAGACTTGAGAAAAGAAAATGGTTTCTCATCCCTCTATGACAGACTTCCCCACAATCGTTGTTTTAAAACTTAAGGGGCCAAAAGAGCTCAGTTCCCATTTAGTCACCTACATAAAGGCCAGCGGTAAAATTTTCAAAAGTACCTAAGAGACACAGGAGTCTGTCTGACTTTGGAGACTATGGCATTGCCTGCTCTCTGAGCATTTTATCAGCAGAAAACTATTGGAAAAGAGCTCCTAGCATGAATGCCACTAGCTAACTAGCAAAGCGGTGCTTTGTACCAGTGTAATCAAATTACTCCCCAGGAATGAAACAACCTATACACGTAAAAGAACAGCTTTGCCAGTATAGCTACATCTACATGAGGAACTTCTTCTGGCACACTTATGTCAGTTGGGATCACACATCTTCACACCCCCACTGACCTAGTTATGCTGGCAGAAGTCTGCAGTACAGATATTTCCTGGGTCTCATTGAAAGTCAGAGGGACTTGAGCCCCGAATGATAGGTCTACACTGCACCTGGCTCAGACTCAGCTGTGAGCCCAAGCTCCCCCTGCACTGTCCACACATAAAACTTTCTGATTCAAGTTAGTAAGTCCTTCAGACCCACCTTTTGGAGTGGGGGGAAGCAGTATCCGAGCCCAAGTCCTGCTGAATCTCTGGCCCAAGCCCTATTATTTTGCAGGGTGGACGCAAGCCTGGGTCCCCAGCAGCAGAAGCTCTGACTCAGATGTGTGTATAGCATGAACATGTCAGCACTGCTGTGAGATCTGGGTCCAGCAGCGTGGGCACACAAGTGCAGGCCTGGAAACAGCTAGTCTGCAGGCATGAGTCCCACAGTCCCAGGTTTATAATACAGTGTAGACATAGCCTAATTACCTACACCTCTTTTGAAAATGGCACTTAGGATCCTAAGCCACTTCTGAAAATGCTACCCTAGATTTTCAGAAGAGCTCAGCAACCAACACACTTCCAGCATTCTGGGCTCACCTGCAAATTCAGTCACTCATTTAGGAGCTGAAATGCATGCTGAGCTCTCTTGAGAATCTGGCTCCAGATGTGCCCCATACGATGCTGGACCTCTTCTCCTAGTCTCTTCAGAGCCATTACCTAGTACCCATCACTCTCCCTTTCTGCCAGTGAACTAGTGCCACCAGCAGCAAAAGCTGCTACAAGGTTTCATCCCCACTATCCCAGCCCCATCGACCGAAGAGACTAGAAGGGATCAGGAGGAGAACTGTAGACAGTCCTTCTTAATTAGAGATTAGCCTGATCTGAGTCACTTACATGAAATCATGTTGCTGTCCTCCTGACCTTGCAGCTTTTAAAGATTAACCCAACTGGGCTGCACTCTAGAAGCTGCTGCTTGGTTCCCTCTTTGCACGTATGTGGCCTTGTCTGCTATTGCGAAAGCTACCCAGTTAACTGGAAGCTCCATTTGTTGACATTCAACCCCTCACTGAAGCTCTTGCTGTGCCCTGCAAGTGGGATTAGCTGCATTCACTCTGCACTGCTAACCTGAGGCCGTTCAAGGAGTGGGGGTTGCAACTGGGGTCATTAGCATTTCACTCTTCTCTGGGCACTTGGTAGCAGTCATCATCTATTTGTAAGCTGCTGGTGAATCCACCTTGAAGGTAATAGGCCTGTCCCATTCTTAAGAGGCTCATTTAGTCCACAAATGAAGAGACAAAGGAGACGAAAATTGCAGTGGACAAGCTGACATGGTGTGGTTAAGTGTGAGTATTGACACTGTGACACCTGTCTTGCAGCTCCTGCTTCCTGCAGCTCACCAGGAATTGGAGGCAATCTCCCTGCTATGAACCACACTTGTATTTCCTCTCCCCAATAGAACATGTCAGTGGAAAAGGCCATGGGGTAAAGAGAGAGAGGCAGAAGCATGGCGCTCAGGGGCTGGGTCTGAATGTGATAGCAGGATGCAAAGCAAAAAAACATCTGTATGGCACCTGTGGAAGAAGGAGAATGATGCTGAGGAGATAGCCCTCAGTGGGGATCAACTAGGTTTGCTTTCCCTCCTCCCACAGAAGTGGACGTCACAATGCAGCCCTTTAAGCAGTTTGATGCTAAGTGCCTCGTTTGGGTTATTATTCCCAAATCTCTGTGTCCGAACAGGGAGGGCCAGGATCCCAGGTCTCTTTGCCATCTGTGCAGATGCTGTTAGGTGATGCTTTGAATTTTTAATCATATTTCCCTTCGTTGAAAGTGAACCGACCATTAAAACCAGGGCCGCATGAGGATGCAGTCTCTTGCATCTTGCCTCTTTGCTGGGCTCTTTCTTTGAGACACTTCCCACCTGGGGCTATACTGCTTAGTTCAAAAAATATTGTTTCCCACAACATGCATCTCTGGAGAAATAATATAAAATGTAAAATTATCTCTGGAGAAATAATATAAAATGTTATAAAGTAATATAGAATGTTCCATCAAGATTTGGATTTTAATTACAGCCAAGAACTTTTATTCTGACTTTGTTTAGTAATCTTTCCAACCCCTCACTCATCCCCTAGTTTAAAAAAAATTAAAGAGCTTTGATTTATTCATCTCAAAAGATTGACATCAAAGCACTGCAGCCCTGGAACATTCCTGCTTAAAATATCTCCGGGTAGGAGGCAGGAGCATTGTTAAGTGAGTAGAGCAGGGGTGGGGAATGGAAGGTAGGACAACTCAGTTCTATTCCTGGCTTGTGTGAGATTAGAAAATGCAGCTGTAAGAGACATGCCCAAAGTGGCCCCGGTTGTGCAAAAATGTATGTATGAGCATAACTTTACGCATGAGGGGTGAGGTTCTGTGCTGTGCCTCTTAGAGGTGAACTCAGAGTTGCAGTCCAGAAGGGAGAGTGGGCTAAGCTGGAATACCCACCTCCCACCCCAGCATCATTTAGGCAGTTCTGGATTCTGTTAAAGTTGCAGCAGCTTTGCTGGGCTGCAGTGCTGCTCAGAATCACCACTGTAGCCACACTCTGAATTCTTTCCCACCCCACGATTCCCCCTACTCCGGAGTTGAGGGTGGGGGGAGTTCCTCAGAAGGCAGCCTGGGTCTGTCATCCACAGTGCCTGAGGTGGGGAAATTCTCCCCCAGCTAGAGTCAGGGCGTCTGGAAGCTTGCCCTGTGCTGCACCTACTCCGTGCGGAGGGGAAGGAATATAAATCCTCCTGCCTCAGGGCATGAGCGAATCTCACTACGGGGGTTGCGGTCCTGAGGAAAATTTCCCTGGTGTCAGGTTAGTAGCCATCACAGAGCAGCCTGCAGCTGATACTGATCACTATGGGAGACAGAATTCTAGGCAATGGGGACCACTAGTCTGATCTTGTGGAGATTCCTCTGCTCCTAGGGAGCAAGGGTCCGTCCGGTCTCTGGGGATGCTAGGCTACCATTTTTCACCAGCATTACATACATCTACATCTTGCTGCCTTACACTGGTGGAATTTACAGTTTGTTCCAGGGTGTTCTGCTTTGACTCTACACAGGAGGAAATGACCAACCTCCCTGAGTGATGCCCCCTCGCCTTTGTCCCCTTTGAATTCCACAGCTCACGTTTACTTCTCTATGACCCTGCTGTGCGGTGTGCAGGCAGCTCTGTTCAAAGGCAAAGCTTTGACATTTCCTGGCGCTCCCTCCTAGACAGGCTCCTCCAGGCTTCCGCGCTGACGCCTTTCCTTGGCCTTGCAGCAGGGGAAAAACTCCCCAAAATAGCAACACTTTGAGAGCCTCAGCATCCCAGCCCTACCGCCCCCACTCTGGCTTGCTTGTCTGCTGTGGAGGGAATACTGTTTCCGCACCAGTTTGAAAGGCCAGTTGGGGATAGTCACGGGCTGATGCAGCAGTTACGCACCTGCCGTTGTGCTAGCTAGGAAAAAATTACCTTGGCCATTAATCTTCTTGCTTTAGGGATAAGATGCTCACCAGCTGGCTTGCAGAGACAGTCTTTCTTCACTATGCGGTGCAGTGTCACACAATTGGAGGCAGACGTGGTGCAGGGGGGAGGGCAAGGATGGTAACATCTTCCTTTGAAACAGCCAACAGGTGGGTTACCAGACTAGAAGGACAGCCCCTTCCAATTCTTATGCTCTAATGAAAGGTGCACACAGCTCTTGGTTGCATGCTGATGTACTGGATGTGGAATTCATTGTGGTTTGTTCGCTGGATCAGAAGGATGTAAAAATAAATGGAGGTAAATAAGAAGGACTTATGTTAATCCACATGCATCACAAGACATTTTGCTCACAGGTTTCATGCATTTGTGGTCATATTTTTCAGAAGTGCTCAGCACTCGGCAGCTCTAAGTCCAGCGGATTCATTGAGGTGCCTAAATGGAAGCTGAACTGTTCTGAAAATCTGGCCCCAAAGGGTTAACCAGAACCTTGCTCTTTCTTGTATGCTGCCACAATGTGGAAATAGCCTATTTCCCTTTCTTGCATCATATTGATCAAGAGGATGTTACCATATACTGACAATATACAGATGTGGTATTCACAAAACAGACCAATTCCATGTCACAAAAATATGTGGCATACAACTATATATGTCACAATTTCAGTGTACACACACACACACACACACACACACACACACACACACACACACACACACACACACACACACACACACAGAGTCTCATGCTTATTGTGGATGTTGCAATTTCCTGGTGCAATATACACACACACACACACAATTACTATTATTGTCATAGCTTCTACAGACATACAGTCACATACTTATCAAGTTATCCTCATGATTCTAAAACCGTGGACTAATATTGACATCAAACTTCATGGCTGCAGCCCTAGAAACCCTCCCTCCTAGTAACCTAGTAACAGACTCAGTCCTGTACTTGAAAAGCATCTGAGCAATCCATTTTAGATCCAGCAGGCATTTGTGTCACATATCACATATGAATGGGAAAAACCTTCATGTGCACTCTGCTCTGGTGGGATCCCTATGGAATAATACAATATGCCCCAGAGAGAAACAGAGGAGACCATGTTTGGATCTGGAGTAAATTTTGGATAGGGTTTTTGAGGGTTAGGTAAGTGGGTTAGGATGCAAAGTCAGCTCTGCAGCTGCTGAAATTTTGCAATCTGTGTTATAAAACTTTGGCCTCAAATAGTGGCCATCTGTCAAGATCTGCAGCGTGAGATTTTTTTCACCCTCCTGGGCCACACCTGAGGCTAGATTCTCTGCTGCATAAATTGATTATAGCTCCTTTTGGACACAGTGGAGCTGTGCCCCTTCATGCCAGCAGAAAGTGTGGCCCCTGAACTGGATATGGATTATTACCTGCTTTTAGTTTTGGATCCAACCCAGGGTCGAAACATGGAGTTAGATTGAAGATTAAGGTCTTTGAATCAGAAGTCTCCCAAAACTAGGGGGGGCAGGTTTCACATTTAAGATTCTGGTTCACCCAAAGAATCTTGCCTACCTGTACCCTGATTACCAATCTCTTAGTGTAGCTCTCAAAGCTAGCCCTGGGTGAAGCACTACCCTACATGGTAACATGCTATTTGTTGTAAAGGGAGCCTGTTTTCAGAGACAAGTTCTGCTATGCACAAGGCTCAGTAAACTGCTTGTTCCCTTAGCCCTTGATAGATGGAACTCCTGGAACATATTGGTTTTGCGGAATGGGAAGTAATTTTCCTACAGAGGGCGGGGGTGGTGGTGGATGTGGCTCCCTGTTTAGCTGTTCCTTTGGGCTTGTTGCAAACGTGCTAATAAAGTGTGTGTGGATTGACAACAGCCCAGGCTTGTGGCTGTAATGCCAGAATCACTGTTAAATAATAAATGCCAAAGGGAAATCAGGTGGTCTGTCACTTAGTGAAAGCATGCTTGAACCTCACAACTAATTAACAAGGAGAGAGAGAGAGAAAGTGTGCTCACAGGAGGTGCCTGCCACATGTTGGAGTATAGCGTGCTTCCTTTTGCTGCTGTGTTCAAAAGTGGGAGCCACCCAAAGAGGAAATGTGAAGTGTGTAAAATGTAGGGCTGCTTTCTCTATTTGGGTCTGCGAGTGGATGTTCTTAGAGACCCCCAGTCCTCCAGCTATTAATGGAAACTGTTCTATTCTGGCTGGTTCCCTGAAGAGGATATAAAAATAACCATCAGTTAGAGGCACTGGAAGAAAGAATAACCAATTTTTGTGGAGAAACACACAGCTACAATCTATGCCACTTTCTAAATAGTCACAGACAGCTGGTGCTAAAACACAGGATTGGGGGGCAGGCAGTTCTTTTCAGAGACCTCAAGGCCCTTTCCCATGCTATATTTCTATGATTCTATGACATCTGGGGACGGAATTTTCAAAAGTCACTAGTGATTTCTGGATCTGTGCATTTTTGGGTGCTCAGCATGAGATGCCTTCAAGGGGCCTTGTTTTTCAGATGTGCTGAGCGCCTGCTATCTGAAAATCAGTCTCCTTTGAGATGTCTCATGTAGGGCAGGCAGAAATTTAGGCATCCCAAATCACAACCTAGGGTTTGAGTCCTAACCCAGACAAAGATTAATCTAGTTGCCCTCAGGTGATTCACATCCCAGTTCTGTGCCTCAATTTCCCCATGTATAAAATAGTTTCAGGGCTTGATCCACAGCCCATTGAAATCAACGGACTCACATAGACTTCAATGAGCTTTGGATCAGGTCCCTAACATCAAAAGGCACTGAGCTGAAACCTGCATCCCACATCTGCTTGGAAAGGAAAGGCATGGTCAGAGAACTCAGGCGAACTCCAGAGAGGCAAACAAATGTGCTTGCATAGGTCTGTGTTGAGGCAGAAAAATACGAATCAAAAGTGTAAGGTCTCCATTTTCATTAAAATCTGGCACCTTCCTTCTCTCTGACAGATCAATTAAGAGTTATAATTACATCATGGTGCTAGTCTGTAACAACGCTTTCTCTCAACTCCCCAGGGATGAAGGACAAGAAAGACTCTCTGGCACGGTAGATTTGATTGATGCCATCCTGTTGGTGGGTTCTATTTTGATGTAGGAGCTGCAACGCCTGGTTATGCTTAAAAGCCCTGCAGCTTTATAGCTAGGAAGGCAGCTTTCTTATCTCCTCTCCAGCCCCTTTAGTTGAGTGGGAGAGTTAGTACATTAGAGGGCAACTCCATCCTGCCAACTTTCAGCACTAGGCAGGCTTGGCATTTCTATTGTATCATGCTGTCTCATAGACTTCACAGATTCTCTCCCTTGAATGCCAGGGGAATGGGCACTCAAGAGCTGTGAATGTATTGTCAGAAAAGTGCATATTTATCCTGGCACACTCTAGCAAAGTGCTGGTGATTTCCACCCCTCAGCCGGTCAACTGATGTCTTCAATTATTTTCGTAATAGGAGGACAGCCGGGGGCTTTGATCTTGTACTTTCACCACAAGCACTGATGGTGATTTTATAATGAATAATAGGAGACACACGTATGTTCTGTTTAACATAAGGATTTCAAAGCTCTTTGCAAATACAGGATAATGCCTGGAGTGAGTTGTCAGGAGCAGGGACTGAACCTCAGAATTCTGGATCTAAAAGCAGGAGCATTATGCTGTTCAAGCTAAAAGATCCTGCTTTGGTAATTCAAAGGTTTTACAGACTCATGATTCCCTAGGTAGTCCAGCCATTAGAGAAAGACAGAGAGTCACTCAGTGTAAGCATGGTTTACACAAACACCAACAGCTGGTGGGAAAATGCCAGATATTTTTAGTGGGTAATTTTGAAAAAATGTGGTAGGTTTTTATGCAAAATACCCCAAGGAAAAAATGTTCAGCTTAAAAACAAGCAAGCAAGCAAACAAAAAATTTCACCGCAACCTGAAAACAAAAATTGACAAAGGTTCTTATGTTCAAAAGCTAGTTTTTATGGTTAAATAAATACATAAAAAATCAGAAACTAAAACCAGCACTTTTTTTCCTCCAAACAATTATTTTTGTAATAAAACCTGATTTTTTTACCAAAATATTTTGTTTTTCATCAAAAAAAAGATGAAAATGACATTTGTCTGCAAAAATGTTTGGTCTGGCCAAAAAGCCATTTTTCATCCAAAAAAAAAAAAGTGTGGATGAAAACCCCCCCAGCCAGCTATAGTTGTTATCCTGGCTTTATAAATAAAGAAACTAAAATAAAGGAACGTCTAGAGACAAGGGGAGTAGCCTATGACTTGGGAAGACCTGGGTTCAAGCCCCCTGCTCTGGCACAGACCTTGTGACCTTGGGCAAGTCACTTGGCTTCTTTGTGTCACCATCAATTAAATGGAGCTAAACTGACTTCCCTCCCTCACAGAAGATAATACACTAAAATTGTGAGGTGCTCAGATACTGTAGTAATAAAGGATTTACAAGTACTTAAGATAGCACCACAAGGTGAAGTGACTTGTCCAGGATCAAACAGTGACTCAGTCAGTAAAAGAACCTAAGCATCATGTCATGCAATGAACATACAGGAGGGAATTCCTCCGAAACACCCAGCAACAGAGACAGGCCTTTGCTGCTCTCCAAGGTGCTGAGTTCCCCATGCACTGAGCAGAACAAGGCCAGGTTCCCCAGGAACCAAGTGGAAGGAGCTGCATAGTTCTTGCTCCAAAGAGTTTAATTTCCTCCACAGGGTTCAAAACCAATCCGCCTGGGACTGCAAACCATTAATTTCCCCAATCTGCAGAATGATCAACTTCTGAGGGAAATAATTAGTTGGTCACAAATTGCAATTGTCATCTCACTTCTGATTTTAATTTGGAGTAATGAAGGCTAAGTGATTCTAACTCCTTCCCATCAGCTCCCCCTGATCCCTAACCTGCTGTGGTAGTGTCATCAGCAGAATTTAACACTTGGTGGCACTTGTTCCAGTGCTTCCTCTCCCTGGAGAGCTGAGTACGGAGGGCCAGGCTAGTGGCAATCATTAATTCCTGTTGTAGGCTGTTTGTTTTCAGACATCATTTCCAATAAAAGTTTTATTTCAGGGAATTGACCTCCTGTGTCCACGTGCTCTGATTTGTCGCTGTTTGTTAGCTTTCCCTGCAGCCCTTTGAATTGGAGGTTGTCATTTAATCTTCATCCCCTTAACATGCTGGGTTTTTTTTTCCTTTCTGACTTTGACTCCTTACCTGCTTGTACGTCTCTCTGTGTCTCTTTCTCTCTCCCCCTGTATCTATAATGTTATCATCTGCATCTCCTCTGGGATCCAGCTGCAATTTCAAATGAACTTGTGATTTCACCATAGCTTGCTTTTCACTTTAGTATTTAACTTAGATTAAAGCAGGCAATCCCTGGACTTCAACTACCAAGTGGCTTTTTGATGTAATAGTGGTTGGAAGTCGAGCTGTGTCTATAGAAGTAGGGATGGGCAAAGCCAGTGGAATTTGAGAAATTTGCAACCCTCTTGAACTACTTTTGGGGCTTGCAAAATGTCATGCTCACAAACCTTTCCCCCCGTAATGTAAACCAGGCATGGAAGGTTGCCATGAGAATTTAGCAGCTCAGGCACCAAATCCATTCTCACACCCTTTGCATCTTCCAGCCTGAAGAAACCCATGGTATGATCCTCTCTTGTGCAGTCATTTAAACCAATGCAAAGTGACTGTAAAAGGCTTCCAAATCAGAACGGTGGTGTTTTGCATACACTTTGCATTTATTTTGCACTGGTGTAAATGACTGCACGAGATGCAGACAATGAAATATCAGGCCCCCAGAGTACTTTCCAAACAGATACAAAAACTAAGAGTAGAAGTCACTTCTCCCCCCTCTGAAATGCAGCCACTCCTGGGGTGAGGCACAGCAACTGTTTAATAGCACATAGAACCAATTAAAACTACAGGGAGAGCATGAAGTTGAGAGCCTGTAATTATCCAAACTGGAATTTGGCCAGGGCACCAGAGTTTACACCCTCATCTTTGTGGAAAATGTAGCCTTTGTGGACCTCAAGTGATCAAGACCCCACTTTTATACTCTCATCCAGAAGACAGCAACTCCAGCAGCACAGTGTCCCCTAACACCACGCTAGGGCATTGGTTCATTATTGACTCAAGGAGGGCAACTGCAGTAACCAGCTGTGCCTTTTGCTATTAAAAACAGATTTACACCACTACATAAGAAGATCTCTTAGGAAAAAAGTGCCATCCCCAGTCTTTTTGTTTGTTTGATTGCAACAAACTTTTGATGACGACGAAATCCCTTTTAGGATCACTTAAATAATTGAAACAATTTCCTGCTCATCAGATTTCTACAGCAGCGAAGTTTATAGTCAGTATCATTATTGTGTGACTTAAATTGTACATCAAAGCCAATTTCCTATCTGTTGATGTTCCACCTGATAGTCCGGACAACTCTTTTATTTCACTGGCCCCACAGTAATTTTGTTTCTCTGATTCTCCCCCTTTGCATACTGATGAGTTGAAGATGATTATTCCACAGCTGTGCCCCACCCCTGCTCCCTCGATCCTTGATCAAAATGGCTAATGTGTTATATAGACATCTTGGGCTCAGTTATCACTCACTTGCTTAGCCTTTTGCATGCTACTGGTCAAAGCCCATCTTGTTTAAAGATAGAACCAATTAATATTCCTAGAAGGCCCAGGTCTTCTAATATGGATCCAGCTAAATTCAGTTTGATCTCTAGCCTTTCTTTTATCTCAAAGGTGGTTGGAGAAGATTTGACTGGCTCCCCCAAATCCTTCTTCCTATATAAAATATTCTTACTACTCCCCCCGACTCTGCAGTGGCCTGCAGATAGCAATCGACAAAGGGATAATGTGATGGTTGGATGTATAAACAGGAGACTATCAGGTAGGAGTAGAAAGGTTATATTGTCTGTGTTTGGCACTGGTGTGACCACTGCTGGACTACCTGTGCAGTTCTGATGTCCCCAATTGAAGAAGGATATTGATGAATTGGAGAGGGGTCAGAGAAGAGTCATGAGAATGATTCAGGGATTGGAAGATATGCCTTCTAGTGGTAGACTCAAAGGAGCTCACTCTGTTTAGCTTAACAAAGAGAGGTCAAGGGGTGGCTTGATCCCAGATTCTAAGTACCTACATGCAGTGCAGAAATGTGATAATACAGGGCTCTTTAATCTAGACAACAAAAATATAATAGCCTGGAAGTTGAAGCTAGACAGATTCAGACTAGAAGTAAGGTGCACATCTTTAAAATGAGGGTAATGAACCACTGGAACAATTTACCAAGGGTTGTGGTGGATTCTCCATCACTGTATGTTTTTTAACAAGGTTGGATGTCTTTCTGAAAGACCTACTCCAGTTCAAACAGGAATTAATTTAGGGAAATCCTATGGCCTGTGTATACAGGAGGTCAGATGAGATGATCTACAGTGGTCCTTTCTGGCTTTGCAATCTGTGACTAATGCCGCTTCTCAGTGGACGCTTTTGGTCAGTTTGCAAGTTCCTTGTTTACCGTCCTTGTTCCAACAAGCATAACTTGTGTTTCCTACCCTGGGACCAGATACCTCTGGGGTCTCAACTGCTAGCCTTGGTCCTGATTCTTCTTGAGCCAGTTTACCACTGTTTATAACATCATTGACATTAATGAAGTTGTTCCTGATTTACTCTGGTGTCAGTGAGAGCAGAAGCAGGCCCCTAGGTTTTATTTAATTACAATTGTAGTCTATTGTATGATATCTTTTATGTAGAGGGGGGACCAGAGTTTCAAAGTGGGGACCAAACTTCCCCGTTGTTTGGGAGCGTTCGGATTTGGACCTCTCTTCCGTTATCATACATACCATGATTCACCAACATGGTCACCAGTGCCATCTGCAGGATGAACATGATATTCCCCCTAAGGCAGCTGCTTGCATTCCACAAGCGCACTCAATCAAGGGTGTCATCATAGATTCTCCAGATTGACCAAATCAAAGCTACATTGTTTCCCCTGATGCAGCAGCTTCAGGCCTCACCTGTGATGGGCCGCTTCACTGGGAGTGCTCTCTGCCATTTGGATAATGACAACTCATGGATTCGTGACTCAGAGTCACTCTGGGATTCTGAGCCCTCAGCTGACTTGCAGCCTTTGCACAAGGATGGTGCCTTATCAGGGCCTTAAGGATCCAGTTAGATCCACTTTATTATTGTTTGGCCAAGTGCCAAAATCTTGCATTGCATCATGACATTGCTGCTACAGTTCTTTTTTTTGTGGGTGATAGGCTAAACAGATTCACCTTGCGCCCTATCCGCCAGCTGACCTACGCTCTAAGGGACTGACCAAAAACCTACTGAAGTCAGTGGAAAGACTCTCATTGACTTAGTGAGCTTTGGATCAGGCCCTGTGTCCTTCTATCCAATTGTAAGAGATATTGATTGATTGATTGGAATGAATTGATTTATAAGAGCCTAGAAGATAATAAAGCACATCTCTGGCTTACAACCCCTTCATGTATTAATATTTCACACAGTTGTTGAATGTCTTCCATGTAGAGAAGTAATTTACAAATATTAATTGAGCTTGTGTAGCTCAATTATTCCTACTTTACAGAGAGTTAAACAGAGGTACACAGATGTTTTAAGCTGGCAAAGGAGGCTGAGCTAGGAAAACATCTTAGAGTTCCTGACTCTCAGCTCCATGTTGAAACATATATTAAACCTTCCCAAAAGCCTAGTCTCTATAAACCATTTGGAAAAGGGTCTGTGTCTGCCTGTTTGTAGACCATCCAGCCCAGTCTAGGGCCCTGACCTGGTACCTCAGGGAATGATCTCAATAAAAACAATAAACAGTCTTTTTGTTCCATGCATGCAAACAGCCACTTATGGATGATGAACATTGGCTTCAGCATCTTTGGCTGCTTTGAGGCTTAACATAGGGTTAGATTCTCAGTTGGTATGAATCAGTGTGGCTTCAATGGAGCTTTGCAGGTTTATATCAACTGCGCACCTGGCCTCAAATCCATTCATTTGATTCAGCTTTTTGAACGCATTTTGGTCGTGTGACACATCTAATGTTAATAGCCTGGGGCCAGCTGCCCAAGGGGCACTTCAGGAAGGTAAATATGATTGATATTTTTTCTACCTTGCAAGGAAGAATAACTTTGCATGTCAGTTCTGTGGTAGATTTTTGTCCTGACTATAGCTCTTTGAATGTCTTTTCTTTATCTTCTCTTGTGCTTTTTCAAACAATAGTTTTAGGATTTGAGGTTTTTATTACAGCCCTTTAAACCCATACAGGCATATCTGAAAGCTCCTCTAGAAACTGCCACTTTCCCTTTTGTTTCTTATATGAATGGATGAATATCTGCTCAGTGCTCATTCATGGCAAATATGATTTTGTATGTTTTGGAAAATAGTATTTTGTCAGTTTCTGCTAAGGTATCTAGCCCTAGGGGTGTTTTTTTTCTCCTCGAAGTATATCCAGCCAGGTAAGCAGAAGCAGGGTAAGATGGAGAGTTTGGGTGCATACATTTCCACGGACTGGGGTAGTTTCAGGGGCACAGCCATTTGAAATTTGGGCACACACTGCTTGCATCTTGTACACTGATTCTCTGCCTGATGTATTTTATTATTATGGCTATTTATTTGTTCTTATGGCAGTGCCTACGGACCAACCAAGACCAAGGTCTCATTGTGCTAGGAGCTGTACAAACACAGGCACGTGTGATTGAATAGAACTTACAATATAAACACACAGGATAGCTGTATCCCCATCATGTGCCATTTCACAAATCATCACTCAAATACAATCTATCCTACATTTACAGCCAGGCTGGGTTATTTCCATTTGTGGATGGGACATAACCTAGTTTTTAACTGTGTGCCAGAAATGCAATAAAGCCTTGGACACAGCTAAGGTCCCATCTACACTACAAAATGGAACAAACTGGAATGCTGTAACTTGTTCCCTTGACACAGATGCAACTGTAGTACAGTTGGGACTTACGAGTCATGGTTGCCTTGAGACAGAAAGATAGAGCATGATGTTATTAATAGGCCGGGTAGGGTGTAGATTAGCTTGTCAGCAGGCTGGTGTGAAGGCGTGAGATGCATCTTTAATGCTCTTATCTTACGGGCTAACATGGTTGTTGCTCTGAAGAGCGCGCACATCTGTCCAGCAGCAAATGGGTTAACCAGAGACCTGTTTTTGTGAATGAAAATTTCTGTCAACAGGGTCACCAACAAAATGGCCTGGTTGAGAATACTCTTCCTGCTGTTGCTGCCTTCCCCTGCCCTGCCCACCATCTCCGGGCTCTGGAGCAGAGCTAGACTGCACACAGTGTTTCCCTGTCGAGCTGTATTGGGTTGTCGGGGAGGTAATATATATCCATCCCCTCCTTTCTGCCCCCTGCATTCTGGAAAGAGCCTCAGTGACAGGGCCCCGGGTATTAAATTGATGGGTAGAGACAGAATCTTCGCTGGTCTCCATAGAAACATAGACTTAGTTCCCTGAAGAGAAACGATGTGAAAATAAAAGATTTCTTCGTGTGAATGAATAATTTTGGAGCAGTAAATCACTCTGTCTGCACGGGTTTGGTTATGCTGGCAGCTTTCAGGAAATAACTCACTGGAAACCACCAAATACGAGGAGGACTTATTTTCAGATTTACTGTGAGTGGGTCTTAACTCAAAGGGGACACTTCCAAGGTGGCCATGGGAGAAAGGGTGCAAAATCCTAATACATGGCCAGCTAATACATGGCCAGAAAGCTTGACAGTCCAGCATTTATTGAGAGCTAAAGCTCAAATGGTGCCAGACTGGATCTAAGCACTTGTCTACACTGCAGATTCCAGCCACTGGACTAGCTGCTCCAGACAAGCTAAACTGCCATAAGCTGTCATTGGCACTGGTGCAACTTAGGCCATGTTGAAATGCTCTATGTTACAGTGAAATTGAAGTCAAGGGGAATTCTAGGAGGCAGTGACTTCAACAGAGCCAAGATATCACCCTCGTGGTTTGTCCTGGTGCAACACCAGTAGTTATAATTAGGGCATATACCTAATCTAGCTGGGCTAAGAAAATGCCCCAACACTCTGGTTGCAGTCCCAATGACCAATGGTGGATTCACCCCTTCTGGTGCCTTCAGCCATGACTAATTTTGCTCCACCTAGGTCAGGACACTTGTTCCCCTTCTCTGGAGTTTCCCCTGTAGGAGACTGATGCTTTCAGCAAATGCACCTATCCTCTAAGTAGAAGGGACAATATATTGGACACAGTGTCCATGTAATCAGAGAACACCTAATAGGGAGTAGTGAAAGGCGGAGGGAGTCAAATGGAAACATCCTGCAAAAAGTGTGTGTGTGTGCGTGTGCGTGTGTGTGAGTGTGTGTGTGTGAGCGTGCGCGCCTTTTTTCTTTTAATGGTTGGCCTTTGCCCTTTGTTGGCTGCCAGCTATGAGCCTATGGGTCATGTTTAACTCCTTTATGCCTGTGTGAGTTATGTGAGGAGTTTACAGATTGGGGACCAAAGGTTAGATTTAAATTCCTGAGAATCCCAGTTGATCGAAAGGGAGCTTGGTCTAAATGTTCTGTGTACACTGCTGCTCGAATATACCTGCTAGCATAGGGCAGGGTCTCCTTTAGCACAAATGGTAGAGTAGGTTGGGATTACATGCTGTAACCTGTACTTCACAGATACATGGTGCTGAGGGCAGGCTGTGGTATCTGTATGGTACATAAAGCCACCGACTGAGTATTACAGGAGAGCACTACTTCTAAAACATGGCATCACAGCTCAGCCATCCAGCCCAGCTCCCTGCAATAAGGACCAATGCTCGAGTCTGAAATCAACTGCAGAAAATTCTTGTTCGCCAGAAGGAAAAAAGTTAACCCTTTCCCTGCCAGCCTCTGGGTGGTGTATATGTGTCCAGACACAGGGAGAAACCTTTAAAGGTTGGATGTTTGGATTGGGGCTGGATAGGATCTCTCAAGGTCAAATACTTATCCCAAGCTGAGTGAAACTATCTACACTTCTTGTGCTGGAAAAATGCACAGCATAGACTTTCTTATTGGATCTTCAGCATTCTCACATCAGGGCAAGGCTAGGAGTAATGGGGAACCAGAGTTGCCAAAGGCCTTTTGTCACTTCCTCCTCATCACCCCCAACTCTTAATTCAGACCTCCAAAGGGGAGCTCGGGGGCGGGGGGAAAGGGGGAGGAGGAGGGAGCAGGGAAGGGCTAGGGAGATCCTGGGCAGCCAAGGCGAACCTGCCTCCATAACACACATTGCTGTGAGGAAGAATGGCCTGGGGGTTAGGCAGCAGATGGGGAATTAGAAGCTCAGAGTCATGGTCCTTGCTTCTAAACCGGCTGTTCATCAGAGAGTCCTGCGCCGAGGCATCAGCTGCTCTTAATCAGGCTGGGGTGGAATTCACCCTGTGCAGAGAGCCAGCCTGAGCACTCCGTGCCAGTATTGTCCCTTGAGACCTTATGTGGTGGGACGTAAGTGGTGCCTCTGTGCTGGGGTGATTTCACCCGCCATTCTGGTGGGCCGGCTGCTGGTGACAGCTCCCTGGCTCCAGGCTTCAAATGATTAATCTCTGCAAATATAATAAACCGCTCCCGCCGGATGTTTGGACTAGCTGAGCCCTGCTCCAATAAGTGAGAATTCCAGCAAGGCAGGCAGCGCAGAGCAAGGAGCAGCCTGAGCACGACCAGGACGGATTCCAGTTCATGTGGTATTAATATTCTCCGAGGACCCAGTCCCAGGCTGACCAGTTAAGCATTCATCTCCCTGGGCCCATGCTCATTAGCCTCCTCCAGGAGGCACTTGACAATGCAAAGAGGTGCGATGAAGAGGTGAAGGTCTCTGTGGCTGGGGCTTGTGCTCCTAATGCAGCTGGGGAAGATGCGGACAGTGGGTGGAAGGGGAAACGGCACCAGGACAGCATAAACTGGAACACCCCAGAGTTCTGAGCCCATGGCCTCTCCCTGCAGCTGGGCACAGTCAGGATGGTTCATATCCATCTCTGGTTTGTGCTGTCAGCTGTCAGCATTGGGGGCGGGAAGAATTTCTCTTCACTGTTATTTCACTTTTGCCCACAGCGCAGACAGTGAAGGCCAGACCCTGCCATCCTTACTCATGCTAATTAGTCCCTTACGCTGGGAGCTGTCCCATGCACTTCCGTGGGGCTATGGATGGAGCAAGGCACTATTTGGCCGGAGTGAGGATATCAGAATCAGGCCTTGAGGCATCTGTTGCCTTTGCCTCATTCAGGGAATCAGGCCTTGAGGCATCTGTTGCCTTTGCCTCATTCAGGGAATCTGCTTTCCCTGATCTGTTCGAAGGGTCAGTTATCTCTTCCCTGCCTGCTGCTGCCTTGGCCTCATGCTAATCATGCCTGCAGTGTGCAGAGCTCATCTGCCCCCCCACCCCCCGCATCACACTAGGAGAATGTTTTTCTTTCCTACCGAGTGGATAATTTCCACTCTTAGCCCCAGAGAATGAAGTGGGATTTGTTGCCTGAAATGAGTCGCTGCCCTAGATTTCCAAGGTGAAACTCTAACCTCCATGTTCTTTGCCAACTCTCCTCTAGAGGAACGATAAAATATAATGATATTATTTTTAGCTAATTCAGCTATTTCTGTGGAGCCATACAGCAATTGTGGGAAGGATGCACAGACACATAATGACACATTGCCCTTCCATCCAGGGGGGTTCAAAATATTTTGCAAGAGTCAGTAAATTTTTCCTAACATCACCAGCACAATTCTACAGGTAGGGAAGCGGAGGCACATAGTGGGGTTAAGTAACTTAGTGGACGTCATGCAGTGGACGTCATTGGCAGAGCTGGTAAGAGAACCCAGAAGTCCTCATACCCAGACCTTTTCTCTAACTACTCGACTTACTCCCGTACACTCAAAATTCAGCAACCATAAACATTCTTTACCCTACAAAAGCTTTTTTATAGCTTCCTAATGGACATTCGGCAGCTATGTGCTAGTTTACATTGAATTATCACTATTGCTGTCTTTCCTGTACAAGAATAATAATACCAAATTGACTGGCTGTTAGAGGGGTAGGTTTAAAAAAACCCAAGACTATAATGATCTATGCCCCAATCCCGCAGTGTGACTGCCTAACAGTTCCCCCTTATTGGTGTGTCGCCCCATTGACTTTCTTGGAGCTCTGAACTGATGCAGAGGTTCATACTAGCAGAACCAGCTGCAGGGTCAAGGTTCTAAGGTGGTTTGACTGTGTTCATCAGCATGGTCTAGTGGCAGGTGCACTGACCTCAGCTTCAGGAGACCTGAGTTTTACCCTAAAGTTGGGTGGAAACTTTGTGTCAAAATGGATTTTCCAAAAATGTGTCAGTTTTGAGAAAATTTTGTTTTGGAAAAAAGAACCCAAATTAAAGCATTTCAATAATGTCCAGTTTCAATGTTTCAGAAAGGACCATTTCCATGTTTCTTTTCTGAAACAAAATTCATTCTTTTTTATATATATTTTTTCTAGTCTGTTTTAAAAGATTGATATCAGAATGAAATGTTCAGATATTATTGAAATGAAACATTTTGATTGACCCGAAACAATTTTTCTTTTCTGAATTTCATTTTGCGGGAAAAGTAGAAATTTTCTTTTGTTTTCATTCCTTTGTGTAACAAAAAAATGTCAAAGACGTGGAATTTACCATGAAATGGAAAATCCTCTTCCTGGCCAGCTCCAGTCTGCTCCAAGCTCTGTCCTTTGGTGAGATCTTGAGCAAGTCCCTTTATGTCTCTGTTTATACTATAAACATTTCATGTCAGGGACTCTCTTTTGCTACAGGTTTGTAGAGCGCTAAGCACCCTGGGCCTTGCACTGCTACCATAATACAAATAGACAGTAATGATGATAATATGAATTTCTCTCAGCACCATATTCCCCACTATGACATCATCCTTCCAGTGGATTCAGTGGAGTTGCTCCTGTGCAAATGGGATGTGGGGGTAAATATGGACTTTAGCTGCATCTTAAAAAAAGCTTTCCTTCTGGCGTTACTTGGCTGATTTCTTTTCCATCCCATGTACTTATCAGTCTTTGCATGTGAATCTCTCTACGCAATCCCAGTGTAGACAGAGCTTCTGTCTACACTGCAATAAAAAATCCACGCCATGGAGTCTCAGAGCCTGAGTCAATTGACATCAGCTCACGACTGACTAAGGCTGTGGGGCTAAAAATTGCAATGTAGACATTCAGGCGTGGGCTGGTGCCCCGGCTCTGAGACCCTCCCCCTTTGAAGGGTTTTAGAGCCCAAGCTCCAACCCAAATCCTAACGTCTAAATTGCAATTTTAGCCCTGCAGCCTGAGCCCTGGAAGCCCAAGTCAACTGAACCAAGCCAGCTGCAGCTATGCCGCAGGTCTGGTTGCAATGTAGACATACCTGGAATGCCTCAGATTGCCTTGTTGTCAGGCAGGGAACCCTTATATCCATAAGACAAAGGTCACAAATGTTTTGCATTTGCATTCCAGTTCCTGTCTGATTTTTTAAATTTATTTATTTGTTTTATTTTAGGGCTCTTTTGAATGACATCTCTATCAAAACAGCGCATTTGGAAATGTCAGGTCCATTCCTGATGTCATCAATCTTTGTGATTGGTGCTGACAGATGCCCTGTAACAATGCTGTTGTATCTAATATACTGTGCTGCAGCCTTTTGTAATATCATATTATTTTATTTATTCAGCATGGCATGAAATCTCTCCTGCAGGAAAAATGGAAGCAAAAAATTAACTCTTATGATGACATTTTCATTCCCTTCTTTTCTGGACACTTTCAGGACCCAATTCAGGGGAGCATGGATATTCAGGATAGGACTAAGCACCTGTTTAACTTTAAGCACCCATTTAAGTCAATGGGGTTTAATTACCCCCTATTTTCTTCTTCCCTGTTTGCCTCAGAGAATATCTACTAACTCCTCATGTCCTCTGTATGTTTCTCTCTCTCCATTCCTTTGGGTTCTTTCTTGTCTAGCAGGTGCCATTCATAAACGGTGTCTTCAGTGGCAGATGGATAGACTTTACTGTACGAATGAAATGGCTCTGTGTAAACAATAGCCAATCTTCCCCTATATCCCAGAGTGCCTTTTGGAAGCATCACTCACACTGAATGAGCTCGGGGACCTGGGCATATTAAATTCATTAAGGAAAAGTGCTGTGGATTTATTATAGGGGGAAGCGAGAATTTTCTTCAACAAAGCAATTCTATCCAGCAGTGCACTGAAGTTCATGCTCAGCTTTTTGGATATGACGTCAGGGGGACTTCAGCATGTGCTTAAAGTTAAGTGCTTTGCAGAATCTAGTCCCGAGATTCTAATTCTACAACTTTACTCACATGGAATGAAATTCACCCTGTGCAGAAGGTCAATACAAGACTTATGAACCACTTTAATCCCACTCTGGGCCCCAGGTAAGATTTAAGTGGTGCATAGTCTTTGGCGAGTGGTGAATTTTATCCATTGACTTCAATGAGAATAATCTTGGCTGGATTAAGGCATAGGTCTGCACCTAAGACCCAGCACCTGGAATCATGTGACCAAATCAGACTCCAGTCAGGACTATGCTAAAAAGTTGAGTTGGTTAAGTTTGTAAAGCATGTTGGTGTCCTGGACAGATGGGCCTCAACTTCAGAGTTTGGATCCAAATGTGAGTCTGAACTTTCCCAGAGTCTGGAGGTCTAGGCTTTTAGCTCTGGCCATATCTCTGGTCTCCTCTGGGACAAGGCATACTTCAGAAATGTCTGATCAGTCTTGCCATTATACAAGAGAAGGACAGGCAAATATCATCCTTCAGAACATAAGGTGATCTCATTCTGGACCCAGAAAGGAAGTTTCACTCCTTATATCTCATTCATTGTACATTTGCCCTTATGTGTTATAGAAGATTTAATTGACTGGGGGGTTTTGCTCTTTTCTGATGTGTCAGGTATTGGTCCCAGCTGGAAGCAAGATCTGAATTTCATGGTCATAGTATGGTGTCTAGAATCCCATGCTCCTAAATACATTTAAGGGGGCTGATTTTCTGTGAGCTGGTACCCTGCCTAAGATGCTACTGTTTGGATCTGGTAGCCTGGCTACGGCCACTTGTCACAGGAGAGATTGGTGGCACGTGGTGCAGAGAGTTCAGAATCAGGCCTTTTACATCTGCATTTGTCTTTGAAGCCCCACGCTGATGAAGAGTTCTCTTGTTGCCCTGGAATCGCTTCCTTCCCTTTAGTGCACAGCGGATGACGACGACTGTGAACTTTGCATTAACACTGGGTCAGTGCAGGAATCCTTTCCCATCCTGGGGGAGTGCACTGGGTCTGCATGATCCCAACTCTGGGCTGTGACTGCTCCCCATTCCTTTAGTGAAAGGCAAGGAAAATAAAACATGTCCATGGAGCTGCTAGAGAGGAGAGCCCTGCGGGCATGGCGCCAGCTTCATCATTATAAGTGGGGCCCAGGGATGGGAGGGAATGGATGGTGATGCTGCTCATGTCTTTTTCCCTATGGATCCCTGCTCGGCTGATACCAGAGTCCCAATCCCAGAGCACACGAGCTCCACCAACTTGGCAGGCTGGAGGTCTGGGTCCCATCACCATTAATCCTAGTCTATGTTTGGAATGGCACACTTGGCTAGGGCACTCTGTGCATGCATGGCTATTGGCACGGTTCCTGCATGAGTGTACGGCAGGGAAACCTCCACCCCTTCATGAGCTGTGTGTCTTCTTAATGCCCGTCCCATATGTGACTCAATCTTATGAGTTCCAGTGTAGCTGTTCACTCTGTCATGGAAATGACCTGAGGTGATGAATCTCATCAGGGCTGTAGCCTTATCTCTCCGCTCTGAGTGGGATAGACAATAATTAATCCCCAAAGTGACTGTTGAGTTTCCCAGTTACTTCAGCTGGACCTCAGACTGTGCTGACCTCCTGATCAGCTGAAATATATTGAAGAACTGGTGGCTCAGGGCCTATGACATATCTTGCCTCTTTCACCCTCTTGACCTCCCTCAAACTTATGTGGGGTACACACAGCTACATGAAAAATACAATCCCTTGAGTTCCTGATCATTGTCTGGCCCCTTCCCTCCTCATCCGCTTTGACAGGGAGCCAGGGTGAAGGGCCGCAGGGGAATGATTGTTTTCACTATTTAACTTCATAGCCATATGCGTCGGGTTCATAAAAACATTTTATTGCAACCCACATGCTAATGTTGTCCTGTGTGTGTGCACGTGTGTGTACGTGTAACCCACTGGTGAGTGTGTTTTATGTGTCCTTCCTGTGCCTGACCCACAAAGAATATCAGGCCTGGTCTATGCTACGACTTTAGGTCGAATTTAGCAGTGTTACCTCGATTTAACCCTGGACCCGTCCACACGACAAAGCCCTTTTTTTCGACTTAAAGGGCTCTTTAAATCGATTTCTTTATCCACCTCCGACGAGGAGATTAGTGCTGAAATCGGCCTTGCCGGGTCGAATTTGGGGTAGTGTGGATGCAATTCGACAGTATTGGCCTCCAGGAGCTATCCCAGAGTGCTCCATTGTGACCGCTCTGGACAGCACTCTCAATTACATTTCCTGTTTGGCCAGCCTGGCGAGCTGATCGGCACAGGTGACCATGCAGAGCTCATGCAGAGTTCATCAGCATGATGTGCACGTTGCCAGGCACATTGTCTGGCTCGTACTTTGTGAGAAGTCCATGTCCATGTCTATGTCTTCATCATGCTCATCACCATGCTGCCGCCACCTCCTCGCCTGGTTTTGCATGAAACAATTGTCTGCCGTTGCTCTGATGGAGGGAGAGGTGACTGACGACATGGCTTACAGGGAATTAAAATCAACAAAAGGGATGGCTTTGCATCAAGGAGAAACACAAACAACCGTCACACAGAATTGTCCCCTCAAGGATTGAACTCAAAACCCTCGGTTTAGCAGGCTGTTGATTTCACAAAACAAATCTGGTCAATTTCTTGTTTTGATCCACTCCATCTATCTTTTACATCTTAGGCTGGCAGCAGGTGGTGCAGTACGACTGCAAGCCATCATCATCTCTTGACTGCTCGGCAGAAGATGCTGCATTACAATTGCTAGCCATCGTCATCTCCTGGGTGCTCGTCAGAAGATGGGAATGACCTGGCTGAGTCACTCCCATGTCTGCCCAGGTGCTCCTGACTGACCTCATCACAGTCACCTAAAAGAGCACCCAGGGATACAACGTAATGCACCATCTGCTGCCAAAAGGCAATGAGCTGCTGCTGTGTAGCAATGCAGTCCCACGTCTGCCAGCACCCAGGAGACCTATGGTGGTGGTGAGCTGAGCGGGCTCCATGCTTGCTGTGGTATAGCGTCTGCTCAGGTAACCCAGGAAAAAGGCGCAAAACCATTGTCTGCCTTTGCTTTCAGGGAAGGAGGGAGGGAGAGGGAGGCCTGACGACATGCACCCAGAACCACCTGCGACACAGTTTTTGCCCCATCAGGAATTGGGATCTCAACCCAGAATTCCAATGGGCAGCGGAGACTGCGGGAACTGTGGGATAGCTACCCACAGTGCAGTGCTCCGGAGGTCAACACTAGCCTCAATACTGTGGATGCAGTCTGCTGACTTGATGCACTTAGAGCATCTTGTGTGGGGACACACACAACTGACGGTATGAAAACGATTTCTAAAAAACCGACTTCTATAAATTTGACCTAATTTTGTAGTGTAGACATAACCTCAGTCTGTTACAACTCCAGAAAAGTGCCTTGCTTCTTTAGCTCAAGAAGCTTTTAGCTCTGGGGGTCCCTGGCTTGATCCCCAGTTTGTCGGCTGTTACATCTACGTAGCTTGTGACGCTTGTCCATGGACAGAGATCATTTAGGTCCCACAAGCCCCCTATACTGACAGTTTAAGTAAGAACAGAGGTGCATAGACTTTGAGCTGTCTGCTGGGGGTGTAACTTCACCCAGTATAGGTGATGTGTATTTAGTGTGCCCACATGTATATGATATTCCCTGCTGCCAGGACCTAAGACCTCACTCTGCCTGTCTCTCAGCCAGAGATGAATCTTTTTTGACAGACATGGTCCCACTTCAGTGTGGTTTGTTGTGCCATTTGGTCATCCATTGGGAAGGATCCACAGCACACGTGCCTGTGAAGATTGGGTTGGACTATCCATCACATTAGAGCTGATTGCTTCTGTTGGTGCTAGGAGATCATGGTGATGGGTACAGTGGAAACACTCAATAGATTAGATTCTGGTGGGCTCCATTTTGTGATGGGCCTGATTCAAAGACAATAGGACTTTCCCCATTGATGTCCCCGTATGTACCTTTTCTTAGAAACAGGCTTCCTCTATAACCACAAGATACGGATAGGCAGGATGACCTCACAACATCAACTCAAGCCTTTAACATCAACTTTAGCACAATAAACTTTGATAATGTATTTAGATCAAGACTGGATGCTTTTCTGCAAGAGATGCTTTAGCCAAATTCAAATTACTGGGCCCAGTACAGGGGTAACTGGGTGAAATGTAATGGCCTCTCAGAGGACAGGAGGTCAGACTATTTGATCTAATAGTCTCTCCTCCCCTTAAACTGTTTGAGCCTGCAACTATGATGCAGAAGGCAGAGGGGAGATGCATATTTTAGGGTGCTTTCCATTACTTACCTGGGAATGGTCTGTGTAGCCCCACAAATGCCTCAGCGCGGGAGGGCTGGGAGCTTTTCAATATAGCTATTTTAAAGACAGGCAAACCCAGGACTCAGGTGGGTTTGGGTTTTCCAAAAATAAACCCAAGGGAAGTTCAGGTCTGAGTTCAGTTCTGTGCAAACCCCAGAAAATGTGGGGATGGGATGGGGGAGGGATAAGATTGGGCCCCGCTCTCAATTTTTTTGCAAAATATATTATGAGGATGAGGAAGCAGCAGCAGCAGCTGCAAGAATAATCTACCTTTCCCTTGACAGTAAGAATGCTTGCTGTCTGCTTTAAAGAGATGGAATTGCGCCTTATAAGAAGTCCTGTTGGCATGAACTGATCTGAACTGGGTTCTGCTGAATGGCACCTGCTGTGCTTGCTGGAGAGTCCAGTGTTTTGGCACTGTGCTGAAAGAGGCCAGGGTAAGATTGTGTGAGTTACCTCCATGGTGTTTCCGTGTATATATCACCCCTCCGGAGACTAAATTGGTATAAGTGAGAGGGGTTCAGCCTACTGTGAAGAACAGTGTCTGTCCTGGGAGCTGCTTTTCCGCAGTTCCTAATTTGCATCCCAGAGTCTTTGTTTGCTCTCATTAAAGTGTGTGCAAAGTGCCTGATGTGTGAAATATCCTTTTTATTAGCTGGAATTGACAGGTCCATCTGGGACTCACGTATGCTCTACTTTGTGAGGCTGGGGCTCTACACACACCCATGTTTGCCTTGTTCAGTGTTTCATGTGCTGATGGCTGAGCACATGGCATCTGCTTTTATATCGCTCCTTTCCAGCATATCGGGCAGGCTTGGGGTGGATGTGTCTCCCACTTGCATCTTTCTGTCCAGACCTGACCATTTACTGAAAATGTTCCAGTTTCAAATATAAGCAATGGTTTCTAATGTGTACATCAGGAGCTTGGAGCTAGGACTCCTGAATTCTATTACTGGCTCTGGGAGACAGGTCTGGTCATTAGCAAGAGATTGTGAGCCAAGACCTCGGGGTTATTTCACTGGCTCTGACGATACACTGCAGAGATTACAGAGAAGACGGGAGCCAGGACTGCTGGCCTCTATTCCTTATTCTGGGAAGGAATGTGCCCAACCAGTCAGAGCTGGGGACTAAGAGTCGGCATTCCAAAATTCTGTTCTTATCTCTGTCACAGACTTACCTTGTCATTTCACTCTGAGTCCTCTGCAAAATGGGGAGATCATTCATTTCCCTTTGCACCCCTGCAATGAAAGATACCTGTAAGTGCAAAGCTGAGAAAATGCATCCTATCAATAAAATATGGCTGAGAGACTTATTTCAGCTAGAACAAGGACCCTCTGAATTTTTGTTCTAAATCAAACTTAATCTGAATCTTTTATGAGGTGGTGAAATATCTTTCCATTCCCACATGCCTCTTCTCTCCAAGGTCTTTCTGGCCAGGAATGAAAGCATAAGAGCCAAAATGCTACTACAAAGGCTTTTCTCAAGAGATAACCAGCTCTGGAGTATGGCTCCAGTTTTGATGGCTCAGGTCTATCTCTTCAATAGACCCAAATAGTCCTGGGGATCTCTGCTTCTCTTGCAGTTATCTTAGTGCTCTCCAGTAACAATCCAGAGTACTCCAGTCAAGACTCAAGTTACAGCTGCAGGCTGTGGGTCTAGTGCTGGAGAATAGCAATGGTTTATTCTTGTAAGATGAAGGCAACTACTAGGATAAGTCCAGCTGTTTAACCCTGACCTTTTAGCCCAGGACACTGCTAAGTTTCTGAAAAGGCAAGTAGTTTCTGGAAAGGCAAGTCATGTGTTTTCAGCCCCTTCTCGTTCTTTTCTGTCTCCTCTTCCTTCACTCATCTTCACTGGAATTATTTATTATTTGTATTATGTTAGAACTTAGAGGCCCCAGCCAAGATTGAGATCCCACTATCCCAGGCACTGTACAGACACAGAGTAAGAGAGTTCCTGCCCCAAACAGCTTCCACTCTATGTAGACAAGACAGACAAACAATGAATTACAGATGGGGAACAGAGGCACCAAGGGGAGCATTTTCAAAAGCACCGATGTGATTTAAGAGTATAGGCCCTATGGAATGTCAATTAGACTTAGACATTCAAACCAATTAGGTGTTTTTGAAAATGTTACCAGAGATTAAGGGCCAGATTTCCAGACTTCTCAGCTCCCTTGCAGAGCACCAAAATAAGAAATAGATTTTCAGAAGAGCTCAGCATGCTCTGGAGAGCTCACCTGAAGGGTACGTCTGGAGATAGAACTACCAGGTCAGGTAAGCGTACATGTGCTAGCTTTGATTGAGCTAGAGCACTGAACATAGCAGCAGCAGTATATACTAGCCTCCTGAGTGTAACCCCATCCGAGCGCCTCGGCGTGTACTTGGGCAGCCAGCTCATAATGCTGCAGCTACACTCCCATGTACAACGTCCAAGCTTGGATACATGCGCCCAAGCTGGAAATTACCCATCCAGTGGCAGTGTAGACACATCGTTATGCAGAATGTTACATAGTGAGGCCATAGCAGAGGCAAGAACTAAACCTTAATCTCCCGAGTCTTATCTGCCCTCATTTTCTGTCCACGCTCATTTCTGACTCTCTTTTCCTCCCTGATGCTAGCAGCAGCCACGCCACATGCAGCAGGCTTCCAGTTCTGCTTTTGCAAACTCCACCTCACGGCCAGAGGTAGCACAGCAAATATTAAACCTTGGCTTGGTAACCGGCTTCATAATGACTAAACTATGCCTCCCATTGAGGAGCTTCCATCATTCACCCCCATCACCCCCACCCACACACTCCTCTGTCTTTCAGCTGCTTCCATTCCTGTTGGTTTCTGAGGGTTCTGGGGGAATTCCCATCCCATCGGCACAGCATCTACCATCAAGGGCTGTCACTGAGAACCAGAACGTGACAGGAAGTGGCAGATAGAGGTCTGTGGTGATGGAACAAATGACATTACTTACTGTCATTCCAGGCATATGAAAGATGAACTAGTCATGCAGGCCCCTCAGATTAGCTCAGTAGCTTCGCTGCCATTGCTGGTGGCACTCCATGGCTGTTTCATCCTTCTTATCCTTATCCCCCATGTCTCCAAGCTCCAGTGCTCAGAAGCCACTGCCCAAGGCCAGTTGGATTAAAGGGGGAGTCTGGATATCGGGAGCCCAGTGGTTAGAGGGCGGATTGGTGAGAAACTGAGACTATACAAGTGACAGGTGGGGAGTTTAGGAAGTGGAGGAGTCCTTTGGAAAGGTGGGGGAGAAAGATCAGAGCTGGGAGGGGAATTCTGCAAGGGGATGACTCTGTTGAGCCAAAAGACCCTCGTTTCATACAATAAGGTAGTGATGGAGGAGTCAGATGCGACAAGATTGCCCTGGGGATGAGCGACCCTCCTGCAGAATCCTGGGGTTTGAGAGCAGAAAGCCCTTGGGTCCATGGGACGAAATCCACCCCAGCATAAGGCCTTGGTCCTGCTTATGTGTCTCACTTACTTCAACCCTTGGCAAATGTCAATTTCACTGTGCACAAGCAAACCTATGAAAAAGTGTTTTCATCAATACTCAGCTAAATGTACAGATCGGCAATGTAAGAAAAATGCTGTCTGAGAACTTATTAGTGTTTGATTTAAGGATTCTTGCTTTGTCTCTTTTGCCATGCAATGTCGAAAACTGGTGTTTTAACAGTTAGCAAGCTTTAACTTTTTGAATTTCAAAATCCACTGCCGGTAAGTAATTATTGTCTGATCCCTCCCTTGGCTGACACCCCCCGCATAATTTCCCTGAACTGTGAGAAGCTAAATCAATAAAAATAAAAATGCTTAAAACCCATAATTTTCACAACTGTGAACATTTAAATTGATAAAAAAATTGCTTAAAAATAAACAGCAATATTATCCATTGACATTTTTTAAAAAGCAAATTCTGCTAAGCCTATACATAGTGCATCTAGTTCGTGTATCGGTCTCAATGCCAATGTCATAAGGAACAAAGATTCAAAAATTGAAGCAATACAGAAGGAAACCCATGGTCCATGCTTTCCCTCCCACCTCTGTCATTCCACTCAATCATCCCTTCTCTTCCACTTCAAAAAGCACATGTTTTCTTTTTTTCAATAGGCCTGTCTAATCATTTGTTTAAACTAGACATTGGGTGTGAAACGACTCCTGGCTGCTAGCAGAAAGGGCTCAGCAATCTACTGCTCAAACAAGCTGCCTGACCTCTCCCCACCTTTGGCTATTAATATCCAAATGTAGCCAGTCACCTGTGGCGGAGAGAGGAAATGGGAAGAGCCCACCAAGTGTCAGCTACAATTACTCTGGAAGTAAATATTTCTGGAGCAATAATCCCAAGACGAAACAAATCAAAGGAATTTGCAAGGCTTGATGCAGGTGCCTTTCTTCTCTTCCGCTCATGGAGCATCCGCTACAGCTTCTGCTTGACTCTGAGCACTGAATGGAGTGGCACAGGAAATGCCAACCGTGCAAAGTGCATGGAGAGCCATTCATCCAGAAGGGGTTAGAGAAGAACTTGCTATATCTTTAAAGGGAAGTTGAGGGCATGTCTGCACTGAAAAGTCTTTCTGCTTTAATTACACCAGTAGAGTTAAACTGGCAACTTTCCCCCTAGTGTGGACGCAGTTATATCAGTATAAAAGTGCTTATACCAGGCCAGGAACCACCATATGCTACACAAGTATTAGGCACAGTTGTTCTGGAATACCTGTGTCCACAGTAGGGTTTATACCAGCATTGCTATGTTGGTAAAATTCTTTCTGTGAAGACCAGGCCTAAGATCTGGCATCAGAAAAGAGAATTTTCAAGCGATCCATATTTCCACTCCTTGCGCACTCCTATTTGCATCCCTCTACCAGTGCAGGACCAAGTTCTCTAGACTACATTTCCTGGCAGACTAGGATCCTGTGCTTGACCTTCCCAGGAAACGGGCTTTGCCCTCTCTGATTGGAGGTTCAAGCTCATCTGGTCCAGCAAGGAGGAGATTGGTAGAAGATACAAATCAGCATCTCCTGAGTACAGGCATATTCCTTCTGTCTGGGTCTAACTGGGAGTACATGCAGGCCCACAAACAGTCTGGCATACACTGGGAAACCTCAGCCCAAGTCCCAGATTCATGCAGGCAGCCAGAGATATGTGATAGAACACCTCTATCCTTAGGGAGGCAATGCTGCCAAGTGGTTGGAGTCAGGCTACCAGGGTTCTCTTTCCCTTCTGCCAATGACTCCAGGTTCCCCGTCATGGGAATAATGAACTTTATCAACCTTTGAGGCGTGATTTGAAAGGCTAACGTGAGAAGTGCAACGTAGGCTAGATTAATAGATTTTAAGTCCAGAAGGGACCACTAGGTCATCTACTCTGACCTACATAGAATTTCACCCATTTACCCTTGCAATGTGCACAATAACATGTGTTTGACTAAAGCATCTCTTCCAGAAGGGCATCCAGGTCTGGCTTGATGATTCCAACACGTGGTGAATCCCCGCTTCCCTCTGGAGCATGCTCCAATGGTTAATCGCCCTCACTGCTAACAACTGATGCCTTATTTCTCATTTGAATTTGTCCAGCTTCAGCTTCCAGACGTTATTATTAGCCTCGAAAAGTGTCCCTGGCTCAGTTAGATGCACAGAACCAGATCCTCAGTTGGTATAAAATGCCCACCGAGGATCTGTCTGAGCCTGTCACTGGGCCAGCTAGTCCCCTTCAGAGCATTCATCTTGCAACCAGATATGCCTCTTGCTCCCCAAAATGTTAACATGGGAAATTGCTTTCCGTTCAAGGCCAGTCCCCTTTCCTCTGCTGGAAGGATGCTTTTCTAAGGCTGACGGCGTCAATGGCTGTGCTGAGATCTGTCTGGCTGCCCACAAGCTCCCAGAGCTTTGAGCAGCAGCATAACAGCATGCAGTTCCATGAAACGACTGCCTCTTACAGGGCAACCTGTTTGTTCACCCTCCTATGAAGAGCACTCCCTTGTCTTTCAGGAACATCCTCCCCAGTTGCACAACACATGTTCATGGAGGCGCTTGAGTTCTGCTGCGGTCTATTTCCTGCTGCTCCCCCTTTTAGCTGGCCTTGAATGGACTGTCCATGGCGAGCGCATTAGGAAGAACATGGAGGTATTTTCTAGGCAGTTTAGGATCTTGCCTGAATTGTTTAGAGCATCACTCTACAGCACAGCATTCAGGAGGAACCTCATTAAAGGGCCAGGAATGTTTGTCTCCATCTGATAGGTTTGGCCGCAGCAGTAACAGGGAGAGGAAAGTGTATGCAGCAGGACTTTTTATTACATCGCAAGTGAGGGCCTGGGTAACTGTTTGCTGGGAAGTAAGCCATGCATATTGATTCAGGGGCCAGGCTGATTGGAGCATGGTCTTTAGAATAGTGTCGTAGCTTGGAGACCTTTGGTTTCAAGCAAAATCAGTTGGGTGGTCTCTTAAATTGGTTTTCCCCAGGGATTATTTGTCCACATCTCAGTCCCACCCCTCATTTGGCAGGGTCTGCTGGGAAGAACCATAGGACTGGAATAACAGAAGCTGCTGCAGAGCAGGTTTGAAAGGCTTTGGCAAAGCTGTGCAGGGGTGGGGAGCTCAAGACTGCAATAACTGGGAGGGCTGGCAGGGCTGGCAGAGCGGGGCTCGGGGACCTCAGGGTTAGAATAATGGTGGTGTTGAGGTGCAGTGTGGTAGCTGTGTGCAGGGGTCCAGGGCTGGAAGAACGAGGTGCTGCAGGTCAAGACTAGTAGAGGGAGCCCAGAACTGGAATAGCAGGGTGTGGCAATGCAGGACTGGGGTGCTGTGGCAGAACAGGGAGGGGGCTAGGACTGGAAGAATCAAGAATGAAGAACACACGGCTTTTAGACATTTATACCACCCTCATCGGAGCACCTACAGAACAACTGCCCTCACTGCTCCTCGTCCCAGTCGGTGCTGATGGTGCCTCTTGGCATATGGTGGTGGCATAGTCAGCAGACAAACAGCAGTGGAAGCCTTGCCTGAAGCCAGCCTTGCTGGATGCAAAGCGCTGGCTTAGTCAGCAGCCAGCTCTGGCTCTGTGCCACCTGCACCTCAGGCAGCCCAGCCAAAGTGAAGGCAACACATGGGTTGCCACAAGCCTTTCCAGGCAGCATGAGGTTCTTGGGGACCCTGGAGTTAATGAGGAGGCTGGAGGGCACGTTGAAGAGGGTCGCAGCCCGAGTCTTCAGCTGAAGGAGAGTCAACTGGCCTGTTTCCATAGCTACAGCAGCTGAGCAGGAGAGACTCAAGAGAGCAGGGCTCCAGGAATCATGCCTGATCTCAGGGGGAGAGAAGGGGATGGAATGTGAAAGAGGGAATGAGAGAAAAGGGAGAAGAGGGAGAGAATGAAAAGGGACTGCAGGGGAAGGATGGGAGCAGAAGGAGAAAATGAGAGAGAAAGAGAAAAGAAATAAGAAAGGGGGGCCTCTCTGGACAAGCTGGGGTTTCTGGTAGGACAGAGTGGGTCAGTACTGTGCTGAGAGACAGGGACTGTCTGTCCTGTATCATGGCCAATCTAGTCCGTCGACCTCCCATCTGACTCCAGGATTGCAGCTCACCTCCAGATAATCACCTGCCCCTCCAATCTTTCTGGAGGGGGGTAGGAAATCCAGCCTGGTTCTCAGCTGGATGCTTCGGTCATGCAGGAAATCTATGCCCGGTGTGGCGCGCCAGCGCTGGTCGAAATGGTTTGATTGCATGGAAATGTTTCCTGTTGGAAAACGTGATTTCACTGGAAATAGTTCAGTTTTTCAGCTAGGGAAAGTGAAATGGGGAAATGTCATTTCGACATGTCTGAGCTTTTCAGTTCAATCAAAGATGTCAAAACCTTCTGTTTCCCACGGTACTTATCTGGGCCCCATAACTGCAGCATCTGGACATCTCACAGTTGTCAGTGCATTTCATGCAATGCTCCTGTGAGGCAGGGGAGGATTATTCTCCAATTTTATAGATGGGGAATGGAGGCACAGAATGACTGAGTGACTTGCTCAAGGTCACACAGGGATCCTGTAGCAAAGCAGAGGACTGAACCCAGGTTTTTTGAGTCCTGACCATTGGGCATTCCCTCCTCTTTGAATTTTAACATTTCCGATTCAAGACTTCAGAGAGTGGTTTGGTTTTGACCTTCTGACTCTTTGTTCCAATTCGGAACAGCCAGTCATTCTGAAATGTCGACACTTCTCATGGGAGGAAAATTCCCATGGAACAACTCTAAAGATCACACCCCAAAATGGCCCATACACAGCATGACCAGCACGACAAGGACTCTGGGACACTGTGCTGCACCTGCTGGGCCTGGTTCACGACAGCTGCCTGGCACGCGGGACCTTTAGATTTCTCTCTGGATCACGGCTTGTCCCTCACTTCTGCATGTTAAGTGACAGGGGAGGGGGGCACCTCTTGCTCATGAATACCAAGTGGATGCATTAGCAATCGCTAGAGTGAAGACCTCTTGAATATTAAAAGGAGAGGGACACTTTGAATAAAGTGCTACTGTCACCACAGGCCTCCATAAGGAAGCTCCAGAGCTCCAGTGTTTGCAGCTGGCTTTATCATACCACCCCTCTGGTAGTGCAGTTCTCGAGATGGACCTGAACCAAGAGTCTGGATCCAGTTACTTCCCAGAACTTGGGCAAATTTCTGAGCTCAATTCTGAGCTTGTGACTCTGAATGCAGTAGGCCTGATTGTCCTCCCCCCCCCCACTGCTTTTGCACCACTCCAGCTATATTAACTTCAATAGAATTACCCCCGATTTAGCCACGTGCACTTGAGGAGTGACTCACGCAGTGGCTTTATTCTCTACAGTGTGTCCATGCAGACAGTGTCATTCCCTAGCACTTTCCCAGGATTAATAAGAGACAGGGTGGGGAGTCCAGTGTTCAAAGGTGGGGATCCTTAATAGCAGCTCCAAATCAGACACTGGGCTGCTAGGATCAACATTTAAGCCAGGGGTGGAATACACAGCTGATGTAACCACAGTGACTATCACACATTTCGATTAGCACAGTGTCCACCCCATGAATGGCAGCTTCACATGAATGCAGTCCAACCTCAGCACCGAAATTCAGGATCTAGACAGGGCTGGATTTACACCTTACGTGCCCCTAGGCAGAGCATATTCAGCACCACCACAACCACCACCACCCTGCCTACAGCTGGCCTTCGTCTTTTCCGTAAAAAAAGAAATAAAAAGACATATAAACACAGCCTCCCCGGGGAAGGCATGAGACCCTGTCCCACACACGGTGCTCCCAGCCCGAGCCGGGGCGCAGCCCACCCACAGCTGCGAGGGGAGGAAATCCTCCTCTGTCCCACTCTTGCCTCTCCACTGCCACTTGTTTCCTTCTGGGGGTCAAAGGACGGCCCAGAACCCACCATGAGACATGGTCCATCTGCCATCCCACTGCTTCCTTTATGTGAAGCTAATCTGAATTTCTAAGTGAGGATACGGTTTGCTCAGTCTGACAGATGTGTGGGGAGTTCTGATCCACTGTGCATGCAAACGGGAGATAGTCAAATCTCTCTCAGTTTTTATAGCCAGCATGATCATAAACAGTGTCCTGCATCTATTATTGAGTCAGAGAGATTCTTCGCTGGTCAGGTTGTTTCAGAGCCAGAGCTGACAGCTTGGCATTATTGTACTGATCCAAACCCCACTAAATTCAATGGGAAAGGCTCCCATTAGCTTCAAAGAGCTTGTGTTCTGGTTCTATGGCTGCAATTTTCCAAGTACCTCAGCCCCCATTTAGACACCTAATGAAATGGCCAGAATGTTGTTCCGGACAGCCCAGTGCCGTGCACGGTGCAGCAAGCTCTTCTGAAAAATAAGGCCCCAGCTGTGAATATTTAGGGCTTGAAAGCCTGGCCCTGAGCTCTTTGGAAAATCTGTCTGTGTGGGGTTAGTGTTGTGTCCCCAGTCACTGGGATGTGCTGAAATCCAGGCATGGAGACTCCATACCCCTGAGCTTTGGTGATCATCGGTAGCATTTCCTAAAGCAGCTAAGTGATTTAGAAGCCTAAATCTCATGTTCACAATGGATTTTGGCACTTAGGAGCCCTAGTACCACTGACTTTGAATGAGACTTAGGCCCTTAAATCAGTTAGGCCTTGCAATGCTGAGCACAGCTGCGCCTAAATGCCTTAAAAATCTAGGCCTAAGTGACTAAGTCACTTTTGAAGATTGGATTTAGGCTTCTTAGACTCTTTCAACTATTTTAGCCCACATCTGTACTGTGCAGGGTTCCCCCCAGCACTGACAAAACTCCCAGCGTCCTGCCCGACTCAGTGTAATACCCCTGGTAGATTAGCTGGGGCTGATCTCATAACTGGCTGTTCCAGTGTTCGGAGCAGGAATATGGAGGAGATGTCTCCAGGAAATCTTAGGGTACTGCAACAAACCCAAATTCAACTACCTTAGTTTCACAAGGCCAAGATGGTGGGTCTCAGAGCCCAGCTCCAGCTGGAGCCAGAACATCTGCACTCCTAAAATTTTTTGTGCAGTAGCACAAACCCCGCAAGCCTGAGTCATTTGACCTGAGCTTTGAAACTTGCTGCTGTGGGCCTTTTTTTTTAGCAGTGTTTTGCCCTTTTCTACCCCAGTAGTTCTTCTTCTTCTTCTTCTATTTTTGCTAGCAATGCTTATTTCTGTGGTCAAGTGAAGCATCATAACTGTAACACTGGTGCTGAGAAATGCACATTCGAAGTTCTAGTGTAGCCATAGCCTAAGTGCCCAAATAAGGCCAGAGTTCAATTCGTAATAGGCCCCGGTAGGATTGCTAGTCATTTGTGAAGTTTCCAAAAAGGCAAAATGATGCAGTCCAATGCAGCATGAATTTTGTTAAATGAAGCAAATTTTACAGGGTAAAGACTGATTGTGCTGCGAGCTGAGACTGAGGGCTTGTCTACATCACAAAGTTGCAGCACTGGTGAGGGAGTTACAGCGCTGCAACTTAGGAGGTGTACACATCTGCAGGGCATCACCAGTGCTGCAACTCCCTGTTTGCAGCGCTGGCCGTACTCCCGTTTTGTCTCGGGTGTAGAGGATCCAGCCCTGGTGATCCAGCGCTGGTAATCAAGTGTAGACACTTACCAGCGTTTTTCTTGACATCCGTGGAATAAGCAGGTATCCCAGCATACCTGAGGAAGCCTCTCTGGTAATCAAGCAGGTCTCCTTCCCTCCAGTTTGCTCCGGTGTTCTCCGAATCCCCCCCCCAAGCGGGTCTCCTTCCCCGCGGTTTGCAGGGGGGTTCGGGGAACGCGAGAGCAAACCGCGGGGAAGCAGGTCTCCTTCCCCGGTTTGCTCCAGTGTTCCCCGAACCCCCGTGCAAGCAGGTCTCCTTCCCCGCGGTGTGCTCTCGCGTTACCCGAACCCCCTCCGTGCAAGCAGGTCTCCTTCCCCGCGGTTTGCAGGGGGGTTCGGGGAACGCGAGAGCAAACCGCGGGGAAGGAGACCTGCTTGCACGGGGTTTCGGGGAACACTGGAGCAAACCGGGGAAGGAGACCTGCTTCCCCACGGTTTGCTCTCACGTTCCCCAAACCCCCCTTGAAGCCGCCCAACAGCGCTGCAGTGTGGCCACATCTAACACCACTTGCAGCGCTGGTTGCTGTAAGTGTGGCCACTCTGCAGCACTGGCCCTATACAGCTGTACTAATACAGCTGTAACAACCAGCGCTGCAAAATTGTAGATGTAGACATACCCTGAGACTCTGGCTAACCAGCCTTTTATTTATTCAGGAAAATCAGAGTCGAGATCAGCCAGCTTTTTTCGGTTTGCTTTTGCAAGACATTTACAAATGCAGACGTTAACCGTTTGACCTGCAGACTAGCCCTGTGAGTCTCTGGGATAAAATGAGATGGCCCCAGGGTTTTACAGCTAAAAAGAAAGAGCTTCAGGGCTGCTTATCCATGTATAATGATCTGAGGTTTCCCACATACACAAGCATCACGGTCGTTCGCATACTGCTTGGGCAGTAGAATTTGAAGCTCTCAGAATTGATGCCCACAGGCCCTTTACTAAGTGAGCTAAAGGAGAATCTCCAATAGTTGTTGGCAGTACTGGGGCTATGACACAATTGAGCAGAGCTGATTCTAGCCAGTAGGGGCAGTGGCATGTGCCCATACATACACACACAGTTCTATACAGCCTTTTCGGGCCTCCAGCAAGTAAGGAGTGAGACTATAACAAACTAATAATCACTGCTATTCCGTACCCAGTAGCAGGCAGCAGTACACATGCACAGACGAGGCACTGCATTGCATCATCCATGCTCTTCCCTTTCCTTTTTCCTTGACTCCCCATTGGACAGTGTTCTTCTCTCTCTCCTCCATTCCCTTCCCTTCTCCTTGTGCCGCTTCAGTTTTATCTCCTCTGCCCTTTCTTGATCCCTTCCTCTCCCCATTTCTCGGCACTCACACACCCATCAGGGGTGTTTTCGTTCCTGTGTGTCCAGTGAAAGAGGCACTGCGTTGGCTGACTCTGAAAGCTTCCACACTGGACTGGCTGAAGCATGGCACAAAAGGATTTAATTCTTTGGCTATCCTTGCCACAGACTAGCCTTTACTCTTGGTGTGGCTGTCACACAGGAACCTAGGTGCTGTATCCAGTTATCATGCAGGGGCTGCTATGGTCTGCTCACTAGACTGAGTCCAGGACAGCTCCAGAATCACTCTTACTCCACTAGCTTGGGGCTTTGGTAGGAGCTTTAGAGCCATGCAGCGTTGGTGATGGTTGGTCTCCTCCATCTAACTACGCCTGGAATCACCACTCCCAAGGGAATCACACTGATGCTTTTCACCAGACATCTTTTTTCTAACCCCAGCAGTTCATATTACGATGTGTATTAAGGTAGCACTTAGAGGCCCCAATGGAGATCAAGGCCCCATTGTGGTGGGTGCTGTATGGACTCATGTGGACAAGACAGACAAAGGGTGTGAGAAAGGAACCTCCACTTTACAGATGGGGAACTTGAGGAAATTAACCCCCCAACATGCTGAGCTCCAGAAAATCGCACCAAAGTGGTGGGTGCTGAGTAATTTTGAAAATCAGTCCCTGTGTGACTTTCCCAAGGTCACAGAGGGAGTCTGTAGCAGAATAGGAACTCAAACCCAGATCCCCCAAGTCCGTGCCTTAATTATAACACTCCTCTCATCACATCTGTTATATCCCCCTTGGTAAAGAAGACTAGTTTCATGCAGCATTTGCAAAGAGCCCCAGAGGCCTATGGGATATATTCAGAGCCAGCCAGAGGACAAAGCCCCTTCCCAAAGCCCAAAAGGAAAACTAAAGATCAAACAAAATATTTTATAGTCCTTCTCATTAAAAAGCATACAAAGCCGGGAGAGGAAATCAGGATAAGAACCAGGCACTGTTCCTGCCCATCGGCTCTTGGAGGATTCAGAAAGATAACAAGGCACAGCCAGTTCTGGCTGTTTGTTTAACGAGCTCACAACAGCAGCTTTTCATCTCCTGGCTTCCTCCGAGACAAACAGAATTAGCGCTATTGCCCTCCCTACAAGGAGATCCACGGGAGAAGGCCTGCAAAGAACATCCCAGTGTCTTGCACAGAATACAAGGGTTGAAAAAAATACAATAATTGGTTAATTGTGTTTAAAACAAATAAGATCCAAAAATAAGCAGTATGTGAATATGGGCTTTGAATCTATTTGTTGTGCCACCTCTCTGTGTCTGGGCAGACATGGCAATGGCACAGCTTATTCTTCTTCCCTTGTGGGAATAAGCTATACCGCTGTGAGCACTCTTATACTGGTATAACTGTGTCCACACTGAGGCCTTGGCTACACTGATGCTTTACAGCGCTGCAACTTTCTCGCTCAAGGGGGTGAAAAAACACCCCCCCGAGCACAGCTGTAAAGCGCCAGTGTAAACAGTGCCCCAGCACTGGGAGTGCGGCTCCCAGCACTGTTAGCTAATCCCCACGAGGAGGTGGAGTATGTGCAGCGCTGGGAGAGCTCTCTCCCAGCTCTGGCGCCGCGACCACACTCGCACTTCAAAGCGCTGCTGCGGGAGCGCTCCCGCAGCAGTGCTGTATAGCTGCAAGTGTAGCCATATCCTAGGACAGACCCTGTACCATTTTAACTATCCTGGTATAGTTCAAGCAGTACAGTTTTTGTGTGTAGATCAGTTAACAATATGGGTGTTACAATAGCACTTACGTAGCTCTCTACATCTTCTGAACACTTTGCAAACACTGGATCAAAGTCTCTTTCTTGAAGCCAAGGATGTTACGCCAGCAGGGAATCTTGTCCACAAGCTAATGATTCCTTGCCACCCACCACATCATCCAGTAGTAAGTATTATCATTCCTGGTTTATTGAGAATGAAACTGGGGCAGAGAGAGGAGAAGTAATTTGCCCAAGACTCAGAGCCTCCAGATATTTAAGTAAACAGCTCCCATTGATTTCAATGAGGGTTAGGTGCCTAAATAGCTTTATGGGTCTGGCTCCAAGATCATGGAGCGACTCAGTGTCAGAGCTGGGAGTTTAAAATCTCAAGCTCTGTGCTCACTTCATTAGAGCATGCCTCATTCTCTGGCTGGCTGGCCAAAGAAGGAAACACACTCTGCCTCAGGGGCAGACATCTTTACTGACTTTAGACTACAGATGCCTGCAGGAAGGATGATGTGTATTGCATGCCTTGCAGGAGGGAGGATGGAGTGGCCAATACTGGTTGGAATGGCTTTTCAGAGCCAAGCCAACATGGAATAATGCTACACAGGGGATTTCCACTGACAATGACAGAGTGCCTTTTCTCTCCCATAACCTTCCTTGTGTTTTATTTAGCTGTGTTTGAAATAGAAGAAAAGGTGTGGGAGCATGTTCTTATCCTTCTAAGCAGATAGCAGTGATGCCGAGCTGCATAATACAATGGAATTTAATAAAACTGACAAAAGTTTTTCCCTTTGCCAGCTCCTTAATTAAATTGCCTAATGCTGTTTGCGATCACAGCACAAACTCCTGTGTTTAAAGACCACGGTGTTGCCATGGTGCTAAACCAATGGATGGCAGAAGACTGTGACAGAGCATACAGATTAGGAAGTCTACAGCCGCTGCAGGAGAGTCAGTTGCCATGTTACAGGGGAGGTTCAACACATTTTTTAAGCTGCACCTAAGACGTCTCCAGGCTTTGTTTCACGGTCTTGCTTTAATCATAGTGGTGATCAAATGCCCCCCTGTATTCACACCCTACACCCCATTGTAATCATCTTCATAAAAAATATGCCTTCTGAGGTATCTTCTGAAAAGTAGTAACTCCCTGGTCAATGCAGCAAAGAGTCCTGTGGCACCTGGTCAATAATACCATGGTGAAATGTGCATGGCAACATTAGATGTGACATTATGAACATAAGCTGAAATTTTGACTGAAATGTGTTTCCCAGACAAGTCAGGGAAATGGGGGCGTAAACTTGTTTCTCAAAGGCAAAGAACAAACTGAAGCTTCAAGTCAAGTGACCTCACAGTTGACTGGCAATCACCAGTCAAGTGGCCATTCTTTGGCAATGGAGGAGGGGCAGGAACAGATCAATCTGCATTTTAACAAACATGGAATCTCTTTCACCAGGAGACTCCATGTCTTGGTCCTGGCAGTGGGAAGGAGCTTTATCTAGGGGCAGTACTTAGGAAGATGCATTTCAAAGGGTGACTAGACTATAAAAGTGAGGGCCAAACATAACCCAGGGAGTCCCTCTGTCTCTCTCTCACCTAAGGAGACAAAGGAATCACCTGTTAGACTTTGGGAGAGGTTCTGACCTGAGACTTTGGTCAGCCCTGTAGCTGGAAACATGTTGTAAGACTTTTATCTTGCACCAAGTCTAGTTTGCTAAGTCTTAGTTATGAGAAAAGTGTTTTATCTTTATTGCTTTTGTAACGTTTCTGATTTTAATGCCTTATGCTTGTAATCAGTTAAAATCTCTCTCTTTGTAGTTAAACAAACATGTTTGATTCTTTAAACAAAACAAATCTGGTGCTGTGTTAAAACTGAATTGGTTGGTAACACCAGTTAAAGAAGCAAACTGTTGCATATTGAACCCTTAGAGGGGTAATGAACCTATACTATCGGAACGGTCCAGGAGAGGGCTGGACTGTTCAGAACACGTTTTGGGGAAAATTCGGGTCAGGGAGTGTAATGGGGTCACCCTGCAAGTAGTAACCAAGGCTGGTGGAAGCTGGAGTGTGGCTGGAGTTTGCTAGCAGGCTGCTGGGGTCAGAGTTGCTGAACCAGGGCTATAGCCAGGGGAGGCTCCAGGCCCCAGCATGCCAAGCACGTGCTTGGGGCGGCAAGCCGTGGGGGGCAGTCTGCCAGTGCCATGAGGGCGCCCATGGGAGGTCCGCCAAAGCCACGGGACCAGCGGACCCTCTGCAGGCAAACAGCCGGAGGCAGCCTGCCTGCCGTGCTTGGGGCGGCAAAATCCCTAGAGTCACCCTTGGCTATAGCTATACATAGATACACAGGATGTTCAACATGGTGCCTGAGGAGTTACAATCGCACGCAGCTTCTGTCAGCATTAGCCACAGCTGAGCACTTGACCTGCACAGTTTAACTGAGATTTAATAAGACAGTTATTGTATGTTAAGTAACAGAGGATCATTACAAACATTTATTTCAGATTAACAACTATGTAACAGATACTATTAGCATTGCAGTTGTATGAGTGGCTGATCCAGAATGCATGTGATTTAATGATCCGTTGGGATTTGTTTACCATGCAATTGCTGTCATTTTAAATCTAAATTCTGAGGGGCCTGATTCTGGTGTAATTGACTGCCCAAGGAATAAAGCACTGCAGAATCAGGCCCAAAGTGTGGCATACTACGCAAAAAAAGTTTGCCTCCAGTACTGTATCGGTATAATTATAGTGGCAACTCATTCTACTGTGAACACTACTTCTACCTGTGCAAAAGGGCTTTTTTCCAGCATAGCTTATACCAATTCCTCAAACAAAATAAATTCTACTGGCAAAGGATTTTTATGCTGGTTTAACTTCGACTATGCTTTTTATGAAAAGCAGCAAAGAGGGTAATGCTTTCCTGGCTTAGTACAGGGTAAACAGGGCGATGATTTTGCCAGTATAAAAATGTCATTAAAAAATCTCACACAACCCAACCAACATTATTATATTGCCAAAGTTTCTAGTGCAGGCTGGGCCTCTTTGGTTGAATTCCTGGAGTCTTTACAGCCTAGGTGGGACGCTGCAGAGCAGCAACAAGGAAGGAAGACAGGGAAGGAGAAATCATCTCAAACCTCCTGGACATTATGGATTGAGATTTGGGAGAAGGTTTAGATTGGTTAATCCTTATGCCATAGAAGCTGGCCACTAATTCCTGTGCAAAATTGTCCATTGCTTGTCTGCCCTTAAGACTCCAGTTCAAAGTTCCATCCAGGCTCTATTATTAGAATCACAGAAGCTTCAATCCCTGGAAACATTTTGAGATTGAATGGAAAGAAAAAAATCCAGAGAAAGTGTAAGTCAAGTAGCAGGTCCACATAGTCCAACCCCCCCCCCCCCCCGGAGACTTGGGGGATGGGAAGAACTTCATTAACCAACATTATTAACCCAGAGCTCATCTGGAGACTTTACAAATCATTACTGAATAATTCTAGCAGAGGCTCTTCGGGTCAGTCACTAGCAATCATTGCAAGTTTTGCCCAAAGCAGAAACATTGCCTTTGCCTTGGGTACAATATGAAGCCAAATAGGATATTAATTACACACCAGAATCTTGCTGGAGAGGAATGGTTCTTCTCATTAACATCCACTCTAAGCCTTCAGATACGACCACTTTTTATACTGAGCCTAAAATTTATGTCATGAGTATTTATTTTCTTTTCTATGGATGAAGATTTAGTGCTGGGGACAAGCTCTGCATGAATGGCCATGTAACCTGAAGGTTCCCACTTTACAAAGGAAGTCAGTATCATTATCTGCATTTACAGATAGGGAAACTGAAGCACAGAGCACGTGAGAGCTAGAGAGACAGTTACATATGGCAACAGGGGGATGCGTATGCTGATAGAGTGGCTACAGAAGTGGTATAGATGTAGCCTGATCTCAGGGCCGTCCTTAGGATTTATGGGGCCCTACGCAGTATTATTAAACTGGTGCCCCTGTGCCGGATGGCAGCCCAAGCTCACAGCCTGGTAGGGGAGGGGGAGGAGGGACTTGAAAGAAAAGGATGATGAGATGCCCGGCCTGCCTCATGGTGGCGGAGAGGCTACATCTACACTACAGCATAAAATCGAAATAACTAAAACCGGTTTTATAAAACCGATATTATAAAATCGATTTTATGCAACCGCATTAGGGCACATTAATTCGGTGGTGTGCATCCATGGACCGAGGCTAGCATCAATTTCTGGAGCGGTGCACTGTGGGTAGCTACTGTAAAATGATGAGGCCAATAACTTTGATTTCCATCCACACTAACCCTAAATCGATATAGTAATATCGATTTTAGCGTTACTCCTCTCGTTGGGGAGGAGTACAGAAATCGATTTTAAGAGCTCTTAAAATCGATTTAAAGTGTGTTGTAGTGTGGACGGGTACAGCGTTAAATCGATTTAACGCTGTTTAAATCGATTTAACTGCTTAGTGTGGACCAGGCCAGAGTCACAGTTCCCCGCAGAGATTTCCATGCCCTCTCCCTCATGCAGAATGGACATGAAGAAAGTACCTAATTAAAAGCACTAAAATTTGGGAATAAAAAATGTCAGTCACAGGTTTTTTGATATGCCCTGAAGTTTGTCAGAGATTTATTTGCAAAAACTTCATAGTAAGGGTGAGTCAGCTGTCCTGCTGAATACAACATTACATATAATGGAATACATGATGCAGCTCTTCTCTGTTTTACATTTTCTTATTCAGTATTTCTAAGTTGAATTTATATTTTAAATGTACTCAAATCTTAAGCCAGCATTCCAGATTATTACATATTTAACTCACTGAAACAAAGACATTCTTTTAAATTAATCAGAGAGGTTTAGTGTGTTCATAACAATGTTCATTGCTTTTAGAAAAAGGGAACAGTAATTTACTTTGTGTGATCTCCATAACAAGAGACATGGTTATGAAATTTCACCAACTTTAAAAAAATATGTTTCCAAAGATTTTAGGTATAACAAGGATTTTGTCTTACTAACGTACTGATTTTGCTGGAGGGTTCTTTTAAAACTAGTTCATCGGATAGTCAGAAGTAAAGAAAGGGAAACTCTTTGGGTATGTCTACATCTACAATTTTGCAGCGCTGGTTGTTACAGCTGTATTAGTACAGCTGTATAGGGCCAGCGCTGCAGAGTGGCCACACTTACAGCAACCAGCGCTGCAAGTGGTGTTAGATGTGGCCACACTGCAGCGCTGTTGGGCGGCTTCAAGGGGGGTTCGGGGAACGCGAGAGCAAACCGGGGAAGGAGACCAGCTTCGCTGCGGTTTGCTCTCGCGTTCCCCGAACCCCCCTGCAAACCGCAGGGAAGGAGACCTGCTTGCTCGGGGATTCGGGGAACGCGAGAGCAAACCGCAGGGAAGGAGACCTGCTTGCACGGAGGTTCGGGGAACGCGAGAGCAAACCGCAGGGAAGGAGACCTGCTTGCACGGAGGTTCGGGGAACGCGAGAGCAAACCGGGGAAGGAGACCAGCTTCGCCGCGGTTTGCTCTCGCGTTCCCCGAATCCGCCTGCAAACCGCAGGGAAGGAGACCTGCTTGCACGGAGGTTCAGGGAACGCGAGAGCAAACCGGGGAAGGAGACCAGCTTCGCCGCAGTTTGCTCTCGCGTTCCCCGAGCCCCCCTGCAAACCGCAGGGAAGGAGACCTGCTTGCACGGGGGTTCGGGGAACGCGAGAGCAAACTGGGAAAGGAGACCAGCTTCGCCGCGGTTTGCTCTCGCGTTCCCCGAACCCCCCTGCAAACCGCAGGGAAGGAGACCTGCTTGCTCGGGGATTCGGGGAACGCGAGAGCAAACCGCAGGGAAGGAGACCTGCTTGCACGGAGGTTCGGGGAACGCGAGAGCAAACCGCAGGGAAGGAGACCTGCTTGCACGGAGGTTCGGGGAACGCGAGAGCAAACCGGGGAAGGAGACCAGCTTCGCCGCGGTTTGCTCTCGCGTTCCCCGAGCCCCCCTGCAAACCGCAGGGAAGGAGACCTGCTTGCACGGGGGTTCGGGGAACGCGAGAGCAAACTGGGAAAGGAGACCAGCTTCGCCGCGGTTTGCTCTCGCGTTCCCCGAACCCCCCTGCAAACCGGGGAAGGAGACCTGCTTGATTACCAGAGGCTTCCTCAGGTATGCTGGGATACCTGCTTATTCCACGGAGGTCAAGAAAAGCGCTGGTAAGTGTCTACACTTGATTACCTGCGCTGGATCACCAGCGCTGGATCCTCTACACCCGAGACAAAACGGGAGTACGGCCAGCGCTGCAATCAGGGAGTTGCAGCGCTGGTGATGCCCTGCAGATGTGTACACCTCCTAAGTTGCAGCGCTGTAACTCCCTCACCAGCGCTGCAACTTTGTGATGTAGACAAGCCCCCAGTCCAGCTATCTGGAAGGGAAGGACTGTTGTCCCTTTAAGGGCTCTCTTCAGTGGGGAGTAGGGGGAGAGGTGGTGAAGGGATGGACAGAAAGGACAGGAAGACTTGGAAGCACTTTTTTTTTTAACTATAGTAATTAAAATGTGTATTTTAGATAAGGGAGGTCTTTTGAAGAATTTATTTAAAAAACTGTATGTCTGAAGATCCACGCATTTAAGGCTAAAGATGATTGTGCATCTAAAACTCTATGCAAGCATTTTTTAGAAATGTGATTTTATAATCTTCACCAGCTCACTAATGAAATATTTTTAAAGCAAATTTTAAACTAAGGTCCTGTAGACTGACATGTTCTATGTAAATATTACATTAATGCACAACTGTTTTTGTCAGTAAAGTCAGAAACTGACAGTATAAAAATTTATTTGGGCATAAGCTTTCATGGACATCGGATGAAATGGGTTCTAGTCCACAAAAGCTTATGCCCAAATAATTTGTTAGTCTTTGAGGTGACACAAGGACTCATCCTTGTTTTTGCTGATACAGACTAGCAGGACTACCACTCTGAAACCTGTCACTATATACCTTGGGGTTGGCAAATGCCTGTTAAATGGCTTTATTACCCCTTGAATGTCTCTTTAACAGTTTCAATGTTGTGCTAATAGGTCTGGCAGGCTGGAGGTTTTTTCACTTTTAACTACTAGATTCCCTCCCAAGGAAGACTCACCAGGCTAGAGCAGCCATCTGTGGGAGCCTGCAGGAAGGGTCAGAACAGGGATAGGAAAACAAGTGGGTGGACACTAAGACCCAGTGGTGCCCCAAATTTTCAGGTGCCCTACGCAGCTGCCTATGTTGCCTATGCCTAAGGATGGCCCTGCCTGATCTGGAGGGACTTCTTCAACATTTGGGAAGGGAGCTCAGTCTCCAGAGCTTGTTCAATTTCTGCCCAGACCCTGGTGTATGTGTAGAACTATGCCAAAAGGAAGTGATCTGGGGGGAGGAGTCTGTTGTGTGTCTGGTTTAGGTGGCTGGGTGGCATTTGGGGAAGAGGATTCTCGGAGGCTGGAATCCCTCTTGAGACATAAGGTTGTGGCATGCTCCTTGTGGAGTATGGTGGTTGTGCTACATGCCAGGTGGGTATAGGTGAGGGAGAAGAGGGCATCTCCTGTTGGTAGCCTGAACTTTTCATTTCCTTGCTTGTAAGCTTTGTGTTGGGTCTTTTGGGACTGCTTTTTAAAAGAGCACACTTCCCCATGAAGAACCTAAATAAGGGTCAGAGTTTCACACGAGCTATCACCCAGAATGCCAGGCTCTTTAAAAAATCTAGTCATGTATTTTTTCTGCCTAAGCATTTCTATGGTAACACAACTTGAAAACAGCAAACAGCCTATTCAGCTTACTGCATGGTCACTTGTCTTCCAGTGGAGACCTTGGCAGGTTTTAAAGGACTTCAGGTCCCCTTACAGGGCCTTTCTCTGGTCGCCGACTCATGTCAGTTCTTGGCTCAAGTGACAGTGCCCATCACCCAGGCTAGGGCTGTCCTTTTTTATACTGTTTCAGGTCCTTTGTCTGTTAAGTCCTCTTGAGACAGGTCAGATTGGTCCCTGCTATTTCCCCAGGGGCAAAACTTCAAAAGACTTGTTACCTGCATTGTTGCAGCATTGGGGGGTTGTATTAAATACCCCCCAGTGCCTTTAGTTTCTGCAGGTAACTTCTTTTAGCTCACCCATTGAGTCGGAAATACAATCACTAACCACCCCATAAAGAGATATATTGATAACATGAACACAATAGTCTTTGAATAGTTAGTGTTTCCAAAGCAAGCATGCATCTATCTATCTATCGCGCACATCACTGTAATGTCTGGGTCCCAATAAAATTATGAAAAGCAGGGGCAGATCCAGACCAGCACAACTGTTCCAATATTGCACAAAGAGGAACGGTCTTTTAAGGTGCCAGAGACCAGCCCAACATGGCCTCAGAGATCAGAACCAGGATTTTCAAGCAGGTCTGGTTGGATGGGAAGCCAGTACAGCATGTGGCACGTTGGAGAGGCAGATAGATTAAAAAGACAGCTCGCAAGTCTATCCATCCCGCAGCCAAGCCTGCTGGTTATATCACACCAGGGCAGCTTTCCATCTCTGGGCCAAATTTAGACCTGGTAGAGGTGAAATGGGAAGTCAGTTGAGTTGCTGCTATTTACAGCAAGTCTGAATTTGGCCCATTTTCTGCCTTGTCTCTCGCTTCCTTTTTGCTCTCTTTGTCTACACTGGTAAGTGAAAGACAAAACTTTTGTCGTGCAGAGGTGCTAACAAAACACACACACACACACACCCCCCCCCAAGACAAATGTTTTTGTCGATGACAAGCGCTGGTGAGAACGGTGCTTTGTTGGCAGGAGCGTTCTCCTGCCAAGAACACTAACACCGCTCATTGAGGGTGGAAGCTTTTTGTCTACACTGCGCCTTTTATTGGCACAGCTATGCCACTAAAAGCTGCGTAGTGTAGACAGAGCTGTTCTCTCTCTGTCTCTTTCCTTCTGTTGACTAAACATCCAATTCACCATCACAAACTCATCAATGATCAAATGGACAGAGGAGAAAAGACCCTCGTAGCGTCCTTCATAAGCATCCCCAGGGCAGCTTTTCCTCATATCATCCTAACCAGGGGCGACTCTATGTTTTTTGCTGCCCCGAGCACAGCCGTCAGGGAGCACTTCGGCGGCGATTCTGTGGGTGATCTGCCAGTCCCGCGCCTTTGGTGTACCGACAGCTGAATTGCCGCCGAAGCTGCGGGACCACAGAAACGTCACCGAAGGCTCCCTGACTCCCGCCCTCACTATGACTAGCAGGCCGTCCCCCCGGTTTGCCAGTCCAGGCATGCGCTTGCTGCACTGGTGCCTCCCCTGATCCTAACCTAGCCTCTCCCAGCACCAGCCAGGCGGCACTCTTGCAGTCAAGTATGTGACAGCCCCTTCTCACTGCAGTAAGGGCAGGGGGAGGGGGGGAAGGCTGAGACTCAGCTGCAACCATTTATCTCCCAATGCCGGGCTATTAGACAGATGACAGAGGGAGAGAGGCAGGCAGAGCAGGCACTGAGACCTAGGCTCCTTCCACTCTGTGATTTATCTCCTAGCTTCATCTGGCAAACTTGCTGATGAGAGGACTCTTCCCTTCTCTGCGCCTCATCAATTCTCATTCTCGTTGCATTTTTTCCCCTTTCAGAAAAAGGCTTCTACTTTCTTTAACTGTTATCTTTCTTGTTCTTATGCGTTCTCTCTCCCGATCTCTCGGCTTTTTTTCCTCATCCTCTCTCGCTCATATCCTTTTCTCTGTCCCTCTCATTATCTCTAGTCATTTCTCATTCTCTTTAATTCACTGTCTGTCTCTTTCATTCTCTCTTATTTCCTCTTTCATTATTTCTCTGCATCTTCTCCTCTCTCATTCTCTTCTTCTCATTTTCTTGGTTCCTTCTCATTCTGGCTATCGTTATCTCTGCTTCATTCTCTCCTGCTCCCCTCTTAGTGTATCTGCCTGGGAGCGGGAAGAGGGAGAAGGCTGTGTATGATCCCTTAAAGAGAGAGAGAGACACACACACACACACATACGCACACGCGCACACACACACACACACACCCACACACCAATGAAAACTGCTGTGGGGTAGGTCAAAGGGTAGGACCAGATGGAAATCAGCCCACCGGTCCTCCTCCTCCATGCTGGAGGTTGGACAATAGGCCAATAACCTATCCTCATTTTAAAAAAGGTTAATTTATAGAAACACAACAAGGTAACTAGTCTGTTCAGGGACAGCAGTGCCTTGTTTGTGCCCTGAGCAATGTTTGGGGGTGCAGGAAGCATTCAGAAACAGTCCTCTGGGCCTTGTCAGACCTTTGACTACTACAAACACTGTGAATTTATGAAACTGTGCAAATGAGGACAGACAGCAAGCTATTGATTAGCAGGGCCACCCAGAGGATTCAGGGGGCCTGGGACAGGGCCGGGTCTTTGGTGGCAATTCGGCGGCAGGTCCCTCTCAGAGGGAAGGACCCGCCGCCGAATTGCCACCGAAGAATGAAGTGGCGCCGGTAGAGCTGCCGCTGATCATGGCTTTTATTTTTTTCCCGCCGCTTGCACTCACCGGGCGGCGCACCAAGGCTTCGGCAGCACTTCAGTGGCGGGTCCTTCACTTGCTCCGAGTCTTCCACTGCACTGCAGGACCAGCCACCAAAGATCTGGAGCGAGTGAAGGGTCTGCTGCTGAAATGCCGCCGAAAACCCAGAGTGGCTCGTGGGGCCCCTGCGGGGCCGGGGCCTGGGGCAAATTGCCCCCCCCACCTGGGCAGCCCTGTTGATTAGTGGATTATCTATCTAATGTATGATATTTGTAAGGTGCCTATTGTTTTGATATCCATGTCACCCTCTAGTGGCGGCAGCTCACCGCAGCTATAGAGGAAGGCTGTGATTTTCAGAGGTTGCTCCAGCTGTCAGCTCTTTGGGGCAGGGACTTTTTGTTCTGTATTTGTACAGCACCTAGCACAGTGGGGTTCTGTTCACACCTGGGGCCCCGTGGCACTACGGTAATGCAAATAATAAAAAGTAATTCAATGGGAGCTTCAGATGCTCAGATTAGACCCTCATTCCTAATGCTATTCCAGCTAGTGGATGTGCTCCTTTAGTTCAAGAGTCAGGTTTGTGTTTTCATAACACATAGTCCCGAGCTCTGTCTTTTCTGAGAGCGATGAAAACTCATGTGGTCACAGTAAGGAGGGACAAATGGCTGCTGTGAAATCCATGCAGCCATGGAATTGCTCCAGAGCTGTCTTGCCCGGTGATCTTCCCCCGGAGAAATGGTATCTCTGCTTAACTTCCAGCCATATCAACTCAGTCTCATAAGCACAATCCCAGCAGCTCGGTGCCGTAATGTTCAAGGTCAAGGAAGTGTATTTACAATTTATTTGGCAAATAGAAATCCTGGAACTGGCTCCGTGGTGTATTTAATGAGGTGGCTAATGGGAGGTGTAAAGCAGATGGTGTCAGGGTGGGCTGTAGGGATTAGCATGGTTCTTTTTCTTTTCCTTTTCAGTGAAAATATCTATGCCCTGCTGCCCTCCAAAACATACATTAGCTGATTCTTTCTATTCTTCTCTCTTTAAGCTCTTCCTTCCAGGAGGAATACTTGGGAGCTGGCAGATTTTCCTTTTCCCCTCCATCAGAATGCCACATTGGGTCTCCCAACTTCCTCATGATGATGGCACAGTCAGCTCTGATGCCATCATCCCCCGTGCATGGACCTGAGGCCCAGCAGGCCTTCTGCACTCACCATTCACCTGGCTGCAGCTGCCACAATCTGTCCTTTCTTTTACCCTGCTGAGAGGCTGCTGGCTTCCTGGCTGCCTGGAACCCCCTTCTATCTCAGATCCCTGTTGTTTTCACCATATGGAGTTTTTCAATTAAGACTAGATATATATTTATAGATAGGATTGTTGTAGCTAAATCTCATCTTTAAGGCATGAGAACCAACAGAAGGGTCTACCTGAACCCAGGAGCTGAGCGACACCTTTAAGAAATGCAGAAGTGGGTAACTTTGGTGACCCAGGCAGTTTGGTGGGGCTGTGAGCTGGGTTGAGTAGTGAGGGGCACTAGGTGTCTTAGTTCTTGACAAGTGCCCGGCCCCTGCTGAGGAGAAACCAGAAATGGCAGCAAGTACTGCCAGTGAGGACTGAGGTGTCTTGACAGCGAAGTAGGGGGGGGTGGGACTAGAAAAGCAAGGAAACAGGTTGCGTGTCATGGCTGAGTCACAGATCCTAAACTGTGTAGGGGAAACTTGTCTCTCCTCTATGTGTACTGCTCTCTGCCCCTCACTTCTAGACGCATCCCAACATTTAGGTTTAAAAAATTAAGAAAAGACTTGTCTGTGTATGGAAAAGGGGGTGGGGGGAAATCACAGTATTTATCTGTGAATGTTTAGCCTCTATTCTCTGCAATCGCCTTCCCTTTGTACTGAAGGTGGGTTGGGCATGGACTACAGTGAGCACCACATCTGTTTTCGCTAAAGCCTTCAGTTACCTGGCCAACATCTCGCCATCACCATTCAAGCCAGTGAATCTGTCTGACAGCGGAGATGAAATCTAGCGACCTTGGGCGGGAGCAGTCACCCTTATAACCTCAGCCACTTCATTTGCCTGACCTCTCGATTTGTTACTGTCAAATTCTCACGTCCCCCAGCTCTTAAGGGCTGTTTGTACCCTGAGCTCTGTTTGGAGTGACACCAGGAGGCTCCCTTGACCTGTTCATTTCTCTTCTTTATCACAAACAGCTCTCATTTGGAAGAAGAGTGTGTGTGTGTGTGTGAGGGTATGTCTACACTACGGGATTATTCTGATTTTACATACACCGGTTTTGTAAAACAGATTGTATAAAGTCGAGTGCACGTGGCCACACTAAGCACATTAATTCGGTGGTGTGCGTCCATGTACCGAAGCTAGAGTCAATTTCTGGAGCGTTGCACTGTGGGTAGTTATCCCGTAGCTATCCCATAGTTCCTGCAGTCTCCCCCGCCCATTGGAATTCTGGGTTGAGATCCCAATGCATGATGGTGCAAAAACAGTGTTGCGGGTGATACTGGGTAAATGTCGTCACTCAATCCTTCCTCCGTGAAAGCAATGGCAGACAATCATTTCGTGCCCTTTTTCCCCTGGATTGCCCTGGCAGACGCCATAGCATGGCAACCATGGAGCCTGTTTTGCCTTTTGTCACTGTCACCGTATGTGTACTGGATGCTGCTGACAGAGGCGATACTGCAGTGCTATACAGCATCATTCATTTGCCTTTGCAAGGTAGCAGAGATGGTTACCATCCCTATTGTACCATCTGCCACTGTAAATTGATGATGAGATGACGATTATCAATCATTTTGTACCATTTGCAATTGGAAATTGGCGATGACGGTTATCAATCATTTTGTACCGTCTGCTGCTGTCATGGGTGCTGCTGGCTGACCTCGCTGAGATCAGCTGGGGACACATGGACAAAAATGGGAATGACTCCCTTGGTCATTCCCTTCTTTATGTTTTGTCTAAAAATAGAGTCAGTCCTGCCTAGAATATGGGGTAAGTCTACTAGAGAGCCAGATAGCACAGCCGCTCTGGGTCAGAGCCCCAGAGATCCCGCAGAAATGATGAGCTGCATGCCATTCTAGAGGGTGCCCCTGCAACAACCCCACCCGTGGCTTCCCTCCTCCCCCAATCCTTCTGAGCTACCATTGCAATGTCCTCCCATTTGTGTGATGAAGTAATAAAGAATGCAGGAATAAGAAACACTGACTTTTTAGCGAGATAAAATGAGGGGGAGGCAGCCTCCAACTGCTATGATAGTCCAGGCAGGACATTAAAGGGTAGGGGGAGAGGAGTGCAGCCTCCCGCTGCTATGATAGTCCAGGGAGTACAGAATCTTTTCTTTAGACACGAAAAGGTGGGTGGGGGCTGATGGAGCTCAGGCTCCAGCTGCTATGATGAGGACGGTTACCAAGCATTTTGTACCATCTGCCAGGAATGACAGGGAGTCATTCCCATTTTTACCCAGGTGCCCCCGGCCGACCTCACCAAGGCCAGCTAGGGGCACTCACGGGATGATGATGGTTTTCCACCATTTTGTACCGTCTGCCATCAGGAAAGGAAGGGGAGGGGATGCTGCTGTTCAGCACCGCAGCACCGCGTCTACCAGCAGTATGCAGTAGATATACGGTGACATTGAAAAATGCCAAGAAACGATTTTTTCCCCTTTTCTTTCACAGGAGGGGGGGGGTAAATTAACGAGATATACCCTGAACCACCCCGGACAATGTTTTTGACCCTACAGGCATTGGGAGCTCAGCCAAGAATGCAAATGCTTTTCGGAGACTGCGGGGACTGTGGGATAGCTGGAGACCTCAGTCCCCCCTCCTGCCCTCCATGAGCATCCATTTGATTCTTTGGCTTTCCATTATGCTTGTCACACAGCACTGTGCTGTGGACTCTGTATCATAGCCTGGAGATTTTTTTCAAATGCTTTGTCATTTCGTCTTCTGTAACAGAGCTCTGATAGAACAGATTTGTCTCCCCTTACAGCGATTAGATCCAATATTTCCCGTACAGTCCATGCTGGAGCTCTTTTTGGATTTGGGACTGCATGGCCACCCGTGCTGATCAGAGCTCCATGCTGGGCAAACAGGAAATGAAATTCAAAAGTTCACAGGGCTTTTCCTGTCTACCTGGCCAGTGCATGCAAGTTCAGATTGCTTTCCAGAGCAGTCACAATGGTGCAATGAAGGATACCGCCCAGAGGCCAATACCGTCAATTTGTGGCCACACTAACCCTAATCCGACATGGCAATACCGATTTCAGGGCTACTCCTCTCATCGGGGAGGAGTACATAAATCGGTTTAAAGAGCCCTTTATATCGATATAAAGGGCCTTGTTGTGTGGATGGGTGCAAGGTTAAATCGGTTTAAAGCTGCTAAATTTGATTTAAATGTGTAGTGTAGACCAGGCCTGTGTGTGTGAGAGAGACTTTTGCAGGAAAGCCCCATAGTGATTAAAGTGCATGGATCACACTGAGATGATGCATCAGTTATCTAGTGTCTAATACAAGGAATATCTAAGGGCTTGTCTACACTTGAAATGCTACAGTGGCACAGCTGTAGTGCTTCAGTGTAGACGCTATCTAGGCGAAGGGGAGGGGTTACCATATCAACATAGGTAATCAACTCCCCAGGAGGCAATAGCCAGGTCAAGAGAAGAATTCATCCATCAACCTTGTGCTGCCTACACCAGAGGTTCGGTCAGCTTAACTGCATTGTTCCGGGGGGTGGATTTTTCACACCTCTGAGCGATGTAGCTGGGTCACCCTAACTTTGTAGTGTCGATCAGGTCTTAGAAACATGAAAAGACTGTCATGCCTAGTTCAGGACACTCTTGCATGTCCCATGCATGTTCCTTGCACTCTCTCAATGTGTGGAGAGTAAGGAGCTAAGACCAGATTTACACTAAACAGTTAGGTCAACCTGCCTATGTAACTTGGGGTGTGAAAAATCCACCCCCCGAGTGACACAGTTAACCAATGTAACCCCCGGTGTAGATAGTGTTAGGTTGACTGAAGAATTCTTCTGTTGACCTAGCTGCTTCCTATAGGGGAGGTGGATTAATTACAGCGACAGGAGAACCCCTCCCATCGCTGGTGTGTCTACCCTGAAGCGCTTCAGCAGGGCTGCTGGGCTGCTGCAGTGTTTCTAGTGATGACATAGCCTAAGATTCCTTCCAAAGGGGTAATAAAATAAAGCCACCCTCTGGGTATGCAAACAGTTGTGGCACAACAGACTAAAGGACTAGTTAAACAACACATGGAGATCAACCAGTTCAGCATGTTGTCTGTAGCTCAGCTGTTCTGCCTGGGCAAGAATCTTGTTCGTTTTGTCGCATGCAAATAATATCAAGGTAGCCACATGCCCCCATGCTGTAGATCTCTGTGAGCCATGTTGGGCCTGAGGGGGTGCACCAAAGCCCTTTGAAATCAATGAGAATCTTTCCACTGACTTCTATGGGCATCAGGTCAGATGCCTTGGCTGCCCTGGCTCTGTTTTTTAGAAAGAAAGCTGCTGCCTGCTCCTGCCGCTTCACTTTTCACACCAGCTGCTTGGGCCTCTGTCAGGTTCCATACAGGAAAGGAAAAGGGCCAAGGAGCAAAGTAAATGGAATACAGAAATCCAGGGAATTAAAATCTCTGGCTCCAAACAGAGCAGGAAAGCAGCAGCAGTGTAAATAGCCCAGCTGCCGGGAAGGTGTTGCCATCCAGTTGTAGCACCTCCCCTCAGTACGCCTCTGAACGCAGAAAGAAAAGGGGAGAACATTCATTTGAGTCCAAGGCGCTCGGGGACAAGGACTGGATCCAGGCTCAAGGACCGTGCTGCTGAGTGCTTTGCAAGACATCCCTGGGTATGTCTCAGAAGGAGGTACCGTGGGGGACGGAGTAGGGAGGCTGCCTTCTTTCATGCACCTCTGGTATTGCTAGCGATGCTTCTAAGTGCTACAGATGAGGACAGACCCTGTTGCTCAGGTGTGTCGGTGGTGATCTCCTGAAGCCATTGGCATCAGGAGGGCTGCATCTCAGCTGCTGTCAGCTGAAGGGAGCAAGGTCTGAAGCAGTAAATTGCCAAGTGCTGACTGACTCCTTGGCGTGACAGGGGTGGCCAAAAGAAGGCTGCGGGGGGATATGCTTGCTCTATATAAATATATCAGGGGGGTTAACGTTAGGGAGGGAGAGGAATTATTTAAGTTTAGTACTAATGTAGACACAAGGACGAATGGGTACAAACTGGATATTAGGAAGTTTAGACTTGAAATTAGACGAAGGTTTCTAACCATTAGGGGAGTGAAGTTCTGGAACAGCCTTCCGAGGGAAGTAGTGGGGGCAAAAGACTTATCTGGCTTTAAGACTAAGCTTGATAAGTATATGGAGGGGATGTTATGATAGGATAGTTTAATTTGGGCAATTGATCTTGAATTATCACCAGATAAGTCTGCTCAATGGTCTGCGGGGAGATGTTGGATGGGATGGGAACTGAGTTACTGCAGAGAATTCCTTCTTGGGTGCTGGCTGGTGAGTCTTGCCCACATGCTCAGGGTTTAGCTGATCGCCATATTTGGGGTTGGGAAGGAATTTTCCTCCAGGGCGGATTGGCAGGGGCCCTGGAGGTTTTTCGCCTTCCCCTGCAGCGTGGGGCATGGGTCGCTTGCTGGTGGATTCTCTGCAGCTTGAGGTCTTCAGACCAATTTTGAGGATTTCAATAACTCAGTCCTGGGTTAGGAGTTGTTATAAAAGTGGATGGGTAGGGTTCTGTGGCCTGCCTTGTGCAGGAAGTCAGACTAGATGATCATATTGGTCCCTTCTGACCTATGAGTCTATGAGTTCCAGCAGGTGTCACGTGGCTCAGACATTGATTTCCCAGTCACACAGCGAGCGCTTGTCTTTCTTACAGACTCTAGCAAGCAGCCCTGTAGGCCAGGCTTTCGAACTGAAGATAACAATCACCATAATAATAAAGCCTCCTAAAACCCAGACTCTGAGCCCACAACTCCCTGCAAACAAGCAGGAACAGGCTGCAGGCATCATGCAGTGAGTATGTGCACTTTGGTAACGCCAAGAAGCAAGTGCCCTATCAGCTCTTCCCTAGCTGCCATGGGGGTCGGATCCAGCTCCCATGAGAGTCTTCCCATTGACTGGAATGGGAGCTAGATCAGACCCTAATATCTCCTACAGCCTCTTTCATCCCAAAACACCTGACCGTTCTGCAGGCATCGTCTTTGCAAGCCACTGCAAATGCAGCCAGTTCTGGGGAGGAACTTCACAGCAGCTTAACAGTGTATGCTCAGAGTTTAGAACAGGGAATGAAGAGGAATATTATATCCCATTAGAACTGCAGGGGGAATTTAATTAATACCCTGGTATTCAGAGAGAACAGCAGGTTTAACAATCCCTACCCTTGTGAAAAAAATCCATGTGATCTTCAGTGGGAACACAGGGATTGCCAGGCTGGGTCAGATTTGAGGTTTATCTAATCCATGATCCCATCTCTGACGGTAGTCAGCACCAGCTGCTACAGAGGAAGGTGCAAGAACCCCACAGAAGGCAGAGGTGGGCTAATCAGTGACAACAAGTGGCTAAGATGTTGGTTTTACATCTCCCCCACAAGACTGGGACTGGACCTGGAGCTGTCCTGAATTCTAGGAGGTAAAGTTACATCTTTGCCTTAAATGCCCAGCTATGCCACTTGGGCAAGTCACTTTGTTTCTCTTGTGGTAGAGAAGAGACAGGGCTGTGTTATAATTGGTATACATATGGTTCTCTCTGAATCCCAGACTGGTTGACACATCTTGTGCTGCCTAATGTCACGCCCTAAATTCTGGCCTGGATTCCACATTCATAGAAGAGGCTGTTGGCAACACTAGGGTGGGGCATTGTTTTCTCTGCAGCAGTGGGATAATAATACCCACCTTGCAAAGTGCTTTGAGATCTACAGGTGGAAAAAGCCATTAACAAGAAATTAGCACTGCTGACTTCTGCTTGCTCCCCAGCCTCAGGAATAAAGAGAACCACTCAAAACCTCTTCTTACATCCACACACTTCTGACATCAGCATCTCCATTTGCAGAGATTATTCCCCTACCGCACCCAGCTAAACACATCAGCAATGGGGAGACATTAGAACTCAAATACAAGCATCTCAGGTGGCTCTTCTCACATCAGAGTCACTTCCCCTTTCTCCCTGCAGTCACTTTTTGGCACAGTGCAATAAAACAGTAAATGACTTTGCATGCTACCTACAGGCATCTTCAGTTCCTAATTAAGAAATAATGAGGCACACTTCATTCTAGGCTGTGTAACACATAAATGACAACCAGCAGGTTCCCTCCCCATCCCCTTCTACCACCCATCTCAGTTTTATTTCAGCTCTCACTTACACCGGTGTAAATCTGGAATAGTCCTAGAGAAGTCTGTTTTGTTACTCCAGATTTACACGGCTGTGACTGAGAGGAGAATTTCTCCCACTGAATAAGTGCCACTCACCATGAATAAGAGCATCAAGACCTGACCCTCTGCAATTACCTATTATGCTGCATTGTGCCCCAGAGATGGCCATGGGGAACCCTGTAAGTACAGAGCGCTGTAAGAGCACCTTGGAAAGGGCAGCCTTTGCTATAGATGTGCATGAGAAGCCAGCAGCGCTCCGCTCTGTGGGTGTTATTGTGCAGCTGTAGCTACAGTGAATCATAGAATATCAGAGTTGGAAGAGACCTCAGGAGGTCATCTAGTCCAACCCCCTGCTCAAAGCAGGACCAATCCCCAGACAGATTTTTGCCCTAGATCCCTAAAGGATTGAATTGACAACCCTGAGTTTAGCAGGCCAATGCTCAAACCACTGAGCTATCCCTCCCCACATTGATGAGGGTGCATGGGGTATAGGAAGATGCAGGGATCGTTGTAGGGTATGAAGGGGTAACTGCACAGTGACATGAATAAAGGATTCTCACAGAACCCCTAACTAACCAAAACAGCCATCTGAATCAGTAACTATCATCCGAATTTGTAGAGAATCCTGAATGTGCCAAACCCAGGGACTAAAAATACCTGGAGACTCACAGAGGCACAGTGGTGAGGGTTTAATGAGGTGCACTGAACTGTTAGGACTATGCACCGTGTATGTTTTTGCAACCCCAATCTGCAGCTGCTGCCTGGAGCTAGGCCTGCACTCCCTATTACCCTGACATTGCTGGATGACTGCCTGGACCCATGCCACAACCTTTTATCCAAGCTCCCTGGGAAGTGCTGTCTAGAATTAGTGCTGCCCCAGTACTGTAGGGCAGAGGCAGCCCTTCTGCTTTGCTCTGTCACAGGGAGGTGGGGGAACTTAGCAGGTTTACAGACCATAAAAGCCTAACTGCTTGTAAGCTTTTCCTGCCAGAGCTGCTAAACAAGAGTTTATCGGATCAATTTAGGGCAGGAAAGAGAGCAAGGCCATGAATCCCTATGACCTAATGCTTTATAGTCTCTGGAGACAGCATTAGATAGAGCTTTACCAAGACCACTTTCTCCACGGCACTCAACAAAGGGGAGAAATACGGCCTCAAGTTGTTAACAATCCCTCACATGTTTGGACTTTAAAGACTAGGGACAAGTGGGAGAACAATGGGAGAGAGGTTTCAGGGTCCTATGCTGTAGACTCTTAATGTCCCTTTCCGTGCATTCAAATAGGAAGACAGCCATGGGTGGCAACTTTGTAGAAATTTTGGTTGTGCCCAGAACCCACCCCTCAACTCCGCCCCCACCTGCCTAAGGCTCTGGGCAGGATTTCGGGGGGGGGAGGTCTGGGGTGCAGGTCTTGGGCTGGGGATTAGGGTGCAGGAGGGGTGCAGGCTTTCGGATGGAGTTTGGGTGCTAGGTGCAGGCTCCGGGCTGGGGCACGGGGTGGGTGTGCAGGAGGGGGTAAGGGGTGCAGGCTTTGGGACGGAGTTTGGGTGCAGGCTCTGGGCTGGGGGTGGGGGTATAGGAAGGGGTGAAGGGTGCAGGCTCTGGGAGGGAGTTTGGGTGCTGGGTGCAGGCTCCGGGCTGGGGTAGGAGGTGGATGTGCAGGAAGAGGTGAAGGGTGCAGGCTTTGGGACAGAGTTTGGGTGCAGGCTCTGGGCTGGGGGTGGGGATGTAGGAAGGGGGAGGTGGTGCACACTCTAGGAGGGAGTTTGGAGATAGGAGGGAGTGCAGGGGTGAAGGTTGTGGGGCTGAGGATGAGGGTTTCACAATGTGGGGGGGGCTCAGGGCTAGGGAAGAGGGTTGGGCTGTGGGGTGAGGGCTGAGGATGAGGGGTTCACAATGTGGGGGGGCTCAGAGCTGGCGCAGAGGATCAGAGTGCAGGGGAATGAGGGTTGGGGCTGAGGATGAGGGGTTCATGCTTTGGGGGGGCTCAGGATTAGGGTGCGGGGGGGATGAGGGCTGTGGCTGGGGATGAGGGGTTTGGGGCGTTGGAAGGGCTCAGGGCTAGGGCGGAAGGGCAGGGTAAGGGCAGCCATTAGTAGATGGCAGGCACTAGGACCCTGGGGCAGCAGTTCTGCCGGGAGCCGTTCCACTCTGGCAGCAGGAGCAGGCAGGGACGCAGTGCGGGGGGACCTGCAGGGGGAGGGGTGGCAGGTGAAAGCCAGGACCTGCTCCAGGCAGAGACGCAGCAGCGTGGGGGTGACCCGCAGGGGCTGGGGCCCGATCCAGGCAGGGCCGGGGGAGAGACCCAGCTCCAAATATTGCTGGAGCAGGGCACCCGGCCCTGAATATTCCTGGTGCTCGGGCACCGCAAATGCATATAACCTGCCGCCTATGAAGACAGCACAGGGGCGGGGAAAGAAAGTCAGAAAAAAAGAAAATGCACATGCAATCCATGTGCACAGTGTGTGTGTTGCATCACATCCTGCTCTTGTGGCTGGGCAATGTAACAAGATGAAAGCCTACTACCATTAGTGCCTGTGCAAGTTAGGGCTTGGCTACACTGGAGAGTTACAGCGCTGGTGGTGGCTTTACAGCGCTGTAACTTATTTCCTGTCTACACTGGCAAGGCACATACAGCGCTGTATCTCCCTGGTTACAGCGCTGGTTGTACTCCACCTCGACAAGGGGAATAAAGAGAACAGCGCTGGTGCTGTGGTGCTGGAGTGCCAGTGTAAACAGTGATTAATCTTACTACACTGTAACTGACCTCCGGAATTTTCCCATAATGCTTTTAAGTAAAGATAACACTCTTTGTTTTGTTGTGAACTCGGGGCTCCCGGAATTGCTTATCTAAAAAACAAACACAGCTACTGTTTGCTCAAGCAGAGGCAGGCAGGGGGGATGAATGTCCACAGCTAGTGTTTGCTTGAGGAGAGAAGCAGCACGGCTTGCAGGAGGAGGGGTCCATTTAGGAGCAGCTGCTTATCTGGTGTGTGAGGAAAAAAACCAAAAGGCTATTTGCATTTAGTGAATGAGAGAGGGGTGAGGGAAGGGGTCGGAACTTGCAAGGCAGGGAGCTGACACACAGAAATCCACTCTGTCTCTCCCGCACACTCCCTGTCACACTCCACCCCACCCCGTCTTTTGAAAAGCACGTTGCAGCCACTTAAACTCTGGGATAGCTGCCCATAATGCACCCACTCCCAACACCGCTGCAAATGTGGCCACACTGCTGCGCTGATAGCTGTCAGTGTGGCCACACTGCAGCGCTTTCCCTACACAGCTGTACAAAGACAGCTTTAACTCCCAGCGCTGCACAGCTGCAAGTGTAGCCAAACCCTTAGTGCTTTAGCTCATGTGGCAGAGGCTGGAGCATTCAGTACTACAGAGGCAAGGTTCAGTCCCTTGTTTACATCCCTGTAGTGGGTTAGATTCATGTTCTCTGTGTAAGTGTTAATGGAATGATGTTTCATAAAACTAACAATAGAAAAGACCTATCAGAACATCTATCCAAGTACCTGGGGACCAGTACAATGTTGTTCCTAGGAAATTGGACAGGGAAGTTCTCTGCTATTTTCTCTGCTTGCCAATGTCCCAGCCATTGGTGCTTCCATTAGTTCCTTGTGTGAAAATATCTCCTTGCTCTTTATCACATGCTTCCTCAGCTTAAATTCCCCTCCAATCTCCTCTTGCCTTCAGTACTGGGTTCCTTCTGGATCTGGAGGAAGTGCAGGGGCTAGGTGGCTCACATGCGAGATGAGACCTAGAACTGGGTGAAAATTTTCATCTGAAATATTTTTGGCAGAAAAATGCAGATTCTGAAACCCTGAAAGTTTTGCTAAGTCATGTTGACTTCGCTCAATTGTTCTGGGTGAAAGCCCCTTCCTCAAAAAAAAAAATCTGAAAAAACTGAAATAATTGTTTTGACATTTTCAAATTGGAATGTCTCAATTTTTCGCTTTGAAGTGATTTTTTGTTTAGAAATATCCTTCGATATTATCTAAAAAATTTTAAAAAATTTGAAATGATCAAAATTGAAATGAAACATAATTTTTTTAACTTTTCAATTTGACAAAAATTCCCACAATTTTTGGTTTTGAGGGTTGATCTGAAACATTTTATTTATTTGAACTGAGAAATCTATTATTTGCCCAGCTCTAACGAGACTCATGAGAGTGTATCAGAGGGGTAGCCGTGTTAGTCTGGATCTGTAAAAGCAGCAAAGAGTCCTGTGGCACCTTATAGACTAACAGACGTTTTGGAGCATGAGCTTTCGTGGGTGAATACCCACTTTGTCGGATGCATGCATGGGAGAGGAGTAAGATGCAGCCTCCGACACTTCATCCAAGTCTCTCCTTATAGAACACTGATTCTAAATCTCCTCGCTCTGCCATGGATGGGTTATTGATCCAACAGGGACTGGACCCAAACATATTGGATGGAGCAGGCTGAGGGTTAATTGGGGAGAACTTTGTTTTTAAATTTCTTGGGAAGTGGAGGTCTGATCCCGTTCCTCAATCCTAGTGTAACTGCATGGTGGAGGCAAGGCTCTGTCCCGTTTTAGCATCCACCCCTCTGGAGATTAGGAGTCTGCAAAGAAACTGGAGAGATTTCCCAGGGAGTGCTGGGATTGGTAACAATGACACAGCTTCTGTCCAGGTCGTCCTGTGCTCCTTAAGTAAAGAGAAAACACTGGGAGATGGGGAACTAAGGTTCTCCCCAACCCCATTTTGCCTCCCTAAATTCCTGTTGCATTTTCAACTGGATGCAACACTCGGCGGGACTTCCTGCCCTGATGCTATGTGCTATTACACAGCAACTGCCTGGAAGTGTCCTTAGGTCAGTCGTGAGTGAAATCTAGCATCTGCTTTTGCTCTCTGATGCAAGCACTAAGCCCCAAATGTTCAGCCAAGCATTAAGCATGTGCTCAAATCCTTATATTTTCAACCGGATTTAAGCATAAACTTATTTTAAGTATGTGCATAAATGGTTTGCTGAGTTGGAGCTTAAATCAGCAGTGATGCCATGTAAGTCAATGGATTTTTACCAGTGTAAGGGCTTGTCTGCACATGAAAGTTATTCCAGAATAAGGTAGGATGCAAATTTAAAGCAGATTAACTCTTCCTGATTGACTCCATTAAGTGGGAGGAGAATCAGAGCCATGAATGATGACATGAGGAAACAGCATCAAGCAAGGTGGGGATATTTCATGTGTGTGGGTGTGTTGAGAGAAAGTGAGAGTGTTAAAGTCTGAGTGAAAAGTGCTAGATAAATGTAAGCCATTATCATAATCCAGAGTTCCTGGTAAAGTGTTAAACACTTCAACAATCATCTCACTAGATAAACAGGCATGCCACTAATGATCTTAACAACACTGCTAGTGTGAACACTTGCTCTCACCTGCTGTGTCTGATGAGAACATGTTGCAGAGTTAAGAAGAAATTTTATCGCCATGTTAGGTCTCATCCTAATCTCTGCTAGTTAAAAAATGACTTAAATCCTGAAGCATGAGGTTTAATATGCAAAATGTAATACTCCAGACGAAGACTTAGCATTCAGTGTAATAACCCGGTATATTTTTGTTATCCATATAAATATCCGATCTCTTTTTTGACTCTGGCTAAATCCTCAATGACTCCCTGTGGCAATGAGTTCCACAGTCTAATTACATGCCATGTGAAAAATAATTTAAAAAAATAAATAATCTAACAACAGGTACTGAGCCAGAAAGGCTGTTGACTCCATAGGCCGGAAGCTGACGCTAGGTACTTTTTCTGGGTCCTTTTCCACAACCTTGAGGAAATAAAATAGTTCTTCCATATTATTATTGTAAAGAGGAAAGAATTCTATAGTATTTTCAGTGGACTGAGAGATTTACAACAGCAGAAATGCCCATGAGTTTTAAAAGAAAGGTGAGGGTCCATAAGGAAAGATGTAAAAATCAATGCAGCCTTCTCCTCCTTTAATGCTGCTTTTGTGGGAGAGAGTTTAAAAGCTGATGCTCTCACAGCAGACAAGCAGGGAAGTGCAGAGGATCAATTCTGGTGCAGGGACCGGAGTGAGTAAATGCTGAATAAACTTTGCTTGGAAAACTTTTATAGGGAGAGTAGGGGAGCTGTAAACCATGGCAGCCTTTGGAGAAACCTTCCTTCTTGCTCCTGTTTGCTTTGTTTTCTGGAGCATGAGGTTTTCTGAGATGGGGGAAAGCCACAGGAATGGGTATGATTTGTTTTGTAGCACTTTGTTGGTCAGATTTTTGCAAATCAAAGACAGGGGCAGCAGGTTTGTATAATTTTTGGTGGTGCCCAGAATGGGTACAAGCCCTGCCTCCTCACACACCCCCACCCACCTGCTTTGTAAGCTGATTTTTAAAAAAAATAATAATGTAAAAATGGACTGGAAACAGTAAGTGTTTAACAGTTTCCCTATATTGCACAATGTGGGAGGATGAGGGCTGGCCGGGGGTGAGGGCTCTTGGGTGAGGCTGGGAATGAGGGGTTTGGGAGGGGCTCAGAGCTAGGGCAGAGGGTTTGGGTGCGGGGGTGAGGGCTGTGGGGTGGGGCAGGGGATGAGGGTTTCACAGTGCAGGAGGGGGCTCAGGGCTGGGGCTGAGGATTGGGGTGCAGGCAGGCTGCCCTGGGGTTGGGGCTAGAGAGGAGGACTCCAAGTGCTCCCAGCCCCCTCTCTCCCAGCAGCACACTCACCTGGCATCGTCACTGCACATGGTCCTAGGGGCCAGGCCACTCTGAGGTCCAGGAAGCCCCCTTGCCTCCCCTGTGGTGGGTGCTGGGGAGGTCAGGGGGAGGAAAGTTGCCATCACGTATGCACCTCCTCCCTGTGCAGACAGCAGCTGCACTGCCACCTCAGCCTGCCACCGGCACCGCTCCCTTTTGTAGCCAGCAGCGGCTGGCGAGGGAGTACAGTGCAGAGTGGCAGGGCAGCTGCCCACTGCCCAGGGTACCAGCAGGGATGCTCCAGGGGAGGTGCACAGGGGCAGCAAGCAGGGCCAGGGATGCTCTGGGGGAGGTGTGCAGGGCAGCAGGCATGGCCGGGGGAGAGACCCGGCCCCGAACATTGGTGGAGCTGGGCCCCCGGCCCCTGAATTTTCTGGAGCATGGGTACCATGGGCCCATATAACTCACTGCCCCTGATCGAAGACCAAGGTTGGTTTTGGTTCTGGGTCCTGTTTTCTGTGAAACCACAAAATATGGAGAAGGAGATGGTCAGATTGTTACTTATGGATTGCAGTAGCACCCACAATGCATTAACTGCTGCATACATGTAACAGCCCTCACCTTGGCTGTCATCAAGGCCTGAGCCTAGGATTCCCAGAGATAAAGCATGACTCTCTCCAGCTTGAGCTAAAGAACTACAGGCTTGTCTACATGAGAAGGTTGCACTGATATTCATTGCACTGGATTTTCTAAACTGATGCAAACCCATGAGTGGCTTATATCACTTTAGTTAAGATTTGAAACTGTTCGTATTTCTCTTTTAATGAGAAAAGAGCCACATTATTTTGACATAAAAACCCCAACAGTCATTAGTCTGGATGAGGAACAGGGACTGGAGCAAGATGCAGAGGCCAGGATCACATCCAGCCCAGAGAGGGTTAATAATTGTCTTGCTCCTACACAGGAACATTGGATAACCACTGAGGAACCCAGTTAGAGCTTCTGACTAGAGGGAGAATGGGCCACACCTGGGATCACTTCGGAGTGACCAGTCTGATGCCTTTATAAAGAGATGCCTCCCAGCAGCTGGAGCCTAGGAACTGGGGTTAGTAGTAGGGGTAGCTAAGAACTGTTGACACAGGGGTTAGTGAAATGGTGTTGGTTTAGTTTAGCTGCAACTCTCTTTCATCCCCATATTGCCTCAAGATGAAACAGGTGGGTTTTTTTAGCTTTCTGAGCAGGGCCAAAGCTTTCAGTCAGAGGATCTTACAAAAATTCTTCCCCTCCTTCGCTTGGGGTAGCTCCAGGGCAAAGATAAGTGAAGTGCTGTGCTCTATTCCTTCGTTTCCCCCATTTCAACACACATGCTTTCTCAGGAAACCAAGAGCGGATGTGATAGGGCTTTGCAGGGCGTGCTCCTGAAAACAATAGCTGGCATGTGTGGATGGTCTAGCGTAGAGTATCTCCTTGATACTATGGTGATGAGCATGATGTAAGAATTGATAAATTGGAAATACAGGCAGCTGGACCCCTCTTTGGTGTCAGTCAGTGGGGCTCCGGGCAGATGCAGGAGTCTGCAAAGAGACTCACTGCAGGATTGGGGGCCATGGTTAAATTAAAACTGCGAAGGGGTGGGTTCTGCTCCTCCCAGGGAAATGTTATTGACAACTCTCAACACTTGGAGCAATCAGTCCATTCTAGAGACAGATAGGTCTTCTCTTCAGTAGAATCTCTGATAGTCCTGGGGCAAAGTCACCTCTGTCTGGGATCCCAATGGGGCATGGGGGTTGAGCTCTATTAAAGATGGGAAAATCACATAAGGTTGCCATTCCTGGACAGAAAAACGAGTCTCCTTCGACATGGCACTGCTCCAGACAAACCCTGAGGGAAGCCCTATCAGCACAGCTGAACTCTTGTAAGAGGAGTTGGTGGGGATGTCACACACACCCAGAGAAATCTCATATGGATAGCCAGCTTCCCTGCAAAGAAGCCAAACTCTGTAGCAATCAAACCTGCAAAATGACATCTGTCACACACTGTTATTCATACTGTGCCTACCGCTTGTTATTAGTGATTCTCTATCTGTCACTTGTCATTAGCACCAACGCAGCATATGGCCTGGTCAATTCATGTTATGGATTTAGCAATTTGACTTAATGGAGATGCTAAAGAAAAGAGGTGCTTAGAAAAGGGAATGGGGACTAGTCCCTGGCTGGTGAACTCCTTTGAGATTGGTTTCTGTTTCCTAGCACTCTATTTCAGTGTTTCTCAAACTGAGGTCACCACTTGTGTAGGGAAAGCTCCTGGCAGGCCGGGCCAGGCTGGTTTCTTTACCTGCCCCATCCACAGGTCCGGCCGATCACAGCTCCCACTGGCCACAGTTCGCTGCTGCCGGCCAATGGGAGCTGCTGGAAGTGGCACACGTCGCTTCCAGCAGCTCCCATTGGCCTTTTTAAGAAAAAGTTCCCCTTGGATACATGATGAGAAGGATCAGAGCAGTGAAGGTGTAGGTGATCCTACTTGCCCCCAAAGCAGGGAACAGAAGAGGAAAGTAAGGACTGATTGTAAGCCCTATGCACAGTTTTAATAATTTCATAATGTGCTTGGGTACATGTTACGAAGATCAGGCCTGGCCCAATGCCCACTGAAGTCAACACTGGATCAAGCCCATAACAAAAGTGTCAGTCTGTATGGAGACAGAGAGAGAGAATAATATACCACAATGCATTTCAAACCCTGAGAAAACAGGCCCATCTTGCAATCATGTGAGTGAGTTTTACAGAGAAGCCTATGTCCACCTCTCCAGATCTGAACTGCTTTCCATCTCCCAGAATGTGAAGGGATGGGTTACAGAATCCAGATCTGGATCCAGACTGTACATCTCCTGCACTTCTATGCTGCATTTCCTAAATGGCTGCTTACAGCTTTCACGCATGCACAGTGTATTTGCTAAGAACATACTAGTCTGTTCTACATAGGTTTCTATCCAGTGCTCATCACCGCAGTATCTGATAACTGGGGAAAATAATAGGAGTTGAAAATATAGTCGAACCCCTTGCCATCTGCTTGTATGAACACCTGAACGCCTTAGGAGGCCAGGAACCTGGAATGTCACTGCTACTCAGACATTGTCTTCCCTTTATTCCTTTCTAGTGATTGTGTCTGTCAGGCATCTCCACAGTCACAAAGGGTGTCTCTTACCCACTCCCTTAGGCCTGGTCCACACTACACAGTTAAATCGATTTAAACAGTGTTAAATCGATTTAACTCTGTACCTATCCACACTACAAGGCACTTTAAATCGATTTTAAGGGCTCTTAAAATCGATTTCTGTACTCCTCCCCAATGAGAGGAGTAACCCTAAAATCGATATTACTATATCGATTTAGGGTTAGTGTGGACGGAAATCGAAGTTATTGGTCTCATTCCTTTAATGTAGCTACCCAGAGTGCACCGCTCCGGAAATCGATGGTAGCCTAGGACCATGGACGCACACCACCGAATTAAGGTGCCCTAGTGTGGACGCATAAAATCGATTTTATAATATCGGTTTTATAAAACCGGTTTTAGTCATTTCGATTTTATGCTGTAGTGTAGACGTAGCCTTAGTACGTTAATACTCTGACAAAGAATAGCACAGAGTCCTGCTGTAGCCACAGGCACACAGTCAGAGCTCTCCACTCCCACAGCAGCTGCCTGCAGGAAAATCAATGGCAAGGAGTGAGCAGCCAAAATAACCAAGGGAAGAGCCCAGACCCCAGGAGAGGGGGAATAGAAAGACCATGAGATGTCTTGCCATCTAAGGATTCGCAGGGCATACATAGCTGTCACACTCCCACCGCATAAGGAAACAGTGAAAGGCTGGCAGTGCAGTAGGGTGACCAGACAGCAAATGTGAAAAATTAGGATGGGGGTAGGGGGTAATAGGAGCCTATATAAGAAAAAGACCCAAAAATTGGGACTGTCCCTATAAAACTGGGACATCTGGTCACCCTATGGTGCAGATGAGCGTTCGGTTTGGCTGGCCCACCCATTGCAGAGGAAAGTTAAATTCCCTGTAGCGTGGGAACGGTCAGATGCAAGCTTCTTACAGACCAATGCTTCCCAAACCGGGTCCTGTGGAGCACTGATATGCAATGGACCTGCTTCCCCTGCACTGGGTCGCTGTAGCTTGGTGCAAGACGCACAACAGTTCCCGTGTTTCTTTGAGCAATTCAACTCAAAAGTGCAAACCTCTCTCTTCACCCTGCTTTCTTTGTTTGGGGTTTTTCTCAGGTATAAATCCAACCATGACCCAATTTGCATGGGACACCAAAACTGGTGGAAAGTTAGGTGCCCTGCCCTCCCCCGCCCCCCCCAAAAGGTACCTTGCTCTAGGTTTGTAACATGGTCTCAGGTTGGATTCAGCATCCTGAGTAGAATATGATCTGGACGTCCTGGCAGTAGGAACAATTCTACCACGTAATGATACTTTGCATCTTTCATCCGAGAACCTCAAAGCATTTTGAATTGACTGTTTCTATGCAGCTCTTTTTCTTTTGTCTTGGCACTTAGCTGACCCCATTACGCCATATCTGAGCACCTCCCACACATTAAATTTATCTTCACAGCATCCCCACGTGGGAGGGAAGAAACATTACCCCATTTCACAGTGATGAGACGTAAAGAAAGGAAGGGATTTGCCCAGTGTCTGAGGAATGGAGTCTGTGGCCACTGGGAACTGAATGCAGATCTCCCCAGACCCAGACCCATGCCTTGGGGTACATGTACACAGCAAGTGAGTCTCAGAGCCCAGCTCAGCTGTCTTGGGCTCATGCAGCTCAGGCTGCGGGGTTAGAAATGGCAATGTAGATGTTTAGGCTGGAACCCAGGCTCCAAGATCATCCTCCATCATTGGGTTTCAGAGCCCAGGCTCAAGCCCACGAGGACCGTTGACATGGCTATTTTCAGCCCTGTAGCACAAGCCCAAGTCAGCTGACCCTGCTCTGAAACTTGCTGCCTTGGGGTTTGTTTGTTTTTTGCTGTGTAGACGATCCCTTAGCCCGCCTGACCATCCTCCCTTCTCTCATTCCTCTTTTCTGCTTCTACTGCCTTCATTTCCCTCCTCTGGCTTTGCCTTTCCCATCTGCTAGAATTGCTGTGGAGAGCACTGAGAACAGGGCTAGTCCCCCACCCGCCCAACCTGCCTGCTACTCATCTTCCCCATTCCCTGTCATACCATCCTGTTGAGTACTCACTGACATATCTGTCTCTGCTTGGGCCCGGGACCCAACCTCCCTGTAAACAGACTGTAGGAGCGGAGTGAGGTTCTGGTAGGCTGTCAGAGAGAGCAGCTTGTAAAAATCCATCTGGCTCAAAGCTGCACCGCCGAGGCGCTTATGAACCCTGCCTTACTGAGCAAACAAACGGCACATCAGTTGGGGAAGTGAAGGTGACAGGCGATGTGGGTAAAAGTCACCTCCAAACCCAAAGTCCAAGATATCTCGCCCTGCACAGACGATGCCTTCAGAAAAGGCTGCCACTGGCATGAGGGTCCTGGCACCACCAGATACATTCCCCCGTTTGGTATTGGGAGCCCACAGCCTGGTTCCGTGTCTAGGCTGGGGAGCCCAAGAGAGTCACCGGGTTGATCTGTGTCCAGCAGCCTCAGTAATGTGTTCATTACTACCAAGCTGGGGCTTTACCACCAAATATCGCGAGACTTGGCAGCACTACAAAGGGTCCAAACAAACCGCATCCTGTGAGCAAGAGAAGATGGTGCCAGGGTCCAACAAACCCAAACCAGGTTTTGATGGAAACCTGCATGCCAAAGAGACAGGGGCACACGGGTCAAACCCCAGCTAGTGGAACAAACCCCAGCTCCACTGCCGCATTGGCCTCTGTGCTTACCGCAGAATCGCTCTGCGTGGGGTGGAAATGGGAGTTGTAACATCAGCGTTGGGTGGGGCATTCCTTCCTCTTGGCGGAGATTAAGGAAAATTATCTGGGGAACAGAGACAGAGCCCAGAGCTCCAAGACTTTGCCCAAGATTATCTGTATTGGGGAAGCATCTTCAAAGACAAAGACAGCAGAACTCCATGTGGAACCTGCACTAAGAGTGTGGGCCTTTTGGCTCTGGCTATTCCACAGAAGAGATCTAAGAGCTGCTACTGCTTCCAGCTCACAGGCCTGGCGTTTTAGCTCCAGTGGTTGAGACTCTTGGATTTCTAGGTCCTAGATTCACCCTCCTTTCCCCGCAGTATTTAGAATGGGAAATAGCTGGCGTGTCTTAGGGCATGGCTACACTGGAGAGTTGCAGAGCTGGTGATGGGTTTATAGCGCTGCAACTTACTCTGTGTCCACACTTGCAAAGCACGGCCAGCGCTGCAACTCCCAGGTTGCAGCGCTGGCTGTACACCTGGTTTGCTTGGGGTGTAGCGATTCCAGGGCTGGTGATGCAGTGCTGGTCATCAAGTGTAGATACCAAAAGCGCTGTTATTGGCCTCCAGGGTATTAGGAGGTATCCCAGAATTCCTGTCCACAACAAACCGGAAGAATGACTGAACTCCGATCTCCCCGTAGCTACTTAGCTAAACAACAAACACAGCTGCTCTTTGCTCCAGCGAGCGAGCGAAGGCAGGGGAATTGCTTTGGAATGTTCACAGCTGTTTGCTTGAGGAGAGAGGGAAGGGGTAGTGTTGAGCAGCTGCTTATATGGTCTAAAGACTATTTAGGAGTGCATAATTTGCATTTAGTGAATAAGAGAGGGGTGGGGGAAAGGTCAAAACTTTTAAAATGATTGAAGGTAGGTGCTGTGTATCTTCCAGTCCTTAGAACTTGCAAGGCAGGGAGCTGAGAACAGTGTCTGCTCCAAAAATCCACTCTCTCTGTCTCCCCCACGCTCCCTGTCACACTCCACCCCACCCCCCTCTTTTGAAAAGCACGTTGCAGCCACTTGAACGCTGGGATAGCTGCCCACAATGCACCACTCCCAACAGCGCTGCAAATGCTGCAAATGTGGCCACACTGCAGTGCTGGTAGCTGTCAGTGTGGCCACACTGCAGTGCTTTCCCTACACAGCTGTACAAACACAGCGTAACTCCCAGCGCTGCACATCTCCAAGTGTAGCCATACCCTTAGACCACCACTGCCCCGTAACTGATAGCAAACATTGACTCTTTCATGGCAACCGACCATCACAACATGGCTCACCCACATTCTCTCTGTCTATGGGAGAGCCTTAGGGAGCCCAAGAATAATCACAGCAATGCTGTAGAGATGAGGGTGAGTAGCTGATGGGAAACAAGGCTTTTCAAAGGAAAATATGTGTCTCTACGCCAGGAGGAGTGTCTGATTAAAATGCCCCTAGTGCTACCCTCTGCATTAGTTGTAATCTTCCCCCTCAGCAAAAGAGGTGACTCCTGTGATGATAATTAGGCTTCCGTTTTTTTTCCCTACAAGGAGAGAGAATGAGCAAAGGAATCTCTGGATCATTCTCTCTGGAGAGTCTTTTACCTTTGGTTTCATGCCAGCAGACTTTTGCTGTGATCAAGAATTCAGTCCCTATATGGCTCCCCAATCCCTGCCACCATCCCCATGGTCACCCATCACTTTCATGCGGCTCTCAGTTTATTCCTCAGCTGTGGTATTGGGGACTGTGCCTTTATGGGCTGAGCTTCCCAGACAGGGTCTGGCCAGGGCACTATGCAGCTCTTGTTATGCACAGCTGGCTGGTACTGGGCACAGATTAAAGAAGAGCTCTTGCAAACCCCTTAAGCACTGAGTGATCACTGAATACCACCACAGACACATTGATTGTTTCAACCCCTGGTAAAAACCTGCATAAACTATGCCGCACATAAAGACTGCTAGACTGTATCAGAACCGGGGCCTATCTGACCTACTATCTTGTCTCTGGCAATAGCCAGTACCAGCTGCTTCAGAGAAAAATGCCAGAGATCCTTTAGGATGATGGGATAACTAGCGCCCAGGGATGTTAATTCCTGGCCCCATTAGATGGTTTATGCCTTGAAGCATGAGGATTAATATCCCTTCCAAAATTATTGGATTATTTTACTAATATAACACAGTCACGATTTGCCCTAGTTGGAGACGCTGATTCTGAAATCCCTTGGCTTCATTTTAACCCCTTAGTTCTGCGCAGAGATGGGCTGAGTGTTTAAAGGCTTCCTGAAGTTCAGGAGGCATGGAGATCCAGAGGCGTGGTTCGCTCTGGAGCTCAGACACCAAGTCTGGAACAGGATCTGAAAGACCGGAGGATGCTGGGTTCTGAGGTCTTGGTTTGACCTCTCTCTAGTTTTCAGTTGAGTCAGATAAAGAAATGGGTTATTGTTATTTATATTACAGTAGCATCCAGAAGCCTCTGAGATCACAGCCACATTGTGCACGGTGCTGTATATTCAGACAGTAAGAGACAATCCCTGCCCTTGGGAGTTCACAACCTAAATAGACAGACAAAGGATGGGAGAAAGGAAATATTAGCAGTCCCATTTTATTGCTGGTGAAGCACTGAGCGACTAAATAACTTGTCACACAAGGCGTCTGTAGCTGAAGCCAGAGCTTCTGACCACAAGACCAACACGCCTCTCATTACTGCGGGTGCTGGATTAATCTATATTTCTCTGTCTTGCTTTGTTTGCCACTTGCGCAGTTCTCCTCTAACGTGACCTGTTTCTTGGGTTCTTTCAGGAACGACCTTGAGAGGAAACCTCAAAAATGCAGCAGAGTGAAAAAATGAATCACCTTGTGGGGAAGAAAAGGAGAAATTCTGATTAAAGGAGCAAGCGCTGGCCAGCGCATTATGACCTTGTCTACAGGGAAGGCCGAGCTGCGCAGCCTTCAACAGGAACAATAACACTGTGGGGAAGACCCGTGAATGGTGGAAGAGACTTGGGGTGGGGGTTTTCTGTGTGGGGAGGGTCCTATTTCCACCTCTCCTTCTCCCCATGCCAAGTTCTGGATGTGCCCTGTGAAAGTTTTTGCCCTGGAAGAAAGTCAGTCTTGCCAGTTGAAAATGAGACACTTTCAAATGAACTTGCTTCTCATCTGTGTGGCAACTGCCACAGCCATCCCTGTAGTGCCCTGGAAGGTGAAATGCCCACTGCAGTGTGTGTGTCAGATCCGACCCTGGTACACACCCAGGTCTGTGTACAGGGAGGCCGCCACTGTGGACTGCAATGACTTGTTCATCTCCACTGTGCCCGAGAGCTTGCCAGAGGGCACACACACTCTGCTCTTGCAAAGCAACCGCATCACCAGGGTGGACCAGAGTGAGCTGGACTATCTGAAAAACCTGACAGAGCTGGACCTGTCGCAGAACAGCTTCGCCGACATCTGGGACTTCAGTCTGAAGAACATGCCTCAGCTGCTGAGCCTCCACCTTGAAGAGAATCAGCTGGCTGAGTTGTCCGATAACAGCTTCTCTGGCCTGGCCAACCTCCAGGAGCTGTATCTGAACCACAACCAACTGCGTAGGATTTCCCCACGGGCCTTCTCAGGCCTCAGTAACCTCCTTCGGCTCCACCTCAACTCCAATCTCTTGAGGACAGTTGACAGCCGCTGGTTCCAGGTGCTCCCCAACCTGGAGATCCTCATGATTGGAGGCAACAAGGTGGATGCTATCTTGGATATGAACTTCAGACCTCTGTTGAACCTGAGAAGCTTGGTTCTGGCTGGAATGAACCTGAGGGAGATTTCAGATTTCGCCCTGGAAGGGCTGAGAAGCCTGGAGAGTCTGTCTTTCTATGACAACAAGCTGGTGAATGTCCCCAAGCGGGCGCTGCAGCAAGTCCCTGGCCTTAAGTTCCTGGATCTGAACAAAAACCCTTTGCAGAGGATCAGGCAAAGTGACTTCACGAATATGCTACACCTCAAGGAGCTGGGACTTAACAATATGGAGGAGCTGGTTTCCATAGACAAGTTTGCCTTGATCAACCTCCCTGAGCTGAGCAAACTGGACGTGACCAACAATCCCAAGCTGTCCTTCATCCACCCTAGCGCTTTCCATCACCTGCCCCAAATGGAGACCCTGATGCTCAACAACAATGCCCTAAGTGCCTTGCATAAGCAGACGGTAGAGTCCCTGCCCAACCTGCAGGAGATCAGCATCCACAGCAACCCCATCCGCTGTGACTGCGTCATTCGCTGGGTCAACAGCACCGAGAACCATATCCGCTTCATCGAGCCCCAGTCCACACTGTGCGCTGAACCCCCGGACCTGAAGAGGAGGCACATCCGGGATGTTCCCTTCCGGGAAATGACCGACCGGTGCCTGCCTCTGATCTCCACCAAGAGTTTCCCCTCCCAGTTGGATGTGGCAGACAACGAGAATATCTCACTACATTGTAGGGCCCTGGCGGAACCAGAACCAGAGATCTACTGGGTCACACCTTCTGGGGTCAAGCTGATCCCTTACTTGGAGGATGGGAGGTACAAGGTGCACCCTGAAGGGACACTGGAAATTCACAAGATAACTGCACAGGAGGCTGGGCTGTATACCTGCGTGGCCCAAAACCTCATCGGCGCCGACACCAAGAGTGTCAGCCTGATGGTCAACAGCTCCTTCCCTCTCAGCATGGACAACCTGGAGCTCCTGGTGAAGGAAGTCCAGGCTTACCATATCCTTGTCACCTGGAAACCTCACCTCAACACAGTCTCCTCCAATCTCACCTGGTCCAGCTTCTCCTTCAGCTCCAGTTTGGATGTGACCAACGTGGCCCGGATCCCTGTGGGCACCCACCTGTATAATATCACCCGACTCCACCAAGGCACAGAGTACTGGGCCTGCCTTCACGTGGCCTTCGTAAACTTGCAGTCCAAGGTGGCCTGTGTGAATGCCAGGACTAAAGAGGCTGGCTACGGCTACCAGTACCTGGAGAGCAGGCAGAGTGTCTTGACGGTGCTGGCCTTCTGCATCTTGCTGCTTTCAGTCAGCCTGGTGGGCCACTGTGGCTTTGGTTCCTACAGGCCACAGCCTGGGAGCCCTGGGAAGCTGCTCCTGCGCTGCCCGCCATGGAACCCGGGCTCGTCCTCTGTGCGTGTGGTCTACCCTCCTTTCATCAAACACTGGGATCAAGGGAGGCCTGGGGAGAAGCTCCTAGCCATGGAGGTGCAAGCAACGCCACTGGACTCTTGAAGGTCAACTCTTCGGAGGGGTGTGGAATTGGGGTGGCGATTCTGGGGGTCGGGGAGAAGGCAAGTGAAACTATTTTTTACCAAAAATAAAAAGACTTGACTGACAAACAAAACAGCATGGCAAGTGGAGAGGGACATGGCCAACATCCAGGCCTTGTGGTGCCCCTCTGCCCCCATGCTCCGCCCAAGGCACCCATCAACATTTGTCCAAACAGATTGTTTCTCTTACAGGCAACCTGCTGTTACTGGAGGAAAGGTCAGCACAGACAAGGCCAACGAAATGCAATGCCCAGAGCAGAGAGTATGAGCAAGAACAGTCATATTGTAGAAACACAGATGACACCAAGCCCCCGGCAACCCAGATGTTAGTCCACTAGCCGGATGGTCCCTGTCTTGGAAATACACAAAGGCCTTTCCCCTTTGGACTTTTTTTGTGTGTACAGCCATAGGTAACCATGACTCAAACTTGCCAGCCCCCTTATTCGCTCACCTACAACCACAAGGAACAAAGTGGGGAGGGGGGAAAATGACAGTTGGGCTAAGGAAACACGGCTGCTGCTGCTGCTGTATCTCTTAACTGGCTAGTGAAGTCTTCGTGATTCCGGCTGGATTCCGCCGTGAAAAGCCAATAGGATCCCATAACCCAAGAGCTTGATTTCAAGGCTATTTTGTAAACTTTTGTGGATAATGTTACCAAAAAAAAAAAAAAAAAAGGAAATTCTTGCTTTTCTGTTTTTGTAAAAAAAAAAAAAATAAGGAAACACAAAACCTTTGTACACTGGTCTACAGTGTGAAGGGTTCGTGATAGAAAAACATTGCTGCAGAGATGAAGGGTGGGGGCGGAGGTATGGCAGGACGAAATCTTTGATGTGACAGAGGTTCTAGGAACTAAGCGTCTTACTTCCAAATAGCTGCACTTTGCTCTCTGCACGTATCCCACTGCATAACTTGAAACATCCCGGGAGATGAAAGTGAGAAGATGCTTTATGGGTGTGAAGGGAATAAATATTCTGGTCTCCAATGCTGTCATCACCTCTCTTTCTCTGATAAGCAATTAAAATTGCAAATGAAACATACTGGTGGACAGCATGAGTCTCTCCCCCCCCCCCCCGCCCCCTTCTGTTTCTAATTATGCCATACCAAGGGATGATGCTGTCTATAGAATTTCAAATCAGTGAGCTTGGGAGAGTCAGCTCCCCTTCGCTAGTGGTATATGGATGTTTTTATTTAAAAAACTCATTCGTTTACTTTTAAATTTCTAAGAAGCCTTTAATTGGGGGAAAGGGGAACAACATGGAAAGAGAAAGGAAGGACAGGTGAGTTGGTTGATGGAGAAATAGATGGATAGCTAGAAAGAGAGTGATAGAAAGAAGCCACCAGAAAAGGGTCAGTGTACATTGACACCAAAAATAATTTTCCCACCAGGAAGTATAATGTTCATGGTTATGAATGTTGCTTTACCTTTCAAGATCTGGGCAAGATGGTATTTGTAAGGAGACAGAAGACAAATGAGTTGGTTATCTGATATCTGAGACCAGCACCTATGGTGCCCTGGTGTACTAAAAGTTCCAAGTTAAAAGGCATGGGGAGAGGAGTAGCAATTTGAACGAGACACATGCATGAGCTGATCCGATGCACCCTCATCACCATCTTTGTAATGACCTGCCATCGTCCATGCACTAACAGCAGCAAATTTGGACAGGACCAAAGCCTTTTGAAGTCCAGGGGTTGTGGAGCAGGCCCTTAGACCAGGCGGTCTGCATAATGCTCTCTGCTCCACATAGTGCTCCCCATCCATTGTGGGGCACATAGCGCCCATTGCAAGTATTAAGAAAAGCTCTGCCATAATCATGTACAGTTTTTTGATGTGGTAGAATGGCATAGGGAGAAAAATCTCCCCCTAGATCTAGCAGTGGGGTGCACTGGCAGAATAGTGTGTGTGACAGGCCCCTGGACTAATAACAGGAAGCTAAAGGTCAGGACTGAAGGCTTCAGGAGAGCTTTGCAAAGGAAAGTTGCCCAGCCCCTGGCTGTGCTATAGTTGTCTCTTGCTAGGATAATAAATCCCTCTCTTTCCTCCAGAACCAAATCTGTCCCCTCAATTAAAAAGTACAGTGCCAGAGGGAAAATTTCAGCCAGGTTCACTGTAATCACCTGAAACAAAACGTGATGTACCAGCAAATAAACAAGGCCCAGAGATCAAAGTGTATATGGCTAAGCTTTGCTGGAGCATCTGTAAACAAAATAATGTCTTCCTCCTTTGGGAGGGGCTCTGAGTTGATCAGAGAGAAGAAATAAAATGAAGATGAAGAGAGATTCCCCTCCTGATTCTTCTGAGCCCAGCCTAGGGATAATGGCAGACGGATACCTTCTGCGTGGAGGGGTGTCAGAGAGAGGCATTCATTAAAAATTAAAATGGCCTGGGATGTGAAGTCCCAGCCTCCACAGTTTGCTATCCCTGTCGAGGTGAACACCAAGGAGATCAATGAAAAGAAGCCACTGTGACAGAGTGTGTGTGTATGTCTTGTTCTCTTTCATTCACACACACACAGCTGACTCCTCTACTCCGCAAGCATCATCGGTGATGGTCAATTTTGGGGGCTGCACAACCATTGCTAAGTGGGCCCTGGCTAATTTGCATAGACATCCTCATGAATGTTAAGATGCACAAATCAATGAGGGCACCGTGCCCTGCTTGCCTCGATAAAGGAACAGACACTGCTTGCTCCTGCAAGTTCACCAGCAACACATGCCGGCAGCCCTTCCAGTTCTGTCCTTCCTCTGTAGTTATAGGAAGGCTCTTGGATGCCTTAAGCCACCTGTTTAAAGCCATCCCTGCTTTAGAATACCCTGATAGTCTGTTCTCCCCCTCCCCGCCCCCTTCACAGGAAAGAAGCCACTCAAATGGAACTGTCAAGACACTACCACCTTCTCTTGATGCAAAACCCATCAGCTCATAACTGGCTGCCTTAGCAGAGACACCAAGGACTGACTGGGCCTTAGAGCCTGCACTTTTCTCTCAAGTCCAGAGGAGGCTGCTCCAGGCTGGGGATGAGGTGTGTTGGTGGAGTAGGCGGGGGAAGCTTGCACTCTTCATAGTGGCTGGACTATTCCTTGGATAAACAGAAACTGGAGAATGACTCCCCTTTAAAAAAAATGGACATGCTGCTCTCCCAGTCAGAACTTGGGAGAAACGCGCAAGAAAATGGCACATCCTCCCAAAGCAAGACAGCCCACCTACACACCTGCCTGATGCTGTGCTGCAATGCAATGTCCTTACCACTTAAAACTAGAAGGACTATTTGACATGATGGAAGAACACTGAAGAAATTATGAGATTGACACAGCCTGTGCAGGTAACTTCAAGTGTGGGATTCCATGGCCCAGTCCTCTGTGACCTGCCTAATCTCAGACTTCTACTCTTCTGTGCAGAGTTGGGCTCCAACCCCACACCCCAGTACCTCACCCCTGCCCTGAACTCTGGAGGATTTGATATCCAGATGGGAGGTTTACAGCTTGGCTCTGTCTCTGCGTTAAAGTTACGAGTTTTGTTTACTGAATCCTCTTTCCCAGCTGGGACTGGCAATGTGGTTCTGCTTCAAACATCATAATAAAAGATTGTCCCCACCAGGCGTACAAACATAACAATTACTGTGTTCATGTCCCAGCTGGGAGCAGTGGGCAGGCGCCTACAGTGTGATGCCAGAATAACTCATCCCACGCAAAGCACGCCCCTCTCTCCCTGGGCTGACACCACTGCATGGAGTTTGCCTCTTACCAGCTGAAAGAAAAATGCCAAAAAAGTAGAGAACAGTTTAATTCCCAAAACCATGGAAAGAGCCTGCAAGCTCGTCCAGAGTGGATGAAACTGGAGCCTGGATGTCTCACTTGGGAACTGCAAGACCTTGGGCAAAGGGCTACCACCAGCACAATTGACACCAGGGCAAATCACGCTGGAACACTTCTGTGCACTGGGGACAGGTCAGCACTTAAAACTTTTGCTAGTATAGCAATGTCAGCTTGGGATGTGGTTATTTTTATGACATTTCTATACTGGCAAAAGCCCTAGTGCAAACATTGTTATACTGGAGACAAAAAATGCTTTTGCCTGTATAGCTAATTTTGTTTGGGAACTGGGTAAATTATATTGGCAAAAGCACTCTTTGGCTGGTATAAGCTAGGTCTACACTGGGAGGGCTTTGCTGGTCTAGTGGTACTGGTATAACTATACCAGCAAACCTTTCCTAGGGTGCGTCCACACTACCCGCTGGATCGGCAGGTAGAGATCGATCTATCAGGGATTGATTTATTCATCTCACCTAGATGCAATAAATTGATCCCTGCCGCGCTCCCCGTCGACTCCGGAACTCCACCACGGCAAGAGGCAGAAGCGGAGTCGACGGGGGAGCTGCGGCCGTCGATTCCACGCCATGAGGACGGGAGGTAAGTCAAAATAAGATACATTGACTTCAGCTACACTATTCTTGTAGTTGAAGTTGCATATCTTACATCGACATCCCTCCCCCTACCCCCAGTGTAGACCAGCCCTTAGTGTAGACTAGCCTAGGGCTTTGACAAGGCTATTGCATCTAAAGACGGATGCATGATAATTCCCTATTGGGCAGACGCTTCTGCTGCAGCCTTCTCTGTTCCATTATTCTATATGATAGCTCTTACCAGCCACAATTTAGCCAACAGGCCCTAATCAGCAAGGCACTTAATCACGTGCTTGGGACCATTGAAGATTTGCCATTAGCTTCAATAGGACAGGCTGAAAGCTAAGTATGTGCTTAAGGACTTCGTTGAATGGAAGCCACTCTGGAGATTCTGTAGGATCCCAAGTGCCTTCGAATTACTCACGTATGTAAAGTCAAGTGTTTGGAGGGTCAGGGCCTAAATATCCTTTCTCTTCTGCCTTTCTTTACACTGGGGAAATTTACAAAAAAATCCCCACTGGTTTAGCTGGATCAGTGTGAGATCAGTTGGGAATATTAGCCTGTAAATTTCCCAGGACTAGACATGTCTTTGATTTAATTCCATTCCTCCCAGTTATATAAAAAACTCCCTTATTAATCAGTCACGGGGTGATATTTTCACCTCTCTCCTCCGCCATTTGAGATGATCTTGTTCCTACGCATGGCAGAAATGTAGCTAACCCTCAAGCAAAACAAACAGACAGCCCTTTTAAAGGCTGTAATTTTGTAGGTGTAGGGAAAGGACATCTGTGATCATTACTATCATTACTGCTAATGTTACACTGGGACCGGAGGTGATTCAACAGCTGTTTGGTTTGTTTATTTTAACCTACAACTAATTCCTGCAAGCAGAAGATTCTATTTGTTTATTTCTTCTTCTGTTTTCTCAATTGCTCTCAGCTGAGTTTGGGAATCACAGTGATACTTATGGAGCTTCAGAATATAATTAATACAAAAATACACCATTCTGATTGCCAGCACTGACACACTGAATTGTTCTGTCCTCTATGGATGCTTTCGTTCCCCCCACTCTTGTCTGCTCTGGGACCACAACTGTACTAGCTAAAACCCAACTGTGCTGGCTACAGCTGGGTTTAAACAGTAGTCAGAGCAGGACACTGGGAGTTGGGAAGCCTGAGTTCTGTTCTTGACCGCCACTGATTCACTTCCTGACCTTGGGCAAGTCACTTAGCCCAACATTTTCAAAAGTGGCTGCTGATTTGGTAGGCTTCGGTCATTTGACAGCCCAAACTGAGAGTATATGGGGTTGACTTTCAGAAATGCTGACCTGCCATGGCTCAGCGCCTATGAAAAACATGTCCTAGGGTCAAAATTTGCAAAAGAGCTCAGCAGCCATCAAGCCCTGAGTGCTGACAAAAAGCTGGCTCCTTACAGAATTTTGATGCCTGAGCTCTTTGGATAATCTGGTTCCATGGGTTTCCAGCTGGGCCCCCAAAATGAATGGGCACTTCAGAAAACATTGACCTCTGCTTCTCTGTGCCTCAAATTCATCCTCTCTGAAGTGGGGACAATGATACTACCCCCCACTCCCAAACGCTTTGAGATCCTCATCTGAAAAGCACTGTGTGGAATACACGATTTATTTTTGTGATGATGGTCTGATTCTCATAGTTTCCATAACCAGTGGGGTTTTTTCTTCTGATCATTATGCTAACTAAATAGTACCACGGACCCTGTCTATCCTGGCTGTACAACCAAAGTCAGCAACTGTGCTTAAATACAATTTAAACTCAACTGTGGTTAAACCACTTTCTTACAGGTTTGACCAGCCAATGCAGAGAGAGTCAAACTATATTAGTATAGAATGGTTCAGCTAGTCACGTAGACTGGAACAAATGGATAACAGCTGACCTAGTCCTGTCTCCTATTGAACTTTAAGGGGCCAATTCTTCATCTGCTCTGGTATCTTTACTCTGACAAAGGCCACAGCTAGATGCTAAAAAGGAAGTCATAAACCCCTTGCCCCCATGTTCATTTCATGGTGAAGCATAGTATGATTGAGAAGGAGCTGTAGCTGGTAAAGTGTTCTCTGCAGCCTGAGGACTGATACCCTTGCCTAATTTTTATCCTAGCTAATGTAACTGTAGAAGATAATCATCCCACAGTGAAATTCACCCCTGTGCAGAGGGCCTGCCTGAAACCTTTGCACCACTTAAGTCCTATTTTGAAGGGCTTACGTGCGTTGTACAAATTTCTGTGCACAAGGTTAAATTACACCTTAAGTGTCTAGCCTCTTTTGTGCAACTTAAGTTGTTTGCCTCAGTAACGTCACACACATGGCTGTTACTTCCACTGTCTGTTTTAACCTTGCTTCCAAAAATGCATTTTCCTTTCACCTGCTTGGAATGTGTTCCTTTCTGAAATGACAGAGTGGCTTATTGTTCTTGTATTAGCTGATGGCATAAACAAGGGCACCAGTCTACCTTGCTCTCCCCTATTCATTTTGCACAGCTCTCTGCCATTTTCTCTCCTCCTTTCCAAAGCAAACAGTCCTGGTCTTTCTGATTGATGCAAGAGGGGACAGCCTGATTACAAAGAAGAAGCATCTATTTAAATACAGAGATCTGTGATTGGAGTGGGAAAACATACAAATGCAACTGGGTTTGGGTAGAGCACTATTATCTCTGCAGCAATTCTAGAGCATGGCACTAGCTCCACCATTCCAAATGTTTTTAGAAGGAGCAGCATTTTAGCCCTAAGAAAAGTAATCAATGGATATCACTTATCATGTGAGCAGGCTAGGCAAGCTCTGTGGGTGCCCTTTAGTCCTGTCTTGGCACCTTTCTGCTGTATCAGTTCTGCCCCCCTTTCCTAACTCTGCTAATGCACCTCAGTTCCCACCTGCAGCTCCCTCTTGTATTCTAGTTGTCATTCCTCCAAACTGCCTGCTGATGCTCCTCATTCCTGATCTGCAACACATACTAGTTCTAGCCCTGGGCTTCCATACTGGAAACCAACTCAGCTCACCCCAATAAACCCACTGCAGGGTCGGATGGAGTCAAAGCTCACATATACTGAACTTGGCAGGGGAGCCTGAGGAAATTCTTTCCAACCAGCCTATGCACGAGAGAGACCAGAATGAGCCCAACTCTCTGAACTGGCCATAAAAACAGCCCAGCTCTGCCTGCATGAATCATTGTCTGGAAGGTGCCACAGTGATAACATTACTGATCAGGCAGGACTAGTCCAAGAATGAACCTTGCTCTGTGAATTATAACAGCTGCAAAGTTTTATATGGCCCCGTGATTGGGATGTATGGGTTCTCACCCTGTCGGATGCTGGATCGTACAAATGAAACAGTCATGCAGATGTAATTTTTTGACTGTCAGGAATAAGTCACCTCAGGATGTTGTCTCATGGGGAGAAAGAAAAATGGCTTTTCATTGATAGGCTCCCCTGGTATTCCTCGCCTTCCTTTAAAAAGCCCATTGGCTTCTGAGCTGACACAGCAGGATTGCCCAGATAGGAATGCCAGATCAAAACCCCTTGGATCTTGGAGGTAGTTAGGGTGACCAGATGTCCTGGTTTTATAGGGATAGTCCTGATATTTGGGGCTTTGTCTTATATAGGCACCTATCACCCCCCAACCTTTGTCCTGATTTTTCACACTTGCTATCTGGTCACCCTAGGGGTAGTTCAGACCTCAGCTTTGTGGCTTGGTCCCAGTCCCTACAACACAATCCAGACTGGAACATTAGCTCTACTATCACTTTCCCGCCTCCACCTCTTCCAAACTTCCGATCTGGATTTGGAGCCAAGTTCTGCAGTGAGGGCATTCAAACACTGAGGGGAATGCTGGCAACTTTCCAAAGTGCCCCAAACCCACATACAAATGCACTGAAAAGAAATGCAATTGAAAAGAAATGCACACAGCCCTAATGGTTGCTTGTACTTGTCTCTTGCCTCTGCCTCAGTGAATATAAATAGTGTGCATTTACCAGCAATACAATCCTGCCTTTGATCAGCTTTGTCCTTGTCACCCTGAAGTTACTGGGAGACGTATTTTAGGACTCTGTTGGACACACTTTCACATATATGCCCCTCTACCTCAAATCAGCTTTGCAAGCTACACCTGTAAGGGATGTGGTTTACGTGCAGCCCTGGGAGAGCTCTCTCCCAGCGCTGGCGCTCCGACTACACTCACACTTCAAAGCGCTGCCGCTGCAGCGCTCCCGCAGCGCTGCCGGGGCAGCGCTTTGAAATTTCAAGTGTAGCCATACCCTAAGACAAGAAGTAACAGGCTTAATCTGCAGCATGGGAGATTTAGATTAGATATTAGGAAAAACTTTCTAACTCTAAGGATAGTTAAGCACTGGAACAGCTTACCTAGCAAGCCTGTGGAATCCCTGTTCTTGGAGGTTTTTAAAGACCAGATTAGACAAACATCTGTCAGGGATGGTCTGGGTTTACTTGGTCCTGGACTAGATAACCTCTTGCGGTTCCTTCCAACCCCACATCTCTATGATTCCATGAAATCATCCCTCTCCATCAAAGAATTCACTAATATTGATTTAATGAAACTTAAACACAGGCTTAAAATTAAACCTGTGATTAAATATTTTGCTGAATCAGGCCCTTTATGGCCACTACATGGAGAGGCATAGCCCTCAGCCTGCCAGGGCCTAAAGGCAGGACACAATGTGTGCCAAGGATCCAAAATTAGGGACACACAACTATGATTCCTGAAGAGAACTCAGAATGCAGTGGGATATAGTAATCTAGTGCAAATGACTCAGTGATCTCATTTCATTATCCTTTATTTCTGATGTGTGAGGAGACCCCCAAATGTGTGTGGAACAGTATGTAGCTTTGGGTCTAAAATTAATGACATTTGAGCGGCATGCAGAAAGGCTGTCTTCTACAGTAAAAAATTAGTCTTGGTCAATTTAATAGATTATATATTTGCTAAAGATTCTTTCATTATCACATTCAAGTTGCATTTCCTGCAATAGGAAACTTGGGTCAGATTTTCAAAGAGCTCAATATTCATTTAGACACCTAGCTAAGTGGCTGGATTTTCTGGAGAGCCCAGCATGTTGGATGCTGAGCTGATCTGAAAATATTTTCAAGTGTCTGTGACCTAGGCACTTCAGGGCCAAAGTCCCACAGACTTTCAGTGAGATTTAGGCTCCTTGAGTAGCTGTCACTTTTGAAAATGGGACTTAGGCATTTTTGAAAATGTTACACCAGGCCTCTATTTAAATGGGAAATGAGCTATTTTGAAAATCTGGCTCCTTTGTCTACATGCAAAGTCACCCTGGTTTAACTAAAGGTGTAATTTAAAATCATTTCAGTTAAACCAATGAAATGGGCTGGGTGGACACCCTTAAACTGATATACACTTGGCTCATATTGATTTAGCTTAAATCAGTTAGGAACAGGTTTCAATAAAACTGAAATAAACCATTTTTAAACCAAAATAAGATTGTCTATACAGGATTTTGAACTAAACTGGTTTAAAAATCAATTTAAATTAAATCTTTTCGGTACACCTTCTGAGTCTAGAGACTTCAAGGGAATACATAGCACAGGACAGGCTGTGTGACACAGGGCTTGGCTACACTGGAGAGTTGCAGCGCTGGTGGTGGGTTTACAGTGCTGCAACTTACTCACCATCCACACTTGCAAGGCACATACAGCGCTGCATCTCCCTGGCTGCAGCGCTGGCTGTACTGCTCTGCCTGGGGTATAACGATTGCAGCACTGGTGATGCAGCGCTGCTCTGCCAGTGTGGCCACCAAAAGCGCTGTAATTGGCCTCCAGAGGTATTCGGAGGTAACCCAGAATGCCTGTTCAGCCACTCCCAACAGCGCTGCAAATGCTGCAAATGTGGCCACACTGTAGCGCTGGTAGCTGTCAGTGTGGCCACACTGCAGCGCTTTCCCTACACAGCTGTACAAAGACAGCTGTAACTCCCAGCGCTGTACAGCTGCAAGTGTAGCCATACCCCCATTCTGCCACCTTTACACTGAGTATGAGAATAGTCCCACTGCTTTCATTAGGGCTACTCATGGAGTAAGTTGTTATTTAACAGATGAAATTCCCCCTGTGCAATGGGCCACCAGTTAATTCCAACCTAAATCCTATGTTACACACAAGTCATCAGCAGAGATGGGCCCAAGCTGCCAAGTTCCCAGCTACAGCAGGACACTTACATACCCCAAATTCATGCATGCTGGTATTTGGGGTTCCATGCTGAATACGCAGAGTTCCCCAGAGCCAGGATCTGAGCTTGCCCACATTTTGGGAAACAACTGAAGGTTTGATATCTGGGGTTCATTGCAGCAGAAATATCCAACTGCTCCGGAGTGGCGGTCAGATCTTGGATGTGGTGCAGCAGGCAGACCCAGCCGTGGAGCTGGGATTGGAACCCTGTCTGACATCCCAGCTCTCAAATCCAGGCCTGGGAGTTCTCAGACAGCTGTTGCATCCTGGCCTTCACCCAATGGCTGCTGAAACCTGGTGAGCCTCAGCCAAGGCACCACCCATGGGACGGAAGTGCTGATTGGAAGATTGCCCAGCTTCACCGACTAGTCCAGCCATGCTATTTAAGCCAGACGGAGGCACAGGAATTCATCTGAGTAACTGAGGGTATGGCTACACTTGAAATTTCAAAGTGCTGCTGCGGCAGTGCTTTGAAGTGTGAGTGTGGTCGGAGCGCCAGCGCTGGGAGAGAGCTCTCCCAGCGCTGCACGTAAACCACATCCTCTACAGGTGTAGCTTGCAGCACTGGGAGCTGTGCTCCCAGCGCTGCGGCACTGATTACACTTAGGCTTTGCAGCGCTGTATCTTGCAGCGCTCGGGGGGTGTTTTTTCACACCCCTGAGCACGAAAGTTGCAGCACTGTAAAGTGCCAGTGTAGCCAAGGCCCCTGGATGATTCCCTGTTGCTGCTGCTGTTGCATTGGACCCTGATTGTGCCTGGGCCCAACCCTCTTCCTGATTCCTAATCCTTTCCTGCCTCATTGGTGCCTTTATCAGAGGGTAGCCGTGTTAGTCTGGATCTGTAAAAGCAGCAAAGAATCCTGTGGCACCTTATAGACTAACAGACGTTTTGGAGCATGAGCCTCCTGCTCCATGCCTAAGCCTTGCCTCTCCTCCAGTTCCTGCCCTTACACCTTGCTTCCAACCATATCAGTCCTGGCTCTGACTTCTGGTTCTGGCATTGGGTATCCAACCCTCAGCTTCAATTCCTGCCTCTAACTCTGTTAATCAGCAATTGACCCTGGTGCTGACCCTCAACTCCATTCCCCAGCTGGACATCTGCTCTGCCCACTAGACTTGACTCCTTCCCTGGCCACTAGGCCAGACCACCTACGTCCCACTCCCTAACACCCTGGTCCCAAAACAATAGCCTCTACCCACTTAAACTGGAAGAGCTCCCCTAGTGGGAAGCAGTAGTAGGTCCTTTATCTTCCCTCTGGGCTGTCCAATAGAGGCTGATATCATACACATAACCACAGCTAGTATATTACCAATTACCCGTGCTCTCCCAGTGTACCGCTATTAGGAAGCATCTGAAGTTGAGAGTGGAACTGGGTAAACTATATTACCCATGGAGATAAAGCTACACCCTTTTCCTGAAGGCGTTTCCCATTCTGACACGACATTAGCCAGGGGCTGTTACTTAATGCAGAGAAAAGTTTAGGCACAGCAAATTCTTAAGAGCATCTTAACTTCCTTTCAAGGTCAGTCCCTCTGGGAGAGAAAGCATCCACCCATTGAAACACTGAATGAACAGAAAATTGCTCAATCAGGTTTTACTTTTGCAGTCTGCTCCTCATTTATTTGGGAGAATGAGGTTTGCAGCATAGAATAATGGTTGAAGATGTTTCGGAGGGGTGGGGGGAGATTTTTAGATGAGTGTCTGATCTACAATGATGTCTCTAAGCAAGGGCCCTTTAACCTGGAGCACAAAGGCATAACAAGATCCAGTGGCTGAAAGATGAAGCTAGAGAAATTCAAACTGGAAACAAAGTGCAACTTTTTAACAAGCAGGATAATTAACTATTGCAATGGCTTCCACAAGGGTGTGGGGGATTCTCCATCACTGGCAATTCTACATCTGGTTTTCTAAAAGAGATATTCTGGAGCCTAGTTCAACCACAAATTATTGGGCTTGATGCTGGAATTTTATTGGATGAGGTTCTCTGGCCTGTGTTATGCACGAGGTCAGACAGAATGATCCCTTTGGCCTTTAAATCTACAAATCTATTAACAGAAGGAGAGATAGTCTTTCGGGTTCCACTGAGTCTCACTTAAGGGAATACTAATGGGAGTAAGAGAGAAAGATCTATTTGAAGGTCATCTTTGAAAATACTTCTCCCCTCATCCTGCCCCAATCAGGTTTAACACCTGTGCTGTGGTTTCTTTCCCATAAACCACAGTCCTTAGTGGCTTTTTGTCCACCTCCTACCCTGCCCCTCATTCCTGTTTTACTTCTATTCGCTTTCGGAATAATGGTGAAGCAATCGCTACTGCTCCTTCTGCCCTTTCTCCCCCTCTTTTTCAGTGTAAACAGCATTGTGGATTTCATAGGCAACTTAGCTTCTTGACAAATCCAGTTGAGAACATTGTGAGCCAGATTCTATTTTAAGCACCTAATAAAAATGTTTTTGGAATAAACCCATGGCTGTGTCCTTCTTTTGCAAGAACCTTATTATTGGCATTATAGAAGCACCCCAAACCCCACCACTGCAGTAGGCATTGTCCACACACATAATAAGAGGAGAAAAGGGCAAAGGGTGGTGGGGAAAGTGATTTACCCAAGGTCCGTGGTAGAGCAAAGGATAGCTCCCAAGTCTCTGGACTGCTAGTCCAGTGCCCTATCCACTGGGTTATACTGCCTCTCACGAGAGTAGTGTTTCTACCATTATTCCTTCAAAGAAGGATATACACTTTGCCCCAGGGCCGCCCAGAGGATTCAGGGGGCCTGGGGTCTTTGTTGGCGGGGGGGGGGCGGGTCCTGGGGCGGAAGGACCACCCACCGCCGAATTGCTGCCGAAGACCCAGAGCGGAAGAAGCGAGTGAAGGACCCTGCTCCAGGGACCCCAAAAAAGTCTCGTACCATATTGCCCCACTTGCTCCCCCCCCCGGTGGTCCTGCTTTGCCCAAAAGAAGTGCTTTGCTGAACATGGATAGAATTACTCACATACTTATAGTTAAACCCATGCTTAAGTGTTTTGCTCAGTCAGGGCCTTTAATCTCTCCAGGGGTATGTCTACACTATGGGATTATTCCAATTTTACAGAAACCGGTTTTTTAAAACAGATTGTATAAAGTCAAGTGCAAGCGGCCACATTAAGCACATTAATTCAGCAGTGTGCGTCCATGTACCGAGGCTAGCGTCGATTTCCTGAGCGTTGCACTGTGGGTAGCTATCCCATCGTTCCCGCAGTCTCCCCAGCCCATTGGAATTCTGGGTTGAGATCCCAGTGCCTGATGGGGAAAAAAACATTGTCGCGGGTGGTTCTGGGTACAACCTCACCCCTCCCTTCATGCAAGTAGCAGACAACCGTTTCGTGCCTTTTTCCCTGGGTGAACTGTGCAGACGCCATTCCATGGCAAGCATGGACCCTGCTGAGCTCAAGACAGCAATCATGGACGTTTTAAAGACCTCGCGCATTCTCATGCAGTCAATGCTGAACCAGGACCTGCAAAGCCAGGCGAGGAACCGGCAGCTATGGCAACGTGGCGACGAGAGTGATGAGGACATGGACACAGAATTCTCTCAAACTGCGGGCCTCTGCGCTTTGGAGATCCTGCTGGTAATGGGGCAGGTTCTAGCCATTGAACGCCGATTTTGGGCCTGGGAAACAAGCACAGACTGCTGGGATCGCATAGTGTTGCAAGTGTGGGACGATTCCCAGTGGCTGCGAAACTTTCGCATGCGTAAGGGCACTTTCATGGAACTTTGTAGCTTGCTTTCCCCTGCGCTGAAGTGCCAGAATACAAAGAGGAGAGCAGCCCTCACAGCTGAGAAGCGAGTGGCAATAGCCCTCTGGAAGCTTGCAATCCCAGACAGCCACCGGTCAGTCGGGAATCAATTTGGAGTGGGCAAATCTACTGGGGGGGCTGCTGTAATGCAATTAGCCAAAGCAATCACTAAGCTGCTGCTATGAAAGGTTGTGACTCTGGGAAATGTGCAGGTCATAGTGAATGGCTTTGCTGCAATGGGATTCCCTAACTGGGGGGGGGGGTAGATGGAACCCATATCCCTATCTTGGCACCGGAGCACCAGGGCACCCAGTACATAAATCACAAGGGGTACTTTTCAATGGTGCTGCAAGCAGTGGTGGATCACAAGGGACATTTCACCAACTTCCACGTGGGATGGCTGGGAAGGGTTCATGATGCTCGCGTCTTCAGGAACACTACTCTGTTTAAACGGCTGCAGCAAGAGAATTACTTCCCAGACCAGAAAATAACAGTTGGGGATGTTGAAATGCCTGTCGTTATCCTGGGGGACCCAGCCTACCCCTTGATGCCATGGCTCATGAAGCCATACACAGGCAGCCTGGACAGTAGTCAGGAGTTGTTCAACTCCAGGCTGAGCAAGTGCAGAATGGTGGTAGAATGTGCATTTAGCCGTTTAAAGGCACGCTGGCGCACATTACTGACTCACTCAGACCTCAGCCAAACCAATGTCCCCATTGTTATTGCTGCTTGTTGTGTGCTCCACAATCTCTGTGAGAGTAAGGGGGAAACCTTTATGGCAGGGTGGGAGGCTGAGGCAAATCACCTGGCCGCTGATTACGCACAGCCAGACACCAGGGTGATTAGAAGAGCACACCAGGAAGTGGTGCACATTAGAGAAGCTTTGAAAACCTGGCCAGGGTACAGTGTGACTGTTGTGTTTATTTCTCCTTGATGAAACGTCCCCCCCCCGCGATTGACTCATTCCCTGTAAGCCACCCACCCACCCTCCTTCAATCACAGCTTGCTTTCTAAGGAAATAAAGTCACTCTCATTTAAAAATCATGTATTCTTTATTACTTAATTATAAAAAGAGGGAGAGAACTGACAAGGTAGCCCAGGTGGGGTTTGGGAGGAGAATAGTAGGGAAGGAAAAGGCCACTAAAAAAAATTCATAATAATGAGAGCTTTCTGGTTGGGCTATCCATTGGGGTAGAGTGGGCAGGTGCACGGAGCCTACCCCCATGAGTTCTTACTCGTCTGGCGGGTGAGGAGGCTAAGGAACACAGTGAGGGGGGGAAGGTGGTAATACAGGGGCTGCAGTGGCATTCTGTGATCCTGCTGCAGTTCCTGAAGCTCCACCATATGCCGGACCAGGTCAGTTTGATCACGCAGCAGTCCCAGAGTTGCATCCCGCTGATCTTTCTGCTGCCACCTCTCAGCTCGAGCATCTCTCCTGTCCTCACGTTGGTCCCTCCTGTCCTCATGTTGGTCCTTCCTGTCCTCATGGTTGCTGGCATCTTTCCTGTACCTTGCTACCACGTCCTTCCATTCATTCAGATGAGCTCTTTCATTGCGGGTCACTTCCATGATTTCCGAAAACATTTCTTCTCGTGTTTTTTTTTACATCGCCTTATCTGAGATAGCCTTCGGGATGGAGTAGGGCGGCTTGAAACATTTGCAGCTGCATGAGGGAGGGAAAAAAGGGAGAGAAGTATTTAAAAAGATACATTTTAGAGAACAATGGTGTCATAAACAGATAGTTAAGGGTTAATAGAACAGAAGTACTTCATATCTCTTTTGCCTGTAAAGGGTTAACAAGTTCAGTGAGCCTGGCTGTCACCTGACCAGAGGACCAATCAGGGTACAGGATACTTTCAAATTTTGAGGGAGGGAAGTTTTTGTGTGTGCTGTTAGATTTTGGTTGTTGTTCTCTCTGGGTTCTGAGAGTGACCAGATGTGCAACCAGGTTTCTCTCCAATCTCCCTTATACAGGTTCTTATAGATTCAAAATAGTAAGTACTAGGTGATAAGGCGAGTTAGGCTTATGTTTGTTTTCTTTATTTGCAAATGTGTATTTGGCTGAGAGGAGTTCAAATGTGTATTTGGCTGGAAGGAGTTCAAATTTGTATTTTGCTGAAAGGATTTTAATTTGTACTTGTATACTTAGGCTGGGAGGGTATTCCCAGTGTCTATAGCTGAAAGACCCTGTAACATATGCCATCTTAAATTTACAAAGATAATTTTTACTGTTTTTCCCTCTTTAATTAAAAGCTTTTCTTGTTTAAGAACCTGATTTTTTTTTATTCTGGTGAGACCCCATGGGACTGGGTCTGGATCCACCAGGGAATTGGTGGGGAGAAAGGAGGGAAGGGGGAGAGAAAGGTTAATTTTCTCTCTGTGTTAGGATTACTTTCTCTCTCAGGGAGAGTCTGGGAGGGGGAGAGAGAAGGAGGGGGGAAGGTGGATTTTCCTCTCTGTTTCAAGATTCAAGGAGTTTGAATCACACTGATCTTCCAGGGTAACCCAGGGAGGGGAAGTCTGGGAGAGGCAACTGTGAGGGAAAGGGTTTACTTTCCTTGTGTTAAGATCCAGAGGGTCTGGGTCTTGGGGGTCCCCGGGCAAGGTTTTGGGGGGACCAGAGTGTACCAGGCACTGGAATTCCTGGTTGGTGGCAGCGCTACAAGTACTAAACTGGTAATTGAGCTTAGAGGAATTCATGCTGGTACCCCATCTTTTGGACGCTAAGGTTCAGAGTGGGCAATTATACCATGACAAATGGTCATACTCTTTCATGGTGAACACCACTATTCACCTTACATAGCACATGTGTTTTCACTACAAGGTTGCATTTTTCATCATAATATTGAGTGCCTGCGGCTTTGGTGTTACAGATCACAGACGCAGGTCCAGGCAGCAGAATTCGTCTAGCATGCGGCCATGGTAAGCCATTGTCTTTCGTCTTCTGCAGCCTTCATCTATCCAGTGCCCTCCTTTCCCAAATAGCAAGCAAAGCCCGTTGAGTGCTGCTTCTTTCGTGTTAACGCGCAGCAGCAGAAACCACCCCGTGGCTGGTATCATGGAAGATCACTGCTAAACACCCACCTTCCCCCCCCCAACCGCATGGGTGGTAGCAGGAAAGATCCCTGCTGGACAAACATGGAAAAGCTCAGCGACAATCGCTCCCCCCCACACCCCGCTTGGCTACCTGCAAGGAAGGATTTCTTTAAAGCCACAGGCAAACAGCCCAGTAGGAATGGCCATCTCTGTCCCCTTAATTAAATTCCTGAATTTCAACCAGGTTACCATGAATGATATCACTCTCCTGAGGATAACACAGCGAGATAAAGAATGGATGTTGATTGAATGCCAGCAATCACCAGGACCATACGCAGCTAGGCTTTGTCATGCAATGATACCAGATTACCTGTTACATGCATGGCGTGGTCAAGTGTCCTACCATGGAGGATGGAATAAAGCAGCGCTGCCCAGAAACCTTCTGCAAAGGCTTTTGGAGTACCTCCAGGAGAGCTTCTTGGAGATGTCCCTGGAGGATTTCCGCTCCATCCCCAGACATGTTAACAGACTTTTCCAGTAACTGTACTGGCTGCAAATGCATCCCAAGTCCTCAGGGCAAATTAATCATTAAAAAACGCTTGCTTTTAAACCATGTTTTATATTTACAAGGTACACTCATCAGAGGTCCCTTCCATGGCTTCATTGTCTGGGATAGTTGCTTGGGAGGGCTCGGAGGGTAATTCCGTCAGGGTGAGAAAAAGCTCCTGGCTGTTGGGGAGAACGGAGTGCTGTGTGCTTTCTATAAGCTCATCCTCCTCTTCCTCCTCATCTTTCCCATCCACAGAATCCTCAGCCATGGCTGCGATTACCACCCCCACCTCGGAATCCACGGACAGGGGTGGGGTAGCGGTGGCAGACCCCCCCTACAATTGCATGCAGCTCAGCATAGAAGTGGCATGTTTTTGGCCCTGCCCCGGACTTTCCGTTTGCTTGTTTGGTTTTCTGGTAGGCTTGTCTGAGCTCCTTAACTTTCACACGGCACTGTACTGAGTCCCTGGTGTGGCCTTTCTGCATCATGGCTTTGGAAATTTTTTCAAAAGTTTTTTCATTTCGTCTTTTGGAACGGAGTTCTGTTAGCACGGAATCCTCTCCCCATACAGCGATCAGATCCAGTACCTCCCATGCAGTCCATGCTGGAGCTCTTTTTCGAATCTCAGGAGACTGTGCTGATGAGCTCTGCATGGTCACCTGTGCTGGTGAGCTCTCCACGCTAGCCAAACAGGAAATGAAATTCAAAAGTTCGCGGGGCTTTTCCTGTCTACCTGGCCAGTTCATCCGAGTTCAGATTGCTTTTCAGAGCGGTCACAATGGTGGACTGTGGGATAGCTCCCGGAGGCCAATACTGTCGAATTGCGGCCACACTAACCCTAATCCGACATGCCAATACCGATTTCAGCGCTACTCCTCTCGTCGGGGAAGAGTACAGAAATCGGTTTTAAGAGCCCTTTATATCGATACAAAGGGCTTTGTTGTGTGGACAGGTGCAGAGTAAAATTGGTTTAACGCCGCTACGTTCGGTATAAACGCGTAGTGTAGACCAGGCCCAGGTCTCAGTTCCTCATCTGTAAAATGAGGCTAAGACGCCGTCCTTTCCGCCCACCCTTCGTCTGTCTGGTCTGTTTAGATTGAAAGCTCTTCAGGGCAGAGACTGTGTCTCGCTAAGCATATGCACAGCAACTAGCACCATGGGGCCCGGATCTCAGCTGGGGGATTTTTGTGCAACCGTAACACAACTCATAAATCATGATAACAAATGAAGTGGGGAGAGGTGTGGCAGAGCGGAGCATGCTGCTGTCTGGAATAAGACACGCTAGAATACTTGCTGTGACTGAAGACATGACTAAGGTATGTCGGTGTGTTCAGCTTTTGCAGTTCAGGCTTAAGGGGTTGGAGGATTCAAAAAAATCCCCGGTGATCCAAAAACATCCCTGAGTGCTGTGTAATAGAATTCACTAGAGAAGTGTTTCCTAGGTACGTTAGATCAGATGGGAAGCTGGCTGCCTGCTGAGCCCCAAGACATGGTGGCACCCTGGGGTTTAACTAGAGTAGGCTGCAGGCAGATGCTCCACTCTGCAGGTGGATTGCTTTGGGTTTCATAGGCTGAAAGAGCTGAGAGCACTGATGCATCTGAAGGTGCCTGCAGCAGCCCTCTGTCACTGTGAGCAGGCTGAAAGGCTGGGCTCTTACATTTATCACTTTGCAGAGGAGCGACTCCTTTGCAAAGAAGCCCTTGTGGATGAAAGGTCCAGCAGTTCATTCCATGAGAGCCAAATGGAAGCCAGGTCATAGAGAGACCCTGTGCAATGACACTAAAAGGCCAGAGAGAACCACAGGGACTGTCTTGTGTCCAGCAGCCTCGCTAAAGAATCTCCTTTTCATTCACAGCTGAGTCCTGTCTTCTCTATACTACGAGGGAATCTCGTTATCTCAGTGCCAGCTAAAGAGCATCTCAGATGTTGCCATGAGAGTCCATGGGGGTGGAAGGAGTGGGCAGCAGAGGAGAAGGTGGCCTGTGAGATGAACTGACTGGACACAGCATGGCAAAGCATGGCCAAGGAAGTGAATTACCCATCCAAACGTTCTGCCTTGGTTTTACCAAAATGGTTTGACTTGCATCCACCAATGGCACTGGCTGGGGTTTTAGGTAAGTGGATTGAGTGCTGCTGAAACGTCGGGGGTCCTGCATGCTAAGGCAACTTCTACACTGCGAGGGAGGGGATGGCATGCCCCATCTGGATGAGATATAGTGCGGGTATAAATAGTGGTGCAGCCGTGGCAGCGTGGGCAATGGCCTGGCTAATGCAAACACTCCTGAAAACGGTGGGTGCACACTCTTCCTGGCCAAGCCACACTGCTGCTGCCCCATCTATAGCTATCACCATGTACAATCCAGGGGGAGACACAGCCCAGGCCATTTGTATTCAGTATAGCTAGTCAAGATCAACTCTACACTCCTTGCCCGGGGCTGACCTCAATGAGCTGTACAGTGTGTCTGCATGGCCCAGCGCTCAGCTGGGGCATCAAGGCTCAGCTGTAATACAAATAACAATATTAGCTTTGGGGATGAAGAACTTGCTGTCAATGACACTCTTTAGAGGCCAGGACCTTTTCTCTGCTCTTGTCCCCATGGCTCTGGATGGGGGGAAATGGGGCACCGATGAGCAGGCCATGTTCTTTAACACCATTAGCTGGCATTCATTCTATCACTTTAATGCACTTTGTGTCTGTCACATAGATTCATTCATTATTACAACCCTTTATTTGGCTTATCACCATGGTATCTGAGCTCCTTACAGGGAGACATTCAAGATCTCAGAACAACTCATGGCAGGTACATATTTAACAGTCATAATTAGTCTGATTAAATTAGAATTAAAGCAGGCACCCCTTCCTCTCTTTAGAACACTCTAAAATACATTCAAACTGCAGACGTCCTTGTGAAACATCGGCAGTGTTTCTCATGTGCGTGATAATGTTATTATGAAGCAGGTATGTTACAAAATCCTAGACAGCTTTATAGAATCATAGACGATTAGGGTTGGAAGAGACCTCAGGAGGTCATCTAGTCCAACCCCCTGATCAAAGCAGACCAATCCCAACTAAATCATCCAGGGGCGGCTCCAGGCCCCAGCATGCCAAGCGCGTGCTTGAGGCAGCAAGCTGCGGAGGGTGCTCTGCCGAAGCTGCGAGGGTGGCAGGCAGGCTGCCTTCTGCGGCTTGCCTGTGGAGGGTCCACTGGTCCTGCGGCTTTGGCACGCCTGCGGGAGGTCCTCTGAAGCCACGGGACCAGCGGACCCTCCACAGGCAAGCCGCTGAAGGCAGCCTGCCTGCCGTGCTTGGGGGGGCAAAATGCATAGAGCCGCCCCTGAAATCATCCCAGACAGGGCTTTGTCAAGCCATGCCGTAAAAACCTCTAAGAAAGGAGATTTCACCACCTCTCTAGGTAACTCATTCCAGTGTTCACCACCCTCCTAGTGAAATAGTGTTTCCTAATAGCCAACCTAGACTTCCCCACTGCAACTTGAGACCATTGCTCCTTGTTCTGTTATCTGCCACCACTGAGAACAGCCGAGTTCCATCTTTTTTGGAACCCCCCTTCAGGTAGTTGAAGGCTGCTATCAAATCCCCCCTCTTCTCTTCTGCAGACTAAATAATCCCAGTTTCCTCAGCCTCTCCTCATAAATCATATGCCTCAGCTCCCTAATCACTACCCTCTGCTGGACTCTCTCCAATTTGTCCACACCCTTTCTGTAGTGGGCGGCCCAAAACTGGACACAATACTCCAGGTGTGGTCTCACCAGTGCTGAATAGAGGGGAATAATCACTTCCCCCGATCTGCTGGCAATGCTCCTACTAATGCAGCCCAATATGCCGTTAGCCTTCTTGGCAACAAGGGCACATTGTTTACTCCCATCCAGCTTCTCATCCACTGTAATCCCCAGGTCCTTTTTGCAGTACTGTCAGCGCTCAGCCTGTCGGTCCCCAGCCTGTAGCAGTGCATGAGATTCTTCTATCTTAAGTGCAGGACTCTGTACTTGTCCTTGTTGAACCTCATCAGATTTATTTTGGCCCAATCCTCCAATTTGTCTAGGTCACTCTGGGCCCTATCCCGACCTTCCAGCGTATCTACCTCTCCCTGCAATTTAGTGTCATCCATTAACTTGCTGACGGTGTAATCCATCCCATCATCCAGATCATTAATTAAGATGTTGAACAAAACCAGCCCAAGGATCAACTCCTGGGGCACTCCGCTTGATACTGGTTGCCAACTAGACATCGAGCTGTTGCTCACTACCCGTTGAGCTCGACAATCTAGCCAGCTTTCTATCCACCTTATAGTCCAATCACCCAATCCATACTTTTTTAACTTGCTGGAAAGAATACTGTGGGATACTGTATCAAAAGCTTTGCTAAAGTCAAGCTATATCACGTCCACTGTTTTCCCCATATCCAAAGAGTCTGTTTTCTCATCATAGAAGGCAATCAGGTTGGTCAGGCATGATTTGCCCTTGGTGAATCCATGTTGACTGTTCCTGATCACCTTCCTCTTCTCCAAGTGCTTCAAAATGGATTCCTTGAGGACTTGCTCCATGATTTTTCCAGGGACTGAGGTGAGGCTGACCAGTCTTTAGTTCCCCATATTCTCTTTCTTCCCTTTTTTAAAGATGGGCACTGCATTTGCCTTCTTCCAATCATCTGGGACGTCCCACAGTTGCCACGAGTTTTCAGAGATAATGGCCAATGGCTCTGCAATCACATCAGTCAACTCATTCAGCACCCTTGGATGCATTAGATCCGGACCCATGGACTTGTGCATGTCCAAGTTTTCTAAATAATCCTTAATCTATTCTTCCACCACTGAGGGCTGCTCACCTCCTCCCCATACTATGCAGTGTGTGATCTATGTATCCGAGCATATATAGAACTCGTCTTCTCCAAAGTGCATTAGAAACCTTACCTGATATCCGCCCCCTCCCCCACCTCATGATTATTATCTCCATTGCACAGGTCGGGAGACTGAGGAACAGTGCTTCTGTGACTTGCCGTTGGTCACTCAGCTAGTTAGTACCAGAACTGGAATGAGAACCCAGGAATTCCTGAACCCCACTGGCCCCTTTCAGTGCCTTGCTCGGGCCAGGAGATAAACATTTCTGAGCTCTGGCCTTTCAGTACAGCAATTACCAGAGAACAAAATGAAGTTGGAAATCAGGTAGGAATTGTTTTAATTCATTTATTTCCTTCTAGGTCTTTTCAGAATTCAAAGCTAAAACTGTATCCCCTCTCCACTGGAACAATAGGCCTCGCCCAGCTTGTCCCAATTAAGTGGTTTCTACTGTATTCAAGTGGGCAATTTACTTTTAAATCATGCTTATTGAAAGGCACCAGGGCTGGGAAAGCAGCACAGGGTCAATTTCCAAACTGTCTGGGGTTTGGGATGAATAACCTCTCCACAGTCCTGATTTGCAATTAAACCACTTTGCACATTTCAAATCACATCGGTCTTGGCCCCGTGCAAACACTGTCAGTTGACTCATCAAACGCCCCACTGGACTGTTCTGTATGCCGGGGGACTCAGAGCTGGGCTTCCTGTGCTCAGGAGAGTAAAAAGAACTCAGCCCAGGATGTGACATGCCCCACTGCCGACATAGGAGCGCTTGCAGGCTCCTGCATGGTACAGGGATTTTGAGATGATTTTTGTAGCCCTTGCTCCCTTCCGCAATGCTAACGTTCTATCAGGCGATGAGTAATGCTGCCTGTGCTGTGGTGTAGCATTTAATATGATTTCTGGGCAGGAACGACTGCAACAAAATACAATGGCAGTGCAAACCCGGCCCTGCCTGGTGACCTTTCGAGAACGTTTGCAATTTTAATTTAAACCGTACCTTAGAATGTTCTAAAGCGAGTGTGTGGGCATGGGTGGGTGGGAGGGGCACAATGACCTGCTTTAATGGAATAGTCCATTTTGATTGAGAACAGAGTGCCTGTGGTGTGTTCTGATGAGCTATTGAAAGGCTCCGTCTTGCAGGGGGCCTGGATACCATTTGGATGTGGGGGCGCAAACAAAGGCTTTTAAGAATGACCTAAATGAGAGGCTGTACCTGGACAGTACAAATACCAGCGAATGACAAGCGAGGACTCCCCAGCCCTCTGGTGGTCTTTTTGATTTAAGACACTTGGCTGAAATGTGGAAGATCTGGGTTTGAGCCCCAGCTCTGCCCCAGGCTCCCTCTGGGTCCTTGGGCCAGTCACCTCACCTCTCTATTTCTCCATTTCTCCACGCGCAGAGTGGGGTTGTGAGGATAAGCCTGAGGATCTTTGTGGGATGCTTAGGCGGCACAGTGATAGGGGCCACAGAAGCAGCAGATAGACGTTCCTCAAGCAAAGTCTGAATAACCAGATGAGTTGTAGAGAGTGCCCTGACAGTCACCAATCTCCGGTTCTGTCAGACCAAGACAGGAAAGCCCATTCCCTAGCAGAGGAAGCCAGGGCCCTTGAAGTATAAATCAAGGGAGTGTCATCCATGCTGGAAAGTGGTATTTTCTGTCAGCAAATCACCAGTTTAAAGTGGATCAGAGCAGCTTGGAAGGAACACAGTAAAATCCATACGGGATCAAGCCTCTGTGCTTTAGCAAGTGCCTGACCCAGTGGCTGTAAGATTTTAGGGGGATATCTGGCACCTCCTCTCCAGCTGACCCCTTCCTTCCTGTTGGTTCTAGTGCCTTTCATTCTATAGGCCCTGGAACATCCTGGAGGCAGCCCATCCAGGTTATACACACCTAGACAGACAGATGGACGGACATGTATGGTGTGGGAGTGGTTACTGACCAAGACTTTGGAACAAGCAGAGAATCCATCCTTGTATGCTGAGCCCAGTGCATGCTGGGACAGGACTTTGGGGAAACAGTCAGTACTGTGTGCAGCACGGACAGGATCAACAAAGCAGAGTTATGGACCTGGCTAGTTGGAACCTGGGTGTAAAGACCAGCCAATGAGCAAGGAGATACAGAGAATAGACTAGAGCTCATCTCTGTGCTGATTGGATCTTCACCAGGAAGAGCCTTGATGGTCACAATTAGATCACTAGCCCCCTTGGCTAGTGATTTCCCATTGCCCCTGCCCCTGAGAAGACAGAAGCATGGTTCAGCTTTCAGCAGGCTGACTGGGCTGCATCTGGCCTAGCTGGAGAAGGCATCTGAGATGTCAGGGAGGGAAAGGATGGTACATAAGTCAGGAGGGAGAAAGGCCCAGGAAGGGAGCCAAAGGGAGAGAAGGGTAGTGACCTTTTGCAAGCCTGCAGTGACAGCTCCAGCTTGTACCTGAGCTCAGTTGCGGGCTATCTCTTCGACTAACAGTCTCCAAAGGGCAGAGCTTCGTGTTCAGCTGTCAGCAAGACACCGCTGAATACCGCTGCGAATGGACAGGGTTTTCAAATGCAACAGTGGAGGAGCTGATGGACAAATTCCCCCTCTGGGCTGAGCGGGATCATAAATCATCCAGAAAGCCAAGAGCCTGGCACAGGGAAAAGATGGGCCTCTTCCCCAGGGTAGCTAGTCATGCTGCATTGCTATTGGTGTGAGAGCAGTGCCTACAGGCCCCCTGGTGCACGGCGCTGTACATACACACACTGACTGACAGCGCCTGCCCTGACAAGCTTACAATCAAAACAGGCCAGAGGGAGTGGGAGAAAAGGAGGATTATCATCCCCACGGGAGCTGGGGCACAGAAAGCTTAGATCACAGGGAGCTTGTGGCAGAGCCAGGATTTGGAGCCAGGCCTCCTGAGTCCCAAGCCAGTGCCTTAACCACAAGGCCACCCTTCTTCTCTGTGACAAGTAGTGGTTCCTCCTGATCACCACCCTTACATCTGTGTACAGGGGTCAGCAGCACTTTACAACCTTGGATTTAGCCTCACCACTCCCCTAGGATGATCAACCATGCTTTACAGATGGGGAAACTGAGGCACATTGAGGGGACATGACTTGCCCTAGGACATGCAGCTGCAAAGCCAGGAATATAATCTGGATTCCCCTCCACCCCCCACCAAGAAAGATCCTGGCCAAGAAAGACTCACCTCTACCTAGTCTGCCTCAAATATAGCTCTGACAGACATTAAACTGAAACAGTCCATTGTATGATAAGAATAAAGCTTCCGCTTACAGAGAAACTTTCATCTTAAAAGGGTTTTACACATACATGAGAAAGATTTATCCCGGCCATCTCTGGAGTGGGGGGCAAGGCAACACTACGCCGGCAAACCGACACAGAGACGAAAGGGGAGATTTCCACCCAAGCGCACCAGAACACACCTCCTGATCTCACAAAAAGTGCCACAGGATCCTTAGAGCAGAGAGGAGGTTGGGTTTTTAAGATCACACACAAAACACTCTCCCCTGGGTGAGCTGCATGGAGTTCAGCTTTGCTACCTTGGAAGGACAAAGGGCTAAGTTTCCCTGACGGTCTTGAATATGTGTCACAAGAGAAGAGAGGATGTAGCAGTCCTGATGCAGAGGCGGTTAAGCTCTCCCTTCCAGTTTATAGCAATGATCTTCACCACCCTGAGACAGGCTACGAAACCTTTGTGGCACTATACGGAGGCCCCTTCAACCCTAATCCAGGTGGTGGTTACCAAAGTGTCACCTGTTCTTTCCCAGCAGCTGTAGCTGCTCATCTCTTCAGGGCCATGTTTATTTCTCCACCAAGCACATGCCCTGAGTGCTGATGAGCTGCCTCTCTATGTGATCCAAGCGTGCTTCCCTTTAGGATGCATGGAACAGAGCTAGAGTGCTGGAGCAGCCCAGGTAGCATATGGTCTGCAGCAAAATCCCGGGAAAATGAAATCACAGTGAAAGGAAGTGATGTTCCACCCCAGTGGTACAATCACCACAGGCTGGCAAGGGCTGCTGCTGTGCTCCGCATGCCAGCTGGCAATATGGTACGGACAGACACCCCCAGAAGGGTTCAGACCGACACAAAAAAGCTAGAATGAAATGGGCTCTTCTTTGAGTGCCTGTCTGTGTAAATTCCACTATCAGTGTGAATGCATCCCCATACGCTTTTTTTGGCCAGCAGCATCCATCGTGGCTGCATCTGTGCCCTGAGTGTGCTTGTGCCTCCGGCTGAAGGTATAAAGGGCAGGATGACCCCAACGGTCCTTCAGTTTCTTCTCAGTGCCCGTGGCTACGAGTTGGACCTTGCAGTGTCTCAGGTTCTTTTCTCACTGTGCAGCCTATTCTTCACTGCATACCTAGCTAGGTCCTTTGCAGATAGTTGGTGATCTGGGTTGGTGATTTTTGATAGTTTTACAAGGAAACTTGCTCCTTTGTTTTGCCTGTGAGTTCCTCCCAGTACCAGGCTCAGTCTCCAGACTTCAAAAATTGCCCTTTTTGCTAGACTGTAACACCTCTAACCGACTGGCACCAAGACACTTGCTGTGTCTGGGGTGAAGGGCACATTACAGAGGGACAGGGCCAACTCCAGGCACCAGCGTAGCAAGCAGGTGTCTGGGGTGGCCAATGAAGGGCGGGGGGGGGCGGCACGGCTGGCAATTTGCCAGTGGGGCTGTCACTCACTCTCGGAGCAAAGGACCTGCTGCCGAATTGCCACCGTAGAATGAAGTGGCGCTAGAGCTGCCGCCAATCGCAATCTTTTTTTGCTGCTTGGGACAGCAGCTAGAGCCAGCCCCGCAGAGGGATGTGCCATCTCTAAATCTTTTTCTGAGAGAACCCAGAAAGCTAGGGAGTTTATTTCCAAGATTTCTTTTGGCGAGATCAATGCATCCCTCCTCAGATTCTGGGTGCCTAGGACAGGAAGTTGGCTCATCTTCTACTTTTTCTTTTTGTTTGTCTGTTTGTGAACTATTTATTTTATTTAGGAAGTTTTAACAAGTATACAAATCCTTGCCATGTAAATATCAGAAACAAAACAAACATTACAACAGTTAGTCTAGGTTAAAGAGACATTATACAGGACTATAGGTATCAGATCTTGCTGTTTAGCAGGGTGTTACCATAATACAGAGTGAGCCTCATTACAACATTTAAGGGGCAGAAACTTCAGCACACATCTCCTCTAAAAGTGCTTCCTACTGGCTTCTCTCCCTGTGGGCCGAACTTCTTGCTGCCAAAGATTCATCCTCTTTATCTGATAAAATCTTGGGTGATGGGGGAAGAAAGAGCATCACGTTCACAAGGAGAAGGTCTCCTTCACCAGGTCCTTTCTCTGCGAGCCACAAAACCTCTTGAGACTCAGAGATTAATAGTAGCACAACCCCGAGACCCTCTGGCACCGCATAAATTGCCTGGTACCAACCTCTCAGCTCCGAAGCTTCTGGTACCAATATGTCCGGTGCTGTCTACTTTACTACCAATGCCAGCTGCTTATTTGCAGTGGTGAAGGTAACGAGGACATGAACACTATCAACCACAGCACATTTGGAAGGTGTTTCCAGCACACCAACTGGTACAGCTCCTCTTAGGAAGGACTATGCATCCTCCTCCTGTGAGGGCAGCAGGTTGGTGTCATCCTTGTGCTCCCTGGGGTCAGGTATCCAGGCCAATTTACACCTAAGAGGGAGTCAAGGGCTGAGTTTCACTACCCTAGGCATAGAAGCTCAAAGAGGGACACTTCTCCTTGGTATTCCTCCCTCCTGCATTTGGCCACTCTGCTCTTATGCCTATCGATATCCCTGGCCTTAGTGGGCCCAGTGGGAGATGCACCATGCCAGAAGACAAATGTCTGCTTCCTAGGCCTGGGCTAGATCCTCTTCCTCAGCTCAGAAGGGAGCTTTGCAACCAGCTCAGTCTGCTCCAACACAGCCGACAATTCAGCCTCTAGCCTTCACAGCTGATGAAGAATCCCAGCTAGAGGACCTTCCTGCCCTGGCTCACAGCCTGAATGAGGTTGTAGTTCCTGAGTCATCTACATCCACCTCAAATGACTACAGACCATTCCAGGACTTGTTATGCAGAATGGCTAACGTGCTGGAAATTCCTGCTGATGAGTCTAGGAAGAACCACACAAGCTCCTGGACATCCTTCATGCCATGATACCAGAGTGTCTTGCAAAGCAACCCAACGAGAGGCTATTAAAGATGGCTAAATTGCTTTGGCTGACACGTGCCTCTCTGGCAACAGCATTGGCGGATTGTTTCCTGGTGCTGCCCCATCTGTCTATGTCCGCCTGTTCTCTCTTGTCTTATATTTAGATTGTAAACTCTTTAGGGGCAAGGGCTGTCTTTTTCTTCTCTTCTGAAACCCCCAGCCTCTGGCGACACAAGCACTGTCCTCCAGACCGCACAGGCCTTGCTCTCTTGCTGTAGGTTAGCTATAGGCACACACTAACACTCAAGTCCTCAGAGTGCCCTTTTGAATGCCCGGCCCCTGTTCTACTCAACAGCCACAGAATAACCAGGCCTGCTATTCCCAAAGTACCAGCACACACCAGCTTGTCAGACAGCACTCGGGATCAATATTTTGCTGAGCCCTACAGCAATCCAATATATTTATAATGAAGACAAGAATAAGTTTATTATCAAAGAGCATACATTCAAGTGGTAGTTAATAAGAATATTGGAAACCAATGGTTACATGTAAGACAAAATCAAACCACACTTTCTAGAGACTAAACTTCACTAACCAGTTCCCCTCCTGTCTAACAAAGTATGTCTCACCCAAAGTTCTCTCCAGCCTGGTTGAGACTCTTTTTCCATGAAGCAAATTCACGGTCCGTTTGCTTCCTAGGTGGAGGATGACAGGGCGTCTTCCTTTCCCCCCAAAACCCTTTGATGTGCATGTTAAGATAGTCTCTCTGGGCTCCCGCTCTCTAGTTCCTCTGGTTACTTTTCTCTCTCTGAAGTTTTCACAGTCCTTCATTAGCATTCAGTTCAGACTGGTGAGAGGAGACCCATTGTGAACCGGATAATACTTAATTTACATGTAAACAGACAGATAGATACACATTTCTTGCTGCAAAGAAAACTTGTTTTTCATCTATCTTGGGGCCCTGTCCCTAGACACAGACCTTTAGAACAGAATTTTCGGTGTACATACTTACCCCCTTACACAACAGCCGTACGTTTGTTTCACAATGATATCGATGACCAGCATGGCACAGGCTTTTATTAGAGACCTCACATAACATTCCTTTAGTGAACGAGAAGGTAAATAACAGACACAGGAGATCCCCAATGCACCCTCTCTGTGCCTCCTAGGAGATTCTTAGGGCACAACAGTGCCTCGCACAATAGGGTCTTTGTTCACGATAAGGTACTACTGAAATAGAAACAATAAAAATAATTGAACTCAGCTGAGTTATGCCAATATACACCTGTACTGAAATACAGTCCATTGTCCAGCAGACTTCCTTCTCAGGGAGGAAAACAAGCAGTGTAGCTGTGGCACAGGATGAAAATCAGGAGATCTCAGTTCTATTTGTTGCTCTGCTAGAGAGTTCTTTGGGCCAGTTACTTCACCTCTTTGTGCTCCAGCTACGTCTCAGGAATACTATATTCACTAATGCTGTTAAGGTGCTTTGAGATCTTCCAAGAGAAAGTGTAAAATATGACCCAAAGAAGACAATATTGTTTCTCATCCTAGACTTCGGCCAGGACACAGCATTTAACACCTCCATCCTACTAAAGGCTCCCTCAAGATCTTTGAGGGTCACAAGTTCAAAGCTTCTCCTTGCTGGTAGGGGGTTGTTTGTGCTTGCCTCTCCATGGATTCATAGCCTGACACGCAGCAAAATTTCTCATTTGCTGAAGGATGACCAGGAGAAGGGAACAAGCTGTGGTTATGTTTCAGAAACATCTTGCAGGCAAACGTGCTGTGTTTCGGATCCACCTCTAAGTCCACTCACAGCTTTTAGCCAGTCACACGAAACACCTGGGACCTTTTTATAATCTCACTGCTGCCGTATCATTCTGGAACCACGTTCAATCTTAATTAGGAGAAAAATCGGTTTCAGATTTGCATGCAGCAAAAGAAAAAGGAAAGAAAGGAAAGGCTGCATTTGTGCTGATGAGAATTGAATATTAATACACAATAACTATTGTGCGCGTAGCACTGAAGCAATGGAAACTGACATGGAATACAGAAATCAGAGGAAGGCCGAGGCAAAGCAAAGAGGGCTGTTTCTTGAAAGCACCTCAGAATTGATTGGCTTCGGCTCTGTCAAGGGAGTGATAAGAGCTATCTGGGTAGAACAATCTGACCTCACGGCTGTCCCAGCCTGGCATCCTGGCCTTTCCAGAGACCTGGTTCAGTGCTAATGGGGACAAGGACCAAGGTCAATCTGATATGCAGATGAGCTTTATCTGAAAGGGACAACCATTTAATTAAGGCATTGTTCTTGCTGTATAAGCGGTCACTACCACAAAAACTCCTCTGCCCAGCCCTCTGTGTTATCCTTTGAAAAGGATATGTATTAGGCTGACTGCCCCAGCCTTGCAATCCCCCAGCATGCCTGTAACACGCCCGACATCTACAATTGTACAAGCATTCTTCATGCCCTGCTTGGTTTCCAAAGGTGCAGAGCACTCGTCTCTCCAGGAAATGAAGCTCACCTGCTATTGGGATTGCACTTGTGCTAAGCAGGGCAAAGTGCCATGTTTCCACCACCATGACATCCTGCACCCTTGGGAGAGCAGGACTGTCACAGGGTGGCTGGCCCTTTAAGGGGAGTTGAGTCCAGCCCCACCTGTGACTAATCAGTTGCCAACCAGCTGATGCTAAGGCCAGGGGTGGCTTGGAGATCATGTGGTCCCCATAAAAGCCAGCAAGTAGCTCAGTTGTGAATGAGAGCTATAGGGAGCAACCCAGGAAGATTTCTGCAGGAGACTGTAGGGCAGGGGAAAGAGAACTCAGCTTATATGTGATTTTCTGAGAGATGGTTTATAAAGGATAATCTTGCAGGCTAAGGAAGGAGAAGAGATCAGAGAGGTTTGTCTTGACTCCCTGGCAGACAGGCTGTGGAATGTCATCCTGGAAAATAGTGGTTTTCAACCTGTGGTCAGTGTGTAACCCCTGGGGATCCTCAGACTAAGACTTCCAAAGGGGTCTGCACCTCCATTAGAGTGATCAGATGTCCCGATTTTATAGGTACAGTCCCGATTTTTGGGTCTTTTTCTTAAATAGGCTCCTATTACCCGCCCCCCCGTCCCAATTTTTAACATTTGCTGTCTGGTCACTCTAACCTCCGTTTCTTCATTTGCAGACTCCTAAAAAATTTCAAAGGTTGAAAACCGCCATTGTAGGGATTAGACAGCCACCTACAGAGGGACCTGGGATCAGGGGGAAAGGAGGCCATTGAAATGCTGAACTAGCATTAAATATTTTTATTCTGAAGAAATAAAACTTAGGCCCTGAAGAAAGGGGACAGGAATCCTGTTCCTGGAGAGTGCTCTTTAGCACACAGGCCGGTGTGTTAGCCCACTGGTTTACAAGGGAGTGCTGCAGGTCAAGATTAAGGGGCATTGATGGGGGTGGGGGAATCCTTGGACGAGAATAGCAAGGTTGGGGCTGCGTTTCAGTGGCACAGCTGTGAGCAGGAGAGGCTGGGGGTGGAGGGTGGTACAATGGCAGGAAGTGCTGTCGGGCAGGCGTGAGTGAGGTGTATCAGCAGAACTGTGCACAGTGTATGCACTCAGCTCTGCTGTCATGAGTTCCCACTCCAAATATCTGTCAATGAAAAGAGCAAGGTTGGGCATAAAAAGATTAAGAAAAAGCAAAGGCAAAAATAAACAAGAGCTGTCTGCCCTACTGGGATCTGTGCTGTTACATGCGTAGGGAGAACTCTCAGGTCCTACATAATACCTCCAGGAAGCTGGTGACTTCCAGCACGAATACTAAACAGCTTTGATCTTTACCAATCCTTACTAAATCTTGAGCAGTGTCTTGTAAATCTTTAATTACAAGAAAATTGCAGCCTTAACAGTGAACACACAAACTGCGTTGATAAATATTTAAAATTGCTACAGCACCAGATCTGAGGGGATTAAGAAAAGATATATTGGAGTGACAGTTATTAAACACTAAATCCCAGTAAATGTTACAGAGCGGATAAATAATGTAGACCTCTGACAACCATGCCACTGCTGACAAACTAGGAGAGACATCTGCTGTGGGGGGAAGAGAGGGGGTTTGGTGTTTGCTAAATGATTGGCACCTTGCAAAAAGCAAAACCCTGGGGTATTGGAGAGAATAAAGAGGAGTAAAAGTGTATCCATCCCTGAACAGAATCATACCATTTTCTAGGTTCAGATAAGTTGCTGCACATTTAAGTGTCTCTTAATCCCTTGGGTATGCAAAGCTAGGCTGGAAATCTAGCAAGATCTCATCTTCTGGAAAACATTTCTAGGACTCTGGTGGCCTAAGGCCAAATGGGGCCTGGATCTACGAGGCGATCTGTTTGTGTTCTGTAATTATTACCTACCGAGAGAAGCTATCTGTTACTAGCAGGTTCTCTAATCTACCGTGCACAGGCAGAATGAGATCTGACAGCTGGAAGATGAAGTTGGCAAAGTTCAAACTGGAAATAAAATATTTGCATCAGCGAGGGTAATTAACCGTTGGAACAGCTTCCCAAGGGACGTGGTGAATTCTCCATCACTTGAAATCTTTACATCAAGAGCATGTGTCTTTCTAAGGCAGATGTTCTAGCTCATCTCCAAGTTATTGGGCTAGATGCAGGCATCACAGTGGAAGGTTCCCTAGCTGGGGTTATGCAGGAGGTCAGAGTAGATCATCATAATTGTCTTTTCTGGCCTTAAAAATCTAAGATTCTATCAGGGAAATCTTCTTCCCAACTTCCTTGAGCCTTTCCCCTTCTCAGTCTCCCTGATCCTGCTTCTCCCCTCACAGCCCTTGTGGAGAGTTGTTTGGTTTCTCAGTGACCTACGGCCAGCGGGCCCAAATCGGAAAGATCCTGCATTGCTCCATATCCGCTGTCAGTTGGGATGGATAATGCCATCGGAGCAGAGACCATCTCATGAATATATGAGTGAACAGCACCTAGCACAATGAGCCCATAGCCTCCTGATGTTACTTCAATATATATAAACAAGCATAACAGCCCTTCCTGGGGGTGGGATTTTGGATTTCCAGTTGCATCTGGAACCTGGAAATGCAGAGGCTTCTGTAAACATGAGAAATAATCCAGAAAAACAGGGCAGCAAGATCTGAAGCATCCTGGCATTTGAGGTTTGGCCTTACAGGAAGGGCATGTAGGTGGGGAGGGGCAGTTCTTCTGTAGCAACTTTCCCATCTATAATTAACCCATTCCCTAGGCTAATAGGGAAGGGCTAGAATGTGCTCCAAGCGGCTTAGAGGAAACACTGACCCCTTTTTCAGTTTTTCAAGTGTAGTTAGCACTGATGAAAGATTCCACCCTAGTGGATCCCCGCAGGGTTGAACATCCCCCACACACCCTCACACATTTCTCAGCAAACAGGAAGGAAAGGAAGGGGAAGGCTAGGAAAGAACAACGCTCAATTCATTACAGGGGGCAAAGAATGCAAAACCAGGCATTTGAGTGTGGGTCAAAGGACCATGGTAGGCGACAGGATTGCCTGCCTTGTCCTCAACCTGCTCATAAGGTTTGCAACTCTGCACTGAGACAATAAGTATTATCAACACTCATGCTTCAGGGCTTCAGCCACTCGCCTGCAGGGGTGAGGCAGGAATTTTCTCCTCCGATGCAGTTGGCCAGATGTGTTGAGGTGTGGGTGGGTGGGGCAGTCTTCCTCTGAAGCATCAGGGATTGGCTGCAGCTGGAACTGGGGCACTGGACAGGGTGGCCCAGCACTCTGAGGTGGCTGGGAGAATCCTCTTTATAGATGTCTGGCTAGTGTGTCTCATTCAGGGTCACACTGTTTGCCAGATTAGGTGATGGGAAAGAATTTTCCTCCCAGGTCAGATTGGCAGAGGTCTTGGGGCATTTTCCCCTTCTTCTGCAGCATGGGGTATGAGTTGCCTGGTGGGCTCATCTGGGCATATCCCACCTAATGAATTCCCTGCTGTTCCAGGACCCTAAGGCATTGGCGGCACCTTGGTCCCGCCTGTTCCATGCCTGTGGCACATCACAGTGTAGTCTGAGGCCTGGAATGCTTTAGTCTAACTGAAATAGTTTGGCTCAATATAGGGGTAACCGGGGGACATGCAATGGCCTGTGTCATACAGGAGGTCAGATGATATGATCTCATGGACCCTGCTGGCCTTAAAGCCTATGGATAGGCAGTCGGAAGAGGACAGCAGGCAGACAGCCCTGGTGAAAGCCTCCTGCTCCAAAAAGAATCTGGGGAATTACTGGATGTTCCTCAGACAAATTCTGCCCAGACACATGGTTTAAGGGGAGAAAAAACCCTCCTCCCGCATCTCCATCGAGCTTCCCCCTCTGGCAAAAGCTTCCAGCCTGACAGCCCTGGATTCTGAAGGCCTCTGTATGCACAGAGCAGACATGGCATGGGCACTCACAGGACAAACTGTGCCCTGCCACCTTGTGCTTCAGCCCTCCCCTAGGCGAGCCACCTGCATGGCTGAGGGAGAGGTCTGTCTCTGCAGTCCATTGGTCGCTGTTGAGCTTGCCTGCAGGGTGGAGTGATTACAGCTAATTGGAAGGGTCTTCATGGGACACCTGTCCACTACACCTAGACTGGGGGCTCCCATTTTTTTCTGGAAGGGGCAACTGAAGACCTATCAGACAGTAACAATTTTTGGTCTTTGTTGACCTGGACTGAATTCAAACCAGCCACCTAGAGGTGAAAGGCTCCATTCACACCCTCTGCTGGTATGTGGAGGGCCCCCCCGGAGCAGTGAGAGTTTGAAGTTCACACTCCCCTGAAATGCACAGGGCAGCTCACCCCTCTAGGAGCTGCTGTTTCAGGCTCTCTTCAGACTTAGGCATTGGTTACACTCTCGCACATTTTCAAGCTTTTCTTCCTGACCAAGAGGGCTGGAAACTTACTATTATTTTTTTTAAATGACAGCTGAGATTTCCATCTCATCACATGACTCCAGGAATTGGGGCCTTAGGCACAGGCCTGTAGTGACTATGCCTTTAATGCAGCACTGATTTTATCTGTGATCAAAACCCCTTCCATGCATCCAACACCTTCTGCTTCACCCCACAACAGAAGGAGACACTGAGTCGTATTTAGGTTGCTGGTTTGGATGTTTTATCATTTGGATCAGGACATCAGTAAACACAATTTCTCTGCCGTTTCCACTTCTTTCTGGCTCAGCAGGGCACCATACCCACCTTCCCAACAGGTTCTTAACTTAAATATTGCACTAGCAGATTGGAAGGCGGTTTACAATCCAAACACTCAGAGCGAGCTTTGTTTTGTTTTGTTTTTTATCCACAGTGATGCCTGGTGGCTATAGAATCATCTTCCCATTGAAATTTGGAAAGCCAAATCCGTTACTGTTCTGAAATCACAATGACAAAGGCATGGGGGGTGGGAGGGAGGGAAGGTTTATGCTGGATATTGCTTGTTACTGGTCTTTAAACTGCAAGACACCTGGGGACTCTTTGTGGAAGATGCTGTCCTGCTGTATTGAGCTTCTGCTATTGTGTCTGGTGTCGGGAAATGACAAAAATGTGGCAGGTTTCAAAAATTGAGGTTTTTGTTGCAACTTGGACAGAAGTAATCAAATGTTTACAAGCCCAGACCAGGGACTTCAGCACCTTGAATTTCTTCTTTTTAAAATCTAGTGTTTCCACTGTGTCAGTTTTACACATGTTGGCCCCAAAGTCTTCCCTTTAACCAAGGAGCGTGAGTTTTTTGGAGCACAGACTCTTTTATTGTGTGCTTGGCCTTGTACTGTGCATAGCACCATGATTTGAAACCTTCAGGAGTACAGAGCCCTTTAAGCTGGCACGGGGACATTGGGACCAGTAATGATTCAAAGGGAAGATGCCTCCTACTGACTCATTCACACCAATTCTAATCTATCATATTGGCTCTCAGCTGAGCAATCCATCGCTTATTACTAAATTATTATTCATTTATAGTGTTATTAATTATGATTAATTAATGCAAGAAAGAGATGAGAATGCATATAACCACTCGACAGCCAGCTCCCTTGCTGTTCATCATCAGGACCTGTTTTCATTTGTATATAAACATTTCTCATCACCAAAGCAGTCTCAGGGGAATTCCATTACTTCTTAGCCCCAAACCACCTCCTCCTTACAGGTTTTCCCCACTTCTCTCTCCCTCTCTCCCTTCCCTTTCCTTTAAGTTATGAGGTTGTTGACTAGATTTCCATTGCCAAATTCCCAGCTAGCATTAAAGATTTATTAGCTCACTAAAGGTAACTAGTAAAAAGTTAATTATTCCTAGCAGTCCAGGCTGCAGTCACGTGGAGAAAAGATGCCACAAGCAAAAATTACCCCAGCTCCCTACCTAATAAAATATTGATCCAAAAAAAAAAGTCCAAAAAGTTTGCTAATTACAAATATTAAGGCGAGGACGTGGAGAGCTTGTGGTTTTGTGTAAAGCTGCCTCACTGCTATTCTCTCTCAAAGGGGCCGGGCCATGCACCAATACATGAGATGATCAAATTCTCACACAAGAAATCAGGGCCACATTCAGAAGTCGAGCCCAGGCCCGGTCATGTTTTATACTGCAGTAGTGGCCTCAGGGCCCAGCTGAGATCAGATCCCAGTCATGCTGTGGGTTCTGCATATGCACCTTGAGTTCCCGCCATAAGAGCTTATTATTGTAGACAGACAAGATGCACAAAGGAAGTAATAGTCTCATCAGGCAGAGAAGTTAAGCAGCACAACCTAACTAGTCTGAAGATGGAGCTTGCGCAGTTTATGAATAGGAGTCTATAACAAGGCTGCCTGTGATTCAGGGGGGTCCCTTCCAGTCCTGTGCCTTCCTCAAGGTCACACAGGGAGGTGGGGTTTTGTTTTGTTTTGTTTTGTTTGGAGAAGCCAGGAATTTAAATCTAGTTCTCCTGAGTCCCAGACCTGTGACTTACCCAGAAGATCACTCTCCCTCTCTGAAGCCCAGGCCTATGACTGTTCTACTGGAGGAGCATGGCGCCTTTAGAGAAAAGCATAGGCTGTACCCCTGCAGAACTAGAGGGAGAGGTCAGGGCCGAGAGGGCCAAGGCTGTCCCCTGTAAGGTAGCCCTCTCTGGCATGCCCCTGTTCTCCTTTGAGAATGTTCCCAACCTGGTCCAAGAGTCTGACTTCTCACTCTGTTTCCTGACTAGTGGGGGCAGGGATACTGTCTGAGAGCTGTGCTGACCAGACCATACCCTAGCTCATTTGCAGCATAGTTCAGGGGGGTGGGGAAATCCTGTCCAATATCCTGTCCAAATATTCAGCAACAATAGTTTTGACCTTGGCCTTGCTATAGCTAGGGATAGTTCTGATCCCATGGTCAACAAGGCCTTCAAGTACAGAACAGGAGCTTATTAGTGGGCTCTGTCTATGACCCTTGTCACCCCAGCACCTCACAAGTGCTGTTATTCTCACAACCTCCCTGTGAAGCAGGGACGTATTGTTATCCTCGGTTTACGGAGGTGGAAACTGAGGCACAGAGAGACAAGCAAGTTGCCCAAGGCTACATGAGGAGCCTGTGGCAAAGCCAGGCACTGAACTGCAGTAGTCTAAGTAGCAGTCCAACTTCTTTCTTCTATCTCTGTGTATTACCTTAGCACCTAAGAGCTCAGCCATGGACCAGGCCTATGGTTCTAGGTGCTGTTCACACATCGAGCAAAGATCCCCTGCCCCAAAGAGATTCCAGTCATACAAACCAGGATTCCCCTCCTATGGCAGCCTCCCTGGAATAGGCCAAGCTCTCAAGGAACCTTTATGGAGCAGAAGAGGCACTGAACAGCTTGCACCATAGTCCCCCGAAGAACCTCCTGGCTTCAAGGTCCCTCAGAGCAAAGTGGACCTGCTGATAGAGGGTGCCCTAGTCAGTACTGAGGTGAGAATCCATCCAAGGAGGAATACTTCGGCACCAACCCTGACCAAGAAGAAGAATAGGGAAAAGAATGGAATTGCAGTGGGGAGGGGAGGAAAAAAAAAACCCTTCTTTCTATTTACATTTGATTAATCCTAATAGCATGGAAGCTCTCCAGAGACACCTTTGCAGCTGCTGATCTATATGTGCTGTGTTTCTAATTTAGCAAAAAAAGGCAGCGTCTGCCTCTTGGTCCATCAGCCGGTGTCAGCAGCATCAGTCATCAGGAGGGGGTCTCCTCCTCTGCTCACACTGAGCTTCTCTTGGCCCTGGGACGTTGGCAGCTTTCTGATTTGACCTGTCCCTGGAAGAAGACCAGGATGGAAACTCTAGGATTTTATTAGGGAGAGAAGGAGAGGCACGAAAGGGCTGGGGACAGGGGGAATGGGATAGAGTATCTTGGGATATTTAGTGTTTTTCTTAAATCCCCAGTTCCTGGAGTTGTGAATATACCAGAACCTCATCTTTCATTTAAGAACAAATGTAAATTTCTAGCCTTCTTGCTTATGGAGAAAAGTCTGAAATACGTGACCCCTTAAAGCTCCATCAGGCAGAAGGCAGAAAAGATCCTAACTGTGTTCTGTTAAAAATCTCATGAATTTTCAGCCAGTCTCGTGATTATTTGGCGCTTTACTCATTTTTTTGGAATGCTTGGGGTTGGCGACTCTGTACATGAGCCATGTGCTGAGGACATGAGGAATGCTGGGGAATGAGGACCCTGGGTAAAACACACGCTGTGCACTTAGGTAGCAACTTTCATGCTAAGAGTCTACGTTGCTTTGCCATCATTGTTGAAGTCTCCTAATCTCCTTCCCCCATGATGCAGTCAAGCATCACTGCCATCTTACAGATGGGGTAACTGAAAACTACATCACTTGCCCAAGGTCCCTGTTAAGAGCCACACAGAGGAAGCCATTTATAGTGCATAACAAGATAGTTTATTGATCCAGCAAAACCCAGGAACTATACTGTCAAGCTGTCTGCAGTGACTCAAGAGTTTGAGCACCAACCTCGGGGCAAACTGTTAGGAACCAGGGCACAAACCCCAGATTGGTTGTGAGTTGCATACTTAGATTTCACCACCCAAGTGTTAAGCGTGAACTCCTCAGGCATTAAAACAGCCTAAATATGGAGTCATAGATAATCCCCTTGGGTACTCTAATCTATCTCGCCACTCAGATGAATGTGCCTTTGTGATAGATGGCTCCTTACACCAAGAATCACAGCAATATTCAGGTTACTCACAGTACCAAAGGACCAGTCACTTACCCCAGGTCGGTTGCACCTTAAATCTTACACCAAAGATAATGATCTAAAAATTTATTAATAGGAAAAGGAAACAGAGTTATTTACAAGGTTAAAGCAGGTAAACATAGATACACAAATGAATCACAATCTTCAGTTTCAAAAATAGAAACTTCTATCATAAGCACATCCTCTATGTTCTTTAGGGCTAACCCAGGCTAAGCAGCTGGGAATCTCTTGCTTATGCCTAGAAATCTTGCCCTCCAGAGTCCAAGCAGCACAGAGGTACTCAGTTCCTTCTGTGTGGGGGTTTTAGTCCCCTTATCCCGTGTGCTCTGATTGGCAAATTCAGCTGATGGGAGGAATCCAGTAGTATGACTAATCTTTATGGGCGGGGGGAAGAGCAGAGGAACAAAGGTCTTTTCTCCTCTTCCATGTCCCACAATAGTCTATTTAGTGTTGATGGACCTTCCCTTTTGGGCAGTCATAACACCTTCTGTTGGAGACTAGCACTTCACACTAGTTAATGTGTCTCTCCTGTCTGGTGGTTTACGCAGTCACAGAGGCTTTCACTACAATCGCTCAAATATTACCTTACAGTATGAGATACAGATGTTGTTATAAGTGAGACTAATGCACACAGCAACTCACATGCGTTCAATAAAGTCAGAACACATGCTTGTAATCCTAATACCTATTTTAACAATATTAACACTCAGGTGAGCTAGACTGTGTATTTTTTCCATGTTCAGTTGAGGCATGGGGACCTTGGCATGAGCTGGCATCTGGTCTGCCAGCATCACAAATACTATATATTGTTGAATGGCATCTACCAGCACCATATTTATTAATTACCTACTTACAGATATAGATCGCTCTGGGAACAGCCCCAAAGTGAGTCAGTGGTGGCTTTAGAGGGGCTAATGCACTGGACTGGAGTCAGGACACCAGCATTTTAGTCCTGGCTCTGCAATTTATTTCCTGGACAACTTTGGGCAAGTCCTGTCACCTCTCCATGTTCCTTACAATCCTATTTAGTTTGCAAACTCTTTGAGTCAGGGATTGCAACTCTGTGTATGTGCCCAGTGCAATGGAGCACTGATCTAGTGAAACATGGAAGGAACATGGGTGGATGGATGAACTGTTGTTTGTTTGTTTGTTTGTTTTAAACTTGGACAGCAGCCTTTTAATCAGGAAGAATTTAACTATAGCTGCTGCTTCTTTAAACACATTTCTGTGTGCCAAATACATGGGCATATAGGGCCCAAGCCTGCAATGTGCTGCATACCTCCTGTAAACTGCAGCGCTTGGGGAGTTGAAATGGACTCAGCATCGTTCCAAGAGGTGTTTGATACTGTGCAGGATCAGGCCCTTAAGTCCTCTCCTGCCTGAATTACTGATGTGCCCTTTTAATCTGCTTTATCAGGGCATCAGGGGATAATTGTACTGACCCTGATGGAAGCACAGATTGTATTCCCATTCACAGTGGGTGGAGAAGACATAAACAAGCCAAGCAAACCTTGAACAGGGCGCCTGGTTCTGGGGCTGTGAAAACACTGGGCTGAGCCCCACCTTAATTGATTACTCTGGTTACAGTTGGTATGGCAACACCCATTTTTTCATGTTCTCTGTGTATATAGATCTTCTTACTGTATTTTCCATTGCATGCATCTGATGAAGTGGGTTTTAGCCCACGAAAGCTTATGCTCAAATAAATTTGTTAGTCTACGGTGCCACAAGTGCTCCTGTTCTTGTTCCTGACTTCTCTATGCTTAGACATGACAGTAGGGACAGTTCCAAAACCTCTGTCTGTGTTTTGTCTCATAAAGCTGAAATGGTCACCCTCACTTGGCTTGTTCTTTGTTTTAGTGATTGTTCAGGCTGTTATACAAATACAGTGTGGCTGGATGGATGATATGCTATAGAAATACCATAAACCAGGGGTAGGCAACCTACGGCACTTGTGCCGAAGGCGGCACGAGAGCTGATTTTCAGCGGCACTCACACCGCCCAGGTCCTGGCCACCGGTCTGGGCGGGGCTCTGCATTTTAATTTAATTTTAGAGGAAGCTTCTTAAACATTTAAAAAACCTTATGTAACCCCTTTGGGGTTTAGAGAGCATGGCCCCTTTAAATCTTTTTCCCGGGGGGAGGAGGAGAGTAAGAAAAAAGGAGGGAAACTCCAGGAGGCAGCGCTGGAGCTCCAGGGAGAGCGAGAGCAGCTCGCAGGCTCTGAAAAAGGAAGCAGGGAGAACCTGCCTGAGGCCTGGGAAGGAGAGGCCCGATCGGGGACAGCCCAGGACAGGAGCCCGCCCGGAGCAGCAGTGTGCCAGGGAGGAATCGCCCGAGAAGGACAGGCCGGAGCTGGACCCAGTATCACTGCTGCCCAGAGCTGCGTGGGGCTGTGAGCACTGGGGCTTGTGACTCTGCACTAGGACCAGGGAGGGAGGTTGTAGCTACTTAAGTGGGGAGGTGGTCGCTCTGTGTGGCTTTGCAGAGAGCGGCAGAAGAGGGCACTGGAGGGGTTTGCTGGGGAGAGGTCACTGGCGCCGAAGATGACCAGGAGCACCCAAGACTCACCACCGGACCGGAACTATGCTCAGGCCTCCTGAACTCTGTGTGCTGACACATTGCCCAGTGTCTGCCCTTCCAGACTGTGCTACCACTGGGCCCGTGGGGCCTTGGCATGGATGCAGCCCTGTTCTACTACTCCCCTTATATTTCCCCTGTTTTATTGCTCCTCTCATCCCTCTGTAAATAAATATCTCCCTTTGTTATATCCACTGTACTTTTCCTGTGGGTGTGTGTGTTCACTCTGGGGGGTTTGGAACAGGTGCCCCTGGGGTGGAAGGGATTTCTCCTGCTGCATTCCTCCACGTGCCTTCTCTTGGCCAGAGCTGCCTGCAGAGCAGACTCCATCTTGGCCACGAGGGTGCTAAAGTTACACTTATTTACTTTACATACAACAATAGTTTAGTTATATATAATAGACTTATAGAAAGAGACCTTCTAAAAATGTTAAAATGTATTACTGGCACGCAAAACCTTAAATTAGAGTGAATAAATGGAGACTTGGCACAGCACTTCTGAAAGGTTGCTGACCCCTGCCATAGACAGTATATCAGTGATTGTGTTCCCTAAGTTGAAGGCTATTTCAGTATCTTGTGCAATGGACCTATCTGCAGTAGGCAGCAGAGAGGGATGGGAAATGATTATCTTTTGCCTTTGAAAATTTTAGATGAAGATGGAGTATTTTTACCAAAAAATGTCCAGGAAAAGTGTCTAGTTATCATTATAAAATAAACAAATAAAAACAAAACTGAAAAATCACACATTTTTCTTTTTTGTCAACTGAAATCAGACAATCTGAGGTTTTAAATTGACAGCTGAGGGTTGGGAAGAGTTCACAAGGCAGGGTGCAGCAGAGCACCCAGATGGCAGCACGGCTCATCTGATTTCCCCAGAACTGTAGAAATATCAGTGCGGGCAGTGCTCGTGGGCAATTTCTGGCTCTGCTGTCCTGGTAAACTCCGCAGCCAGCAGCCCACCTTGCCCTTCCTGTGAGTCTGAAGGGAGGAGGGATTCACAGTCCAGTGTTTCCTGTATTGGTGGGACTGGAGATAGGAGTCCATTCACAACCCACATCCCTACCTCTGGCAGCACGGAGCCATGCAAATTGTAAACCTAGCCCTGCTGGGGACTGCACCCCTGGATCGCAGACAAACCAAGGAAGCACAGAAAGGCAGCAATATGAAAAAAAGCCATGTGTCTCCTATTTGTGTTTATAGGTGAAGGTCCAAGCCATTTTTTCTTTGATCTAAACCCATTTCACACACCTCTCACTGGAATGCTGCTGCAGGGCCCTTTCTGAGGGACAGCTCCAGCTCTCTGCAAAGACCTGCAAGGACAAGGGTGCAGGGCTAGCTCCCTTAGCAGAGGCTGGGACAGGAGAGCTGTGGGGAAGGGAGAGGGAGGGGTAGCTATTGCACTGTTTTTGAACTGGCATCTCCTGTCAATTCAGTGTGTAGCTGCTGGTCTCTGCATGGGGTCCCATCTAATCTAATCACAGCCTGGGGAGGGAGGTGTAGGCTTGCTGTATAGAAGACCTGGTTATATTCCCAGCTCCACCACCAACACCCTGGTCAACCTTGAGCATGTGGCTCCTGGGAAGTGACAGAGAAACTGTAGCTGTGGGAACAAACAGCGCAAAGTTTTTATACTGCTAGGTGCATCCTTGGCCTTCTTGCAGGGCTCTGCCGGGCAGCAGTGGGCTCCCTGTGACCGTGGACCCCCATGCAGATCAGCCCCTGGGCTAGAATAGAGGAGGAAAGCGAGGCAGTTGGCAGATCCCCAGGGGAACCACCACAGTTGTGAGGGTTCTGGGGATATGTGCTGCTGGGGGATGGATGGAGACTGGGGGCCCCAAGCCCAATGAGAAGCTGTAACTGCCATGTCCCTGGAGCGTGACTTCCACTGCCCCACATGCAGCCCCCCCGAGGAGCAGCCCAGAGACAAGAGCTAATGACCCCCAGGACTGCGCTTCCCTCAACCCAGGACATTATTCAGATGAGGGGATGGGAGAAGTGTTTTCAGTTGCCATGGTAATGCTGCCATGCCAAGCGGAGCTTGGGGCAGCAGTGCCACCTTCTGGCCATGCAAAGTGACTGGGCATGGGCAGTGCAAGGAGGAAAGATCTCCCCATCCCTTAGTTCTTCTTGGGGTGAGGGGCTGGGTGCTAGCAGAGATTTTCCCAAGCTACGATGGTCCCTCACCGCTGATGGGTGTTTGGAGCCAGGCTCTGGCTCAGCCCAGTGTGGAGGCGGGCCCAAGCTGTGAGATTTGGGCTCAGACTTCCTCCGCAGTTGGATTTGAGGGAGCTCGGTTCGAGGCCTCAAATAAAATCAAACAATGGTGGAGGATGAACCAGGCCACCTTCCCCAGCACTAGCTGCTCCTTTAAGCCACTCTTGGCCTCTGGGTGGAGGGTGGCACATCCTCCTTTACTCCCACCAAAACCCACACGCATCCCCGAAGGACAGAGCTTGTGTGGTTTCCAGCCCTAAAGCCTCCGTTGCTCTACGAAGGGCACAATTCTTAGCCAGTATCATGCTGCACAGATGAGTGGAACTTGGCCTTGGCTTTTGGATCCCAAGGCCTTTAACAGGGGAGAGATACTGAGCAGGGGTGGAAACAAACAAAATGATAATCGACCAAGTACCCTCGACTCTTTCTGACTTGACTAAGGTGGCCAGAGATGTGATGCACGCTGCACTCAGCAGCTCCCACTGTGACACCAATGGGCAGGTTTTCAGATCAGTTCAATGCCCAATCTGCAGGGACTCCAATCATCCAGCCGCTTGTTTAGGTACCTAAATGAGGGATGAATTCTTTGGAAAATCTGGCCCCATGTCCACTCCTTAACACCTTGGATGATGATTCTCCCCTCCCGTCCCACAAACCTCAGCTGTGAATCACAGGCAGACAGATGTGTTCTGGAAAGTAAAGCTCTGCCATGGGCCCATGCTGGAATCTCTTTCTTGGCAGCACACCGCTGCTGCTGGCATGTGTTACTCAGACACTCCCTGCACTGATTTATCAAGGCAGTATAGGGGTGTGTGTGTGTGTGTCTGTGTGTTTCAGACCTAATTTACAGATTGCTCTGCCAGAGCGAGGATAACAAAGCACTTAAAAAAAACAAAAACCAAGAAAAACTAACAAGAGAGGCTGGTTTGAAGGCCCTGAAGAAGTACCAATGCCCACCTAGTAAATCTTTAATTAAAAGAGGAAGGGAACAGAGAAGCAAGTGAGTACAGATGAGATGGTAAATATTTAATCTGGATACAGTCATTACACTACCACGATCAGAGGGGGGGAAAGATGGATGAAAGTGGCACCTATAGAACATTCAATCCTGATAAAGTCACAGAGGAGATAAATAAAACATCCTGCTGTCAGCAAAGACAGGAATAAACTGATACCTCCCAGCAGCTTGATCACAGCTGTCCCAGAAGCAGCTCGTAGGGAAAGAGTTAGAAAAGGAGACTGAGGACAAGTTAGGGGGCACCGGGGCCTGATTGCCCTGCTAGCAGCAAGGCATGGAGTGCCCACTGAAATCCGTGAGACTGTAGTATGACTCCAGCTCTCGGCTCAAACCATAGAGTGAGAGGGGTAGTTTACAATTGTCAAGGGAAAGGAGAGTGAGAGCAACAGGGCCTCACTTTCTGGACTGTCTCAGGGTCACCCTTTGCTCCTTCATCACTGTCAAGCCACCCTGTCGTGGCTTAAGAGTGTGAGGACCAAACTCAGGGCAGACTGCTAAGAGGCAGAGCACAAACCTTCCATCTCACACCAAAGACAATGCTTGTAGCCAATCCTATAACAAACTAGCTAAAGATTTATGAATTAAGAAAAGGAAATCAGAATGTTATTTACAAGGTTAAAGCAGACACACACACACACACACACACACACACACACAGAGTTAGTCATAAGTTTCAAAAGGTAATGGAGGCTTTTGTAATAAGCAAGCTCTATATATCCCTAGGACTAGCCCAGGCTAAACACTAGGGATCTCTTGCTTGTACCTCAAAAACCTTGCCCTTGAGACTCCAAGAAGCATAGTGATATAGTTTTTCCTTGTCAGGGGATTTTTAGTCCCTTCCCCCTTCTCTGAGCAGTCAGTTCAGCTGATGGAAGGAATTCACACGATTGTCTCCTCTTTATGGGGGGAGCAAACAACAAAGTTTTTTGTCCTCTGATGTTCCACTGGTGTTAATGGGCCTTCTTTGTTGGGTGGGAGATACCTCCTGTTGGAGATTAGTATTTCACAGTAGACAATGCTTCTCTTCTGTCTAGTGATTTAGCGTTACAGAGAATTGCAATGCAAATGCTCAAATATTACCTTAGGGTTTGTCTACACTTACTAGGATCAATATGCGGTGATCGATGCACGGACTATTTAGCAGACCCGCTGAATGGACCGCAGATCGCTCTCAACTCCTGTACTCCACCGGATCAAGAGTAGTAGGGGGGAGTTGTTGGGAGAGCGTCGCCTGTCAACATCGTGTAGTGTGGACCCCGCAGTAAGTAGATCTAAGCTACATCGACTTGAGTTACGCTATTAATGTAACTCAAATTGGGTCGCTTAGATCGACTTTCATGCATAGTGTAGACAAGGCCTTACAATATAGGGTACAGCTGTTATAAGTGAGATGAATGCAGGCAACAACTTACAAGTGCTCAATAAAGTGTGAGCACATTTTTATAACTCTAATACCTATTTCAACAACCCTAACACACAGGTGAACCAGAGTGATTCCAGCTGTATATTTGTCAGTATTCAAGTGAGACAGGGGGACGTTGGCACCAGCTGACACCTGCTTTGCCAGCAATAGTCCCCTGGTTCCCAAACTGCATCTGGAAATTAGTATTATTATTAGAGTAGTTTCTACAGGCTGAGATCAGGGCTCCATTGTGCCAGGTGCAGGACATGCACAGAACAAGAGTTTGTATACGACAGCAGCACAGCTATGGCACTGCAGTGTTGTCATGTAGACGCTTCCAACATCGATAGAAGGGCTTTTTCCACTGATGTAGTTAATCCATGTCTCTGCGAAATGGTAGCTAGGGTGACAGAAGCATGCTCCTGTTGCCCTAGTTGTGTCTACACCAGGGATTAGGTTGACGTAACCACAGCACTGAGGGTGCTAAATTTTTCACAGCCCTAAGCGACGCAGCTAAGTCATGCTAATTTTTTAAGTGTAGAGCAGGCCCAAGAGACAGTCCTTGCTCCAAATAGTTCACAGTCGAAATAGACAAGACAGAGAAAAGATTATTATCCCCATTTTACAGGTGGGAAATTGAGGCACGGGGAGATTAAGTGTCTTGCCCAAGGCCACAATAAGAGTTGGTGACAGAGCCAGGAATTGATCCTAGATCTCCTGAGTCCCAGATTTGTTCATTTAGACAATAAGCTCTTCAGGGCAGGGGCTGTCTGTGCATCTCTGTACAGCACCAAGCACCACAGGGCCCTGATCTCAGCTAGTAATAGCACTAGTAATAATTGAATTCAGTGGCACTTTGGTTAAAGACTACAGAATTTGGCTTGTAATGAAGAGCCAAAAAACGAAAGTTCTAACTCAGCAGAAGGGACTGCAAAAGGTTTATTTTCCTGCTGAGGGAGCCACAGAGGGGGCCTATAATTTAGACTGTAATGATTTTAAAGTAGGCCAAAAACTTTAGCCTCACCTCTAGTAAGAACATTCCTTTACTATTATTAACCTTGCTGGAGGGGAATATACTCCAGCACTTGCAATCTCTCCCTTGGTACTGAAGGAGTGTTTGATCAGACTGAATGGCCTTTTCCTTTCAAGGTGCATGAACATTTCAGGCTTTAACACCCTTTCACAAATTGGATTAAGCTGCTCTAGACCTGCTGTCAGGCTGCAGTTCACCTGCCTTCATCCCCCAGCACTCGTACACACTGATCTCAATCTCTCACTCACATGCATGCACACACATCACTTTCATTCAATAAGACTTTACTGGCATGCCAAGCTATGAAAGTGCTACCAAAGGGGGGAGTGGAAGGTGACAGAGGGAGAGAGAGAGAGACTTACTCAAGTATCTGTCAGAAGTAGTTCCCTAGCTGTAAAATGGAAATAATAATCCTTCTGCTGGCTGTCTTTTCTGTTTCTCTTTTAAACTCTTGAGGTGGGGACTGGTTCTTGCTGTGTGTCTGACAGTGCCTAGCACAATGGGACCTGATCTCACTTGGGGTTATGGAATCATAGAATATTAGGGTTAGAAGGGACCTCAGAAGGTCATCTAGTCCAACTCCCTGCTCAAAGCAGGGTCAATCCCCAGGCAGATTTTTACCCCCCTTTCCTAAATGGCACCCTCAAGGATTGAGTTCACAACCCTGAGTTTAGCAGGCCAATGCTCAAACCACTGAGCTATTCCTCCCATCGCTGGAATAATATTAGTTTGCAGCTTCCCACCAAGTGTATTGCAGGAGACAATTTTTGCCTGTGGCTTTGGCTACAATTAAACCCCCTCCCTGGTGGATTAGAAAAGGTCACTGCACTGGGGATAGGCTTGTGATAGAACGGAGAGTGCTATAAACTACCAATCTCCACTTAGCATGTCACTAGTGCACCAAACTTTTGTACCTCACTTTTTGCCAGCTGCACTTTCCAGCCCTCTGCTAATATCCTAAGCAATTGTGCTGCTTCTACTTCTATTTCTAAGGGTGCCTGGTTCTGCCATTGTTTGGGATCTGGGTTTGTATTGCAGGCTAAGATTAGACAAACATAACACAACCCTCCTCTCTTGTTTTTGCATCTATAGGGAAAGATTTGCTGTCCGTTAACGCAAATGCAAATATCACCCACAGACTTGCAGTGCAGTTAGTAAATCGCTTTAGCTCTAAAACGGGGTGTTTGCTGACACCAGAAAACAGAGAAATGCAGAGAGCGGTGATGCCAACATCAATGACACAGCTGTCAATGCAGCTACCAGCTGGGAGCAAGAAATACAACAGGAGGCAGAAGTTTTCAGAAGTGCATTTTGCTAACCTGAAGCATTTTGTCACTGAACACGTCCCTTGGCCTCTGTGCCACACCCACTGTTTACTTAAACCATTGGAGAGCTGCATGGCCTTGTAACTGGACTTGATCGGTTGCAATGAATGTCCTATAACTGGGACACTCAAAAGAACATTCAGTCATGGAGCAAGCAGGCACAGTTATTTATTTCTATTGCAGTACCTAGTTGCTCCAATTGAGAGCAGGACCGGGTTATAGTAGAAATTGTAAACGAACGTAGTAAGAGATAGTCCCTGCCCTAAAGAGCTTATTATCGGTAGGAGAAAGAAAAAAATTTCCCCATTTTCCAGAGGAGTGAACGGAGGGCCTGGCCCAGAGAGGGTAAGGGCCAGATTTTCAAGGGCTGACCACCTGCACTTGTGGCCCAATTTTCAAAAAGAGCTTAGTTTCCATTCAGGCACCTAAATAAAAGCCAGCTTGTCAAACCTGCCCAGAACGCTCAGCGATGTTTTCTTTTGAAAATGTGGCTACAGCTGTAGCCTGAAAATTCTGGCCAAAGCAAATTGCCCAAGCTCAGACAGGAAGTTTGTAGCAGAGCCAGGAATTATACCCAAATCCCAGTTCAGTGACTTAACCCCAAGACCATACTCTGACTTGGAATTTGGCCTCAAACCTTGCAAAACTGAGTGAAACGTTAGTAACCTGCCAGAAGCCTGAAGGCCACACTACATTTGTTTAATTTTTAACATCAAAACTAAGTGCACACAGCCACCCTTGCTCATCCTTGAATCTACCTTGTCATATAAACAGACTTTACCTGTTGGGAGTTGGCCAGCAATATTAAAAAAAAGAAGAAAAACCCACAACTGATTGCTGCTGTTACAGAAGGAGGTCACCAGTTAGCCACATGTTGGGCATCCCAAATCTTTATGAAAATGCTGCTGGGATACAGTTACGTTCCAATACCAATCGAACGGTTAATCTAGTCTTCTCTTTAGCGGCTGAAGGAAATCTTCCATTGGCAAATATTAACATCTGAAGGGGAATTTTCAGCACATTACATCAAAAGCTGGATTCTGAAACCACCCTCAAGTCAGCCTCACCTTACCTTATTGCAATTGTTCTAAAAATCTAGTGTAGACTGCATTATTACAGCAGGGTGTTCACATTTCACTCCAGCTGGGCACTGAAAACAGATTAGTGTTTTTCTTCTAGGTTAGAGAGGCAGGGTGGTTTTGTGAGTAAGACTGTGGATAATAATGCCTAGCTTTTATATCATGCTTTTTATCAGATCTCAAATGTTTTCCAAAGGAACATCATCATCCCCATTTTACAGGGGAAACTGAGGCACAAAGGGTAAATGACTTGCCCAAGATAACACAGCATGCCCTTGGCAGGGTCAGGAACAGATCTGAGCCCCAGTCCAGTGCACCATCATCTAGACCAGTGGTCTCCAAAGTGGGGTGTGCAAGAGGATCCTTGGGGGTGCATGGCAGAAGGAGTGTTGGTTTTTTTTTTTGCGCTTCGGCAGTTTGGGCGGGATTACGAGCGCCTTTTTGTTGTTGTTGTTGCTTTGGCGCAGCAGAAGGTACATGCTCAAAATTTTTTACTGATAGGGGTGTGCGATCAAAAAAGTTGGAGACTACTGATTAGGTATTTGATTCCTGGCACTGCTGGTGTGACTTTAGACAATCACTTAATCTCTGTGCCTCAGGCTCCTAGCTGTAAAATTCGTATTCTACTACTCTGCCTGTCTTGTCTGATTAGCGTGCAAGTTCTTCAGGGCAGGGATGGTCTCTTACTATGTGTCTGTGCAGTGCACAGCACAACAGGGCCTGAGCTCAGCTGAGGTCTCTGCATGCTACCACAATACAAATAATAGCTGCTTTTGTTTACTTACTTTTAATGTTGGGGTGGCAAAAGCAATGGGAGTTTTGCCACCCGTTTGAGTGGCGACCAGGCTGTAAGATGCACCAGCTGGTGTTAACTTACAAGGGCTTCTTTGGTGTTGGAAACACTTGGGTGTCAGTGCAGAGAAAGAGGCATGAGGTCAGCTTTCAATGGCATTATAAATTGCTGAGTGGGCGGCAGTGCATGCATTGTGTCGGCATGTGCCTTTTCAACAATATTTGTTAGAGACAGTGGTTGCTTTTCAGAGGGCCAGGCTCTGCCCTCGGTTACACCAGTGAAGATCAGGAGTAAATCCACTGACTGCAATGGAGCAACTGGCTTTTCACCTATTAGAGGGGTAGCCACGGCTTTTCACCAATATACCTAAAAGCAGGTTTCCACCAGTTTTAAGGGAGCTTTCCTGCATGCCACCGTTGTGAATCATTATTTGTATTAAATTAGAGGCTCCAAGACTTTGTGCCAGGTACTGTACACATTTATAGTACAACACAGTTTCTTTCCCCAAAGAGCTTGCAATATAAACAAACAAGACCAACGAAAGATGGGAGGGTAAGTGAGAGACACAGAGCAGTAGCAGATTCAGGAATTGGACTGAGGTCTCCGGTGTCCCAGTCCAGTGTTCAATGGGCTACACCACACACTATGCAAGAACAGCTCCCCTTCTCGTTTGCTAAAATGCCAAATAGCAACTCTCCCAAAAGAAAAGTATCATGGCCCTGTCTGTAAAGAGGATCAGATGCCAGTTGTTTGGCTGCTCTTAACATGATGTGAGCACACTGAAAGGAACTGGATGCATCTACCTGACAAGTCCTCCCCTCCAGAAGTCAAATGGAGAGGTGAACAATTCCATTTCGCTCTAACAAATTTTCTAGCTTCATTTTAAACAGAGAGGATTTGTTTTTGTCCACGGGGCTCTCTGGTGACAGACAGCTGCTATTCATCCAGGGGCAGATAGAGAAGGGGAGGGAAAATCTCACCAACAGAATGTAGCTTATGGGGAACAGAACAGACGCATGTTCTCCGAAATTGATTCTCCCTGCCTCTGGCCAGCCTGGTCTAAACATCTGGACAGCTTTAGACATGAGGTGAGCATGCTGCTGCATAGCTCCTCGTCAGGGAAAGCTGATAGAGCTAGGGGGAAACAGGAATGCTAAGGATTATTCAGGGTATTGTTTACAAATAACAGGTCATGGTGGCAGGTGTGTAGGGTCCACAGCAAGGGCAGAGTGAACGGGCAAGAGAACATGATGCAGGCACACAGGAGAAGTGGTTAGTTGTCCAATGTGATTTGCCTTGCGAAGAGAGGTACAGACACCATAGCAGATGGGAAGGGCATTTCTACTTAAGGATGGTTCCATTCTCTCTTATCACACACTGCCGGAAACCCGCATGCAGAAATGTCAATGGCAGCTCTGCATACAAGTTAAGGGCAGCGTCCCACCCTGTGTGTGCAGCTGCCAGCAATGCGGGGGGCGAGGGGAGGGAAGGGAAGAAAGAGCAGAGAAGATTTTGCCATCGTGTAAAATGACAATTTCTCTTGACTAGAAGTGCACATGGGGCTGTGAGGATTCCTCCGGAGATAGGCAGGAAAGCCCCTTACAGAGCTTGGTTTTATCTTCCCACTGAAGGTCCTGCTTTACGCTGCAAGCAGTCTTATGAAATTTCTTGGCAGAGTGCAGAAAAAGCTGCATTAGGTAGAAGACCATGCAAGTGGATTGAGTATGGAGATCCAGAGGCTCTCCCTTGTCAATCGCTATTTTGTGAGCACAATGACGGCTCTCCGACAGCTGTTTGGCGCCTGAAATGGTTGGTGATCATGGCCCATTGTTAACCAACAAGCGTTCACTAGGAAACCATCACTGCAGAGCTCCCTTCCTGGCAATGGTCAATGACTAAATGGCAGTGTGGCATCTGAACTATATTTTTACTCCTAGAAAGTGGTCCTTTTGGCAGAGGAGAGCACAGTATGATGTGGGCAAACTTCCACCGTCTCATCCTCGTGCCATGGCTAAAGAACTGTCCCCAGTTCTTTTATTCCGCCACCTTTCAACACCAGTTGCATTTATTTATTTTTCGTAGGCAGCATTCCACCTGTGGTTTGTCATGAAGCTGCATCTCCCTCTGGGCCACTGGAGTTTTTGACACATAACACACGTAGTTGAGTATCTATCTATCTACAGTGCATCTGGTTAATTTCTGTAGAGTCCCACTTGCTTTTCCCCTTCCTTAGACTGAGTTCCTCCAACAAGGACTGTCTTTTCCTGAATGTCCGGAAAGTACAGCAGGGATGCTACCACAAATTATAATGTCGTAATAAAAGCACAGTTGTGCTGTGATAGCCATGTCTGTCCCAGGATATTAAAAAGGCAAGAGGAGGGGACATATCTTTTATTGGACCACCTTCTGTTGGTGAGAGAGAGAAGTTTTCAAGCTACACAAGCTCTTTTTGAAAGCTTCCCTCTCTCCCCAACAGAAGGTGGTCCAATAAAATGTTACTTCTCCTCCCTCTTATCTCTCTACTAAACCCAGATGTTTGTCTACTAGTGTCTTTATCGTTTTACTGAGTTACAGTTACAGGAATAGGAGACAATAACCCTAATCAAGTGGACTGCATGTCCCACAAACAGTTAAACTCTACCCATGCTACTCATTGAAGCCAGTTTTGCAGCAGAGTTGGAAGCTGAGGTTTTCTAATATTATGACTCTGAGTAGCTGGTGCCCTCTAGCCAGCAGCTCCCAATACCAAGTTAGGTGAAATTTACATTACCATGTTCTATAGAGGAGTATGTTTCTTTTCAGATATCTAAGCTTCCTCCATGCCCACCCACTTACAAATGGACAGCGCTCCTAACATCTCAGGTTAGGCAAAACACTTCTCATTCAGTCTCCTACAGTCACAAGGACATAAGTTACTCATAGAAAACAAGGAGGTCTTGAGCTGCTGAGGATTTCTTATTGATCTGTTAAGCTGCACATGTACACACACAAAATGAAATAAATGGGGTTGCTATACTGGTAATAAAAGATTTTATTTAAGCTTGCCAAAACACAGTACAAATAAAAAACTAAACCTTCTAAGTTACCCTATCACAAGATTTCAAGTGTCAATTTTATTTTGCATGGGAAACAAACAAGTCATTAATTTAGTCCGACCAAAGCATGGTAAAATAGTGCAAATATAAATAAAGTATTTTGGTGAGCTTTATGCTACAAGTCTACAATATCCATAGATATTTCACGTTTCCTGGATGAAAATACATTTAGACGCAAAACAGGAGAAGGGTACTTAGAGGATTTAGTAAGAAATTACCTTTTCTGAAGGGAATCGGTCTTTCTATTGTTATTCAAGAGCATAAAACATTCCTGCTACGCACACAATATTTTAGCCATCTTCAAGCACCTTCTCAGATAGGTACATAGGGGTATTGGAAGGATTCCTGCTTGCACAGCACCATAGCTCTTACAGCACTTTATTATTATTAGAGAGAAAGGTCATCACCAATAATTTGCAAACAGTCTGAATACAAACAGTTAAGAATGAATGAGGAAGCTGCCACCTTGGAAGCTGAATGACAGTTCGGGACACAGGGAATCTATGGGAGCAGGAGTCATTTTCAAAGCAGTTGTGTTATTTTAAAATGTATTAATAGTAGTTTAACATGCATAACATTAACCGATTATTTTTAATAACAGGACATCAGGCAACTGCACTGCTTTTCACATGTTCAGCTATCCTCCCTGGCCAACCCTTTCCAGACTGGGCTCCAAAAGGGGGCACTGCTATACATAGCCAGAGTTTCAGAGATGTTGTGTATCTCACAACTGACACTCTAGTCAACAGGAGATCCAGCTGTTCAAAAGCTCTGAAAAATCCGGGCACTGATTTAAGGTGCCTAATTCTCGATTTAGGTGGCTAATTTCTGGTGCCTTTATTAGTTTCCCATCTGTAAAATGCTGACTCCCTTTTAAAGCGCATTGAGATCTACAGATCAAAAGAGCTATACAAGGGCTAGGTATTTTATTGAAATACTTTGGGTCCTGTCTCTGCAACTAACGCATGAGAACAGACTTCCTGTTGGGAAATGTTAATAACACAGCAGCTCTGACTGAATTAGGGCTTGTCTGTACCACTCTACCTAAACTAATATACAGCTATACAACCCTCTGAGGCCTTGTCTACACGGCCACGTTACAGCACTGAAACATTCTCGCTCAGGAGTGCGAAAAAAATAAGCTTCAGCGCTGTAAAGCGGTAGTGTAGACAGTGCACCAGCATTGGGAGCCACATTAGCTACTCCACTCATGGGAGTGGTTTTTCCTCTCTCCCAGCCCTGGGGCCACGACTACACAGCCACATTAAACCACTGCTGCGGCAGTGCTTTGACATTGGCAGTGAACACATACCCCTAGTGTAGACACAGTTACACTGGTGTACGCATTTATGGGAAGAGGAATAAGATGCCAGTATAAAGCTACCTTAGACTGGTGTATACCTGCATCAATACTAGGCATTGCACTGGTATAACTATTTCATGGGAGAAAAATCATACCCTTAAGCAAAATAGTTATATAGGTACAAAAAAGAAGCTGATGCTTCTGAAATACCACTTTTATATTTGCTACATAATAAAAATGAATCTCCGAACTGTCTAATGTTCATTGCGGCTTTCCTTTGACACAAGGGGATTTCCAGTTAGACTCCCTATAACTCTTAGCCACTGAATAAAGGCAAGTATCTCAAGCTTTGTATATATTAGACATCTTAATAGGGTTTCAGTAAGGATATTATATTTCCAATAAATTGTACTTTCAGGTTTTTTTGGTCAACAGACTACACACTTCGTAACACATTCGGTCTGAAAACTATTCCAACAGAACCCTTTAACAAAATGCACTTTTAAAGGCAACACGGAAAACAAAATTCACAGTATCCAGAAGATGTGCTTTCAGGTCTACATCCAAGCATTCACCTTGCCGACCGCACAAACATCCAAAGAAAGGGAAGGCAGCAAGCTGGTAACTAACAGTTCCCACTTCTATAACACTATCATATTATAAGGAAACCCTGCTAAATCTACTACCGCCGAAAGGAAGGCTAAGGTGTATCAGCTTCATTTTAGTGACCCTTCAGCAAGGAAGCAACCAGTGCACTTCAGATATGGAGCTAGAACCCCCAATGGTGCAAGTCAGCATAACAACGACTTGAATAGATCTATGCTGATTTACACCCATCGGTGATCTGGCCTGTTTGCAAAACAATATTTTGAAACTGCAGTTTGGTGCACTGCAGCTTAACTTGTGGTTTAAAAACAAAACTCATCCCATTTGTACATTTATTGCAAATAAAAACAGACACAGTAATCATCACACAGTAAAACAATGTCAAGTTAATATAGCTGCAGAATCACCAACAGGTTTGATGTGCTTTTGGCAGTGATAGCTCTAATCCCACACATCCCTGCAGAGGAAGAATAAGCTCAACGTGGTTTTGGTGCTGCTGGTGTTTTGTGACCTTCCCCAGCAGACGTAGGCTCACAGCTGGCTTTACACATGGTAAAGACTGGTTTTGGACTTGAGAAGAAAAAAGTTGCTTTGAGAACCACCCAAAAGAGTGTCAAGTATTCAATGGCATGGAAAGGTTCCCAGTTCTGCTTACACTTGCTCACTTATAGCTACCGATGTACTACCAGTCAGCTGACACATCCAGTCCTGGCGCTGTGCTGGTCAGCCTATGCCCAGTAGTAGCGCTTTCTAACTAAAAGCCACATATCAATAGGGAGAGAGGAAAAGCCTGGATTATATCATGGAAAAGAGATCCGTTCCCCTCTCCTCCTCCCAAGCTCAAGATTAAACCAGAGGAGAGCCACTGCTTCCTCTGCATACATAGCTAAGAGGGTACTGATCAGTCCATGCTATATATTGTCTCTTTCCTTTCCATGTGAAACTTTGGAGATAGAGCTGCTTCAGCAGCAGAGTGCTAAGCTGCTCTGAGGAACTTTGTGGGGTGCCTGTACCTGCTTTGCGTCTCTAGCAGGGAGATGAATGGAGTTAGACTACGATAAAAATACTAGATCAAAAAGGAACGTAGCTAGAGAAGAAACTACAGTTCTCTGTGAATACGTAAAGCCTCCTGCAGCTTTTCAGGCTCAGCTGAACTGTACACCCTCGGGAACTCTGGGCAATAAGGCTATGATGGACAGCACAAGCTGCAAGGGCTGGCAGTGATGGTTCAGAAGGGGGAGGCAAAATCTTCCTCAAATCACATGCTAGAGACAGGGCAGTCTAGGTGGCCCAAGTAATAGGAATCCCCACCCAACTTGCACTGGATAGACACTTTACAGTAGAAGGCAGGTATGTGGATCTTAATAGTTAGAAGGTAAACACCTGGTAGATCAAATAATCCATCTCTTTGGAGGAGCCCATAGTCTTCACAGCGGAAGACGCAACCCCACAATGTGTATTCTATTGACAAAGAACTATGGCTTCCCAGTGTATTGAGCCGCTACACCGAATGCACATTTCTTGATATTCAAAACAGAGAAGTGACAGAGTCCACCCTAGAACTATTTTAAACAGGCCTGGACAAAACCTTGGATAACACATTGTTGAGAGCAACCCTGTGGTGGCCAGGGAGTGCTGGGCTAAATGGGATCTAACAAGTGTTGGCCATCTTTATTTTTCTAGGTTTTTATTTATTTTAAGTAAGTAGGAAATAAAGCAAAGGTGCTAAAAGGGCCGTGTGTTTTGAGGAGGGATGGGGGTAAGTAAATTCACTCTATATAGTGAGCTGTAATTATGGCGATAGCTCTCCAGGAGAGAAGGGAAAGTGATATGCATAGATCTATAGGGGCTTGATCTAGCCTGGAGGAAACCCTGCATTTGGTAAGATCATGGGCTTCCATAGCACTGTCTCCTCCCCATGGACCCTGCAGATGCCTTTGCACATGGTCCGAGGTCCATGCTGGGGAACAGAATAGAGACAGGGCAGGCCAGAGGAGAATGGAACATGGGTGCACAGTGATTCTCCACCTGCCCAGTGGAAGTTACTCAAACCCTCAGGGATCTCCAGGGTAGTTGTGGCTGTAGGCGGAAGTCTGGTACTCTGGTAGCGTGGGTCCAGTGGAATGTGAATGACCCTGTTCCCCTATAGATCCCCCAGGTTTGAGGGCAGGCACTCCACAGCCTTCCCCACATGGGCAAATCCTGACCAACCTCCACAAGGGACAATAGAGGATGCTCTCCCTGAGGCAGCCTTCAACCCCTGGAGCTCTTTCCTGCAGATGGGGTTGAGAAAGATGTGGGTAGATACCTAGGATGTCCTCTTTAAGAAAGAATTTAACAACAGTTTAAAACTACAAATTCTAGCAGCAGATGGACCCTGTATTACACTGTGCAGATAAGAATACCGCAGAAAGATTCTGAGAAGAGTTAAAACCTGTAAGAAACTAAATGAAATTGAGGAGGGTCCAAATGTGACTACTACCATGTAACAGTTCCTTAGATAAACCAGCTGTCAGGTGGTGAACTAAGATAAAGGCCTTATTTTTCAAAATTGCACATTAGTCATTAGTAAATCTCACTTGCACTTTAAACAGAGACGTTTCTCAAATGATCAGCCAGCTTAAAAAAGGTAGAGATGCAGTTAAAACAGCTGTAGGTGTGAGGGGCTAATTATGAGCATTAGAATGCTCATATATACACGCACAACTGCTGTGAGTGCACACCTAACCTAAGGGCCAGATCCACAGCTGGTGTCAATTAGCACTGAGTTGACTGAGCTATGCCGACTGGCAGCAGCCGAGGAACTGGTCCCCAACACTGTATTTTAATTAAAAAGGATTCATTAAGAGAGCAAGACATGACACCTTGCTCTTGCATGATTGCTAAATCATACAGGGTGGTTTACATATTGATTAAAAGTTGGGGAGATTTGTTTTTCATTATGGATTTTGGGGAGTCTCTCAACCCGATCTTACAAAATACTGAAGAGAGTTAGAAGCCCTGTAACCCCCATTCACCCATTACTCTTCTGAGAACTGAGCCTTGGAGAATCCAGCGTACATGTGTGTACACACAGACACACTCTCCTCCCACCCTGTGCTTTCTATTTTCAGGCACTGCACAGAGTTTAGCTTACTGCAGAGCATATATCCAACCAGAGTTAAATATTTATTTATTAACCATCTGGCTTCTGCAAGGATCAGTTATGAAAACAAGACCATGTGTGTGACAGTTTGCATTTCATTAAGGGGATTCCTCAACTTCCTCTCTCAGTTTGGGACCCCTGTTCTTTAGCTGAGTTGTACAATTGAGCTACTCTGCAGCACCATAGACACTAACGTAAACCTTGCAGCAGCTGTCCCCTGACTAGCGACCATTTAAGTCCCTGAAGCACCTTGCAGCGGCACAGCTACCCCATGAAGATTCTGATCACCATCTGGATCGGTTTCTTGCACACTGGACATGGCAATTTCCCTTTCTTCAGCATTTTCGCACATCTGAAGCAAGCCACTAGGTGACCAGACCTTCCATGTATAATATTCCCATCCCGTGGCCTCTTCTGGCATAGAAGGCAGGGATTCAACAAATTTTTAATATTCTCTTGCCATTCTACTACTTCTTCCTTTTTGCGTTCACCAAAATGCATCTGTGGCTCCTGGACCTTGCATTCTTGTGTCAAACCCAGCGACTCCATAGAGCTGCCAGGGTCTACATGGGACTCACATTCACCTGTGTGCAGATCTTTGGGTCGGCAAACTGGAGCAGACACGGTCCTTCTGCAGTCTGGGACATCGATTCCCTCATCATCCTTTTTGCCTTGAATAGTATCAATGGTGGACAGAGAGAGAGAATGAGCTAGCTTGGGGCAATCCGAGTACCAGTCCTTCCGTAAGGCCCAGCAGCGGTAACAGTACCGTTTGACTGGAGAGTTAAACTTCTTGCATTTGGTGCATTGCCAGCAGTCCTGAAGAATGAATGGAGTAGATAAAAACAAGAGCAAGTTAGTGCATTCTTCCTAAGGCTGCTTTCCTTTATGTGCAGGAAGCAGCAAAGAAGAGTCATCAAGAAGGGCAGTGTGTCAAGGCTAGCAGACGCACGAAACGCGGCGGCAACTTGGGAGAGCCTCAGAAACATTTCACCTTGCCCATAACACCTACAGACTCATGCCCTCTGCTTAGGAGTTTACTGAAATGTAAGTGCCCCACTCTAAATTCAAGAGTAGATAGCTCCTTGAATTGGTTAGAAGTGTATTTCTAAGAACCATTAATTATTTAGCATCTATTGGATCTACACAATTGATAGTGGCGTACTTGATTACCCTATATACCAAGGGCAATGGCTGCTCACGTTTAGAGATATAATTCAGCTGTCCTATGCAGGGACAATCCAATTTGTCAAGCCAGCACAGTCTAGAAAAGTGTGCTCAAATTTTTTTTGGCTCTACCAGCTGCAAGGAACAGTGTGATATATTTTTTCTGACATACAGCAAAACCCCCAAAAGAAAGCCTGCAAGGATTGGGGGAAAAAGAGCACAGATGATAGAACATAGATCTGGTGTCAGTTAAGATACACTGAGAAGGACGTCTCTTGGATAAGAGTCAAAAGGGACAATTCTTTTCCACGTGGTTCAGAAACTGAAGGGGGAAATGGGGAAGAAGGATGGATCTGTAGTTCAAGTGTTGACTAGGCTGTGGGTGACTGAGGTTCAAATCCTATTCCACCACAAACACCTTTTGTCACCCTGCACAAGTCACTTTATCTCTCACTGCCTCAGGTCCCCATCTGTAATGTGGTGATAATGTGGCCCTATCATCGAGGGATGTTGAGGATAAATACATTAAAGATGGTGTAGCACCCAGATGCTACTGTGACAGAAGCCCGGCCTGTAACTAAAACAGATTAGTGTGACAATTGGATTCTCTCTCTGATCGGGGACCACCTTGAAGCAACCAGCAGTTTAGTAGCCGGCTTGGAGCTCTCAGGATACACTGGAACTCTGATTGGAATACAGAATATTGCAGCAGCCTGTTTCCTGATATGACTAACTCAGATCTGGCTATTTCATTAGCTACTGGGGGCTGAATTTATACTTCTGAATCTTCATCAAGGATAATATCCCAGATTCTCTTTCAGACTGCAATACAGAGTTGGCCCTAGAAAAGTGTGCAAACGGATCCATTTTTCACCTCTCATAACAAAACCAGTTCCCCTTCCCCCCATTCTAATTAATTCAGTGCTGGCTTGACCGTGCCAGACACTGAGGGCCTGATTCCCATTTACAAAATTCTGGTAGTGTAAAGGGGCCTTAGCATAACACAGAATAAAGTCCTCAATCGTCTAGCCAGGGAACAGCTACAGCACAGGCAGGTACAAATTCTCCCACACTGCCCAGCAAAACTGCCTAAACCTGCACCTGAAGGGACTACTCTGCTGTGAGTGGTGTGTTCCATCTCCATGGCCCATTCAATGCTTGACTACTCTTCAGGATGCCAACAAGGGGGCCATTTCATGCCAATCCTGTCGTCTGTATTTAAACCGACACCTTTTCAAAACAAACTCGACTGAAAGGCACCCCTAAACTTCATACAGGTGACCAAGCAAAGAGAATGTACTTTTTTGCTACAGAGCACTTATGGCTTTTGAAAGGGATACGGTAAACATTCTTCCAGCACAACAAATAGTGTACATTTTAGCCAGACAAGCTGGCACAGCACACTCAAGAGCATGGGTTGTTGAACAAAAGGATGAATACCTCAGAGGCAGCTTCTACATCTGTGTCGTCACTTAGGGACTGAGAATCCTCGAGGTCATCAGTACACGTAACCTCAATCACCTGGGAAGATTAAATAAGTTATTAGAATTGTACATAAATCTCACTGATGACTTTTCTAAAATATGTTCATGGATTTTTCTTCACATCCTTCAAACATGCATATGGGTAACTTTATTCATATGACTGGTCTTGCTGACCATCGACTAAGTTTGCAGGATCAGGCCTAAACTGTTAAAATGATTGTGCACAAAGTGCTCGCAAAAAAGTATAAGAAAAATATTTTTCCTCTAATTTTTTTCAGCGCTGAATCTTAAAGTAATGGCTGTAGTAGTGGTAGAGAAAAAAATTCAGAAGTGTGATTTTAAGCTAATTGTGTGCCTTGAAAAATGACTTCAATGGGTCAAAATAAGCAGAGACAGAGGACTCCCCACAGCTTATAGCTCCTGAGAAAAGTGGTTCTAATGGACATCCCATCAGAGACTATTGAGGGGGAGTCCTTTACTAAGGAAGACTTACAAAGTTGGCTGGTAATTGGACTGCCTGTTATCAATCATAGATGTGCGCAGCACATTTCATTAGGGTGTGCACCCAAGGAGCCCCGCCCAAGTCCCGGCCCCGCCTCAATCCACTCCCTCCCAATTCCCACCCCCTGACTGCTCCTCTCAGAACCCCCCACCCCCCTGCTCCTTGTCTCCTGACTGCCCCCTCCTGGGACCCTGCCCCTAACTGTCCCCCAGGTTCCCACCCCCCATCTAAGCCTCCGTGCTCCTTGTCTCCTGACTGTCCCAACCCTTAGTCACATCCCCGCCCCCAGACAGACCACCAGGACTCTCACACCTATCCAACAGCTCCCTGCCCCCTGACAGGATCCCCAGAACTCCCGACCCATCTAACCCCCCCTGCTCCTGGTCCCCTGACCGCCCCGTCCAGAGACCCCCCCCGTCCTCTAATCACCCCCCAGAACCCCAACTATCCAACCTCCCTGTCCCCAATTGTCCCACCCCCTAGTCTAGGCTGACCAGATAGCAAATGTGAAAAATCAGGACAGGGAGTGGGGGGTAATAGGAGCCTACAGAAGAAAAAGCCCCAAATATTGTGACTGTCCCTATAAAATCAGGACATCTGGTCACCCTACCCTAGCCACATTCCTGCTCCCTGACAGGCCCTCTGGGACGTCCACACCCTAACGCCCCCATTCCCTGTCCCGACTGCCCCTAAGATCCTCTGGCCCATATCCAACCCCCCATGCCTGGCCCCCTTACCATGCTGCCGCTCAGAACAGAGTCCCCATCAAATCCCACCCCCTGGACATCCCCTTGACCAATGACGTGACAGCTCTTATGGGGCAGGCGCAGAGAGCGCCAGCCAAGCTGGAGTGCAACAGTGGAAGTGCGCTATGACTGACATAAGTCAAAGTCACATGTAGTGCTAGGGAGGCAGCAATCGGCTGGGTGGGGGGGCAAAGAGAGGGTCACGGTAGCAGCGTGGGGTTCACTGTGTGACACAATTACAACAACTTTGTGCAGCTGCTGGGGAAGTTTGTACAGGCAACAAATACACCCTGCGTGGGTGGGGGGAACCCTGTCACCCCGACTCATGGCTGCTGACTTTTGGTTTTGTCGGTGGGTGCTCTATCCTGGCCCCACCCCCTTATCCAAGGCTCTGCCCCCACTCCACCTCTTCCTGCCCCTGAACACCACCTTCTTGCCAACTCCCTCCCCTAAATGCCTCCCACCAGCTGCTCACTCCTTTCTGCCCCCTCGTGCCTTAAGGGCAAGGTGTGGGTGCTGGAGGGGTAATCTGCCAGTTTTGAGGGGAGGTGATTTTCAACATTTATACACTTTCATTCTAGTTATTGAAAATGTGGCTATCATTGGTATCTCCCCTTCCTGATGTTTCCCAGTTCTTGCTCTCTGTGTCTCTTTTCCCATCTCTCTCTCTCTCTCCACTTCCTGGTGGCTCTGTTTAGCACCTGCTCCCACCCACGCACTCAAAGCAGCTCTGTCTCCCCCCAACCCCACTCCCTGCAGCCAGCCTAGAAACTACACACCCTAACACAGAGAGAAATTTAATTCAACAGCCCAGCACAGAAATGGCCCATTCATTCATCCTGCTGTGTGGCTGCTGTCTCGCTCCAGCTCTTCCCAATCCCAGGGCTGCAGCCCATCCCAGCTTTGACTCCTTCACACACTCTACAGCTTTTGTGGGAGGGGAGCCCCTGGTGGGACCATGGCCAAAGGCAGGGAAGTGGGGGCCAGTTGCTTCCTCCGTGGGGCTGCAGCAACCCAGCACTCTGAAGCAAGAGCTCAGGTGTCCCAAGGTGAAGCAGGGCAGCACCTCCTGACTTGAAGTTGATACAGAGGGATGGATGCAAGGGAAGGAATTCCCCAGGAGCTGGGGGGAAAGGGGGATCCAGGGGAAGGGAATCAATCCTTCCTTACGCTGGGAGGAGGGGATAAACACCCTCTCTTGGAGGGAAAACCCCTCAGGCAGGCTTGATCTGGGAATGGGGGAGGGAGAGACAGCTTTGAGCTGGGCAAACATTACTTTCCCAGGCATAAGAGAACCGTAGGGGGTGGGAGCCTGCCTGGGAGGGGTCTGGGCAGCTCCGGGCTTAGGGAGGCTGCTCATTTGCAGCTGGGGCTGGGACTGCAGTGAAGTCGTCTGGACAGGTAAAGAAGGGGAAGGGGGTGAGCTGTGGGCCCCAGACCAATTTCACTCATCAGACACAAGGGAAATCTTTTCTTAAAAGGTGCCATGTCCTTTGGTTTGTCCCCCTGCTCAGCACTAAGGGGGTCTACAGCTGGTTTCTCCTGGCTGAAGGGGGAGCACAGGTCCTGAGGCAAACACCAGGATGGGCTGAGACTGGCTGGCTCAGTCCTTGAGAAAGCCCCCGGCCCATACTCCCCCCAGCAGCCCCCTGGAGCCAGCTGAGAAGTTGCCTGCCCATCTCCTCCCAGCCCCTTGCCAAGAGGCTGCCCACCCTGTCTCCCCCACCCCTCCGCATCTAGCCCAGAAGATGCCATGTTCTTCCTCCTTCCCTCTCTGAGCCTCCAGCGGGGGAGGGGGGGAGGAGCAGCCTTAGCAGCCACACCCGGCACAAACCAATGTTCCCAATACAGAAGCAGATCAGAAGAAGAGAAATGAATGGCAAAGGGTTGCAACATAAATTAGATCTGCTAACACAGCCGTACTGTGTATCACTAGGAGATACCTTTTTGTCACTCTCTTTCCCCACTTCTTCGCAGTCCACTGTCTCCACTTTGACGGCAACATTGTATTGATCCGATGCAGATTCATTGAGGAACCACAAGTCATCAGTAGTATCTGAAACAATGGCAGTGTCTATGTCCTAGTAGAATGGAGATGGGGGAAAATATGCATGCATTAGAATATTAGTGATTCAACAGGTCTGGGTATGAAGAACGCCAGTGCTCCAGAGGGCATAACTGCAGTCCTAATGCATGCTCTCCTCTTCTTTTATACCAGACTTCTCTCCACTCAAACTCACTCAGTGACTCCGGGGGTGACAAGTAATGCAGTAGAGCATGCTGAAAAATGGAGACAAGTTTTCATATGTGTCCATTTTCTGACCCGCTCGACAATTCAGTCCCCTTGTTAACAGTTCACACAGGCTAGCCACCATGCTACATATATCGTCATTATATATTAGTGACTTTTATCTCAAAGGATCCCAATGACCTCCACAGGCTATATGCACATGGCACCACTGAAATACAGTCAACACTTTTGGCATGGAGAAGAAAACACTGGGGAGCAGGGACATTTTGTCCAGACACACCGAAGCAAACCTCATATTCATGAAAAGACTTAACGGAGTAGATAGAAGGGAGAAACTGTAAGTCTTGGACAGACTCTGAACTGTGGGGGGGGAAAATGATTACAGGAATATTTACTTGAGCCACACAAGAGTGGAGAGGGAGAGAATACACTGCATTTTTAGCTGTTTAAAGTATCCATTTACCTGGTTGGTCTGTATGTCTGTTGACCCGTTACTTCTGGACTTGTAGTTGTTTCTCAGATTTCCTAAAAACCACCATGGAAGGCCAGCTACATCCCACTCCTCAAACACCAGATCCAACTTGGGCTTTTTGCTTTTTGAGAGGTTTTCTCTTAAGTCTTTGTCTGTAGAAGCCAAGTAGAATCTAGGTCATGACAGGCACATGCGGCTTGTGGCACCACCAAAGCAGAACCCATCCCAGACCAATACACGGAGTATTATAGAATCTTTAACTCCATTCCTTTCTGCCAGAGCTAGGTTAACGAGCCCTTGGCTGTATTTATTACAGCATCATACTGGCATGTTGCTCCTCCTGTACTTTTGGATGCTCACGTTGCTTAGCAGAGCAGTCATGTGCATTATTTACCCGTTGTGCATGTGTGCACACGCACACAGAGTACAGCCTCATTGATTCCCTTGACCATCCCTTGGCCACCACCACTACACTGCAGACTTTAAGTCACTGGTTCTCAAACTAGGGCTGCCGCTTGTTCAGGGAAAGCTCCTGGCGGGCCGGTCCTGGTTTGTTTACCTGCTGCATCCACAGGTTCGGCCGATCGCGGCTCCCACTGGCCGTGGTTCACCCCTGCAGCCCCCATTAGCCTGGAGCAAGTGGCACGGGCCAAGGGACATACTGGCTACCCTTCCTGCAGCCCCCATTGGCTTGAAGCGGCGAACTGCGCCAGTAGGAGCCGTGATCGGCCGAACCTGCGGACATGGCAGGTAATCAAACCGGCCCGGCCCGCCAGGGGCTTTCCCTGAACAAGCGGCGGCCCAAGCTTGAGAACCGCTGCTCTAAGTGACACCCCCTACAGGGAGATGCTTGTGAAACCTGCTGCACAAATAAAACATGGACAATACACTGGGGCCAAATTCAGCTTTGGATAAGCTGGGCACAGTGACACTTCAACTGATGAGTTAGATCTGGTCATACCAGGTTTGGATTTGGCCCCAGTTTCCAGCAATGAGTGCTCCTTGATTCCATGAGAAGGCTCCCAGCCAGAAACTCTTCAAAATAGGAAGCAGAGAAAAGGGAATCTGCCAGTCTTCTCAGTCCTTGCCTCACTTTAGCCCACGGAATTCAACCTTTTTTCCCAATCTCATGGAGGCCTCACTTCCAAAGAGCTTTCACTCCAGCTCTTTATTCAGGCCTGCAGTTTTGCAGGCACAGACAAGGACCACCTCTACCTGCAATCAGGTAAATATCTACCCATCCTCATTTGGGCCAACCAATAATGAAGCCTGTGAACAGAGAAGTCAGTTTTAAAACATCAGACCCTTTGATGTCAGGGTGGAATTGGGAGTAGTGAGGGAAAAGGAAACAAACTCTCCATATCACATAATACGCATCCCAATGAACTAGGAAGAAAGCCTCAAGAGACATTAAAACAAATTTCAAGAGAGGAATTTTCTAGTTATGAGGATGGATGAAAAATACAACAAAACTTAACACTATTGTTATTTAGTTCTCTGATAGGGTTGCGGGTATTGACTGCAGACAGCTCGGTCTGATTCCAATTAATTAGAAGATAAAGTCCCCATGGAAGACAAATTGATACAAGTATAATTTCAGCATTTAAAATAACCTAACAATTTTGATGGCATTGCTTAGTGATTGATCTGCCGTTTGGCGTTAACCTGCCATTTCCTTCAAGTGTTTGTTTATTTATTTCCGGGCTAAAAAGCATGTACAACATACAATACCTACGGCAGATATTTATGGTTCTCTAAATCTCTGCACATAAAATCATGACTTTGGAAGATTACTTTCCACAATAGGATTTTTATTAGTCTCCCAGCATCCTACTCTGATCCACTCCTGCCATGCAGAGCACCACGTGCAGTATTCACAAATGTGTAGGTGGGCCTGTGCTTGCCCCTCGATGTGGAAACAACTTGCACTCACCTTCGCAGTTTCCATAGCTGCGCTGTGAGGTAGACAAAGCAGGAGCAACACTTTTGTCCTCCGTTCCCTCAGTGTCAGAGCTTCCCTCTGTGCTAGTCTGCTTGAAGGAAGGCAGAAAAGACACCCATTAGCCCATCAGAGCTTACAGGGACAAGGGGATGTAGCACTTCCACTCTGAGTCATCAGCTGCAGTACAACACCAAGGAGTTCCATAGAAGAATAAAGGTTTCTGGAGCATAACACACAGTATTAACCTTCCCAGAAGGCTGCTATGGATCTATTATCAACACATGTGGAGTACTTTCAACCCAGGAAAAATCTCAAGATTGGCAAAAGATCAAAAGTTGCCATCTTTAATGCAGTAATATTGCAATATTCATCCCCCACTGCTCCCACACTCCAGACTGTATTAATCCCCATGTATATGCCCAAAACAAGTTAGGACTAGACAAAGATTTTTCCCAGGTTTCCAGATTCTGCCTGGAAGCTTTAAAAAATGATCCCACTGAGCAAAACCAGTTTACACTTTTAGGAAGTTCAATCTGTTTGAAGAATGGGAGAAACAAAACAACACACACACACAAAATCCAAACACAGTGCAAGCTGGAGGGACTGAGGACAGGAAGTGTTACATCCCAGAGAAACACGCCCAGAGAATGGAACTCTGTTATGAAGAGAACAGAGAAGGGTCACTCTGTCCCTGGTCTGTGGACTCCCAAGAACTTTTAAGGAAGGCGAAGACCTACCAGTCAAAGAGTAAAAAGTTCTGGCAGTCCACACATGCACAGGTACAGAGAAGGGGCCGCTCTGTACAACAAAAGAAACCACCAGGCAGTGGGTTTACCTTCAGCTGGTCTTGGCTTGGATTATCGACGCTCTGATCCTTTGCGAGAGCAAGAGTCTGTGCAGCATCTATATGGCAAGTAAAACAAAAGAAAACACCTTCCCTGGTAATAACCATTCTCACAACACAGAGGGCCCTCAGCAAGCAACCAACGAGCCAGGCTTGGCAGACAGGCATGTGGAACTTTACAGAAGAAAGAATTCTAGTTGCTTAGGCAGCTGGCCAATTTCCAAATGGCTATTACAGGGGGACTGCTTATTTCTTTGTTTTTATTATGGATGTAGAGGGCACTGGACTAGGGAGTAGGAAGTGTCTGTGGCCACTGGGAGACAGTACCCCATTGCAGGTAAGAATCCTGACACTCCCCACATTGCCTGCCCTCCCTCTGCAAGCTGCTACCTTGTAGGCAGGGAAGCTCACTGCAGCAGCAGAGGTGGCGACTCCAGCATGGAGTCTAGAGTAGCTCCATGCTGAAAAACAAGGCCAGCTGGGAAATGCCTGATGGATACATTCTTTTTCACTGGCCACAGAGACTACCTGTGGGCAGATGTCATTTTGAAGAGGAGAAAGAAGAAACCAGACCAAACAGGGGAAGGTTCACGCCCTGGCAGGCTCCTCCAGGCATTCACAATCAGTGTACATGTCCTCAATACAACTTAATGCAGACAAATACACAGGCCCCAAAGGTTAATCATAACTCCCCTGCCTCCCAAACCTTACAGCCTAAGCTAAAAGCCAAAGCAATCAGGTAAGCAAAAATGACTGTAACTCAACTGAAGACCTGTATTTTAGAAAAGGCTGAATGAGCAGAATGGCTCAGAGGAGAAGCAAATATAGGGACTGCTCCCCCTCCCTTTTAATTCCATGGCAACACTGACTTCTAGGAGAGCAGGACTGGGTTTCTATGCCTGTTGTACTTCACAACACAAACATGAAGACAAGGTGAAGTGCAGTTATAGACAGAAAAGTGACTGTAAAACGACACTGCTGGATCCCATATTTCCTCCCACTCAATGTCCATATCAAATATACTCTATTTACAAGCCCATGGTTGATTTTTCTAATGCCCAATAAAGCAAATCGGAAAATCCAGCCATTTTCTTCTGCCTCTTCCATCATCAGCAGTAAAGATTCTGCAATCAGAGATTAGTTGATGTTGCCTGAAGCAAAAGAGACTTCACCTCACTCATCTATAATTGCTCTGGCTCCACAGTTTCAGAAGAAGAAGAAGGGCTTTATGATGAAGTTTAGCTCTATGTGAACATATTATACAGAGAAGATACTATTCTTACAACGGCTGGAAAAACACCTTTTATATTGGAAAATGTCTCTGCCAACATAAATAAAAACACTGAACATAAAATTTCAAGAAAGTAGATAGCCTAAAGTAGAGGCTGTATGACTCAGGCATACAGAGAATAGTTAGGCTGAATACGGAGATCTACTGATGAAAAGCACTACATGAGAGCTAGGCATTATTAAGGAGATATGTTCTTATCACACAGTCACTTTTCCTTCTCTAAGTGCACTTTACAGAAGTGGCCTCAATAATTTGCAGAATGAGGCACTGAGAAGCAGAAATCTGGCCAGTGAATATTTATTGCTCTCACGGAACATGAAGTATGACAGGCTGTGGAATCCTATTTCCAGTTGCCCTGTGCCAAGAAAAAATTAAATAAATCCACAAACACCCTTCCTAGACACTTGTGAATTCACAATTGGGTGTACAAAATCAGGGATCAGTCTGCCAAGCTTGTTTCGTTTTGTTCTCTCTCTCTCTCTCAGACACACACACACACACACCCCGGTATAACTCGGTGACCAACTCTCTAAAGGAACATTATTTCCTTTGGCAAGTTTAAAAATAGTTACACCATGACCAGAATGAACAAATGCAAGCTCACCCACACAACTGCACACACACACCTTCAGAAGAGGGGAGGTTGCTAGCAGGAGAAAATGTTTCCCTAGGGTTCTTTGCTTTCCACTTCTACTGCTTGAGGGTAAGCCAGGGAATCACCACCATAGAAATAAGCATTCACATGGTTATTCTGCAGACACAGGTAGGTGGTTAGACAAGACAGTGCTCAGGCAGGTTCTCCATTACAGACGGGAATGGGTGATCTCCAGAAGCACTGATGCACACTAACCATGGCTGAAAAGCAGAAAACTACATGGTATTTGGCCACAGTTTCTGAAATTACTTCTAAATTTGCATGCACCACTACTTGTTAGTGCAAAAAATAGACTAGGCACTTCTGAAAGCCCTAGGAAGTATGGCATTGACCTCACAATTCTACCAAAGTACCTTGCTCACAATTCACATGCTTGCTATTTCAGTATGAATTCGCTACTGAGTAGACGCTAACAGCTGTACTAATTGAATGGTAGATTGGGGGAAAACAGCCACGAGGGACTAGGTTAACAACAACAACATTTGTTTCAACTTGTGACTGAATTTCTTTATGTGGATGGATCTGGCAGAGTAACAGTGATGTTGAGCGGGTCAATCTGGTATTCAGACCTCTGACATTGGAATGGATTATTTAAGGGAACAAGTCATCATATCAGACTTCCAACACCCCTATGAGTAGTCCTAACTAAGATCACAAAGTATAGATGCAAGCGATAGTAGGGAACCGGGTGGAGATCACTCAACATTTTGTAGCTTAGCAAAGGTTGAGATGAGCAAAGGTTTCAGTGGGGTATTTTTAGCCAAGCCAGTTCACTCACACCTAGCATTTAACCATGTCAGTTTCCAGGATATGACTCTGGATATAAACTGTCTTCTGCTTTTTGAGGCATAGCTCCAGCCATACACTAGCATGTCAGGCAAAGGGCTAATTGGTTTCCAACCATGTGAACTGTTTTGCAGACACATGACTTGAAGGTATTCTCAGAGTGTGCCCCCACAAGCAGTTTTTCACTCAAGGAACATTTCTCTTTCCTACATATCATTACTTACCCCAATTAAATTAACATTGTACTGAATGCACTTGGCTGTACTAGACAAACCTACCTGTAATAGTAACAGAAGTCAAGTTCCTTTTCAGCATGTCATAAACTGGGCTACAAGGAAAAGAGGACTAGTGAGTGCAACCACAGTAAAAAATAAGTTAGCCTTTCCTCATCGTGACTTTCTTCTCCCAGTTGCCCCATGCCTCCTAATATCCTCTCCATTCCAGCCACTATACAGCAGCAGAAAGCAGCAACAACCTCCTTGTTGGCGGCCAGGGCAACTCTCTAAATGGGCAATACTGGCCAGGAGAAGGCCTGGTAAGGGAAGTACTGAGACAGCTTCGCCTAACATAACTCTTGTGAACTGTAATTTAAAGGTGTTCCTCTCTGGCAGAGCTCCTAAGGTGAGGCAAACACTACCTGTCCAGATCTGCCCATGGTGTGCAGCAGGCCTTCATCTGAAATAATATATCATCATCTGATATAATCACTGTCAAAAATGCACTGACTTTTCCCCTCCCCTAGACACTTCTTCCTTTTAGGAGACTGTAGGAGTTACATGAAATATGAAAACAAATGGCCAAGAAGAGGTTATATCATATCATATCTTTTGAATTCAAGAGCTCTCGCTTAAGCACTTGTAATCTGTCCACCCCAGTTGCAGTCTGCTGTCTTACATCAGTCATTTTGCTAGCACGGAAATTGTGACACTCTATACCTCGGGAGAGCGCCCTGTAACCCCCATATTTCTCATTTATATATAAATTGTGATACTGCATATAAAGCATGCCATGTGAGGTAACAGGGGAAAGGTTATCATCTGCTGAAAGTCACTGTTCTATCTAAATATATACATCATTAGTGCATATGAAGTTATGAGATTGTGTTATATGGTTGTCACTAAAACATGCTCTAAGGTGGGGAATCAGCAGCTTCCCAGAGACAACAGCAAGGAAAAGTAACCAATGTCTGGGCGGGTTTCGAACAACCATTAACAGCCATTGTCCAGGAAGGGAGCTACAATGCAATGATTCATTTGCACAAGGCCACACCAGGGCAATTGCTCAACTTTGCCTGGTGACTCAGCAATGACCCCGGACATGCCTGTACTTGTGTTCTCCAAGCACATGGACTAAGGTATAAAACAAAACATAGTGGCCTCATGCTTCGCCTTTTCTCCTCCCCCGCACCTATGCTGCAACTAGAAACAAGGACACTGAGGAGACTCAAGACTCCAAGAGAGGAGACTGGCCCACGTTTCAAGGGTGAAACCTGTGTACGAACTGCAATATCCAGTGGGGTGAGAAAAACTGCTTAATCTAGATATTGCCCAGTCTAATAGGGTTGAGAGTTTAGACTGTGTGCTTATATTTTCTTTTCTTTTGGCAACTAACTCTGACTTTTTGCCTATCACTTATAATCTCTCTTGTGTAGTCAATAAACTTGTTTTACTGTTTATCTTTACCAGTAAGTATTTGGTAAATCTGCTCAGATTTACAAAGGCTAGCGTATATCCACTTTCCATCGATGAAGTGGTGAACCAATTAATAAACTTGCACTGCTTGGTATATTCCTGAGGTACCAGGTTAGGAGTTGGGGGGATTTGGTTGGTGCCTTTCTCTGTTTAATTTGAGAGAGGCTCTGGGAGCATTCATGCAATCTAGCTAGGTGTGGGCCTCCACATGCAGTTGTGCTGAATGATGATAGCACCTGGAGGGGTGCTTGTCACTAGCAAGGCATTGAGAGAGATAGCCCAGGCTGGAGAGTTAAAGGGGGCACAGCAGTCCCACAGTCTCAGGCTACACCCAGGGGTCTTGTCACAGAAATGAATTCATGCCACAAGTTTAGCATTAGTCCTTCAAAAAGTCAGAATGCTAGGCTGGCAAAGAACAGGTAAAGCCATTGTTAACACACACAAATGTCTCTGCAAAATGAACAAGCACGGCAAGGTAAAGTTTCCCTTTAATAAAAGCATGAGAGATTGTGATTATGAAACTTGAGCCCTCTTCCCTACATTCAGAGAAGCAGAAGATACTGCCTCCATAGCAATCCAAGCCCCTGCTGAACTGAGAAACAAGGGACTGGGAATTTCAGAAGTTAGAGCCAGAAAGACCTGTTACACCAACTAGTCCACCACCCAGACAGTGCAGAATTGTTCCTTACAAGCAGATGAAATCAAATTCAGGCATGCCAAATGACACTCGAGAGCACTAACAATAAGCTAGTGGACCATCGAGGTCTCATCTACATCACTGAAAGGAACAATGTTGTAGCTGGGTCTCCTGCCTCAGCAATACCTAATCACGGTGGACCACCAGCCCCAGTGAGCACACTGCAAAGCTGCATCTCTTCCTACCTTGGATCTTTCACAGAGAAGCTCTCCAGTCCCAGCAATTCTCCCAGTTGATCCCCTCCACAGTACACCATGTGCTGTTGCCGCTTATCATATAGCTGCCTCACCATTATATACTGTCCCAGGTAATGCATGACCTGTGGGTACATAAGAAAGAATTATTTACATCTGCAGGTGAAAATTTTATTAAAGTTAATGTTAAAAAATTATATAATACATAGGTTGGGAAAACAGTGTCTGTACATCTGGGTATAGTATAAACCAGCAAGGCTTTGTGCTCCATTTCCTTCTTCCACCTTACACTTCCTTTAGCTGACATGACACAGTGCCAGTGAAGAATCACCTCCCTCCAGACAGACGTCACCCTTCTACAGAGCCTTCCATCCATACATCTCAAGCATTGGGGATAGAGACACTTCTACAAATGGGAAAACTGAGACACAGAGAGGTGCTGTGACTATGTGACATTGACAGTGAATCAGTGGTAGAGCCAGGACTTGACTCCAGATCTTCCAAATCCCAGGAAACCAGTAGGCTACCCTTGTTCTCTATAGCAGGGTGCACTTTGGTTATTATCTGAGCCAGATTCATGATCCAAGGAGGTTTTTTAAAAAAAATAAAGTTTGGCCACAGTCTCTTGGCAAGTTCTTCTGAGGAGAGGTCCCCTTTTGAATGTTTCAAGAAATACAATCTACAAAATACAAGTAAAGATCACATTCTATTCCCCATTTTCCCTCTGCACCATCAAAATGTTTAGCGAGATGGTGCCAGAGTTTCCCAAAATGAGATGCTGGTTTTTTGCGCTATAAGAACCAATATTCCGGTAACTTCAAGTGCAGTTGATTTGGCTCTGGCATTTAATCAAAGCACTAGGTTCCATGTGATCCATCCAAAAAGGGAAGTGTAGTCTTGGCCAATTTACAACAATTCCAACTTCTGTACTGTCAAACCTTAGTCCCAGATTTGGACCTTAGCGTCCAAAATATGGCGGTTAGCATGAAATCCTCCAAGCTTAGTTACCAGCTTGGACCTGGTACTTGCTGCCACCACCCAAAAAATTAGAGTGTTTTGGGGCACTCTGGTCCCCCTGAAAAACCTTCCCTGGGGACCCCAAGACCCAAATCCCTTGAGTCTCCCAACAAAGGGAAATAATCCTTTTTCCCTTCCCCCCTCCAGGTACTCCTGGAGAGATACACAGAAGCAACCTCCGTGAATCTAAGCAGAAGGAGTCCACCCTCTGTAATTCCAATCCTGGAAACAAAAGCACTTTTCTCTTCACCCAGTGGGAATGCAAAATCAGACTTCCCCCTGACTTCTTCCTCCCACCAATTCCCTGGTGAGCTGCAGACCCAATTTCCTGAAGTTCCCCACTAACGAAAAACTCCAACAGGTCTTAAAAGAAAGCTTTATATAAAAAGAAAGAAAATACATACAAATGGTCTCTCTGTATTAAGGTGACAAATACAAGGTCAATTGCTTAAAAGAAATATTGAATAAACAGCCTTATTCAAAAAGAATACAATTTAAAGCACTCCAGCACTATATTTATGTAAATACAAAAGAAACAAACTCTTTGGTACTTACAACTTGGAAACAGAAGATTAGAAAGCAGAAATACTTCTCCAAAGCTTAGAGAAAGCAGGCAGACAGAAAACAAAGACTCAGACACAAACTTCCCTCCACCCAGAGTTGAAAAAATCCGGTTTCCTGATTGGTCCTCTGGTCAGGTGCTTCAGGTGAAAGAGACATTAACCCTTAGCTATCTGTTTATGACATGTACTGAATTAAATGGAAAGATTTTACCCACCGATGCTCCTTCATTAATCCCAGCCACTTAAAATGTCAGCAAACAAAACAGAAACCTCATTGCTGTCTCAGATTACAGCAGAGAAACAGGACAAGGTTGAAGTTATTTACAATCTAGACACAGGCACCTTCTCAGCCCAATAGAACCCAGCTGGTTGGGTCAAAGGCTCAGCTGACATCCTACATAGTAACAACAGCTATTCAGAATGACCCTAAGATTGTTCTCTAGTGGCAATGCAGCAGGCCCCTGCTACACAGCTGGTACTTCTCTGTAACCACCAAAGTGTGTCTTCAACAGTCTTCTTTCTCCAAAGTGGAAGGGCAAAAAAATATGGTGACTCAACATGAAGGAAGGCCGAAGTTAAGCGGGAAGAGACCACTTGCTTGGCACAAGCAGAGAGCAAAGATCATAGATGCAAGATACTCTGCATTAGAACCACACAGAAGTGCGGGGAGAAAATGATTCCTTTGCTATAGAAAATGTCCCTAAGGCTGCAGAACTGGCTACAAAGAGGATATTTAGGTAAACTCAAGGTAGAATCCAAGCGATAAACAGCTAATTGTTTATGCATAACACAAGCAGGACTAGACACCTGATTAGAAGCAAAAGAGGGCCCACCTGAACAAAGATAAATGCAACCGAAGAAGTTGCTAACCGTACTTCTATTCACTCAAGAGGACTGACTACTGTGTACTGTAGCAGCCTGCATTTAACATCCCCCCCGCCCCATTCAAAGCATTCAACTTTTTTGCAAAAAAATTTAGACTCTAAATATGTTGTTTAAATGCATAAGAGTTTAAAATAAGTCACACAGCTCTGCGGGAGTATCTGACACATTCATAATGAAAAAACGTCACATTTAATTCTTTGCTGACAGAATACCCCTGTAAATCATGGACAGTGTCATTTTTTTAATCTTCTATACATTTTGCATTTTAATCTTAAATGAATTCACAGCGTGTTTTAGGTTTAGCTGACAAGAAATTTCAAAAGAAACTTAGGAGAAAATATCAACTGAAGTACAATTTAAGAACTTTCAAGCAATGAATGATAGTAAAACAATTGCAACGCGTTTCTGACAATCTCTCAAGAGTGCAGCTATCCATTACATCTCTCCTAAAGCTGTTTTTGGATTCTCAAGGTATATAATAATTTTCATTCATATTTTGCACTCTTATAGGGATTCTATCAGAGGATCTCAAAGCACTTTGACCCAGATCCACAAAGATATTAAGGCACCTAACTCCCACTGATTTCAATAGGATTTAGGATTCTAAACACCTTTGAGGATCTCAGCCATTATGCGCAAAAAAGTCTCTGTTAGAGAACTTATTCCTTCACACTCCCACTTCCCTGGTCCTTCTTGCATGAATAGACAGCAACAATACCTGAAGTCTGAAGGTGCGAACAATTCAGTGTTTATTGGGGTGAACTTCCAGCAAGTTTAAATCCAAGTTCCTTTTTCCTTATTTTCAAATCCCAACTTACTTCCAGTTTGCCCCTAATTTATACAGTAATATTCTTAGCTATACCTTAACCAATCATTCTACTAAAATTTACTGAACCAATCCTAATAGATTGTAACATGATTAGCTAACCAACTATACCCCACTACCTTAATTATTTTTCACCCAGAAAAATTAATTATACAGCAGGCAGAAACAATCACAGAACCAGACAGAGACCATGCAAATAAACATAGACAACAATACAGAAGTGACGATTTCACAACTACAGCTATACAAACATAAGGGTTTTCCAGCTGTGTCTATTGATAAGTGAGTTCTTACCAGACAGAAAACTATGAAACTAAGCTTCCTTTTAAATGCTCTAGGCTCTTCCCTTTCACTGGAGGTGACAGATCAGATCACCTTTCTAACAAAGCCCCAGATTGCCTTATTTCAATATGACTAAACAGGGCCTTAAGATCGTCACAGTGAGAGAAGGCCCTTACACAGACAGAATCAAAATCATTGTCTTTCTTTTATACCTCTAAAACTAGCTAAGTGATAAGAATACGCCTAAACTCTTGAAGTATAGGCCTTTGCAGACAGGCTTGAATATCTATATCCTAACAGTCTCCATATCCCCACGTATAAAGTAGCCCAATTTTACAGATAGAGGCACTAAGGCACAGGAGTTCAAGGACCCAATTCTGCATCCACTGATTTCCAGGCCCTATGGTCTCAATCCTGCAAGATGATTTACCTGAACGGGTCCCAGTGGAGCCCCACTGACTTCATTGAGGCTACATTCCCACCAATCAACTTGCAGGAATGAGGACTCAGTGAGGAGATCCTGACCACAACACAAATCTGTGGCAGAACTAGTAAGAAAACCCAGCTCTCCCAATTCCTAATCCAGTGTATTTTAGCTACTAGCGTATTTTATACATAGCCTCAGGGTTATCTCGAACCGAATAGAGATTGGGGCCCCTAGGTACTACCTTAACACAAGTAATTCATAATAAGATAATTTTCCATCTTCAAGGTCCTGGATGTAAAATTCACAAGGTGGCACATTCATCGTCTGTTAACTGACCATTATTACAGTTACTTTCTTGGTTTAACCATCAAAGTAGAGTCCTGGACTCACCTCCTTCAACGTGAAGATTTCACCATGTGCACCTGCTGCTTGCAGAATCTTCAGGAGTGGCAGTTTCGGTTGTACCTAAAATATAGAATACATAGTTTTGGATTGGCTACAGAACGTGGTGAACTTCTGAGAAGAACTGTGTCCATGGACATCAGTTATGTAACTAATAAATCCTGGGGGCACACCTCCTGGTAAGACTGTCATACAACCATTATAGCAAGTTCAGACAAGTGGTTCTACAGTGACTTGCTGGCCAAGGGGGACATCTTTGAGGTACCCTCCCAAGGGCTCTTTCATGTTCTTCTAGAGTTAATGACCTGCATCTGAGGTATGCCTGAAGAGAAGACAATCCTGTCTTTGTGCAGATGGACCCTTGTGTCTGTTCAGAGTCCTGCTGAAATAAATATGGGCCCACCCAAGCAGAGCGTATTGCAGTACCAGGATCTGTAATGGTATGCTTCACTAATCAGAATTAAAAGTCAGTCAATGCAATTTCTCTACCATATTGATCCTAATACAAGATAAGCGCAGCCAGCAAAGTAGGAGGCCCATCCGATAGGCCTTGGTCACCTCACTGTGCCATTAACTTGCATGGGATTGGTCATGTGAGCAAGGACTGGAGAGTTAGTCCCTAGGTGAGGGGAATCCTAGAGGCTGACTAGCTAGACATGTGAGGGATAATGCAATGGCCACACCATTAACTTCAGTTAGACCAGGTTTAAATCTGGCTCACTGAATGGGAAAAATAGAATAGGTCTCTTCTGCACAGCCCATAGGTGATGTTTGGCTATTAAAAACTTGTGAATAGAGACCAAAAAACCACAAGAAAAGGGTGCAGCATATAAAAGTTTATTGTAAGTAGCATTAAAGGATTGATCCTGCACTCTCCGTGGACCCCAAACTTCCACCCAATCTCTTACCAGAGTTACGAATTTTGTATTAATAGGTCAGGTAGGGGGGCTCTCCTGTCATGGGCACACATTCACACAAGAAGTGCGAACATGAAGCAACTCTTCCCTTTTGTTACTTCCACACTATACACCTGAGCAAATCTCAACAGCAGACGAGACAGCTAATTTTGTAGTACGAATGTTACCAAAAAAAAGCAGTGGCAAGTTTAAATAGTTATCAGTCCCCAGCTGCCCTACTCGAGTCCATCCGCACACATCATGAAACAGTAACATCCTAGGGAGAGATGCCATGGCATAAACCATCATCGTTCTCCACAAAACCACCAAGGTGCCCCAACCTGATTGCACAAATTAGTAGCTGAATGCTATGGTGTTTTATAAATATAACCAACATTGCTACATTAAACCTTTCTCCCATTGCAACCTTCAGTACTTAATACCAGCAGGCCAGAGGGGATGGATTTAAAATGTGGCGTGTTTTGGGAGGGTTATATGCAAAAGCAGTGGCATTTTTCTGAACATACGTTGATTAACTTTAGGACCAAATCCTGATGTTGGAGCACTACATATTGCAGCATCTCAAAATAAAAAGCCGTGTGTGTGTGTTCGGGGAGACAGTGGCGACGTATTTGCACTCAGAACCTGGCCCTCAGCATGTAAACTGCAGCTTTCATAATTTTAGCTCTGTCTGTCAGAGCCTTCTCCCTGTCCCCTTCTCATTTCAGTGTTAACAAAACCCAAACAGGGCTATAATAATGCTACAGCAACTAGAAGTGGAGTCTTTTAGAAGACTGTGGCCAATTTCACCTGTCACTTGTGAAATGGCTTCATAAGGCTGGAAGAACAAAAGTTCTGAAAACCAGTGGCAGGAAACAGCTCTTTGTAGCCTGGCCTAATTATTTCTGCTCAAATAAATCAGCTGGAAGCAATGATTCTGTCAGACTAACATTATTTTTGAAAGAAAACAGGATTTATTGATTAAGAGAACCAATGATCCAGTCCAGCCCTTTCATTAGGCTAGTGGCATCTTGCTATTCCACAAGCATACTGAAGTAGTGGGGTAGGTATGAGCTCTCATTGCACACACATGCTCTATTCCACATTAAGAATGGGCAAGAGATCATACACTAGTTAGAATACAAGCAGCAAGATGCTTCTACTGGCCGTGTTGTGGGAAGGGTTTTTGTACACAACACTCTACTGTTCTCCAAACATTTACGAAAGGCTTGTTCTATTGAAGCACGCCTCTGAACCTCTTTCCTGCTGTAACTGGCCCATTATATCTTCTATCCAGCAAAGGTGGGCTCAGCTATGTCTAGATAGCTAAAATCTCTCCCCATATAAATGCAATTGCAAAAAGCCCTCACTTCCTGAAAGGAGGGCAACTCAGAATTCCCAAGCCCACTACACCCTAGCCTCCAGGTAGAGTTGGAACCATCAAGCTCCTGCCTGAGGTATGAGGAGTGTTGTTACTATTTGTCACCAACTAATTGGTCAAGAACTCAGCTGCCAGACAATACTCAGACAGGAATTCATCCCACTGTGCACACTATTCTTAATTTCTAAGAATGTGTTTATCTTCGCCTTAAACTAATCTGAGCTATCTACTCTCACATCATCATTGCTAGATTCACTCTTAAAAAAAACCTTTCACCTTTTAAGATCAATTCAAACAGAGCAAGGAATGTCCAACCTCCAGCCACAATTCTTCTTTCCAACACCAGCCATTTTGTTAGGACATAACGAATTAAGCTCAATGAAAGTAAAAGCTTATGCCAGTACTAATACTATGTTCTTATAAGCGAAATTAATGCAAGTACAAGACAGTTTTACTTCTCCAAGCTAAGAACCACTGTCGTGGATTTTTCTTCATTTTAAATAACTACCTCCTCACCCTCCCTTTTCTGTGTTTAAAAAAAAATTGCTTGAATTAATTTGAATATTTAAAATAACACCTTAGCTACCACAATGAAGCCAAACTGGAGACGAGAATGTTAGTTCATTCCATATTTCCCAAGATAACGGGTGTAGGCAGCCAATATTTCTGTACTACCATCAAAGTCTGCTTATTTATTTATAATTTTTTCAATAGAAAGAGCTGAATAAAAAAGCATGTTAATCAATTCTGCATGGGACTCAGAGGGATTTTATAAATTAAGTATATAGGGGAGTTCGAGTCCCTTCAGAGGCTAATTTACACTCCCCGCCCCCAGACAGACACATGCTCTTACCAATGAAACAGTCTTCAAAGATACAGCCCCATTCTTGTCTTGGAGAACCCACTCTTTAGAGTTTGTAGACTGCATTTTTCTAGCCATAGCTCACACTGCAGATTTTTCTCTTTGACTGGCAGCCAACATGTTGACGCAGTGCCAGTTTTCCAGATTCCCACACTCTACGCTGAAGAATTGCCACTCTGGCTTTGGATAGCTTTCCTAAAGCAGTGAGGCTATGACATATTGGCACTCATTCCACCAATGCCCTGGGAATAGATTGGTATGGGGACCAGCATGTGTTCAGTGTTCAAGGTAGCTCCGAGAGAGAGATGTTATTGGCTGTATAAACTAGGTCACACAGATGAGTGTCTTTTCATATTCCGAGGAACTGCATAATTTAACAGTTCCATGTAGTCCAGAGTTTTTAAAAAGGAACTCTGTGTGGTCCTATGTAAGGCTATGTCTATACTACCACTTATGTCAGCAAAACTTATGTCGCTCAGGGGTACAAATAGCCCACTCCCCTGAGCAACATAAATTATAAGAACATAAGAATGGCCCTACTGGGTCAGACCAAAGCTCCATCTAGCCTAGTATCCTGTCTTCCGACAGTGGCCAGTGCTAGGTGTCCCAGAGGGAACGAACAGAACAGGTAACCATCAAGTGATCCATTCCCTCTCGCTCATTCCTAGTTTCTGGCAAACAGAGGCTAGGGACATTATGCTGGCATAAACGCTAGTGCACACAGTGCTATGTTGACAGGAGAGCTACTGCCACTCATTGAGGGTGGATTAATTATGTTGATGGAGATCTCTCTCCCATGGACATTGAGCAACTAACACACGAGATCTTACAGCAGTGTAGCTGCATCGGTACAGTTGTGCCGCTGTAAGCTTGCTAATGTACATAGCCTAAAAGAGGTATGAAGCTGGAAATACACACATTATGCACTTTCCTCTGCAGCCAGTTTAAGCCACCTCACTTTTTTCTCCATTATTTTAAATGCCAGTCCAATATTACCCATCTATCGTCCATACCAGTGGCACTGCTAGTTAATGTTCACAAACCACTCACTTGATGGAAGACTCTTCATTCCACCCTGTACGAAAGGCCACACACCATGAAGTCAAAGCTAGTTGGGCTTCATTGGCCTTATTTTTTAATAAGGAGAGAGGAAAGCCAAGAGGGTGTGTATCTGGGGGGTAGAATGGGAAGGGGAGGTTACCTGGTTAGCTTGTCCAAGTGCGATTCTGCAGGCATTCTCAGATGCTGGATGCTGTTCAGAGGTCGAAGATGTCATTTTGGCAGTGAAGTATAAACTGAAACAACAACAAAGTTTTGTTTAGTAGCAAGTCAGAACCAGCAGGTCCTGAGTTTAACCACTTCTGTTCTTAGAAGCTTTAAGAAATCAATCTTCCCTGCACGTACATTCTAAAATCTAACATCACTGTATCAGTCCATGCAATTGTTTTATAGTTTGCCAATAACCTGAGCAATCCAAAACCAATTCTCTCCTCGGTAAATTAAACCTAGCTGCTCAGTTACCTGGACAGGTAGCCTTGTAAGAGAAGCTGGGGCAGAAATCCTTCAGCACCCAAGAAGCATGTCTTCAATTTGCTTTTATGAAATTTACAATTTTTGTTCACTAACCATCTCAGGTTGATTTGCACTGGTGACACTCTCCCCCCGCTCTCCACCCACCTTTACTATGCTCTAGAAAAATCTTGCTCACTGGGAAACGAATGCTAGAATAAAGAATTCCCACGCTCATCTGCAAATCCCAGACAGTTCTTCTTTCTGTTGTGACCTGCCTGTTCAAAGACACAAAGTCTTCTGTGACATGTTGAGGCAAGTTCTTAATGACTCAGTGGACAGTAACAGCTAAGTCAAGTTTTACCCCACTGGAAAGCCTTACAGACAATTGCAGCTTCGTGAGTCAGCAAAGGAAGGTACACAGTGGGTGGAAGAACTAAATGCTAGTGATTAAACTCCCACCCTTCAAATTGATGGGATCAACTTAACAAAGAGTCTCAAATAGCATTGGAGCCCCCATCCCCCTCACACCAAACGACATTCAAGTTCTAAACAAGTTCTATACGCAGATGCTAAAGCAACCTGGGGGCTTGTCTACATCACAAAGTTGCAGCGCTGGTGAGGGGGTTACAGCGCTGCAACTTAGGAGGTGTACACATCTGCAGGGCATCACCAGCGCTGCAACTCCCTGTTTGCAGCGCTGGCCGTACTCCCGTTTTGTCTCGGGTGTAGAGGATCCAGCGCTGGTGATCCAGCGCTGGTAATCAAGTGTAGACACTTACCAGCGCTTTTCTTGACCTCCGTGGAATAAGCAGGTATCCCAGCATACCTGAGGAAGCCTCTGGTAATCAAGCAGGTCTCCTTCCCCGGTTTGCTCTCGCGTTCCCCGAACCCCCGTGCAAGCAGGTCTCCTTCCCTGCGGTTTGCTCTCGCGTTCCCCGAATCCCCGAGCAAGCAGGTCTCCTTCCCTGCGGTTTGCTCTCGCGTTCCCCGAATCCCCGAGCAAGCAGGTCTCCTTCCCTGCGGTTTGCAGGGGGGTTCGGGGAACGTGAGAGCAAACCGCGGCGAAGCTGGTCTCCTTCCCCGGTTTGCTCTCGCGTTCCCCGAACCCCCGTGCAAGTAGGTCTCCTTCCCTGCGGTTTGCAGGGGGGTTCGGGGAACGCGGGAGCAAACCGCGGCGAAGCTGGTCTCCTTCCCTGCGGTTTGCTCTCGCGTTCCCCGAACCCCCGTGCAAGCAGGTCTCCTTCCCTGCGGTTTGCTCTCGCGTTCCCCGAACCCCCGAGCAAGCAGGTCTCCTTCCCTGCGGTTTGCAGGGGGGTTCGGGGAACGCGAGAGCAAACCGCGGCGAAGCTGGTCTCCTTCCCCGGTTTGCTCTCGCGTTCCCCGAACCCTCCTTGAAGCCGCCCAACAGCGCTGCAGTGTGGCCACATCTAACACCACTTGCAGCGCTGGTTGCTGTAAGTGTGGCCACTCTGCAGCGCTGGCCCTATACAGCTGTACTAATACAGCTGTAACAACCAGCGCTGCAAAATTGTAGATGTAGACATACCCTGGGATGGGAAGACTTTGACCAAAGCAACAGTTCCCTTTTTGGTGCCTTCAGACATGTATGGAGCTATGAATTTAGACTCTGACAGCCCATCTGTTTAGTCATAGTTAGGATTATTATCCTTTACACAAGGAGACACAAGCAAGGAGCAATTGTCCAAGGTCACTGACAAAGCTGGTCTCCTGAGTCTCAGTCCATACTCAATGCTTCTCCCACTGACACAGCTTATGCTGCTTGCAGAGGTGTTTTTTTTACATCAACGGGCATAGAGCATCTTCACAAGACCGTACATACAGACGCGGCCTAACTCTGCAGTGGAGACTCATAACCTTAGGCCTGGTCTACGCTAAAAAGTTAACTTGACCCAGCTCAGTGGTGTGAAAAATCCACAACCCTGAGCAAGTGTAGTTTAGTTAAGCTGACCTAAACCCTGATGTAGACAATGTGAGGTCACTGAAAGAAGGAGGGTCGCAGTGCTTAAATGTTTATTTCCAGCTTCTGAGTACCATAGCTGAAAGGCATCTATCTGCAAGTCCAAAGGTAATTAAACTCTCAAAATGTAATGTCTTGCCACCTCATAATATTCTGATGAATACAACTCAGGAATACCATTAAAAACCTGTGCAGTCCACAAAACCTAACAGTTGTCATTCCATCCTACCAACATTATAGATAGTGTCCTGCAAATCCACGGATGCGAATATCCGCAGACCATTTTTGCGGATCACAGATGGATGCGGATTCAAATTTTATATCTAAAGCCCTGCAACTGTGCGAATATCAGGGGATCATTTTTGCAAATTGAGGATCAGATGCAGATGCAAAGCAGGGCTCTAATAGATTTTAGCAGTGCAGATGGAACTCTTGCTGCACACTAAAAACCCTGCTTTAGCTGCTCTGGTACACACATCTTCACGAGATGACTGCAGAAAATGGTACCAGGTTAAGGCATTTGTAGGGGAGAGGGTAAGCTTTTCTACTCTACCCTGCCCCAATGTAGCCTCAAGGGCTTCAAGTGATACAGCACTGTCATAAAGTTATGCAACAATATAAAGTGAGCTTTCATTCTGTATAACCTATGTGCCTTTAGATTAGTTAATCTTTGCTGTTCTACTCTCATTCAGAGTTGCATGCTTTTCATTCTTTGCTTTGAAATTCCTTCAGGAACCATGAAGAGACAGATTTTATTGCACAAGAGTTTTTTGTAATATATTACCTACTGTAACACAGGCAGCGACGCTGCATTTAAAAATTATTTAATTTTTTTTTGGTAGTACTGTAAGGTAAATTCAGATCTGCCATTAAAAAAAAAATCTACTTTAAGGGGTCAGGGCTTTGTTTGAAGAAGTCTTTTTTAAAGTCATGATATATCTGCCACATGGTAGGAATTTTGAGTTTATCAAGACATGTGAAGGACTGCCAATAAAGAACCAAAAAGATAATATTTGATAGACAACAATTAATAATTAAAACAATGAGGAGTCTGGTGGCACTTTAAAGACTAACAGATTTATTTGGGCATAAATAAATCTGTTAATCTTTACGGTGTCACCGGACTCCTCGTCGTTTCTGTGGATACAGACTAACACGGCTACGCCTCTGATAATTAATAATAAAGATTTGCAAAAAAAGATGCAATGTTCTTTTATTGCAAAACCATTTTTTGAGGGGGAGGGAGAGGGAAATCTAAATTTATTTTCAAGTTATTTAAAAAAAAAAAACCCTAAGCACTGGTAAATGGCTCTGTAAAATTTCCTAAATCAACGACCAATGACACAGTATTTGTCATCGGTGATACATCTAGAAACCTACCGTAGACAAACATGGTTGCAGTAATCTTATCCTAATGGGCTTTTTTTCCCCTTTGAAAGGGCAGGGCTGTGAGTGATTACTTTATTCTATAAGTCCTTTGAATCTCTACACTACTAGATGAACAACAGAAATCCTAGTAAACTGATTTGGATTCAGACAGTCAAAGGGACCAAAAACCAAAAAAAAAAAAACCCATGGTACCGTAATCTTTGATTGTATAACGCAGCCACCACTTTATTCTGGTAAAACCTCCTTCTACAAGACAAGCAGGGACCTGTAGGAACTTAATTTATGCAAGCAGTATCAGCAAAGAGCTGCTTTTTTCTCTGTCCTAAACCAAAGGCTGAAGAAATTGATCACATTTATTACTATAGTTTAATATGAATTGGTGATGAGTTTCTCATCTAGATTTTATTTTTGCTTGTCCCTATCGTCCCTAGAACACCCTGATTAACATACAGTCTGTAAAATAACCTTTGACACCCAACTTCATATATATAAAGTACATATATAGGAAATCAGTGGAACTTTTGCATAGGCAAGAGGTTCATTCGCAGGAAGCAGTTGCAAGATCATGGTTTTAAAGTTATTATTCGTATTTATAGTAGCTTCTAAAAGCCCCAACTGAGATCAGAACCCCATTGTGCCAGGTGTACAGACAAAAAAACAGAGATAGTTCCTGCTCTGAATTATTTTCAGTCTAAATAGACAAAGAGACAAGGTTGGGAGGAAAGAGACACAGAGGGGAAGTGACTTGCCCACTGTCAGCACATGGCAGGTAAGTAGCCAAGCTGGGAGTAGAACCCAGGTGTCTTGACTCCGTATTCAGTGCCCTGTACACTGAACAGAATTTCTCAACAACTGGTCCATGGACTAGCGCCAGCCCTTGAGATCTCCCGGACACAGTTCAGGAAGGCAGCAAGCCAGTCCCTGGTATCAAAAAGTTGAGAAACACTGCACTAGACCACACAACAGCCATACTTACAACAACAGTAGATAGTTTCCCTCCACACTCTCATCCAAGTGAAGAGTGATTTTTGAAATTGATGTTGACCCAGTGACTTGACTTGACAGAGGTCACATAGTTAGTGGCAGAGCAAGGAGGAACCGACTAGTGGTCTCTCTGACTTACAGTCCCGTGCTTTAAACACTACATCATGCAGCCTCTATTTTTGGGAATGGAAAACAAGACATGCTAAGATTATCCCCATTTCTTTCACTTTTACAAGTCATGTTTTAGCTGAGGGTTTTTGCAGCTATAAAATAGTAGTTGTTTTTTACGGCTGGCATTAATATTTCTATTTGCTCTGGGATTATTTTTCTAGTATCTTTCAAAAGATGCTCAAAGGAACATGTCCCCAAAATCACTTCTTCCTTGCCCTATGGCTCTTAATAGCAAAAGGAGAGAAATTGTGTCCATAATGGTATAACTCTAAAGCATTTGGAGATCAGATTTGCATAGTATCTCTTATATAAAATGTTTCAATCATCACTGAGATTTCCAAACAGAAAGTGAAAATAAGGAGTAGAAAATCCAGATTTTAAAAATAGGTCCTTCCTTTATCAGGTGTGCATATTAAAGTGATCACATGTGTGTCACATACCTTATCAGTTATAGCTTTGTAAGTGATGCAACCAGTGCTGTGCCAGATGCATTCTACTAGTCATTTAATAGACACTGAAAAAGGAACTGAGGCTGAGAACCACATATGTCCCAGCTGCAGTGACATAGTAAAGGGAATCCTCTTATACGGAAGTCATGTCTTCCACAGGAGAACTTGACTGTAAGCAGGTACAGGCGTATTGGAACAGAAGCTTACATACTACAATACACTGAAGCAAACAGATACCTTTGTTCCACTTCTAGAACAGTGTTTTAATATCAGCTTTCAGTATGACCAGGCTCTGCTGTATATCTGTCTGCCAGTCTAAATCCAGACACACACACTTCCAAAACATGCTCACTCATGCTGTCTAGACCAACATTTTTTGCTAAGAATTCCCCCAATTCAACTTCCAACCATGCAGCTTCAGCGGTGGCAGCTCTACTGCAAGACAGCCACTGTCTAACCCTGCTTCAACCAGGTCTAGACTACAGAGGCTAAAATGCCAGCTGAACCATCTCTGTATTAGCATTTCTACAACTGTTACCCCAGGGGGCAGTTTAAATGCTTATTTATAAGCAAGTGAACTTGACTCACTATAGGCAGCATATTAGAGACCCAAGGTGGGTATCAGGGACTAAACCCTAATCCACAGGGTTCTCAAGAGATAAGTAGTCCTGACCTGCCACCCAGTGACCTTAGGGCTGCACAGCCAGTAATACAACAGTGGAACACTAATGAATGCTAGCACAAACAAAATTAGCCTAAAATCTACACAATATAGTAACAACACTTCACCCTCAGAGATACAAAAAGGAACTCAATCGGTCTAGATCTCATCCTCATTTAACAGCACACTCCCTACTTCCCTCACCAATCTGCCCCACCCCCTTTCCAAAAAAAGATCTAGACTTCACATTCTTCTTCCGTTAAACTCAATCAGATGTATTTAGAAGCTGCTTCATCAACTCAAGTCACAATTAACCAGACATTTGCAATACAGCTCATTTCAATGCAGCTTTTAAATAAGCTGGCTGAACATAACACCTTTTCAAAAACTCGGCACCAGGTTGGCAGTAACTCTTTCTGTTGATCATTTTGGAAGATATAGACAAAGCTCCAGGAAGCAAAAAAGCACGCTAAAAACGGACTCTCATGCTTTACAACAAGATAGTTACGAAACTGCATGCTTTTCAGTCCCCTTTTTTTTAAAAAAAAATCCTTACTAATCCTTTCCTAAAATGCTTCCTTGTTTTTAAGTTGCACTTAGCAGAATGGCTAGTTCCTAAACTACAGATGGGCTTTTGCCAGCATTCATTTCTGGGCAGGCGTGCCAGCATCCAACGTCAAAATTACGGCGCATCCGATGACGTACAGATCTGCGCGCGCCCCCGCCTTAATTTTCCCTCCTAATCAGGCAGTAACATGCTCCTATCAGCAGTTCCTCCAAAGGCTGTCAAAGGTACCAAGTCATGCTCTAGGTAGCTGTTAGACATGTGACAGTTTAGGGGGAAAAAGAGGAAAAAAACCAGAAAATAGTAATCACAGAAACACTTGCCAAGTGCTCCTTTTATTGATGGACCAGGTATATCAAACATCATCTAACAGCAAACCATACATCGTCAGACAACTGTCAGAGCTCCCTAAAACCAATCACTGGAAAACGAAACTAACCATATAAATATTCAAGTGTTCAGAAACACACATTAATTTCTGAATGGCACAACTGCAGCTGTCCTTGCTAGGGCTCTATTTTTACAAAGTCGCACTGAGTTTATCATCACTGCAAAACAAACATCAAACAGCAGCCCTGTGCCATCCACAGCTGCCTAGCGCAAGACCACGGCAGCCCAAACGTGAATGTGCTCACTATCAGAACAAGGATGATTCCTGCCAGAAGGGAGATTTTCTTTTATATTAATGGGCGTAGACACACACCTAAGCACACAAACATAGACAGCTCACATTAATGGGCGTAGACACACACAACGTTGAGCAGAAACACACCAAAGCAAAAGCCCACAACTTAAACTTTTCAATAGCAACAGAAGCTGTGCGAGGCTCTGGTCCCGCCAGAGCCCTCTGCAAGGTGTCTCGACAGCCAGACAGGTAATCCAGCCCCTACACCGCCTCCCACTCCCACGGCCTTGCCACAACCTGCATCCCCTGCATGCCCCTATCCCCCGAGCAGGGCCTGTCCCCCAGGCAGATCTCCCCTCTCCCTCCTCCCCACTGCCCTGCTGCCTCCACGTCCCCCACCGCCCCAGGCTGTGCCCTCTGACCCCCAAGCCAGCAGGCTGGGAGCAGGACCCAGGCCTCAGGGCCTCCCCGCCCCTCCAGGCAGGTCCCCGGGCTCACCTAGCGCTGCTCCATGGGCCCCAGCTCGCCCTTCGGCCTGAGGGGGCCCTAGGCCCCCAGTTGGCTCCTCTCCTCCATCTTAGTGGGGGGCCAGGCCTCCACTTCCCCTCCCAGCCAACATGGCGGCGCGGCCACTTCCGCAGGGACTGCGTGGGGAGACTCCTGCGGGATGGACTGCGACCATAGAGAACACCCGAGGCCAGGCCTAGAAAGGAGGCGTCGGGGAAGCTTGGCCAGCTAGGCGCCTATCATAGAGATGCCAGGAGGAGAGAGGGAGTGTCCCAGCGCCGCCTCGCTGTTGGCGGACCGTGAGGGGGCAAGGGCACTGGGGCAGAGACCGAGCTGGAGGAAGGAAAGCAACAACCAAAACTGGGCCCAACTTAAGCAGTCACCCCGCCCTGCAGTATGTGCAGTGAGCTGTGTCCTCACAGCCACTGTGCAAAGCAATGCACCATCAGTGTGCGCAGAGAGCAGTGCTCACCACAGCCACCGTGCAAAGCAATGCACCATCAGTGTGTGCAGAGAGCAGTGCTCACCACAGACACTGTGCAATGCAATGCACCATCAGTGTGTGCAGAGAGCAGTGCTCACCACAGACACTGTGCAATGCAATGCGCCGCACCATCAGTGTGTGCAGGGATCTGTGTCCAACCCCCCAGCCACTGTGCAAAGCAATGCACCCGCAGTGTGTGCAGAGACATGACCCCACAGTCACTGCAATGCAATGCACCCCCAGTATATACAGAGATCTTTGCCCCCTACAATCACTGTGCAAAATAATGCCCCAAAATGTGCCACCACACTGTCTGTGGACACCAAGCTTGTTCTCTCCGCACAAAACCCCCACCTTAAAATCTGTTACGAATATGACAAATCTTTCCTTACCATACAGAGATCACTAGATGCTAACAGTCAACATACAGAACAGCCTTGCAAAGGCATTTTCTTGGATGCAGCGAAGACCCTCCTGGAACTGGTCTCGCCTCCCCACACAGGCTTTGCTAGGGGGAGTTCTGCCCCTCATCCCCTGCCCAGTTGATGTTCAAACTCAAGCCTGTCTCGTAGTGCAGCTTTCCCTCGCTTTGCATAATACATGACCACTCATTATCAGTGACTGTGCATAATTAAAAGAATGGCTGTTTTGCTTCTCAGCCCCACATCCTTTTTATCTCTTTTACCTCACCCAGTGCTAAAGTTCAGTAGCGAGCCCGGATAGCTCAGTCGGCAGAGCATCAGACTTTTAATCTGAGGGTCCAGGGTTCAAGTCCCTGTTCGGGCGAAACTTGCTTTTTTTTTTTCATTTTGTTTATTTTTCAGTCTCTTTTTTCCTCTCCGCCTTCGCCTATTTTATTTCTCCTGCAGCAGCCGCTGCAAAGCCCCTGACCCCGTTAGATTCCCACTTTGGCCAACGCTTCTCTGCAAGGGGAACGCCGGGCTCGTGCCAGGGTTTGACATAGGTGCGCGCTCTTTAAAAAGATCTCGGGCTTTTAAAAAAGTTGGGTTTCTGGTTTGTAATGCTGCTTCCACTGTATTCAACGCCCCCAGTAATGCAAAATTTTTGCGCCCGAACAGGGACTTGAACCCTGGACCCTCAGATTAAAAGTCTGATGCTCTACCGACTGAGCTATCCGGGCGCTCTGAGAGAAAGGATTTTACAGCCCTATACATAGTACTTTGCGAACACTGCTCTGCCTTTCTAGTTTTTATTTGCACTAGCCCTTCCAGGAATTCTGCTCTGTCTGGAACTGATGGCATAATGGGGATCTAAATTTGCACAGTGCTAGGACTATGAAAATTGATGCTTACTATTAATTAATATTATTATGGCAATTCTAGCCTCGCCTGCATTTTCATGCACATTGAAAAAGGGCTGCTGGGGATCGGGGAGGGGACAAGTGGGGCGATTTGCCCTAGGTCCCGGCCCCACAGGATTCCCCATGAGAATAGATTATTCTATAGTATTGTAACTTTTTTTTATGGAAGGGGCCCCCAAAATTGTTTTGCCCCAGGCCTCATGAATCCTCTGGGCGGCCCTGCATTGTAAATAAGTGGGACTAGGCACATAGGAATTACCATCTCAGTTCAGGAGCTGTCTAACTCAGTTTTCTGCCTTCAACAGTAGCCAGCACCAGCTCCCCTAGAAGAAGGTGTAAGAAACCCTGCAGTGGCAGATGAAGGATCATCCCAGGAAAAGATCTCTCTAATCCTTTATGAAGATTAGTTTAAACCCTGAAACGTGAGGTTTTTAATCTCTATCAGACGTCTTTGTCTGCTTTAACTTTTTTAGGTGGCCATTCTTGTCATCTGTATAACCTGTCCCCTTTTGTTAATTTCCTGATGCACTGCTCCCCACCTACCCCAGTCTTTGGTGCCTGACCCTGGGAGCCTTGGGGATGACAAGTGCTGTATAATTGTAAGGCATCAATATACAGCTGATGATGATACATATCTTCGAAACAAAGCCTTGATAATTGCTCTTATAGCCCCTGGCCCTCTAAAATCTTCCCATGTTTAAAACAATGGAAATATAACATATAGGGATTTCCATCTTCAGTGCGTTGAACAGATGCTGATGAATCCTTTGACTCACAACATTTAAGTCACATCTTTACATACGAATAAATCAATATTGAACAATGTTGAATAACATTTTTAAACTAGGCACAGAACAAGCATAACATGGGCAGAGGCAAGCCAAGTTTCCTCTAGCTTTACCCCAGACTGGGAGAGGTTCCCTGGGATGAAATGGGAGATCTGCCTCCTAATCCAGCAATACTTTCTATTTAAGGAGAAAGGATGGGGCCTGGCAGCTAAGCAAGGGGAGTTAATTTTTCATGGAATTAAATCATGAAGCATCAGTAAATGCAGGGGGAGCGGGCCAGTTTGAATGCCATTGGATTTGGAGTGTCTCAGATTAGGAGACAAGACTATTATGAGGTGCAAGGGAACACAGTGAGGTGTGTGAAAGTAGAATGAATTATATTATAAAAATCAGAATGGATTAAAGAAACGTTGTATGTCCCTTTAAGCAGAAATAAGGAATATTGAAATATAGTTGTCAGGAAGAGGTATGAAACAATGGGTTCACTTAAGCTAATGGTGGGACATTAACAGAAGATCGGTAAGGAAATAAGATATGCATGTCTAGCCCAGGTAAACTTATCAGATTCTGCTTGTTATGTTATGTTGTTAGGTTTGCACCCTTTTATCTGTATAAATAAGGTAGTTTGTGTCTTGCGTGGCACTCACATTATCTGGATATATTAGCAGAGTGCTTTGCTAATAAAACAGAGTGGTCTGACAAACTGTGAGTCCTGAGTCTAACTTTGACAGGTGCCTTTGCCTGGAATCCAATCAAGTGAGTCATGGACATTTAGTATCATTGGGGTTACACTGATGCTTTATATTTATATAACACCTTTCCTCTCCAAAGCTCCTGGGATCAGGTCAGGAATCCAGGACTTGGGTGGGAGGTGAGCTGTGCGTCAGGAAATTAATAAAAGGGGACATGGTATGTTGATGACAGGAGTATTAGCTAGAATAATTACCCTTGTTTTGGGCTGGCCTCTTCCAGGCCAAATAGGGCTATCACAAGAAGCCTGGCAGAAGGAATGGAATCAAGCAAAGGAAAAATTAGACTGACTATGTGAAAGAGGAGATCTATTACCCAGAGACATCATTTCCCCAAGGGTAGGGGTAGAAGCCACATCATTTGGCATATTTCAAAATATTCTGGATGAATGCTAGGAAATAAGCTGCAGGAAACCATCTGACCCTGGGGAAGGGATGGGTAACTAGACCATTTCTAATGGTTCTGGTGTCTCCAGCATCTCTGGCCTCAGCAGTGACAATATTGACCTAGTGAGCTTAACTGTACCATGCTATAATTAATCAGCTTCAGTGCAGTGTAGTGGGAGGGCTAAAGTGAGGCACAGGGTACGTCTACACTACAGGATTATTCTGATTTTACATAAACTGGTTTTGTAAAACAGATTGTATAAAGTCGAGTGCATGCAGCCACAGTAAGCATATTAATTCAGCGGTGTGTGTCCATTAACCTAGGCTAGCGTCTATTTCTGGAGAGTTGCACTGTGGGTAGCTATCTTGTAGCTATCTCATAGTTTCCGCAGTCTCCCCCGCCCATTGGAATTCTGGGTTGAGATCCCAATGCATGATGGTGCAAAAACAGTGTCATGGGTGATTCTGGGTAAATGTCGTTACTCATTCCTTCCTCCGTGAAAGCAACAGCAGACTATCATTTCTCGCCCTTTTTCCCTGGATTGCCCTGGCAGACAACAAAGCATGGCAACCATGGAGCCTGTTTTGCCTTTTGTCACTGTCACCGTATGTGTACTGGATGCTGCTGACAGAGGTGGTACTGCAGTGCTACACAGCAGCATTCATTTGCCTTTGCAAGGTAGCAGAGACGGTTACCAGTTGTTCTGTATTGTCTGCTGTGCCATTGCAAACTGGCGATGAGATGACGGTTATCAGTCATTCTGTACCATCTGCTGCTGTCATGGGTGCTCCTGGTTGACCTTCACTGAGGTCGGCTGGGGGTGCAAAGACAAAAATGGGAATGAACCCCCGGGTCATTCCCTCCTTTATGTTGTATATAAAAATAGAGTCAGTCCTGCCTAGAATATGGGGCAAGTGTACTAGAGAACCAGTGTACCAGAAAGCACAGCCGCTCCGTGTCAGATCCCACAGAAATGATGAGCTGCATGCCATTCTAGAAGGTGCCCCTGCAACAACCCCACCCATTGCTTGCCTCCTCCCCAAACCCTCTTTGGCTACCGTTGCAAGGTCTCCCTATTTGGGTGATGAAGTAATAAAGAGTGCAGGAATAAGAAACACTGACTTTTTAGTGAGATAAAATGAGGGGGAGGCAGCCTCCAGCTGCTATGATAGTCCAGGCAGGACATTAAACGGTGGGGGAGAGAGGAGCCCAGCATCCTGCTGCTATGATAGTCCAGGCAGTACAGAATCTTTTCTTTAGACATGAAAAGGGGGGGAGGGGCTGATGGAGCTCAGCCCCCAGTTGCTATGATGAGGATGGTTACCAGCCATTCTGTACTATCTGCGGGGAATAACTGGGAGAACGGCTATCAGTCATTTTGTACTGTACCGTCTACCACTAGGAAGGGGAGGGGAGGGGAGAGGATGCTGCTGTTCAGTGCCACAGCACCCCGTCTACCAGCAGCATACAGTAGATATAGAGTGACGTTGAAAAAAGTCAACAAATGATTTTTTCCCCTTTTCTTTCACCGGGGGGGGGGGCGGGGAGTAAATTGACGAGATATACCCTGAACCACCCCGGACAACGTGTTTGACCCTACAGGCATTGGGAGCTCAGCCAAGAATGCAAATACTTTTCAGAAACTGCAAGGACTGTGAGATAGCTGGAGTCCTCAGTCCCCCCTCCCTTCCTCCATGAGCGTCCATTTGATTCTTTGGCTTTCCGTTACGCTTGTCATGCAGCACTGTGCTGCAGACTCTGTATCATAGCCTGGAGATTTTTTTCAAATGCTTTGGCATTTCGTCTTCTGTAACGGAGCTGTGATAGAACAGATTTGTCTCCCCATACAGCGATCAGATCCAGTATCTCCCATACGGTCCATGCTGGAGCTCTTTTTGGATTTGGGACTGCATGGCCACCCGCGCTGATCAGAGCTCCACACTGGGCAAACAGGAAATGCAATTCAAAAGTTCGTGGGGCTTTTCCTGTCTACCTGGCCAGTGCATCCAAGTTCAGATTGCTTTCCAGAGCGGTCACAGTGGTGCACTGTGGGATACCGCCCAGAGGACAATACTGTCGATTTGCGGCCACACTAAACCTAATCCGACATGGCAATACCGATTTCAGCTCTATTCCTCTCGTCGGGGAGGAGTACAGAAACTGGTTTTAAGAGCCCTTTATATCGATATAAAGGGCCTCGTTGTGTGGACGGGTGCAGGGTTAAATCGGTTTAACGCTACTAAAATCGGTTTAAATGCATAGTGTAGACTAAGCCACAGAGTAAGTGCTACTCTTCCAACATTTGCATTTCTTTCCTCCAGTGCAATGGTTATCTTTCTCCATTGGGGGGCAGATTTTACCAGCACATTTTTTGGATTATTAGCTGCAATGGAAGTAAACACCTTTTATTTAAAAAGTCACTAAGGCAAAGACTTGATGTGCAAACCTGAATGTTGGGTGCAAGGTCCTGGGTGTAAAATTATGACATTCACTGTGGGCTTCTACGATTTGGTTTTCTCCCACACTTTTTAGAACTGTCTATAAATTGCCTTTGTGAGGAAAAACTCTGCTGTATGGCTTGTTTGTTCATGAAAGATTCTTTGTTATGTTAAGAATCCGTAATTATTGTTAATCCCCAGAATGCTGTAGGTTTAACATGGTGTTTGACCAAGTGCTTAAAAAGACAAGGGGACAGATTTCTTAAAGAACTCAGAAGCTCTCTCTGAGAAGAACAGCTTAGGGTACTGTGCCCTTTTCAGAATCTTCCTATTTAGATGCCCAGCTGGGAGCTGTAGTCTTTGGAGAATCTGGTCCCACTTTTGGGTGCTGAGCATTTTTGAAAATCTGAGCCCAGATTCCAACAATTTTATAGTTTAACTAGGAAAGTGACCCAAGTTTTAAAAGTACTGAGCCACCACAAAGTCCATTGCAGTCAATGGGAGCTGCCGGTGCCTTTGAAAATCAGGCCATTGCAAGTGGGGGGGAAGAGAAATCAAACACAAGGAGGTACAGAGGCATCACAGATGATGGGCTGAGTGGGGGAAGGTGTCTTGGGAGATTGGAGGAAGAGGAGCAAGGCATTTAAAATAACCAGATGGTGATGTGCTGACCCCAACCAGACCATAAATCAAAGGGGCTTGTGACAGTAACCTCAGCTGGCCTGGTGGTGAGCTCAGTGGAATAAATGTCCAATTTGTTATGAGCTCATAGGATGAGTTTAATTCCTGAGGTTTGAAATATATATTTTTAAAATTAACTTCTGGTGAAAGGCCCCAGATTGACAGCCCTGGAGTAAGGCCCATATCTTAGTAATACTCACAGCATGTCTAGCACAGGCGGCTATCCTCCACACTTCTCTGTTGTGCTTTTTGGATCCCCAAACCTGGGGATCCTCTCTAGCTCTGAATGGCAAATTGGGCCTCCGTAGCCCATTCTGTTCTTGGCCTTGCTGCTGAGACTGGGGTTGGCAGTTTTGCCCCACGGCTACCATTCAGCTAGAACTGGACAATACTTTTATTATATGAAATTACCAATATTTATTATATTCTCTAACCCCTCATCAGTGGGCAGCACTTTGAAAATTAGCATGGTTGTTTGGAATCTAAAAATGTTGGGATTCTCCAAGCCTCAGGGGAAAAGACAGAACCTCTGTCATATCTCTGGGATGATCACCTGTGTGTCAGTGAAACAAAGGACAAGTGCATGTTAAATATAGGGACCTAGTTAGTTCCTGAAAGACAGAAGCCCACAATGTGTTGTTCATGCTGCAAAATCATGCACCCCACTAAAAGCACAGATTTGTGTCACAAGGCAGGCTCCTGTGCATGGTTACTGCTGAAATACAGAACAAACTGAGAGCTCTTAGTCGTGTCACATAATGGAAGGAGCTCAGATACTACCGTGAGGTGGGTAATATAAGAACCTATACAGACTGCAATGAGTCTCGCAATATTTGGTGTTTTTCTTAAAGCTCTAGTTCCTGGATTCATGTGAATACGTGAGAATCTCAGCTTTTATAAAAAAAACAAAAAATAAGTTTAATGAATATGACCCCAGTGCACCCTAAGGGCTCAGAAACAAGAAAACAAATAAAATGAATCCAAAACTTAAAAAAAAATATTGTAAACTAATCTCATAATTTTTGAGACCAATTCATGGTTTTTGAACTCTGGGGCTGGCAATACAGATCCTGTATTGACTTGATTTAGGGATTGGGACTTTAGCTCTTTGGAGCAAGCCCTGTCCTTTTGTTCCCTGTTTGCCCAGTGCCAAGTACAATGCAGTCCTTCCTGCTCCAAGATCTGGGTTCCTAGGTGCTGCTGCAGTACAAATAATAAATAATAATTAGTCAATAAATAAGGGAAAGAATAAATTGCAACCATCAAAGTGAATGCTCCCAATGATCTTCATAATTATTCTGCACTCTCCCTTTTCCAGCCACTTCTTCCAACCCTCCTACTGTTGTCATCTCATTCTGTTGTTCCTGATGTAACGTCGGCCCTGCAACCAGAGCCCCACAAGTAGAGCTCTGAACCTATGCAGAGTCCTGTTGAAGCACTGTCAACACAAACCCAATGGGCTTGCACAGGTAGGACTTGTGCACCCAGGCAAAATCCCATTCACTCCAATACATAGGTGTTAGAGGTATGTCTGTGTGGCAGTCACTGCAGGGTCTTTGGGGCAGCAGTACCCATTCTGTCAGTTCAGTGAAGTGTCTTCCCGGTGCATGGTCTACAGAGGTGGTCAAGAATGGTAAGAGGGCAGGTGTTTACAGGCATTTCCTAGAGAAGCAAAGGCGATAACTTGTTTTTAGGAAGCATGGATGTAAATACTCTGGCGAGACAGATTTATTTTTCACCTCTTTAATTTAAATGCAGCTAACCCTGATATTGGGGCAGGTGCCTTCAGAGCAGGAAACAAAGTTGCAGAGCAGTTTGGGTAATCCCAGTGCTCTTCTCCCACAGTGGTGAATCTAATTACCATGGAGAAGGGGGTGGGAAAGAGAGGAAGGGAGGCACTGGGTTTAGGGAGCTGATTTGGCTTTGGTTGCTTCAGAGAGCAATAAGTGTGCTTGCGGCTGGCCCTTTCAAAGCAAGCTTTCAGTGGTGCAATGCCTGAGGTCTCCAGGAGATGGCACATCCCTTTTCTTCTCCTCTTTATTGTCTTCCCCTGGCTGCATCGCTTTCTCTGTGTGTGTGTGCCTAGTTCGCTTTGCTCTGTGGGGATTTTGCAGTCTGATGGCTTCACCCCTTCCTGCCATCTACCATCCGAGGAGGGACGCTCTTCTGCATTTACTCCTTTGATTTTTATCTGTCCTACAGATGCACAAGCGTTTATTTTGGACAAGATCATACTGAGGATTTTTGGAAGAATCATCCACAGGAGGAAGAGGTGTGTGTGTGTGTGTGAAAGACCCAGAGGAAGGAAGAGTAAGAGGGAGGCACACAAAAATACACTTGCAATATCTTCGCAGCCCAGGAAATCGCAGTGCAAATATCAGGTAAGAAACTGACGCGCGGCTGCTTTCGGGAGTGGAACTGGGGCAGGCGGGGGGACGTGAAATTGACTAGGACCTGTTTGACATTGGTTACGCAGAGCCTGAGATTAACCAGCGGGAGGAATTTCCCGTTTTTTTAAAACATGGAAACATTGAAGATGCAACAATACAGGAAGGAGGAAAAGGTTCTTCCACTCCAGTCCCAGCCCTGGATATATGTAGCAGCAAAAGGCAGAAGTCGGTAGCAGGTTGCTGGAGGAAGGGGGTTGTTGACGGATCCCAACTGCAGGGGAATGTTTGTGGGTGTGGAAGGCAAATCCCTGGTTTATTTTAACCTCCTTTCCTAGCTGCAGAGCGTTCTGAGATGCATCTGAGGAAGTGGGTATTCACCCACGAAAGCTCATGCTCCAAAACGTCTGTTAGTCTATAAGGTGCCACAGGATTCTTTGCTGCTTTTACAGATCCAGACTAACACGGCTACCCCTCTGATACTTGAGATGATTAGTTCAAATAAGCGAAGCCAGGTTTTATTTCAATCTCCCCCTTCTCCCTTTGGAGGAGCGGGGTCTTTCTGTGGATTTAACATGTGAGTAAATGGCCGGGATCTCCTTGGAGACATTTGTTTTGCATTCCAGCCTTCTTGCAAGGCTCTTTTTGCTCCCAGCAGAAAGAAGAGAGACTGGGCCACAAAAAATAAATACATTTCACAACAAAGCAGAGCAGATCCTTACACAAACAGCAGCATCTTTCCCTCTGCTGTGACTTTTCCAGTTGGCAGGATTGAGAAAAATTTCCCCACTTTGTTAAAATTTTTCCTTTTCCTATTTGCAAGGAATAAAACAAGCCTCCAAGGAGTGGGAAAGTGCATTATGGCCTTGAAAGAGTTTTAGGATTTGGGCTCTGTTCCTGTGTGTGGTTTTTTTTTAAAAGGTGATGTGCAAACACTAGGGGAATTCGGCCCCCATTAGGAAACTTGTACAGTTCAACTCCTTATGGGAGTCTCCCATTGGTTAACTACACTCTTTTCTGTTTTTATTTTCATTCAGGTCCCGGGTTGCATCACAAGAATGTTTGTCTATTACATTTAAGGGAGACACAAGGAACTTATTTATGTATTTTATGTATAGACTGGCTTATCTGTAATGTATATGGATCCTACTGTAAGCCTGGTTAAAATGATGATCAGCATAGCAAAATCCCTAATGAAAGAGGCACTCCTGCTTTTTTCCTTGTAAAAATATCATACCTGACCTACTAAGAGAAAGTTCTGCTGCTAAGTTGGATCATATATAGAATTATTGTGATTCATTTCCTGTGCACAGTCCAAAAAATCAAGCCCAGCCTTTTTTTCCCCCAGAACTATAAACCCTAAAAATAATAGCAACAGAAAACCGGATTTTGTGAAAGCTGGATAGTGCACTAAATAATCGAATCGAATGAAAACAAAATGTTGGAACCTTGACCATTAAGTGTAATGGGATGAGCAGTAAGCCTGAAAAAGCTGCATTATTTTTATTAGCCAGACACTACAACAATCCACATCAAATTATAAAGTTGCCAGTCAGCAAAGTCTTAGTGGTAGAGAGAGCCAGCTCTAGATTTTCTGTTCTATTCCATGATGTCAAACTCCCCCTGCTGCTCCAGATTTCTGCTGAGTTGGAGCAGGGTGTAGATATGTGTTTCTTCAAACCCACAAGGGGCATAGATCAGATTCCTTGTGCTGCTTGTCAGGGCTCCTGTTCTTAGCATGCATGTATGTGTGTGTTAGAGATAGCATTTTTAAAAAGAAGGCACTTGTCATGGTATTGATCATGTCACGATAAACTGTGATGTTTTCCTGCTTTTGGAATGGAATATCCTAGGCCCTGCTCTTGCAAATTCTTACGCATATGCTTAATGGTAAGCACCAGGGTTTAATGGGGCTATTCACATGCAGAAAGGTAAGCATGTGCTTAACTGTTTGCAGGATCTATGCTACAGCAAGCTGACATCAGTGTGATCCGATAAATACATCCTTGCTTTTTAGTGTCAACCACAGTGTAGCTATTTGAGAGAGAAAAAATGTGATTGGTAAATCAGGCTTTCTAGCCCCACCAGTATAACTGGGCAGATGAACATTCATTAGCCACCTTACTGTGAATGGATAATGTTAAACAAAAGGCAAAGTGGGATCAGGCAGCGCATCAACAATGCTTCTGGGTCCTAAAAGTATCTTTCTTTTGGCCTTGTGCTTCTGTGGACCGCCAATACCTGTAAGGATCCATGTGTGTGTGTGTGTGTGTGTGTGTGTGTGTGTGTGTGTGTGTGCGCGCGCGCGCACGCTTCCATCAGCTCCATACATGTACGGGGCCAGATACTCCCAGGGTGTTGTGCAGAGTTCCTGGGGCAGCTGGGGCGGGGGTGGCAGTAACTGTAGCTAGCCATGCAGCCTCACTTTCCTTACGGGGAACATGAAGTATACTAATACAATGTGCCATATCAACAGCCTCCCCTGGTCAGATAGGCAGGGTTCTATAGGGCACTAGCTGTGAGCTAAGGATCTCCCTGGCAGAAGCCTAGAGGCTGGGGGTAGTAGGGTCCTGCCCTCCTTTGGGATGAAGTCCCCTGTAATTTACCTATGTTAGCATCAGTGCATCTGGCCCTGCGTGTGCACACCTAATACAGAGTCTCTCTAGGCCTGCTTTCCTCTCACTTACACCAGTCTTGATCAGCCTAACCAGTCTGAAACTGAGATGAAAATCCACACTATTATACACCGAGTGGGCCTGAAAGTGTTAGGAGATGGTCCCACTTACAGACTGTAAGGCTGATTTTCCTCTCATTTACCCTTGATGTCAATTGGGTGTAACTGCATCAAAGCCATGGAGTCACTGGTGTAAATGAAAGGAGAACGACCCCATTACTGGTTTCTAGCAGCTCCCTTTGGCCTGCACTTGGTGCAGCATTCCTGATGCGTAACAATGTGTGTCCAGCCCTTGACCAGGTTGCTCGGTCTGACTTAGGCCTGGGGTGTCGACGGCACATGGGGATTGTGCAGGGTCCTTGCCCCTGCAACCACCACCAAACCCAAGAGAATCATGAATGATTTAATTGTTGAGAGTTCTCCAGCTGATTTCAGCTGCAAGAATGAATGTGCCAGGGAGAGGTTGACTAGCGCTGTACAAGCAGGAAATGTGCCTGAAGGCAGAGATCAGAGAACAGCTGAAGGGACTGTCTCTGGAATAGTGGTTTAAACTTGGCTTCTGCTGATTTTTCTCACACTCTTGCCGTGACTAGTTCTGTCTGGGTCTAGCTGTGCCACCCAGCTTCATCATTCCCTTTCCCAGGCCCTTTCCCTGGCACCGTGCTAACCTTTCCCCAGGGCTGCAAGGGGGCGATGGTATTTGCAGACTCTTGGAGAGAGGCAGAGAAGGCAGAGAGGGAAGGAAGGAGTACTGGCCAACTCCTACAGCACTTTCAGTGCTGCCCAGCGGTAGTTCCTCTGTGTGATGTCGCAGACTGCTCTGTGAGGTGACTCTATAACCCAGGCAGAGAGAATAAAACAATAGTTTCATTGGCAATGGGCTTGTGTTACCGGGGGTGGGGGGCAGATGAGATTTTGCAGCTACCGCTTTCTTCAAGGGATAAAGGATGCTCTAGGCGGGGAAAAAGAACTTCACCTGCACAAGGTCTGTAGCTGTAGATTCACCTTACAGGGGTGATCCAGGAGCATCCACCAGATAGCGACTTCCAATGCAAGCTCCCTTTGCAGGATATATCGTCCTTGCTAGAAGTGTGTAGGAAAGGATCAGACATTCAAAGGCACGGAGGCACAGCGAGCTCCAGAGGGGAGCCAGGCAGATAGAGGTTATGTTTATAAAGTGGAGAGAATTCACTCCCATTTGTACTCGGGGAGAGGGATGAGCAGGCCTCAGAAGCATAAAGCACCAACCTTCCCCTTGTAGGCTGTGGGTTCCATCCATTTACAACACTGAGTCTGAGTATCCTCATTCCCAGCAGCAGACAGTAAACGCTGTCCCCCAGGCCTGGTACTGGCAGGGTCAATAGCTGCAAGTGCATCAGAGTCCAGGCATGAGTCAGTCCCATCTTGCTCTGAGCTGCCAGGATTTCAAACCCCTTGTAGGGGAGGGAACCGGCCTGTAAGGTGCGCCTAGTTTGCAGCTGCTGCTTGTGTCAAGTGAGCTACTCTGGCTCTTCCTTGATGCCTGTTCTTAACTTAACAGCCTGGTGCTGGATCAGCTATGTAAACATGCTTCTGGAGGGGTGTGTAGCCCAGATAGCTAACGCAACTGCTTGGGAGCTGCTCACAGTTCAACAGCTAGTAGCCTTTCTGTCATAAGCACCTCCTGAACTCGGCTCTATCAAAATCCAGAGGGGGTCTCAGAAGGGATACAAGAGTGCTGAGGGCAGAAATACTGTTGGGATTTGTATGTCTATGCAGATAGCCACACACAGATCTGATGGATTAAGGGTAGTTAGGGGTAAGGTTGACTATTGATGTATCAGAACCCATTAGCCAATGTGCTGAGCTCCTCTGACAATCTGTCCATACACATCACAATCACAGCTGAGTTGCTGTGAAAATCCTGGCCTGATCTGGAGTGCAGATCACTTGAGAATCTGGCCCGGAGCTCTTTTGAGCCACTGCCCCCTGTATGTGCCCTTTGCCTGAGTCCCGGTTGAGGGAAGGGTCCTTCCCCAGCTGTATGAATTGACACAGTGGAGCTACAAACCAAACTGAAACCCTTGCACAGGAAATGGAAGTGGGTGTGTTGCAGAAGGTTCCTGCACATCGTGGCCCTTCAGACACCAAGTGGCATTGCAGCACCAGCGCACTTGAGGACAGACATGGGAGATCGCCGATGTGTAGAAACTGCTGAAAGGGGGGGAATGCCTCCTTTCTGCTGAATCTAGCCAGGCCTGCCCCGTGCCAGATTGGGCGCCTTTGTGGTCTTGTCCTGCCAAGTTTGCACAATGTGCCGCCAGGCTCCTGAGGCTGATGCACCCCAGTGTGAGTGGAGGCTACATAAGTTAAGGTGAAGCTCTAGACCTAGCAAGTCACGGCTCCTTTATTGCACTAGCTCCCTTCCTTGTAAGAGTGCAGGGTCAAACTGGGGTGAAGGAAGGTGCAGAGGGCAAATGGGCTTAGTCTGATCCCCTTTGTACTAATGAGGCACTTGGCGAAAGGTCCCCTCCTAGGCCTCTCTCCTAGGCTGCAGTAACCTGATAGCTATGCAGCAGCATCTCATAGACTCATAGACTCATAGGTCAGAAGGGACCAATCTGATCATCTAGTCTGACCTCCTGCACAAGGCAGGCCACAGAACCCCACCCATCCAATTTTATAACAACCCCTATCCCAGAACCGAGTTATTGAAATCCTCAAAATTGGTTTGAAGACCTCAAGCTGCAGAGAAACCAAGATTAGGTTCCCCCGTGCTTCCCATCCTGCTCAGCGCATTGTACCTTGCACCTATCTATGCAGCATTCTGCACCTGTGCAGCGCAGAACCGAGCCCTTACCGGGGCTGAGTGGGTGGGCAGAACGTCGAACATTCCCAGGAAGCCCTTCCACCACCAAACAGGAGGTGAGATGGCCCTCTGTTTAGATGCCTAGGTTTGAAGGCCAGAAGGGACCTTTCTAATCATCTAGTCTGACTTCCTGCATAACCCAGGCCAGAGAACCTCCCACAGTGACTCCTGCATCCAGCCCATACCTTGTGATTGAGCTAGAGCATGTTTTTTGAGAAAGGCATCTTGTCTTGACTGACAGCCTTCAAGCGATGGGGCCCTGAAGTTGTATCTTCTATTAGTTACAGTGGTAGGTGGCATAAGCCCCCACCTGTGCTATACATTAGAGAGACCTCATAGTTAAAACTTAGTAGGGTCTCTCCTGAGTAGACTGACCTAAACCATGTGCTGGTGTTGTATATTTGGTTGTCACGGTTTTTGTTCCTATGGCAACTGAGTTAGATTATTAGAGGATAGCCCAGCCAGCTTCGGCCGGTTAGGCGAGCTCTGTGCCTGTAAATAAATGGTAGTTTTGTTAGCTGTCTGCTGTCTGGCCTCAAGTGATTTCTTCCTAAACCGGCTGCCCCCAAGGATATAACAAGTGGCGACGAGGGTGGGATTCCGGTGCTGCTCCAGTAACAGAAGGAAGCAGAAGTCAAGGTAAAGAACAAACAAACAAAAAAAACTGCTTGTTTGCACTGACTGTGAAAGTGAAACTAAAAATCATGTCTACTCTGACCGGGCCACTGGAACCTTTTGATGAGAATGTAGTGCAGTGGCATGTGTATACTGAGCGTTTTGAGCTTTTTGTTATTGCAAATGACATTACAGAAGAGAAGAAGGTACCAATATTCTTAAGTGTTGTAGGGGCTAAAACCTACTCCCTGCTACGCAGCTTACTATAACCCTGTTAAGCCTGAGACTAAATCTTACAGTGACATTGTGGAAATCCTGGGGTCCCATTTTTCCCCCAAACCACTGGTAATTGCTGAAATATATCGGTTCCACAAAAGAAACCAAAAAGAAGATGAAACAGTTGTACAATTTGTAGCAATTTTAAAAAAGCTAGCAGAACACTGTGAATTTAAAGAGATGTTAAATGATGCCCTGCGTGACAGGTTAGTGTGTGGTCTATACAGTGAAGCTATATGGAAGCACCTACTGACAGAGGCTCAGCTTACATTACAGAAGGCTGTTGATATTGCTGTCTCCATGGAACTGGCTACAAGGGAAGCGCAATACTTCGGTGCATCCTTTAGGGTGCAAAAAGTGTCACAAGAACCTACCCACAAAACTGTGCAGAGTCAGGAATGTTACCGCTGTGGCAAGCCAAGTCACCAGGCATCACAATGCTGGTGTAAGGACTTGGTGTGTCGACACTGTGGCAAAAAGGGACACATTGAGTGTGCCTGTAAACAAAAGAAAAAGAGGCCTCTGGTCTGGCCAACAAAAAGAGGAACCCTGCATACCCTAGAGCAGACCCAGGATGATCAAGGTGACACCTCATCGCAAGAGAAAGTGCCACTGCATGTTTTGTCTTTGGCAGTGGGCTCACATGAATACTGGGTTACCTCGTTGTTGGATGGCAAACCTATACGCATGGAACTGGACACCGGTGCAGCCGTCTCGCTGGTCTCCGAGACTGTGTATAAAGAAAAGCTACAGCATCTTCCGCTTAAGGCAACAAAAACTGTTCTGAAGACGTATATGGGAGAAGCTGTGCCCATGTTGGGCACTATTGATGTTAAGGTGGAGCTCAATGGACAGGCTGCTAAATTGCCACTGTTTCTGGTGAGAGGTAACTACCCAGCCTTAATGGGTAGGTATTGGCTTGGGAAGATTCAGCTGAACTGGGCAGAAGAGCACCGGATGACTAAAGAAGAAACCAGTCTAACCCCTATACTAAGGAAACATGCTGCTGTTTTTGGAGATGATTTGGGAAGTATGAAGGGAATCACTGTGACATTGAACATTAAACCTGACAGTCCACCAAAATATCTGAAAGCCTGAACTGTGCCATATGCCATCAGGCCAAAAGTTGAAGCAGACCTAGAGCGCCTGGTCACCAATGGAGTCCAAATACCAGTTACCCATAGCCCATGGGCCACTCCTATCGTTCCAATAGTGAAGAAAGATGGCTCTGTCTGAATTTATGGTGATTTTAAAGTCACTGTCAACCCAGTGTTGTGTGCAGAGCAATACCCGCTTCCCCGCATCGATGACCTCTTCACAGGCCTGGCTGGGGGACAAAAGTTCAGTAAGATTGATCGGAGTCAAGCATATTTACAGATGCACGTCGATGAAAAGTCCCAAGAGCTGTTGACTGTTGTGACTCATAAGGGGCTTTATTGATACTGTTGCCTACCCTTCGGAATAACATCTACTCCTGCCCTGTTCCAGAGGGCTATGGACCAGATCTTGTGTGGCTTGTCAGGAGTTCAGTGCTATCTGGATGATATCCTGGTCACTGGAAGGAATGAAGAGGATCACTTAAAGAATTTAGAGGCTACCCTACAAAGACTGGAAGAGTATGGCCTACGAGTTCGCAACGACAAGTGTGAATTCTTCAAGCCCTCTGTTGAATATTTGGGACACATCATTGATTCTGCAGGTCTTCATAAGGCCCCTGCAAAAGTTAAAGCTATTGTGGAGGCTTCCCCACCTCGAAATGTAAGCCAGCTGCGCTCGTTTCTAGGACTACTGAACTATTATGGAAAGTTCATCTCACAGTTAGCCACACTGCTAAAACCACTTCATGAGCTCCTGGGGCAGAACAAGGCCTGGAAGTGGACTGAAGCCTGTGATGTTGCATTTAACAAAGCTAAGGATGCATTACTGAATTCTGAAGTTCTAATGCACTTTGATTCATCCTTACCCCTACAATTGGCCTGCGATTCCTCCCCTTATGGAGTGGGAGCAGTCGTGTCACACATTATGTCTTTGGGAGAAGAGAGATCTATTGCTTTTGCTTCACACACTCTAAGCAAAGCAGAAACTAACTACACCCAAATTGAACATGAGGCATTAGGAATTGTTTTTGGAATTCGGAAGTTTCATCAGTGCCTGTTTGGGCAGAAGTTTACTCTTCTCATAAACCATCGACCTCTGACGTCAATTTTTGGACCCTACACAGGCATTCTCCCATTAGCTGCTAGTCGTATGCAACGTTGGGCATTGTTACTTTCAGCACACACATATGAAATCAAATATCGGAAATCCACTCTGCATGGCAATGCAGATGGCCTCTCAAGGTTGCCTTTGCCGGTCAAACATCAAGATAGTGCCCAAAAGGAAATCTTCTACTTTGAACAGGTAGAGAATACACCCATCATTCCAGTCAGATAAAGAAGGCAACTCACGTTGACCCAGTATTGTCCCAAGTTATGGATGCATGGAAAATCTTGACAAACCTCTCCGGTCTCACCCAACCTTGTTACCTACGTGTCCAGGAGGATGGAGTTATTGGTCCAATCTGGTTATTTGTTGTGGGGGAGACTGTCATCGTTCCACCACCACTGAGATCACAGGTGTTAGAACAGCTACATTCCGGTCACTGTAGAATAGTGTGCATGAAGGAAATTGCACGAAGCTATTTTTGGTGGCCTGGATTGGACAGTGCTATTGAAGAGAAGGCAAAAGCTTGTATGTCATGTCAGGGTGTGAGGAATGCACCCCAGTGGGCATCCCTACACCTATGGAACTGGCCTGAAAACCCATGGCAACGTATTCACATTGACTTCGCTGGCCCCCTTGAAGGAAGCATGTTCTTGGTGGCAGTAGATGCCCATTCTAAGTGGCCAGAAGTCTCTATAATGCAGTCCACTACTGCAGAGAGTACTATCCAAAAACTACGGGGACTCTTTAGTTGTTTCGGTCTGCCAGAACAACTTGTGAGCGACAACAGACCGCAGTTCATCTCTCAGGAGTTTCAAAATTTTATGAAGGCAAATGGGATACACCACATCACGTCAGCACCATATCATCCATCCACCAATGGATTAGCTGAAAGATTTGTGCAGACAATGAAACATGCTTTGAAATCAGCAAGGGGACAATACTCCATTCAAAAGCGTCTGGACACCTTCTTACTTTTCTACAGAAACACACCTCATGTACAATCCAGGCATCCCCGGCCTTTCTAATGATGGAACGACAGCTGCGCACTTGCTTTGATCTGCTGAAACCTTCTGAACCCCAACAAATTGTGCAACATCAGCAGCAATATCAAGTCATCAGACGGGCACCCAGAGCAAAAGACCGAACCTTTAGCCCGGGACAGCCAGCTTTGGCTCGGAATTATACTTCCGGGGCTAAATGGGTCCCTGCCACGATCATCACTCAAACAGGACCTGTTTCCTACACAGTCCGGACTGCAGAGAATCTTACCTGGCGGCGGCACGTAGATCAGCTGTTGCCAGGTCATGCCAGTCCTCAGGACACATCTGCAGTTGAATGGTCTGACTTCACCTCTTCTGATGAGACACCGAATCACGAATCACCTGTTCCTGACTGTTCTCCTCCATTACTGCCGGAGGCTGAGATACCCCTTTGCCCAGCGTGAGCTGATACCACCTCCTCACCTGTTCGTGCTGCGGACCCTAAGCCCATGGTACTTTCGAGTGCAACAACACCAGAAGTTCGCCGTAATCCACCTAGAGACAGAAGGCCTCCTCATCGGCTGGCTCTTTAGCTAGGGCGAACCCACGGTTATGGGGCAAAATAATCCCCAGGGCTTAGCCGGGAATGGAGGCAGTCTACCCTCCTTCTCTAGTCTAGTGTCTGTTGTATTTAGGGGAGGTGTTCTTATTTGGGGGGGAGGGGAGGAATATGTTGTGTATTTGGTTGTCACAGTTTTTGTTCCTATGGCAACTGAGTTAGATTATTAGGGGATAGCCCAGCCAGCTTCGGCAGGTTAGGCAAGCTCTGTGTCTGTAAATAAATGGTAGTTTTGTTAGCTGTCTGCTGTCTGGCCTCAAGTGATTTCTTCCTAAACCGGCTGCCCCCAAGGATATAACAGCTGGAATCTCACCACAGCAGGAAGTGGGAGACTTGGGGCCCATCTAAAAAGTGGCCGAACATGGGGCTATATATAAATATAAACCCTGCTCCACCTGCCCAGTCACAATTCCCCCTCACTCTGCCTTCAGGCTTGTTTGGCTTTGATCACAGGGAGCTGCTCAGTTGCAAGGCCACTGGGTGATGCAGAGTCCAATCCAGATGTGCTGGAAGCCTCCCATCTCTGTCTATCCATCACTCGGGTTTCCCGACCTGGCCTCATCAGCCACCCACCTTCCCGCAGCAGGATTTCCTCCCGAGGGTGGAAATGCGTAGAGAAATGATTGAAGAGCCTGTGTCATCAGCAGCTCCACATCCTGCCTGCCTGCTCCAGAGGGACTTGGACTGAACTGGACTCAGCACCGCTCTTAATAGGAAACATAGTGCCTTAAAGAGGAAGAAACACATAATCTTACAAGCTGGATGCAATCTGCTCTCTATTTCGAGGGCGCCTTCCTGTCAGTGTGCATATATAATGCAATGCAGGAGAATATCTGGATGGCTTTAGCATAGCGCTGTTCCTAACGGAAAGGTCTGATCCTGCTCGATGTCAGCACCCACAATACTTCTTGGCTTCAGAGGGAGCTCGACACCTTGCCGGATAGCACACAAAGGCTTCTGGCTCATGGCAGGGGAAACTAAAGCCATGCGCCAAGATTTCCAAAGGACAGCTGGTGATTTTGAGTGCTCCACCTGAGACCATTTAAAGGATCCTGATTTTCAAGGTGCTGAGAACCTGCTCTCTGCAAATCAGGTCTGTTGAAAGGTGTCACAAATGGGGCCCTGAAAATCCCTGGTCACTTCTGAAAAGTAGGCCAGATGTGTAGGTCAGAGGGAAAAGGTGTCAGGGACACAGGTGGGTATGGGGATGGCTGCTAAGGCTGGATCCATTCTGCATTCATGTAAGCCTCTGAAATGTCATCATCACTCATTGATTCAGAACATTTCCTGTAGTCTGCAAAGAGATGTTGTTACACTGGCAATTAGCTCCTAGATAGCTGCGGTGATCAGTGCTGTTTAAATAGTTCTGATAGAAACTGACATGAGGCAGGTGGCCCTGTTGCAGATCCTGTTAGTTTCATGGTTGGGGAGGGATTGTGCTGGGCAGGGCGGTTAGAAATCTACAACCATGCACTGACCAGTGGACACAGTCAGAATAATTGGAGCCAGAGCACTGTCCAGTACCATGGGCCCCACACACCAATTGGGGAAAAATGGTTTGTACAGCTGGTCACTGGGGTTTGTAAAATTTAAGTTCTGTTGTACATACCAACAGCCACCCAATGCTTTTTCAGTGTAACGGCGCTTGTCTCAGAAAAATAGCTCTGCGCAGCGAAGCCCATTAGCAAAAATCCTGCTTAACTCCAGCTGCCGGCAGGCCCATCTCTGACCCAGTTTTGAACAGGGGCTTACCACTGAGATGTTATGGAGTGTAGCTGGCCCCAGGTGGTGGTCAGGAGTGTACAATTTGCTGGGAGGAATGCTGCTCGGAATTTCTTTTTGCTGCCAAAAATCTAGACACAAAGGAAAATTCTCTCCTCTCCACTGACATTTTTCTCTCCCATTTTTGGGTTTTCATCGAAAACTGTTTTATATTCTTTTTTTAAAATGTTGGTTGCCAGAAGCTGAAATGTTTCTATATTTGGGTTTTTGTTTTTTTTTTAAAAGCCCCAAACTTGAAAAATGTCAGTGAAAACCCAAGAATGGACAATTTTTAGGGTGAAATTCTCCCTTTTGTTGCAAAAGCCGTTTTCTGTCCAGTATTCAGATGGAGAATTTTTGAGCGGCTCCACCCCCAAGGTCCTCCAGACGCTATTGTTATTCTCTGGGCATTGCCAATCAGTCTTTACCCTGGACGTTCCTTAGACTTCCTCTCTTTGCTCTCCTCATTCAGGGCCCGACCCAAAGCCCATCAATGGGAATTTTTCTTTTGCCTTCCATGGGTTTTGGATCAGGCCCTCATTTCCTCTCCCCCTCCTGCCCCTCACCCAACTCCCTCTGTCTCTCTCCCTCCCACCCCACCCTCACAGGATGCCTCTTGTTGAGCCACTGGTGCAACTTTTCCCTGTGTTACCAATACATATATCCCACTCTCGGTTGCTGCCGGAATGCAGGGAGTATGTAAGTGAAGACCTCCTGAGCACTGAGTGTTTGCCCTGCTAAACCACACTCCTATTAAACAGCGGGCCTGGATACAGCTCTTCCTCGAAAGCTCCTGCTATTTATTTATTTAATTCCTTGCTTGAGGGAACTGTTCCAGCAGGAGGTCTGTGAGCTGCTCCGGCTGTACCAGGCTGCTCTGTGCAAGTCAGATCCCCCCTCTCAAGGTGCTATCCCTGTCCTGTGGCTTTTCCCGCTCGGCCTCATCTTTGATCCACGCTTAAGGCATCAGTCTAAGACTCAGGAAATCTGTGGTCAGTTCCTGGCTCTGCCTGTGTGACTTTGGCTAGTTAGTCTTTCTATTCTTCAGTTCCCCATTTGCAGAATGGGAAGAATTATCCTTCTTTTCTCCCAGCCATTGTCTAGTTTGATTTTAAGCTGTGAGACAGGGACTGCTTCTTACTATGTGTTTGTGCAGCGCCTAGCACTATTGTCTGTCCCACGTGAACCTAAGGTTATTTCGCATTCCCGATCCCCAGAAATGCTGAATCAGGTCAGGAGCAGGAGGGCATGGGAAATACTGCCTATGCTAAAGGAGTGAATCCCAGCAGGTTTAGCTGTGTCCTTCACTTTGGGTACAGATGGCCATGAATCCAAACCACCCTCCACTTTGGAGGGAGTTTGGAGCTGCTCTTTGGCTCGGAGCCCGGCCACTAAATCTGGGTCTCCATTCCCATGTCAGGGTTCTCTGGCTGGTGGAACTTGCTCTGCTCCTACGCCATTCTCCAGTTATTCATATTACAGGAGACCCTAGAGACTGGAGCCCCATTGTGCAAGGTGCTGTACATGCACATAGTAAGAGGCAGTCCCTGCTCTGAACAGCTTACAATCTAAATAGATGAGCCAGACCAAGGAAGCATTCCCACTGTGCACACACATGATGGCACACATTAGGTACCGAGAGGTGAAATGACTTGCCTAAGGTTACACAGTGAACAAGTGGCAAAGCTGGGACTAGAACGTAGCTCTCCTGCCTCCCAGCCTGGTGTTCTATCCACTGGGCCATACTTCCTGCAAGAGGCCTGCCCTGGGAACAACCCTTATAGATGCAGTAGTCAAGGCAGAACGCAGCCAGCTCCAAGCTGCTGGCTGGGAATGAGGCTGCGCAGATGCAGTTCAGGCGGGTGTTGTAGAATAGATGGAAGCTGGAGCCTGACGGAAAAGGCTTCACCTTTTTCAGGCTTGTTCCTCCCTCTGTCTGATTATAAACAGGTGTGAATTGTCCCCCCTTTATAGGCATGGCCTGCATCTCCCTGGCTCCCACAGGCCTTCCTCCGGGGCCTGCTCTGCCTCCTTGACCTTGGCTGTCTGATGCCTTCTCAGATGCTTCAAACATTTCTATCTGCCTCTGAAAAGCAGTTGGGAGGAGGGGAAAGCCCATGTTGCACAGCTCTCTGCAAGCATCCAGGGGCCCTCTTCAGGCAGATGTGCCTGCATTGACTCCCCCTCCTAGCTAAACTAACATTAGGATCATCTCTCAGTGCCTGCACCAGAGCCTGTCCCGGCATCCGCTGTGTGTGCTGCATCTGCTCTAGGGCTGAGCCCGGGGGGTGGGGACTCGCGAGAGGGTTCACTCTGCTGTGAATTCCCACAGACTTTTGCACAATTTTCTGCTTGGCTTCCCTTGTCCTTCCCCAGAGTGAAGCAGGTGGTGCTCAGCTGCTGGGAGCTGAGCATGCACACAGCAGGCTGTTTGCATTTGGGCTGGTTTAACCCTTAATGTGGGTAGATGCATGGCTCTATACCAGATGCATGGCTCACACCCATCCTTATCCCCCGCTCCCTCTGTTGCTCATCTCTTTGGACAGGGTTAAACTCATCCTCCCCGGTTCTGTACTGTCTGACCAGGACTGGGTTGCTTGGTAAACTGGATAATGTCACTCCGGTTGCGACTCCACCTCTGCCCTTCTGGCTTTGCTGCCATTCCAGGGATGCAGCTATGTGTGGCCCCTCTTCTCCCCCTCCCACGGCATCGGCATAATCCTCGCTGGAAGGCAGATATGCCGTGGCATACAATGGGATCACTAATGCAGCAGGTGCAGCTAGCAGGCTGTAAATAAAGGCCTGAAAGAGAACAAAAGTGTCTTTCCAGTCCTTTTAAAATTCTACCTGCCATTGACCTGGCCCTATGCGCTTGGATACTATAGGTAGGGGGGAATAGAGAGTCCTAAAATAGAGAGAGTGAACGCAATATCTTTGGTGGGATAACAGCTCCTAATGCTTTGTTACGATCCAACCATATTCTGACCACAGACAGCAACTGTGAGAGGAAAAAGTGGATCCTGGTTGGGCTAATTGCTAGTGAAAAGGGGCATGAGAGGAAAATCAAAGCGAATGTTGAACAGGCTGTAGAGCCAAAGAAAAGGGGTGGATTCTGGACTTTGGTGATGGGGATTTAGAGCCATTTACGGGTAGGTCGCTGGTGTGAATCAAGGCTCATTGGGTGGCAAGCAAAATTACGTCCATCAGTAACTGGGGGATGAACCATCTGGAATGAGCTTGGCAGGTGTTGTTCCAATTCCCAACTTCACAACCCTCCCTCCCCCATCCCTGAATTTCTAATAAGTACATTATGGAAACAAAGCCACTGCCATGATTGCTGGCCGCGGAGGGGGCACATCCCTCTTGGTCATTTTCCCCCACAGTGCAAGGCGCAGGCGTATTGGCAGAGGGCGATGTGGGAGTAGTTTGCCTTGCAGCCATCTGTGCTGTATCTGAGGATAGCTAAGCAGTGATTCTCAAGCAGGGGTAAGTGTACCCCTGGGGTACGCAGAGGCCTTCTGGGGGTACATCAACTTATCTAGATAGTTGCTTAGTTTTACAACAGGCTACATAAAAAGCACTAGCGAAGTCAGTACAAATGAACATTTCATACAGACAGTGACTTGTTTATACTGCCCTGTGTACTAAATACTGCAATCTAAGTACAATATTTATATTCCAGTTGATTTATTTTGCAATTATATGGTAAAAATGAGTCAGCAATTTTTCAGTACTAGTGGCTGTGACACTTATTTTTTTTATGTCTGATTTTGTAAGCAAGTAGTTTTTATGTGAGGTGAAACATGGAGGCACACAAGACAAATCAGACTCCAGAAAGGGGTACAGTCTGGAAAGGTTGAGAGCCACTGATCTAGAGGATGTTGATACCCAGAGCTGCAGATCTGGACCTTTAATCAGCATGAAATTCTTTCTCTGTAAATCTCCTTGCAGGACGTGCAGGAGAAGACCGACTTTTTTGAGACACCCAAGATGTACAAAGGAAATGCTCCTGTTCGAGTGTGTCTGTGTGTGTGTGAGAGCGAGCAAGAGACAGGAGTAGGGTGTGTGGTGGTAAACTTTCCCCTCCGTGTGTCTGAAAGGCCTGCTGCTCCAAGCCACAGGGCTGCCCACTTGTGCATCACACCAGCTGTGCAAAGTAATCCGTTCAGCCATGTGTAGCAAAGAGAAAAGGGGGCTGGGCCTCTCTCCCTCCACCCCTTAGATTTTCAGCATAGTTCTGTCTACCTCACTGCCTCCCCACCAAGCCCCTCTGCCTATGACCTTGGTCAACCCTGCTAATTTACAGTATCATGTGTGTTAGGAGGAATCTATCTGCATGCAAGGGGATGGGAGTGGTGTCTGGATGGTCCTCTGTGACGAGGAGCTGTGTGGCCAAACACAGTTGTAGATCTGGGTGAATTATGAACAGTGAACAGTTCATTAGACAATTCAGCAGCCCCTTGCTCCATTCGCTAATTATCTACAAACAGACTTAGGGCCAGATTTTCAAAAGGGCTCAACCCCCAGCAGCTCCTGCTGAGAACAATGGAGAATCTTCCCACTCTCTGACCCATGCACAGTGGGAACAATGCGGGCTGCTGGGGATTGAGCTCTTTGGAAAATCTAACCACTTGATTTTGAGGCCACGAATGGTTCATGCCGATGGGTTTCAGTCTCTGAATCACTCTTTGCTGCCTAAATCACATGGTATGGTCTCCGCTCTCTGGATTAGACATTTCTAGCAATAATAGCAACCTCCCTAGTTGCACTGGATAGGATAAAAATATATATACCCTCATGCTTCAGGGCTAAACTGACCACTAACTGAGGGGGTTCAGGAAGAAACTTCCCATCTGGGTAGTCTATTCCCTAATGCTCCATGAAGAGGTTTCATGAACAGCTGATGCTGGGCACTGCCAGAGGCAGATACTGGACTGCATGAACCATGGGCCTGATCCAGCATGGCAATGTTATGGGCCGGATCCAAAGCTTGTTGATGTTGATGGAAAGACTTCATTGGAACATTTAATCGGGTCCTATTTGGAGGAAGTTCACTTGTAATAGAAAGGCCAGTAAATAATAAACCCATCCCTACCCTGTGCATTCTCTGACAGGCCTGTAATGGGCCAGATGGGAGGGTTGAGTTTGTATTCTCTCATTTTTAGGGGATCCCCTGGGCTGGAAAGGAGAAGTCCCCATTAACTGCACGTTGGCAGCGGCATCCACTTTCCTTTCAGTGCCCTTGGTTTTTGCCTCTCAGCCTGTTGTGTTCAGCAGAGGCTGGTGCTGGAAACGAAATTTCCCTTCCCTTGGGCAAAAAACCTTAAAACACTTAGGACTCGATCCTTCGCTATTAAAATCAGCAAGAGGGTGGGTTGTTTTTCCCCATTGAGTCAAATGAGATGAGGCTCAAGCTCCCATTTTTCTAGGCTGGCAGCAGGTGTGTTTCATCTGAAGGGTACCAGGTACCGTTATCAGCCCAGCCCTTAGCGTGTTGCAGTTATTGTATATGAAATAATAATACCTACTGCTTACCAAGCATTTTTCATCCATAGCGCTCAAAGCATGTTAGTATCAATATCCCCATTGTATAACTGGGGAAATTAGCTGTAAGCTCTTCCGGGCACTGACTGGTCCTAGCGTGATGGTGTCCCAGTGCTGAGCGAGGTGTTTTGTTTTCTGTTATTTAGTATTGCACTCAATCAGGGAATTGTAAGTGACACCAATTCGTTCCAGTTTAACAACCCTCTCATAAATATACATGTTCAGTAGCTTTGAAACCTCAGTAAACATGTTTTTCTTCATGATCAGCTGGTACTTAGTAAACAACTGCCTTTTATGACATAAATAAGAGCATTGCACCTGCTCTCTATACAGATTTTGTACTGGTAGAACTATTAGCGAGGATGATTTTTATTTAGTTAGTTAGTTTTTTAACTGGAATAGTTATCGGTACAACCTGTAGGAAGGATGCAGCTATACTATTATAAAGATGCCTCATACCAGCATAGCTCATTCTCCTTCCTGTTCAAGAATAAGTTATACTGGTATACACATTTTTATGCCAGTAAAATTACGTCCACACTCAGGGAGTTGTATTGCTTTAACTATACCATTGTAGTTAAAGCTGTACAACTTTTGCATGCCGACAAGCTTATTTAAAGCTCCAGTGATAATTCCCCCCACCCTCCGGTGGCCCAGAGCAATTGCGTTCGAATTGCAATAAGAATATTAAACATGAAGGGCTAAATTCATCCTAGCTACAAATGAACAGAACTCCAGTGATGTCCCTGGAGTTGCACCAGTTCACACCAGGACTGGATTTGATCCAAAATGTTTAAAACCCAAATTGACATAATCGCATTTTATAATTTTTCAGAAGAGTTTTATTGTTATTGTTGTTCAATTAAAATCCCATCTGCTTGTTTTCAGACTAAATGCTGCTGTTGATTATTTTCATCCATGGAAGGTTGTGGGTGGATACGGCTGCTCTGGTATTTGAAAAATAAATTTGGTGAAAATCACCAATATCCAGACCTTGAAAGATGGGATTTTGAAACCCCACACTAAAATCTCCCGTTCCTCTCCCTTTTCCCGAGCCTGTCTGTTTAACCATGTATCTTTCCAGGGGTTAAATTTATCTGTGGATCTCTTTAAAAATGCCATTGGCCACTCTGACATGGTTACACAGGGAAGTGCTAGCAGGAATTGTGCAATTATGCTAATTGTGTATATACACACCAGACGAAAATGGGACTTAAACCTCAAACTTTGTCAAAAGAAAACTACAGCTGTGAGATGAAAAAGTTTCTTCAGTTCCTGGACACAAAGAGTGTATTTGCCATTACTTGCCTAGCCCTGGCTGGTGTTTTAAATAGCAAGGACTTGCATTATTGCCAACTCATGATGGTCCAAAATCATGAGATTGGCTTAAAAATCATGAGGTGTTGTGTTGTTTTGTTTTGAATTATACATTTTAAGCTCTTATTGTTGGCCTTCTGGGCTTTGAGCCTTTAGGGTTCATGTTTTCAAGATCTTCCTTACACCCAGGAGGGCTAGGAGCTACCTTTTCCCATAAATGACAGCTGAGAGTCTCACCTAAATCACATGACTCCAGGCACTGGTGATTTAAGAGAAACACCAACTATTGCAGGAGTCATGAGAAAATTGTGAGAGTTGGCAACACTAAATATGGAGACCTTAGACTGGGGTCCTAAAATGCTGAATTTCCAAAGCACTTGGGCGTGCGCTTAACTTTAAGCATGCAAGTAATTCTACTGAAGCCCAATCTGACTCCTCATTGCTATGCTTTGTGGGCTCAGGGCCTTGCTCTCGTTAACAGGTTTGGGTTTTTTCCCACACCAGCTTAATGAATATTTGCAACATGCTTTGATTATGTAAAGAGCTGAATAGTAGCATGGGCTATTTTGTCTTTATTTCCCAGAAGTTGTTAGTCAGTGAAAGTTTAGGAATAAACTCCATTGGGGCATCTCAATAACGCTGTGCGTGTGCTGCTGCTATGAGATTTAAATATACGTTGTTAGGCTTGGTCTCTTTTGTGCTCTGAGCTGCCAGGATGCCAAACAGGAAATGGGGTTAAACTTTAACCACAGGGCTTGCAACTGATTTCAGTGCACAGGAGTGAATTTCACCCTAAGCACTTATCCCTTCTCAGCCATGCCACAGGCCTGCATGGTAATATGCAAGCACTCGAAAGCAATTCTTTAAGAGGGGGGCACAGAACGTGTGGATTTAAAGGCTCTCCTAGATCTGACGTGACCCGGACAAATGCCAGGAAATTCAAAGAAATCTATTCCTTTAGTATTATTTTTTATTGAGGAAAAAATTGTTCTTCTCTGTTCCTTTGCAGTTGGGTTCCAGCTCCTTTCACTCCTAGACTGAGACCTCACCAGCCAAATTTTGGACCTATGTAATTTTTTTAATAGATTTTTGAGAGGAGAGGGATTTTCTAATGAAAATGCAGATGGATGCTTACCTAACTGGCAAAGAATGAGCAAGGCAAATGACAGGCATTTTCAGCAGAGCTGAGACTTGGGGCTTGGCTACACTGGAGAGTTGCAGCGCTGGTGGTGGGTTTACAGCGCTGCAGCTTAGTAACTGTCCACACCTGCAAGGAACATCCAGCGCTGCAACTCCCTGGCTGCAGCGCTGGCTGTACACCTGGTCTGCCTGGGGTGTAACGATTGCAGCACTGGTGATGCAGCGCTGCTCATCAAGTGTGGCCACCAAAAGCGCTGTTATTGGCCTCCAGGGTATTAGGAGGTATCCCAGAATGCCTGCTCACAACAAACCGGAAGAATGGCCGAACGCCGAGCTCCCCCGAGCTGCTTATCTAAAAAACAAACACAGTTCCTGTTTGCTCCAGCGAGCGGAGGCAGGCAGGGGAATTGCTCTGGAAGGTTCACAGCTGTTTGCTTGAAGAGAGAAGTCACACGGCAGAGGGGGAGGGGCGAGTCCGTGTTGAGCAGCTGCTTATGTGATCTGAAGGCTATTTAGGAGTGCATAATTTGCATTTAGTGAATAAGAGAGGGATGGGGCAAGGGCTCCAAACTTTTAAATTGATTGCAGGTTGGTGATGTGTATGTTCCGGTCCTTAGAACTTGCAGCAGGGAGCTGACACATCCAAAAATCCACTCTCTCTCTCTCCCCCACGTTCCCCCTCACTCCCCTCTTTTGAAAAGCATGTTGCGGCCACTTGAACGCTGGGATAGCTGCCCACAGTGCACCACTCCCAACAGTGCTGCAAATGCTGCAAATGTGGCCACACTGCAGCACTGGTAGCTGTCAGTGTGGCCACACTGCTGCACTTTCCCTACACAGCTATACGAAGACAGCTGTAATTCCCAGCACTGTACAACTGTAAGTGTAGCCATACCCTTGGAGAGAACAAATGGAAATGGGAGGTGCAAAAAGACCCATTGGACTTTCTAGTCCATCTCTGCGGCAGTGCAAAACTTGCTTGAATATCTTAGGCATTGGCTTTCCATGGGGGGCAAGCAGGGGAGTTAGTGGTGGAGGAGCTAGTTCCCATGTCTAGGCCATGGCTACACTGGCACTTTACAGCGCTGCAACTTTCGCGCTCAGGGGTGTGAAAAAACACCCCCGTGAGCTCTGCAAGATACAGCCTTGCAAAGCCTCAGTGTAATCAGTGCCGCAGCACTGGGAGCGCGGCTCCCAGCGCTGCAAGCTACACCCGTAGAGGATGTGGTTTACGTGCAGCGCTGGGAGAGCTCTCTCCTAGCGCTGGCGCTTCGACCACACTCACACTTCAAAGCGCTGCCGTGGCAGCGCTCCCGCAGCACTGCCGCAGCAGCTCTTTGAAATTTCAAGTGTAGCCATACCCTAACGGTTACTTGTCTAGAGCCACCTTCTTTTAAAAGATCAGATCTACCCCTATGCAGAGGGCTTTGCCTGCACAGGACTGAAGCAGCATTATGCTGAACACTTTCCTGGTACTTAGGCCTCACTCTGGCCCTCTGTGCAGGGGTGAATTTCACCTGTTCATGGTTAGCTTTTGAAAGCAGCCCTCAAATACCTCATTCTGCTGTCTGTGCTTTGTAAATGCCACCAGAGAGTACAGGCAACAGGAAATGGTTTTCTCATCTGCGAAAATTTCTGAGACATCAAAAAATTGTCCTTTCTCAAATCAGGACTACAAATCAAAATCTTGAAAATGTTTATGAACTGAAAATCTGAAAAAAAGCCCAAATCCTTCAGTTTGGGCCAGTAGTAATTTTTCCGTAATTTTGAAATATTTCCTTTCATTTGATAACTTTTTATTTAGTTCTTTTGGATGTTATAATTACCTTAAATTTCAAAACAAAAAGTTGTTTGGAACCAGAAGCCTGGACTTTTTCATTCTGTTCATAGATTCCAAGGCCCGGAGGGACTGGTGTGATCATCTCGTCTGATTCCCATAGAACATAGGCCAGGGGACTTGCTCAAAACAATCCCTTTTTGAACTAAATAATTCCGTATTGAAACACTTGGACAATTTTAAAATGTTTTGCAAAAACTTTTTCAAGTCAAAAAATTCACCAGAACTGACCCTTTCCCCGTGAAAAGTTTCGGTTTTGATGAATTGGCATTTTTGAGTGAAAAACATTTTGTCAAAAAATTCCCAACTAGCTCTACTCCAGAGCATCGTAGTGAAACAAGAGATGGTGCCATACATTTCTGCTGTGAGGGCAGGTGTGACTGGGTTGATCCCCCCCACTTCTTTCAGGAGCATGTCCTCTCTTGATTCTTTTTGTGAGATCTCACTGGGCCTGATCTGAAGGCCACTGAAGCCGCTGGGAGTTTTTTCCACTGTGTGCAATGGGCTTTGGATCAATCCACCCAGTTTTGTCTCATGCTGCTGGGCCTGTGCAGGGTGTCTTCAGATAAATACTAAGCACTGCTTTAGCTGAGGTCTAGAGGGTGACCAGGAAAGATGCTGGGGCAACCAGAACACACAGATGGCGTTAGAACAGCTTTTTATGTGGCTTTTCAGTTCCCTTTATCCTCTGTTGTTGCCCACACACATGTGCATGTACAGGGCTCCCACCTCCCACAGAAAGGCAGTCACTCTTACACTGATCTTACTAACCCAGCTCTGCATTTGCTTATGACTCAGCAGTAGAGGGAAATTGCTACATAAACTATTTTAAGAAGGCATCCATAGAAAGCCACTGGAGTCTAGGGAGCTGGGGTATATGGTCTGCCCCACTCTCTTGGTTATGTCACTTGCATCTAACACAATCATAGAATCATAGGATATCAGGGTTGGAAGGGACCTCAGGAGGTCATCTAGTCCAACCCCTGCTCAAAGCAGGACCAATCCCGAACTAAATCATCCTCTTCATGGCCAGGTAACTGGCTGCAGGAGGGAGTTTTTTCTCCAGTCCTCATGCATGTGGCATGACCTAGCTCTGTGGTTTCAAGTGGATTTCTCGAAGGGTTGCTGTTCTCTCTCCTGTTTCAACACCAAGTCTGAGTGCAGGCAGTTCATCACCGCACCTGGCTGTGACTCAGAGGTCTGCTCCAAGCAGGTTTTAGCCCTGTCTTTCTGACCACCGTATCCCACTCTCCCCTGCATATTCATTCACACTGTGCTTCGTCTGAAGCGTATGTGCCTGATTGGTGCCACCCCACAGCCTGGGAGGAGGGCAGGCAGCGTGTGTAATGAGATCATGCTCGTCCTCCAGGAGCTCTTACCTGACAGCAGTACAACTAATTTGCACGAAGAGTCTACCTGTAGTCTCCTTAATTTGTAACAAAAGAGGTGCCAGGGCTCAAGCAATTAAGTGCTGGGGCTCAAGTCATTTTTTTACATTTATAACCGATGCTGCAAGCCTAGAGGTGCTGGGGCTCTGAACTGCCAAGCCCAGAGGTGCTGGGGCTCTGAACTGCCAAGCCTAGAGGTGCTGGGGCTCTGAACTGCCAAGCCTAGAGGTGTCGGGGTTCTGAACTGCCAAGCCCAGAGGTGCTGGGGCTCTGAACTGCCAAGCCTAGAGGTGCCGGGGATCAGCCCCTGGCACAAATGAGGCACTCCTGATAGTGTAACATCTCCTTCTCTGCTACACGCCAATTACGATGGTTCCTTTACCTCCCCACTCACCCATTGCTAGTGAAAGCTGATGGAGTTCTGCCCATCTCTTATTCAGATCAGCATCCAGATTCCTGGCTGCTCATCTGACACTTCTGTGCCTGGCTCACATATTGTTTCAGAAATGCTCAACTACAGTTGGCGGGGATGATGTTTTTTCCAGTGAAAAACAGGGACAAAACAGTCTTTTTTTGATCAACAGTTTTCCTGGCATTTTTTTTAGGTTTTCACCCAAATACCCAATTGTTCTTCGCTATAAAATTGAACACGTTTCAGTTGCCAAAGCCCCAGAATGTTCAGGACTCAGGAGCTGGCAGTGGTACAACAGTGGCTGGACTCCTGTGTCCAGTTCTGGTGCCCACAATTGAAGAAGGGGCTTGAGAAATGGGAGAGGGATCAGAGAAGAGCCATGAGAACGATTATAGGATTAGAAAATCCACCTTACAGTGATAGACTCAGAGTGCTCAGTCAGTTTAGCTTAACAAAAAGAAAGTTTAAGGAGTGACTTGATTAGTCTATAAATACCTGCCTGGAGAACAAATATTTTTTAATGGGCTTTTCCATCTAGCAGAGAAAAGTATAACATGAGCTGGTGGCGGGAAATGGAAGTTAGACAAGTTCAGACTGGAAATAAGGCATACATTTTAAACGGGGAGAGTAATTAACCACTGAAACAATTTACAAAGAGTTGTGCTGGATTCTCCCTCGCCGGCAATTTTTAAATCAAGATTTAAGGTTTTTCTAAAAGTTCTGCTCTAGGGATTATTGTGGGGCAGTTCTCTGGCCTGTGTCCTACAGGAGGTCAGACTAGGTGACCACAATGGTCCCTGCTGACCTTGGCATCTAGGAATCTGTGATTTCGATTTTTCGACAACCCCTCTCTCCCCCCCCCGACCCCCAAATTGGCGACAGAAATGGAACGTTTTCATAGTGAACATCTGTTTTGTGGAAAAGCCATTTTCCGTTTAAAAACAATATGACAGAAAATATCTGAACAACTCTGCACTCAGCAGCACGTTATGGGAAGAAAGGACTCTGGCACGTGGGCGGCAGAGGGAACAAACAGATTCTCTGAAACACATGCAGCAATGGGATAATCTAGCGCCTGTGTGTCAGGAAACAAGCCCTCAGTCAGGAGCAGGCGGTGCCTTGCTCTGTGTCACTGACTAGCTCGCTTCGCCTGGGCGGCCCACTCCCACGCTGGCAAAGGTGTTGGGGTTTCAATATCGCTGTTGTCATCGGTTCTCATTACCCATCTGATTTTGATACACCTCTTCTGTGCCACGGCGTTACCGCAGGCAGGAAGAATAGGCTGTGGCTGCCAGCAGACTAATTCATTCTAGCTGACTTGTAGGGGGCTGGATGGGAAGGAGATATGGAGCCCTTCAGTCCTCTGTCACTGGTCTGAATCAAGCTCAGGTTGGTGGTGACCAAAAGTCATTTCTCTCTGATGGTTGTATAGGGAATGAGAATGGCAAGTCTTGGTCCAGTTCTCAGTGGACAGGTGCCCACCTCAGAAAAGCCAACCCCATCATCTCAGCAGAGGCACCAAAGCCTGGGCAGGCTGTGGAGACTGAACTCCTCTCTGACACCCTGAGGGGGTCATTCCAGTTAAGGGTGACCAGATGTCCCAATTTTATAAGGACAGTCCCAATATTTGGGGCTTTTTTAATATGGGCTCCCATTACCCTCCCCCCACCCCCTGTGCCGATTTTTCACACTTGTTATCAGGTCACCCTATTCTGATTCAAGGCTGAGCCGCACACGACAGGCCCCACATGTTAGGGAGGCTTGCAGTACCTACAGTCTGGATAAATGACACCTGCGGTGGCTGACCACCTCTCGGCACCCCTTAGCTGTCCCCACAGTAGGAATGATCTGTGAACAGCAGCCCAGGCAGGGCTTCACAGCGTCGCTGAAGCCTCTCGTGCTGTAGTCGTGCGTCTGTGGGTTTCTTTGTTTAGGCCACAGGGAAGCCTGGCCAACTGGGGTCAGCCTAGCCCTCAGCGCAGTGCCGGCCGGCCAGCAATAACTCAGTGGAAATCCTGCCAGAGCATCGCTAACCACAGCAAGGAATCTTGTGGGGACAGGGAAGGCTTGTCTGCCACTAGGGAAGGCTTAAACACGTGCCCAGGAAGCTGCTTTGCTCTGTCCGTGTCAGTTGCAGGGCACTGAGAAGCCGGGTCCAGGAAGGGGAATGAGTGTGTGTGTGTGTGTGTGTGTGTGTGTGTGTGTGTGTGTGTGTGTATTTGACCTATGAGCGTGCACACGCTCTTTCTTTTCTTTCTCCCTCTTTTTACAGCTCTTCTCTCTTTCTCTTCTTCTCTCATCTTGGTGCACCTGCCTGCCTCTTAGGACAGCGCAGACTACACTGAACTGCCACCAGGACAGGTTCTCCCTGCACCCCCACACCCATTCCACTTTCTTTGCTGCAGCTTCCCCCTGACCAGAGTTTGCAGCGCCTGAAATTCAGACTATATCCCTGGACTGCTCCCAAGTATCCTTGATACTTTTGGCATATGGTCGCAGGCATTGCCAGATTTCCCCTCCTCCACCTCTGGTTGCTTTTCAGGAGCTCTAAGGGGAAATTTCCAAGATGTGACTTCACTGCTGTGCTGGGGCGTCCAGAGGGAGACCTCTCCTAACCTTGTCCTCCCCGTCTGACGCAGGGTGTGAGATCATTTCAGCCTCATTTCAGTCTCTGCCTTATATTTTTCATTGGGTTTGTCTCCTGCTGACATTTGGCCCCCTCTTCCCATTGCTGTTAATTGCTAGCTGGCCGGGTTTCTCTGGGCAGAGGGAGTGGTGCTGTGTTACTGCCTCCTATTCATACGCCCAGAGCTTGGCACCCACAGAACGATGGTCACTTTGTTTCCGATGCAGATGGCAGCCAGCCCCTTTGTTCAACGCAGTCTGTTCCTGTTAAAGTGTGTGGCACTCTGGTTGACTATTGGGGAGGAGTCTTGAGAGCAGACCCCTCTCATTGAGAAAGGCATCCTGCAGTGGAACGTTGGATCCCTTGAGCCTGATTCTCTCAGTGAGTAACTCCATTGAAGTCAGTGGGGTTACACCTACTGGAAGTGAAAGGAGAATTGGACTTCTATTCCTCCTAGAAACCCCATCAGCCTGAAACGAACTGACACCATGATGCTTCTCTTTCAGAGGGTGGGCCACATTTGCAGCAATGCAAAGCTGAGGTCTGGGTGCAAGAAATGTGCATGCAATTAGCATGATTGGACGTAGCTCAGGTGCCTAATGCCCTACCTGCCTGCCAGCTCTGTTGCCTGATGTGTGTGTGGAACTGCATGTACATTTTTATGTGCAGGTGCACGGAACAGGCCTTTGCCCTCTGAAGTGGAGCCTCTGCTATTTGATTTTACTGAATTATGCTGCAATGAGATTTCCAAGAAAATTTTTCCTCATGACCCTGAGGAGATCCAGGGAGCAAAACATCAACCCTATGGGGTATGTAGCTGTGAGAAAGTGTCTCCCGTACTATGGAACCATGGATTTGGAGATGGAGACCTCCTGGGCTTGCAACTAGGGAAACTGTAGGTGCTGTGTTTCCTCTATGCTGGCTAATTAGCACCTCCAAAATGAAACTCATTGCTGTGGTGGTACATTGGAGGCCAATTTATACACAGGAGAAATGGGATGTAGTAAAACTTGGATGACAGTGATGTAGAATGAAAACTCAGTATTGTTCCCAGGCTTCTGATGGGCACATTGCAATAAGAAGCTGTCTGTCTGTCTCCAAAGTGGTCAGGGATTGTTCTCTTTTCAGATGACTTGCAGCACTCTCTCACCCCATAATGAGCACCTGCACCTTCCAGTGGTCCCATCGACATGTCTTTGGAACTGGGGTGGGATGGGATGGCAGGGACAGGGTGACACACGGGGAATGCTCTCCCATCAGAACGTGACCGTCCCATGTTACCATCCAAATACCCAGTTCCATTGGGTGGAGTGTGGAGTGACCATCCTGTGACTCACTGGCACCCAGCCGTAAAAGCGATGGTTAGCCATGTGGTGTCCCAGCATGGAAAGGGACATACAATGTGCACGGATTTTATTAGCTAGAATGACTCATTCAGAGGCCCAGAGCTTTCTGTGACATGGTTTCCTATAATCCCTGAAAAAATAGTGTAAAAGGTCCTAACTGTCCATGTACGGTACCCCTTCATGGAGGCAATGGGGACAGAGCTCAGATCTGTTCCAAAAGTACAGGCCTCTACTGCTTCCACAAAAGGAGAATCTCTGTTAGCTAACAGCAGTATAAGGTTTATGACTCACAAATGAACATCTCTGATTCCATCCAGTAGAAGTTGTGTGGGCGCGCACACACACATACACACACTCTCTCTCTCTCTCTCTCTCTCTCTCTCTCTCTCTCTCTCTCTCTCTCAGTTGCTTCTCCACATGCCCCAGAAATCAGGCTAAAGGGGAAAATATCCAACTCTCCCTTTTCAAAACTTTACTAACCTACCCGCAAATGCTGTTCCTTGCAGAGCTGTGAGTGTGTGGATAAAGTACAGCTCTATTTCATGGCAGTCTCTCTGTTAGTGATCCTCTGCCTTTCCCCTTACGAAAATCAAGAGCTAGACTCTCTCAACTGGAGAAATGAAAATGCTGAGCTGGCCGTCAGCTCTAGCGATTAAAAAATCCGGATGCCTGTGTCTCCCGAGGTTTGGTCTCACTCCATTCTGCTGTTTAACATCCATGTAGTTATTTATTTTGCTAAGAAGGGAAGAGGAGGTGAAATATCCTTCCTCTGAGCAATGTCGGCGTGTTGGCCGGCAGAGACCTCAGCGGTCTGCACTTCTGCGAGCGGAGTTCCAGGGCATCAGATCAGTTGGAGGAAAAGGGGAATCTGGCTCTGCACTATAGAGTTCTGTGGTCACTGTGGTTTAGATGTTTTGGGCTGGGGCCAAGAAGGAGGAAGGTGGTTTGCATCTACCTCCCCCGCCCCCGCCTTCACCTCCTTCTTTCACATCTGAACTTGGGAAAGTAAATTGTATTTTCAAGGCTCTGCAATCCAAGGAGCGTGTCATGCAAACTGCTCAGCATGCTTGGGAGCAGCCTGCACTAGCTATTGGCTTTGATTAGTCTCGGTTAACATAGAGCACCGCAAGTATGCGAGGTGCATTCCAGCCAATACGGAGCCAACTAGCTGAGATCATTCAACCTGCCCTTAAAAAAAAGTGGATGCCTAGTTCCCATTAATACAATTGGGAACTGAGTGTCCGGATCCCACAGGTGGTTTTGAACAATCTCAGCCATGAGATTTCACCCAGGCCGAAGGGTTTAGCTTAAGTCTAAAGTTATAAGACAGGATTCCCTGAGTGGCCATTGTGACTTGGTAGCAATGTACAGGGTGAAGCAGAGGAAATTCAGGCCCACGTTGTACATTGATTATAATGATTAATAGAAACCCTGCCAACCCAGAATCTCCAGTGGCCTTGTTACGTTTCCCTTCCATTATAGTGGCTTTCTGTAACTGTGGGAGAGCCGGGATTATCTAAGATGCTCAGGTAGCCTTCTCAGCCATTTCATTATTTGTATGGAGGGAGCGCATGGGGGCCAAGTCTTCACTGCACAAAAGGTGTGTCTTTACAACAAGGTAATGGAGACCAGGACTCTGGTAGTTTTTACCTTGATGTAGCTAGTTGAGGTCACCCCATCTCCTCCATCTGGAGTTGGCCTCAGCTACCTTTGGTGAGATAAAAGCTACGTCTGCCTTGTCCCCGCCCTAGGATTTTGCATCAAGAGAGCTATCACAATGTAATAACACACAGCCTGAGATCATGGCCGCATCGTGCTGAGCACTGTGCAGAGTCATGGGCTGATCCTGCCCCAAGGAGCTTGCAGCGGAGATGGAAATCCATTTGCAGTGGATAACCAATAATACTTCTGTCTGAGTCAAAGTTTTGAATCCACAGTGTTCGAGGGTTAGAATGCATTAGGCCTCTCCTCCACTCAGCAATCCCTCCATCTAAAATCACCGCTACGGTTTGTGGGATCAGTTAATTTGGACAGCACTTTGGGAGGCAAGGGGAAGTGAGTGCCATTGAGTAATCCTGAGATTCTGCTTCATTCTCTTACTGCCACAGAGCAGGAGAACGCTATAGGTTCCAGGACTACAGGGGCTTGATTTCCAGAAGTGCTGGGTACCAGGCTGTCCTATTGTCTCTGATCAGAGTTGTGGGTGCTCAGTACTTCTGAAAGTCAGGCTCTGTATAAAAGCAACATCCTTATTATAGCTAAGCCTTTGGTGAAGCAGTAGCCAGTGTGCTGGTATGCTGACCCTATCTCTGTTGCTCTTTCCTGCAGGTCACTGGTGGTGCAGTATGTCTTTGTTCCTAACCCCTGAGCCCAGCAGGAAGTAGCAGCTGGTCCCTGGCACTTGTTCCCCTGAGAGATGTCTGCAACCAGAGGCAATGGAGAGCACTGGAAGTCTTTGGAGTCAGTGGGGATCAGCCCGAAGGAGCTGGCTCTGGCTGAAGCCCTACAGATGGAGTATGATGCTCTGTCCCGCCTGAGGCAGGACAAGGAGGAGAGTCAGGCCAAGCAAAACAATGACAGCTCCCTCATTTCCTGGGATGACCCGGCTCTGGATTACAACAAACCCGCTGTCAGGAATGACTGCCACAGCATCAAATTAATGCGAGGTCTCTCTGGCTCGGACCCCACCCTCAACTACAACTCCCTCTCGGTTCAAGAAAGCTCGAGAGCTCCTGGCACCAACAACTCTACCTCATCTGTCCCGCCACCAGAGCTGGAGAACCAGCCTTGGCTGAAGGGCCCTCTCGCCAGTGACTACCTGTACATCTTTGATGGCTCGGGGGAAGACTTCCTCAGCGAGCCACTCAACGGGACCTCGGGCCAAGATGGCTCCCCCAAGAAGTTCTCCCCTCCCCCGCTGCCCCCTCGTCTCTCCATCTGGAACTCCTCTGAGGTGAATCACTCTTCCCTCAAAAGCTCCTCACTGTCCTACAAAGGACCTCAGCCCAGAGACATCAACATGTTCTCCTCAGCCCACGAGCTGTCTGATGGAAAGCTGCTGGCCCGCAGGATTTCGGAGGAAGACCCCTATGGCACCATGGACTACGACGGCATCAATGACGCCATCACCCGTCTCAACCTGAAGTCCACCTATGACACGGATCTGCTGAGAGAGGCCACCTGGGGCTGGAAGGAAGGCAGGAGCATCTTTGAGAAGGAGACCACTGGAAAGCCAGTGGCTCGGAGCAAGACCATGCCACCCCAAGTCCCTCCCAGGACCTACGTCTCTAAGTTTGGCAACCGGAAGAACATGGCACCCAACAAGAACCGCAGGATCTCCGTGGATCCGGTAAGAGGCTTTTGGCTTTCTCCTTAGAGGCTGGGCTGAGAGAAGCAGGTGTGAACCCCACCCCAATCCTAGGCTGCTCCTACCCGTTCACAACTGCCCTTTCTAAGCTTGACCTCTAGGATTCAATTAGGAGTGGGTTACACCTCCATTAGCAGCCTTACAGGGTTGTCTTCACTACATTGTAAACCTGGGTCCAAGGACCCATGCTTGTGGACTCAGTGTTTCCAAGCATATTTGAGAGTCCACACTGCACTGTAAACCTGTGTTGACAATTGCTGGACCTGTGTCTCAGCTGCACAAACACATCCATACTGCACCACTTCTGACTCGGATCTGTGAATTGACTTGCATCCACAATGCAAAATGAGTTCTTGCTAATGTTAGTCAGACAGATCTGTGTGCGGATGGAAGGTGGGCTTGGTCTCAAGCCCAGCTTAGTGCTCAGTATAGACATACCTGTAGAGAGCCCTCACCCCTTCTACCATCACCATAGATGGGGGCTGGGCCGTGTTCAGGTGTGTGAGGGAGGCCTTGCTGGAAGAACTGGAGAGAACACAACAGAACTGAGATCTGGCGGGTAGACCCCCATATTGTAGGGACAGGGGGCAGGGCAGGAGGTGAAGAGGAGTCCAAGGCCCAAGGGATTTGATGGGGCTCCATTTGCAGGGATCAATGGGGGAAGCGGGTGCTGGCTCGGTAGGGCAGGGCTCATGGCCTGTCTGTGAACTAGCACTACGCACAACTGAGGCCAGGCCTGCTGCTGGAGGATGGTCTACTAGAATAGATGGCCAGGGCGCAGATGTAATGAGTGCGAGGCAGCAAGAGCCAGGGAAGTGATGCATACCAGAGGAGCTGGGATGTGGCCTTGCACAGAGACAGCCTGACCTCCTCAGGCTTCTCTCTTCATGCAAATAATCTGTGTGTGTCTCTCTCTCCCCTCCCTTTGTCCTCTGACTACTGTAGGGAAACCAGCTTGACTCTGGCTCCCTGTGTCATTCTGTGTTGCCCAACGTGTTGTTTATGCATCTTTATTAAAGATGTCTGTGCATTGGCTCTGGTCCCTTTCCCTGGGGGCGTCAGTAAGATCCCTTTCCTGCAAACACATTACCCAGGAGGCATGGGATCATGAGGCTGTGGCCTTAACCCTTCCGGAGGGTAGATCAGAGTGAGGAAATGCAAATTCTGTGACAGTGATATTGCTATGAAATGATCCGCCCAGATGCTAGAGACCTCGTGCACAGGCACCGAATCCCTCTCTTTTCAGCTCAGGCAACATCTGGGCTAGGCAAGGCAAGGATTCTCAAACTCTTCCCTAGTGTGAGCTGTAGCTAAAGCAAGAGGTGGTCTCATAATTCCCTCCCCTCTCATCTGCCATCACCTACTTCCCCTGCCATTTGCACTTGCATAGCTTCCCTAGGGCAACTACAGCCATTGCTTGCATCAGAAAGCAATAGGGGAGAAGTGTTTCCTATACTTATGGCAGCTGGAATGAAGGAAGAGGAGCTGGCATCTTGTGATCAGCTGGGTCTGTGCAGACCTTGAGCAAAGCGCTCCGCATGCCAGTTTGACAAGCACTGGTCTAGGGAACACTCCTGAGCTCTGAGAGTCGTTTCCCCCCATCTGCACCTGCTCTCCCTCCCCCCCCCCCGCAGGTACACCATGCCCAGTGATGCTAAACCTTTCGTCACAGAATGCCAGGATCCTTATTGCTGCAAAATTGCCATGTGGCCTTGACGGGCCATTGACCACCAGCATTCAGGACCTTGATTTTAAGACTCAGCTGCAGGTCTCTAGCACTCAGACCTATGATGCCTCTTAAAATCTGCCCAGGATCATTCGGGAATCCATCCCTATTGATTTGGGTTGCTACCCCAACAAACAAAGTTTCTGACCAGGGCACTTTGGCACTGCCCATACTTTGCTGCTGGTCGTTGTGACACAGGCGTCCATGTGCTTCCTTGAACTGCGGCCCTGGAGATAACAACTCTTTGTGCTATTTATAAGGTCTGGGGGAAAGTCTAAGCTAAAAGTGGTGTCCAGCAAAAGCCTTCCCCAGCCAAGCAGGATCTCCGTCTCCAGCCCTGACTGTTCTATCTGCTCTTCCCGGTAGCGAGGCTAACAGCTTGTGAAATGTCACAAGATCCTCAGGAAAGAGACTGGAGTCTCCTTGTAAGCAGCAGTGTGACTGCTTTCCTGCTGGGGCGGAGGAGGGTACCAAAATATCCTTTGGATCCAACCTAGCTTTCTTCCCCTGCCATCCCCTTTAAAATATATATATATTCCTGGGCCCTTCCTGGTGCTGTCCTAGCAGGATTCCTGCTGGAAAGGGGGCTGCAGCACATTTCCTCCCAAGACTCTGTGGCTGGGGATATCCCCTCCACACCCCAGCACATGGTATCAGCTGCTAATCAGGGAATGTGTGTGTTGGGGGGGTGGGGGTGGCCGTGAGAATCCTTCTCGGATGTGATGCACAGAACCATGCCTCCAGGACCAGAGGGATATAAATACAAGTGAAGTCGCCTTCCCTCTTAAGTCCTGCAGGACCCCCCTCTCCTCCGTCAGTGAAAGATGCAGCTGGGGACTGCTGGTGGGGGTTATGTAAGTCACTCTCTGTTTAATCGGAGCCAGAAACTAATCATGAAAGAGCACTAAAATAGTCTTTAGCGGCAGTTGTGTTCTCCCCCTTTCTCTCCCTCCCTTTCGCTCTTCGGTGGGTTAATTTCTCTGACAGTGGGCCCATTGTCTGCTCAGAACGAGCGAGTGAGGCTCTGAGACCCATGCATGCACACGCACGCACAGCGCGAGACTGAGTGTGGCACTTGGCAGGCTGCTGCATGCCCAGCTGGCATTCAGGAGGGAGGGGGGAGAGAGATTTTAAACAGGTGGTAGGAAAATGGGGGCCCATGCTGGAATGCAAACCCGTTTGGGGGATGTTCCTTTTGTTTCATGGTTTGAAGCACCAGGAAGTTTCTTCATTAGTTTTTGATGTTTGGATGTGCTTTATTTCTACGGAGAGGCCACGTAGTCCAGATGGGAGGGCACCGGGCTATTTGTGGTCTATTCCTGCCTCTACCTTGCTGCTTCACACTGGGCAAGTCACTTTGCCTCATTCTCCATCTTGTCTGTTTAGATGACAGGCTCTTGAAAGTAGGGACTGTCTCTTACTATGCGTATGTACAGCGCCTAGCGTAAAGGGGCTCTGATCTTATTTGGGGCTGCTAGGCTTTACCGTAGTACAAATACTAATATAGGCCTGTGGAATAGTCACCACTAGGATAGCAGTGGAGGCCTCTTTGCTTGACTCTTTTACAAATAGACGAAAAGATCTGCTCTGGTTCAAAGGAATGATTATGGGGCAGTTCTCTAGCCTGTATTATACAGGAGGCAGACTAAATCAAGGGTAGGCAACATATGGCACGGGTGCTGAAGGCGACACACAAGCTGATTTTCAGTGGCACTCACACTGCCTGGGTCCTGGCCACCAGTCCAGGGGGCTCTGCATTTTAATTTAATTTTAAATGAAGCTTCTTAAACATTCTGAGACCTTATTTACTTTACATACAACTATAGTTTAGTTATATATTATAGACTTATAGAAAGAGACCTTCTAAAAAGGTTAAAATATATTATTGGCACGCAAAACCTTAGAGTGAATAAATGAAGACTCGGCACACCACTTCTGAAAGGTTGCTGACCCCTGGACTAGATGATCACAGTGGTCCTTTCTGGCCTTGTACTCATGAATCTGTGACTAACCGTTGTGCTGAAAATGCTCCACGAGGAACTGTTCTGCACTGGTCAGATGGGACCTGCCAAAGCTTTTCCATCTCTAGTTGCTGTGACTCTGATTCTCTTCCCCTTCTCTGTCTTTGTATTAACACCTTGAAAATAATTGTGTAGCCACTTGTAGCATTCACTGTACTGGTGCACAAGGTGGGATGAACTGCTTACTTCACAGGCTTATACCTGAAGTGTGAAGCCAAGCCCAAGGCTCTATGGCACTTGGGGGGACACAGACGGCTTTGTGCCAGCCAACTTGCCCTTTCCCAGGCCGCTGTGCTGCTGGAGACTAAACTGCCCCGCAGCACAAGTGAGGGTAGCCTGAGAACTGTTCTAACTTATGCCAGCAGAGAGCATCTCCATCCGGTGGCCGGGAGTACTGGGATGCTGGTCCTATGCCAGCTGAAGATTCCCCTAAGGAAAGGCAGCTTTTAATCCCCTCTGTGCGGATCCAGTAACACACAGGGTCGTTTATGAGGTTGGAGGATTTAGCCTCTGGTGTGTTAGCTAAATATCGTTTATTACACTCCATGTAGGAGATGCCCTGTGTGTTCAGTAGTAATAACATTCTGCATTTCTCTAGCATCCTCCAGCTGAGCAGCTCCAAAGCCTGCTGGTGGGAGCATAGTCTTGTAGCAAAACTGAAGACTGGCATTCCTGAGTAGGGTGACCAGCTGTCCCGATTTTATAGGGACAGTCCCAATTTTTGGGTCTTTTTCTTATATAGATTCCCATTACCCCCACCCCGTCCCGATTTTTCACATTTGCTGTCTGGTCACCCTATTCCTGAGCTCCTGGCTTCCCTGCTCAGCTCAGCCACTGACTCACTGTGTGAACTTGACCAAGGCCTAGAAGCCTAAAATTTCAAGTGCCCTCAGTTTTTGGATGCCCAACATGGTAGATTTTCAGAGGTGCCTGCATGTAGCTTAGCACCTCTTCAATTCAGGCCAATGTGTCTCCAGCTGGGAACCCAAGACTAACAGGCACATTTGAAAATCCACCCTAGATACTGGACCCAAATTAGTGTCAGGGATAGAATCCAAGAGTCCTGACTCCATTTCTTGCTCCACTTTGCCCCTAGAATAGACGTGTATGTGAGCATGTTTCATATCCCCTTCTGTTAACCTCCAAAGTATAAATCCTGTCTCAGCAGAGTAGCTATGCTGTCCCTTATACGTCCAGCCTTTGGGCATCATCAAAGAAAGTGCATACATCCTCTCCGTGTCATCAGTGTGCCATCACTCAGACTGGTGGTAAGAGTGACACCAAAACTTCGTATGGCAGAGAGGCAGAATAGCTATATCAGATCAGATTAATGGATTACTTAGCTTGATATTTCATCTAGGGTTGCCAGGTGTCTGGTTTTCTACTGGAATGCCTGGTCGAAAAGGGACCCTGGCGGCTCTGGTCAGCACTGCTGACCGGACCCTTAAAAGTCCGGTCGGCAGCACAGCAAGGCTAAGGCAGGCTCCCTGACTGCCATGGGTCCACGTGACTCCTGGAAGCAGCAACATGTCCTTCCTCTGGCTCTTAGGCATAGGGGAAGCCAGGGGGCTCCGCACACTGCCCTCACCCCAAGCGCTGGCTCCGCACCTCCCATTGCCTGGGAACTACAGACAATGGGAGCTGTGTGACGACATCTGTGGACGGGACAGCATGCAGAGCTGCCTAGCCACACCTCCACATAGGAGTTGAAGAGGGAACATGCCTCTGCTTTTGGGAGCTGCCTGAGGTAAATGCCGCCCAGAACCTGCACCCTCACCCCCTCCCATGCCTCAACCCACTGCCCCAGCCCTGATCCCCCTCCTGCCCTTCAAACCCCTAGGTCCCAGTCTGGAGCACCCTCCTGCACCCCAATCCCCCCAACCCCACCCCAGAACCCGCACCCCAGCTAGAGCCCTCAGACTGCACCCTGTGCCCCAACCCTCTGCTACAGCCCTGATCCTCTTCCTGCACTCCAAATCCCTCATCCCCAACCCCACTCTAGAGCCCACACTGCCAGGAGGAGCCCTCACCCTCCAACCCCCTGCCCCAGCCCCAGCCCTGATCCCCCTCTCACCCTCCAAACCCCTCGGTCCCAGCCCAGAGCACCCTCCTGCACCCAAACCTCTCATCCCCAGCCCCACCCCAGAGCCCACACCCCCAGTTGGAGCCCTCACCCACCTCCAACCCCCTGCCCCAGCCCTGATCCCCCTCACACCCTCTGAACCCCTTGATCCCAGCCCAGAGCACCCTCCTGCATTCCAAACCCCCCAAACCTGGCCCCACCCCAGAGCCCACACCCCCAATGAGAGCCCTAACCCCCTACTGCATCCCAATCCACTGTCTTAGCCTGGAGCCCTCTCCCGCACCCTGAACTCCTCATTTCTGGCCCCACCCCAGAGCCTGCATCCCAAGCCGGAGCCCTCACTCCATCCTGCACCCCAGCCCTCTGAGCCAGCCCAGTGAAAATGAGCAAGTAAGGGTGGGGGGAGCAAGCGACAGTGGGAGGGGAGATGGAGTGAGCAGGGGATGGGGCCTCGGAGGAAGGGGGCAGGGCAAGAGTGTTTAGTTTTGTGTGAGTAGAAAGTTGGTAACCCATATCTCATCCATGACAGTGGCCAGCACAGCTGCTTCAGAAGAGGGCACATGAAACCCCGTAATGGACATTTATGGAACCACCTGTCCTTAGGAGAAGTATTTTCCTGACCCCATCTGTTAGTGGCTGGTTTATGCCCTGAAGCATGAGGGTTGAAAGGCTACCATAAAACTCAGATCCTTTATTTTTAAACTATTTTAGTTCTTTGCCTTCGTTTATATCCAGAAGCAATGAGTTCTGCAGTTCATCACTATTAGAGCTGGTCAGAAAATGCAACATTTCCCACAAAAATTGTAAATAAAATTAAAAGTTTTCATTTTATTCAAAAAATGTTGCTAAATTTTTGTCTGTTTTTCAGTGAAACAAAAACTGAAACTTATTTTTAGTTTCAGTGTTTCAGTTCCCCTCCTCCCCTGGTCACTTTTGTTTCCAGTGGAAAATCGGGGCTGACCAGGGGAAAAAGGGATGGGGTGGGGGAGTACTTTTTTACTGGTAAAATACTCAGAATTTCAGTGCAAATGGCGGTAACACCACACCAGCTTGTGTCTGGCTGGCTGATGAATTTCCCAGGCCTCTATCACTTTTGCCCACAATCCCTCATGTAGGGTGACCAGATGTTCCGATTTTATAGGGACAGGCCCGATGTTTGGAACTTTTTCTTATATAGGCTCCTATTACTCGCTCACCCCCGTCCCGATTTTTCACATTTGCTATCTGGTCACCCTACTCTCATGGGGCTGGCCAAGTTGTCCCACAATGCTCAGTGAAAGCAAGCCCAGAGTGACCAAGTGAGCTGTGATGCTATGAACCCTGAGATGCACACCCAGAAATCTTTGCATCTCTCACAACTGGATCCAGCGAAAGGGAGAGGAACCGTGTCTTGGTCTCCCAACTCGAGGGTAGACTGCAGTGAAGACATGGCCTATGCGTGTTACGAGGGGCAGGGGGGGGAGGGAGTAAGAAGCATCCCACGGTGACTTGGAAATGAGCTCAGCACAGTGGGAAATGGGGCCCTTCCACTCCATTGGCTGCTGTTTGCATGAGCCTTCTTGCTACTATCCCTGCATCTCTTGCTCTCTTTCCGTGCCAGGTTGCCTCCCGACCGCACTCCTTAGCTAATGGCTATGAGCTGTTTGAGGTCTCCGAGGAGAGGGACGAAGAGGTGGCTGCTTTCTGCCATATGCTAGATGTGTAAGTACCTGGGAGGGATTGAGATGCGTTCAAGCTGTCTTTCTGGGGTCTCCCCTCAGTTAACTGTTCTGCAGCACAGGCCATAACTTGGAGGTCTGTCAGTGCACTGGTGGTTGAAATGCCCTTGGGATTTAATTGCTGTGCCTTATTTAATCTTGGGAGAAGGAAGACAAGTCTTTTGTTGTCTCCGCTGTTTATGCTGTGTGGTGGCTAAGCAGTGGCGCCGGGGAAGGGTCATTCCTGGGGTGCGAGTGATGAGACGACAAGCCCATTTGTGCTGGGCGGTGATTGGAATCTTTGGCACAATTCCATGCAAAGCAGCACAGGGGAGGAGGGTGGGGGTGACACCCTGTTGGTGTTAGAAAGCTATAAAAGAGGCATTCAGGGAGACAACATAAGGATGCCCCTTTCTGCTCTATTCAACACTTTGGGGCTGGGAGAGTTTTATAGAGGGACAGTGTGGGGAGACGGTAAATATCTTCTTAACATTCAGGGCTACATTGCTGCATGTAGGTGAGGGAAGGAGAAGGAAGCAAGAGGGGGAACTAAGACCATTTAGGACTCTCTTAGGTGGATGGTTTCCTGACATAAGGAAACTGAATGCACCAAGGCAGGCAAACAGAGGCCTGCTGTCTGGCTAGCTGCATTATCAGCTGGTTTCAAGTCAATATTGAGCATGATATCTGTGATCCCTTCTGGCCACCTGCTTAGTCATTGCCAACTGGCAATTTTCCTTACGTGTTGAAGCTTTAGTTCTGGAGTGGGAGGTTAGTTCAGAGAGGGTGTTCCATGCGTAAAGGGTGGCTTGCAAGGATGCACAGTGGCACATGAGAGAAATGAAAAACAGGAGAAATGAAAAATGGTATCTCAGCTAGAGAGAGAGGCTGAAGTCCAAGACACAAGCCACAGGCCTGAACTGCTTGAAGGAAGGCTGTGCTGATGGTGACAGAGAAAGAGGGGAGCAGGAGAACTTAGATGGCGTGGGCCTGAGGAGATGGAGCTCAGTTTGGGTCACGTCAAGCTCAGGCTGGCCATGAGACACCCGTGAGGAGATATCAAAGAGTCAGGCCGAGATGCAGGAGTGCATGGAGGGAGGCGAGTTGGAGAGAGAGGTAGATGGTGGGAGTCACTGGTGTCGGCCATGTGAGCCGATGAGATCTCTTGGAGCAAGGTTGTAAAGGGAGGAGAAGAGGCCAGGAGAGAGTCCTCTGGTGCCTCTATGGAAAGGAGGAGAGAGGAAGGGGAGAATCCACCACACAGTGAGGGATAAAGCCCTGTGTGGGATGGGGCAGGGATCTCTAACTCCTCTTCTGTCCCTCCTCCCGCTTCTGCCTGCAGCTTGAGATCTGGCTACAGTACCAAGGACTATTCCCTCACCGGCTTTGTCTGGAGCACGGTCAACCTCAGCCCTGAGCACCTGGGCCACGGCATCAGCCTGAAGGTGACCGTGGTGTGCGACAGCGTGCAGGAACCGCTCACTTTCACCTGTGACTGTAAGTCCCTGCTAGGGTGGTAAGTATGGTGCTTTGCTGCCCTCGCGTCCACCTGTGAACACGATATCTTCGTGCGGTGAGAAACCCACACCTCCGCTGTTCCCCACAGCAACGAGGGGGCTAAGATGGCTGCCGTTAGCAGCTCAAGCGATGGTGTCTTCTGCCTCGTCCTGCAAATTCATTTTTCAGTTCCTATGGGACAGACGTGATCCTGGTGACAGTGGCTCCTCTCCCAGAGGAGAGAGTGTCTGTATTGCCCCCATGGACGGATATGTGCTAGAGGTAGGGCCCCCCATCTAAACCCTGGGTTCTGAATTTCTCAGTGTCCCCCTGTGATGGGCAGCACCAAATGCTGCATCCAAGAAGGCCAGAGTGGGGTTGAGATCCAGGTGCAGCTATCTCAGCTCATTTTCACTCTCCATCACTGCATGTGCACAGGGCCGGCGCTACCATTTAGGCAGCCTAAGCAATCGCCTAGGGCGCCAGGATTATTCGGGGGGTGGCATTTTGCTGGGGGGGCGGCAGGCGGCTCTGGTGGAGCTGCCGCAGGCATGTCTGCGGAGGGTCCGTTGCTCCGCGGCTCTGGTGGAGCTGCCGCAGTCATGCCTGTGGACGGTTGGCTGCTCGCACGGCTCTGGTGGACCGCCCGCAGGCATGCCTGCGGCAGCTCCACCAGAGCCACGGATGAATGGACCCTCCGCAGGAATGACTGCGGCAGCTCCACCGGAGCTGTGGGATCAGCACGGGGGGCGGCGAAATGGCCGTGCGCCTACGGTGCGAGAAACCCTGTCGCCGGTCCTGCATGTGCACCAAGGTCTCTGGTCCTCTTTTGGATGTGGTTGCTTGGATACGACTAAGGCAGGATAAGCCTTAAATTACAGGCCTGATCCAAATCCCATTGAAGTTAATAAGAGTGTCTCCACTGACTTTAATGGGCCATGGGCCGCTTGTGGCCCAGTCAGCATATAACTGTGGCCCATGTGATATCTTCAGGACCATATGAGTAGTATAGATATTGTGTGGATGTGGCCCACATTACACACAGAGAGCTGCATATGCAGTCCACAATGATAAATAGGTTAAGAACCACTGCCCTAGGCGGTGGCTCGCCGTATGGTTTAGATGCTGCCTGGGGTCTCGCCATGCAGGAAAGGGGAACTGTGGAGGCTGCCTGCGCTTCCTCGCGTGACTCCACCTCCAGCCGGGTGCAGAGAGGGATTGTGGGGAGTAGAGTCTCAGTCACTGATCCGAGAGAAGCGGGTGGGGTAGAGAGTCCCAGAGAATCATGGCCTGAGGCTCTCGCCCTGTGGGGTTTGTTCCCTCCCCACCCCCACAGGCTCCTCCACGGTGGACCTGCTCATCTACCAGACTCTGTGCTACACATACGATGAGCTACTTGGCATTGATGTGGATGATTTCGTGCTCAAGCTCTGCAGCCTGGAAGAGTTCTTGCAAAAGTGAGTGAGCAAGTAGTGGCCGACAGGCTGCACGTAGAAACCTCAGCGAGCCTGCTCTGGGGCACCCAAAACATCCCCTGGTGTCCGGGAGAGCGGTGGGTGGTGGAGAGCTGTTGAATCCTTGCTGTGCTGGGGCAGGAAAAGGGGAGCCAGCCCCTCTTTCGTTTGTCCTTCCTTTCATGCTTCTTCGCACATTCACATGACAAGCCCTGTGGTTGCTGTTGGGCCCAGTCCCTCACACTTTCCCTGGGGTAGTGTGTCTTCTGAATGGGGCGGTGTTGTGCAAGAGCTGGGTTTATCTGAACGCAAGTCAGGAGCCCCCTGGATTATTCCATTTCCTGCCTCCCGACATCACTGGGGACTCTCCTGCCAAGAAAAGCAGGAGCCTTATCCTCTTGCTGCAGGATATAAGTAACTCCCCTTGACCCCATGTTCTGGGGAGCTCATTTTCGGAGAATATTAGAGAGCAGCCAAGAAAAGCTCTTGAAATACTAATTAAAATCCTGATGATACTCAGCAAAGTGGCTGGGGCCGGCAATCAAGTCGAGAGCTTAATTTTTGGTATTTATATTTAAGTGGCTGGCAAAAGGCTGCCAGCTGGGGCCGGCTGAACAGGGTAAATAGAAATTTGGAAGGGGAGAGGGAAGGGGATTTTGAAAACGGTTTGGTTTTGCCAAATTTCCCTGCTGACAATGTTTTTATGCTTTTAAGATGAAAACCTCCAAATGTGCTGGTGCTTCCTTCCATTTGAGGAGCTGAAAAATGTCAAACAAAATGCAACTTTTTTTTTTTTAAAAAAGAGGAATCCATGAATGGGGGGATTTTAATGGAATATGTTTGCCCAGCTGTGGTGCAAGCCTATGTAACCTTTGTGGAAGGCCTGGGACCCCTGAAACGACCCGAAAGCTTCCATCTCCATTAGAGAGGACTGGAGGGCCCCCCAAAAAATAGAGGCCAGCAAAATACATGGACAAATAAAGTGTAGGGATGGGTCTGAGGAATAACGAAAGGGGGAACCAGTGGGAATTAAGGGACCAAGAGCTTGTAAGTTCTTTGGGACAGGGACCATCTCTGTTCTGTATTTGTACAGCATCTAGGACAATGGGGCCTGGTCCATGACTGGGTTTCCTAGACGCTACAGCAACACAGGTAATAAATCAGCCTGTTGGGAAAGGTGCCATGGTGACTGACATCCTCTGCATAGCCACAAGACAAGTGTGACTGCAAGATTTCCCATGCTGCCCTGCTGATGTGTTTCACCTGGTGGGACCACGTCTAGGAGGGAAAAGATTCTGTTCAGTCTCCATGGCCTGTTCTGTCCTTCTTGTGGTGGCCAGTTAGTGCTAGTGGCTAGTTTTTGTGATGTGGACACGTGTCCTCTGGGAACTAGACCGAGACCCACCTTCTTGATTTTGCATGGGCCACCAAACAGTCTAACAGGCTCTAAGAACGAGCCGCTAGTGAAAGCCTCCTTGCCCCTGAGCCATCTGCAGCCCTCCACTTTGGCTTTTTCCTTTGCTAACTCTCATTTTGCTCCTGTGTGTTCTGAGCCCCTAGCAAAACAAGGATGCTCGGGGGACACTGCAGCAATGGCTGGCCAGTGACTTAAGTAACCCGCTTGTCATTCATCACCATTACGTGTCAGTCTCTCCATGACGGAGTTACTCATACTTGGTGCGACTTTAAAGGTGGCTTTAGTTTTGCCTCTTCAGAGCTTGTGGCCCAGTAATGATGCTGGAGAATGCGAGCTGGCAAGCGAAACCCCCCTATTATCCTAGCTGGGCTGTCAGTGAACAGACTTTTAAACCACATGGAGTCCTCAGCAAAGGATGGCTTGGAGCGTGCAGGAGACCAGATCCAAGGGAATAAACTGCCCAGACCAGTTTGCTTTCTACCATGGAAAGCAATAAAAGCTTTCTAGTCTCAGGGCTATTTCCTGCTCCTCCGCAGCCCTGGCAGGCTGTGCCATAACTTTAACCACAGGCCGGCTTTCTCTGCAGTAATGGAGGGAAGAATCTGCATGTAAATGGCTTAGAGAGCGAAGTCTCAGGTCTGGCATTACTAGACTTCCTGAAACCACAGGTTTTAATCCCAGCAGGGGCAGCTCAGCCTTTCATCCTTCCCAGGTAGAAGAGTCAAGTACTACTGATGTCCTTGGCTGCTGCACTTGGGCATTAAAGATTGCCTGGTGCTTTTTGTGTTTGCAGCTGTTTGCTCTGATACGAACTTCCCCTCCCTGCTTTTTGACATTGCCTCCACCCCAGAGGCTGCTGCATTTCATGGGTGGAGGAGGTTTTTTCTGTAGATAAACTATCTGCAAAGCTGCTTAGGATGAAGGGTGTTCTCTGGCTGCAAAATCATATCGATGTAACATACATGGCCATATGGGCAAACAAAATATATCCTGTCATTACATACAATAAACCAGAACAAGCTGCCCTAAGGACCTGCCTCTGCTTCAACAAAGTCATTGGGAGCTTTGCTATTGACTTGACTGGCCACAGAAAAGGGGCAGTTGGGAAGTCTCCTTGTGCAGGGGAATCTCCTGGTTGGCTCCATTCCAGCCATTCCCCGCTCTCTGCATAAAGGGCGTGATGAGGAATGGGCAGGGGGTGAGGCTGTGCTCCTTGTGCTCCAGCAAATCTTGCCCGGCTGGCAGAATGGGCCTAGTTGCTCCAGCCCTTTAAAGCAGTCCTTTGTCTTAGAATCACCTTTGCTCTGTTTTCCATCTGCCCCGAACTCATGCGTGGCTGAGGAATAAGCCCAATGTCTATTTGTGTGTGTGTGTGTGTGTGTGTGTGTGTGTGTGTGTGTGTGTGTGTGTGTGTGTGTGTGTGTGTGTGTGTGTGTGACGCAAACCATATATATTAAAGAGCCATATTTACCAAAGCAAATAGATATATGACCTATATAGAAAATCTCTTCGGATGATTGCCATTGCAACTGCAGTGGATTGCTGGAAATGCCTCTCTCCAGGGGGAGTTTGGCCAGCCTTGAGGGGAAAACTCTGCCAGTTGAGAACTGGCAAGACCATTCCAGCCTCCGAGCTAAGGGACCAAGACGAGCTGCAAATTCTCCTCATTAGCTGCTGGGCTTTTTCTACTGATGCTGTCAGCGTCAGCAGAAAAATGGTCTTCCTTTGTGTATAATGAGCCTTAACCAGAAGCAGCCTCCCTCTGAAAAAGTAATTTACATCAGATGAGGGAATAATGCTCCCGACTTGTCATCTGCAGGCTCCTCCTGGGCTTTTTTTTTTTCTTTTCCTTGTTAAAAGGATCTGGTGTATGGTTACAAAGAGAGAAGACAGCTTTTCTCTCATCCTTGCATCTAAAGCACAAACTGATTGCAGAGGGTGGCAGAGAAAGGCGATGCTGAAAACTTTTGCACAGGCACAAGAGGGTGTCTGATGTCAGCTTTGCTTCAGGGAGGGAGGGAGGCTGGTCTTATACAAATAAGTAATACAAATAAGTCCTTTTTTTTCAGCTGTCTAATCTACATGCCCTACTCATCACTGTGAATCTTTGCACACATTTGGCAATGACATGGCTTGTCTTTGCTATGGGCTGTGTCCCCTCTTGGCAGGGAACAGCATGTCTTGGGGATACAGCAAAGATGTTCCCTGTCTCTTCTCTCACCCCCACCCACCCACACTCTGAAGGGTCCCTAATGAGCTGGGGTGAGAATGCTGTGCTCTATCTCACTGGTCTCCTGGAAGGATCTTGGAGGAAGGCCCATGAACAAAGCCACATTGTTTCTGATCAACTCCCTTCCCCCCACGCACTTCTCTAAAATGCAGTAGATGCCAGGAGTGCTCAAAGCCTCCCCTAGCTGTTTTGGCTAACTAGGCAGCTCAGCAATCAGAAAACATCCTACACTGACACGTCGGTTTCTGGACTCTCTGGGCTCGATTCTTCTCTCACAGCAAACTCACTTCACTCCCGTCACTGATCACTGGTGCGCAGTTGGAGGCAGTGATACTGAACCAAAAGGCCCCATGACCAATAGCCCCTTCACTCTGCTAGATGTAGGCTGTGATGAAATCCATACCTATTTACCATGCTGGATGCCCCAGAAAGGCCTAGATCAGATGGCAGATTTGTCGTCAGGCTGCTGCAAACGTGCACAGCCTGTGACTATTTCTGGTCCTACTCTACTAAGTAACTATCTATCTAAATGCATCTGAGGAAGTGGGTATTCACCCACGAAAGCTCATGCTCCAAAACGTCTGTTAGTCTATAAGGTGCCACAGGATTCTTTGCTGCTTTTATCTATCTAAAGTTCTTTTATGAGCCCCATTACTATAACATCTGAGCACCTCGTAATCTTCAGTGTATTTGTCCTGCCCCTGTGCGGTAGGGCAGGGTTATCATGCCTTTTGTATAGGTGGGGAACTGAGGCACAAAGAGGCTAAGTGACTTGCCCAAGGTCACACAGGGGATCAGTGCCAGAGCTAGGAATTGACCCACCATCTGCAGAGTCCCAGGGTCATGCCCTAACCACTGGATAATCCTTCCTTCCTAACTAGTTTCTATTTTTTTTATCATCAACAAATGGTTGCTGAAATAATAACACAGGAACCAGAACACAGTGTGCTACCATTTTGGTATGATACCCCAGGAACAATGTGCTAGCTCCCCCAATGGGTCTGCAGATAATTAACAAGCTGTTCACAAAGCCACACACACACCAGTTACCAGGGTGTCCAGTCCCCTACACTGAGGCAGCACTAAGTATTAGCTAGCCCATCCCTCAGAAGGTGTTTCTCTACTTGCTCTTATAAACCTCCAGGGACAGAGATTTCACAGCCTCCCTAGGCAATTTGTTCCAGGGTTTAACTACCGTGACTGTTAGGAATTTTTTTCGACTGTCTAACCCTAAATCTCCTTTGCTGCAATTTAAGTCCATTACTTCTTATCTAGTCCTCAGTGATTAAGGAGAACAATTTACACCCTCCTCTTTATAACAACCTTTTACGTACTTGAAGACTATCATCATGTCCCCCCCTCAATCTTCTCTTCTCCAGACTAATCAAATTCAGTTTTTTCAGTCTTTCCTCATAGGTCATGTTTTCTAGACCTTTAATCATTTTATCAGAGGGGTAGCTGTGTTAGTCTGTATCCACAAAAACAATGAGTCCAGTGGCACCTTAAAAGACTAACAGATATATAAGCTTTCGTGGGTAAAAAACGTATCTATTGTCAAAGGCGCTAACTCAACTGCCATGTAAACTGTCTGAGTCTGAACCTATTGTGCTCATGAGCAATCTGTTGTTTTCCTCATGCTGCAAGATTGAAAATAGATAGTTTTTTGGGCTGTTCAGAATATCCTAGAATTTCTGCAGATTAATCTAGATTTGGGTGACAGTTCTGTTAAGAAAAGAACGAGGAGTCCAGTGGCACCACCAGATTCCTCGTTGTTTTAATCATTTTGTTGCTCACTTCCGGACTTCGTCCAGTTTTCCACATCTTTCCCAAAGTGTGGTGCCCAGAACGGGATGCAGCACTCCAGTTGAAGCCTTACGAGTGTTGAGTAGAGCTTCTCGTGTCTTACTTCTCGTGTCTTGCTTACACACTCATCCCAGAATGATGTTCACTTCTTGTTTGCAACAGCATTACACTGTTGACTCATATTAATTTGTGATCCACTATCACCCCCCCATCCTTTTCTGCAGTACTCTTTAGGATTCTTCGTTAGCCATTTCCCATTTTGAATTTGTGCAATTGATTATTCCTTCATGAGTGGACTACTTTGCATTTGTCCTTGTTGATTTTCATCCTGTTTATTTCAGACCATTCCTCGAGTTTGTCAAGACCATTTTGAATTCTAATCCAGACCTCAAAAGCATTTGCCACCCCTCCCAGCTTGGTATAGTCTACAGACTTTATAAGTATACTCTCTATGCGATTGTCCAAATCATTTATGCTAGAACCAGACCAAGCACAGATATGTCCTTCCAGCTTGCCTGTGAATCAGTAACAACTGCTCTTGAGTATGGTTTTCCAGCCAGTTGGAACCTTGCAATAGTTTCACATAGGCTCTATTTCCCTAGTTTGTTTATGAAAAGGTCATGTGAGACAGTATCAAAAGCCTTACTAAAACTGAGATATGTCACATCTACTGCTTCCCTCCTATCCACAAGGCTTGTTACCTCATAGAAGAAGGATATTAGGTTGGTTTGACATGATTTATTCTTGACAAATCATATTGACAGTTTCTTATCACCATATTCTCTTTTAGGTGCTTACAAATTGATTGTTTGGTTATTTGCTCCATTATCTTTCTGGGCAGCAAAGTTAAGCTGACTGGTCGGTAATTCTCTGGCTTGTCCTTATTCTCCTTTTTATAGACAGATAGTATATTTGCCCTTTTCCAGTCCTCTAGGATCTCTCCTGTCTGCCACAAATTCTCAGAGATAATCTCTTATGGCTCCAAGATCTCCTCAGCTAGTCCCTTAAGTATTCTAGGATGTGGTTCACAAGGCCCTACTGACTTGAAGACATCTAACTTATCTAACATGCACCCGACGAAGGGAGTATTCACCCATGAAAGCTCATGCTCCAATACATCTGTTAGTTTATAAGGTGCCACAGGACTCTTTGCTGCTTTTACAGATCCAGACTAACACGGCTACCCCTCTGATACTTAACTTGCCTAAGTAATTCTTAAACCTGTTCTTTCCCGATTTTAGACTCAGATCCTACCCCATTTACACTGATGTTCGTTGTCTGATCTCCGCTAACCTTTTTGGTGAAAATGGAACCAACCAATGATCTATTGTTGTAGGGCAGAGTGCAGGCAGGAGGTGTGTTGGGAGTGCTGAGGATGTGGAGAAAATTAGAGAAACTGAATTAAAAATCCTCTCACTGGGACCAGGGTCTAGGCACTTCTGCCCCAGCGACCCCGATCGCAACCCCTCTCCAGGCCTTGGGATATCACTGTGCACTTAGTCCCACCACCTCAAAGTCTCACCCCTTCCCTACTCCTTATGTCAGTTGCACCAGCTGTGTGTGGGTTGCAGGTCAGGATGCAGGCTGTGCTGAGATAAGAACCAGCCGTTCCTGCTGGAGCAGCCTGGGAGAGGCAGGGCTTCCTGCTGCGGCTTCCCCCACTTCTGCATTGTTCCCTCCATCAGAGGAATTTCAGGCAAGGGCCGGCCCAACTCAGTCTCTGGGTCCCGGCTTGGGTTGCAGCAGAGTGCAAGCAGGGTTTGCGCAGCCAGTGTGCACAGGAAGCAAGAGTTGGAGCCTCCCTCCTGCCCTGCTCCGCATTTGAATTGCCAGGTCGGGTGCAAGGCAACTTAGACAATAAAGCTGAGATTTTCAAAGCTGCCTAGGGAATTTCAGCCTCTGGTTCCCATTCATTTTAATAGGAACTGGGCAGTCGTGTTCCCTGGGCAGCTCTGAAAGCCTCATCATAAAGCTTTGAAAGGAGCGGATGCCATCCTGCTGCTCCCATCCCATCTGTAGCTCTGTTCCCTGTTCTCTCAGTGCCATGCTTTCACCTCCCAGCATGCTGTCCCCAGCTGCTCTGGGTCTGTACCTGTATTGCCCCCATGTGCTCCCATCTCTCCTACTCCACGCTCCTTCCCACACCCTCCTATTTCCAGGCCAGCCTGCCTTTGAGCTTGCAGGTGTTTTAACTTTGTTTCCCCCTCCCTGGGCACCTTGCACTCTGCTTTTGGGGGGCGCCAGTGAAAGCCACACTGGACGATTCTCTCCTGCAACTGACAGAGAGAGATTCTGTATCGCAAGCTGCCTCCAGAGCGTTTCAGCTCCTGTCGCTTCTAGATAAGGCCCTTCAGCCAGGCCAGGCCAGACCCAGAGTTTGGTTCGATCTGAGTTTGGTCTTTACTGAGTTTGTACGTGAGAGTCGCCACTTGGGCTTCCTGTATTGTAGGGCTTTGCCCAGCCCCCACTGTAAGTTAGTGCAAGCTCCGAGCTGCCTTTATTTATGCTGTGATTCCCTGGGTCGCCGAAGTGTAACCAAGAATGAGGCTGAGAGACCCACGTAGCCCAGTTCATCTTCTCCCTGCTACATCCCCATGGTTTATGTTAACCAGAGAAGCTCCCCTTTTCACATTTTCAGCATGGCACTCTTGAGTGAGGGCCCCTTTTTCAGTGGGTGAGGAGCTGAGAGGGCAAGTGCCTCTATAATAACTTTCTAGCACTTACTTACTAATCCCAATAACGTCTGTTTTAAAGAGGTAGGGAGGGAACTGAGGCACGGAGGGTGGGGCACGGCAGAGGAGAGTGACTTGCCCAGGTTTAACCAGCCAGGCACTGGCAGGGCTGGAGTTAGAATCCAGCCATTCCTGCTCCCCAGTGCTAAGATCCATCTAGTAGGGGCCCGGAAGATCTTTATCAAAGCGGAGGTCTTGAATTTCCAAGCCTTTCCCTTCTGAAGCCTGTGCCGCAGGTTGGAGCGGGGCTCAGACCACAGCTGTCTTTTTTTGTTCTTCGTTCCAGCAAACACGCCTTGGGCAGCCATGAATACATCCAGCACTGCAGGAAGTTTGACATTGACATCCGGCTGCAGCTGATGAAGAGGAAGGCAGTGCGCAGCAACCTTGCCAGGACGGTGAGCAGCTGCTCTCAAGGAGGAACTGAGAGAGCACTGAACTGATGCTGTTGCTTGGGGCATTGAGCTCCACCGCTGCCAGGGAAGGGGTGGGGAGGATCACCAGCTATCTCGGGGCTGCTGATTTGGGGGGACAAGGCCATGACGCCTTGCAAATTGCTGCCTCACCAGCTCCCTTCCAGTGGGTTCAGTTCTGCGGCTGCTTGCCACTTCAGTCCCTGCCCACCACCAGCTAAAAGGTCCCTGCTCCCTGCCTTTCCCATTACAACCAGGGCTTGCTTTGGGAGCACTCATTTAGTCCAGCTTCTAAACTCCAGCAGTTCATCTTTGCATCCTTCCCAAATGCAGAGAGATTTGCTAGGCATGGGTCTACAGAGGAAGCCATGGATATTAGAGATGGAAAAGACCCATTCGATACATCTGGTCTATCCCCTGCCCAGTGTGAGATTGTTCCTTGCCTCTGCCCACGCTAGTTCTAAATGTACCAAGCAACTGGGTTCTGGAGGTACTGCTCTACAGCCCTGCAGATCTCGGTGTCAGGAAATGTTCCACGATTATTGTCAGCGCAGGTTGTTCCTTATGTTAATTTAATCACAACTCTCTCGGCTACAACCCATTGGCCCTCCTCAGTGATCCCACCGAACCCAGGAGCCCCTACACGCTTCTTAGCAGACATGGGGCTAGCGGCTGAGATTTTCAAAGATACTTACTTTTCAGTGGGAAGTTGGTATCTCAAATGACTTCAGCGACTTTGCAGATGTCAGCCAAAGAGTCATACTAGGTACAGCCAGCATCCCTAATGGGAGGAGTTAACGCTAGCAGATCAGATGCACCTGAAACAGGTCTCTTTCTCCTACAGGTGAACGATGATCAGAGCCCTTCCACGCTCAACCATTACATTCACCTGCAGGAGAGGCCAATCAAGCAGACCATCAGCAGGTAAAGAGGAGGGGACAGGTGGTGATGTGAAGTGTACAGCTCCCATTGGAGGTGCAGAGGGGTTTGGATGGGGGTGTGCTGAGCAGGAGGGTGGAGGAACATAAATGGATCCAGGCAGCAAGGCACTTGCACTGCTTTCCTGGGGCTGCACTTGAATGCTGTTAGCATGAGAGGGATGGGCTGTCCGGTGAGAAGTGATGCAGAGGTGCCTCCATGGCTACCTCTCGTGCTCTCTCTCTCTAAGCTGAGTTATCTTCTATCTCCTCCAATTCAGGCAAGCCCTGAGTCTCCTTTTCGACACCTTCCACAATGAGGTTGACACCTTCCTAGCAGCTGAGGTGAGTGTGGCTTGCCCGGGACAGGATGACCTCTGTACTTGGACCCACACCAGTACAGAGTGCAGCAATTTAACAGTTGGGGGTGAGGGGCATGTCTGGGCTTGTCTACACACAGAAGGTGCTCCAGTTTAACTTAAATCAGCTGTAAAAACAATTTAAGCAGAGCTAGTGCAAACCCCAGTGTGGACATGCTTATTAGATTACACCTGGTTTATAGCAGTTTAGTTGCACTTGTAAACTGGGCCTTGTCTACATGAGAAAGTTGCACCTACATAATTTAAATGGGTTTTTAATCTGATTTCACTGAATCTGCGCACACAGCTGTGTGGACACACATTTCCGCTTAAGGGGGTTTATGGTACTTAAGCTAAACCAAAATAAACAGCTCTTAAGCTGATCTAAGCTCAGGTCCATTTGGAAGACTTTGCTGGTATAGCTACATCAGTATACTACACCAGCAAAGCTCTCTTAGGCCACATCTACGCTCTAGGGACTACAGTGCCCATAGCTATTCCAGGATTACCCCACACTGTGACACAGCCTACAGGAGTTTTTCCATCACTGTAGGAACTCCACCTCCCTGAACGAGGGTAGCTAGGTTGACACAAGCATTCTTCTGTCCGCATAGCTGTGTCCACGTTAGGGGCTAGGTCACCATAGCTATATCAGGCATAGATGTGGATATTTCACATCCCCGACCCATGTAGTTATGTCAACCTACACTTTAAGTGTAGACCAGGCCCCAGTGTGAATGGAGCTTATACCCGCAAAATTGCTCAGCTGTGTCAGTCACAGACCACATCTTCTCACACCCCAGACCAACATAGTGATGCCAGGAAAAGTTTGTGGAGTAGATCTGGTTTTAGAGTATCCGCATACACAGTAGCAACAGCTTAACTAAATCAGTTTAAAACTACACCATTAGTTAATCCAGTGCAATTTGTGTGTGAAGACGAGTTGCGAGTGTGATTGGATTCCACAATGCCAGTCTTAGTGCTTCTAACAATACTTTGCCACTCCATAGTAGCTGTCATCTACAGATCTCAGAGCACCCTTCATATGTGGGTCAGTGTTCTCCCTGTTGTACGGAGATGGGAAAGGACTGGCCCAAGGGAGTGGGGCCAGAGCTCAGATCTCCTGACTTCCAGGCCTTTGCTCTCACCACTAGGGAACGCTGATTCCTATAATGAAGGTCCCATGGGGCTTTCTGTTCTGGGGGTGCGGGAGTTAGTTACCTACTTGATTTTCAATCCTGTCCTCTGGGACCCGGCGCATGTCTGCCAGTCACCCACATGCAGGTTTTTCCTGCTAAACCCTAGGGCCAATAACCCTCTCTTGTTTTCACTAGACACGGCTACGCCTGTAATAGGATTGCTGACCTGATCCTGAACCTGAACCTGAACCATCTCTGCCTTATTTCACATTATGTTGACTCTCTCTTTCCTCATTCTAGTCAGGGATCCCTCATCAGAGCCAGTGCTCACCAGTTTTCCAGCCCAGCTTCGCAGACACAAGAGGCTGAAATAAGTCTAGAAGAGTAAAAGCAGCAAAGAATCCTGTGGCACCTTATAGACTAACAGACGTTTTGGAGCATGAGCTTTCGTGGGTGAATACCCACTTCTTCAGATGCATGTCTGCCCCACCTAGGGGTTAGAGCAGAGAACTGAGCATCAGGACTTCTGTGTTCTTATATGGTTTTGCCACTGACTCCCCTCAGGAAAGTCGTTTCACCTCCCTGTGCCTTGGCTCCCCATCTGTAAGATGAAGATAGAACTTAACCTACCTCCTGGGATGGCTGTGAGGGTTAAGTCATTAATGACTGTAAAGTGCTTTGAGATCCCATGATGGAAAGAGCCATAGAATGTGTGTAATTACTATGATCCAAAACAAAATCTGACCCTTTATCCTTGGTCATTAATTTTTATGCAGTCTTTAACTGATAAGAAGACCAGGCACTTCCTCTATATGCCTCTTTCATGTGTGGATCTCAGAGTGCTTGGCAAAGGAGGGTAGAGGCCATTATCCCCATTTTTACAGATGGGGAAACTGAGGCACAGACCAATGAAGTGACCCGCTCAGAGTCACACTGCATGGCCATGGGTGGAACCCAGGTCTCCTGGCTTCCAGCTTGGTGCACTAGACAGGGATTCACAACCTTTGTCATAGCATGGACAGCAGCAGCCCCTAGTGGCAACTCCCGCTCCATGGTTTGAGGTGTTCTGGCTGGAGTTACATATGAAGGAGTGGCACTGGCAGCATCATGTGTGTCCATAGTGCTCAGCTTGGGAAGCTCAGTGTTAGACCATGCCACCTCCATTTCAATAAGTGTAGGTATCCGCTCCCTACTCAGTCCAAAATCAGTCCTGAGTATCAAGTCTCAAGCCAAACAGGTTAAAGAGTGCTGAGAATCCCCATATCCCTGGGGAATGAGCCATAGCTTTATTTAGCTGATGAGGTATGGCCACTGGGTCTCTCGCATGTGACTGGGTGGGGCAGAGCCGCAAGCTTCCCCTTTGTGCTCTCCCAGTGCCAAACCCACATGCCGAAGGTGCCAGGATCCTGCCTGCTCAGCAGCAGGCCTGCTCCCAGCTAGGAAAGCCAGGTCTGCAGGAAATCAAGGACATACAATGAACCATGAGGAGACAGATACTGGGCTGGGAACTTGCTCAGCATTGGCTCTGTCTTTTCTTTTGGGCTGTCTCGTTGGAGGGGACACAAGAATGCAGGTGCAGATGGGCACCTACAATGCATTATCCCACCACCCCCTGTTGCATTCTGTTTGCATGTGACTTTCTTTAGGTGCCACAAAGTCTCCTCTTTCTCTCTGCTCTCTTCTGGCACCTCCTGGCTACAAGTACCTCCCGGGAGTGGAGGGGGTACAAAAATGGAGAACAGGGCAAAGCTCAAGTGTCCAGCACAGTGCAGAGATCGCAAAGGGTCTCATTCCCCCCACCCCAGCTCTGTTTTTGTTTGCTGGGATGCAGACGCATGGGCAGTGCATATGCCATGGGGCTCTCCTCTCCACCTCTTTTGGGCAGGTCCAGACCAGGAACTCCTCGGTTTTCCACCCACTCCCTTCCTCTTGGGCTGCTGCTTTATCTCAGGCATAATCCTTCTGCACTCAGCCCCCATGCCACCTCTGCATGGTTGCTTGCGCTCACCTGGCCCAAGAGAGAGAGAGGTCTCTCCCAGGATGCCTGAGCATGGGTCAAGCTGGGACTGGCTGGACTGTGAATGCTACCGGTGGAGTCAGATAGAATGTGCTGTGGTGGGACAGAGGTGGTTAAAATGCAGGCGTCCTTGGGCCAAGGTTCCAGTGGATCTCCTTATGGCCCCTGCTGTAAGTCCATCAGATGGTGATCATGTCAGCATACCCCAGCAGTGGTGGTAAGGTCAAGCCATCTGGCTGCTTCGCCGCACTGCCCAGTGGAGTCTGAGACCATGAGCCTCTCCCTGCTTTCCCTTCCAGGGAGACTTCCAGCTGAAAGCCGACCGAGTGATCCAATCCGTCATGGCCATTTGCAATGCCCTGGCTGCTGTGGAGTCCCAGGAAATCACTGGAGCCCTGAACCAGCTGCCAGCCTGCCCTTCTCGCATGCAGCCCAAAATCCAGAAGGTAAGCGGCCAGGACCCAGAAGCTCTTCAGCAGGGAAGCTGAGCTTGTAGGAAAGGGATGAAATTAAAGGGAAACTGAGGCTGAACATTAACAGTGTGTGTGAGCCGGGGTGGGGCTTCTGCCTGGGGAGATCTTTCTAGGTTGTGGAATAATATCCCAAGGGAAGGGTGGGAGCATCATCTCTTGAATCTGGCAAAGCCCAGCATAACAGACAGTACAGTGAGGAGCAGTCTGTCCATGGGCTGGCTTCATAGGGCTTGATCCAAAGTCAGTGGGAATCCTTCAGTGGACACTGGATCGGGCCCATAGATTTCAAAGCCAGCAAGGCTCTGGTCGGCTATAATAAGCTAGTGATCAGGATCCCCCTGACCTTTTGTGTAGCCCAAGGCCAGATAATGTCACCTAGTGGTTCCCTCCACTGCAGGCATCATTCTTCCCTGCTTCATAACTGAGCCTCGAAGCTTGCCCCTGAACTGGCCTGTATCTCCTAGGCAGAGGTCCAGTCTCATTTTAAGGACTCCCAAGAGCTGGTTAATCTAACAGTGAAGAGCCCATTTGTGAGAACCCAGCTTCCCAGACTGGAGAGGGCATCTAGGTACATTTAGGTAGGGTAGTGGGTGCAAATAAAGGGAATCTGGCCCCTTTTTATCTGTTTTTTATCCCCCCCACCCCTCGCCAACATACCACATGTAAAATTCCTGTACAGCTGAGACTGTGCAACTGCCTTTGCTGTATTTCCTTGTTTGCTGCCGCTTGAGTGGCAAGGAATGGAAAGGCTCTGGGAGGCTGTTACATAAAGTAGCTGGCTTGGACAATTGCTTCCAGCTGTGTCTGAGGGCACTGGAATAACCTTAACTTTGCTCTTCTGGTTTCTTTTTCCTTGACAGGATCCAAATGTTCTGGCCGTGAGGGAAAATCGGGGTAATTTCTCTTCTCCGCTCATTCTGTTGCAGAGTTCTTAGTGCTTTTGATCTTCAGATCCCTTCCCCCTATTTAGAGTGGGACAAACTTAAAAAAAACAAACTTTTTTGTGGGGGAAATGGCCTTTTTGGGGAGGGGATTTATCATTTTTTTTCCATTTCCAACAAAAAACCTGAAACATTCGGTTTTCGGAGGAGGGTTACCCCCGACTTGTTCCCCCTGAAAAAAATCCACATACAGAGTCACATCGGCTTGAAATAATTTAATCAGCCCCCAAAAGTGTCCCACAATGTGCTTGAGCCCCTAAGCAGGTCACTATGCAAGGTGTGGGTAGGGCATGACCATCTGTAGCAGGATAGAGGCAACCGGAGCTTCCATCATGTGCTGGCAGTACCGGAGACCTCCTCACCAAGGTCCAGCGTGTGGGGAGGGGAGATGGCGGGGGCATCACTCCAGAGCATCCCTGTTTCATACCTCATCTGTGCTCCCTTACAGAGAAGGTCGTGGAGACTTTGACGGCCGCCATCTTGGATCTGGTGGAGCTTTACTGCAACACCTTCAACGCAGACTTCCAGACGGCAGTGCATGGAAACAGGAAGCACCATCTGAGCCAGGAGGCCTGTCTCCTCACCTGTCCCCTCTCCTTCACTGTCTACGCCACACACCGCATCCCTATCACCTGGGCAGCAAGGTGTGAGGGCTTAGTCACGTGTCCCTGCTGGGTGGTGAAGGTTGATTGGGGGAGATTCCTACCCAGGGGCTGGCTCCCTGTCTGGAGTTACATCTCAGGATACCCCTTCACTCCGTCTGGTCTGCGGCTGCCTAGCCAGTGTGGTCTCTCCCCGGAGCCCAGAAGCCTTGGGCCATGGCTGCAGCTGCACAGTTCAAAGGCATGTTAAGTGTCTGGAATCCCGCCCTCATTCTAAGGCTCTCTGCCCTGCCTTAGTTTGACAAAGCGCATCTGGGCTGATTGCCCCTGGTCCACGTCGCTCTCTCGCATCCTCTAGGCTGGCATCCTACAGGCAGCATTGGGAAGAGCCTGCAGCAGGGCTGGTCGGGGACAAGGCATGAATTGAGGCGGCATCACGGTCTCTTAGCATCCTTTACAAGGACACTTGGTCCTCCTATTCCAGAGAATCACTAGCTGAGGTCAGGGAGATATCTCCCTTTACAGTGGAGTATGGAACAACTAGGTACACCAGGGGTTAACACAACTGCTTCTGGACCTTCTGGCAAAGGCTGCTCTTAGGACCAGAAGCACTACTGCTCTGCTCTGTTCCACACCCCACGCCCAGCTTAGGCATTACTGAGTCATGGATACCTGGCTGCAGTGAACATATAATGTATGTCTACCCCCCCACTCCACCCATGCCATGTTACTCTCACCCCTACATGGTGAGATGTGTCCAGAGCTCCAGCTGGATTTCTGCAGGGAAGACAGGAGGCCAGTGCACATGTGGGTGTTTTGTGCCTTGTCGCTGCAACGGACCATAGAATTCAGAGCTGGTAAAGGTCTATATAGGCTCATAGTCCATCCCTCGCTGCTCTGCCAGGGCTGCAGAGAGTGCCCTGATGGGGGGTATATCCGAGCCAGTGGGATCCTGGGAATAGACAGGTCAGAGACAGAATTGGAGCTGGCTGAGGGGTTCATTCCTAGTTGGAAAGGCTGCAGCAAGGATTAGTTAGTTCACTGAATGGTTGTCTCATCCCTGCCATAATCTAGAAGCAAAAAGAGACCTTTCTTGCCTTACCTGCATGCCCTGTAATGATAATACAGAATACACCAGGAATATGGGCCTAGGCAGGGTCAAAGCTCGGGATGCCGGAGCCCCCGGAAATTCAGCCCGTTGGTGCTATGCTGGTGGGTGTTAGAGGAAGCCCTGGCAGGGAGGGAGGGAGAGAGGGGAGCTGAGCCTTCCGTCTTGCCGCAGGGAGAGGAGTCAGAGAGGGGGGCTTGCAAGAGGCTGCGGAGAGCTAGTGGCGCCAGTGAGGGAGACCTGGTGCAGTTGAGCTCTGCAACGCTCTCTGTAGCCCAGCCCAGCCCCGTTTGCACGGTCTGCGCTGGAATGCTCTGGCTGGGAGAGCTCATCTCAGCAGGCTCCCCCCAGCTCATGCCTGCTGCAGCCCTGGAGACTCTGACAGATGGGCCTGTTCTCAGCGAGAGCTTGTGTCCTGGTGGCCAGTGGCTGTCTGGGCTTTTTATCCTGGATGGATAAGGGGACAATGAGACGTCTGTGGTGAGGGGGGAGGGTTATATGTGTACGTCAGGGTCTGGGGTCGGGTGGAGGAGATACTCCTTTGTTAGCTGCCTGGGCTTGGATGCCTATGTTTCACCCAATGCAGGGAAGATGCCCATTGGTAAACCACACTCCTGGCTTCGGCTGGCTGCCTTACAGAGCTCTGCAGCTCCAGCAACACGAGCCTGCGAAGGGGGTAGGAGACGGCCGCAGTAGTAGCAGCCACCCCTCCAAGGACCCCTCGCCTTTGTCCCATCCTTAATGTATTCCAGTTGGTGATTGACTCCGAACAAAGGAAGTAGCCTGGGAAATCCAGGCATCCTCTGACCTTTGTTACCCTGCCACGCTTGGCACCTGTCACATGGCTGCATCCTTCTGGGAGACCCCCATGTGATGGCATTCCGTGGCATATGTCGATCTGGCTGTTTGGAAGGAGTTGGGCCTTCTCTCGGTAGCTTCCTCTATCTTTCCCAAAGGGATAACAGCCTGGGAGAAAGATTTCATGGCTGATCTGGAGAGGCAGTGGAGAAAAGGGGATAAAATCCCCCACCCTGAGCTGAATGTTCTGCGGTGGGGAATGGGCTAAGAGGAGATAGGGAGTTTGTGCTCAGAGTCAGCTCTCCCCTCTGGAGGGAGTCATGCTTCTGATCTCAGGGCAGATGAAGCAGTTTGAGTTACAGTGAGGGTATGTCTACATCTACAATTTTGCAGCGCTGGTTGTTACAGCTGTATTAGTACAGCTGTATAGGGCCAGCGCTGCAGAGGGGCCACACTTACAGCAACCAGCGCTGCAAGTGGTGTTAGATGTGGCCACACTGCAGCGCTGTTGGGCGGCTTCAAGGGGGGTTCGGGGAAGGTGAGAGCAAACTGGGGAAGGAGACCAGCTTCGCTGCGGTTTGCTCTCGCGTTCCCCGAACCCCCCTGCAAACCGCAGGGAAGGAGACCTGCTTGCACGGGGGTTTGGGGAACGCGAGAGCAAACCGGGAAAGGAGACCAGCTTCGCCGCGGTTTGCTCTCGCGTTCCCCGAACCCCCTGCAAACCGCAGGGAAGGAGACCTGCTTGCACGGGGGTTCGGGGAACGCGAGAGCAAACCGGGAAAGGAGACCAGCTTCGCCGCGGTTTGCTCTCGCGTTCCCTGAACCCCCCTGCAAACCGCAGGGAAGGAGACCTGCTTGCACGGGGGTTCGGGGAACGCGAGAGCAAACCGGGAAAGGAGACCAGCTTCGCCGCGGTTTGCTCTCGCGTTCCCCGAACCCCCCTGCAAACCGGGGAAGGAGACCTGCTTGATTACCAGACGCTTCCTCAGGTATGCTGGGATACCTGCTTATTCCACAGAGGTCAAGAAAAGCGCTGGTAAGTGTCTACACTTGATTACCAGCGCTGGATCACCAGCGCTGGATCCTCTACACCCAAGACAAAACGGGAGTACGGCCAGCGCTGCAAACAGGGAGTTGCAGCGCTGGTGATGCCCTGCAGATGTGTACACCTCCTAAGTTGCAGCGCTGTAACCCCCTCACCAGCACTGCAACTTTGTGATGTAGACAAGCCCTAAGATTGCCACAAACCTTGGTCTGAAATTCCAGCCTTGCTGGCCATCCAAACCTGAGAAACATTTGTTCAGTGTCCCCTCAATCCCCCAGTGTCTTGTATTATCATGGAGGTGCCCGGACCTCAGGATTCCAGCCGCAGACCACAGCAGAGGACCTCTGCTCTGGGCAGCATTGCTGACCCTTCTGGGTAAGCTCCAGAAATTTGGTGGCTCTCCTCCCCAGATCTCTGAGCCCAGTTTCATGGACCTATTGGCCAGATTCTGGAGCCACTGATTTCCATGGAGCTTTGCACCAGCTGAAAATTTGGCCCCAGACCTGGGCTAAGGATCCAAGGTCTGTTTCTCCCTTTGCCTCATAGCTGGTGGTGTCACTTACCCCTATGCCAAGCAAGCACCAAACCCTACAGCAACATAAGTAAGTGGAGAAAGTCTGACCTGGTAGCATTTTACAGACCCAAGGTGCAAGGCAGTGGGGAATCAAGTCTGGGAGGGACGGAAGGAGACTTATCCAGATCTCTGCATCTTCATCTGAGCTCAGTCCATGGCTTGTCCAATCCCATTGGGCCCCTAGAAGATGTCAGGTACATTTGAAAGGCTTCGGTTTACCTGTCACCTGCTAGATTTGGAATAAACCAAACTTTTTCCCCTGTACACTGCTCCTGCTTTGTGTGCCACTATGAGATGGGAGGAGGGAAAGGGGCAGGGAGGAGAAAAGGAAGGAAGAGATGAGGAATTGGAGGAGAGGGAGATGGAAATGGGAGTAGGCCAGTGTGCACAATGAAACTTTTAGTGTGCGGTAGCAGAGTCCACATGGCCTGTTAGTGCATGGCAGGCTGGTGCACTGTATATTCACACCCAGCTTACAGCGCACCAGTTGTCCATATAGACACTCCCACAGTGACTGGCGAAAGAGGAGATGAGGGCCCTTTGTTTCTTTGCTGTACATTGCAGGCATGTCTTTACCTCTCCGTTTTATTTTCTCCTGTTGCAGTTACGAAGACTTTTACCTCTCCTGCTCCCTCACCCATGGTGGCAAGGAACTCTGCAGCCCCCTGCAGACGAGAAAGGCTCATGTGTACAAGTACCTCTTCCACCTCATCATCTGGGACCAGCAGTAAGGCAGTCCCTGCTTAGCTCTGACCTGTATCCCTTCACCTCGGGTGGGGAGGGGAAAAGAGACACCCAATAATCCAGGTGTCTGTTGAAGGGGGGCTGGATGCAGTCTGCCAAGGACTGAATGCAGATGTCTAGGCAACCATGGCAGAGGCAGAGCTGACCCGTGGAATGAGATGGGGAAGCTAGGGAGAACCAGCTGCACCCTTCTGTCCTACTTCCATTCTTGCTTGGCACCCCACCAGAACTCACAGGGGAATGAGAATTGGATTCACAGAGTTCCCTCGTAACGTCCCCTGCCAGGGAGCAATGGCTTTTCAGGCCTTCTCACAGTAGGAAACATGAACAGCCCAGGGGGCTTAAACTCCAGGTATCCTTCTGTTGGAGGGATGTGCTGCCAGCGTAATAGAGCACAGGAGCTTTGTAATGAGTAACCCCGGGAAATAGACATGGGGTGGGTCAAACCCAAGTCAGATACCAACCACTTGTTACCCCAGGAGCTCAGAGGCTTCTGAGGAAATAGGCCCTGGACCCAAACTGCACCCTGGCCTGGTCTGGCAAAGCAGAAGCCCAGGGGAAGAAGTTTCATTCCATGGCTTGTCTATAGGGTGAAAGTTACCAGCAAAACAATATCAGTATAGTTCTACTGCTATTGTTGTACTGTATAGTCCAGAATAAGCATCCTCACCAGAAGCTATACTGGTATAATCACAGCAGTATAATTATACCACCATACTTCCACCAGTACGTTTTCCCCAGCAGACAAGCACCACCTCTATAATACAGTCATCACCCTTGGGGTTCTTCTGGAATCATTGCTGACTGACAACAGTCCTTCCAATTCCTTGCTGTGGGGTTAATGCAGTTCTGGAACAACAGAGGCAAGTGCCAACCCCACCCTCAGCAGAGTGCACAGACTCCAGCTTGGGTGCAGCTTTGCCAAAAAGCTCAGGGCTAAGTGTCCTAGGGCTCAGCACCCAGCAGCTCCCTTTGGGACCCTTGTGGCTAGATCATCTGATAAGGGTTTTGGAAAAATTTGGCCCTTGGTATTTACACCACCACCCCTCCCTGGGGTGTTCTCTACTGTTAAGTCTAACACAGCATGAGCTTGAGCTTCAGCTTCCTCCCAGAACCCAGGTATTCCAGGGACTCCCCTGCCAGATCCTTTTCTCCCCCAGCTCCTAGAGACACTCCTGGCCCCAATTTGTAGCTTGGTTGGAGCTAATTGGACCCACCTGCCAGCATGACTAAGCATGACCCTAAAGCAGTGCTGGGTTTTTGAACTGGCACTAAGTGTGATTCAGCAGACAAGACCTGCAGGGACTAAGGAGAGGTAGTATGTAGAGCTTTAAGATAAAGCCAGTGGGAGCATCTGAGGTTCTAGTGAAATAACTTCTGAGGGGTGTTGGATCCCCTGGTAGAACCCTGTTTAATCTCTTGCTGGTGGGTCTTCTCCTTTAATACTGTGTCCAGGGGCTGTTTGTTCTGGGGGCTCCAGCTGCTCCAGGGAAAGGGGATCTGGTCTAAAAATAGCCCTAGCAACTGAGAGGGCATGTGTACTAAGCCCGCAAAGGGGAGGGGAAAGGGATAATTTTAGAAGGAGCCTATCCCCTGAGAAGGACCTAGGGAGAGAGACACAATAGTGCCGGCATGGAGCGGTGTTGTTAGATGACTCCCTTTGTGTGGTTCTTTGCCCCCTGAAGGCTGCATGTTCAGAGGGGTTAAAGCCCAGGTTTCATGGGCTGGGCTCTGAGCCACCTCCCTGTGTCCCCTTTGCTGGCTGCACGAGGGACCTCAGCCATGGGAGTCAGCTGCTTCAGCCAGCATTGCCCTCTCTGTAGCTATGAAACTGCCTTGGTCTGGCACACCCCTGGACTCTGCTAGCCTTGCAGGATTGGCTCCAGGACCCCTGGGGGCCTCCTTCCTTTAAGGTGACTGCATGGAGGTTTGTGTGTGTCTGTGTCTCCTCTCCCCTCACCCTGATCCCCCTCACTGGGATGTTTTGGAGCAGCCCTGACAGACTCCAGAGGGAGGTGTGTCCAGTCCTGCAGGTGGTGGCCCCACCAGGCCTTGGCGTGGGAGCAGGAGGGGGGGAGGTAAGAAGGGGAGGGGTTGGGAAGAGGTACTATGAGATCCTCTGAACCCCAGTGTGAGGAAAGATCCCCAGAACTGATGTCTCAGGACCAGGTGAACCTCACTGGCATGTAATCTGACCAGATAGGTGGACTGGCAGAGCTTCCCTATAGAATACATCTGCCCCCTCCATTGATGCCTATAGGGTATCCTATAGTGATCAACCCTTTCTGGTAGGGACTGCGGGGCTTCCTCTATAGAAGATCAACCAAGCTCCTCTACTCTCTTCCCCACCCCCTGCAGGATCTAAAGGATCTCCTATAGAGGGGGAACCCAGCCCCTTCTTCCCTCTATAGACCAAAGAGGTAGTAGGGACCATGGCCACCCAGCTGCTTCCTCCATAGGATCCATGGCCATCTCCCTCCCAACACTCCCCCCTGCAGCTGGGAGTCTTGTAGGAGGTGGGTTTAATGCTCCTAGGCCCATCCCTTCTCCTAGGTAAAGGGTTGGCGTGGGTCTCTCCCCTGGCAGATGTACCAATCCTCCCAACATGCCTGGAATCTCCACTGCGCAGATAGGGAAACCGAGGCTTTAGCTTTCAAGGCAGCTCTCGGCATTGTCCTTCCCCGTGCAGTGCAACGCTCATCAGGCAGGAATGTGTCTGATCGCCAGAGTCCCAGTGAATGGTGGGAGAGCAGCCATGCTCTCTCTGGACAGATCTGCCTTCCACCCTGCCTTGCCTCCATGTTACTGCAAAGCTCTTCGAGAACCCACTCCTTCCACTGACGGGTCCGGGTCCTGTTCCTGAGGACAACCTCTGTTGGGCTAGCATAGGATCGGGAGTCGGGATCTCTTGTATGATCTGGGGCAGGTCTTGGCCCTACTCTGTGCCTCAGTTTCCCTGTCTGCACAGTGGAGATCCCAGACGTGTTGGGAGGATCGGTACATCGGGCCATCATCAGCTGGTATGAACTGCCACAGCCCCGTTAAAGTCAATGGCACTGCAGTGACTTCACCCAACCTGGGGTCTGACCTATGCATAGGTGTGAAGTGCTCCGACAAGACAGTAATGGGGGGAGGGAGCAGCGTATAAGCACCTAGAAGTGGGCTGTAGCCCACGAAAGCTTACACTCAAATAAATTTGTTCGTCTCCAAGGTGCCACCAGTGCTCCTGTTCTTTTTGTAGATACACCTAGAAACCACTAGGTCAGATCTGGGGTCTCTGGTTCTGAGTGGGAGCTGGAAATTCCTTCACCAGCCCCTGGGTTCAGTACCAAGAGGTGCTGATGCCTGAACTCCCCTGAATTTCAGTGACTGCTCTGCAGTCTCAGGGCTCGGCCCTAGAATCTGTAGCAGTTCACTGAAGTGCAAGCCCTGTCCAGACTGGGGAAAGGTAGCTCCCTCTCCAGAGGGCTTGGTGTTGCTGAGGGTACGTCTGCACAGCAGCTGGGGGGCGCTTCCCAGCATGGGTAGATGGATGCACTCGCTCTGCTCGAGCTTGCGCACTCAAGTATGTACCCAGGGGGCCGGGTAGGTTTGTACTCATCTGGTTAGCCAAGCTGCTGCCCATGCCACTACGGACCCACTGGGGAGTTTTAGCATGTTAGCTTGAGTGGAGCTAGGGCATCTACCTGCCTGCACTAGGAAGCACCCTCCTAGTTGCTGTGTAGATGTTCCCTACAGCAGTTAGCGCCCCCAGGCTGGGCTGCACTTCCAGGGGCCATATGCTGATAGAACGCACAATGAGCCCCTTGACTATGAGAAGAGGGATCCCTGGCTGTGAAGCCAAGGCTCTGACTTGCAGATCCCCGGGTGATTTCTTCTAGGATCTGCTTCCCGATCCAAGTGAACCGGCTACCGCGGGAGACGCTGCTGAGCGCCACACTCTACGCCGTGCCAATCCCTCCTCCGGGGAGCTCCTCTGAGACCAACAAGCAGCGGCGGGTCCCCGAGGCTCTAGGCTGGGTCACCACCCCGCTCTTCAACTTCAGGCAGTACGTGCACCTTCCCTGTCCCCATCCCTTGGGCACAAAGGATGCACCAACTCAGCTGGGATCTCCTGGTGCCAGGGCCCCACTTGCCCGGCACCAAGGTCACTGAGCTGGCCCTTTTGTTGGGCTTGTTGCTGTGTATTGCATCAGCTGTCAAACCCAACCACTATGGGCTGCTCCCATCCTGGAGAGGCTCTGCAATGAAGCCACCTGTACTCAGAAACCACCGTCCCCTGGGTCCTCTTCTTGTTCTCGGCCTCAACAAAGCAGGTCCTAATGCCCCAGGCTCTAGATTCATAGATGCAAAGGCCAGAAGGGACCATTGTGATTGAGTCTGACCTCCTGTGTAACCCAGGCCAGAGACCTGCCCCACAATAATCCCTAGAGGAAGTCATTCAGAAGAACACCCAATGTCAATTTAAAAATTGCTGGTGATGGAGAATCCACCCCAACCCTTGGTAAATTATTTAAAATTTACACCTTATTTCCCACCTGCATTGTCTAACTTCAACTTCCAGCCATTGGATTGTGCTCTACCTTTCTCTGCTAGAGAAGGGCATAACACCCTGTCTCCTTCCTTTCTCCAGGATCTTGACCTGTGGGCGGAAGCTCCTGGGCTTGTGGCCAGCAACTCAGGACAACTCCAGAGCCAGGTCGAGTGCCCCCAACTTCAATCAGCCCGACAGTGTTATCCTGCAGGTGAGTGCCTGACTCTCTGGGCCAGAAATCTCCCAAATGGGACTCTGGGTTTTGGATCCCTCAGTTTTGGGGGACTCAACGGGAACCGCCCTGGGCCTGGTTCTCGGAGGCAGCTGGGCAGAGCTGGGAGGGCTCAGCAGTCTTCTCTGCAAACCAGGGGACATTGCCTATTGCTGGCTATTTTTGAAAAATCCTGTCCCACTCGGTGTGAAACTTGGGGTGGATGCTCTCCGGGCCAGTCTCTTCTTTGCTCAACCCAAAGACCTGGTCAGGGACCTGGAGGTGGCGTCCCAATCAGAGGGTGGGCTGGGAAGTGGATGCTTTACTGTGAGCTTTTCCCAAGTCAATAGTCAGATACAAAACATAACAGTGTCACCTGTGATAGGAGCCGCCAACCTACTAGCTGATCATCCATTTAATTAAAAAACAAAAACAGACTCTTGACAGGTCCATAGATGTTCGTATTTCCCCCTGGGCTGTTCCCTTTCCTCTGCTCCCCCTGCCTTCAGCTTGCATCTGCAGTCCCTCAACTGCGCCTCTCTATTTCCCTTTCTCTTTTTCCTGCGAGTGCTGGCAAGGATTCGGCTGAGCACTCAGCAGTAAAACCAGCCCTGCACACAAGGAGCCAGCAGTGGAGCAGAGCAGAGTGGGAAAGAGGCAGCTTTGGAAGACAAATATTCCAGCTGGATGGATTGAGAATCTGTGGGTTGCTGGGGCTGGCCTTAAAGGAGGAGGATTGCAGTGCCAATAGCACTCAGCCCTGCCTTCTCTCTGCTCTGTCTGTCCTTACCGCTCATTTTTTCCTCTCTCTTGCTTCAGCTCCGCTGCTACCGTTTCTGTGCACTGAACCCCTAGATATGTGTCCAAGTGACTGGGGCTTCCCCAAAGTCACTGACAAATCCATCACGGTTTCAACTGAAAATCAGCCTTGGTGGGTGGATAGAGGGTCCAGCGTGACCTGTTATTGGAAGTGTCTACCTTGGCTGTAGCACGTTCCTGCTCTTCCCCATCGGCTCCTCTTGCAGGCAGGAGGAATGTCGGGTGAGGCTGTGGCTTTCCAGGGCTTGGGAAGCTTGACCTCCTCCTCTTCCTCCCCAAGGAAAGTTCAGAATGGAAACTTGCCCAGTTTGTCCCAGCTTGGTCTTGGGGTGAACCAGCGTTCAGTGCTAGAGGGTAGTGAAAGTGGGACTCTCCCTCCAAACTCTCCCAGGCCAGGAAGGAGAGGTTCCTCCAGCAGGAGCCTCCCCTTACCCTGACCGAGCCCAACAGGTTAATGGCAGTGTTACCTGGGGTTTTCAGAACTCCCAACAAGGGCATCTTAACTATTTCACTCCAGGAGGTGTAAGGAATAAATCAACAGGAACACAGCACTTCCCTTTGATAAGATTCATGCGAGTAAGCGCGCTCTATCTAAAACTGCAATTTATTAGATTTAAGCACACACAAATATGAGCATTAGGCTTAGAACATCCCAGATGTTTATCTAACATCTGGAACAGTCTTGAGTAATTAACAGCAGGTTCACAGTGGCCAGTTGCTCACCCAATGGGGAAAAAGGGTGTCAGGGAAAATGTCTCTCAAGATGGCTTCAGAGGACTGCTCCCAAATACACTCTGTTAGCAAATCTTGTATAACTAACTTCTACAAAACACATAGGTCATAATGACTCCTACTGTGTCTTCACTTTTCTAACTAAATAAACTTGTCATATCAGAGGCATCTAGAACCAAGGTTTTCTAACCACCAAGGTTTTTAGTCTCAGTTGTTTACTTCTGTCCTCTCCTCCCATTCTGAATAGCAGAAACCGTCAGCTAGATATGACCTTGCATCTGAAAGCCTGTCTCCAAATTAACCCTTACCAGTGTGGTGTTCTGTTTCATTACTTCAGGGTGGCCGAATGCACATTATACACCTCTACCTCGATATAATGCTGTCCTCAGGAGCCAAAAAATCTTACTGCATTATAGGTGAAACTGTGTTATATCAAACTTGATTTGATCTACTGGAGCGCGCAGCCCTGCCCCCACGGAGCGCTGCTTTACCACGTTCTATTTGAATTCGTGTTATATTGGGTGGCGTTATATCAGGGTAGAGGTGTATGGTTGCAATTAACTGGATTGCATTCTGGGGTATACGTGCCCCTCAAATCCAGGGCAAGGTCTTAGCACAGCAGAGGGGTGAGAGGACTGGCCCTTCATCTCACTGCACCAGCCGGTCACTAGCCATGCAGTTGGGACTCTGTATCTGGTCATGCCAATCAGAGGGGGCAGCCTGCTGTGCGTCCTTGGGTGCCCCTCACCCGCCTGTGGCATCCAGAATGTGCAGGTGGCTGAGGGGGAGAGGAAGCAGTTGCTCTGTTGGCTCCATAGTAGGGAATGCTGGGAGGGGCAGGGGCTGAGTCAGCTGGGCTCCATACTGGGACGCTGCGCAGGGCGGGGTAAGCTGTGAGTCTCTCTTCTCACAGGTCCTTATTCCTAATGGCCCTTAGTGCACCTGGCTTGGAAGTTCCCAGCACTTCCCAGTTCATGGCTCACGGGGGTGGTAGCACCTGGCTGTGAGGCAGACACAAGGGCAATCCCGCCCTTGTCGGTTTCACGTTCCCCTCTGGGAGGGCCCCGTGTGTAACGAGTTTCACAGCCTTAGTAATGAGCATTGCAATGGCCAGTTGAGTGAACACACAGCAATTGCACAGCACGTGGGGCTGCAGGAAGCCTGGGCATCCTACCTGCCTCAGGGCAGAAGCACAAGGCGAGGGGATGTTGGCATTCCCAGAATCCCACCTGCCTTGGGGGAACAGTAACATGGGGTGGGGGATGCAGGTATCCTGAGAACACCATGTGCCTTGGGGTCTGTAATATGAGGCAAGAGCATCCTGTGTGCCCCACGTACCCTTGAGCAGGGTAGTAGCATGTTAACAGAGCCTGCTGGGTGACATCTGACCTGCTCTTCCTCCCGCTCTGCAGATAGATTTCCCAGCCTCTGCCTTCAACGTGACGTTCACGAGCCCACCGGCTGCTGAGTTCAGCCCCAAGTACGAGTTCTGCAGCTTGGGCAAGGAGGACCAGCGCAAGCTGAAGGAGGTGATGCAGAAGGAATCGCTGTACTGGTGAGAGGCAGTGCCTGGGGGGGCGGGGGACGCACACACCACAGGGATGACACGCGGGGAGGCAAGACCTTGGCCCAGATGCTGTCTCCAGCTCTCCTGCCCTGGACTGTAGCTCGCTAATGGGCACTGCACAAAGAAGCAGTCAAATGTGGATACCCATGACTTGGGGGGCTGGCTGGTGTGGGTGGATCTCCATTGGGTTTTCTCCTCGGAAGTCTGTCTGTGGGAGAAGGGGTCTCTTGGGCCCTGATCCAAAGTTGAAGGCAACAGAAAAACTCCCTCTGCCTTAATAGCCTTTGGATCAGGGTCTGTGGCCAGGCAGGTTTGTGACTCTCAGACCAGCCTGATCTCTGATCTCATGCTCTGCCCCCATCCTCGCCCTGCACACATGTGCTGTCTGTCAGCAGCAGGACCAGAGGGGAGTCATGTGAGGGTCTGACCCTCATCTCTGGCAGGCTGGGGCTCCAGTAGTGGCAGTGTTGGTCCTGAGAACCACACAAGGAGCTGGGAAGCTCCCTAGGGAGAAGTGAGGGCTGAAGGTCAGGGATCAGGTTTGATGCTTCTGCCTCCCATGCTCCCTCTCTGAAGGCAGCTGTTTTCAGGCTGTTCATCTGTCCTTCCCCTGAGCTCCCCAGCCTTGCGCTCTGGCAGATGGCTGAGTGAGAAGAAACTGCCTTCTCCAGATGTGTTTACAAGGAAGGTGTCTCCAGCCTCCTCACCCCCGCTTCCCCCTCTGCCCAGGGCAGCTGGCTAGCCCAGCCTACGCCTCTGCATCACAGACATGTCTATAAACAGGAAGGATCAGGTGTCGCTGGTCACATGCAAGACAGCACACTGCAGGCTGAGCTCACTCCTAGGGCATGATCCCGACCAGCGGGGCAGGGGGTAGTATCTGTCCTTCTTCTTTAATAGACACTGGGAAACGGAAAGGCCCCAGGGGACCTGGTAGGGCCCAGTCTCTTGGAGCTGGCTGGGAAGAACCAGCAAGCAACGTTCCCTCTCTTACTCATTCAGCCCCACACATGGCTCCACAGGGCATCCGTACCTCCTGCCAGGCTGCCCTGCATGTGCCTGCTGAAGCAGGGAGGTCCACCCTCAATCTAAGGTTCATTACAGCCTCTGTCTCATGTGGCACCTGGCCCACCTCACCCTCCTTCTCCTCCAGTTCTCCATCTCTAAGCACCACAGAGCCCTGGCACCCCCACCCCGTCTCATCTCTCCTGCCTCCGCAACGCCTGTGGTTTTGTGGAGCTGACTCTTCCCCAAGCTCAGGGGCCATTCTGCATCCTCACTCCCTCTCCACAGTCTCATGCAGGCATGTATCCCTGGCTCTGGCTCCTGCCCCTGCCTTTGTGTGCCCTCTATAATAGCCCCACCCCCTAAGGCCAAATTCAGAACACAGGCACATCCTGGTCACCAGGTGTGATATCTGCCCTACAGCCACACACTCTGCTGCTGGGGCAGAGTGTGCCCCATGCTGGTGCCTACAACAAACTCTCTCTGCCAGCTGCTCCCATGCTGGGTACAGCATCTGCTTCAGCATTCTTCTTCTTCTCCAGAATGATCCTTATTACCATTGCTGTATCCGGCGTGGCAAAAGTGCCGGGTGCTCTGCAAACACAGAGACACTCATGGAGCTTCTGGTCTAAGCAAGGCCTGAGAGAAGTGGGAAGGGGAGGCAAGTTCTACTTGTGCCCCGTTCCCCAGCTGTTGGATGGATTGGACCTTGGTGCAGGGATGAGCCTCCCAGAGCCGTTGGGTCTAGAAGAATAATAAAAAGCCAGAAGTGGGCAAGCTCAGTCCTCCATCTTGGTCACTCCCACCTGGGGCTGCGGATCTGGGTCCCAAACCCACAGGCAGATCACTTCCTGCCCCAGCCCCTGCAAAAGACCCCCTGAGTCCCAACTCCAGGTGGCACTGGGAGCTGCCCCTCTGGCAGAGGAGAGAGACAGAGGCTCAGCAGAGAACAGGTGGCGGGCTGGAGGGGAGGCGTTTGAGCCCACTCCTGTGGGCCGGAATGCAGCCAGTCAGGTATGTTCCAGTCTCAGTGGAGTGGGAATAAGGAGCCTTGCTGTCCCTGTTCCTTTGCCAGCTGATCCAGGCCACGTGGTCGCCCCACACTTGCTGCAGCTGTTGGCTTGAAACGTGACACTTCCTAGAGGAACAGGGCGCAGTGCTGGGAACTAGCAGGAGGCACCCAGCCCTTCCTGGCATTGTGCTCTGGGAGGGCAGTGTCTGGCCCGCCTGCTCCGGAGCTCGTCAGGTTCATTGCCAGGGTGGGTCGTTCCCACCTTCTCCTACGCAGGCAGCGCTTTCGCTTTCCTTTGCCTTTGTTTGTTTTGGGTGAGCTCTGTAGTAATCGTGAAAGGGAGTGTCTGGGAATGGACCTAGGCCTGGGAGTTGAGTGGGTCGGTTTCCCACACACTCAGCTCTGCTGATGCCCCTCAGTACAGATCTGCAGCCTTGCTATTCCAGCCCTGAGCTCCTCCCTACCAGCTCTGCCAATGCACCTCAGTGCCAACCCAGCCTCCACTATTGCAGCTCTTAAATCTCCGGAGCTGCCAAGCACATTGAACTGTGCACTGGTCTGTGATGTGGAGAAGTGTCCACTAGGCACTAAGGTTATGTCTACAAGCTAGCTTGGGTAACAGAGTGCTGAAGCCACAGCAGCATGGTCTGTACCATCCTGCCTGCAACCGTGGAAAATGACTCCGGTGGCTAGCCCGGGCCAAAGCCCATGCTGCTGCAGGTTCACTGCTCCAGGACCCAAACTAGATCAAATCTAGCTTGGGTAAATCTACGAGAGCTGCGAGTACACCCCATGATAGTAGTGTAGACACACCTTAAGTTGAGACCTGCCAAACTCATTTCACTGGGGCTACAATGCACTAGTGTGATTTGCCTCTGTAAGATCCAGGCCCAGGAGTGAGGGATTGTCACTCCCTGCAGTCACTGGAATGGAAAATCGTGTGCAGCCCAGGGGCTCTAAGTTGCTGCAGTGCTGATCAGGATTTTCAGGGGGAGAGAACAGTGGGGGCGGGGGGGTTGAAATTCTCCTTGCCTCATCTTCCTCAATTTCAATCCAAGCTGAAAATCAGCTAAGATGTGTCCAGAGGAATCAATGTCACTTGCCTCTGCCCGGCCAGCTGACCCCCGGAATCTATCAGGCTTGAGGTGGAAGCCTGATCAGGCTGCTTGATCAGGACTTGATCCAGCTGCCTTCCTCAGAAAATGGGATTGATTCATATGCCAGTAGGTCACATTGGTCCTAGGATACTAGAGAGACGAGATGGGTGAGGTGATGTCTTTTATGGGACCAGTTTCCATCGTGAAAGCGACAAGCTTCAGGTCTTCTCTTAGGCAGCCCTACCCAGTCCTAGTAACAGGAGCCAAAGTGGGTGCCCCAGGGTTGACTTTCCTGCTCTCTTGTGGCCATTCAGAGCAATGACCCTTTTATTTCTTGTCCAGCTCTGAGATTCCTAGAGCCAGACCCTGTTCCCAGTAACACCAGTGTCAAGCCCTCTCTTCAGGGCTCTTTGACCCTGGACAAGTCACTCCCCCGCTCTGGGCCTCAGGGCCCCCATATGTACAGCAGGGATGGAAACGCACTGCTCTCCCAAGTGACTGAGGTCTGTGTCTTGTGACCTTTGCTGCCCTAGGCTGACGGACACTGACCGGAAGAGACTGTGGGAGAAGCGCTATTACTGCCATGAGCAGCCTGGATCGCTGCCTCTGCTGCTCACCAGTGCCCCCAGCTGGGAGTGGGCCTGCCTGCCTGATATCTACGCCCTGCTGAAGCAATGGACATACATGAACCACCAGGATGCCCTTGGGCTCTTGCATGCAACGTAAGCCACTGCCTGGGGAGTCTGTCCTGGGGGGTGGACGTGTGCTGGGCAAAGACCACTTCTTTTCCTTGCCCCAGCCACTCACTGGGGGCTGTGGCTTCTGCCTCTCAGCCAGTCGCCGCATTAAGATGCATCCAAATCCTATGAACATCTGAACCCCAAACAATCCTAAAACTGTGCTGTGTCACCGTGGAGGGGAGGGGGAGGAACGGGGGCACAGGCTGGGTATACATGGGTTTAGAATCTTTGCCCACAGGTTGGGCATGGAGGAGGTGGACATAGACTGGCTATCGCCTACTAGTATTCCCTTTAATATTGCAACCATGACCTACTGCCTGGTAGTGAGCACAGTAGGGGAGCTGGGGGAACTGATCCAACAGCAACCCGCCTAGAAAATAAAAAGAGTGGATAAGGGAACCAGAAGATTTTCTCGAGACAGGACAGACCTCTCCGTTCCCATGTTTTGTGGCATTCCCAGGGGGATGACGTGGTTTGCCTGGGAGGGTGCAGCTGTGCTTTTCCCAGCACCTCCACAGTGCACCTATGAGAGGCTGTGACGGCAGCAGCAGCAGACCCTCTGCAGAGAACCCGGTGGTCTCATCTGCAGGCAGGTGGGCTGGGTTCCTCTGGAGAGCCTGCTGTGACCTCCTCCCAGTGATGTGTGGCTTGTGGCTGTAGGTTCCCGGATCAGGAGGTGAGGAGGACAGCCGTACACTGGATCGACTCCATGTCGGATGCAGAGCTGCTGGATTACCTGCCGCAGCTGGTGCAGGTGAGGCACGTTGGTCTGAATGACTCAGTGAACAGCATGGCCTATGATCAGTGCCAGACCTGTCCATCTGTCCAGCCTGCTGATGGAGAAATGTCCTTGCTTCTCTCCTCCCAGGCCCTGAAGTATGAGTGCTACCTGGACAGCCCCCTGGTACGGTTCCTTATGAAGCGAGCCATCTGTGACCTGAGAATCACCCATTACTTCTTCTGGTAATGTTGGTGTGTGTGCTGCAGCCTTTGGGAGGGGTCTGTGCTCAGCTGGGACCTGCCCAAGAGATGGGGGTACCTGGGGAGTGGGCATCCCACCATTAACATCACCAGTCATGACTTGTGCCCCTCTTAGCCTGTGAGGTGCAAGTCTCAGCTCCCCACTCTGGAGTTCCTGAACTGGGGACAGTAGGAATGAGAAGGTTGGAGCCCTTTGTCCTGACCTCTCCTTGCTGCCCTCCTCCCCCAGGCTGCTGAAGGATGGACTCAAGGACTCCCAGTTCAGCATCCGCTACCAGTACCTGCTGGCAGCCCTGCTCTGCTGCTGTGGCAAAGGCCTGCGAGAGGAGTTCGACCGGCAGTGCTGCCTGGTCAACACCCTGGCCAAGCTGGCCCAGCAGGTTCGGGAGGCTGCTCCGTCCTCGCGACAGGTTGGTGCTTAGCCTGTACCTGTGGGAAGGGCAGGGGAGTCAGACTGAAACTACAAAACTCAAGGGGCTGCTCGCTTTGGTTACAGACAGTGCTCCTCTGTCTGCAGGGAGCAGGCCAAGAGCGCTGGTTGTCAGGGGACCTCCCGGCTGCTCCAGTTCCCGCCTCGTCCAGTCGGAGGCACTGTTGGGAGCCATGTAGGAGTGCTGGCTGCACTTCAGGAGTTGCAGAAGGGCCATGGAATAGGAGCATTGTTTCTCCTTCTCCTCCAACTCCCATCCCCCACTGAGGGGCCTTCCATACCTCACACATGTGCCGAGGCTCCCCCAACCTCCTCGCCCATAATTCCTTGAGGTCACGGGCACTTCCCTCCAGGTGAGGGTGACCAGGCAGGCCTGCCTAGTGCTGTTTCTTCGGGGGTCATTGAGCAAGGCAGGGTTCCCAGGCATGCATTGCAGCTGGAGAGTGAGAAGCTGCCGTTGGGAAGGGATTGGAGCTCGCCCTCAGCCAGTCGATCCCTCCAGGGGCACTGGGTTGTTGGCAGGGCTGTGGGTGGGGATGTGCATGCGAGGCTGTGACCCACCCCTCCCTGCGTCTCCGGCAGGCCATTCTCCGAGACGGGCTGGTCGATGTGAAACAGTTCTTCAGCACCAATGGCTCCTGCCGCCTGCCGCTTAGCCCCAGCCTGCTGGTGAAGGGGATCGTGCCCAGGGTGAGTGACCGAGCCAGGGCAAGAAGGGAATCAGGACCGGGGCTGCTGGTCCACCTGCTGTAGTAGGGCTAACTTCCCTCAGGGCACAGAATGCCAAGATGATGGATTCTTATGAGGAGACCTTTTGCATCGTTCATCAATCAGACTCCCCCTAATCTACCTACCCCGCAAAGAGCACCCGTACTCAGCCTGTGTACCTCGGACCCATGTGCTCCTGACCCCCAGCCCTGTGTCTCCTCTCCACCTCCCCCAATGCTCCAGATTGGCTCCTGATCTGCACCCCATCCCCATGAACCCACCTGCATCCAGCTCTCTGCCTCCCGTGAGCTGCAATGCCTGTCTAGCTGAACCTCAGCGTGGGTTTGGAGACATGAGTCAAATGCCTCCAAGGGCCTTGCGTGAGCTAGGCAGAGAGAAGCCTGGTGACTGGCTAGTGCACAAATCCCCTGGCCCGAGTGTTGGGCCTGGTGGCTGTGCACATCCCAAATAGCTAGGGCCCAGAGCTGGTGATGCCTGCAGGGGGCAGGTTGGTTGATGCTGCTGTCCTACTGACAGGGAATTGACCTGAGGGGGCCTATGTCCCTTGGCAGACTGAGATCATAACCCTAGGATGCTCAGGCCTGCAGCAATGTTCATATCCCCGGGTAGCTCTGGGTCTTCCTGACAGTCTCTTCCTTCCCTCCCTGGCGGCAGGACTGCTCCTATTTCAACTCCAACGCCGTGCCCCTGAAGCTCTCCTTCCAGAACGTGGATGCCCTCGGGGAGAACATCCGCGTTATCTTTAAGGTGAGCTCTGCTGCTGCTGCTTATCTGGTTGGCTCTGTGCCTGCGCCTCTGGCACAGGCGGTTCTGATCAAACAGCCATTGCTGAGGCTTCCAGTTTAAAGTCGGGAGAAGTTCATTGCAGAGTATTAGCCAGTAGGACACTTCTCCCTCTCTGGCTGCTCCTGTCTCTGCAGCAGCTGTGAGACCAGGTGATTGTCAAACAAGAAGTGAGCAAAGGTCTCTGAACTGTGGTGGGAACCAGCTCCACTGCAAGCCATGACTGCGTGACAAACCCTAGTTCCCCTAGAAATGCTCTCACTAAATAGCAAGTTGGGGGGTGGGAGACCCTCTGGATGCCATCAACAGAAGGCACTTGAGTCCAGTTCTTCACCTACAAAATCCCTGCCACAGAAGCTGAAGGTTTAAAAAGCCAGTTGGATCATGTAGCTCATGGGCAGTGTCATTCTCTACAATCTATTCACCTGGGCTGGTGCTCAGTTCCACTTTCAGTGTTCCAAGTGAGGAGGCGTCCAGCCCTTTCCTATTCCACAGTCTAGACCTGACTGTTGGCACCTCTCCTGTGATGTTCCCACTCACTCAGCTCCCACAGAATCGCATCTGTCCCCCCCTAAAAGTGAGCCCCCTTTAGCTCCAGACACATAGTGGAAGACACCCGTCCTGCATTCGTGAATTGTGGGGTTTATGAATGCTGTGCTGGGCAGGGGCAAAGCTGGCAGTGCCCTCTTTAAATCTAGAAAGCCTCTGTGGGGAGGGTGTGTGAGATCTTCCCTGGGGGGAACCGTGAACTTGTTGGCTTCATGGAAATGCTCCAGTTGTGACAAGCGCCTTCCCTCTGTGACTGCCAGTGTGGAGACGATCTCCGGCAGGACATGCTGACGCTTCAGATGATCCGGATTATGAATAAGATCTGGGTGCAGGAGGGGCTGGACATGCGCATGGTCATCTTTCGTTGCTTCTCCACTGGCCGGGGCCGGGGTAAGTCGGAGCCTGGGTGTGATGGTCTCCCATTTTCCTCCCAGGAGTTCTCTTCGGGTGTTGCTGCTCCTCTGGGGCTGTGATGCTCTCAGCATGGGGACACTGTAAGGAATTCAGTGGCTGCAGAGCTAGGGTGAACAGCCCATGAACCCAGCGACTGTCCCTTTGGGGATGTCTCTGCTGCAGTGTGGATGCGGTCTCTGACACATTTTAAGTCCAAACCCCCTTTTCTGGAGGAAGGTGAGGCAGGTGCTTCGAGCGGAGCTTTCTGGAGGTGGCATCCACTGGCTGCTGTAATGGCGTCCCTTGAAGACCACTGTGCAGCTGTGGCCAGAGAACCACAGCACAGGCTAATATCAGTCAGCAGGTGCAGGGGGTGAAGAGGGTAGCTTTTCCCCCTGGACCTGCTACTGGGTGTGCCCCGAGGCATCCCGTAAGGCAGGACGGTGGCACAGGTGGCTCGCTGCCCCTCAGTAGTCAGAGCTAACTGGATGGTATTTAACTCCGCCTAGAAACCCAGCTTCTGCAGAGGTCTGCGGCATTGGTGCCTGCACATCCATTGCCTACTGAGCCGCTGTCAGAGCTACCAGACATAGCCAAGGTCTTTGGCCTCCTGCAAGGCAGGGACTCGAGGCTTCATGACCCTGCACCTCTGAGCAGGCTCTAAATGTCCCATCCCCCTTAGAGTGCCACAGGGATGGACTCTCACTGCCCCTGTGCCACAGGAGCTGGTAGATATACCCTGGGCTTTCCGCAAGGATTGGATAATACCAGACTTCAGCTCTTGCCTACGTACCAGTTCATGAGGGGGGTAAATTTGGCATAAGGGCTCAGGACCCTCTGGCCTCCTGTATCTCCCCCCACCAGTTAAATCCATAGGGATGTACCTTGCCCAGCACTGTCCTGCCTTCCCAGAGTCTTTCCTATCCATGGGAGTTGCCTTGCATCTCTGCCACCAGAGGGAGATGCTGTGGAAGACTCTTGCAGTCTGATTTTCAGAGGCAGATTTTGGTCAGTGCAGCTGCAGACATTCAGCCCTTCTGAAAATCAGGCCCAAGGTGCCTCAAGTCAGGCTCTCAAATTGAGGCATGCAAATTGGTGATGGCTGGCCCTTCAAGGGGCTGCTGAGACCTTGGGGACCCAGGCTGGGATCTCTCTGCACCACCCGGGGCAGGGGAAGGGGTTTGAATGGACAGAGCGAGTGGCGATTCTGGGTGCTGACCCTATACCTGCCGCCTCCTCTTCCAGGCATGGTGGAGATGATCCCCAACGCAGAGACTCTGCGCAAGATCCAGGTGGAGCATGGGGTGACGGGCTCCTTCAAGGATCGCCCCCTGGCAGACTGGCTGCAGAAGCACAATCCCACGGAGGATGAGTACGAGAAGGTAGTGAAGTGGGATGCAGCAGGGTGACTTTGGAATGGAAAGGGGCCATACAAATACCTCTATAGGGCAGGGAGCAGGGGTCCAAGGGAGGCAGATAGCCTCTGCAGCATGAGATGATGCACAAACGAATGCCCCAACCAATATGCTTAACTTCTTGTAAGCCCTCCACCTAAACAACGGCCAACAGATGCACCCCGAGCCTGGCTCGGCCACACGCTTAGCTTTGTTTAGGACCTTCAGTAAGTGAACTTGATCTTGACCTTTGCATAAACCAAGCCAGTCAGCTGTACCTGTGCTCCTGGATTGTGCCTGCATTTAAGGACAAGCTGGACAACCACCTGTCAGGGATGGTCTGCTTGATCCTGACTCAGCACAGGGGCCTGAACTAGATGGCTTTTTGAGGTCCCTTCCAGCCCTGTGATTCTGTACCCACAGATTTGTTTACATGCAGGACCTACAGCAAGAGTGCAAGCTTTTTTTTTGGGGGGGGAGTGGGGGGAGGTTTGTGTTTTTTTTTGTTTTTTTTTTTTGTTTTTTTTTAATGCTTTGTTACTGGTGAAGGTGGGTGGGGGAGCTGAGCATCATTAAGTGCCCCCCTCCACCCCACGGACCAGGCTTGCTCCTGAGAGTGTGGGACTAAACATTCCCATGCGCTCTCCCCTTCCTCACAATTCCTTTTTGAAGTCTCTCTTCCCCCCTTGCCTGCTCTAACCCCTTCTCCCTCTCCCAGGCAGTGGAGAACTTCATCTATTCATGCGCCGGCTGCTGCGTGGCCACCTACGTGCTGGGGATCTGCGACCGGCACAACGACAACATCATGCTCAAAACCACCGGCCACATGTTCCACATTGACTTCGGCAGGTTCCTGGGCCATGCCCAGATGTTTGGCAACATCAAAAGGTGGGTGTTACCCACAGGAGCCTGGCAGAGGGGTGAGATCGCTCCCATTGTACTACATGCTTGAGCAGAGCTTAATCCTGGCTCCCTTGACCAAACAACATCTCCCTGCAGCTGTTGTGCTGGGGACGGCCATGTTTCTGTGAGATTACAGGGCTACAGTTTGTATTGTGGGCACAGTGGTTTGGAAGGTCTGCTGTGCGGCTGTTAGGGAGCCTGGCTGGATCAGGGTGTGTTGTGATGGATGCAGGACAGACTGGAGTGGCTGTCTGTTCCATTTCCCATGGTCGGCCCCTCTGCTGCACTCCCTGTGCTGATCTGGGCACGTGTCTCTCTTTCTGTGATGCAGGGACCGGGCCCCGTTCGTCTTCACCTCGGACATGGCCTATGTCATTAATGGTGGTGACAAGCCCTCCAGCCGCTTCCATGACTTTGTGGATCTCTGCTGCCAGGCGTACAACCTGATCCGCAAGCACACCCACCTCTTCCTCAACCTGCTGGGCCTGGTGAGAACATGGGGGGGGGGGGCTGCCCTGATCCAAGCACCAGGGCAGCTTTGCTCTCGCTGGATCTCTAAAGAGCGGGCCACCGTCCATGCCCAGGCCTTGAGAAGCCTCCCACCCCCAGTGGTGGGAAATTCCTTTCCCCCTCGGAGTCTGCAGCTGCCTCTTGGCTTCTCTGGTTCTGCCCCCTACTCTGGGCTCTCGTGTCCCATCTGATAGCGCTATGAAAGCAGTGTGCTCCACCCTTGGGGGGAGGTGTGTGCTTATTGTCACACAAGTGCCCCTCTGGCTGTCTGAAGTGCAGCACTGACTGCCTAATCATACGGAGCTCACCTGACATTCCTCACCCATGTGAGTGACTCAGATCCAGGCAGACACACCCAGCGCTGGGCTGGGCTCACAAAGTACATCTCATGGGGTGTGGATGTGTGTTATGGGGAGAGGGTCCCCGTCCCTCTCCGCTGGAGGAGTCTTCAGTGGGGATGCTGGACAGGCCATCTTGACCCGCACCTGGGCCATGTTTACAGTAGAGGCCCCAGGACTGGCTGGTCCATCTCCCTCTCCCTGCTTCTTCCCCACCTTTGGGCTCCTGGCACTGACCTGGCTGCCCTGCTCCCCAGATGCTGTCCTGTGGTATTCCAGAGCTCTCCGACCTCGAGGACCTCAAGTATGTCTATGACGCCCTGCGGCCGCAGGACTCCGAAGCCGACGCCACCACCTATTTCACCAGGTAAAAGGATGCAGCTAGTGCTGAGTGACAGATGGGGAAGATGGGGAAGGGGCACCCCTCTGTCACCAGGGAGAGATGGAAGGGCCTTCAGTGACTGTACACCCACTCCTAGGAAAGGAGCCAGGCTCTTTGTGTCCCAGCATCCCTGGTTGAGGGGCCTTTGTGCACTCAGGAGAGTTTAGGAGCCAGGGGTGCTATGAATGGCAGCTGCCTTTGGCCCAGGGTGGCGTCCCCCTCTCTCACTGAGATGCTGCCCTCCCTTGTTGCAGGTTGATCGAGTCCAGCCTGGGCAGCGTGGCCACCAAGCTCAACTTCTTCATCCACAACTTGGCACAGATGAAGTTCACAGGCTCAGACACCCGCCCCGTGCTTTCCTTTGCCCCTCGCGTGCACACGCTCAAGACATCTGGCCGGATCCGCGATGTCTTCCTTTGCCGCCACGAGAAAGTCTTCAACCCCAGCAAAGGCTATGTGAGTGTTGCAGCTCTCCTTCTGCCGGACATGTGCCAGGGGGAGATGAGAGATCTGGGAAAGGGATTCTGTGCAGAGGGGTGGGTTAGGAGGAAGGCCCAGTCTACTGCCATTCAGTGGAGACCCAGGGGCAGAGACACAAACCAAATGAAGGCTGCTGCAGCATTTTCTTGATTCTGGCCTCACTAGGAATAGTTAGTGGTTTAGAGGGGGCAAACTCTGTTCTCTGGCAGAAGGGAAATGTGGGACCTATCATTGGATGGCTGCCCTCGCACTATATGATTTGATTAGAAACCAGTGCTTTCCACTTACCTGTCCATGACTCCTTCTAAGGTGACTTGAATGTTTGCCTCCCTTCAACGCATGTTCCTGAAAACTTTCCCCAGCCTTTAACTGGGTCTGAAGTGATGCCAAAAGCAACCATTTAACCTCAGTCTGATTTCCAAACTTCTTGCATTTCAGTGCATGCATGGTGGGTATGATTCTGAGCTAACCTGGACGTCAGGTAGGCTGCTCCCAATCTGTACTGGTGTAAGTGAGATCAGACTCGGGCATGCAAGCAATACCAGGCTCTGCCTCCCTGTCTTGCAGACGTACATCGTGAAGGTGCAGCGGGAGAGCCCCTGCGAGGTCACCTATGTCCAGCGTACCTTTGAGGAGTTCCAGGAGCTGCACAACAAGCTACGCCTCATCTTCCCCTCCTCCCACCTGCCCAGGTAGCCCTGCTACCACTCCTCTCTTCCTCAGCACTGTTTCTTGTCCCACCCCTGGAGAAAAGGGGCTGACTACTCTACTCTGCAGCTGGTTTGAGGCTTGGTTCATCTCTGGGCGGGTGCATGCTGGGAGGGAGGATGCGCCTCCCTGGCTTGCTTTACCTGCCTCCAGGCATGACCCATGAGGACAAGTGTCTCCCTATTGTCCCCCCTCCCCCCCAATGCTGCTTCCTGACTTCCCCTGTCCATTGGAACTTGACTCAGCCCACTACAGCTCTCCCTGGCTCCAGACAGCACCCACCCAGACCAAGCCCTTCTTGATTCTCTTGGTGCTGAGAGATACCTGTCAGGATCCAGCTATCTTTGGCTTTAGGGCACTCCCATCCTGCCAATGTTCCCTGCCCACCAGTGTTTGCTGGCAGCACCTGTCCAGAATGGCCTGGAAAGTCCTCTAGATTTTGTTACTGAGAAACAATCGAGGCAGCACCATTGTGGTGTGATGTGCCTCAGACCAACACTTGCTGCCTCGGGCAAGAGCAGTTCGCTTTGGAGCACTACTGCTTCAGCAGTACATTCTGCTGCCCTGGACTGGGGACTTGCTAACTGTTCTCTCTCTCTCTCTCTCTCTCTCCTGCACACACACAACTGGTTAGTTTCCCCAGTAGGTTTGTGATCGGCCGGTCACGCGGCGAGGCAATGGCCGACAGGAGGAAAGAGGAGCTGAATGGCTACATCTGGCATCTGATCCACTCAGCCTCAGAGGTGGCTGAGGTAAGATTCTCTTCTCAGCGCCTCTCAGTCCACCGTGGAGAAGGTTGATCTAGCATACGTGGCTTAATAGATAAGTTCTAGGAGGGAGTGTTATCTAGTGAATACAGCAAGTGACTAAGGGACAGGATTCCTTGGCCCTTTTCTAGACCGTGTTACTGAGAAGTGGGCAAGTCACGTCTCTCTTTGCCTCCGTTTCCCCATCTGTAAAATGGGGTCAGGAACATTAGCTTTGATCCCAGGTGGGTTGTAAGTCTTAACTCCAGGTTGTAAAGTTCTTTGAAGATCAGATGCGCCATCTAAGTAGTGAGTTGTTCCTCTGACTTGGGATTCTGGAGGATGGAAGATGCTATATTAATTACTGATGGTGGAGTTACATATCTTGCTTTGAAGTGTGCAGGACATGTTTATGGATGGAGAAAAGAGCCTGTTACCTCTGTGTGATACAAGCCAGACGTGTGCTATTCTTGCCTTGCAGTGTGATCTTGTGTGTACGTTCTTCCACCCCCTCCCGCGGGATGAGAAGGCTGCAGGCACCAATCCAGCTCCAAAGCCCGCAGGTATCACTATTCATTGTATATGGTCCATCTAGTCTGGTATAGAGGCTAATATCAGGCATGTCAAAGGGAAGGTGTAACGCACCCACACAATGTACCTGTATTGTGTTGTACTAAACCACAGCAGTAGATTCCTTCCTGACCCCTTGATGGAGCAGGAGAATGAAAGTTGATGTAGTGGTTACCTAAAGGGAAAACAGCCGCTCCAGGGGATTCCATTGAAGTTCAAATATTCTTCTTCCTAAGAAGCTGGCACGTTTAGAATTGCTGCTGCACAGCTGTGTCGCTGCTTGGTCTCTGGCCTATGCTGGCCTCTGTAGCTCACTCCCTGCGCTGGTAGGCACTGCCCACTATCTCTGTCCTTTGCCTCTTTCCAGATGCCACGTGGTCTCGGCCCATCGGGAAGGTGGGAGGGGAGGTGAAGCTGTCCATCTCTTACAAGAACAACAAGCTCTTCATCATGGTGATGCACATCCGAGGCCTGGTAGGTGTCTTGTATCCCAGCAGCAGCTGTGGCTGCTGCGCAGGCTCCGTCTGTGTCCTGGTGCCATGGAAATGACTGGGGTTTGTTTGGTGTCTCCCTCTTGTAGCAGCCTCTCCAGGAAGGGAATGATCCCGACCCTTATGTCAAGATATATCTCTTGCCTGACCCCCAGAAAACCACCAAGAGAAAAACCAAAGTGGCTCGGAAAACCTGCAACCCCACTTACAATGAAATGGTACTGTCTGATACCCTTTGACACTCATGCAGGGCTCATGGAAAGAGCATTCAGCTGTGATGGGGTTAGATTAGATCTAGAGCCAGCTAAGTGAATCTTTATCATCCTTCCAGGATGGGGGTAGAATCCAGTTGCCTGCCACTACTAGTGCACTGGCTGGATTGCTTGGGTCAGTGAAGATCAAAAATCGCTGCTGACCGAGTAACGTTCAGGAACTTGTCAAATGAACTGGTATCTTGGACCAGTTTCCAGGGAAAAGGGCCCATCTCCTGTCTGGTCCTCTCAGCAGAGAGGCCAAGCACTGAATGGCTCATGGAGACTGAGCTATGCTCTCGCTCCAGAGCATGATTAAGACACAGTAATGGGGCAGCAGCAGTAGGGATTCCCCATTCTGTAACAGAGAACTTTCTTCTCCAGGCTGCCAAGGTACCACGTTCTGACCAGTATGGGCCTTCCCTATTCTCTGTGTTGCAGCTCGTCTACGACGGGATTCCCAAAGGAGACCTTCAGCAGCGGGAACTGCGCCTGAGCGTCCTGAGCGAGGAGAGCTTCTGGGAGAACATCCTTCTCGGGGAGGTCTGCATTAAGCTACGGGACCTGGACCTGACCCAAGAGAAGATGGGCTGGTTTGAGCTGGGCTCCAGGAGCCAAGGGACCATGTGAGGAAAGCGACCGTAACAGCAGTGTCTTTGGAACCACGCCAGTCCTGCGGTGCTAGTGCTAGGCTGTGGGAATGGGTGCGAGTCCCAGGAGTTGTATCCTGGATCCAGATGGATTTTGTTTTCTGCAAGCGGGAGCTAGAGACACGCTCTCTCTGCAGATGAAAGTGTTCATTTTTTGGGGTGGTTTTTTGTTCCATTTTCCCTAGAGACTGGGAACTCAACATCACAATAAGAAATCCTATTGTGACTTGAAAAGGCTGCAGTGGATTTTTTTTTCTTTTTTTTTTTTAAGTTTACCTTGTGTCAAGGGAGCAACAATGAGGGAGGGGGGATATTGGGGACACTTTTTTCCTTTTTCTTTGAGATTTTTATTTTTAAAAAATAATGAAAAGTAATTTGTGTCCAGATAGGACATGAGGCTTTGATGAGAAGAGACCTGTGGGTGGGGAGGGAGGAGGGATACTTCATTAGTAAGGTTCTGATTGGACTGTCCCTAGGGAGTTTGTTTTAAAAGAATGTATATATCCATAGGAACTTCTGGGGGTGGGGGGAACGTAAAGGCTCCAAGCAGTGGATAAGCCCTCCTTGTCTCTGGGTTAGGAGGTGGTGTGCTAGGATCCAAGCTGCCTCCTCTGTCCATCTCAGAGAATTTGCTTCCAAAGGAGAGCTGTATAAGTTGTACACGTGTACAGCTTCTGTTCTGGATTCCCGCCAGAGGGCATGCAAGTCTGTGACCCTGCTCCTAGGGAATGACTGTCAGGGTTGATTATCAACCCTGCCCTTGCCAAAAACTCCAGCAGTATTCACTTCGATTCCGCTGTGCTCCCTCCCAACTCCCCAAGGCCCTTTACTCTGGCCTTGTGGCGATGCTGGGTATTCAGGAACATGACTTTTACCATACTTCACTGTCCATGTTTTTCTTCCCCTCTGCTTTCCTGCTCACTAGATTGAATTGTTCCAAGAGAGAAGCAGCAGCAGAGACTATGTGCGGGGCGGGGCTGGGCGGGGCTAAGCCTTAGGTGTAGAAGCAGTCAAATCTTGGAAGTAGGAGATGATTTTTATCCTTCATTCAGGTGACTTTAGGAAATTGCTGTTTGGAGCTTGATTCCACATGAAGGAGCTGCTCACTTGGAGCTCCGCCCTATTGTACCAAATGGACTGGAGCTTGTGCAATGCCAATCTGCCCCTTTGGGAAGGGCGGGGCTTGCTGACTGATCAGCATAATTCTTTAGCTGGAATTGAGCACCGATGCCATTTCTAGTGAGACTTCTCCACACCTGGTATGTGAGGGAGAAGGAGCCACTGGTGGTCACTCAAAGAACAAAGGGGCTGTGCTCTTCCTCTCGTCAGGCTTTCAGGAGAGAGAAATGTTTGTAGAAGATATGATTTTTTGTTTGTTTTTGTTACATTCAAATTGTTTGTGTCTGTGTGGAGGGGAAAGGAAATACCCCCTTCTTAACCTTTTTTGGTTTTGAAAGATCTGATTCCCATTTTAAAAATGATTTTAAAGGATGTCTGTTTCCACTTGGTGTCAGAGGGGGGACAGCAGGTGAGAGGGACAGGCAGGATGGTGAGGTTGCCCTAAACTGCAGAGTTCAAGAGATCAGGTGCCTTCCACCCCAAGCAGCTGTCTTCCTCCCTTGTCCCCTTTTCCCTCCCTCCCCCGCGAGCTGTCAGTGGTGCTTTGTTTACAGTGAGAATTCCGTAAACAGATTAAACGTTTCTCAGGATCGAGAATATGAACTTATCTTTATATTAAAAGTTTTAAATATTGTATCTAGTAGGTGAATGGGTTTAAATAAGCTGGGGGTGAAAGGATCCTCCCTCCATGCCATGCCATCCACTAGTTGCAGATGTGTCTGAGGGTGGCATCTCTGAACCTCCACCGGTGGATTTGGGAGAGGTGCATTAAGGAGATGACTGAAGAACTTGGCTAAGTTCGAGGCCAACATTCTTTCCCCCACCATCTGTGTCGGGGTGTACTTCAGACTCCTGAAGAGGCACCTTTCAGATACCTGTATCTCGCTCTGTTGTAAAATGGTGGCATTAAAATAAAAGGAAATGAAATGCAATGGAAGAACGTGTGGCGTCATGAATCCCCAAAGCCAGTGTCACAAGAGTGGACCTGCCAGTTGTGCAGCAATCTTGGCATTCCAGAATCAAACCGGTGAGGCTGCTACTCTGTGCAAGTGACTGTGCTGCACTCCAGCCCAGCACATGGCAGGCAGACACCATCTCTCTCTGTGTTTCTGTAACACGCTGGAGAATGGGAATGAGATATAGAGCCTTTTGCCTCTGACATCAAATTCTGACCAGTTCAGTAGTCAGTGCAACTAGATACCAAGTAATGGCTACCTACTTGCCTTTGTGAAATGATTTTGGTGGGTCTCAGCCCACTTGCTAGTAGGGAGATGACCCTATCACAGAACTGCTGTTGCTATTCGCTCTCTTGCTTGCAGTCTCAGTAGAGAGACCAAGGACTGAAGTCCCCTTTTTATTCCTCTAAGTCAGAGTTGAGGCACATTTATGTGGCCTGGGAATGGGATCGTGGCCCAGGGATGCGGTCTTGCCCATGGCTGTTTCGTCTGTGATAAAGAGAGGACTCAGGTCCCCTTAGTTGTCAAACCAGTGCTCACTAACACTAAATCAAAATGTAAAAGGTGTCTAAAGAAACCATATTAAAAGAGAGAAGATGAAAACCTAACATAGGGCATGGAGCAGAGGAGGAAAAGGTAAAGCACTCTCATTGAGAAATGGGAGTTAGCTCACAATATCCCTTCCCTGTGAGTGTGCAGGGAGGAGAATGGGAAGGCTAGCACAGGTCTCTGTGCTTACTGAGGCGGCTTTATTATTGTCCAATGCTGTTGCTACAGCAACACGAAATCCAGGTTACAAACATACTTGGTTCTTAAACTACAACCTGTAATTACAACTGCCAAGGGGCTGCATCAGTCATAGCTACAGAATGTTCCCATGTGTAACTGGAATGCAGAGAAACCTTTTTGCTGTTATCATGATGCTAGTCCAGGATGCATGCTAGCTGCTGGAGGGAGGCTAGGACTGAGGATGGCTGTTCCTTAGGTTGAGCTTGCAGGAGTGTGAACTGCAAGATACTGCTAACAGATTTAACCCTTTAGGGAAGTGAGACCACAAATTAACACCTTAAATGCTCAAGGCCTGATGGTGTACTTCCACACTAACTATCCGTCCTCCTAAGCCTTCATTTGTCTGGAAAAAAACAAGGTTTAAATTAATCCTGCACCTCAGACTGAGTCTAAGGCCTGTTCAAGTTATTTCTCTGATTAAGCAGAGAGAGCCACTAGCAGACTGTAGCAATATAGATTATGAAGCGTGCACTTACCTGTAAGGAGCTGAAAGAAGCTAAGCAAACAGAGAATACAATATAATAATTTACTTGGGTCTCTTCTTCTCCCCGCCCACCTAAGAAACAATGATTGCTGGGTTAACAATGTTCTCCGGCCCACCTATTGCTAAATGCTGGCTTTGGAGTGACCTGAATGCCTCACCCTTAGTAAATGAATATTTTGAAGGGTAGAATTTCTTAATTACCAGTTACATTTTTAATGAACACACTGCTCACCATCAGCAGCTCCCTACACTACAGCTGACCCAAGGATTAGTAATGCTCTGGATGGTCACTGTAGTATCTGATAATAAGAAAACTAACTGGCTATTTCCTGTCCACCTGTACTTGTGTCAGTATTGGAATTTTCGGTATAACGGCCTGTCTTTCAGTTTGCTCACTAACAAAAATTAAACGTCATCCCAGTCAGTATGAGTTTTATTGGAGAAATTATAGTAATATATATTTTACTGTCTGTGTGAGGATAAACAAAGAGACTATTCTTTCCATAGGAGTAGCCGGGCAGTCTCTCCACTAGTGCAGGTACGTAATGTTCAGTTTCAGCAGTGACAGCTTTGTCCTTGAAAATACAGCAGAAACTTAAGAGGAAGAACTAACAAGAACCAACTCTCAGCACCTTTCACCTGTGGAACTACAGCTGATAGTTATAACACACCTGAGCTATAAATAAGTATCATCCTTTGTTTCATAAACAGGGAAACTGAAGCAGAGAGTGCTTCAGGCCTAAACTTTCAAAAGTAGTCACTCAGCTGGGTACCTTAATTTCTAGGTGCTCAATGTCAGACAGCTTCAGCTTGATTTTCAGAGATGCTGAGTGAGCACCCGCTAGTCCAGCTAAAGTCACCATGGTTGGCACCTCCGAAAAGAATTTGGGTGCCCTAAATTAGTGGACTCTATTGATACTGTGTGTAGAAAGAAGGAGCCTAAGACATGACGCCTGGTATAAGGGGCCTGATGTAAGGCCTGAAGTAAAGTCAGGTCGTGCTGATATAAAGCAAAGTGAGCAAAAGTCAAGCTGTGAGCAGGTCAGACCCTGCTGCAAGCAGGCATCTGCTTTGTAAGCTTGCTGTCTGATACGTGAACTTGGCAAGAATAGGGCTGGAGTTGCAAAAACACAATGCAGGCAAATAAACCCATTGCAGAAGGGTAGCGCCAGAACACCCCAATATAGGGTTATGTGTAAACGCACTCTCCAAAGACGATACAAGGACACGCTGACCCCTCTTAAAGATAAGGTCAGGATGACAGGGTGATGACTATAGATGTTTTGATTGAACCTACATGTACAAGATAAAGGGTGGTAACTAATCACATCCGAGGGGCAATAACCAATTTGTTCAGAACAGTGTATAAAAGAGGGGTCACAGGGTCTGTCTTTGTCCGAACAAGGTGGGGAATGGAAAGTCCCGCCATTCACTGAGCTGCATCCATTTCATGGGCACACATGTCCTAGTATAACTGTAGACACTGATCTGGGGTGCAAGGACTGTGCTTTGTAGCCAATAAACCTGGCCAAGTACTTTCCCTACAGAAACCGAGTCTCTGGTCTCTTGGGGAGTTTGATTGGAGCCTGCTGTACGAGCTATCTGGCCTGAGCCAGTAAAGCACGCAGGGAGAACACATACAGGCAACAACTGACTACACTGGTGACTTTGACTGCTGATCTAGTGAGGTGTCCTCTGTAGGAATCGCGATTTAACCTAGCAGAAAGCTACGAGCTAGGGAGCCCCTTAATCCCTCCTTGCAAATCCTTACAGAGTTCAAGGTATGGACACTCTGCTGGGTTGCCAGCAAAGGAGGTCCATGTGAATTTTTAAAAGCTAGTGGGGAAGAAACATGGAATGGAATCTGTAAGGCTAGGGCAGAGACTGTAGCCTTGAAAAACAAGTGTAAGAAATGTAGAATATTGCAAACTATGGCCATGGCTGTTAAATGGTTAAGACAACATGCCACAAGAGTGGCAGGGCAAATAACAGAAACAAAGATAGAGTTAAAAGAAGCAAGAGAAGCCACAGAGCCCTGGAATGCTCCCGTTCTCCTAGCAGGGTAGCAAGCAGGCCAGGGACTGCAAGCATGAAAACAGCATAAACCATTGGAAACAGCTGTAAAGAATCTGCAAAAAAGAGAAGTGCCGTCCCCTGTTATAAATATTGGTAGCCAACAGCGGGCTTCAGGTACCTATATAGTACCTGAAGAATGGGGACAGAAATGGAAAAAGGTGGCCCTAGCAAAAATTAAAAAATGAAACAGGGACCACTACCATACGATACAAGCCAGGTTCTGGTAAAACTGAAAGAGAGACCTAGACTGGTGCCTGTCAGAACAGGAAAAGTAAGTGCACTAGGGGGAGAAGTAGCAAATAATACTTTCACTGAAGTGGTAAATCAGATGAAGGAAAAAATGGAACAGTTCACAGAGCACATTAGGAGATGGGAGTTGCTTGCAATTTAATCTCAGGGGAGTGAGTAAAGAATTTCAAAGTGAAAATGGAGATTGAGTGGGTTAACAGCTAGAATTGATGTGTTAACACACGGAGTTGCCCAAAAACAATTAACTGCAACATACAAGGGTGCTCCTGCAACCCACCTGGCATGCAGACAAAAGCAACAGATACTTGGGGAACAAATTCCGGTTTTACAAAAGTAATGACCCCTACGCTTCTCTTAGAGCCCGGATAAAAACAAGGGGTGTGAGTTGCCAACTGCTTTAACCCATAGAGCCCTAGTCTTTGCTCAAAGCGAATAATATAACCTTATTTCTCAAATATTAGTACATACTGGCTAAGTTTTTCTTTATATCCTTTCTCAGCTTGCTAAACTCGCTGCTGCTGCTGCCTGTATGTTAAGGTAACTTGATAGAATTAATCTCTCTTAGCCAGGGGTTCTCAAACTGGGGGTTGGGACCCCTCAGGAGGTCACAAGATTATTATATGGGGGGTCGTGAGCTATCAACCTCCACTCCAAACCTCACTTTGCCTCCAGCATTTATAATGGTGTTAAATATATTAAAAAGTGTTTTAAATTTATCAACAGTCACACTCAGAGGCTTGCTATGTGAAAGGGGTCACCAGTACAAAAGTTTGAGAACCACTGCTCTTGGCTCAGGTATCCCTCCTTCCTAGGCTACTTTTCCCCTGCCTCTCCTCATTTCTGCTCTCCCTCTTTGTTTTAAAAGTTATAGTTTCTACAGAACCTCCAAAAAGATAAAGCAACTGAAAACCAAACAAAAACAGCAAACAAGCAAAGAGAAAACAAGGTCAAAACTTTAAATAAATCAAGTAAATTAACTATTTTTACCCTTCAGGAATGCAATAGCTGGAAATACTCCTAACTTTCTTAAATATATGGTTGCCTAGCAACAGAAATGCAGACTCTGCATCTAATCCTAACCACTGTTTAATATTTGAAACATGGGCTCTCCTTATTTCCATATAGCAGAGTTTTTAAATAAAGTAATGAAAAGTAATGGAAAATGCTTGACGTTACTAAATTAATACAACAAAGGGGGGAAATAACAATATGAATTATCAATTTTAATTAAAAGATTAAATAAAAGTGTAATAACTTGCTTATTTAAATATTTAACCCTTCTGTTTACTTGTCTGTTTTTTAAAATACATTGCATTAATAACTGAAGTCTTAATGCCTTATCTTGTGTAGTTATAAATAGAATTCTGGTGCCATTTGTTTAATTGTAAGTTTGTCCTTTATGTCATGTACGTTGTCCTGTGATGTACGTTGTGTGTGTCACATAACTACTTTTTTTGTTTGTTTTTATTTTATTGCAACAAAAGTCAATGTTATGCATTTTTTAAATAGAAGTAGTGCGACACTATTTTAATATTATGGTTGGGATATAAACATAATATTATTAACACGAATTATTATTTTTTGCAAAGTTCAAAAAGGTCTCCATTATAAATATATGGACATAAATTTCTGCCTTAATAAATAATGCAATTGCATCCACAAATCTCTTTTACGAATCCCAACGTTTTGTTCTGTTTTGTTTTGTTTTTTAATTTAAAGAAAAAATGCAAGGGGAAACCTCCACATTAAGGTCAAGGTAATATTAACAAAATGTCAATTTCTTGTTTGGGTTTCTTGTTTGCACTTTTAAATATAGTTATAAAAATGTTGATTTAAAAATAACAGTTTATGCCTAAAGCTAACCAAACAATTTCAACAGGTTTCCACCTTTGTCTCCCAAACACAAGTGTCATGAAAGTTTAATAGCCTGCAGGTATTTGCATAGATTTGTATTTAAAATTCATTTTGGTTTAATTTTTATTCTTTTTTATGTTATGTTAAAGGAAAGTAGTGTTTATTAAAGTTTGTGCTTCTAAACAGTTAGCAGAAGTGGAAATGGTAGCACAAGCAAATTAACTATAAAAAGCTTGGGTAAAAATTCTGTTACTAACTCTTTTGCTAAAACAGAGTGCTCAGCAGGGGAAAGCAATGCAGCTTCTCCTAGAAGATTGTGAGCATCTATTTCAGCAGTTAAACCTAATGCACCTCAAGTGAAAATAAACATCTATACAACAATTGCAAAAGTATAGCTTGTGTTATAAAACACTTGGTCCCTATTACATTGTAAATAAAGTTAATTTGTGTATTAAATTTGGGTTACTGAAAACAAGAGAAATGTAAACAAACAAGCAAAACTTTATGATGTTAACTAATTTAAGTTGTTTAAGGTTGCATTCCACAGGCCAAAACCACCAGAAGATATCACACCCTAAAGACCCCAGAAGATATCAGAACACAGGGAAGAAAACCCCAAGCATCAAGAAAAGAAAAATGAAGTGCTTTATAAATAACAGACTGGTCAAGTACACCTCAGTCTACCACATATGGACAATTAAGTAGGCAATCAGCTAGCTGGACCACATCTGTCATTTAAACTGCATATTAAGCAAAGTGGATTTATGTGCCAGGGACTTTAAATCTTTAGCACTGAAATATGGATGAATTTGGCTACTGTGTAAAAGCAACTATTATTGCAGTATTACTGTATTCTTGCTGTATACCATTCACAGTGTGCATAACATTGCTAAACTGTTCCACCAACACACAGGTAAAAATTAACAAACTAATGGCAGCAAACAACAAGGTAGGGAAAAAACAAATTGGAAAAGTAATTAAGTTTTATAGTAACTACAAATTGTGTAAACAAATCCCCTGTTCATACTAGTCACAAATGGGGGGGGGGTTAGTGACACTGCATCCTAACTGAAGCACATTATTCAAAATAATCTTATTCATTGTCTGGGTACTAATACTAACGCCTGACACAGCAATATTTGATAAATTGGCTACTACCCATTCAGTAGATTAGCTGGAAGGCAGCATCTATAAGAAAAAACTGCATCGATGTCAACTCCTGGTGTGTCACAGAGCAATGCAACCAATGGAACAGAGAAACTAGCCGTTCCTGTTTTTTGCGCAGCAAAGCTTACCAGAGGGTGACAACCAGCAGTAAGGGTAACTTGTAACATGGATGGACAGTACTGTATAATAACTAATTACAATAAATTTATATATAAAGGCCTCATTTGTAATGTTACTATTCAAAATTTTGGTTTTACTTCTCATATTCATAGCACTGTAATAATGGCTATCCCAATATTTCAAAATACTCAGCCTACTAATAATGATACAGGTGGTAACTGCAATTACCCTAATAGGAGCGTGTTGCTACATAGCAAAGTAAAAAGGCCAGACAACAAGTCCAGATTGGAAAAGGATTGTTATGCTTGAATATGAGGTAGGGTGACCAGACAGCAAATGTGAAAAATCGGGACGGGGGTGGTAGGTAATAGGAGCCTATATACGAAAAAGACCCAAAAATCAGGACTGTCCCTATAAAATCAGGACATCTGGTCACCCTAATATGAGGTGGTCCCATATATACACATACAGACTATGCATATATACCTATATATACTACAAATATAAATACTTTATCCATATATTTTAATTAATTGGGAGTGCCCCCAAGGCTCAGTCATAAAACTACATTCCTCAATCATAGTCCCGGGCCTAACATTCCCAGGCCCATCATAAGGGACTAAAAACAATTGGTGCCAGAACACCCCAATACACAGTTATAGTGTAAACGCACGCTCCAAAGATTATACAAGGAAACACTGACCCCTCTTAAAGACAAGGTCAGGATTATGGATAGAGATGTTTTCACTGAACCTGCATGTACAAGGTAAAGGGTGGTAACTAACCATGTCAGAGGGGCAATACGTAACTAGTTTTTATCAGTGTATAAAAGAGGGATCACAGGCTCTGTGTCTTTGTCCTGCCAGGGGCAGGGGCGGCTCCAGGTGCGTGTCTGGGGCAGCAAGCCACGGGAGGCGCTCTGCCGGTCACCGCGAGGGCGGCAGGCAAGTTGCCTTCGGCAGCATGCCTGTGGAGGGTCCGCTGGTCCCGTGGCTTCAGCGGACCTCCCACAGGCACGCCGCCGAATCCACGGGACCAGGGACTTCCCACAGGCAAGCCGCTGAGGGCAGGCTGCCTGCCGTGCTTGGGGCGGCAAAATACCTAGAGCCGCCCCTGGCCAGGGGGAATGGAAAGTCTCCTCATTCACTGAGCCACATCCATTCTCACAGGCATACATGTCCCAGTGTAACTGTAGACACTGATCTGGGGAGCTAGGACCATACTTCATGGCCAATGAATCTAGCCAAGTACCTTCACTACAAAAACAGAGTCTGCGGTCTTTTGGGCAGTTGGATCATAGCCTGCTGTATGGGCTAACTGGCCAAAGCATGGAGAGAGAACACACACGCAGTCAATGACTGACTATACTGTGGACCTCAACGGATGGTGCAAGAACAACTAGTAGTCGTGAATAGAACTCAGTGATCCTAATATCTGGTCCCCTGTTCTAATCAGTGGGCTTCAGACTAGGGACAGCTAGCCCACTGAGCGTCCTCAGGCAAATCACTTAACTGCTCCATGCTTCAGTTTCTCCATCTGTAAAATGAGAATAATAATATTGCTGTCCTTTGTAAAACACTTTGAGATCTACTGTTGAAAAATCCTAGATAAGCACAGGACATTATTATTACTTATTATTACTTATTAGTCTACATTCATCCTTAAGTCTCTGATTACCACTTGCAGTTTCTGCTGTATATCTTCTCATGTGGTAAAGATCTCCATGCACCCTATCAGTTCCATGCTTCCCATTGCTTCCTCGAGCTCACAGACGTCCCAATGTCACTGCCTTTCTTTCTATTAAAAATTTGCCCTTTTACATCTGCAACCTCTTGGAACCAAAGTCTCCTAGTGCTTCACTGAACAGTTTATCCTTGTATTCAATATTTTCTGGTTTGCATAAGATGCCCTATCCCAGTCTTAGTATACCTAGGATAGATTAAACAGCCAATGAAATAAGCTGCATTGAAGTTATCAACTCCTTTCCCAGATTTCTTCACTTTTATCTTTAACCAGCTATGTCCTAAAAGGGTGAGTGAGTGGGTTGGACCTTTGGCAACTTGCTCACCCTAATCCCCGTGACCTTGGTGAATGTGCCCTTTGATAATGTGGTTACCAGCCTCTTATTACTGTTTGCAGAGCAGCTTCACCCTATGCCAGCTGATAACGACCCACCACAGGCTTTCCCCCCACACACACACTTTCTATTTCGTTTCATAACTGCTCTTTGCCACTTAGCCAAGTCTAAAAATAAAGGAGTCAATAGACTTCAGATAAAAGATTAAAAGGACTAAATTAATACAGCCTGGCCAAACTGCAGAACATGGGTTCAGGCGGGAGGTTTTCGTAAGTCTAAGAGGAGCTGCAAACACTAAGATACTAAGTACAAGGGGTATAATTAGAAGGGGGATTAAAATTAACAGGAAAATTTAAGCTGGGTTTTAGGAATAATGGCCTCATTGGCTAAGGAACAAACTCCCCAAGAAAGAAGATGAACATCTCATCATTTGGAATCTCTAAGGTGAGAGTGCAGAATGTATTGCAGGACACAATGTAGTTTTGGCTCCATTGCAATCAGACAGTGGAGCAGGGCTGCTTCTTTTCCTCCAGATTTTGTTTACCAGTCTGTTCTGCAGTGCAGCCTCTAGGACAGTGTTTTCAAGACCGTGTGGCTGCCTCTCTATGAAAGCAAAGATGGTGCAACAAGATGTAGGAAAGGTATCACCCACCCACTCCTACCATCAGTGCTTTGCTCCATTGCCAATGCTGTGCCCATATCCTCTTCTAAGGCAGAGCTGCTGTACATACTAGCTGATCCCTATTGCAGCTGGGGCTTTACCAGACATCTAGCAAGATGGTAGCAAAAAGGACTGGAGAAATGGATGGCTCTTCATGAAGTACTAAATCCATGGTCTCTGGTGGAGAAGCCCCTACAAGCGTAAGCCAATGGGGTAGCTGCCAGCCTGGAGTTAGGGAGCCTGACGGCAGGGAAGGAACCCCCTCTACCCCCCCCGGAGCCTGCAGCTGGGGATGGGATGTTGAGTGCTAGACCCTGCTTTTTGAGAGAGGTTTCCAGGAGCACAGGGAACCCCAGCCCAGAGGGACAGGGCCCTGCCTATAAGAAGCAAAGCTGGGTGGGGAGCAGGAGTGCTCAGCAGCACAGCAGTGCCTTGTCATCCCTGCTGCCCACAAGGCAAGGGGGCGCTGTGGAACCAGGGGGAGGCACAGAGTAGGGGGCAGTTTGCAGAGCAGCCCCCGGGGAACCAGGGGGAGCTGGAGTCGGGGGTGGGTGGGAGTCAAGGACGCAGTCAGGAGGCGCTGGAGGCAGGACAGCAATAGAGGTGCAGTTCCCGCAGATGTCCAGAGGGGGCGCTGCCGTTCAATAGGCTCCGCAAGGCCTTGTGCGTGATGGGCGATGGCTGTGCAGCGCATGCGCTCTCCCCACTTTCTCCTCCGTGGCTGATGCAATTCTCCGGTACGGTGCGGGCGGTATCTCGAACAGGCAGCAGCTTGGGTGGGCCGGGGTTGGTAGTCCAGCAAGGAACCAATCATAGGCTGGGGGCGGTGACGCAGTTGCCAGGATGTTGCGGAACGGCCCCGCCCACTGCTCCCCGAGCCCTGTCGGGTCAATGGGAGTTGGCCGCGGGCGCGCGCCTCGGAGGCTAGTGTGGGTCTCGCGCCGGGTGGGCGGTTTAACCGTTGCTCTCGCGGCTCCGACGCCATTTTGTTCTCGCTGTTTCAGGCCGGGCAGCCGGCCGGGCCGGGCTCCATGGTGCCGTCGCTGGCCTGAGGGGACTGCTGGCCCGCCGCACTATGGAGCCCTGCCCGAGAGGAGACCGCGACGCCGCTAGAAGATCCCGAGCTTCTGCAGGCAGCAGCTGGATTCCGGTGCCGGAGAAGCGGCCGGGCCGCAGGGAGCGCTGAGGAGCCCCGCTATGGAGCCGAGGAAGCGGGAGCAGGCGAGCCCCGGGCTCGGCCAGGCCAGCTCCTGGTTAGGACTCCCCTGGTTGAAGCTCGGCCCCTGTCCCCCGGCTCCTGCCGTGGCAGCCCAGCCCCAGCTTAGCACCCCCTTCTCCTGGCTACGGCTCGTCTCGCAGCTGCTTTCCCCACTGCCCGGTCTCCTCCACCGGCTGCTGCCCGGGCAGGGGCTGAGCAGCGCCCTGTGCCCCGCGGCGGGGGAGCCTCCGGCGGGGGGATCGCAGGCCGCGCCTCTGCTGCTGCTCTCCGAGGCCGCCGGGGAGCTGCGCTGGCCGGACAACGCCCCGGAGATGCGCCAGAAGAGTAGTCTGGCGCCTGCCCAGCCGCTGTGGGGAGCTGAGATCTTGCGGAGCGGCCTGGCCCCGCTCAGTGTCCGGCAAGTGGACCTGGTCTCCTACGTGCTGGGCCCCGGCGGCAGTCCGGGGTCGGGCTACGGCCAAGCCTGCTGGACCGACAAGAGCCATCTGCCCCAGCCCTTGAGCGCCGAGCTCCCCGCGGACGGCTGGCGGGGACCTCCATCCCGGGAGGGGCTCCCGGAAATCCAGCACCTGCGCACCAAGCGCCTGGAGTTCCTCCAGCAGCAACAGCTGGCGACTAATTGCTTGCCCGTGCCTGAACCGGACCACGGCTACCACAGCCTGGAGGAGGAACAGCAGCACAGGGGTAACAACCAAGAGGATCTAAAGCAGAAGTGTGATGCCTGGGAGCTGAGGTGCCCCGAGGAACTGTCTGAGCACAGCATAGTGGGGCAAGCTGGAGAAAGCCCCCTAGAACAGAAAGTATGGTGTCCTGAGAAGGAGGCAGCTGAGGAAGAGACCCTCTCGGAAGAGGATGAAGATGAGGATTCTGATATAGAGCAAGACCTGCCAGTGTCATCCAGGCCTGCTTGCGCTAACAAACTGATAGACTACATTATCAGGGGCAGTTCCAGTGGAGAGGAAAGTTCAGAGGGTGAGGAAGACTGGGATGGGGATGATGATGATGATGGGTTTGATAGCGAGGGGTCCCTCTCAAATTCAGACTCTACTAGCCAGGATAGTGAGAGCCAGCACCTCTGGAACTCTTTCTGCAGTTTGGATCCTTATAACCCTCAGAACTTTACAGCTGCCATTCGAACTGCTGTCAATGATTCAGAGAAGGATTTGTCTGGTGAGTCATATGTAGAGGAGGATTCTTCATGGGCTGAAAGCCCTCCTGGCTCTCCTGCCCTCAGTTCTGAAGAGGATGATGAATGGGAGTGTAGTAGTGCAGATGAGGAAGATAATTTGGAACTTTGGAACTCATTCTGTAACTCAGATGATCCCTATAACCCTTTCAATTTCAAGGCACCTTTTCAAACTGCAAAAAAGAAAGGGAAGCAGGACTTAGAAGGAGCATCAGGGCTGTGTCTGGTCAGCTCTCAGTGCAATCTCTTATTCACCTGTCAGGTGCAGCTGCTGGAGAACCATAACTGTGGGGTCACAGATATTGTGCAGCATGGCATTCTTTTTGGAGAGAAACATACAAATACCAAGAGAAAAAAGGTATATTTCATGTTAGTTTATGTACTGGTATTGTGGTACAGTTGAACCTTAGAGTTATGAACACCTCTGGAGTGGACGTTATTCATAACGCTGAAATGTTCATACCTATGAACAAAATGTTATTCTTTTAAAAGTTTACAACTCAGCATTGACTTAATACAGCTTTGAAACTTTACTATGCAGAAGAAAAATGCTGCTTTTAAACATCTTAATTTAAATGAAACAAGCACAGAGTTTCCTTACCTTGTTAAATCTTTTTAAACTTTCCCTTTATTTTGTTACTATCATCTGTTTAACACAGTATTGTACTGTATATGCTTTTTTGGTCTCTGCTGCTGCCTGATTGTGTACTTCTGGTTCCAAATGAGATGTGTGGTTGAGCAGTCAGTTGATGATCGTAACTTAGGTTCTGCTTTAGTGTCTAGGCACTTAACTCAGGATCAGGGGTCCATTGCTTAGAACAACAAGTGAAAACATGAGGTATTCTGGAAGTCAGTGATGGCAGGACTTTTACCCATAGCAAGAGATGGTCACTCCTGCAACAAGCTTTAGAAGCTAATTGTTCAATTAATATTTGAGTGTACATCAAGTTTTTGATAAAATGGCAAACAGTGATGTGTTATGATGTTAGTTAACAAACTTTTGTTTCCTTAATCCTCTGAGTTCTGGAATTTCACTTTCATTTTAAAGCAGGGTTTCCTTGCACTTTCTGGGTGCTGACACTGTCTACTGTTTTTGGTCTGACAGCATCTGGAAGCATTAAGGATTTAGTAAAACTTCCTTGTTTTCTTTTAATCTTTCCTTAACAAAAAAATTAATGTGACACAAATGTTTGTATTTGTGTCAGGCCCATATTTCCATTTTATAAATTACCCAGAAATGATCTCTTCAGATTGTAGCCAAGTAATTTTATTAAACTAGTTTGTGTAATAGCACATGATCGTCTTAATGGTACTTCTAGTGCAGTGGGAGGAAACTCTTTAATACTATAGTATCTTAACACTTGGTAACAGAAGTCAAGAACTTGGTTCTTATAGAAACTTTGAAAACAGTCTGAGTTTTTAAAAAATGCATAATAACACTTCTGTTGAGTTTAAACACTTATTAGTCAGATTGAAGTATTCTCTATAGTAATCCAAGGAATTAGTTAAAATATTTTAACACTATAGTTCTAAATACAAATAGACAAGTATGGAGATCTGTGTATTGATTGGTTCACAGGTTTTGTTACCAAGTCTCTGAGGAGTTGGCTTGCTGGATTGACATTGATCTTGTGTACTAGGATTTAGCTTAAATAGCTGTCTAAAAAGTTAACTATTACTTTTAGGCTACTGTAAATTGAGTCCCTTTACAAGCATATTGTAAGACAGTGTCAAATTTTGCAAACCCCATGTAAGGGTTTGTAAGATGGAGTTCCATGATACTGTAACAGTTTATCAAAATAGCCTGGCTTGGGGATAGTCTGATATTCAAGGCTTGTGCCCTGCAGCTTCATGAATAGCCAGTTTCCCAGTCTTTCACCTGCCATTCCAAGTACCCTTTCTTGCAGACATGATCTGATAACACTGTGATTTGAAGTAGTTTGCCAGCTTTTCCTTATAGGAGAAAGGAGAGCATTTCCCTTTTTGAGCACCTCCCTGAGGGTTTGGCTAGCAAGAATTACATCTCAGATCTTCTCTCCCTTGCCATCTTATGATGGTTGTGCTTTTAACTTCTGCTAGGTCAGGAAGTGGCATTTTGCACTTCCTGACTCACCTAGCATCAAGTGCTACTGCTTGACTGATTTATTTTAGTTTGTTTTTAACATCTCTACTTTAAAATCTTTATTTTTGAAATTATATTTCTATTCCTGGGTTTCTTTCCCCTGACAATAGCAGAATTTTTGCAGCAGCAGACTTGCTGGGAGATGGGAGCTTAAGGTTGATAGTTTTCTTTGGATGCTGTTGACCCCACCCCTTCCTGCTACTGGGATGGACTACATAAACTATGGCTGTTTGAGCCTAAAACTATATGTATATATCTTAGCCTTTACCATGATTATGAGAATTTAGCATTTCATCTATTTAACCGAAAGTAGCTTGACCTATGTTCCATTCTAGCATACTTTTGAAGATGAAATGAAGACTCAATGACTCTATAGCACCTAACTGTGCTGTCTGATGAGATTGAGTCCTATTCCTTTAGAAGAGTAGAGCCATCTAGATCAGCTTTCACATTTTCTGAGCCATAGCTCAGAGGTGAGTTTGAAAGAGCCCCAATGGTATGTCAACACTCAAACAAAAGACCCAAGGCAGGGCTGTGGCTGACTCTGGCTTGGCAGGGTCATCTCAGGTCCCAAAGCTCTGACTCTTGTCTGAGCCTGAACACTTACATAGCAATTTGACAGTCCCCGAGCATGAGCCTGAGTCAGCTGACCTGGGGCAGGCACTGGTGAATTGCTGTGTGGGTGGACTTCCCTACAATCACTTGGGATACATGTGTGTATGTCAGTAGTCCAGCTCTTTTAGTATTTCACTATAAAGTCTCACTTCATCATTTGAAACTCTTCAAATTAAGTATAACTACGTTTATAAAAAATTAGCTGAGTTGCAGCAACAAATTAACATTAAAAACTTAAAATGCAAATTTAACACTGAATAGCTTTTAATTCTGTTTTGTGGAAACAGTGAAGACATGAGACTGAAAAAGTTTCTAGAAAGTGACTTGTTTTAGAAGCAACCATTTGGTGCGAAATGCACTTCATGTAATGTTGAAAGTATACATAACACTCTGTAATGGACAATGTGTTAGACAAAGATCAGAATCCCTCACCTGAAGGGTTTAGTTTTAAAAAGTATGCATGTATACTACATAGCACATACACACACACAAAGTGGCTAGTGGAAATTGCAGCTGGAATATTTTCATATAGTAGCAACTTGTAGTTTGATGTCAGTGTAATTATGTGCAAACTAACTCCAAGTAGATGTTTACTTCTGTTCTTGGATTATACTTTATTTAATGGCTTTGTGTAGGCATTCTAAAGAGCCACTTGGTGCACTTATATAGAGGTTCATATACTTATTCTTTTATCTTCAAGATCTTGCTGCATGTCAGATGAAGGCTTTTAAAAACACTTTATTGGAGTGCTTGAAATTTGCATTTTTAGGAACACCTTACCTATTTCACTTGTTTGCAGTGGTAATTTAGATACGGTAATTTTCAAACAATTTTCAAACCCTTTGTGTAATCCATCCTAGTAACACAGTGAATGAACAATGATCTGTATGCAATATCTAGTTTGATATTACAAAAGTTGGTAATTGTACCCAAGGGGGTGCGGTAGACTGATGTAAAGGGGATGAAATTAGTAGGCCACAAAGGTACAGGCTGATGTAACTATCCAGTTTATTTGAAAGCAGAGATTTAATTAGATGTGGCTGATCTGTTACCCAAAGATTGCTTAAAAGTGACAGAGGGTTTCTTAGTCAACACTGTTGTGCAAATCACCTTGAATAATTCAACAGGAAAACACAAGGTATCTGTTGTTAACACACTATGTTGAATTAACTAAGGACTTGACTTCCAATGGGGAATTAAAGCTAAAACTGAGTTTCTGGACTAGTTTTAAGACTGATGACACTTCTGGATCAGTCATTGTATGATCCCTTTGATAAATAGCCCAGTAGGTCACTACATAGAAGCTTTATCTTACTCTCTGCCAGTGCTCAAAGTGCACACAGGTGTGGGGTGAGTGTGGCAGCAGTAACTGAAACCTCCTGGAAATTCTGGGTAGAGTAGGCTTGAGGAAGTGTAAAACTAAGGCCTTGTGCACACTGGGGATTTTAACTTTTGGTACCACCAGAGTAATGCCTAGTGTAAGGCTAAGCTGCAGCCTGCACCAGTGTGCTGTATTCCTGTTTCAAGCAGGGGGATAGGCTACGCTAGCGCATATAGTCTCTTTGCCTGTTTGAATTGGGATAACTCCCTAGTGTAGCTATGCTGGTGGCTGGCACTGATGGCTGTTCCTGGTATAAAGTGTGTAATTTTAAGAGGTGCAATAATTATTCTAGGCAATTTCTGCATTTACATTACTTAAACCTGCAATTGGCAAAAGACTGGATGATTCTGAGATTGCAAATGAAGTGGTTCTTGGGTGAGTGGTTAGCTTTTAAAAAAAATGTTAAGCAAGTTTATACAGCTTAAGTTAAACGTCTCCTTTAAAATGTTAAGGAAATTCTAATAGACTCTCATACCCCACTCTTGTGGTTTTATTTGAATGCAGAATCCATTTGTACTGGAAATGCCTTTGTCTAGATGTTGGCACCAAAGTTTGTGCCTTTTTGTTAAGTTATAGGAAGCTCTTTTCCGTCTGAAGGTTTCCATAGTAGCTTTTTCAGTCAAACATTTTGAGGGGACGAAAGAGGAGGAGAGAGATGCAAAGAACAGCTTCTCAGTGAGAATGTTTTGCTGAATATACAGTGCTGCAGTGACACAGCTGCAGCGCCTAGAGCTTCTCCACTTGGCATAGGTACTGCACCTGCCTGAGAGGTGGTAACTATGTCCATGGGAGAAGCCCTTCCATTGATGTAGCATTGTCTACATCTGGAGTTAGGTCGGTGTAACTGTTTCATTTGGATATGGATTTTGCAACACCTGAGTGATGTAGTTATACTGACATAAGTTTGTAGCGTAGACCAGGGCTAATTGTCCAAAGTGGAGTGTTTCCAAGAAACTGGAATTAATACACTTGTTCTGAACATTGCTATGGGATCTGTAATGACAAGTAGTCAGGGCTTCAGTTTTTAATTGCATCTGAAACACTGAAGGTAGCAAAACTAAGAAGTACATAATTAGATACTGTATGGCATTCACTTTAGCTTATTAACTAACATCAGAAGGATAATAAATTAAATCTTTAAAATAGCATTAGGCTGGGTGATGAGCTAATATTGTGATTCCAAATATTTTGTTTGAATTTTAAATACAGTGAAAATATTGTTGTATAACCATTATGGAAGAAGATACTGCCTCTGTTTTAGTAGCATGCCTGCCAAATGTTTGATCATAGCTTTAAAGATACACTTATTTGCTGCATCATGAAGCTTAGGGTTGTGACATTTGAAAATACCATTACTGTAATTTCAAAACTCTGTACGTGGTATTTAAATACACCTGCTGAATTCACTGTAAGTCCTAAATAACTGATCTGTGTTGTCTTAGCCATGTAACTATAAGAGTGCCACTTCCTTAAATTTAAAAACTGTACAACATCCTATTCTTCATATTGATGGTGGGACTTCTTGTTTACCCTGTAATACCCATAGTCTATTCAGAACGGTACACAACTTAAGTAAGCTTCAGGAACTAAGTTCTCCTGTTTTTACCTTTGTAAAGATAAACTAAAATACACCCATTTAAAAACAGGCATGTTACAACCTTGTGTTGTCACAGTCAAATGTTAGTGCAAAGACCACACTGCACGAGTCAGTCAACATTGAATTATGTTTTCATTCGGTTTTTTGGGACAGTTTTTAATTTGAGTCCTCATGGCAAAATATGGTAACAGTAGCTGCAAATACTAATTAAGAATGAGATCACTTTGTGTAAATGATTGTCCAGTGCTTTAATACAGTGGTTGTCAACTAGGGGTCTGGAGCCCCCTGGGGTTCCACTAGCAGGTTTCAGAGGACTCTGCCCATTAGGGCCAGAATTAGACTTGCTGGGGCCAAGGGTAGAAAGCCAAAGCCCCACCGCAAGGAGCTGAAGCTCAAACCTGAGCAACTTAGTTTCACGGGGCCCCGTGTGGCATGAGGTCCTGGGCAGTTGCCCTGCTTGCTACCCCCTAATGCTGGTCCTGGTTTTTATGTGCAGAAAAACAGTTGTGGCACACATGGGCTGTGGAGTTTTTATAGGATGTTGCGGGGAGGGCCTCAGAAAAAGGTAGAGCACTCCTGCTTTAATAAACATCTTCTCTTTTATAGGTAACATTCCTTGAAGAAGTTACTGAGTATTATGTAAGCAGTGAAGAAGATCGGAAAGGACCCTGGGAAGAACTTGCACGGGATGGATGCAGGTTCCAGAAACGAATTCAAGAAACAGAAGATGCTATTGGATACTGCTTAACCATAGAGCATAGACAGAGGATATTTAATAGACTCCAGGAAACATACTATAAAATGCCTGATGTTTTCTAGCCCCCTAAATTTGGTAGCCCTGTTACCCTACTGTTTCTATAACAGGGAGCTAAGCATAACTTTAATACTGCTTCCAAATTTAATGTTCAACCAATAAAATAGACCTAATTATGTCCAGATTTGATATGGAAACAAAAAATACCTTGGTCACTTGAAGAATAAGAGCGATAAAAGTGTATTACTCTTAAAGCAGTTTGTATCTCAGCTGTTTAGGTAAAATCCAGCCCATAAATGCCTTTTGTACACACCATCCATCGCTACTACCAATTGGATAGTTTAGTGAGGTCCTCGGATCGGCCCTGCCAGGATCAGTCATGGCCCTGGTGGAGTGCCGAGAAGATGGTTGAACTTGACTTATCTAGGGGAAGTAAAAATCGTAACAAGGTTTCCATAGGTGAACTTAATGAAGGATCATTAACGGGGTGCGTGAGGAGAGACAGGACCGGGCTGGGCAACCAACCCTGGACCAGGGGGACAGAACTCAATGCAGATGTGTGTCACCTGAGGTCACACGGAGCTGGCAGGCAGGTTCCAGGCACCACTCCATGTGCCGTCCGTCACTGCCTGCCTGCCTTGTAGGTTAGAAGCAGAGGGGGCACCCCAGAGGGATTGGAACAGATTCCCTCACCCAGGAGCTAGGTGCCTAGCGCTCTCTGTGAGCTTCACGGCCAATGGAAGGCGGTGGTTCAAAGACTTGTGCGGCTTGAGGTGGGCCATGGCCACCCATGGGCAGGGGCGGGGAGGATGGAAGGGGGACTGCCAAAGAGGCAAGGAGGTCTGAGGATGCCCGTTCTACCAACCCCCATCCCCCTGATCCATGAGAAGTTCGGGGCGCAGAGGGGCTACCCTGCCTCCCTCTCTGCAGTGTCTCTGTATGCCTCTATCTGCCATATGTAGGAGAAGGGTGGCAATTAAATTAGAATTTTGCACTTTTGGAAAAAGAGTCTGAAATATTTGTAGGGTTCAAAACCCAATGATTGCAGTTCTGATTTAAAGTTTGAATAGGTAGTTGAAGCAGTTCAGTTGTCTCTTTTTCCCAACTTCTGTGAAACAAATTTGTTATTTTGCCTGCTAATTGTATTAGTTAACAGTCTTCTGTCTCCGTCTCAAGACTTCAGTTTTGCTTATCAGGTTTTTTCTTTGTTACATAACACCTTTGATTATTTAAATATTTTGATCTAAAGCTGGATTTCAGGAGAGCTGAAAAAACTACCAGTGCTGCTACTCTTGTGTTTTCTAAATACAAAATTCTTGCCTGCTACTTATCAAAGCTAGTTGTGCAGTAGGTCCAGGTTCTTTCAGAACTCTGGAAAGCTGTTACCCTGATCAGTATATGCAAGATGTAGTACATGTACTGATGTTGAGGGTGACCGTCTAAGCCTAGGCTGTATCATGGGCAGTCAACTGCTGGTTATTCTTTAGTTTTCACTTTAACAGCTTATGGCATTTGACCCGCAAAGGACAATGAAAAGTGGAATTCTACTTCAGGTTTTTGGCCTTTTGAACCAACTCAACAAGCTCTAAAGCTACACCCAAGTACATACTTTCTTTACAGAAAACCAGTATTAATACCACCCTGCCTCAGCACTTTCACTTAACTGATAGTATAACACCATATACATGGAAGCTGACAGTTAAGATGTCTCTCGTTGAAGAAAAATGCATTCTTTAGTTGCCTTCTAAGTTTACTATTTCAACTAGAAGCTATTTATTGTTTTAAACTAGTAGTAATCTTCCTTTATTTGAAGTTGAATATTGCTCAAAAAGACAGTAAGATATACTGTCTTCATGTAAAATTAAAGATCTGCTTTATTGCAGAGCTTGTCTGACAAACTTGAATGGCCAGAAAATTGGCTATACAAAAACTATACACCAACCTTGGTTTGGGTTTTTTTAATCCCTGTTGAGCCAGCATGAATTGGATTGCCTTTTCCTGCAAATTGTCTTAAATTAGTGTGTCCCAGTGAAATCCTTTTGAATCTTCCCCTTTTTTGGCCATTTCAGCTTCTAGCAATTCAAGAAATGATCTCAGGTCAAATTTAAACCCAGAATTGGGTGATGTAAAAACTTACAAAACATAAAGCCGGTAGAACTGCTTTCATGATTTAAACAAAAAATTCCAAGGGCAACAACTCTTAAAACACTAGTTTCCCTTCAGTGCTTGCAAGCCAAACAATGTGATAGTGAGATGAAGGATGGTCTTGTGGTTAAAGCACATGAGATCCAGTTCTTTTCCCAGCTCTGCCAGTCTCCCTCTAGCTTCAGACAAGTCACTTTTTGCTTTCATTTCTCGGTAAAATTAAGAATGCTCCCTTACCTCACAAGGGTTGTGTGCAGTTTTAATTCATTAGTGTTGTGAGATCATGTGAAAGCATTATAGGAATACAAATATTGACTTGGTGAAAGAACTAGAAAGGAGCTAAAAAGTGAAACTGACTAGTGGGTTTTCATTGTCACTAATTAAGTAAAATTAAACTAAAATTCTAAGTTTTTAATATGTAAGGAATCTGCTTAATTTTTAACCTGACAGCATCTCAATCCTTTTCCATACATCTTCATCATAGCAATAAACGTAGTTTTCATTGAGGTACATATCTACGTAAGCACTTCGAACTAAATTGCTGTCCCCTTCAAAGTATCAGGTGCAAAAAGGAAAAAGGGGGATTCTGGCACTAAACTCTCAGTTGTAGAAATTCAATATAAAATCCCTAAACAAACACAAACCAATTTTAGTCGTCTTTTCACTTTCCTTTCCCTACAACATATCTTAAAATGGTAATGAAGGATATGGAAGGCTGTTTTTTGTACGTATAAGTGTTTAAAAGAACACCTGTTAATTTTAAACTTTAAATCAAAACTGTAATTATCAGATTTTATTTTTATATAATTTTAGAGAGGTGAAGTTAGAAGCCCGACAACCTTCTAAATTGGCTTTATACAGATTTTAATTGATTTGATTGTATCCAGTTTGTTGGATTTTTATATTATATTTCTGTATATAATAAAATTATTCAGAACTAATCTGTAAATTGAAATAAAGATATTTGCAAGATAGTGCCAAGTTTTGTCCTTGAAGGATATTACATGAAGTATGTGGGGTGAAACTGCAAACCAGACTCTGCTAAATGTCTACATACAACTTGTACCCTTGTTTCAGACAGTAGCTGTGGTCCAGTAAAAACTATGAATGTGTATAGAATTTTTATTTGCAGCTGTTGTAAAGAAGAAATACAGTGCTTTGTTTTCTTTTAACAAGCTTGTTGTATTTGATATGTGAGCAGTTTTATGCTGCTATTTCTTAAACTAAGCTGCTGTGGGCTTGATCAGAGGTTGGAGAGATCTTAGGGAAAACAAAGTGATGTGAAAATGGCATTGGTGATTCAGAAGTTGGCACTCTTCACTCTGACTCAATAACTCTGTGGTGGTAAGGGATCCTCTGTAGCTGAAATGTCTATCTTTTGGGCAAAATATAAAGTTTAGGGTCCAGGCTACATGCAGTCAAGATCTTGTGTCCCTTTTTGGAACAGTAGGGCTTTAATCTTGATCAGATTTCCATTTGGATAATACATTTTGTCTGCTGAAATTCCCCTTGTAGCCGACACTGGATGTAGTATACTTGTATGCTATAGTCAGTATAGATACTTCCATCGTCAAGATGTGTAGTGTTATGCTGTTAAACAGCTGTTGTGTTTTTAATAGTGGAGTGAATATATAGAGATTAAAGTATTTTGGGATTGTCCAAAAAAAAACAAAAAACTTGCTCTCCCCCCTCCCATGGAATTTTATTACTTGAGACTTGTTTTGTTTCATGAGCTAAACATCTAATGCTGCTTTAAATTAGAATCACTTCTAATGTTTTCCATGTGTTGCTTTCTGGCATCACTGCCTTAAGTTCGTTTTCTTTCTTCTGTATGTGTTTCACCAGGAGACCTAATCCATGGTACTACCAGCCCATGTCACTGATTTCTTTTCCCCTTCCAAAAGATGGTGTATCCATTTTATGCAAACGTGCTCATGAGTCCAAATTTCTTATAGATCAAGGGAAAATATGTTGTTACACATAAAAGGGGAGCCAGTTGACAATGTTATGGAAAAAAAAATTTTGTGGGGGAGGGGGCATGATGCACCACAATGAAATGATATATTCAAATGTACAATATGTTTTTTAGGTAAGTATTCATGAAGATGGCAGTGCAAAAATCACAATTGTGTACAATTGCAGTTTTCTTAAAAGGGCAACAGAGCACTGTTGGCAGCAGAATAGAATATATAAAATCAAGTGATGCACCTACTATGTAAATCATGCATCAGATTTGAGACTTCTACTATTTAGTGAATGAAAGCTTTACTTAAGTCAATTGAATTAAGAGATTTCCATCTTGAATATAGACTGCACAATTGGTCACTATAGCATAGGAAGGATCTAATTGTTTTAAAGAAGCAACAGCATAGAATGCTAAATATTGTAGTTCTGAAAAATTTGCTGTGAAGAGTGGTTTAAAAAATTGTTGGGTTTATGCTCATTAGTAAAATAAATTATCTAAAGGATTAATATGACAGATTCCAATGTTTGTATTAAAGGCTTCAAATAACTGCCATTTTTGCATTATCTCTCATAAAGATGGAAGTGAGCCCTCACCGCTTCATGCAAAGAGTAGTAATATTCGTTTGGAATGTGTTATGAGGGAAATGCAAAACCAAAGTGTAGAAATAAATTGAGGAAGCAGATGTTAGTGCCTGGAAGAGGACAAGCCTAGCAACGCAGGAACATGGGATTACAGTACAAGTAAAAACTTTCATGATATCTTACAGTATCAGTTACCTCACTGATCTTCATGTTGAGAGCATAATTTATTGGTATGTAATGTCTCTTGCTAAGCAGATCTCTTAATAGTGCAGATTAGTATTTGCTATTGCTGCAGCTGTATGGGTGTAATAACCATTTTAATCTGCTTTGTGCACTTTTCAGTGATTGGTGAACTGGCAGGTGTGAGTAGGGATATGGGGCAGGTTTCCGTGCACTGGAGCTTTAAGTAGGCAGATGGCGCTCTGTTCTTCATTGCCATCTTGTGGTCAGTTCTATTCTTTGAGTGCCTCCTTTTTTTTGTAAACATGGCCTGCTTGGAGCTAATGTCGCCTGATGCAGTTGGTGCTTTCTCTGACAGGCCTTGCAATCTGCAGACAATGGAACCGTCAGTATAAAGCCTTGATGGACATTCAGACAATTGCACCGCACAATTGGCTGACCGTTTCTAACAGCAGACTACTGTCGTAACTGTTTCACGGGAGCTTGGTGCTTTTGAAAAATGGACCTTTCAATGGTCGTTCTAGAGGCAGTGTTTCAGAAAACAGTAGATTTAAAATTTGACTTGATTTTCAATTTCAAGTCAGTAGCAACAAATATGAGGAATTAATGACAGCTAGGGCCAGGCATTACTGTGGGTAGCACTGTGTTTATTTTCCCCCTCACAGCATAGTCAATGCACCTGAGTCTGAACCCACAGCTCTCCCTGATCTCTCTTGAACCAAGATTGCCGAACTTGTTTCCATAACAAGTGCTTAGAAGGAACATTATCATTCTTAGGCAATGAGAGAGATCCTGCTCGGCTTGTTGAAACCCTTGGAAATAATACTTGAGTTAATCACTAATAACTTATCAAATGTCTGAAAGCTATTGTCTCCACATATTCTTACAATAAATTATCTTTTTCTGAAAAGCTGTTTTAACCCCTTTCTCAAATGTCTAAGGTCTGTCTTATGGTCCAGATAATGAATAAAAATCAACACTCTAGGGTACCCCATTTAGCTGAAAATAGAATTTAGTTGGTTCACAAGTCAAAAGCTTTTTTTTTTTGTCCTGTTTGCCAGCACATCTAGTTGCAAGCTGGAATGTGAAAATCTCGGTAACTTTTTGCTTCTTACTTTATTAGTACTAAAGAGGCTGCAATTTGAATTTAGCTGATGTTAGGCAGAGTATACATTTTTTTTTCTGTCCTTTAGTTCTGTATCATCTCCACAGGCCTAACAGGAGTAAAATGACAAACAAGCAGCTATGAATAATTGACACACGGAGTAAATATGCTAGCTGCTATTGTTACAATCAGCTCTATCAACACCAAATTCCATTTATGCATTGCTTGATATTACTACACGTTATATATAGTTTTGCCCTACCGAAGAACAAGTTTCCTCAGAAAATCCCCCATGTGGATGGAGGAAGGGGGAAGGCACAATGACTGGATCCTAATGAGTAGAATTCAGGAAAATTTCCATTGGCACCTTTTATCCACTCTGTAGAACTGATCAGCTATTACTGTGAAAGGAGCTCAGGTTACATCAGCTCCTGGCTGGTTGGTGGTTTCACCAACTGGGAGATGACAATTTAAAAAAAAACAAAAAAAAACCCCTTGTAAAAGCTGACCATTTCCCTTTGGAGAAAGAAGCACAAGAAACCATTAGTAGCAGGCATCCATCTGTTAGTGCTGCCTGATGCTACAGCACGTAATGACAGGACTGTTGGTAATAAAAACAATTGCTACTTTCCAGTTGGCCCAGTTGTTTGAGGACATCTTGCATGCAACGCCCTTTTTCTGTCTGCTACAGCTGTGTGAAAAAAATAAAGCTTGGGGAAACTAACTGTATGCAGAATGCTGTCAAATGTCTAAAATTCCATCCCCAGTCTTTGTTATTGTAATGTTAGATGCTGCGATAGTAGGTGGAACAGTTTTCAGAGAGGTGTGATTTTAAATTGGTGTTCCTTTAATTGAGGGATTTAATTCCTATAGAAGTTCCTATTTTAACTATAAAATATCTATTTGTATTAAGTTGTATATAGAAGTTCCTATACAATATATATTTGTATCAAGGTTGCATGCAAAGCCCCAACTAAGGTCCGGGTCCCATTGTGCTTAATTCTGTACATGCATATAGTAAGAGAGTCTTTGTCCTGAACAGTTTATAATTTAAATACACAAGACAGGTTGAGGATGGGAGAAAGGAGAGATTATTATCCTAATTTTATCGATGAGGAACTGAGGCCTTGTTGACACAAACTTGCACCAGTATAAAGAGAGCTTGGTTTTTGAAATTGATTTTGTTAAACCTGTGCAAGCCCCTAGGAGAATAGACTTGTCAATGTACAACTCTTTTCAGCAGTTTAACTTGTTCGTAAATCTGCTATGTCGGTTGTAAAGACAAAATAAGCAAAGGTGCGTCCACCTGTAACATGTTTGTGACAGTTTAAATCTGTTTGCAAACCAATTTTATTTAAACAGATGCAGCTTCTGTGTGCGGAGCAGATGTGAGGCACAGAGAGATTAAGCAATTTGTTTATGGTCACACACACAATTTGTAGCAGAGCTGGGAACTGAAGCCAGAACTAAGCCTCTGTTGTTAAAATGTAGTTATTGTTTAGTTGAGGAGCTTCACAAAAACGAACACACACAATTTATACAGACATGAGCCCTCTTATTGTGAAAACAGTGACCCTGTGTATAGAGAAATTGGATGCAAGTCCCAAATTGGAATGCATCTTAATGAACAGGTTGCAATCTCTGTTCCGGTGAAATTTCTCAGAATGAAGCTTTCTGGGGTGGGAGAGAGGATAAGGGGCTTCCACTGTATTTATACTTAGTATAATTTTACTTTGTATCAGTGACCAGGGCTGCTTATTTTAAATTTTCTCTTTTAAGAAGATTACTTCTTAGCAATGATTTTGTTGGCCAACTCTCAGGCTTAAGCCTACTCTTCTCCCAGAGAAAAGATAGGATTTGTATTAGAGTCAGAGAAACACTAGGGATTGGGATTTGTACTGTGAGGCTCTGGGTGGGGGAACAGGTTTACAATGATACCCTTTCATATGCTATGAGGCATCACAACTTGTGGAGGATCCCAAATGCCATGGTGACAAGCATTGTGTAAATTCGGGGATGGAGACATATTAGAACAAACAGAGAAACAATTTCTTAATTATCATATGGGGTGGTAATACTTGCCAGTAAAAGGCTGTTTGGACATCAGCTCAGAATGAAGTTACGTGGACTCCATTATGCCAACCTACGTTTTCTCCCTGTGTTTAATGTTCTACAGCTTTCAGCAAAGCACAATAGGATCAACTGAGGGGTTTGCAGCAATGATACTGCTCAACATGTTAAATGTTAAGTCATTAACAATCCAAACAGGAGTATGCAATAATTATACTTTCCCTTTAGCTAGAACTTACCATCCAAAGATCTCAGAGGGATGAATATCATTGTCCCCATGTTACAGATGGGAAAGCCAAGGCACAGCTGGGTAAATAACTTACCCAAGGTCCTAAAGCAAGCTGGTGGCAAAGTTCGCTCTAGAATCAAGTTTCCAGACTCTCTATTCCCTGCTCTATTAATTATAATGCATGGCCTTCTATATTGCCAATTACATGTGACCTTTCAGCTAACTTACCAGTCTTCTAAATTTACCTTCTCAATGATCCCCAACATGTTTCAAGCTCTGTAGAGTAGTTTAATTGCATAGGTGGTTGAATGAGCCATATCTCTGAGGTTGAACAGAGTAACCAAACTGCATGAGAAGAACTAGAGTGATTTTTAAGGGAGAGAAGCGGTCATGGTGGAATAAATTGCTAGTGTAGATTCACTTGAAATTAGATAGGAAGAATTATTATTTAAGCTTGAATTGGGCCAATTCCCTGGGTTTAATCCTATTGTACAATTAATAGTGTATTACTGAGATGTGCTAGAACCCCCTTATAAACACCTTATCGATGCATTCCGCTGGACCTCTTGAAAATATCTTCCTGACAAACTAGTTCTGGTGTAGAATTTCCATTAGGAGAAGAAAATCTTTTGTCCAGAAGGTGGTGCTAGAATTCCTTTATTGAAGCGCAGATTATAAACAGGTGTCTGGTTGTGACTTATTCCTCTGATCAGCATAGTCTTTCTGATACTGTTAAGAGATGTAAACTCCATCAAGGGTTACTGTGAGCAAAGGTATTCTGAGGTGTGTGTTTTACATTATGGCCACCATACAGTGCTGAGGGTGTTACTGAGGTAATATGGATTTGATCTTAATGGAAATAAATAGCCAGTACCCTTTGTTGACTCTCTCTCACGCGCGCACACACTCACACAGTCAACAAAGGCTACTAGCTATTTCTTTCTGTTTTATATTGCACTATGCATTCATCATATGGTTGACAGCCTGGATATATTTTATGTCTACACGTTTATCTGCAAGGAGCTCCCAGTGCTTTATGCATTTCTGGGGTTGAGACTAGCCAGTAGCACTGCATAGCTAAAGGAACTTGGGCCAAAGGTGGGTGGCTCCTTCCCATACAGAACTAAGTCCTGTGCATCTTTAAAATTCCTGGAATCTTAGTTGTCAAGGTCCCAGCTGAAAGACTTGCATAAAATAAACCTCAGAGCATTTGGTTTATCTGCCTCAGAAGGATGAAGGGCTAAGTTTACCCTGCCAGTTTGAATCTGTGGTTCCAAGGACGGTAGGAATTTCCTACTTAACTCTTCAACCATTAAGCTGTACCCATGTGTGTATAACATCAGTGCTCCACCTATCACAGGCCTTTTCAAGGTACTTTGGCCTAAAAGAGTGACCTAGAATGAGTAGATTGCATTGCCCCCTTTTCCTTTTTTTTAAACCTAGCCGCACGCCACACTGCTTTCGCAATCTCTGCAAGCGAAGGCTTTTAGCATTATCTAGAGTTAATCAGTGGTCAGTCTAGCCACTTGTATTACAAACCTCATTACAGCTGGCTCCAGCCCCTAAACCAGAACTGGATTGCACCAAGTACACTTGGCTGGGAAGAGGCCTCAGTACAGAAACAGTACCTTACAGACTGGATTTCTCACCAGCTGACAGATAGCAACTAATTGGCAGAACATCATTTCTGAGCACCCATCCTTTCCTTTAAAAATAAGCTGTGATTGCCAGTGCTCCTCCTTATGCACAGGGATGCTCAGCAAGTCTCCTCCTTTTCGGACTGCACCTCACCCTGACGTGGCCTACTATTAATGTCATTCACGCATTTTTCCCTACACCCTCCTCCCAGACAGACACTTTTAGTACTGTAATGTCAAGGTCACAAAACACACCAGCCTATGCCAGGAAAGCTGCGTGAGTTAACTCAGCTTTTCTCTATATCTCTTGGGTTTTCCTGCATTTGTCATAGTCTTAACAGATTTGGATCTTTTTAGCTGGGAGTCCGTTGGTGAAGCTCTCTGAGAAAGAGGGGAATTGGGACTCCTGGGTTCTCTTCTCAAGATGTTCCAGGAAGTTTCTTCACCTCTCTGCGCCTTGATTTCTCCATCTGTCAAAAGGGCAGTAATCAGACCTATCAGCCAGGAAGGTTGTGATGTTTGATAGATGTATATCTGCAAAGTGCTTTGAAAGCCTCCGCGGATGTGCTGCAGATAAGTGCAAAGTCTTGTCATCACAACAGTAGCTTGTATGGTGCATCTGTATGCCTGTTCACTTCCTAAGCTGTGCATTTTTGGTGAAGGAACGTTTAAGAAAGGTTTTTTAAAAACCCAACACCCTGCTGGTATTTTCCTCTTGAGTTTCCATTGGATTAAGAAATAAAGAAGGGGAAAAAAATCTCTTGTGGAAAGTAACAAAAGTTGATTTATTAACCTGACAAAACAGAGCCTGGAGCAGCTCTGGATTCTTGGCAAGGAGTGTATTAAAGCCCTCCAAAAACCCACATATTATGTACTCTGGAGTCCGGAACAGCTCATGCTGGTTCCTTATGGTAATATTTGATTAGCAAGTTCCTAATAATTGCCATAGGCATTTCCCCTGAGTACATGGGGAAAAGGACCCAGAGGGTGTCGGCTGAGGGAGATTCAGCTTCCCTGGGAGAATTACCAAGGGAAAAAAGAGACTCTTTTTAAGATCAGATGAGCTTATCCCACATGGTCCCTGATCCTGCAAACCCTTATGCTTGTGTTTAACTTCTTACAGTTCCATTGAATCAGTGGGACTTCACACCATGTTCAGTGTTAGGTCTGTACATCAGTGTTTGCAGGATGAGGACCTGGGTCAGGATCCTGTGACTGCACTGTGAGTAGTGATGGACACTGCTTCTTCCTGTCATCTCCTAGGTACCTATATCATGCATAAAGTTTACTCAATTGCAGAAAAATAAATGTAACGAGTTTGGCCCTTGATTCAGGAAGCCATGCCATCAGGGCAAACCCCTCTGCCCAGATTGACCCCTGTTAGCTTAAATCGGGTGCCCTGTGCGCATAGAGGTTTTGCCTGTCCAGAACAGTTTGCTGGAATAGGGCATTAGGGAGCCTGCAAACTCTTATGCACAAGTGTGCTCTTGCACATGTGGGGAGCCCTATTCCAGTTACTGAGGCTGCTCCCATAAGTAAAGTTATGGCTGTGTATGTTTGCAGGCTCAAGCTGGTGAGGAGAGAAGTTTGGGGTTGAAAAATGTGATTTTTAACCTGAGTGAGCTTCAGCTAGGATTAGGGGAGTTTATGAACAGATCTCTTGCTACATTTGACTTTTAAAACTTTTTTTTTCACTTAAACCAGCTCAAACCCCCAATCCCTGTCCAAAAGCCAACTGTATTATTCTGTCCTCATCTCTTGAAAAAGACTGAAACTATTTAACGTGGCCAAACAGATCACAGAATCCGTTCCTGGTCTGAAACCACATGTTCCAGATCCCAGGATAAAAAGAAACAGCGGCTGAGTCACCCCTGCTGCTGTCGTTCTAGGAGTCTTTCCATTAGAAGCATCCCCTAAAAGTGACAATACGCACTGTCCTTTTGTGCATCAGATCTAAGCTCCAATCCTTTGCTGTCTATTATGATTATTCACTATTTAAATTATTGTAGCACCTTGTCTACAAATCTAAAATCATCTGGGTTGGAAGGCACCCTATTGATTATTTCTATTATGGTATGCTGCTGAGACCTGGACCCCTATGTGCCGGGTGGTGTACAGCCACACAGTAAGAGACAATCCCTGCCCCCCAAGAATTTAGGGTGAAATCCTGACCACACTGAAGTCAATGGGGCTGGGATTTCACTCTTGCAGTCATAGGGTGGGACAAATGAAGTATTATTCCTATTTTAATGATGGGGAACTTAGGCCGAGAGTGACTAAAGCCCCAATCACATAAGCACATGCTTAACTTTAGGCTCATGAGTAATGGTATTAATTTCAACAGGGTTGCTCATGTGTCTAAAGTCACACATAGGTGGTTGTTGCTGTAGTGAGGCCTAGTGACTTACGAAAGGTCACATGGAACCAGACCTTCCAGGGTAATGCCTTAATCGTAATGCCATCCTTCTTTTTATTCCCGACATTAGCCTAGCCAACCCACCAGCATGGTGCCGTGTGAAACCATCACCCAAGGACTGACTAAACCAAAACCAACCTCACCCATTTCCTCATTGCTACACTGTGACTTATCAGATGTGTTTGTCACTCCTGGTCATTCAAAGAGCTATTGAAATATCCCTCTCTCGGGCTTTAGGCAAGCTCCATTCCCCACAGTTTGAGCAGGGAGCTCCCTTTCGCTGAAGCAGCCCTGTCCGGTCCCACTCATTTGGAGAGAGTAGACTTCATTTGTTGCATTAACTTTTTAAGGCAATGTTTCAAAACGAATCTTCCCCCTACTTGCCATCAAGGGTTTTGAAAAGTACTGCAGAGGTGGAGCCACTTGGGATCATCTTGTTTCCCTGATACTGTAAGAGGTGCCACCCAAACTCCACCTATCCCCTTTAAAAGAGGTTTAATTGATGGCTGTGAAGAGAGCGAGCAAATACCCGTTGGACAGCCCAGATACTACTGTGTATAATAACGATCCCAGCATACTGCCTCCATTTGGCTTTGAGATCTGAAGAGCAGAAGAATTTGACAGTGTTTAATGTTAACAGGAGAAGGGAATGAAGACTTCATAATTACACACTCATGAGTTAATTGATGGTAATTAAATAAAGTAGGCGGTAAAGGAAGTGGCTATGCACTAGCCCTAAGAGTTATGCAGAGAGCTGGTGCTGCAGGAATATCCTGTGTACTCCAGGTCTTGGGCAAAGCAGCAGGTTGTCTCTGACAGGGTTAAATTTATGGGTCCCCCCTCCCAGCTGTTTGCAGTAAACAGAATCTCACTGGAAGGTCTGAACTGAACAAGCATTTGTCTCCTGGTGGGACTGGCTGGAGAGGGTTTCTCTAGGTACTAAGCAGCAGCCAGCCTTCTTTTCCCTCCAGCCCTGCCTTGCAAAGAGCACTTAGGTGGGGGTGGCTGACCACAGGGAAGGTCTGACTTCTGAGTTGGGTGGCTTTGGATTTCTCTCCATCTGCTGGCATCCTGCAGCATGGGGGGCTCCATGACTGATGACATTGACTGGCTGGACCTGCCTGGCAGGTGGACATATGGAGTGTGTGAAGGCGGGCGAGTCTTCTTCATCAAGTACGTTCAGCTGGCTCTCTTTGTTTTCCTACTTGCAGTGTGCGTGTGTTTTTTTTATCTCCCCCCTCCACAACCTAGTACATGTTCTGAGCCAGGTGGTGTGTGGACATTGGTGGGAAAGGGGGCTTGGTAGAAGAGCTGGGAGAGAGGGGGACAAGGCAGAAGGAATGGCACAGAGGAGAAGAGGGGGATTGTGGCCAAGCATAGGGGGTAACTGAACTTCTGGGGGCTGTGGGAGTTAGGGGCCTACCCCAGTTCTTACTAGTCCTCTTGATGCCTCCACACCTGACCCTACACAGACCTCAGGCATTTTTATTCCTCATTTTCCCTCCCCTTTTATTTCACTGCCTGAGAGGACTTCAGGGGTGACCCGGCTGATGCTCCTTCTCTCGTTCCCCGAAGCCTGGCACAACTATTGGAAGGAGTGGAGTCCCTCCATAGTGCAGCCACTGATAGGATCTGTTGCCTGGCAAGCCCTTTGAGGAAACTGTAGACCAGCCCTATCCATGATCTTCAGGACCTCCCTTCTGCCTCTCATTCATGCTACTGGGGGCCGAAAGAAGAGGGCCCTTGTAAAGCTCCTCTCTGTAAGCAGCAGGGCGAGCACCTACCCCTCCTCCAGACAGATGTGATGTATTTGGGAAGCCAGGATGGGAGTCCTCCTCAGAGTCAGGTGCATGTTCTGACATTGTTTGTTGTCCCTCACAGTGATGAGACAAAATCTACCAGCTGGGTGCACCCAGGCACTGGATCCCCCATCCAGAGTGGGCACTTTGCCAGCACAGGTAAGGAACAAGCCTGCTGAAACTGCTAATGGCCGACAATGTCATCATGATTGCAGCTGCTCCCTTGGTCACATGTGTTTCCCCTTCCCCCTCTGCACAGTTAATAGAACATCCTGCAGCTGACAGCGTTAGACTATCCCCTCTAGAGCTATCTTGTAAACAATCCAGGGATGAAGGGGTTAGTACACTTTGCTCCTTACGCGGATACTAGCAACCTCTTCCAAGAGCTAATGTGAATTGTTGTCTAGTTTTAGCCCTCAAATTGTTGAAAATGGGGGTTGATTCCTTCTATTGCTGGGAACCCAGACATGCTAGCATCGGATTGCTAGGTGAGGGAGCCAGAGAGCAAAACTGGCTGGGAACAAGAGTTAAACCAATCTGAGTGAAATACTGGAAGTCAGCTTGCAGCTTCAGTGGTGAAAACTAAATTAGCTTCACAGACTGTTCTGCTTCTAATGGTCTGCAACGTTCTGCTGCAGTTCAGGGACACTGATTCTGTCTCTGTGCACACACCCACGGGGTTTCCAAAGGGGAGTGGGTGGGCTGTGGTATACTAAAGATTGTGGGAGTTGCAAGTTGTCTCTTTGAATGTGGGGAGTAAGGGTTCCCTGGTCCTGCTTGCATCCTATGGGGGCTCTGCAGTGAAGCCTGGGAGCAAGTGTAAGGTGTCAGTCAGTTGTGCCTCTCTGTTTTAGAGTGCAGCCAGCTTTTGTGTGTCTTTGGTTTGGGGTTCTTATGTGTTATCGTTCTGAATTCTAAGAAATCAAGTCACGTTACATTGCAACCTTCTGGCAAGAGTATTTGTTTTTATGTAACTTCACGGCACACACACAGGGAACATAACTGGGCTCAACTTGAAAGGAGCCTAATTTCCTGAGGGCGGGTGCTCAGCACTATCTGAAAATTGGATCTCTTTACGGGGTCTCAAGTTTGAGGGCAGGGGCCCAAATCACTAGGTCCTTGGAAATGCTGTGAGCATATGAACAAATGAGTTGACGGTGTCCCTGAATCTACTTCTGTGCTGCTGTCCTCTGTGCGCTTCAGCAGGTCTCTGTAAAAACGTAGGGGAAGAGCTAAAAACAATGTGGATTGTAATTTCTAAATCAGCCTGGGTTGGCAGGGAGGGTGTCAAGATGGGTCACTTTCAGCTGAAATTTCCTGAGATGCAGCATTCCAGGTGCATAGTAATTGGTTTGTAACTTGGGAACACACAGAGTTGTCAGACCGGAACTGTCTCAGTGGCCCTTCTATTCCGGTACCTCACCTCCTGCCTCCCAAGAACTAGCTTGTTGTCTACCTGGTCCCTCCCCTTTCTCAACAGTGACCAGTGATGGGTGGGAGAAGTGGAAAGACTGCACCTAACTGTGCAATAATATCTCATGTGAGGGAAGCTTCTCTGAGCTTAGCTGTCAATCAGTTTGTCCTCCAAAGGCTGGTATCCTGGAATAATTTTGAGCCTGCCTAATGTAACTGCAGAAGATATTCTTATTCAAATAAGTGCTTTCTTGAAAGGTAATAAGCTAAACACGGCATCCATAATATCCTGCAACAGAGAGTTCCGCTCTTGAACAGATGAATGATGTCTGCTTTTGCTGTTGTATCTTTTCAGACATGCCCAAAGGCTGGGAGACAGGCACCACACGCCAGGGGGCCATATATTTCATCAAGTAAGTGGGAGGGTTTTTGTTGTTGTTTCTGCTGTCTGCTAACTTTAGGAGCTATTTGCTCTCACCTCTTCTCCCTATGCAAATGCCTTTAACTGTTTTCTGGGCTGGAGGAGTGGGTATAAACTGGGAGGGCAGAACTATTGGGTGATTACTGCCCTGGCTGAAAATGTTGGAAGGGCAGGTGGGGCTGACACTGCTATAATGTTTGATAGCTCATTGTGCACTGTATGCAGCTATGCTGTGGGTAGGATTGCTTCAGACGCCGATGTGCTGGTAGGGGGGTGAGTGGGTGGGGGTGTGGAGTTGGGTGGACAATTGCTATCTTCAGATCATGCATTGCTTCGGCAGCACTGAGTCAGTTGCACCTGCCCTCAGTGGGACTAAAGGACAATGCTGAAAGGGAGGGTAGCAGCCAAAACCCCATCTATGGCAGAGCTCCCAGTGTTGCTACAAGCAGTGGAATGGAACCTGTGTTAGCACTGTCGGAAACTAGGCAGAGACTTGATAGCAGCGTGTGGTGCCTTGTCCTTATATACCCAGACAATGCCTTTCAGAGGCCTAAATTACCTGCTGCAATCAGCAAAATCCTCCCATCAGGCTTAGGGGTTTCATATCTCTTAAACAGGAGATTTCCTGGAGCCAGTTGTTGCTGAGGAGGGATGGGGCTTGGCACTCATCCAGCTGGGCACCGCCCACAGCTCTCCCAGACCCCGGTGTGGTCTTTTCAGTAGCTAACCCTGGCTGCAGTCCCAGTGGCTAATTCCAGCCTGTCAGGTCCGGCCCACTCACTACTTTGGCTGGGTTCCAACTTGCTCCATGGATGACGGGGTCTATAGATGAGGCCTGCTGGAATTGGCATTGTCTTGTGTCTTTCCTTCCCCAATGCAAACTCCTCCCACACCACCCACCAAATCCACACAGAGGGTAAATTGGCATCGCTCCATTGACTTCAGCAGAGGTACACTGATAACGGCTGAGAATCTATCCTAAAATTTCTATAGCCTGCCCAGCCATAGGCTGAGCTTACACTCTGGCAGGTGCGGTGACTCGGGTCATAGGCTCTGCAACCGGGCACATCCATGGATAGCCGAATTTCCCTCCCAACCAGCTAGGATCCCTTCTTCTGGAGAGGCTGCATCTGAAGCAGACACCCCCTACTATCCCTCTGTCCAGGAGACAGGGCTGGTGCAGCACCAGCTTTGATCTTAGATGCATAAGCTGTGAGATTTCCCATTGAGTCAGTCCCAGCATCTGCTGAGAGAGCTCGTGTCAGGAGGAACTGGGGACTACATTCAGGGTTGGTTCCCATGCATTGAGAAGAGTCCCCTGTGCCACTGTTATTTCAGACGCCAATGCTTCTAGCAGGGACTTCAGAGGGCTCTGCAACATCGCAGGCAAAAACAACCAGCCCAGACCATCCTGTATCCAGCACTATTTGCATGAAAATAGGCTCTTCCCTTAGGGAAAAGCCTTGCTGAGTAAGAACTTTCTCTAGTATTTTTGGATCCTCCTAGAGAACCAAATCCAGAATTAGGGTGACCAGATGTCCCGATTTTATAGGGACAGTCCTGATTTTTGGGTCTTTTTCTTATATAGGCTCCTATTATCCCCTGCCCCCATCCTGATTTTTTCACATTTGCTGTCTGGTCACCCTACACAGAATTCTGTCGCTGCTACAGCGGGGTTTTAAACCAAACCTTGGACAGGCTCTCCAGTCCTATGGGCTGGATCCTCAGCCAATGGAAACGATTGTTAATTATTTGTGTTGCTGCAGCCATGGCCTAGGATCCCATGGTGCTCGGCACTGTATAAACACAGAGCAAAAGGACGCTCCTGCCCAAAAGCTTGCACCCTAGGTAAATCAGCACAACTCCTTTGATTTCCACCAGCTGAGGATCTGGCCCTACTGTACCCTTCCCAGAACTGTGTTGGCTTCTTCCCTGTTGCATTCCATAGGACTTTTCCCCTCTACGATTTTTTTTCTGGGGTGGGAGGTGTTGCTTTCTCCCTGATTCACTTCCTGCCTTAAATCGGGGCCATCTTGTCTGTGACTCTGCAGTGGGTTGCTGTGGAAAGGATGCTGATGCCCCAGATGGGCGGATTATGGCTCCAGTGGCACTTGGTTCAGCCTTCCTTTCTGCGAAGGCACTAAGCAGAGTTCCAGCTTACTGTGTGGCTGGCGTTTCCGAGGAGATCTCTACACCGTGGTCCTATCTGCTCTGCGGAGTGGCCTCGGAGTGCACAGAAGTCACAGCACTGAGTGCATGCAATAAATAACTCGAGAGATCAAAAATCCTAAGGTGGCTGATTAGCAGCCTAGATCATACTCTCTCTGGGAGAGGACTGTCTTCTGTTACTTGCTTGTGCAGCACACAGTCCTGCTGGGCTCTGAGCCTTGATTGGGCTCCTAGGAGCTACCCAGTAATAAAGCAGCACTTGCAGTAAGCAGAGGGTTTGCCCAGGTGCCTTGGCTAGAGCTTCCTCCCGTGCCACCCTTCCAGTCTGTTGTGCTCTGTGTAGTTCTGTTTGCCTGCTGCTCTCCACACAATCTGCATATTCCCTGCAAAGCGCTCTGCAATGCAAGGTGCTGTCGATGTGGCCGCATTTACAACAGATTCCCACGAGGTGGTGCCAAAATGTGCAGGAAATGCACAACGTGCAGCTTTAGAGGTCTGTGTGTGCACGTGTGTGTGTGCCCTTCACATGTCCACACATGTGAGGCGCAACCCTCCATGGTAAAATGCATGTTGGGCAGAATCTTGATTGAGTGTCTTTTGGTGCCGGTGTTTGGTGCAGGGGGGAGGGCGGTGGGTGGTAAGAGTGAGCAGCTTAGCACCGGGGCTACTATATTGGTCCTTAGCCACCATTTTAGTGTGACTGGCTCTGTGAAATCGCTCCCTGCCCAGTGCCCTGTCTGCTCCAGCCCCTGGGTCAGCCTGGCCCTCTAGGAAGGAAGGGAGCATTGGCCATTGCCTTTCGTGCCGGCTGGAGGGTTGGACTCCTCTCCGGGCATGGAGGTGGTGAGGGGAAAGCGCTTTCCCCTCTTGCTGCCTCGCCTTGCTCTGCTCATCAGAATTGTGCCCCCCAAAAGAAGGGCCCTTTTGTGCCCAGAGCAGGCAGCAGGGGCCCTAGGCACAGGGGCTCTAGAACTGACCACCAGCCTGTGGGCTAAGGCTTCTCCCACTATGGTGAGGGATAAGGGATTCAAACAGCACCCAGCTGGGGGCTGACTCTTGTCAGGAGCTACGCCAAGCCCCTTGCCCCTCCAAACGCTAGTGCCGATGCAGGGGTGCTCGTGAAGTTTCCCTGGTCCCTTATGCTGGCATATCCCTTTTCCTCCTCTGCGCGTGGCTGTGATGTATCTTGCCCTGCCATAAGAACAGTCTGCCTTGCCAATTGCTTTTGCCCTTGACATTTTCCCATTTACTGGCTTTGGGCCCCTAGAATTGCCTGGGCTGTGGAGTGGGTGGGGAGCAGGGCTTTTTGGTAGTGAGGGAGAGGGCTGCATGACAAGGCCACACTTACGGTGGGACTATGGGGCCTGCTGTTGTCAGAGGTCAGTGATGGGCGAGCTGGGTGGAGGGGGAAGAGAGAGTGGATGGAACAGGGGAAGGGACAGCAAAAGATAAGCCTACACAGGATGTTGGCGTGAGCCTTTCATCCTGGGTAGACAGACTAGGGCTCAGCTGGCTCTCTAAAATTAGCCGTATTTGAAGCTGGGGCTGGAGCTCTGACGCTCGCCCCTCCCTAGGCTTCAGGGCCTGAGCTCCTCCCAGCCCGAGCCCCGCACTGTCTACACAGATGTTTTAGAGCGCTCGCCTTAGTCTGCTGACTCGGGCTGGAAGGCTTAGGCATGCCCCAGGATGGTGCTGGTATAACCCTAAAGCAGCAGGCCCTGCACCTAGCTATTCATTAGCAGTGCTGTCGGTCCAAGGTCACTTTAGCCCTACTAGTGGCAAGCCTGGCAGGGAGGGGGTTAACCTGGGTCCTCAGCCCATTGCCTGTGGGGGAGGGGTTTGGAGATGTGGGGCAGGGAATTCAGTGAAAGCCAATCCCTTCTCAGCCCCTAAAGCTTCAGGCTAACAGGGATTAGAGGATCAAGGGTGTTTTTCTTTTCAGAGAACCTGTGACCCACCCCCACCCTGTGCCAGCTACATCTCTGGCTCTGCTCTGCCCATGCTCCCAGCACCAGAGAGCCCTGCACTGCTGGAGGGGGGAGGGAATAGTCTCTCTTTCTACTGCCTCCTGCACCTCCTTGGCATGGTGACATTCCTTAACATTGTGGTCCCCGACAGGGCAGGGTGAACCAGGCAGTGCTGTGTGCCAGGCCCCTGCACCAGCAAGGGACCCTCTTGAGTTAAGAACTCTCCATCCACCCTCCCGTTGATCAGAAAATCTCTGGCTCTGAAATGCAGCCCTGAGCGCCAGGATCTTGGTGTCTCACCCTTCTGCTCAGCAAGGTACTGTGAGGTTCTTATTGCTCAAACAGGACAACAATGAACAGCTGTGGCCAGACAGTCTGGTTAATCAGTGTCCTAGAGAGGCCTGTGCCCATTCAGGGTTGTGCTGAAAGTTAGCTGTAGAGTGTCTGGCTGCTGAGGACGAGTCTGTCTAACTGCTTCTCTAGCTTCTCTTCCCTCCTATCAGCCTGTTACCAGTTCCCCTTCACGGTGATGTCCATGCTGCATCAATAATTGGACATCCAGATGTTCTAGGCTGTGCTCCTTAGAGACCGCCTTTCCTAGCAACCCCAAGCCAAACCCAGCGTGGCCTTGGGCAGCTGCTTCCCCAGAGGCAGCTAAGTCTTCAAATAACCCCCCTGATTGTGTTCCCTGCTGCTGCTGGGGGTGTAATTGGGAGCACTGGGACAGAAGTGAATGTGGACAACCTGCCAACATTTTCCCCAGCAGGGTTTTAACCCTAAGCTGCAGCCTAGGCTCTATAATGCTGTTATAGTAACATGTTAGATCTTGGATATGCACAGGATTTCAGAAGCACTCAACATTGTCAGCAGGGTTCGCCTTTGGAATCGATAAAAGGATGGCCCAGTGGTTAGGCACTAGACTAGGACTTGGGAGATGTGGGTTTAATTCCCTGCTCTGCCACAGACTCAGTGTGTGGCCATGGGACAGTCACTTGGTCTCTCTGTGCCTCAGTTCCTGATCTGTATAATGGGGATAATAGCCCTGCCTTGCCTCACAGGGGCACTGTGTAGATAAATACATTAAATACGTCCAGATATTACAGCAATGAGAGCCAGATAAGTACCTGAGATAGGTGGTAAATCTCCCACTGACTTAATGGGAGCTGAGTTAAACCAGTGCTGAGTGCTATTAAAAAAAACCACTGTAAGAACCCAAGTACGGACACCCCCATAGAGAAATCTTTCCAGCTGGGAATTGTTTCCCAGGGAAAGGGGTAGAGCCCAGTTGCGTGGCATGTATAAGAGACACTGTCTGATGCCCATCCTGCACTGGGGAGAGACAGCACTGCATGCCTTGGGTGAAGTACAGGAGAGTGGGGCAGGAAGCTGTTTTCCTGTCCTGTGAACATTTTCAGGAGTGACATACGCGTCCCATCGTGAATCAGGCTGAAAAGTTGAAACCTCAAATTTTGCCAACCAAAAGGTTGTTGAGTTTGCGTCAGTTGAAACGGGTTGTGACTCTTCTTTTTTATCCCTTTAAGTCTTCACTGGCTCAGATTTCTAAATGAAAAAGTAATTTTGACTCAAAAAACTGAAACGTTCCTGTTCAAAAATGTCGACGTGGGGCATGGTGACCATTTCAAAGCTCTCTTCCAGACGGGAGAGTCATCGAAACTGACCCTGCGTCACGAACCAAAACCATTTGCAGCAGAAAACCCCAAAGGTTTAGCCAAAAAATCCACCCCCAGCCCCACTGTATGGGATGGGTCCTGATGCACTTACTCTGTCAAGCAGCCTCACTGACAGCGGTGGGGTTACTCGTCAGAGTCCAGGCTGCAGGATGGGGCGCTGGTCAGTGGTTCTGGTGTGGCCCCATCCCCTACCTTAGCAACCTTTCCATGCGGGAGATGGTAGTGATTAACCTGTGTGGCCTGGCAGGTTGTAAGGGGTCACCCAGCTGTGCGGGTGGCTGCTGCCGCTGCTCTTCCTAGGGCCAGGACAGAGTTAATCCTGCTCCCCTACTACTTACTCCTTGCTGGAAATGACAGCTCAGGCATCACGTGACCTTTAAGTACCCTAAGGAGTGCATGGAGCATGCCCAGCTCCGGCTTCCAGGGAAGGATGCCGGATTCTGCAGCAGCAGCATCTTGCCTAGCTGAGCCCGGTGACTGTCTGGAGACAGAGATGAGTGACTAGCAAGAGAGGGAGGGGGGATCTGGGTGGGTGGGAGGGAGAGAGACAGCAGCTTCCATTCCCCAGGGGGCTCTGCAGGGAAGGAGAAGGGGATCTGGCTGGAGGAAGTAGCAAGGAAAGGTCACCATGGCTTGGGATCTAGCCACACGGAGTGGAGGGACGTGGAGCAGCAGCACGGTGAGTCCTTGTTTAATGCCTCAAATAGCTGACATCACGCACAGTCTTGTGCTGACAACCGCTTTCACCACGGCGCCCGACCTGTGCTGCTTCCCTGGCAGGTGCCTGGATCATGATGGCTGAGAGGATGCTAATTATAGCCAGAGCGAGGGATAAATATTTCAAGCGCAGAGCTCCCCTCCTCCAGTGCAGGGAATCTGCCTGGCAAGGAGGCTTCGAGATGCCAGGTTCCTGGTCTCTTGCAGCCTGTGCTTGAACTGCATCTCTCCCTCCCCTCCTTTCTGTTTGGACAGCCGTCTTGCTGTGCTGTGCCATGAATATTACTGAGCTTTGCTGCCACAAACAGGACTGAACATGCCAGCCAGTCCGTGCTCCTGGGGACGGTGTGTGTCAGCTGGCTTCACGGGCAGCAAGAGGCTCCCCTGCTCTCTGTGTGTTCATGATGCATGCCTGGGTGTGTGTATATAGCGTGTGAGTGGACGAATGTCCCTAGAGGTGGCTTTGATGGGCTGTCATGAGGCTGTAAGTGATCTTGTGTCCCTGTTGCGATGACACCCCAAGGAGCTTGTCAGTCTCTATCAGTTGGTTTTTGGCATCCCACCAGTGCTGGGGACCCTTCTTAAGCAAAAGGGGATCTAAACAGCTAGGGGTGGGCCATGCCTTTGCACAAATGGCCTTCTGAGTGTATGTCCTTTTGGTGGAAACAAGGTCTGTAGGCATGAGGCAACAGTGTCCAAAGGGACAGAGTACATTCAGAGAGGTGGCCTGGGATATGGTGAGAGAGGGAGAGCACAGCAGGTGAGATTGGGGTAACACCACATCTGTGAGGGAATGGGGAGGGATCGGCTCTTCATTTTCCAGGTGGGGAAAGTGAGGCATAGAGGGGTAGTGACGTGGCAGAGCTGGGGTTAGAACTTGAGTTCCTGGTCCTGTTCTCTGGCCATTAGACTGCACTCTGTCCCATAGAGAATGTGCTTTCATTGCAGGATGCTGCTTGGAAGGGCTAACTGGAGTCCCTGCGCTGTCCTGAGGGAGTGCTGGTGGTGATTGAGAAAGTGGCACTCTACCCTCTAAGACAGTCCTGTAGCCAGTGCCCCAGCGGTGCTATGTTGCTGGAGAAGGTGCCAGGCAAAACTGAGCCCTGACCAGTTATGTTCAGTAAAGATCCCTGACATGTTTCACTGGGTGCTGGGGGGACCCATTGTCTTGGCCAAATTCCAATGTGGATTGCTACGTTCTGCTGAACTAAATTTCCCCTGCAGTTTCAGTGGGATACAGAATTCTTCTTCACCTTGTGTTTTGGTGTGTTGCATCTGTGCCAACAATAGCTGTCATGCTCTGCACCAGCCATGGCTGCATTTCAGTGCTGGAGAAGTGATTCCTGTGTGTGTGTGCTTTCAGTACAAAAGGGATGTATAAATGTAAGAGATATTATCATTGGCTCTACTGAACAGACCTGGACTTACTCAGCTGCATGTCCTACTGTATAGTGTGGTTGGAGACTGTCCTTTAGCCCAAAAGGCAGAGGCCTGGGCTTTGGGAACAGGAGGAACTGGGTTCTATGTTTGCTGCTCCTCTGAAGTCCAAAATGGCCACATTGTACAGTCTAGTGACATCCAGAAAGGCCTCTATGCCTACCGATTTGTTTGTAATGGGCCAAATCCATATCTTCCCTTACAGCCATGCATTGTTGGGTCTAGTCTCAGATCTGGAGAGATCTTTTGCTTAGGCTGCAGCCTAAACAGACCACGATCGATGTCGTCTGAGATATCGTCTGACACTTAAAGGAAACCCCAGCCTGTCTCTGAGACTTCCAATTGTTGGTGTCTTTACCTCTCTCTCTTATCAACAGAAAAAAGCACATTCCTCTTCTGCCAGGAGCCATGGTAAATGCTTACTTATTTATGTGTATTTGTTATTAAAGATCCCAAATGAATGTAACTAGCCAGTGCACGCAGATGTTCTACGGTGCATGGGCTGCAGGAATAAATACTGGCTGATTGTTATGAGCCTGTCATTCAAGTGATGCTTTAGTATGTTGCTGTTAAACCTCAAGGAACATGTTCTGATTCATCACCTGGGCTGATTTTGCATGCATCATCAAGTCTATTACTTCGTGGTGTAGTTTTGCATTGTGAACTTAATGCTGGTGCAAGGAGCTGGCTTGACAGTTCTGAAGAGTACCTGCCTCTCCATCCCCAGAGCAGGCATGGTACAGGCAAGCCTTGCCCTGCTGCTGTGCCTCATCCCTGACCTGGTGGCACTTGCTCGATGTGTGAAAGGGGAATTCATCCCCCTATGGTGCATACAGTCCTTTTCTAAGCTTGCTCACAATGGGACTGTTGGGTGGGGGGCAGCTTGTCTCCACTGTGGTCATATCCACTAGGAGTTGAACTGAATCCAGCAAATTTGCTTCATGTAGGCCCCCTACTGGCCAACAACTGGGCCTTGAGGCAAAATTCTCCATCTCTAAATCCCCTGAGCATCTCGTTGCCCTTTGTGATTCTGTTTAGTCCAGGTGAAACGAAGATTAGAGATGCCTCATGGGAGCAGGAGGTGCCCACCTGGGCAGGACTGGAGGAAAGCTCCCACGCAATAGTGGAGTCTGGGATGCTCTGTGGAGGGGGCCTGTGAATGCTGGTGCATGGGCTGGTAGGGCTGGTGAATTGTTACCCGCTCTAATACAAAACAAACCTGAGACCAGCAGAATAAAAATGAGGTGGGTGGGGCAACCTTTGCCAGGACTCTTAATTTCTTACTACTTGGCACATCCTCGTTTTCCAAGTAGGTTCTTCTACCCAATGCTCCAATCTTCTCTGTCTCTTCTGGGCTAGCTCTGTTCTTTTCTATGGGGCATCCCTACTCACAACCTCAAGGGAGATCCCCCTCCTTAATGGCAGCCTCTCAGAAGTAGCTATGTGGCTCGGTTCACCCTTTGCTTTCTAGGCCCCTCCCGGGCATTAGGAGCTGATCCCATCCTCCCTGGCCAGTCAGGCAATCGGAATGCTGTGCATTTACACGGTGGCATTTCAGGGGGTGGGCATTGACCGATCCCAAGATGTGTCTGCCCCAGGTGTGAATAAATCTGCATGAATTCACTCAGTGGCGAGTCTTCCATTTGCCTTGTGCTGGTAATAAGATTCAAGCATCTCCATCATCACTGAGGATTCTTCCACTGGTATGGCTCCATCTGTGTTCAGTGGTGGGGGTCTTAGTACAGACACTCTGGTGGTGTCTATTCTTCCTCGAAGTGGGGCTTAGCGAAACGCCAGCAGCTCATTCACACCGGTGCCTGCGTGGAATTAGAGAAACCCCTCTATGTCGACGTGGTCGGAGTGGGCATTGTACAGCTCTTCACACAACTCTCCATGGCAGACTGGTTCTCTGTTCAGGCGAAGCCCAGAACTGGAGTAGCAGGGGGAGGCCGCACCTTTGGGGTTGATGTGCCTTGGTGGATCTGTGGTGAGGAAGAGGGCTGTACTGGGAGCGTGAGGGAGAGGGGTGATTTGCAGGTCAGGAGTGAGGTGTATCCACAGCTGTGGGAGGGCACAGGAATAAATCGAGAGCAAGAGTAAGGTGCCTCAAAGGAGCTGAGGGTGGGCAGATCTAGGGCAGGACTAGAGATGGGCAGGTCAGATGGGAGGTGCATTGTAAGAGCTGTCTTAAGTTTACGCGTAAGGATCCTGTTTGTCTGAAGTCCAGCGTAAATACATCATTTCACTGATCCAATAAAAAACAGATAGAGTACAATTCACCTGGGACGGTGCCCAGCAACCCCTGCCCTGGCCTCATCTGATCCCTGACTGATGTTAACTACATCCTCCCACCGTGAATACTCCAAGCCTGTTATTCCTCAAGGCCACGCTTGGCATAGCTTACCCTCTTGCCAGATGGCTGCTGTGATGGCTGTGTAATCCGCACAGATCTGGGAGTCGGAAGTGAAACCGAGAGTGGCAAATCCTCACTGAAATGCTCCAGCAGAGAGGGGAGACAAACCAAGCTTTGTTCCTGGAAGGTTCAGTGGAAGCAGGTTGCCTTGTTCACACAAGGGGTCCTCATGTTCTGAAATCCAGCCTGAGAGGCCTCGAGGGATGCACACTCGTATGTACAGGAGGAGATGGAGGGCACAGCTGGCACCACTGCCCAGCAAACTTAAACATCACTAGTGGCTGAAGCAGCCTTAGAAAGTATCCCCTAGTGGGGGGGAGTGCCTTGCACAGGGGATTTATTTTTACCAGAGAAAACTGTTTCCTTTGGAGCAAGGACATTATCAGGCATTGCATGTTGCACTGCAGCCTGGAATTAATAAAACCCTATTGGCTTTCTAGCACTTGGCTGGAGTGAAGGCAGAACGAGCCCCTCAGGAGGAGGGAGATGTCTTTTTTTTCTTCTTCTTCACATCCACATCCACATCCACATCCACACATCTGAATTAATTACCTCCTGTTTCCCCAGCCAGGCTTATTGCTCTCAGAGCGCCCACGTGCCCAGCTCTTCCAGGCTGCTGTGCAGCAGCCCAGAGTGGGGAGAGAGGTGCCTCTTTGGAGGTGAAGCTGCAGCTGCTCTTCTGGTCCTATTCTTCCCACTCTCTCATCACTCTGAATGGCTGAGTGCGTTTTTGGCCATCTTGATAAATGGCAAATAAGGACAGAATGAGCCACGTGGGGATGGAGCTGTTGAACAGTTCCTATTCCAGTAGAAGGCAGCCTGCCAAGCCATTAAAACCCAATAATAATGTTTTTCAACAAATCTGCAGGAGCTAGGACAGTGTTCAATCTGCTGACAACCATGACTATTCAGTGCTTCATGCCCAGGGCCAATATAGACCCTCTGATTACAAAAGCAAAGGTCCCTGAGCTAAAGGAGAATCTCCCTTAGGTGTTTGCAGTGTGGGGTGTATGATGCACAGTTCAACTAATCTGATTTTGTCAAGTAGATGGCAGTGGGGAGTGTGTGTGTGTCTTTCAGAGGGCTTGTCGACTCGGTGTGTAGCAAGTCAGGGTGTGAATCTGCAATGCACTAGCTTGCCATGCAGTAACTCACTATGTAGACACTGCAACAGTGCAGCAAAAGTCCCAGAGTGCAGTTTAGTGTGCTGCAAACTGACGCCCTGGCTGGCACTGCACTAATCGCCTTATAGACAAGCCTTCACGCACGCTATTCAATTGCCTACAGTACACTTCTGTGGTGCCTTTTGTCTGAGGACCTCAAAGCATTTACAGTTGTTAATGAATGAAAGCAGATCAGTGTTCTCAATCCTCGTCTTACAGATGGAAACACTGAGGCACAGAGAAGCTGAATGCTTTCACGTTCAGGCCCCTAACGTTAGATCAACGGTCTGATGCTTCTTGTTCTCAGAAGTTTTGACTCTGTTTGGAAATACAGTGGTCAGAACCTTTGCCATCATGTCTCTTCGTTAGAGGTATAATTGTAGGCACTTAGGGTTGAAAAAACTTTGGCCTCTGTGATTACCCCAGGACCCAGGAAATTGATGGCAAAGTCAGGATTAGGACTCTGGAACTCCTGATGAGATGGGCAGAGGTATTAAAATTCTTGAATGTTTGGTAACCATCATGTGGTCCGTGTCAAGAGCGGCCCATCCAGCTGGGTTTATTAACGAGTTGGGCAGGGTGAACTGGCTGGGATACAGTAGCCACCCTCTGAGACCTCACCCCAAACCTGTTTGAGAGGGGGAAGGATCCCCTGAATTCAGTGGGAGGCATTGTTTACAAGCGCTGGGTGTTGTAGGGAGACATGTGGCCCCATTTTAAGTCTCACCTAATGACTGCATCTGAATTTGCAGCTGCTTCCCCAAACGAGCCCCTCCTGCCTCATGTGCCCATTGCAACGATCAACCCAGCAGCCTCCGGGGGTCCTGACGATGCTGTCCTTTCAGCTCGCATGTGTCTATGGCCTCACTAACTCTCTGGCCCAGAAAGGGAAGCAAGTTTGTGTAAAGATACAGCACCAATTTTGGGCTTTGTAGGGCCCTGCATCCCTTTCTTACCAAAGGACGGGGGGGCAGGTGAGACGGGGTGGAGGTGCGTTGGGCTTTAGGCTTTCTCTCTGGAATGGGACTGTGCCTCCAGCAGCCTCACGTGCCCCGCGAGGGAGGTGGCAGCCTCTCTGCGGCTGCATTTCGGCATCCACGCTGGGTAATCTTTGACCTTGCTGGAGAGCCAGCTTTGCCTGCGGAGTTCCCATGGAAACCAGAGGGTAGCAGTAATTGGCCTTGGAGAAGCTGGGGAGGAAGAAGGAAGGGCTAATGGTGAGATTCTCTGAGGCAGGCGCGCCAGAGAGGGGATGAGCCCGGGGTCCTGTGACTCGTGCCATCTAGAAACAGAGCTGGGCACCGTTGCGGCCAAAGGAGATTGTCCCAGCAGAGATCTTGTACAAGAGAAGAGGGGTGCGAGGCACCTGAGTTTTGAGGAGATGGTGCAGGAGGTGCCTGTGTGGGGGGTCGCATGCTGGGGCATGCTGCCTCCCAATGGAGCGGGGGCCCCATTCTTGATGGAGAAATTCAGGTCTGTGGCTTCTTTATGAGCTTCAAGTGCATGGCAAGCCCTTTGCCAATGAACTACTTTGTCAAATCCCATGGCAGGCGATAGTCAGTGCTGCCCTAGCCTCTGTTCTCGACTGGCGTAGGGCAAAGGCATCAGGTGGTGCAGTAGCAGTCTTAGCAGGTGGCTTGCTGAGCCACTCACCACTTACTGGCTCCCTCCCACTAGCATCCTGCAGCGCTGCTCGCTGCCAGCGTCTCCTGTTTTCCCTGGGAATGGTTTGGAGAAGGTTGTGTGCGTGTTTGCACACCCTCCTGTCTCCTGGGCGGTGGCCAGACTGATCCCAGAGCCCTGCTCAATCTCCAGCCCAGACCTTATGTCCTTTGGACTAGAATTCAGTGCAAACACCATCCAGACATGTGCATTACGGCCTAATCCTCCCTGGTGGCTGGTGAGGCTTGGTTAACCGTTAGTAGCCCTGCAGGATTTTTGCTTTGTTGTTTCCTCTCCTGCCAACATCTCTGTTCTGTGTGGGGGGGGAGAGAACTAAAGGAGAGGCTGTCGTTGAGCTTTCTGTGCAGGGTATTTTTTAGTCAGGGGAGGAATTTCTTCTACCTGCAGCCACCCCAGTGCTCTCTTGTGTTGCCTTCCAGATGTGGAATGTTAGAGGCAGTTGCTGCTCGCTTGCTGTCTCTCCCGCTCGATGTTGGTGCTTTATTTTCGTTAATCTGAAATAAAATCATCTACACTACAAATAAATATCTTGTGCTTTACATATGGGGAGAAATCACTCCCCCTTTACCTGTAATTTCCCCCCACCATCACCGTGGCTGGTGGTTCCTTTTTTACCGCAGTGTTGCCAGCTCTCTCGATAGTCTTAAAGATATTTCTTAAAGTTGCAGCTCCTGGTGGTAGAATGGGGTGTGTGTGTGGGGGGGTAGTGGTTATGTTTTGTTTTAATGAAAGTTACAAGCCCTCAGCTGCAGAGTAAAGCTGGAACATGTGACCAGAGAGCACCTCAAAGCGTTAGAATCCAGAAAGCTAATGATTAATGAATTAATAAAAACAACACAACATCTATTCTCTTAACAATCTCATGTTTTGGAGGGGTCGGTCGTACTGCCAGTATGCTAGATCAGGGGTTCTCAACCCTTTTCTTTCTGCCGCCCCCCAACATGCTATAAAAACTGCACGGCCCAGCTGTGCCACAACAACTGTTTTTCTGCATATAAAAGCCAGGGCTGGCTTTAGGGGAAGCAAGCAGGGCAATCGCACGGGGTCCCATGCCAATGGGGGCACGGCAAAGCTAAGCTGCTCAAGCTTTGGCTTCAGCGCCAGGTGGCAGGGCTCAGGGCAGCGGTAGGCTTTCTGCCCTGGGCCCCAATGCTTCTAATGCCAGCCCTATTCAGCGGACCCCCTGAAACCTGCTCATGGCCACCCGGGGCCCTCTGACCCCTGATTGAGAACTGCTGTACTAGACAGAGTCACTTCTGCTCCTGCACCTGGTGTTCTGGCCCCACAAGCCAGGGCTGGGCAGAAGAAGATTGCTAGACAATATCCCCCTGTATGCCCAGCCAGCTCTTCAGAGGGCCGTTCCTATCTCCCGCTGCTTGGCCACAGCGAACCCAGCCCACGGGTACAGCTCCCTCCAAAGTTTCTCCCTCTCTTTCCACCTGTGTGGACTCTTCCAGCAGGGCTCTGGCTGCAGCTGTTTGATATGCAGTCCTGGTTCTGTGCATTGCAGTCAGAGTGGCGGTGGGATGAGTCTGTCTCTTGTTGAGTATCAGCGTGCAGGATGGAGCAAATTCTGGAGTGAGCTGAAGGAAGGACAGTACTTGTGGCTAGAGGTAACCTGCAGTTGTGGGGTAGAAGGGGCGAGGGAAATCAGCTTGAGCCCTTTGTGATACATAGGGATGCTTGGAACGTGGTTTTACACTAGAAATTCAGCCCTCGTCAAATCCTGTTTTTCATGGGAAACTCCAGTAGAGGAGAGAGCTAGAAGTGTTTTGATGTTGGTGATACAAGGAAGCGAAAGCTAACTTGAGAGGAAGCAAATTGTACTCAGGTTGCGTAACACTTTGTAGATGTTTTTTCTCTCTTTCTGTCAACCCCTGTTAAACACAAAGGCCTTGTGAAAGAGTCAGGAGACAATTCTGCTGGATGTGGGAATCACTGGGGGAGATGAACTGGCCAGTGTTATGCAGGAGGTCAGACTAGATAATAAGGGTGCATTAAAATCGACAGAGGTAAAAGCTCTTTGAAAAAGATTTGACGCCCTAATCCTCCAGAGAAGGAGTGCAACCTCCCACTCCCTATTTCTGGGTCATCCAAAGCAACCTTCTTTTAAAACCAGGGAGACTTGAGAGTCTTGGTATTTCTAAGTGAGCCGGGAGGCAGGGAGGACTTTTGGGGAAAAGACCTTTTAGATGCCACCTTCATACATCAGAGTGAAGCAAACGGATCCTAATGCGTTCTCCTCTCTCACATCCCCTTGCCCAGTCACCATTAAGGCACTGGGAGTCCAGAGATGTGGGTTCTAATCTGCCCCAGTTTGCTACGTCCCCTCTTGGCACTGTCAAGTTTTCTGTGCCTCAGTTTCCCCATCTGAGGATAAGACCCAACTTACAGGGATGTATGTAACTCCGTTTATCGGGTGTCTGCAAAGCATGTTGAGATCCTCTGCTGGAAGAAACACAAGTTTTTCATGTAATGAAATCCCCACCACTGCTGCCTAGTTGCCAGTCTTCCTCTCTCCTGAGCTGTGCAGAACCATTCCTGTCGGTGCCAGGGGGTGAAGTGGTGAAAAATGCTCTGTTTGCAGGAAAATCAATCTTTGGTCCCTCCCTCCTTATTTGATTTGCAATGAAAAAGGCAGCTTCTTGCAGGTGGGAATCCTCCCTTGATGCACCTCCCAGCAAAGGGGGTGAAGTTCTACTGCATCTAGGGTGACCAGATAGCAAGTGTAAAAACTCAGGATGGGGGTGGGGGGTAATAGGAGCCTATATAAGAAAAAGCCTCCAAAATTAGGACTGTCCCTATAAAATCGGGACATCTGGTCACCCTAACTGCACCCCTCCCCCAAACCCCAAAGAGAGAGAGAGAGAGCATTTTGGTCTCCACGACTTCAGGGAAGCTGGAAGTGGGTGACTCTCTGCGGGTTCGGTGCAAGGGACTTCCGGTTACTTCTGCTAGGCCTGAGCAGGTAGGGGATCCGTGACTCGACCATGTGCCTCTGGGTTCTCCGCCATTGCCCCCAGGGCCCCATAACACAGGAGCTTTGGTGGTCTGGGCTCTGATCAGCCCTCCTGCTGCCTGATTGACTGTAATGTGTCTCTAACCCTTTATTTCCCCCTACAGCAGCCACTCAGGCAGGCGTTAATTGCAGGAGCTGCCAAGGCAGTAATTAGGGGATAATGAGACGGCTTTTGTGGGAGGCTGGCAACCCGTGCTCCATGTCGACAAACACCCTGTTTTGTTGCTAAACAGCCTGGTTCCTCCCCCTCTCACGTGGAGCCAGCCTCCCAGCTTGCTTCCTTCTGAGCTGGCGGTACCCGGGCTGTATCCTGCGCTGGCTTCCTCAGGGCTGCCCCTGCAGGAGGATTCCTCTTGATGCCAATTCTCTGCCCGACTCCAGGTGCTGCTACTGCTTTTAAATTTGGCAGGTCCCCAGCACTTTGGGTTGGCTCCCCCCTGTGGCTTTCCCTACTTCCCCATGTTTTCAAGGTAGCATGTAAACTTCAAGTGAGGCCGCTCTTCTGGAATAAGAGTTGTTCCTAGTTAGCGTAATCTGTGGACAAGAATAAGACAGGCCTAGTCCAGAATAGAGCGTCCACCCTGGGGGGATATTCAGGAATAACTCCATGTGTAGACGAGTGCCTTGCCAATGCCCCCTTCCTGTGGGTGTGTGAGGGCTCCGATAATACAGCAGGGGAAGTCAAAGAAGGGCCTAGGTAGATAGAAGGAAAAGTATGCTAATTCGAGTGGTTCTGCTGGAGCATTATCCAAAGAGGAGGCTGGGTTGGGAGCATCAGTTCTCGGAGAGCTGAGTCGGAGTGGAGCATGGAGCATTTTCATGGGAGAACCAGGCTGGATGAGCCCCTGCCCCAGTATCATTTCTCTGGGCTGCCCTTCACTGTCCTTGGCTATCCCAACTCAGGCCCTCTCTTCCTTTTTCCTTCTGTGGCTTCCCAGGAAAAGCAGGGACAGGAGCTGCTGCCAAACAGGAAGAGGCTCTTTGTTTCTCCTGCAGGGTCAGCACTCGCTTCCCTGGGCTAATCATGAATCGACAGTTCAGCAGCCGCAGCGCTGGCTGTGCAGAAAGAGCTCCTGGATCTCTTCCTGAGCCCTGCTTGAGCGCTAACAGCTGGGAGCCCCTCCAAGGGAAGGGAAGGTTGGTGCCTGTGCAGCCCAGATGAATCGAAGGCAGCGCAGAACTGCTGCCCTCTGTTCCCTCCCCCACGCTTAGGGACTGATCATGCAGGCTGCTGAGCACCCTCTCCAAGGTGACTTCACTGGCAGCTGACCGTGTCCTGCAGGCTCAGGGCAGTCAGCCTCAGGAACACGCTGGCTCTGGTGGCACACGCTGGTTCTTGCTAGCTGGGCCGGCTGTGAGAGTTGCTGCCTTGGATCGGGATGGATGATAAAAAGGTTTGAAGTCAGCCGCTGCAGGGAGTGTAGATGGCTAGGGACCCAGCCCTCAGTGTTACCGAGCTCCCTTTGGAAGGGACATCCAAGCATGGAGGAGTTGCAAAGCCAAGACGAGCTTGACAGCATCCATAGTCCTGCACTGGGAGGGGTGGGGGGAAAGCGGGTGACGCTGCCAGCACTGATATACCAGTTCCACTTGTTCTCCCCAGCCGGCAGCGGCCTGCTGCTGATTTTGGGACTGACTCTCTCGTCTGTTGTCCTCAGCACCACGCCGCATGTCCAGAAGAGCATTGTTCTGGCATGCTTTATCTGGGTGCTCGGGGGGGGAGGGAGGGCCAGCTATCTGGTACCATAGATGACTTGCCCACACATTCAGTCTGCAGCCCACTCACCCTCTGCTCGCCCTCATTGGAAGGGTAGTAGGGCATGCTGTTCTGGCTGTTTGCAAGAGGACCTTGGTGGGGGGTAGCCTGCTGGTTCCTGGGGCAACTGGTGCTCTGCTAGAGCAGGAAAAGGCAAGAGAGGGGCAAGAATGCTGATTGTGAATGGCGAGAGGGGGCAGAAAATCCCAGGCAGCTACAGAAAACGGATAGGAAACCCCACTCAATCTGGAATGTTCTCTGTGCAGATTGTCCCTCAGTCTCTTACTGGTCTGAACAACCCCCCTGCTGAGCTGCAAAAGGGGACACAGCATGTGGGGAGTCAGTGTGAGAAAATCTTAACCCAGGTGCCTCCTGACTTTCAGAGGTGAAAAAGTCTTATATAAGAGCAGGCAGGGACCCACCCCCTTTGGCTACGGAGCTGATGGCTGACAAGCGAAGGTCAGTCCCAGGGGCGGGCTGAGTGCTGGAGCCGGTGAGAGCTAATTACAGGGTACCACCAGTTTGCCTCTAAGGGCTTTCTTGGCTCTCCCAGTGCAGGTGCTGCTGGGGAGGGGCAGGCAGTGTGGTCTGAGCTCTCATCCCACAGCTCTTCTAAGCCTGTGCAGAAGCCACTGCAGGGCCTGTTGGATTGTACTTGTGGGCATGTGTCCTTGCACAACCAGATCAGACGCAGAGAGAGCGAGACATGCACGTATCAGGGCTGGTGTTAGTTGGGGAAGGTAGTGGAGGCAGTTGATTTTCCTGGGGTTACGTGGGGTGGCAGTAGCATTCAGCTGGGATCCCTTGCTCTGTGCCCCTCGCCATGTGCCGTCGGTTTCTCACTGCTGGGGTTCTGTGCTGTCTGCGCTCTCCGTTACAGGGGCACTGGAGCACAGGTGGAGGTGAAGGGAAGGGATGGCACAAGGGGGTCTGGAGACTTCTCTTCTTCCCCTCTCCCCATATTGCTGCCCATACTGGGCTTGAGACAGTCTTGCCTCATGGGCTGGGGAGAGATGGGTGATGCTCCCGGTGGCCTGGGAGGTGCCCAGCACACCTCTCCCATATCCTGGCAGTCATAGCAAGTGACCGTGGACTGCAGCAGACCAGGCGTCTCTGCACATACAGGGCCTGATCCAAAGTCATTGGGAATCTTTCCATTGACTTCACTTGTCTTTGGATCAGGCTCTGGGGACGGAGCAGTTAGGGGAAAAGGCAGCCCTGCATAATGAAGTGAAAATGTGCATAATCTGCCTGTCCTTGGGCTTTACTACACTGTCCCCCAGCTCTGGGTGAAGCCAGGAGAGCTGGACAGAAACCGCTAGCTGGGTTTTCATGGGATGCTTCCCCCCCCAAGGGTTAATTAAAAAAAAATGTTCTTTTATTAATGAATTAGAGATTTCTTTTGTGATTGTTCATCACCCAGAGCGTTTTGTCTGCAGGGGCGGCTCTGTCTTTTGCCGCCCCAAGCATGGCAGTCAGGCAGCCTTTGGCGGCGTTTCTGTGGGAGGTCCGCCAGTCACGCGGATTCGGTGGCAGTTCTGTGGGAGGTCCGCTGGTCCCGCGCCTTCACCTTACCCACTGCCAAATTACTGCCAAAGCCGTGGGACTGGCGGACCTCACGCAGAAACGCCACCGAAAGCAGCCTGACTGCCACCCTCACAGCGACCAGCAGCCCGCCCCCTATGGCTTGCTGCCCCAGGCACGCGTTTGCTGCGCTGGTGCCTGGAGCCGCCCCTGTTTGTCTGTCAACGTGCATGATCACTGCAGGGTAAAAACTTCAGGGTTAGAACAGGGTGTGGGGAGCCCAGGACTCCTGGGTCCTATTCTCAGCTCTGCCACTGACTCAGTGTCACCTTCATTAAGTCCATCTCCATGCCTCTATTTCCACTCCTGCAAAAAGGGGCTAATTCACAGGACCATTGGAGGACCTAAGTGATTGCTCGTTGTAAAAGGGTTTGAGGTCCCCAGATGAAGTGCCATGGTAGTGGTCTCTGTGCATCCCTCGGATTTCCCTTGAGATCCAGCAGTGCAGTGGGGACAGGGCTAGGGTTTGGTGGTGGGGAGCACATTGGAAAATAAATCCAACCTCCACGTAATCCCCTGCTGTGCGTAAGAAAGTGACAGATTAGCTCAATCGGCTTTAACTTGTCTTGACCTGTTCGGAGTCCAAGTCAGGGGCTGTGGGGAAAGGAGCCAGAGCCGTGAATTCCAAAGGAAGAATTTCTAGAGACCAGCGCTCCTATTCCTAGTCTCTGTTCTTTCTGGTTGCCCAGAGCATTTCTTGGGGTAGGAGGTCCTGTTGTCGAACGTGTTTGTCTTGGGGCCGAGGGGGCTGTGTGGGCACGTCTGACACTTCTTGCTCTAGCTTTTCTTTTGAAGTGAGGTCTCTGCCTTTCTCCACTCGTTAAGTTCAGAGCCCTCTGGTTGGTCTGTTCTCCATGGAATAACAGCCCCATGCACGAGGCCCAAGGCGCACACAAGCTGTTAACACTGCCCATTGTTTCATCCCTTGTTATGAGAAGGGGTAAATAACACTTTCTCCATAACTGTCATGATTTTATAGATCTCTGTCATATCCTCCAGAGTCATCTGTTTGCTAAAATGAACTGTCCATCTCTTTAATCTCTCCTCATATGGAAGCTCTTCCATAACCCAGTTATTTTTCTTGCCCATCTCTGTACCTTTTCCAATTCTTAGAGATGTTTTTTGAGAAGGGGTGAGCAGAACTGTATGCAGTATTCAAGGTGTGGGCATACTATGGATTTATATAGTGTCAATATGATATTTTCTGTTATCTGTCCCTTTCCTAATGGTTCCTAACGTTCTATTTGCTTTTCTGACTGCTGCTGCACATCGAGCAAGTGTGTTCAGACAACTATTCACGATGACTTCAAGATTTTTCTTGAGTAGAAACAGCTAATTTAGAACCCATCATTTTGTATGTATAGTTGGGATTATTTTTTCCAAAGTGCATTACTGTGTACTTGTCAGCATTGAATTTCATCTGCCATTTCGTCGCCCAGTCACCCACTTTTGTGAGATCCCTTTAACTATTCAGTCAGTTTTGGATTTAACTGTCATGAGTAATTTGGTATCATTTATAAATGTTGCCACCTTATTGTTTACTCCCTTTTCTAGATTATTTATGAATATGTTGAACATCAGGGGTCCCCATGCAGATCCTTGGGGCACCCCCCTATTTACCTCTTTCCATTCTGAAAACTGACAATTTATTCCTATCTTTCTTTTCCTATCTTTTATCTCCTATCAGTTACTCATCTATGACTGTTTCCTTCTTATCCCATGACTGCTTACTCTGGTTAAGAACCTTTGGTGTGGGACCTTGTCAAAGACATTCTCAAAGTTCAGCTTCACTATATCCACTGGATCATCCTTGTCCACGTGTTTGTTGACCCCCTCAAAGAATTCTAATAGATTGGTGAGGCATGATTTATCTTTACAAACGCCCTTACAAATTGTGTTAATCTATGTGTCTGAAAATTCTGTTCTTGACTGTAGTTTCAACCACTTTGCCTGGTACTGAAGTTAGGCTTACAGGCTTGGAATTGCCAGGATCACCTCTGGAGCCTTTTTAAAAAAAAAATCAACATTACATGAGCTCTCCTCCAATCATCTAGTACAGAGGCTGATTTAAGTGACAGGTTACACATCACAGTTAATAGTTCTGCAATTTCATATCTAAGTTTCTTCTGAAGTCTTGGGCGAAGACCATCAGGTTCTGGTGACTTATTACTGTTTAATTTATCAATTTGTTCTCAAACCACCTCTCCTGGCACCTCAGTCAGGGACAGTTCCTCCAATATGTCACCTAAAAAGAATGGCTTAGGTATGAAAATCTCCCTGCATTCTCACTGCATTCTCTGCAGTGAAGACTGATGCAAAACATTCATTTAGCTTTTCCACAGTGGCCTGGTCTTCCTCCTTTAGTGCTTTCAACATGCAGTGGCCTCAATGATTGTTTGGCAGGCTTCCTGCTTTTGATATTCCCTTGTGTCCTTATTTCAAGCACCTCTCCACCCTCAGTGCAACAAAGACAGCTCTGGAGAAGGTCTGTGGGGACCCAAGAAGCTAAGGGGTGTATGGGGGTCCGAGAGGGAGAGCAAGAGAGTGAATACCGTGGGTGACCCACAACAGTGACAGTTTGCCAAAGATGATGCAAGACCCACCGTGTGTACCTGGACACGAATAATGATAGGAGATAGCTGCATCGTGGATGATTATATTCTTGGCTCCGGCGCTGGCTGGCTCGCAGAATCTGAAAACTGGCAGGTTCCCCATTTCTGAATCTTCCGGTTACACCATGGGAATCTGGGGGCCAGATCGTCTGGCGTGAATTGGCACAGCTCCATTGAAATTGGTGGAGCTCTGATGATTGACGCCAGCTCTGGAGCTGGCCCATGGATTGCTTTCTTGCTCATTTCCCAGCTCCCTTTGTGATTCCGTATCAGGGCAAAGGGCCAGTTTCCCCTCTGCAGGCACAGCTGAGTGAAATTCAGATTGCTTTCTGGGGGGCTTATGTGGCTTTTATCCTATATTGGGTGGTGCTCGGGGTTTTGCTCTGATATGTGGGTTTGGTGCCTGATTCTCTCCTCCTTTGGCTAGCTTCTACCACCAATTTCCATGGCTCTGTCTCAGGAAGCCATGCTTAAGCCTTGTCTATGCTGGCGATTTGCCCCACTTACTGCCACTGGTGGCCAAACAGCCCAAATGTCTAGCGCAGGCAGGGTGAACTGGGGTTTGCAGTTTACGCTGGGTTTGAGCAGGGTGAAGCCTCACTGTTTCAGACTGCCCCGTACAGCAGTTTTGTGAGGCTGCCCCAAAGGTTCGGGCTGGTGTAAGGTGTGAATCGCTGAAATCCTCAGTGAAGGCAATGCCAGCAATATGATGGTGATAGCTTTTCTATCTGCGTGAGAGTGTTCCACTGGTGACCATGCTCCTCCCTCAGAAGTAGATAGAGTACACAAACTTGTTCTGGTCAGTGTTTCTCAGGCAATTAATTGAACTAAACAGATAGGAACTTCTCACTGATCAGCTCCTCATACGGAAGCCTGGTGCTTTGCCACATCGTCCTATGGGGCTTCATTGTGCTAGGCTCTGTATGTACTCAGAGTACGAGACTGTCCCGATCCCAAAGAGTGTACAATCTACATAGACGTGACAGACAAAGGAAGGAATATTCTTCCCATTTTAGATGCACTGTTGCCAACTCTCACAATTGTTGTTGCATGTTTTGTGATATTTGGGGTTTTTCTTCAAGCCCCAGCTCCTGGAGTCAGGTGATTAGGTGAGAAGCTCAGCTCTCATTTTATAGCACAGTAAGCATCTAGCCCTCATGCTAGTGGGAAGAGAATGGTGTGGAGAACAGTTTGGGAACACAACACAAGTGCACTCAGAAGGCAAATAAAAAGACCCTCCCCCTTAAATCTATAATTTAAAATCTCATGAGTGTTAAACCAATCTCATAATTTTGAGGCCCGACTGAGTTCTGAATGCTTGAGGTTGTCAGTGCTGTAGGTGGAGGACTGGAGTATGGAGGGACTGAGTGATAGGTCCAGGGTCACACAGGGAGGCTGCAGTACAGAATGGATTGAACCTAAATCTCCTGAATCCCAGTCAGTATCCAAAGCACAACCCTAATTTTCCTATCTATAGGTAGGGTGTAGTTTATAACCTGGCTTCCCGCTAGCTGGTTTTGTGAAGAGGATCCTCTGCACCAGCTATATTAGTGTAAATTAAGATAGCGTGCGGTGGTGGGTTCCGCCCTGCCTAAATCTACAGCTGTAGTGACCTTTATCTGGGTCTAATTGGAATTCCAGCTCTGCATGCCGTCTGCTCCCCATCTCGCCAGGGAGATCAGGCTTTCAAGAGCTGTGCGCAAATGCTGAGACCTCTGGGCTCCAGCACTCAGTTGCAATCTGAGTGATGAGTTCCTGGAGGGGGCGGAAAGAATTTATTTTGCTGTGGTTTGATGGGGCTGTAACTTTTTTTTTTTTTTTTTTTGAATCAGATGTCAGTGCTGACATTCTTCATCTCGCCCTCGTCCTAACGAAGTCCCTTGCTCCCTCGTAGCTGCAATCTATTATCAGTGTAACCTTGGCCACGTCCGCTGTAGCATGGGGGCTCGGTTAGGGTGATCAGTCATCTCTGTCCAGGGGCATGGTGGAGATTCTTAAGCTCCCATCTGTTCTCCTTTTGAGGGCAGTTTTCTACCTGAGGCTTGTGTCAGGAATGCAAGTAGAGTTTTCTCTTGTTCATTTCCAAGTAGGGTGACCATATTTCCCAAAGGGAAAATGAGACCCTGCTTGGGGTTCACCCGAGCCCTCTTCCCCGCATGGGGGGCAGGCAGAGTTTGGGCGAGCAGCAATGCACATACTGCATAGGGTGACCATATTTCCTGAAGGTTGGGGCTGGTGTTGCTGCTTGCACAAGCCCTGCTAGAGCCCTGCCTCCCCTCCTCCCCCACCCATGTCAGGCTGGCATCACTTCTCACCCCCCTCCCCCACATTCCTCTGCAGCCCCATCTCCATGCCAGGCCATGTTGCAAGGAGGGATGCCTTTAAATGTCCAGGGGAAAGGGATTCAGAGCCATTGACAGAGGGGGAAGCAGTATGAATGGGAGTGTTTTGGCAGCCAGCCCCATACTGTGGCTGTCAGTGCCCCGGTTGCCTTTCCAATTCTGCCTTTGAAAGCAGATCTCTTCTCCAGTTGAGGGGGTGCTGTGTCCAGCAGCCTATTCATGGCCGCGTACGGAAGCCACCACGGTGATGTACGTGACACCCGGATGCTGAATTTGGCTGGCTCAGCCTTCTGGAGCTGTCATGTTCTGCATGAGCCGCTCTTTCCTTTTGGGATGACTTTGAATTTCAATGGCATAATGATGAATATTTGTTTTCCTGTATCCCTTGGAGACCACAGCTGAGGTCAGGGCCTCTTTGCACCAAGCACTGTTCCTGCCTCAAATAGGCATGTCGTCAAAGAGAGTATTATCAGCCGTATCTCTCAGAGGGGGAACTGAGGCCCAGAGAGATGAAGTGACTGGCCCAAAGTCACACAAGCACTAAACTCAAATCCTCTGAGTCCCAGCACACTGTCTTAACCCCAACCCATCTTTCCGCAAACCTGTGAGCCTGACAGACTCGTGCCATCTGTATTTTATTACTTGGGTTCCACTCTGGGTGGAGCTCTGATGCTGGGACAGGGGCTCGCTGCACCACAAGCCACCTTTGACAGCGATTGCGCTGGGCAGTCACTCAGAAGGCAGTGCTCCCCCCAACCCGGGTGGCAGGCTGGCAGGGAGGAAGGTGTGCAGTGCCCTGACCCACTCGTTAGCCAGAACAGGTTGTAAGCGTCAATGGCATTGAGGTGAGGCTACCCAGGCTTATTCCTCCTGACAGCTCATCCTGTTTGATTAATCATCAGCTGGCTCATTGGCTGCAAGGAATCTCTAGCCTCCTCACCAGGGTGAGCTGCCTCTGTTCAGCACCGGCTCATGAGAGGAGCCCAGGCTGGGCTTTGAGTGGGCAGCCTGCAATCATTCCTTCCCTTCTCCTCCGTCCCAGAAGGACATTGTGCACTGGGCCTGGGGACTCTCGGTTGTGCTGCTGCTAAGGCTGACTTAGCCAAACAGCCTGGCATGTAAAATATTCTCTGCCTCTCACCCACAGCCGGATGGCACAACCCACGTGTTGTCTGTTAATGGCTCTCTGGGAATTGGTCACTGGAGGAGGGAGGTAATCGGGTTGCCCAGCTGCTTGGTGAGCAGTGTTGTCCAATGGTTGGAACGGGGGACTGGGAGGCAGGATTCCTGGGTTCTGTTCCTGCCGCATGGCCCGGAGAAAAGCTTGCCATCTTCGTTCCTCTGTGAAATGGGGAAAAAGAGAATAAGGCGAACCGACTGTGCAGGGATGTGGGTATGACAAGGTTTAATTTATGTTTTTAATGGCTTGCTCCTCCGATGGCAGGTGTGAAGTGCCAGGGCTGTTCTCCAGTGTCTGGCGAAGTTGAACTGAGATGTGCAATTAGCTTTTGCTGCAACTCATTTTTGTCTCTCTTACGCCCACGATCTTGGTGTTGTGAGTGTGTCCCCCCCACCCACTCTCACCATTTTGCATGTTTGATTTTGTTTTCATTTGGCTTTGGAAGAAGAATAAAAAACAAAACCTACGTAACTGGTGAAACTATTCCTGAGCAGATTTAGCCATCCTCTGAACTGACACAATGGGCTGTACTATCTAAAGGCTTGTCTACCCACACAAGTTGTAATGATATAATTAAAGCAGTACAATTTCACCCCCCCACCCAGGTGGACACAATTACAGCTTCAGGAGAGTTTGTCCCTCCTCCAATATGGGAATAAACTATCCTGGTTTAAGGGACCTTTTTGCTACTTCAGTTCTCGGAGGTTACACTGCTGCATCCTATCAGTAAAAAATCATACCCCTAACCAAAATAGTTCTACTGGTAAAACATCTCTGTTTAGATCAGGCCTTAGTAATTGTGTGTGTGTACACAACTGCCTCTTTGCCTTGCTCCAGCAAATACAACAGCCTGCTAGCAAACATGCCCGTTTAGCTTCATGTCTGAAGCCCTGTTGGGGCACTGAAATTGCCCTGCATTTTGCATGTATTTAGCCATGGTAAATTACAGTGGCACAGAACATAGCATTTACCCATAGCCAGGTCAGTGGGCAGGCATTAACATTTTTCTTTTCAAATGGCCCCCACTAGATGAAATCCCAAATCCAGGATCCAGATGGGACTTGTATTTAACATTGACACTTTTTTTTTGTTGTTTTTTACGGATGCTATCCAAGTCCCTACGGTGCCAGGACTTGGGGTGCTAGTAGAAATGTATCGTATTGAATTTCTCAGCTTTCCTAGTTTCATTCCATCACTTGTGTTTGTAGGCTTGTTTGTTTCAATCACATGTGTCGCAACCCAATAGCATGGGTCATGTTTGGAGATACTGTAATATTTTTTTTAAGCCCCTGGATGAAATTTGCTGGTGGTGCCTGACCGTTAATTAGGCAGATATGGTCACATGATTGCAGTACCCTTTCCTCCCCGAAATGAATTTACCTATATCTCCAGTGTGGGTCAGGAAGAGGGGTGGGAGCTAGACGGTCACATGCTCCTTTTATTCCAAAGTGCTCTATAAACTACATCTGTGCAGCACTGTTCAAATGTAGCCACTTCTGGGGTGGAAGACAGCAGCCAGAGGACAGGACAGAATAAGAGAGCAAAAGTGGAAGAAATATCCCATGCATTTGCCAGTTAGAGAGACTAATCTGCATATGCACATCAACTTCTTGTGTTCCCTGAGACCGTCCTTGGGGACTGGGGAGGGAGCTTGCAGAATATTCCCAGGTAGGTAGGTCTCTCTTCTTAGGAAGGACCAGAGGGAGGTGGAGCGGGGGAGCGGCCCTAAGAATGACTGGGTACAAGACTGACTTCTGAGCACCTTGCTCCCACGTCCCCGCCGTGGCTTCCATCTGCCCTGCCTTTGAGACACCCCTGCTGCCAGTTAACTCCCCCCTCCACCCCACTGTGTGGCTTGGACCTGTGATTCCCATGGTACCTTAGCGCAGATAGTTGAGTGAAAGAGCAGGCTAACAATTAACAATCCCAGCTGCCCCCTTCCCGCCCCCCCGGCAGAGGAGAGCAGGGGAGCGGCAGGACTCCTTGGCTGCATTGTTCTTAGGGTTTGGGTTCCCCCGCCTCCCCAGAAAGTGCCTTCCAGGAGCTGGGGGGCTTTTTTGAGATGCTGTAGCAATCCCTGCCAGATTCTGGAAGCGCAGAGTTGCCAGGGAGACCGTATGGGTGGCAGAGAAAGGTACCATACTGGCCTGTCAGCTCTGGAGAACAGCCTGCTGGGTCTTTCCTTAGGGCCCAGGTGGAATAACCTACTTTCTCGTGGCTGTTTGGCAACACCTGCCCAATACCGTCTGGCATTGCTGACAAGTCATTGCAAAAGAGAAGCCCAGGGCAGGACTGGAAGGGTGGGGGGGGGGCAGCAGGTTAAAACTGAGGTGCGTCAATAGAGACAGCTGTGTGGCCGGAGCTTACACAGCACTTACCTCCCTTGTACCTGGCTTTGGTGGTCCGTGTCCCTCGCTGCAGCTTCAGGCTCACATAGTGTCTTTGCAAGTGGGACACGGGCCCGTGTCAGGATTATTTGAAAGCCCCACACCAGTATTCTGAGATAAATGACCAGGACTTGAGAGCTCGGTTCCAGATGGGAATCCAGAGAGGGTACAACCTACGATCCAGTGGGACTGTGTCTCTTACCCCTTCCAGAGGCTGTACAGGGATCTGTCCCTTTGTTAGTGCTGTAGCCTGGTCTTTTCCTTGCAAACCCAATTTTAAATGTAAATGGTCAGAAAAGCCTGACCTGGTGGCCTGGATTAATTCAGAAGTGGGAGGAAAGTGTCAGTGAGCAGCTCCGTCATGTAATTAGCGTGGGTTAATTAAGGCAGGTTTTCTGGTTCACTCTTTCTGCTGAACAGCCGCGTGCATGCTGAACTCAGCACAGATCCCAGAATGCTTCCTCCGCTGAGTGCTCCAGGACGGCTGCCCGTCAAAGCTTTGCTCTCACCCCATCTCCTTTAGGAAACCAACCTATGGCTACAAATGGCTTTGTTCACTCTGTGCATGATGCAGCAATGGCTCAGATCCTTGGTGCGAATGGATCTTCTGCACCCCCACTCATCCCAGGGGACCGCGTCAGGGGAGGCTACTCTGCGCCATTTTGAACTGTAATAAGTGGCTATCGTAGTCATTCAAATCCAAGAGCAGGGACCTAACAAGCAGACGTGCTGCTGCCTAATCCAAGCCCATTATCCAAAGGGAAATGGTGGCCGTGCTAATGCTTTAACCTTCCAACGGAGGGTCTCCAAACATATTGGAAATGTTAATTAATCTTCACATCACACTGGGGATGGAAGCAAAGTTTATATCATTTTATTAGTAGAGAAACTGAGGCGGAGAGGAGCAGTCACTTGCCCAAGATCAGATAGTGAGTCAGTGACAAAGCAGAGAACAGAACTCTGGAGTGCTGGCTCCCAGCCCCCTTGCTCCAACCACTAGGTGATGCTTTCTTCCTGAATGTCTATAGAAAAAGCTCTTTATTCACAGCCAATCTTCCAAAATATATGAAAAGTGCCTTTGAATGTGAATCCAGGGGGTGGCTTATTGTGCAACGCAAGGTCATTCACTCCTTAAAACTGAACCCTTCATAGCAGAGCCGTTTTCTGGCATCTACGACCCTTTCACTCCCTGCAGTAGGTCAGTCCTCTGCTCCTGGTGCAGCTACGATAAAGGGCTGACTCTAGAAGATGTTGCTACTCTTTAATCGCCAGTGATTTTTCTTCTTCTGAGTGTCCTTGAGCAGAGAGATTAAAACCTCTGGCTTTGAGGGCCTTGCTTCTCTAGAAACAGGCCTGTGCTAGCCCTCCAGCCCTGCCGTTATCAGTATTTGTGACCAACTGGAGCCACTAGGAATGTTACTTATGCGGTTAAAGTTCAGTTGTTACCTGCACGTTACCTGGCTCTCTGCTCCACTGGGCTTAGGTCTGAGGCTTTGGAATCGGTTCATACTCAGGGCCACGTTTCCACCCTGTGTGTTGTGCATGTGGGGTCCTGAGCTGTGGTGTTAATGTCGCCTTCCTGTTTAGTTCAGAGCATCCCTACCCCAGAGAGACGGACACTTCTGCCCGCGGCTGCTAGACCTCAGCCTGGCTGAGCGCTGGAGTAGCTGGTGCTGGCCTGCTTTAGGAATTGCAGCTGTCAATTTCTCTGGCTCCCCCTCGGTGGCTCCAGGATGCTTGGCTGTTGGTCAGCCCCAGCATGAACCAGGGGTGCCTGCGATGCCCCCCATCGGGTGATTGGGATGCATGCTAACATCCTTGTTTGGTTTTTGGCTGGGGCAACAAAATGGGATTTTCTAGAGCAGACCAGGGCATTTAGCTGATTGATTGGGAGGTGACTGATTGATGCCTTCGGTTAGAATCAGATGTGTTGTGACCAGGGGCTAGGCTAAGCTTCCCCTACAAACTCTACCGATGCACCTCAGTCTTGCCCTGCAGCCCCCTGCTATTCCAGTCCCAGGCCTCTCGCAGCAAACAGCTGCAATTGTAACAGCTCCTGTGGTCTGGTGCTATGAACCAACTCCCCCTGGGAGCTGAGATCACCAAGTACCTTCCAAGCCAGGTGCAAATTCTCTGTCCTATACACTGGGCTGCAGGATCCAGGATTGCTCAGGAGGTTTCCCAATAGGTTGCAAAAGTGCAGGTGAGCAATTGATGGGAGTAACATCCTCCCCTCCCCTATCATGCACACTAGACTCCCTCTCTGTGTGCCCGGATCATCTAGGTGACACTGCGAGGAAGTGCTTCGTTCCTGAGCAGTCGGCTTAGCCTGATTCTCTAATTGTCTAATTGCTCTGCAGCAAGCGGCCAGGCTTCCTGTGGGGAGTGCAGAGGGTGGTGGCGGGGGCTGCAGGCAGATTATCGGTTGATGGACCTGAACCGACAGCTCAGTGGAACAAATAAGATCTAGGGTCAAAAAAAGACCTTCTGCTTGGCTCCCTTTGTCCACGGCCAGTGGCCACGCAACTAAGCCTTTTGCTGAAGGGTGCTGGGCTGACACCCTGGTGCTGGGGCCTTCTGATTATCTATAGGGAACAGACTGAGCCTAGGCAAGTGTTTGCTAGGCAACATAGAGATGTGCCCCCATCCTGACCTGGGTGGGAAGGAGCACTTCTGCCTCTTGACTGGTTCAGCCTTTGGCCTCTCTGCTGGCTTTGCAGACAAGGGGGAAGGGGCCAATAGGGATGTTGGTTTGGGGAGATGGGAACGCTCGCCTAGTGAGAAATGGGCTGAGAAGCTGCCAGTTCGTTTCACATAGGCCACCGGAGGGCCACACCGCATGCTGTGCAGCTGCTGGGCCTGAGCTGGGTTAGACTCTGGGGTGCAAAGCTCTGCCTTGTTAGCCATGGCCGGCTGGAGCAGCAGCAGGGGTACCGGAACCCCTGCCTCCCAGTCAGCTCCGGAGGGTGCAAAGCAGGATGCTCCCTGGCCATATCAGGCAGTCAGATGGTTGAATCCAGGGGGGATGGTGGATCTCTTCAGTGAACAGGCCCATTCTGTTACCAGGCGCCCAGCTCCTCACTGCTTAGGAGCAGCCACAGGGACCTCAAGGCTGTTGATGCCAGGAATGACCCTTCCTGGGTGCTTGGGGATCGCTGTTGGATTGGTTTACTAGCCTGATGCAGTCGCTGGGGCCTATCCTCCCTGAGATGCTCCCTGTGTATTCAGTGCTTCATCCGTTTAAAAACAGGTGGAGGAAACAGCCTGGAGGAGGGCGAGAGACTGGTTCATGTTGGATGTGGGTTTTTGAGGGTCTTCCTTTTAATATCTCAACAGACAGTGGACAAAGCACAGGGCTGGGCATTCGGAAGGAACCCTGGCAGCTGGAATCCAGGTTCTGCCACTGACCCTGGACCTGTCTCGTCTGTGTCTGTTTTCCCCATCAGGCAAAATAGGTGTGGTGGAGAGAGACCTGTCTGGGCTGGGCTTTGAACACACACAACAGCTGTATTATTTTTATTATTGTTTGTTTATGGAGATAACAATCAAAAATACCCATACTGAAAGCTCCAGGCACCCGAACAAGTAAACAAACGGCTGCACATGGTGACAGTCCCACCCCAAAAGACAATTGCATGAGACGCGTGAATCAACTCAGTCAACCGGTACATCAAACCAGCCCCCTCAGTTGGGAACAAAAACCTCAGCCTCATCCCCTGACCCGTTCCAGGAGAAGTGGTTTTTGCAGTGTGCCCATTGCCTGGTCTATTTCAAGCGATGTAATACCATTAATGGTGCAGTGAGGGTGGGAATGGAGCTGAGCAGGTAGCGGCAGAGTCCCTGGAGTCCGTGGGTTTAGATACAGGCGGTATCCCATTGCCCTGCTGGTTCCCCTCTATCCAGTGCTGCTTTTCTGAGCATCCACTGAGCAAACACTCCTTGATGCCGCACAGGGTGAATTATGTGGCAGAGAAAGGCAGCATTAGACAATGGAGCAGTCAGCCAGTGCCAAGTGCTGTGTAAATGCTCGCTGTTATGAAGGCAGGGCTGTGCCGCTCATCAAAGCTGCCACCTCTCATTCTCTTGCCAAACAGTAAGAGCCTCTGCTGGGCAGGGAGGTGAGAGTCTCTTCCTTGCAGTCCACAGGGGGCTAACTGTGCAATGTCCTTCTTTACATCATTCTGTGTGAGCGGGGAGAGTCTTTATGCCACTCCCCGCATGTGCCACATGCGGGCGATAAGGTGTAGTGACCACTCGGCTCCTGCCTGGCCTCTGTGATTTTGGTTTATTTGTCTCGTGGCAGCTAGAGGCTCCAACTGAGATCTGGAGCCCTTTGCGGTAGGTGCTGTCCGGACCCATCGCAGGAGACTGTTCCTGCCCCAAAGAGCTGATGCTCTAAATTGACAAGGCAGACAGGGCTGGGGGGAAAGGAAGGATCATTTTACAGATGGGGAGCTGAGGCACAAAGAGAAGTGACTTGCCCAAGGTTTCAAAATGAATCTGTTGGCAGAGCCAGGCTTTGAAGTCAGACCTTCTGAGTCCCCGTCCAGTGCCTGGCCCACAGGACCATTCTGCTTTTTTGTGTATAATTGATAAATTCCCTGGGGTGGAGACTGTGTGCCTCTAGGTGCCTGGCACAACCAGTTTCAGAGCCTGATCGGGGCCTTTGGGTGCTGCTGTAATAGAAATATTTAATAATTAGTCTCAAGCAAGGTGACAAATCCCTATGACAGGATTGTACTTATGACATAAAGGGCATTTCTCAACTGGGCTTCCTGCCTTTCCCTCTTTCTGTCTGGCAGAGAGAGGCCCTCAGACTTTTATGTTCCTGAGCTGAACTTAATGAGACCTCCCTGGTCTGGCTGCAAGGCTGAGGCAGCAGAAGAATTCTGCACCCCAACAAAGTCTTGTAGCCTGATAGCTGGTTGCACACACACTCTTCTGCATAGTCTAGGCACCTGGCCAATACGTATAGAGAAGTACATTGCTGTTCTCCTCTTTGCTGATGGACGGGGAGCTGACAGTGAGCTCTGGAGTAAGATGTCCCAAAAGAGGCTCCTTGTCCTCATGAGCCTGTGCATCACACCTATCCTCACCAGCCAAAGATGGCTGGTTGGAACTCGTGTGTGTGTGTGGTTTGACACTGCCAGGAGTGGTCCCTTGTGAGCAAACCGAGGCTCATCCCTTCTCTTCACCTGGGTTAGCCCTACTGATAGTGGCTGGTGGGGGATACTGGGGGAGGTTGGGGAGCTAGAGCTAGAGCAGAGGTCTGGTGGGGAAGTTGGAGAGCAGAGTTGCCATTACATCTGGGAAGTTCCGGCTAGACAAACTGGTGCAGCCAGGGCAGCGAGCCAGACCCCTCCATCAACACTCCCTTTCAATCCCTGCTGGCACTGGCTCCCTCAGCCTCCAGGGCCCATTAGCAATCTCCTCAGATGCACCTCTCTCATTTCCCCTGGGAACTTCCTCCCACGGGAGTCTGGCTGCCCACGCCCCTGTCCGGTTGGGGAGGAACTCTGGGGGCCGTGTTCAAACAGAAAGAGCGAGATGTTCCCAGCCCAAAGGTCACAGGCCGCTTCCCCACCCTACATGTGCACGCCCCCGCCCCCGCGAAAGCCAGGGGAAGGGTTGTTGGCTGAATCCCAGCCCCTTAAATGGCATTCATCAGTATGTAGCTCCGGCAAAGCTGTAAATAGCAGTTTTTATGTGTCTGCCCTCCAAGCAATGACATGATGTGCTTCTGGGACCCTGGGAAAAAAGGCTATAAAGAGTCTTGCAAAGGGGGTCACCCCATTTTACAGGTGGGGAAAGCAAGGGACAATGAGGCAGTTGCTCTGTGGGGAATCAAGCCCATTTCTCCTGACTCCTGTGCTCTAACCATTAGACTGCATATTCTCTCCCCAGCATGTTTTCTTCCCAGATAGTAGCAGCAGTCTAGGACTTGGACCTAGATGCTGCCTGGTTTTAATCCCAACTCTGCTGCTGATGTGCTGTGTGACCTTGGGCAAGGCCTTTCTGTGCCTCTGTTTCCCCAGTAGGGATGATAATACTCACCTACCTGACAGTGTGAAGTAGAATTAGCTAAAGCCTGCACAGTGCTTTGAAACTACGTTTAATGTGTTTTACACGAACAGGGCCCATTCCTGTTGTGTTACACAGGTATAAATCTGGAGTAACACCTGGAGAGGAGGCCCGGGTCAATGAAGCCTGTTGGAATTGCTTGGGGTTTACGTTCAGGTGAGCAGATGTTACAGTATTAGGGGTTTTGACTTATATAGGAGGCTGTTACCCTCCAGTCCTGATTTTTCACACTTGCTATTTGGTCACCCTAATTTATGTTGGTGTAATAGAGAGCAGCCCATGGCTCCCATGTGGCCTCCCCAGGCATGGACCTAAACGAGCACCTCAGTCTCCCCTCAGCAATCCTGTACCGTACACATTTGAATACCAGCTATGCATGGATGTTTGAACACACACACGGGCATGTGTGCGGACACATGGATTATGCAGCCCGCGGGGATGGCTGCCCTGGAACAAAAATCTCTTGCCTTCATTAGCCTGCATTCCGGTGGGAACCAGGAGCCGTAAATCTGCCGGTGGGTGATGCGAGGTGGGAGGCTCCCTCACACCTGGCCTTCCTGGGGCTGACTGTCTCCCCAGGCGAGAGGCAGGGAACCCCGCACCTGCTGCTGAGCAGGCACTCAAGAGAGCTCAAGCTGTGGCTGGCTGGGTGAGCATCCCAAGCCAATGGTCCCCAGACACTTCCTGTGTTCCTGTGACAGCCCAGTCACTGCTACTGGAGAGCTCCTTGCACACAGACGCTGCAGCCCTGGATTGACTGGGGACCCTGCACTGGTATGGACTCCATCAAGAACATGTGTTCCGTCAAAGGGATGAGAGCTGGGGGGAGGGTTGGCTGAAATGTGACCCTATTTGGCGGGTTCCTTGTGTCCCAGTCCCATCTCCCTCTTCAGAAGCTTCCAGGCAGTTTTCCTCTGTTTCTCCTTTTAACCACAACTTTACAAATTGCTATTCAGGGCAGGGGATGGCAGAATCCCCAGAGCCCAGTGCTGAGAGTTCAGTTTATTTATAGCCTGGGATAGGCACTTAGAGGCTACCTTGTTTTTTTTTTCCCATCCCCCGCCAGTTCGAGAGGATGGGGCTGCCTCATACCCGGGACGAGGGTGCCAAACTCATGGCTTCTGCGTTGCTAGTTCATGCCAGCTTAGCCTTCCTGTGCCAGTCATTAGAGGCCACCCATGTGCAGGCAGAGAAGCCCGGAATTGCTCTGCTCAAGTGGGGAGACCTGATGACTGGCACAGCAGCATTGCAGCGCCTGGCCAGAACTAGCAGTGAGCCGAAGGACCAGTGGTGCCCAGGACCTTGTGGTGCCCAGGACATTGCAAGGCTGGAGTTCTTGGCCATCCTGAAGTCGCAGTCAAATCGCAAGGCCTTTCTCTCTGGTATTTCTGCTACTGGGGGAAAGGCATTGTCCTAAGATTCAGTGTACATTTTGTCACTGTTGAGCCCTCTGGTTCAGTGGCCCACATGGCAGGGATGGTGGGAGCTCTAGTGCAGACAGGGCACCTGCAGCAGCCAGGGGATTGTGATAGAGCTAGGCCAATTCACACCTGCTGAGGGTATGGCCCGTAGTTTAGCATAGGCACAGCCTGTGGTGGGAGGGCTGCCAGAGAGGGGAATGCTGGTTTGCGGCTGACTGGCAGGCAGCAGGAGCATGTGTAATAAACAGAGGAGTGATTTGTTTAAGAACCTGCCAGTGGTTGCTAGGGAACCCGATGCCTTTTCTTCTTGCTCGGCACCCGGGTGGCCCTGCTGCTCTGGCAGTTGTGTGTGTGTGAGCCTGGGACTGGAATAGCAAGGGGACTGCGGGGCAGGGTTGAGGGGCATGAGCAGACTGTGCCAAGTACCTGCCTTCCCAATGTCAAACCCTAGTGTAGACAGGGCAAGTAATACTAACGCCTGTTAGCTGGCTGTGATGATCCCTAGGGAGGAAGCCTAGACTTCAGTGTGACCATTTTAGCCCCTGCCAGAGTCTACACGGGAGGGTTAGCATGGGTTGGCTAACACCCCCCAATGCCACACCTTTGAATCTCCATCAAGACATGTCTCTAATCTAGACAGACCATGTATCTGGCTCGTTACCACAACACAGTGTCCCTCTCTCTGATCCAGCCCGGTCCCAGCGTGCACATGTTGACTTGGCTCCATCACGAGTACTCTTTGTCAAACACTGTCCCTCTCCCTCTGTGACATTCTCTAACCAAAGCCCCTTCGGTCTCTCTCCCCCATCTCTTGTACTGTGCTCTCTGTTTCTCCTATGTGGGCCCAGGGCCCTGCTTGGCTGAGGCTGCCTCTGTCCCAACATGCCATGGTATTTGCCTGCAGGCTGCCCCGAATGCCAGGCCTTGCCAAGCCGTCCCTACATCCTTACTGTCTCGACTGGTCTGATTCTGGTGCTCGTCGTAGCCCAGAGCAGAATGGCAGAGCTGCGCCCTCATGCCTATGGGATGGGGGGGTCACAGAATCCTAGCATTTAAGGCCAGACAGGACCCCCAGATCATCCAGTCTGGCCTCCTGTGTACATCACTAGCCACCAGCACCTGCATGCTAAACCCAGCAACCAAAACGGAGCCAAGTAGTACAGCCTGCAGGAGCATAGTCTGTGATGTGCCACAGGCAGAGAATAAGAGGGACCAAGGGACACCAATGCCTGAGGCCCCTGCAATGTAGTTCAGCCCTTAGGCTGTCAATCAGATGAGCATGCCACTAATACTCGAGTCCCCATCGCAGCCGTCACTGCGGCCCAGTAGAGACTGGGATTGTCAGTCATTTTAACACAGTCCTTGGTGCACGTGAGGCAGAGGGGTACAGAGAGAGGGGTGCAGGGCCTGGGGCAGAGAGGAGAGGAGACAAGTAACAGCAGAGAGGAGACGGCATTGAAGAGGGGAGGATGAGGGAGGGAGTGTCTTTTGGGTAAGGATTAAGGGATCTGGTGCCTTTTGGGGAGGGGAGTTCTCCTTCCTCTGCAGCATCAGCTCTTGGTGATTCTTGGAGGTGAGATACCTGAGTGGGTTTGCTGGGTGGCAAATCGTAGGCTGGAGAGGAGAGGCCATGGATGGCTGGGGCTGGTGTTTTTGGTCATCTCTCTTGCTCACGGTCCATCTGTGCACGATGAGCTTGGCCTGCTGCACTCTGCATGCCCCTGCTCCCACATCCAGCGTGTTAATTTTCCCCAACACGGTGTATCCTTTCAGGTCGGCTGAACAGCAATCATGAGCTGTTCTGGGTTTTGTAAGTCTAATGCTGCCATGTTTTCCATTCCTCCCCCCGAGGTGCACTTTGCGCTCTCTTCCTGTCAAGGAGAATCGGCTGCCAGCTTGTATGAGACAAATTGTTTGCTTTGGTGTTTTCTGAATCAAATAGATTGTCCTATTTGGAAACAACAAGCAACTGCTGGAGTGTGAATGTAATGAATTCTTTAAAGTGCATCCAAGTGAGGGATTGACAGTGGGAGCTGGAGTCAGGTGTAGAGCAAACAGGTGCTGTGCAAGCTTTCTTGACTCACCTCTGCCAGTGCTTCTCCATCCTAACCTGCAGCCTCCTCTTATTCCAAACATACCTATCCCCAGCTCCGCCAACACACCTTCATACTGACACACAGCAACCCTCCCGATCCCAGTTCTGGGCTCTGCCAATGCCCCTCAATCCTAATGTGCTGCTCTCCCTGGCATCCCACTCCTCCTGGTCCTCTCCTGAGCCGGGACCAGGTGGGGAAGGCCTAGTGGTTAAAGCATGGGACTTGCAGTCAGGAGATCTGCATTCCAGCTCTGATACTGATAAACTTTGGGGCCCTGGGTGAGTCAGCTAACGCATGCACTCCTTGTGTGTAAATGGTGATGACGACACAGCCCTGCCTCCCTGGGGAGGCTGTGAGGCTAAATCCATTCATACGGGCAGGGCGCTTGAAGGCTTTTGGATGGAAGGGGCTATGTGCAGAAAGGTCCGGCGCGGCTGTTTGTTCAGTATGTGTAACACAAAGCACCAGTTCAGCATGGAACTAGACTGGACCCTACCGTGCTCCTTGCGTGGCCGAGCCAGATTCCAGCCGGCGTCTCTACCAGGGAAAGGCGAGTGCACTAACTCTGTTAGCCACCGCTTTCCTCCCTCAGCCCTTTGCCAGCCCTGGGAATGGCTTGTTTTGTGTCCGGGCGAGGAGAGCTGTCTTCCGCAACCCCCTGGGATGTTGCCATGTCGTGCTGTTGATATCGGACGTGTCCCGATATGCAGCTTGGGAGGTAGCCAGTAGGTGCTCGTTTGCGTGGCAAGGACGTGTCACTCCAACATGCTCACCAGAGCGGCAAGCAACAATTTGGAATGAAATCCAGGGGACAAATGGGACTGGAGGCCTGTTTATGTGTGGGGCAAAGACCTTGATTTCCTCTCTCACACATCAAAACCAAAAGGCAACTTCCATGTGTGGAACAGGGTGTGTGAGAGGAGAGACTCTGGACCATGAATCAGTTTAAATCCTTCTCATCTCCCTGTCCAGACTCTGCTTAAATAATGAGTAACATAATTTAAACGGCTTTAAACCCCCCTTGAGTCTCCTTGGAATCCCACTCCTGGAGGTCGAGACCTTGCATGCCAACTCTCGGCCTTGAGGAAACTTTTGCAGACAAGTTAACTTCCTTAGATCCCTTTTAGGAGGGGGGCTTGATAGCGTGTAGCCTGCCGGGCCCTTATCTTATCCCTCCTAATGCCTGCATTATCGCCGGGCATTCCTGCCCGAGGCTTTGGGAGATAGGGGCCGCTTTGGGTTCGCTGTAGGGATTCCACTTCGTGTTTACCGTCTGGGCCCCGACTCGCCACATCTGGATGTTGCGCCATGAGCACTGTCGCGTCACGGATGCAGCCCTTCTGCATTGCACAGCACATTCAGGACGTTTCGTCTGGCAGTCGCACCGGGGCGAGGGGATCAGCTCCACTCTAGTGCTGTCCCACTCCAGCACTCTCTCATGTACCTGGTACTGTACCTCCTGTAACAAGCATTGATCAGAAGTCTGCAGCTGCGTTCTGCTACAGCAGGGGAAATAGGTAATGGCCTGCAATCCTCATTCCAGCTACAGCTTTCTTAATGTCCCCAGCATCTAGGCATCGGGGTGGAGGTGGCTGATTCAAAACTGACGAGGTCCCACAGCAAATGAGTGGCAGCCTTGTAAACCAGGCCCAGATCTCCCTTGAAGCTGACCTGATTCTGCCTGACCAGATACTAACCATCTGAACACTCCTCGTATCCCTCGATCAGCCAATCTCTTCCCATTCCAGTCAGTGATAACCTTCCATGCTTGTTCTCGCTTTGGCTTCTATTCCTGGTCTGCAGCCCCCCCCCCTGCCAGTCTTGGGTCCCTGGACAAGCATGGTCAAAGCATCTGTAGGCTGATGTGCAGCATCTCCTGCCACTCCAGTTTGGATACGCCTGTTCCTGCCAGACTATACCAAGACTATTGCTGTTGCAGACCTATGATCAGCTGGGGTCATGATCAGCTGCAATGAAAATACCTGACGCTTGAGGCAGTCTGGTCTGTTCCATGCTTGATGCAATCCAGTCCCCTCCAAGGGCAAATCTGCTCTCTCAAGGTATTTTTACAAGCCCCAGAAATAAGCCCCCGGCAGCAGGGATAACTTAGCAGCATTTGGGGACACCAACTAAGGCAGAGAAATCCTCCCAATCTCCTTCCAATTTGGCAGAATTTTAGTAAAGACTTTCTGGATAAAGGGGGCCAATGTGGGGGGAGGGAAGTTTAACCTTTGACAGGGTGAGGTAAATTTTATCCAACTGCAATAGTGACTGCCTGCTGCCCTCAAAGCGACCAGCTCGGAGGTGAGCTCTAGAATGAATGTATATCAGTCCATATGGATGTAGTGTCCCCACAACCTACCGGCCTCTCCCCTTAAAGGAATGGCTGGGAAGGGGACAGACTGTGCAGTAGGCCAAGCTCTTTGGTGTGGCAAGGTGGAGTTTTCCAGCTGATGCAGTTAATTAAGGATTAGCGTGTCTTTTTTCCTTTGCGAGACATTAGCTGTAATCGAGCTGAGTAACCAGCCAGGTGGCTTGGGGGAGTCCTATGAACGTCTCGGATGGGTGAGTGCTCCCCAGACAGCTCAGGCCAGTCAAACAGGGTGCTCCTCAGCCCAGCGTTGGCTTCTGTTGCTCATAAGCAACGTTGCAGTTGTGTTTATTGTGTGTGTCACAATAGCTCCCAGGAGGCCTACCTCACTTCACTACACACTGCACAGACACATAGCAAGAGAGAGAGACTCACTGCAGAGCTGACTGATTGAAGTAGAGAAAACCAAGGGGGTATAATCACCCCCCATTTCAGAGATGGAGACCTGAGGTCTGGAGAGAGAATGAACCTAGATCCTCTGTCCAGTGCTCCCTAATTTGAACTGTCAAATGAAATACACTAGCCACAGCCCAGTGTTCGCTGTTCTGCCTAGGAGCCCAGGTATGCAGCTGTTCCAGCTGTGGAGCGTAGGTGAATGCAGCATTTTGAAAACAGGGGAGGTGCCCGTCAAAGTCAGTAGGTTTCCTAAGTGTGCTAAGAGGCCAGGCCAGGTGAACTCCTGATGAAACGAGCCTCCCTTGTGAGTGTCTTGGTTTTGCTCAATTGGTTTCTTTTAGCGGAAGTGAGTGAGGATCGTTATGACATTGGCATGAGGAAATCTGGCAGGGTGTCTTGGTTGACAGCATTAGCCGTATCCCGACTCTCTACTTTGGGTATCAAAATGCCTTTGTTTATCTTGCTTAGTTCTCTCTGTGGTCACCGAACAGCTCTGGGTCATATGATGGCACATCAGCAGTATAGCTAGAGCCTATTAGTTGATGGAACAAAGCGACAGCTACCAGGAAAAGGCTGCTGGGGGGAAACTAAGCCAGCTCTCAGCTGTGAGTGGTGTTGGTGCTGGAAAGCAATGGACAGTGAATTCTGCTTCTCCATCATGGCCAGCGGGAGCCCCTCTAATGCCAGTGGAGCAATAGGGCCAAGTGATGAAGGGACTCAGAGAGCTGAGTTTAGATCCTGGCTCTGCTGCTGGGTAACCTTGGGCAAGTCACTTCACCTCCTTGTGGCCCAAGTTTCGCATGCATCAAACAGGGATAATGATACTGACCAGCTTTGGGATCTATGGGTGAAAAGTGCTACCTGAGAGCTAGGCAATATTATTGTGATGTCTCCAGCCTAGTGTAGTTTGGCTAGTTGGGATCAGCGTCCATTCCAAAGCTCTGGCACCTGCCACTCTTGGAGATGCAGGTTTGGCTCTGAAATCCTGTTTCATTTGGTTGGTGCGTTTAACGTGCTCATGGACTTTCCAGACTCAAAGGTTCTTGGAAGCTCCTTTTAAGAGAGTGATCACAGCAGTACCATCTGGACCCAATAAATAATCTCAGAAAGAACAATGTAGCACAGGGCTGAATTCCAATCCTGCTGACCTCAAGGCCATTGATTTTGATGGCTGTAGAAATCAGAGCTGGAAAAGTCCTGCTAGTAGGTCAGGTAGTTCTGTTCTTCTTCTGACAGGATAGTTCCCTCCAGCAACAAAGCCCGTGGTGAATCTTTGTTTTTGGAAAGGCTGGATTACTGTAAAACCCCATCTGATACCGGCCCCAGAGTGGGGAACAAGCTGAATCTGCTGTTGGGCTGAAAATCCATGTCAGATGAGTTCAGTGGCGCTTCGAAATGGCACATGGTTTAACCTGATGCCGCGCGGTGTATCTGGGCCAGCTGCTGTGTAGTTTGCAGACTGAAGATCCTGTGTTAGAAAGAGGCACTACGATGTGTATAGATTATCCGGGAGCTCTAATTCAAGTCTGAGAGTGAAGGCCAAGCTCACAAGCGCTTTGTGAGTGACTTCATTTGGAGTCCTGTCTTGCAGTGGGCTCGCCCGGTCAGGCTCTGAAATGGCAATAAGACAACATGCCTGTAGTAATGTAATATTAGTACATATAAATGCATACAGTGTATCGTACAGTATAGATACTATTGCATTGCCTGAGAGAGGCAGCTCCATCCAGCAGCTGGAACACTGGACTGGGAGTCGGAAGACCTGTATTTTATTCCCAGCTCTGCCACTGACCTCGTGTGACCTTGGGCAAGTCACTTCTGCTTTTTGCAGCTCAGTTTCCTCACCTGTAAAATGGTGGCGATGATACCGACTTTCCTTTCTAATGTGCTTTGGGATCTCTGGATGGAAAGCCATGTGGAAGAACTTAGAGTGAAATTCTGGCCCTGTGGAGATCAATGACACAGATCCTCTGCTCAATTTCATAGGGCCAGGATTTCACCCTTAGCAGCAGGCCATTTAAAAAAAACAAAAACTCACTGTGCCTCAGTTAGCCCCTCTGGAAAATGGGGGTGGTGATGCCATCACATAACGGCCTTGCATGGGTGAGTTAGATAATGTTTGTTCCGGACTTCAATGCTCTCATGTGATGGAAGTGCCAGGTAGTGGTGTTGATTGTAGTAAACATGACAGCTGTGCAGGAATGTATTGAAGCAAATGCACTAGCTGCTGTTCCTTAAAACAGGACCCCGGAGACCTGGGTTCTGTTTGCAGCCCTGCCATAGGGTGACCACGGCCAAGTCACTTCTGTGCCTCAGGTCTCCTGTCTGTGAAATGGGGGTGGTGATCTTGCCCTCCTTTGCAAACCACTTTGCAATCAAGAGCAGGATGTTTCTATCCTGGCAGCGTGGTGAGGATGCTGCCACACCCCCTGGCTTGAAGTGGTTTCCATCATATGCACGGTTTACAGTTTGGTTCAATGGCTCTCAGCATCCCCATTGTACAAATGGTTCTGGCCCCCGTGCCTGGCAGGCTGTGGAATCAGAGCTGTTCCCCAGGGGATAGAAAAACAGATCGGTTCCCTCAACGGAGTTGGAGAAAACTGATGCTGGGTTTTGATTTTGTTCTGTGAGCAGTTTTTCTTCCAGAACTGATCCTGAGACGACACGGGGGCTGATTGCTTTTTTTTGACAGGTCTCTCTCTCTCTGCCCCGCCTCCCTTTGAATTTCATTGAGCGCCTGTTTTCCAGTGGTGCAGCTAGAGGGCTGCCTAATGTTACCAAGGAAGCGTGCAGGGGTGGCGTGAGAGCAGAATGAATGGGTGTGTGTGTGTTTATATATGACTGAGCCAACCTGCAGTTTCAGATTTCAAACCTCGCTTATCAGCCTTCCAGCCCCTCCAGCATTGGGACGGTGCTTTCTCACAGACAGCCCTGCCAGGACCAGGAGAGACGCTGTTGCCACTTCTTTCCCTTCCCTTTCCCCCCCTTTCCCCTTCTACCGGGCGCCTCCCTTGCTTTCCTGGCTCTGCCTCCAGTCCCTCCACATTGGAGCCACAGGTTGGATTTTTAGCCCTCTTGTTCCTTGGCATCGGTGGACGTGGCAGCCTTTGGAGTAGAGGTAAATCTGGGTGTCCGGTTCCCAGGGCTGCCCTGACTTTGCAGCAGGGTATGGGGGTGACAGGGAAGGTCCTGGGGATCAATCTAGCACAAAGAGAATCTGCTGTCAGACAGAAGCGTGGGGAAATATTTTCCTAGGTGTTTGTAAAGGGCAGCGGTGCTGGAACAGTTTGTATAGTCCGGTGGCTGAGAGCCCTTGAACCAAACTGTAAACCCTGGATATGATGGAAACCGCTTCAAGTCAGGGGGTGCAGCAGCCCCTTGGTTCCAGCACCTATGGCAAAGGGTGGTGAAAAGACCGTTACATGGTTCCAGCGCAGTCTGCTGCGGGGCCGGGGTTCGGAAAGGATGTCTGGGATTCCCCCTTGAAAGATGGCTGCAAGAGAGCCTTTCCCAGCCTGTAGAGTTTCCTCCAGATTTTGAACATGCCAAAGTTTGTGGACCCAGGATTTTTTGATTGGTCCAGGGTATAGATCGGAGGCTGTTTACCAAATTCAGAGTTGTGTTCAGAAATGGGGGGCGGGAGGGGGAAAGAGGGAGAGACAGGCTGTTTTATCTCACACCCCCTTTCTGCTGCCTCAGTGTCTGAGTTACACTGACTGCTACAAGACTTTACTACTTAGGCTGGTGTTTGGACCAACTTACACCTGACTTGCAATGTGCCCTACTGTTTGTTGGACTTAGGTAAAGCCCCATGCACTTCTATCTAAAGTCTGTGCTCTGTGGAGTTTATATCTGGCTCCAAAGGGTTGAACCACTTGGTAGTGGGACTGAGATAAATGAAAGGTGTAGGTAGCGCCTAATAAGGCGTCTCTGCAAGAATGAGTAGAGTTATGTGCTATAGGGCGGGAGGTGAACATATGTATGCATCAAGCATTAACCTTAGACTGACTGAGATGTGTTGAGCAGAAATCGGTTCCTGTCTCTGCTCCAGAGTGTTCAATGGCTTATGGCACAGGAAGGGTCAATTTCTCTAGGGTAATTGACCATGCCGTGGGGGCCGGCGGCTGGGCTGTGGGTAAATCATGCTGTAGGGGCTGCGGGCAGATTGTGGTTTGTGAAGGGCTGCTGGCTTGCTCTGAAACGTGTTCTACTATCCTAGCCTGGTGAGCAAAGTCAGTCAATACATCCAGAGATAAAAGGCTGAGATCTCTTGGAAGAGCTGTTCAAGTCGGGCTTTGGTATAGGAAAGAAATCCTTTTATTACTCTTTGTAAAGTCTTTTCTGTGCCTGGCAAAGGAGGAAGTGGGTGTGTCCTCGGACAGACGCACACATGTACATCTTATCAAGCCATTTTGAGCTGTCAGACTGTCCAGTCGACTGCCTTTTGAACTGACACTGTGGGACAAGATAGGCTCTGGAGGCCGCATATCTGCAGCCACGGGAGGGGCAACCCCAGGGCACAGTCCCCAGCCTCACTGCTTGAAGCAGCCTGGTGTTCCCTCTGCTAGCCCTTACTTTATTATGTGGCTAGCTGGTCACCTCCAACCATCTGGTTAGAATGGTTTCCCCCATACAGCCAGGAGCTCTTCCCAATCCATTTGATAGCTCCTCCTTTTCTCCAGCTGGTCTTATATAAAGCAGCAGGATGCTGGGCTTTGCAAGCAAATCTAGTGGCTGCACCTTGTAAACATTAAACAGTACTCCCAGCCCATGCTGGCGTTCAGTACTCTCGCCTCCATTTTACAGGCTAGTAAAACTGAAGTGCAGAGGAGGGAAGTGACTTGCCCGAGGCATTGTGCCAAGTCTGTGTTGGAACTGGACTAGAACTCTGTTGTTCCTAGGCCCTGGTGTTGGCCTGCTTTAATATATGATTAGTCTTGCGGTAGCCTCTAGGAGCTAGTGTAGTGAATGCTTACGGGAAGAGGGTAGGTTTAGAAGAGAAAATAAAAAAAGAGCAAGTAAAAAATCACTTAGAAAAGTTAGATGCCTGCAAGTCACCAGGGCCTGATGGAATGCATCCTAGAATACTCAAGGAGTTAATAGAAGAGGTATCTGAACCTCTAGCTATTATCTTTGGGAAATCATGGGAGATGGGGGAGATTCCAGAAGACTGGAAGGGGGCAAATATAGTGCCCATCTATAAAAAGGGAAATAAAAACAACCCAGGAAACTACAGACCAGTTAGTTTAACTTCTGTGCCAGGGAAGATAATGGAGCAGGTAATCAAAGAAATCATCTGCAAACACTTGGAAGGTGGTAAGGTGATAGGGAATAGCCAGCATGGATTTGTAAAGAACAAATCGTGTCAAACTAATCTGATAGCGTTCTTTGATAGGATAACGAGCCTTGTGGATAAGGGAGAAGCGGTGGATGTGATATACCTAGACTTTAGTAAGGCATTTGATACAGTCTCGCATGATATTCTTATAGATAAACTAGGAAAGTACAATTTAGATGGGGCTACTATAAGGTGGGTGCATAACTGGCTGGATAACCGTACTCAGAGAGTAGTTGTTAATGGCTCCCAATCCTGCTGGAAAGGTATAACAAGTGGGGTTCCGCAGGGGTCTGTTTTGGGACCGGCTCTGTTCAATATCTTCATCAACGATTTAGATGTTGGCATAGAAAGTACGCTTATTAAGTTTGCGGACGATACCAAACTGGGAGGGATTGCAACTGCTTTGGAGGACAGGGTCAAAATTCAAAATGATCTGGACAAATTGGAGAAATGGTCTGAGGTAAACAGGATGAAGTTCAATAAAGATAAATTCAAAGTGCTCCTCCTAGGAGGGAACAATCAGTTTCACACATACAGAATGGGAAGAGACTGTCTAGGAAGGAGTATGGCAGAAAGAGATCTAGGGGTCATAGTAGACCACAAGCTTAATATGAGTCAACAGTGTGATACTGTTGCAAAAAAAGCAAACGTGATTCTGGGATGCATTAACAGGTGTGTTGTAAACAAGACACGAGAAGTCATTCTTCCGCTTTACTCTGCGCTGGTTAGGCCTCAACTGGAGTATTGTGTCCAGTTCTGGGCACCGCATTTCAAAAAAAATGTGGAGAAATTGGATAGGGTCCAGAGAAGAGCAACAAGAATGATTAAAGGTCTTGAGAACATGACCTATGAAGGAAGGCTGAAGGAATTGGGTTTGTTTAGTCTGGAAAAGAGAAGACTGAGAGGGGACATGATAGCAGTTTTCAGGTATCTAAAAGGGTGTCATCAGGAGGAGGGAGAAAACTTGTTCACCTTAGCCTCCAATGATAGAACAAGAAGCAATGGGCTTAAACTGCAGCAAGGGAGATTTAGGTTGGACATTAGGAAAAAGTTCCTAACTGTCAGGGTAGTTAAACACTGGAATAGATTGCCTAGGGAAGTTGTGGAATCCCCATCTCTGGAGATATTTAAGAGTAGGTTAGATAAATATCTATTAGGGATGGTCTAGACAGTATTTGGTCCTGCCATGAAGGCAGGGGAATGGAGTCGATGACCTCTGGAGGTCCCTTCCAGTCCTAGAGTCTATGAGTCTATGAGTTCTAGTCATGGGCCAGGACCCCAATGTGCTAGGCGCTGTACAAACACAGGACAAAAAGACAGACCCTGCCCCGAAGAGCTGACAGTTTCCATCATTGTTCCACCTTGAGGTTCTAGTGATGGCATAAACCCCAAGATCAAAGTTTAATTGCCCAGAACTTCTTCTCTCCTGCAAAATAACTGTACCCTTCGTATTTTCCTGTAACCAGGACAAGGTGGACGGTTACATGATACTTTATAAATACTCTGGTAATACAGTTCTCCACTGTAACCGTCCAAATTAGGGCTGGCCCAGAAATGGTTTTCCTGTCCCATAAGAACTTTTGACATTTAAAAAAACTCTCCAGTCCCAAATCAGGAGGGAAAGTCAAAACCCTGACAATTTTTGCAAACCGAGATCCTCAGTGTTTTTGGTTCAAGTCAATTAAAACATTTCATTTCAATTTCAACCTTTTTTTTTTAACCTTTCAGTGTAAATTATGAAAATTTCTAAATGAAAAGTTGTTTTGCTCAACGCCCCCCCCCCAGCTTTCCAGTTCAATGTTAGAAACAGGATGTTTCAACAATCTCTAAACTCTTTTTACCAACATTTTTCAAAGCAGGTATCTTGTTGAACCATGCCCGGTTTTGCAAATAGTTTTGGTCTTGATGAATTGGCATATTGGGGCAAAAAACCCAAAACATATTTAGGCAAAATTTCTGACTAGCTCTTGTACAAATGCGTATCGCTTATAACGGAGACTGCAGTGAGTTGCACCACTGCTGCACTCTGTTGGGCCTGCTTTCGAAACCCTTTCGAAATGGAACCTTTGGTATAAAGGGTTAATTAATGATGAACTGCTACTATAGGCATGTTGCAGACACTAGTAGCATATATGCTAGATGGTTATAAGTATGTCAGAAGACTGTTATAGGCAACATACTGACAACTAACAAGTGTTTAACTGTTTATGAAAACCTCTGTTGAGCATTGATTTAACCCTTTAATAACGCCTTAGAAATGGAACCGTGATACCTAGCTCTTATAGGGCACTTTCCAGCAGTAGATTTCATAACACTTTACAAAGGATGTCTATATCATCATCACAGATGGGGAAACTGAGGCACAGAGCAGGGAAGTGACATGCCTGAGGTGACCCAGCAGGTCAGAGTTGGGAATATGTCTCCTGAGTTCCAGTCCAGTGCTCCATCCAATAGGCCACACTGCTCAGACAAGAAATCATGGTGAGCAGTATCTCTTTATACGTGAGACTCCCTAGGGGCTGGGTAAGGCTGAGGGTTGATGGCCTGTGTTAGCCACCCAGAGACTGGGGTGTATATGCGGAGCATGGGATCTCCTATAGCACTCCACTCCCATTGGAGTTATTGGCAAAAGTCCCACTGACTTCAATGGGGCAGAGCTAGGCCAATGCAAAGTGCTTTCAAAAATCCCACCTGTAGCTGCTTCTTTCTCCTCTTGCTTAGGCGGGGTAGCTATGAAGTGCTTCCCTCTGAAGCATCAAGTGTTGGCTGTAGTCAGACAGGGTATTGGCTGGCAGATTCTGCAGCGCTAGATTCCCCACCCTCGTGCTGTAATATTGCCACCAGGATTAAGCTGGGATCAGTGTTTTCATTAGGAAAAATTCTTAATTTATTGCAATGCAGCAGCTTGGTTTGATTTCAGTTTTGAGGATGGCCTGGAACATTGGCCATGAAGACTCAGCCGGGGGAAGAAGAAGTCTGCCCTCCCCTCTGTGAGAACCTCAGAGGGGAACCTCTGTCCCAGTTTTTAATTCCCATCCACATACTCTGCTTGTCCTTCCCCAAATCTGGTTTTGCTCTGTCTCAGTGAGCTGACAAGGATAAGACACATCAGTTTCATAGCCAATGGTACACGAGGCAGTGATGTGGCCAGCATCACATCCAACCACCTTTGACTGGCCTAACCTAATGGATCAGCTACCCATTTTGCAGCTAGGTGAACTGGAGGTGACCTTTCAGTGTGAAATCAAGTCAGACAAACTCACACCCTTCGGGAATGCAGTCAAGCACTTTAACCACTCAACCACTGCACCTCTTGGAGCCACAGCAAAGCCAGGCACTATCCACAAAGTTGCTGGGATTTGTTGCCGAAGCCTTGCATGGCTTTAGTGTAGGCCTGACTCTTCAATCCACTTTGTTTTCTTATTAGCCTCCTCCGACTGTCAGCATGCCCTGGGAGCTTGGAGCTGGCTAGGGCCAGGGCCAGGTTTGCCCCAATTCCAGCCCCTGGCATAGCCACGCTGGTGCAGATGCCTGGTGCACACGGCAAAGCTGCAGTGTGGCAAATGCTAGCCTATAGCAGTTCACACTAGGGGTTTGGCAAGACCTGACTTCATGCAGGATTTGTCTTTGGTCACTGATGAGCAGAAAACCCGCCTCTAGGGAGACTCATAGACTTTAAGGTCAGAAAGGACCATTATGATCATCTATTCTGACCTCCTGCACAACGCAGGCCACAGGATCTCACCCACCCACTCCAGACAGTGGTCACTGTGCCCTGAGGCAAGCAAACCATCAGGGCAGCATCTCGTCTCTTATCTCCAGGTGCCATCAAGATAATGAAGACAGGAACTGCTACTTATCTTGCCCGGTTGTGTCAGCTCTCGGTGATCTAGCCCCAGCCCGTGATGTGTGACTGCTGCTGTTTGAATCATAACATTGCCAGCAAAACAAGGGGCGGCCCTGGGTTTTGAAAGAGGCTGCTGCCTTTTCTTTCTTCCTTCTGTCCTCCTTCTCTGCAGCCGGTTGGCTCTCCGGGCTGGGGCTTGTTTGCCAACAATGGGTTTCCCTCCCGTGCTGGAGGTGGGTTTGCAGGGCCCTTGTCTGTTTCTGGCAGCAGGCAGTACCTCCTCTCCCCCCAGCTCTGCTCTGATGATGATAATCAGGTGAGGAATGCAGCTCCCATTCCTAGCTAGGTGGTGGTTTTCTTGCTAGTACTTCCACTCATTTAAAGGGCTGCTGGGCCCCAGGGCTGTTAGAAGGCCTACTAATTAAAGCTGCCCAGAACTACTATCATTAGGCATGCACTGGGAGTTAGATCTTCAAACCAAACTTATAATAGCAGCCAGACAAGTCTGTGGATGCTGCTTTGGTTTGGACACAAGCAGGCATCTCTTTCTGACCTGTTTCCTATTGTACTTGGTGGTGGTTTGTGAGCAGAGCAGGGCCTTGGTTGTGAGGACAGAGCCTAGGTTTTGAGGTCAGAAGGGACCAGATGATCCCCCAATCCGATGCATAATACAAGCCAGAGGCTGCCACCCCAGTTTCCTGCATCGCGCCCGGTAGGTTCTGCTTGAGTGTAGCTGTTAGAATGGCACAGGTGATCTTGAGTAAGATGAGCACATGGTGTCCCCCATCCCATGCATGGGAGGTAAGCAGGGTGTGAATGCAGGATCTTCAGAGCTGCAGCACTTGTGCTAAAGGAGGTCCCTGCACGCGCACACACTCAGTCCTCCCAACCTCCCATGTGTCCATGAATTAGGGCCGTACCCTTGCCCCCGTTCTCCAGAAGCACACTGAAGGGAAGTGACTTCCCAACTCCCTCCACGGCTCCCGGTGCTATGCCCGGACCTGTGCCCCCTGCCTTTGTACATGAATATCCCACTTTCATTTCCAGCACTTCCACGGTGTGACCCAACAGCAAGTTACTCCCCTGCCCCATGCCTCAGTTTCCCCTGCTGTAAAATGGGAATAACGAGCCTGACTCATTTCGCAGGGGAGTGATAGTAGGAAAAGTGGCAAGCGTGATTGTGAATTGGGAATCTCCCTTTGAAAACCTCCATGATTTTGCATGGGCCTGGCAAACCATAAGGGCCCAGTCCTGAGAGATGCTGAGCGCCTGCAGCCTCCATTTCTCAGGACCCCTCAAGCCTGGGTCCTTTTAAGCTGCTGTAGAATCTCTGCCGGTGATACAGCACTTGCTTGCTTGTTTGGTGGTGGTAGGTTCTAGGAACTGGTTGGGTGTTGGGAAGATGCCCATGATTCACAGGGCAGCCTATGTCTCAGTCCCAGCTACACCCTGTGCCCTTTGCACCCACCCAATGCTCTGTCATGCTGCTGCCTGGGGTTAAACCCTGTACAGTCACAGCTCCCGCAATCAAAGGGCATGGCAGCCGGTGACAGCTATGAAGTCAGGCCCACGAACTATCCGTCCAATATTGGTGCAATTTCTCTGCGAGTAAATTGCTGATCTGGCCCTGATGCTTCTTTTAATGACAGGTTTGAGCCCCAGTGCTCCAAACCTTGGGCGCTGAGAGTGTTTAATGACCAGCTAGGAGAGCTGCTGGCTCAGCATAATTATCCCAGGCTGCCTATTTATCCTGCTCCCATTGGTGGGGTAGCTGTGCTCCTTGCAGAAATTGAAGTTAAGTGGCCGAAATCAAAACCATCCTATTTATCTAAGGTGCTCGTATGGTTCTCATCATCATAGCGCCGAAGCGCCTCACAGTCTTTAATACCCTTCTGATGCAGGACAGTGCTGTTATCCCTGCATTACTGATGGGGAACTGAGGCACAGAGCGGCAAAGTGACTTGCCCAGCATTGCACAGGAAGTCTGTGGCAGAGCAGGGAATTGTGGGAGACCGGTTCTTCCCAAGTCTGAAGCTAGACAGTCCTTCCTCTGTACTATTACTATTATCCAACATCTACTAGGATAAATACACTCTGGCTATAGGTCTTGTCTACACTAGGGGCTTTTAGCCACTCCTGTAGCTACATCAATGGAAACCTCTAGTGTAGATGCCGCAGTGGTGTAAGATATGACTTGCAATGGTGCAACTTACCATGACTGCAAACCCCATTGCTGTGGTGCATCTACACTAGAGGTTTACACTGCCTGGTGGCTAAATACTCCAGTGTAGACGAAGCCAAAGTGCACTGCACCCTAACAGCAGCCATGCTCTGACTCTGGACCAGAAGAGAGAGTAAATTCCAGAGCATAGGGCTCTCTTCTAGGGACACTTGGCTGTATATCCCCTGGAGTTCAAACTTTTGGGCTGATGGCTATAGGGGCAAAGAGTATCTTACAAACACAGAGGAAGGGAAGGTATCAATTTTCTCTCCCCAAGAGGAATACTGTAACTGACCAGTGTGTGCAACACAGCCCTCTAGGAGATGGGACTGGAACTGCTCAACTGTGTGTCATATCCCCTATACAGCCAAAAAGAATCTCCTTTAGTTCAAGCAGTGAAGTTTTGTGCTTTTGGAGCAGGCAGGGTTGAATAATTATCCCTGCTGCTGCCGTGAAGTTCCAGCTGCCCCTGGGGCATAGCCTAGCAGCCAACATGCCTAGCAGTCTCAGATTTGTTACAACGCCATACAAAAAGAAGAGATCAGTTGCAAGCATTTGGAGCAGGCAGCGTCGGAGCACAGGTTGACTCTGGAAGGCTGAGCAGGTGTGAGGGTGGAGAAATGAGCTGTGTGGAAGGAGACATGAAGCCAAGCTAAGGAAACACCCAGCAGAGGTGATTGGATGGTGTGTAGGAGGAAATGAGCTGAAACGCAGGAAGGACCCAGGCAGGGTAGAACTTGCAGGGTGAGGGCGAGACCATGGCATGGTGCCTTTAACACTCAGGCAGTGGGAGTATTTTTCAGACTCTTCTTTCTTAAAAAATAAGGTGCTGAGGTCATAGTGGCGCTCGTCCCACCCCCTCAGTCTCTGCTAAAATGGGCTGAGCTATTTATGTGAGCATGAGGCACCCAGTGCTGGGGATGGGCCACAATGCTTAGGAAAAGAATGTGTTGTTTTCATTCACGGAACTAGTCCACTCGCAGTAAATATTGAGGGAATGCTATGAAATTCCAAGGTCATGTGATTAATAGTCTTTAGCCAATCAGATCCCAGCATTCGGAAGATGTATTTAATGATGCCTCTCTCATTTTAAATGCTGTATCCTTGAACTTTGGGGTAAAGCGATGCTGGGGTTTTGGTTGGTTGTTGTGTACAGTGCATCTGGTTTATTGAAGGCTCGTGATATGCTTATTTCTTTTTTATGTATGGAAATTGTGGTCCTTGAATGTTATGCTTCTCACCATGTTAGCAACTCTCATGATTTTATTATGAGTATCACGATATTTGGTATTTTTCTTAAATCCCCAGCTGCTGGAATCAGGTTATTAGCTAAGGAGCTCAGCTTTTATTTAAATTATGTTCTTTTGCTCTTGTGGTTGCAGAGAAAATGTTTTAAAATGTGACCTCAAAATGCTCCAGCACTAAAAGGCCAATAAAGGAACCCAAAACACATTATTTTTTTCAATCTCCTGATTTTTGAGCAAATATTCTGATTTTTGGTGGGGCTAGACTCCTGATCTTTGAACTCCCGGGTTCAGCTATATTTTTCTTCATATCCAGGGAGCAATTTTTTGCATTCCATCTGAATTTGGCTTCTATCTTGGATTATAGAAAGTGGCTGCAAGGAAAAACAAAAGTCATGTCTCTCTGAGAGAGAGAGTGAGAGTGAGATCATGTGTTGCATCTCCTTTCTAATAATCTGCAACGACTCTGGGAACAAACATGGCTGCTTTCTGTACATCCTGGCACTGCATCTCACAGTTACATAGTTCACAAATTCTAAGGCCAGAAGGGACCATGTAGTCTGACTTTCTGTACACCACAGGTCAGAGAACGTCAGTGAAATAATTCCTGATTGAATTAGAGCAGTTCTTTTAGAAAAACATCCCATCTTAATTTAAGAACTGCCAATGATGGCACATCCAACACAACCCTTAGTAAGCTGTTCCAATGGTTAATTACCCTCACTGTTAAAAACGTATACCTTATGTCCAGTCTGAATTTGTCTAGCTTCGACTTCCAGCTGTTGGCTCTTTTTGTCTGCTATATTGAGGAGTCCATTATCAAATATTTGTTCCCTATGAAAGTACGTACAGACTGTGATCAAATCAATCCTCAGCCTTCTTTTTATTAAGGTGAATAGGCTCAGGGAGCTCGATCTATTGTTATACGGCACTGGAGTAGAGTATGCTGGTAATAATCCACCAGGCTTTATTATTCTTTCACTCAAAACACAGACACATCCAGCTTGCTGCTATGAATTGTGGGTTTCAGAGTCCATTGACCCCTTCTTCCACTAAGTCTCATAATTAAAATTGCCTCTTGAAATACTCTGGGCCCACTTCTGCCCTCGACTACATGCTCACCACTCCCATTGAAGTCAGTGGGAGTTGCACGCATGTGTTGGACTTGCACACCTAGTGTGTGTGTGTGTGTGTGTGTCCATGTTACAGAATCCATTGCAAGTTGTTCAGTGTCCACAAAACCAGATGACCAGAGTCAAAACTGTGAGAACCTCTGCACAAGTGTGTGTGTATGTATGTGTGTGTGACAGCCATGTACAGGAAACTATTGTGTTACCAGTGGAACCTGTTTGTGGGGAGAATTCAATCACCAGTCTAGGAACCTCACTGCGCTGCAGCAAATTATTGCCACGCACAATTTCAAAGTGACAGCAGGGATAGAACTTGAATTCCGCACTTCCAGAGCTGCAGGATAATCCCCATTAGCAATGTAGGGTTTATGACACACAGCTAAGCTCTTATGATTCTGTCCAGCAGATTGCAGTGGTGCGTATGCACACCCCCCCCCCCACACACACACTCTTGTCAGTTATTTAAATGCCTTTAGTTTGCCTTATCCGTACCTGTGTTGCTGTAGTGCTGACGGGTAATGAGATCAGTGCATCAGCAGGATGGACAGGTCAGGTATGCATGGAATCTGCAGAGCGTGTTGTTACCTGACTCTGAGGATGCTTCACAGAGCAGCCACAACAGCTGAGAAATCACCCAGGCTGCAGGCAAAAACAATCTGAGACTCAGCCAGGCCGCAGACTGGAGAAGAAGCCAAGCAAAGCTGCAACGGCCTCTGCATTTCCCATGGATAGATGACGTGCTCCAAGAAGAGTGAGGTTTCTCCCCCCTGGTCCTCTGGCCAGCTCCTGACCTGTCCCTGCTTCCATGCAGTGCAGTGGGCCATGAGGGGACAGAGAGAAGGATTCAGTGTCCAGTGAGGAAATGGTTGCGAAACTCACAACGGTTCCAGCTGCACACGAACAAACGATGGCATAGTTCTGGGACCGCTTTTCAAAGAGAGGCGCTTCCTGCTCTTGGACTGAGTACGGGGCCCAGCTCTGCCAAGAAGGACAAAACAGGCAGAAGATCAGGACAGTGGAATGCCCAGCAGCTGAGTGATGGTATCAGAGGGCACTGAGAGCAACCGGAAGTCTACTGCCCCTCCTCTCCTCCATCAATTTCTATCTGCATTAGCAATGGATTATTTTTATAGCGCGTGTATGTATATACATGCACACACACACAGATCACTGACAGAGGCAGGGGCATTTTGACCCAGAAACCTAACAGGGTGCTAATAAAATATATGACCAAAGGGTAGTGAAAACCGGCCAGCTGCCATGAGGAATGTCTCTCCTAGGAAATTGTACAATCCAATCTGCTGGATTGTCTCTGCCTGAACCCCCAGGGCTGACATCTCTTTGTTTGCTCAGGACAGGGGAAAACAGACAGACATAGTCAACCCTGCCCTCCCTATGCTTGCAGCATCCTCCAAAGCAGCTGGTGTCAGCCACAGGATGGGCAGTGTACAGTGCACAGAGTAGATGGATCTTTGGGTGTGGCAGTTTGACTCCCCTGTTCTGGCTGTAATGATCCTAGGCGCTGCAATTTGCAATCAGTGCTCTATGAGTCTGGGCCAATTCCTGTAGTACTTAACGGGAGCTAATGAGTGTATGGGAATCCAATGATATAAATACCTGACGAGCAGCTGGAGTGCTCATCACCTCTCCCACCCCCAACCTTTTTAGGCAACTAATGCCCAGCCTTACCTCTGGTGCTACTCCACAAAAACCCACTGGCATTCGCTTAATTCAGCGTGGGGACGAGTCAGAACACAATATGGCCCTTGGTCTAGCTACAGTTATTGTTGCAGTTGGGAGAAGCCAGCCTAGGGGACATGGCACTGGACTGGGAGTTTGGAGGGTTGGGTTCAATTCCTGGCTTTGCTATTAGCCTGCTGGGCGACCTTGGGCAAGTCATTTCCTTGCCCTGTGCCTCAATTTCCCCATCTGTAAAATAGGGATCATAGTACTGACCTGCTTTGTAGAGTGCTTTGAGATCTACAGATGAAAAGCGAGGTGGGTAATTATTAATTCTTTTAATGTCCTTCACCTTGTGCTTGAACCCTTCAATTAAAGTGCTACAATACAGCTTTCAGTATTGTTCTGTAGAGTCCCTGATGCAACGTGTAGTGCTTTAGCCACACAATTGTTATGCCTTTGTTCGCTGTAGTGCACCTTTTAAATCTTGGAAGGATTCTGCTTGCCTATAAAGAAGAGATGGCTGTTGTGTCCAGTTCAGTGCAGATGCTGGCAGAGGAGACTTTACTTTGCTTCTTTCTTGTTCTCTTCTAGTGAGTGCAGGGGTGGCTCTAGACATTTTGCCACCCCAAGCACAGAGGATCTGCTGAAGCCGCGGGACCAGCGGACCCTCCGCAGGCAAGCCGTGGAAAGCACCCTGCCTGACGCCCTAGCGGAGACCGGCAGAGCGCCCCCCATGGCTTGCCGCCCCAAGCACGCACTTGGAGTGCTGGTGCCTGGAGCCGCCCCTGAGTGAGTGGTAGGACAGAGAATAGTGGCGCTTTGTGTAGCTTTGAGCCCTTTGTGTAGCTGGGGGGCCATGAGCCCACCCAAGATGGTGAAGGATGGGACCAAATTGCAAAATGGTTTGTTGTAATGGAATGGTAGGATCCATTAGGAAAGGGATAGCTGATAAAACAGAAAATATCGCACTGCCAGTATGTAAATCCGTCGTACGCCCACACCCTGAATGCTGCATGGAAGTTTAGCTGCCCCATCTCAAAAACCATATATTAGAAATGGAAACAGTACAAAGACGGACAACAAAAGAGAGGGGATGGAACAAGTTCCATCCAAGGAGAGATTAAAAACAGCTCATGCTGTGACTGTTCAGCTTAGAAAAGAAAGAACTCAGGGCGCAGTGGGGGGAGGGGGAATATGATAGAAGTCTATAAAACAATGAATGGAGAAAATGACTAGAAACGTGACATCTACAGCTTCAAGATGTAAGGGGCGACTCGGTAAAATTAATAGGCAGCGTGTTTGAAACAAAAGGAAGTACTTCACACAGTGCATGGTCAACCTGTGGAACTCATTGCCTTGTGATGTTGCAAAGGCCAAAACTATAACTGGATTTAAAAAAAGAATTAGATAAGTTCATGGAGGATAGGTCTATCAGCAGCTGTTAGCCAAAATGGTCAGGGATGCAACCCCATGTTCCAGGTGTCCCTAAACCTCTGACTGCCAGAAGCTGGGCCTGGATGACAGCAGGTGGATCACTCCATAATTGCCCTGTTCTGTTCATTCCCTGTGACGTATCTGGCACCAGTCATTGTCAGAAGACAGGATACAGTACTGGGCTGACCCAGTATGGCTGTTCTTATGTAAGATCTAAGGGCTTGTCTACACTGGCAATTTACAGCGCTGCAACTTTCTCGCTCGGGGTGTGAAAAAACACCCCCTGGAGCGCAGCAAGTTTCAGCTCTCTAAAGCGCCAGTGTAGACAGTGCACCAGCGCTGGTAGCTACGCCTCTCGTGGAGGTGGGTGTTTTTAGAGCACTGGGAGAGCTGTTTCCCAGCACTCTGCCGCAACCACCCAAGCCACGTTAAAGTGCTGCCAGTGTAGACTAGCCCTTATAGTAAACAAGTGTCTCAGGGGGTTGCAGCCTCTAGGGAGGAATGGGCAAATGCTGCCTTTCAGCCAGGGCATATACATTATGTGATGAAATTAACAAGAAATGTTCCAGGGAGCTAACTGTGCTAAGGGTCTCTTGCCTTCGGAACAAGAAGCACCTGGTTAGAACCAAGGATAGCAGGTGGGGTGAAGCAAGCCCAGCTCCAGTATCTTGAAGGCACAGGCCTTGGGGGGACAGGCGACAATGAAGCTGTCTTGCATGTGGAAACAGGGCTGAAATTTCAAGGGATAGTGCCATCATTCGGATTTGCTGCTCAATTAGCAGGCGCAGGGGCATGTAATTGAGTTACCAAGAGGCCTGCTGTGACGGCTGCAGGTAGCAGAGGGAAGGCAAGCCCTGTTCTTGTCAGCCAGGCACTGAGTAATTCACTTCCCCTCTAGAAGCTTCCAGGAGGCTTCTTGCCACCAAAGAGGCTCTTACATCAGCAATAAATAAAGATACCTCACTGGGGTTGTGGTTCTGTTGTGGGGAGCCTCTAGGGCTGAGAACAGGCCTCAGGTGATCTTTGGTCACTGGGGCCCTGGTTATGGCTCTGTAATGTGCCTGATCATTTTAAAATGTCATGCTGAGCCCTAGATGCTCCCTGCCCTCTAAAGGGAAACCCTCCTTATAGCCACAGGTTCAGATCCCTGCAGGTTTGAGTGAGCACCACAACCAAAGCTTGAGTCCAATGCTGCATGGAAGGGTTTTTCCCAGCAAGAACCTGAGCTCCTGCTTGCTCTACCCAGACCTCAAAGATCCCAGGGCACTTTATAGATGAGCAGGGGTTTTGTTCAGATGGCCTTAGCCAAGATGTTTCCTTTTACATGTACTGTTCTGCTGCATGCTAGCTGGCTGCCACCTTCCACCCCAGAGGTAGCTGCATTTCCGTGGTAATGGTTCACAAAGCATTCTAAACATGTGAAACAGGCTTATCCTGCGTGAGGTGCTACCTAGATAGGTGTTAATTAGAAGGCTACCTGCATATGCTAAAGGGTACAGATGATATTAGAGTAACAATAACAGCAGAGCTCCTGAGATTTTTATTAACCCATGCTTATGTTTATTTACAGTTTGTTCATGGTGTGTGTTTAGAAGTTTACTGGATCTCAATATTTTTATCAAGGGAAAACATAGCTGTATTCAAACCATCCACAAACAGCCCTCTGCCCTTCATCCAGTTTGTGTTGTCTGAAATACAGGATGGCGGGTAGAACAAATCTCTCAGACATTTGTTCAGGATAGTTTGACAGCTGGGATGCTGGGGTTGTTGGGCCATTCAACCAATGATTGTCGGGCGGAGGTGAAGTTCATTTCCATGTTGGTACCCTATTGGTTGTTGAAATACTGCTGTAAAAAATTGTCAAGGGCATTTCTTATGATTTCAGGAAGTAAAATGTTGCAGCTGTGATGTCACAGCCGTGAGCTAGTCACCCTCTGGCTACATCCTAGTTTGAGTATAAATATTTTGGGAGAGGTCTTGCTCTGTCTGTTAGAGAGCGACTCAGGAATTTAGACCGTTCTGAGTGGCACTGTAGCCTAGTGCTTAGAGCAAGGACTCCTGGGTTCTCTAAACCTTCTCTTTAGCTGTTTTCCCCATCCATACAAAGGGAAGAATAATTTCAAAGCTAGCAGAAGTCTTGAAATGCTTGGTTTGGAACTGATGGGCCAGTCTCCCATCTCTTTCCACCTACACGACTGCAGTTTTGTTTTCCAGATATGGAAGGTGTTGAAGACGGCCATATGCACTGAGAGGCCAGACCCTGAGGATGAATGTCAGGAATAGTGGAGAGGAGGGATCAGAAATACTCAAACAGGGGGGGCCGTTCAGATCCAGAGGCAGGTTTTGTGTCTGCTGTAGCCATAGACCAACCCAAACGTACATCCTGGGCCCTGGCGGCGGTTGTATCTATTCCTTGAAAAGATCCACTTAGTTTAGCCCTAAACTATGTGGAATGCAGAGGCCCGGGATGAGCCAGTCTCTGCAGTGTATCTCAAAGCACTGGCTGCACCGTGGTTTAGTGGATAGAGCACAAGACGGGGAGTCCAGAGATCTGGGTTTAATTTCCAACTCTGCCACTGCCTTCCTGTGTGACTTGGAGCATGTCATGTCACCTGTCTGTGCCTCGCCTCAGTTTCTCCTGTCTATAAAATGGGGATAATTACCCTTTCTCTCCTTTGTAAAATGCTCTGAGATCCAGGGATGAAAAGAGATCATGTACTATTATTAAAGGTTTCAGAGTAGCAGCCATGTTAGTAAGAAGTGAGCTGTAGTCCACGAAAGCTTATGCTCAAATAAATTTGTTAGTCTCTAAGGTGCCACAAGTACTCCTCGTTCTTTTTACTACTATTAAAGTAACCCCAAGCACAGCAAATGGGCAGGGTTGGAGTCTAGAGCCACACTGAAACGGATGGTGCCTTTTTTGTTTTGTTTGTGTTTTAATATCTTTTGTTCTTGCCCTGCTGTTCCCTGTCTCTCCCTGGGGAGCAGCAGCTAACAGGCCTGGAGAATGCTCCAGATCTTGGAGGCGAAGGGGAGAGAGCGCCTGGCACTCATTTGGGAGCCAGCCGGGCCTGTTGTTCTGTGCAATCACAGGCTGCGATTCCAGTTGCAGTGGGACTCGTTAGCTGCCTCTGATCCAACCGAGCCAGATGTGCTCAGGGCGTTCGCCTTGGCGAAGGGGCCGCCGAACAGGAAAGGGGCGGGGTGGGGGAGAAGTCGAAGCCAGGAGATTCCAGCAATGCACACAGCCGCTGCGCTGCGAAGGTCAAAGCCTGGCCACTGTGTTCATGGCTGGAGATGGAATGCGAGGGGCTGGGCTTTCCAAGCAGCAGGGAGCTGGGGCGCTTTGATTTTTGATTCCCCCTCGGTTAAAAAGTGGCCTGTTAGAGCCGTGAGGAGACCAGATAGAGCCCCAGGTGCCTTCCGCTCTGTGGGAAGGCACTCCCTGGCCCAGAGCTGGCAAGCTAGTTGTCTGCTGCAGCTAAAGATGCCATCCCTGCAGGATTGTCCTGCAGTCTCCAGGAATTTAAAGATTAATCTTGAATTAAAGATTACACCAGGTGGCAAAAGCTTCCAGCCAAAATTGGCAACCCTAGCTGTATCTTGTGAGTCAAAGGGGTTGGGATCCTACCACTCTCAGGACCCACCTGATAATGTACCCCCAGGCCATCACCTGCTGCTCAGGCCTGGCACCAGCTGCACTAGTGAAAGGACTGATTTCAGGGACGCCAGTCCACCTCATTCACCTTCCCCTATAGAGGCTGGCTTGCTCTCTCACACACACACAATTGCACCTAACATGCATGCACACTCATGCACCTAGTCCCTCGCACGTACATGCAAACACATGCAGTCATGCTAACACCAGGGGGTTTTAATCTCCATTTGCAGAACCGAGCTTCCTAGGTTACAGGGAACAACTGCATAGTTTTGAGGTTAATAATTCAACATCTTCCCAAGCCTGGCCAAGGCTCCTGACGAGGGGGGGGGCGGGGAGCCTAACTACCACCCTGATATTCCTGGGGGATTAACTAATCCCTTCCTGCTATGATGATAAACCTCTAGCCGCTTAAAGCACCAATGTCTCAGTGGTACAATGTGTGACCATGAACAACTCACTTAACCTCTCTCTGGCTCAGTTCCCCATCTGTGCAATGGAGATAACATGGGGTGCTGTGAGGCTAGATACACCCATGGGTATGAGCTGCTCAGACACGACAGTAATGAGGGGGCAGGTAACTATCTAAGGTAGATAGCTGGGAGTTCTGCTTGCATGTGCCCCAAGTGACAACTGAGTAGGACCCTTGGGAATTGGCCCTGCGTGTCACTCTGTCGTTCGGCCCTGGGGGAGAGGGAGCCAAATCCTGCAGCTGGATTTTAAACAGGGTTGGCTAATGTTACAGCCATTAATCACCTTTGTAGATAGCGCAGGCTAAGGGCTGAAGGGAGCCAATGAGCTAATCGGTCTCTTCCTTCTCTGACTGGTCCTGTCATTACAGGCCCTGGTAATGAAATCTCCCATTTCAAGGCTAAACTGACAGTTTGCAGGGGGTGGGTGTGGAAGGAATTTCCCCCCTGCATTGCATTGCTCAATTGGCTCAAGTGTATTATGGAAGAGTTTCTGCCTTCCTCGGGCTGCCCAGGGGGAGGCAGGGAGGTGGGTCAGAATGATGGGCACAATATGAGATGGCAAATCTTAGTCCTAGAAAACGCCCCAAGAATAAGAAAGGGAGGATGGACTTGTGGGCAGGGCATTGTCCTGGACCCCAGGAGAGCTGGGTTCAATTCCTGGCTCTGCCACAGACTCCTCGTGGGACCTTGGGCAAGTCACTTAGCCTCTTGGCATCTGTAACACCCTTTGTCTGTGTAGTCTATTGTAAGCTGATTGAAGCAGAGACTCTTACTGTGTGCAATGGTGCCCTCAGCTCAGCTGATGCTAGAATAAGCAGCATGGCATTGCTCCTTGCAAGTGAAAGGCCGGATTGACCCCCCACACAGGAGTTGCTTCTGATTGACAAGAGGAGAGTCCGCCCCTAAATCCTCCCAGGTGTCCTCAACCCCAGAATCTGTGTCTGGCCAGAGAAGCCCCTCATCTTCTGTCATGGCATTGGAGGGGGCTTATTGTTAGGGCAGCTCCTTTCTGAAGGAGAATCTCTCTTCTTGCTGCAGGCTAGCTCTGTCCAGAGAGCCTGGGGAGCTCTCTCCGGCCCTGTTTACATTCAGGCATTCTTTGTCCTTTTGCCTCTCCGGTGTGGGGTTTGCGGCCAGGCTCCTGGCCAGGAGCTGATCGGACACATGCAAGTGGGATTTGTGGGCTGCTGTTTTGTTTCCAGCTGGAGGGGCGTGTGAGGCTGGGGATGAGAGGAGCAGTGTTAGTGTCCAGGGCAGGGAGCGGGGTGACAGCATCCAACTGCAGCTCTGCTTGCCAGACTAGCCTTTGACTGCATTACATTTCTGTGCTTGTCCAAATGGGGGGTGGAGAGCCCTGGCTCCAGTTAGGCTGAGTGCATGCAAGATTCACCCACGCGGATCTGCCATTGACTGCACCTCCTCCTGACGGGCAGCATTCCAGGGTATTCCAGCCCATGGCTCCTCCCCACACAGGCCAGAGCACCTCCCGCCTGATTCGGAGCCTCCCTGCAGTTCCAGTCCTGGGTCCTCACATCACATGTAGTGCTGCCAAATGCATCCCATTCCTGACCTGCCACCTCCTGCTATTCCTCCCTCGCCCCTCCCTCCCCACCGCAGCTCTGTCAGCGCCCCTCCGTCCCAGCTCCACACTGCTGTTCCTGCCCTGGGTCTCCCCTCACCCCCTGCAGCTCTGCCAGCGCCCCTCAGTCCCAGCCCCACTGCTATTCCAGCCCTGAGTGTTTCCTGAGCCCTGGGCGGAAAAGGTTGCCTGTGGCGGAAAGCAGCACTGGTGGCTGTGCCCAGCAGAGAGAAAAACGAGGCAGCGTTAGTCCCTGACCCAAGCTGGCGACAGAGCCCAGGCGTAGGGAGGAGCTGCTGGGCTGAGGGCAGCCATCGTAGGGGCGCCACTGCAGCTGCCACTCTGCCCCGGTCAGGCCCAGGTGGGTGTCTGAGGCGTTGCTGGGGGAGAGCTCTTGCAGCATGCAGGACGGCACGTCTGATGGGGGAGCAGAGCGGCAAAGCGTGGAGGTGTGTGCTGTCCTCCGAGGGCTCGCACTGCTGCCAGAGCTTTAAGGCTGCCAGCCAAGCACCAGGGGACCATGTGCTCCAAAGGGCCATTCATGTTTGCCTTCTCTTTGAGGAGGAGCCAATGTTGCTAGCACCTGCTCAGTAACCCAGGCCGCGGCAAGGAGCTTTCCCCAAGTGGACCCTTGGGCTTCCCTGGCTCATGGCACCATGGTCCAAGGGGCAATTCAGTCATCTTTTTTCTGTGCAAGGTTTCCTCCCCCTCCCTTCCACCTCCACACCCCCAACTTCACCATGCAGGGCTGTTAAATTGCTACCGAGCTACCTAGCTTCTGGCCCGAGAGAATCCGGCTTGACGGGTCTGGAGGCTGGCACAGCACCTCCCAGCTATGTGCAGATCCAACATGAGACCAGCTCTGGGGTGGAGAGAGTCACTCAGTCTTCATGGATGGTTCAGCTCTGGGCCTCTCTGCTGACAGTGCCTGTGACGGGGCTAATGGGAGCCAGGTGTGATCGGGGGTGCCTGTCTGCTAGAAGCTGGGCTGAGACCCACCAAACTCATCTCACACTGAGCCACCAAGCAGCCTTCATGCAGCTTTGCTATCGGCCTGAGTTGGTTTTGAACCTGCTGCCGTGAGGCAAGTGGTTTCATATCTCATGACCTCGAAGTTCAGTCAGTTTGTCATCATAGCATGGACAGGGCGCTCTCCTCCCTTCACCTCCTTTCGAGGGAAAGCCTAGTGGGGTCCATGGGGCAGGTGCTCAGCAGTCATTATGGGAACAGGCCCATAGACAGTATGAAATAATGGAGTTGCTGTGTGGCCCTATGGGCTGGGCATAAGCATTGCTCATGCCCAAGGATGCCATCAGGATGCCCTTACATATATACCTCCTAACAGTGGACTTACGAGAGTGTCTATTTGCTCTGCCTGAGGTGATGGTGTTGGGGGCCTGGGTGGCAGGGGTCAGACTGAGGGGATGAGGGAAGTGGGGAGGCAAGAGCCACCCAGAACAACAGAGCAGTTGGGTAAAATGATCAGCAGTGACACAGTCAATGTGTTTAACTGTCATCATTAGGTTTCAGAGTCAACACCTCCTTGAAACGAATGTTGGCAGCTCAGAGCTATTATTTCACACTTCAGGCAGGCATTCTTGGAGGCGGGGGCACAGCACATCTGGGAGGTTTTCTCCATGACCCCGATGGCCAGAAACATGATTTAACTTTGAAGTGAAAGCTTTAAATTCTGTAGAGGCCAGCAGGGTCACAGTGGAGAAGGGCTGGTCTAGCATCCAGCTGAGCGCTAGCTCCACTCTGGGCCTCGCAGGTGGTTCCTAAAGGCAGCTGAGGCATAGCAGGTGCTGCTCCTTTAAGACTCAGCAGTGCAGCTCCGTTCAGTGCACACAGCCCAGCCGGGAGATGTTGACTTGCTAGAGGAGGTAAGATAAGGCGGATCTGGGCTCAGCCTCTGGTGATCCTTTGTTCTGGCTGCTAGGTGAGCAGAAAGCAGAGGGCGTGGCTGCCTGGGGTTGGAAGAAGGGGTTGAAGGCAGGGCATGTTGGGGGCTCAGACTGCTGGACTGGCAGGATCTCTGAAGCAGGGGCGGCTGTAGGCATTTTGCCGCCCCAAGCACGGCAGGCAGGCTGCCTTCGGCGGCTTGCCTGCGGAGGGTCCACTGGTCCCCTGGTTTCAGCGGACCCTCCGCAGGCAAGCCGCCAAAGGCAGCCTGCCTGCCGGCCTCGCGGCACCGGCAGAGCGCCCCCCACGGCTTGCTGCCCCAAGCACGTGCTTGGCGTGCTGGGGCCTGGAGCCACCCCTGCTGTGAAGCTGAAGAAAAGGGGGAAGGAGCTGCTGAGAGCCCCACTGGGTGCATGTTGGGTGCTGAGCTCTTTGGAAAATCTGGGTGCTGTGCCCTTGGAAATCTGGCCCCGGGGGGTCCTATATGAATACTCCATGAAACAGGAAGGGTGGAGTTTAGCCCTCTGGACAAGAGAGGGCATACGCCAGTGGAAGCTGGCAAGCAAAAGCCTCAGCTAGCAGAGACCACCCTGACACCCTCCATCTCCTCCCAGGAACCTGGGCATGACCATGTCTGCTCTTGTGCCTGTCCATTACTTCAGCCAGTCCCCGTGTTGCCTAGGTCTTTCCCAGCTGGGCCAGCGAGCATAAGCTCACTGGATGGGCCGAAACGCTGATGCATGACTGACCTGGCTTTCATGGCTACCCCAATGCCAGGAGGAGGCCCTGGGTGGGGAGGAGCTGGAGATGAACTTGGCCATGTGGAAGGTGGGGGCTTCCAAAAAGCTCTGTGTTACAGTCTGGTCGGGACAGCACCAGCAGGCCCACTGTAGCACATGCAAGGCTTGCCTGGCCTTTAGAGAGAGGTCAGAACAGGGCAAGCTGTGTGGGAGCCTTGGGCAGCCCTGCTGGCATCCGGCAGTGAAGGAGTTAAGGACCTCTGGTAGCTTAGGTGGCTGTTAATGATTGATAATAATGACCCGCTTGTGGGTTTTAAGGAAAACATTTTCTGGCAGCATGAAAATCACCAATGTTTGGGGCTGGGAATCCAGAGAGGGGATGTGGTGGCATTGGGAGGGGTGTGTGCAAGGGAGTCAGTGCACAGCTTGATAGTGTGGGCCACACAGGTGCAAACCTCAGCAGCATCTGCACCCTGCTGCCCTGCTTCCAACCCCTTGTTGGGGGTGGGGAAGGGATCACTGCTCAGGGAGGTATGTCCCTGCCACAGATTCTGCAGGAACTGCTCTGTGGGGGGAACAGCACAGGAGCACATGGGGTGGGGGTGCCACTCCTTGTTCTTAACCTGGTTGATTTGAGAGAAGATGCTGTAAAAACAGCCAGGCAGGGCAGATGGGTATTACCCTGAGCTGTAAATCTAGAGCGGGAGAGTGATGGTAGCAAGGCGAAGAGCAAGGTGCTGTTGGAGTCTGTAAAGTAAACTGACTGGCCTGAGCTTATAGCATCCTTCCCTGCAGACTCTAGTGTTTACTCTGCGCACATGGAGTCCCATTAAGCGCGCAGAGAGGTCTTGCCTCTCACAGGCAGCTTAGGGTCTGGGAGCAACCACTTTAAAGCATCCCCAAGTCTCCCAGTGCAATTTCTTTCAACCAGTGCTTAAAGAACAACCTTTGCTCTGCAAGAGATTTTTCGCTGGCCCCTTGGGTGAGCACTAAATTCAGGCTTTTCTGTGCAGTGGAAGGAGCTGACGGGAGACAGGAGCCTAGCAGCCAGGAACACTAGGGTCTCTTTCTCACAGACCCAGAGCAAGCCCAGGGACCACCTGGGTACAGTGTCTGGCTGCCAGTGACACAAGCTCTGGGGTTGTACCTGCCTTCCCTAGACCTTCAGTGAACCATTCCCGAAGCAGGGATCTAACAGGCTGTCCGTCCATCCAGCGTGGCCTCTCCTTGCTGCAACTGTTTCCCATTGAAATCCGGGAGGTCCCAGCTGCTTTGCAGATTTCACCATGTGCATTTCAGCAAAGGTCCCTGTCCCTAGTGAGGTTTGGGAAGGGCCAGCCTAGCTGTGTGGCTCCAGCCTGCTCTCCTGGAGTTCTCTTTGCGACCCCAGGGTTGGCAGCTTGCAGTTGTTTGCATTGGACAACTGAAAACAGAGCAGGGAATTTTTTGCGCTTAAGCAGTTTCTGTTCTACCCGTGAAAAGAAAAACAACCTGGTTAACCATGGAGCCTAGCAGACCACCTAGGAGGCTGGAGCCTAGCACAAGAGGCTGAGGCTTGGAAGGGAGCCAAGCATCCTGGAATGGCCAGGGCAGCCCCTGCTTTGGCAGATCCATCCTGCAATGATGAGTTCCCCAAATCCGGTCAGGCCCTTGAGACTGCAGTGGTGGGGGCGGCGGCGCATGGCCAGCGCCCTCAGCTCTGAGTTTCCCCATGGCTGATTGGATGCAGAGGGGATGCCGAGTCATGCCATGGTGCTTGACCCAAGTCCGAGCGCACACCTGACCCGACCTGTGCGAGAGGGTGGCGTCATTTTGACTTGATCCCACCTCTTGTCTGTGGGGTGGGCATGATGGCAGGTGCGTTGCCCCACTCCTGCTGGCCGCCCCTCCCCCCCAGCTGCGCTGTGCGCAGTGCCTTGCCATGCTCGCTCGGTGGCATGCATAATACAGAAATGTGGCAGTGGCCGGCAGGAGTGGGCCATGCAGTCACCACCATGCCGAACCCACGGGCAGGAGAAGGCCATCAGCGGTGACCCGAGTTAACCCCGAGAGAGTCAGGTTGTTTTGCGACCCAAACACAGCACTTGCAGTCTAATCCCATTGGATTTGGGTTGGGTGGCAGGGCTCTGCTTAGAGCCACTCTGGTCTCTCCCCTGCTGAACCCGCCTATGCATTTCTGGCCACCTCCTCTGCTAGGCTTCAGACTCAGGCTCCACCATGGGGCACTTTCTCCTGAGCCAGCCTGGGTGCTGATCTGATTCTGTTTCCTTCCCTCGTCTTGCTTCTCAAGCTGCCAAAGGATCTCCAGGCTGTGGTGAAGCTGGCACTGCCAGGGAGATGAAAATAGAAGCACCCAGTGCCACCTCCTCGCTGTCTGTTTCAGAGCTGGAAAGTGGTGAAGGGCTGGTTCTTCATGCAGTCACATGCTGTTTGTTTGCCAGGAACGCGGTGTTCTCTGGAAAGTCCCTGTGCTCCCAAACTAATGCAGAGGTAGCCTGACATCTTGGAAGAGATTTCCCCAAGCATGTACGCCTTGCAGCTCCCCCCTCCCCCAGCATCTGGAGCCCCTTGCAAAGCAAAGGGGTGTGTCCCCATGCAGCACCTAGCCTGTCACCATCTGCCTTCTGCCAGGCCAGCAAGTCTGAGTGAGGAGAGCAGACAATAGAAAAATTGGCCAGAAGGGCCTGGCCAAGTCGGGGGGGGGGGGGCGGAGGGGGAGAAGGTGCGGGAATTTTGAGCAGGTCTGTCAGTTCTAAGGACCTGTCCGTAACCAGCTCCCTCCCCCACCCTGCTTGACTCTGGGAAAAGCTGTTCTGGAGCTGATCCCACAAGCTCAGTCAGTTGTGTCTCCCGCAGGTGCAGCGCCCTGTCCCCAGAACGTCCAGCCTTTGTGACACTGCTGAGTGCGATGGGGAAAACACAGTTATACCCTATGGTGGGTAGGAGTTCAGGGAACAAACGAGTCCATTCCAGGTGGGTGTGGTACCCAAGTTCCAGGCCTTCTCCTGAGGATTATGCCCAGTGTCCATTCTAGGCAGGGGCAGCTCCAGACCCCAGCACGCCAGGTGCGTGCTTGGGGCGGCATGCCGTGGGGGGCGCTCTGCCAGTCGCCGGTTCCGCGGCTCCGGTGGACCTCCCACAGGCGTGCCTGCAGAGGGTCCGCTGGTCCCACACGGTGGAGCTGCAGGACCAGCGGACCCTCCGCAGACATGCCTGTGGGAGGTCCACCAGAGCCGCGGGACCGGCGACCAGCAGAGCGCCCCCCGTGGCATGCCCCAAAATGTCTAGAGCTGCCCCTGATTCTCAGTAGGCACAGGAATCCGAGCAGAGCCCAGGGGAGGAGACCTGGAACTCACGTCCAGGGAGGTCAAATCCAACTCAGGATTCCTCCATTTCTCTTCTCAGGGTGGTGCCCTTGCGGGCAGGCTTTGTGATCTAATGCCTTTCATTCCCAAGAGCCGGGGAAAATCCTAGCTGGGATGCCTCTATCCACATGGAGCCCCCTCGGTCTGGCTCCATCGGACTGTCCTAGGCGGAAGGTTCCCTCTGGGGAAGGGGGCCAGTTGGTCACAGCACCAAGCCAGGTTAAAGCCTCTATCCCTGTAAGGAGACTGCTTGGTGCCCTTTAATACGAGTCTCTCCAGACAGTTGCCCATGAGCTCGATCACAGGCAAGTGATCATCATCATGCAGGGGGGAGAGGGAAGCTTTGCTCATCAGTAGATGTGAGTAATGAGCAGCGGTGAATCGTTAATCTGGGGCCTCCCCTCCCTGATGAGATCATGCCGTGCATGCGCAGTCATTGCCCTGGACTCACAGGCTGCCGGTCCAGCTCTCCCTCTCCTGCACATAATGGTCATCCTGAGTCCGTTTCCTCCTCTAGCTCAGGGTCCTCGCTAGGACGTCTGCCAGCCCTCCTGGCTATCAGCGAACATAGCAGTTTGTGTGTGTCTCTCTTTTCCCCTTTACCTTCCACTGTTTAATCCTGGTGGATGGAGATGTTTAAAATTCCCCTCCAATCTGTCAACACCTGGGCCTCAGGGCCGCGAGCTTCAGTCTATGAGCCACATGGACCTTTCACTGAGCCAGAACAGCAGCAGGAGCTGCAGCTCCCACTTGGCTTGATTTTCTCTTCTCTGTTCCACAAGGGGCTCTCATAGGCTCAGTGTTATCTGTCCATGCTGGCGATTCACAATCCGGCCCCCTCTGGCTGGGGTTTCCTCATATCCCCTAGACTATAGCACCCAGACTATAGCACCCAGGTGCTGCCAGAAGTGGTGTGGGTGTGATGGGGCTCTCTTCAGAAACAAACCAGTGCCCCAGCTTTGTGGTCAGGGGCTGTGATATTTGAGGCATCATTCTGATCCATGATCCTGACTTGCCTGGGCATTAAATTGCCCCTGGCTGCATTCACGGGTGTAGGCAGTGCCCTGGCCAAATCCCAGTTTAGGTCATTACTTTCTGCCTTCCTAATTCCCCCTGAAGTTTCATTTGGACACGGCATCCTTCTCTTCCTGCCCTAAGCTGTTACGCAGCATTACTTCTGCACTCCACCCCTGAGGTGGCTGCCTTTCAGTAGCCAGCGTACTTATTCTTATATCTATGGTAAACTGCTCAGGTTGGCTGGTGCCACAGGATGCCACAGTCTTGTCATTCCCACAGATTTCTGATGAAAGTCATGTGCTATTGGATTCTCAAGGGAAGGAGCCCCAGCCTCTATGCTGTTTAATGACCATGCTAGGTCCAGAGCAGGTTGTGAGATTCCCAAGGAAGATTCCTGCAAGTTCATAGGCTTGCTTTCATTTGAGCTCTGCACTGCGTGAGAATATGCAGTCCTGTGTGAGCAGACCCAGCTCCAGCTGGGGCCTCTGCTGTGCAGGCTGTCTGCTCGGTGAGCCTACTGGAGAGGGCACCGGACTGGGACACAGGCTGTGGATTCTATTCCCAGCTCTGCTGCTGAGCTGTTAGGTGACCTTGGGCAAGTCGCATCCGGTGCCTCGGTTTCCCCATCTGTAAAATGGGGATAATGATACTGACCATCTTTATAAAGTGCTTTGAGATCTACTGATAAGGTGGTGGTGAACGTGCAATGCAAAGCTCTTAGTTCCCACCTTGGCTGATTGAGCACAGAGAGGAAAATGCTGCTCAGCTGAGTGGCAGGGGAAAAAGGAGAAACCACTGCCTGAGGCAGGAAAGGTCATCCGTTCCCTAATGTGATTAGAGACTGATCCACACCCTGAGGTGGGGAGTGGGTCACTGACCAACTTTATATGGTTGTGAGAAACCCCTGGGTGCAACTCCACACCTGGGCCTCAGTTTCCAAGCGCTCAGCACCCTCCATCCAGGGCACGTTTTTAAAAGAGCTCAGCACCTCCTAGCCTGGGAATCGGCTCAGGGCTGGCGTTTCGAGACCTGTAGCTCCTCATTGTTATTGTATAACATTGATATTGGGCCAGTGCCTGGAGGCCACTCAGGTCTGGGCCCTGTTGTGTTGGGCACTACGTAGGCAGAGGAAATGACAGGCCCGCCCCAAAGAGCTCCCCGAGTCCCCGTCTAAAATGTTGGCAGCTCAGGCTTTGAATTTGAGCTGTATTGGTGGGAAGGCAAGCGGCGGGGTGAGAGGGGACAGAGGACTGACAAGCTGGCTGGCTGAGCTGTGGGACTTTCCTCCATTTCCTAACTCCTTGGCCTTCTGCAGCCCCTTTCATTTCCTCCTCTGAGGCCCCGAGTTGGATGTGCTTATGGGTAATTTTGAAGCACTGAGGCAGTATGGGGGTAGGTGGCATAGGAAAACCCAGGAGCTGCCTAAGGCCAGATCCCAAGCGGGTATAAATCAGTGCAGCGCTCCTGATGGCAATACCAGCTGGGAAGCCGGCCCATAGATTTTTGGCCTTTGAGAACAGAATCCAACCTGACGTGACTGATCCAGCAGAAGGCTGGGCTGCAGGACCACAACACACCTCTGCCCGCCACCCTGGGAGGTTGCAGTCCACAAATGGGGAAAGGCAAGTCGAGCAGCTATGTGTTTTCTCCAAGCCACAGCCCTAGATAGCAGGGCTTGAATGATACCCTCCAATACGCTGGTGTCACTTTGCTGATGAGAAACAAGCCAGGCAGGGGGTAAAATGCCTGTCAGAGAAGAAACCCAACAGCCGGGGGTGGGGGGGAGGAGAAGAAGAATCAGCAGCCAGTTTATTATTATTTGGGAAAAATAATAAATCCTTCCAAAGCTCCGCTACTCGCCTTCTCCCTCCTTGCTGTGCGCTGATTGATTCCTCCGGCTCCTCGGCCCCGGACAAAGCCTCCCTTTTGTGCTCATGCCTGGTTTATCTGGGCACAGACACGCCGTGGAGGAGAGAATGTTTCCTTTCCTTTTTCCTCCCTTTCTCTATCTGCCTTCGACATGCTGTGTCCTTTTGTCTGATGGGCTGGAGGCAGCTGCCCTGCAGATAGATGCCTTCTGGATTGGTAGCCGGCAGAGGGAGGCTGCTGGGTCTGGGCTTCAGCAGAAGTGGGAGTTTAAAACAATGGCCGTCTGGAACGTAGATCGATGTTTAGGGGCTGGATTCTCAGAGTGGCTGAGGGCCTGCAGCTTTCATTGATGCAAATGGGAGCTTTGGGCGCTCAGCTCCTTTGAAAGTCGGGCCCTTAAAATCTTCCTGTTCTAGGCAGTGCTCTCCGTGGGGCTGCTGTTCCCAGGGATGGAGAGTTTCACAAGGCAGGAGGGTGTAGGGTGACCAGATGTCCCAATTTATATGGACAGTCCTGATTTTTGGGTCTTTTTCTTATATAGGCTCCTATTACTCCCCACCCCCATCCTGATTTTTCACACTTGCTGTCTGGTGACCCTAGGAGGGTGTAGTAGTTAGAGCTTAGGATTGAGACGCGGCAGACCTGCCTCTGCCACTCACTCGCTGGGTGGCCTTGGGCAAGGCACATCCCTGCTCTCTGCCTCGTTTTCTCCATCTGTAAAACACAAGGAGAGACTCTGACCTAACTTCCTGCCTTGCAGGAATCCACAGTTGCGTCAAGTTCCAGATCTTCACCGGCCACAAGGGGGCGGCAGCTTTTGGGTTTTCATTTGCTGTACTAGTGGAGGGAAGTCATCTAGCATTCTGCAGTGGCTCTCCTTGCAAGTCTCCTATCCACAAACTGAACCAACCTGACCTACATTAATTAGCTGGGGCAATCTGACAGCTCTAGCCTATGGTGCCATGGTGTCAAAGCATGCAAGGAATTAGCAGCTGTTCAGGGCAGCTAGGAGATATATCAGCAAACGGGAGCTCTGGCTACACTGGATTTAGAGCCCAGGTGTCCTTATTCAGGTTCCACAATGGGGAGGTAACAATACTTCTCTCCCTGAGTAAAGCATTTTGATGTGTGGCTGATTATTATTTGTATGGCAGCAGTGCTGGCGGTTCCCAGTCCTAGAGCCAAGGCCCGCAGTGCTAGGTGCTGTACAAACAATAAGTGGCTGCCTAGTGTCACATCCGTGCTAAGCCGTCCCTTTGTGAAGAGGCATTTCACTCAGGACTTGGCAAACGTGACCAGAATTCAGCCTGATGCGCCCAAGTCTTCGTGAGATCGGTTGGTTTGTTTTTGAACAAAACCACAGACATCCAAGTGTCTGCTGCAGCCTGAGTGACGTTGGGTGGCATGTGCCCACATATTCACTGGGTGAAGGCCAGGTGCTGAGAACGGACTTCAAGTTAGTCCCCGGGGTCCTTAGTTCAATTGCTGCCCTCCCCTCTGGTCCCAAATGCATTGCAGCAAATTGCTTCCTCAGCAAAAAGTGCTTCCAAACGCTCCAGCAATGCCTTAATCAGAGGAGAGTGATATGGATTTGGGGGAGGGGAAGAGGTGAAGGAAGGGATAGGAAAACAAAGAAGGAAGCCAAAGCCTGGTTTGGACTGCAGCCACGCCACCCCACTAGGTTTAGAGCAGCCTGGCTCCTTGCCCCAGAGCCGTGTCTAAGAACATATGCAAAATCTCTAGACAAATCGTTTTATTTTTTGCTTTTGAAAAGGTTACAGCAAATTGTTGGACGAACATTAACTTTTCTCCACTGACAATCCTCAGCCCCTGCTGACTTGCGTGGTCCCTGCTACCTCAAAGTGCTTGTACCAGTCGCTGTGCCTGCTGCCGAAATGCAGCTGCCTCTGGGGTGGGGGCAAGGTAGCCTGTTCTGCATGAGCAACAGGGCATTGGAGAGGGTGGGATAGAGAGGAGAGGAGCAGCTTCTATCTAGGACAGCTGCGGTAGGGTGGGGTGCAGAATGGAAGCGTCTTGTGTTTAGATTTGGTTGGGGTGCTGAAGCAGACAGACAGGGTTGTGCTTTCATATAAACCTAATGCAGATACTGGTGGGATTTCACTGGAGCACCAGGCTCCTCTCCAGTGAAAATGGAAGCAGACTCAGAGATGGAAAGAAGATCTGGACGATGGGCTCTGACATGTAAGAGAACTGGGGAAGGGGAGGCTGTGTCCCTCCCGCACATCCCAGTTTCCACCTCCCTTTCCCGTCTGGCCTGGGTTGAGAGCTCAGCATACAAATGGCTCAGTGCAGAGGGGAGGCCCAGGTTGGGCTGGATTTTTTTTTTCCCCCTCCCCTTTCATGAAGGCCCCACCAGTCTGACCATTACCTCAGGCCTGCAGGAATCCCGGACGTTTCAGCAAGGGCGGGGGCCTGGCTCGGAGAAATGGTTTCCATTAGCCTGTGTATCCCACACACGGGTAGGGTGGGGGGGAAGTGTCAATCAGGGCGGTTAACCACATCAATCCCGGCCAGCGGTGAGGGGTGTGGTGGCTGTAGTTCGCTCTCTCTGCAAACGCTGACGCGTTCTCTCATGGTGTGTGAGCCCCAGAGAGACCGTACCTTAGGATGGGATCTAGCCATCTCCAGGGCTGAAGGCAGATGCATGAGGAAGAGTCCTCTTGTTTTGATCCAGAGGTGTTTATTAAACATACACCCTCCAATGCTGGTGCCAGTGTCTGGGACGTCCACTGCCCCCCCACACACACACACACCTTGCACACTCGGCGCTCCCTGCCTGCCCCAGTGCCGTCCACAGATTCCCAGTTTCCACCCAAAGGCTGGCAAGCAAACAGCGGAGATAGCGCCAATGCCACAGGCTGGTTTGCCGTAGCTCAGAACAGCTTGGGTGAGTCTTGCCCTGGTCCGGTGCCTGCTTATCGAAGGCGCTGCATCCCCATGGAGGGCAACACGGCTGGTGCCCGCTCTGTGAATATAACCAGCCAAATTCAAGGAACCAATTATGTAACGAAGGGGAAACCACCAGCTGCAGCCCTGCAGGCATGGGCCTGTTGGACCTGAATCACGGTGTATTTTTAGTGACGGCACCAGCGGCTCACAGGAGTGGCCCTCACTCCTGCCAACTCCTTTGCAGGGAGAAATGGAAATGATCCAAAACAAGGGGGTGGGCAGCTAGTGTCTGACTGGGGTTTCACAGGGGTGGTGGGAGAAGGTCATTCCATCCCACCATTAGCTGCGAGCACCTCCTATTCCAGGCCATCTTTGCCTCCTTTGTAATGACACCCTGTCATTGCAATTGCATGTCTTGTCCATGGGGCTTGGATGCTGCCTTAGGCCTTGGCTACACTCACACTTTACAGCGCTGCAACTGGGGTGTGAAAAAACACCCCCCTGAGCGCTGCAAGATACAGCGCTGTAAAGCGTCAGTGTAATCAGGGCAGCAGCGCTGGGAGCACGGCTCCCAGCGCTGCACGCTACACCCGTAAGGGATGTGGTTTACATGCAGCGCTGGGAGAGCTCTCTCCCAGCGCTGCCGCTCTGACTACACTCACACTTCAAAGCGCTGCCCCGGCAGCGCTCCCGCAGCGCTGCCGGGGCAGCGCTTTGAAATTCCAAATGTAGCCATACCCTAAGTCACACAGAGGTTCATGTATAAAGTAGGCAGAGTTAAATTCTGTACCTGAATTCCCCATCACAGTTTCAATAGGCCAGGGGGGTTCTCTTCATTTCCTGTCCCAAGCTGGTTGCTGGGTGTAGAGTTTGGTTAATTGGCTAATCCCAGACAGTATCCCTGGGAGATAGGTAAACAGCTGTCCTGTCTCAACCCAGAGGTGGCTGCATCTCAGTGGTGGGGATACAAACCCTCAGCCAAACTTTGCAAAATGACCACTGATTTTTCAGTTTGTGAATGTGCACCTTGAGATGCCTTGGCCTGATTTTCAGGGGTGCTGAGTGCCCAAAGGAGGCAGAATTGGTGGCCACTGTTGAACATGTTGGCTGTTATGAAGAGACCCACTTAAAAACCAGATCCTGCAATGACTCGCAGAGCCCCTCTGGCTCCAGAGAATTTGATATGGGCATCAGGGTTGAGATCCTTCAGGTGAAAGGTGTTGTAAGGTCATCATCAGCGTAGTCAGTGGAAAATCAGTCGAGCTAGCTTTACCCAGCGATCTCTGTCCCAGGAAGCCTGATTTTTGTGTTGATTGTCGGGATTTCCGCAGGTAGGTTCCAGTCTTGTGATTTACTGTAGTCTGTCCAAAATGAGAGTATTGAGAGGCACCCTGAAGGGTTACGGTTCCAGCAGGGCCCACACCGAGGCCATTGGCAGTGGCTTGGTGTGCACCCCACCATGTCCTAGGATGCAGGTGTCCCCAGAGTCACTGCTGGGTGGTGTGTATCCTGCTCATTAGGTTTACAGAGAAGCACAGAAGTGAGCCATGTGGCTGGTGCCCGCCTCCCCTGCGTCCAGTGTAATTAAAGAGGAACCTGAGTCACTTTGTAAACTGCCGGCAGCAGCTGCCAATTAGCTCGAGGCAGGTGAGGCTGGGAGTGGGTGAGGGGCTGGCTGTGATTCAGAGAGGAAGGCAGGGGCACAGGTGACTGCACCCAGGCCTCGCTGGAAGCCCATCCTGCTGCTTGCTGAGCCCCAGGGGTATTGCGATGGCCATAGCTTTGTTCAGGTGGCTTCTCAACATGGCCGTATGGAGGTGAGAGGGATGTGGCAGAGCTCCTGCCAAGAACGGCCTGCTCACAAATCACCCTGCCCTTAGGCCTTGCTTGTGGTGCACAGGAGGGGGGAGGGAAGAATAAAAAAGAATAAAATCTAGGAAAACAAAACTTTGCAGGAACTCGGGCGAGGCCTCATGCCAAAGAAATCAAACCACGCCCCAGATGGCGGGTGGAGAGTTGGCTGGTAGGATGCGTGTCATGTTGATGCATCAACAACTGAGCCCATGAATATTGCATGGAGGGAAGATGAGACTGCCAGCGGGTATGCTGCTGCGTGTCTAGGGATCCATGGAAGGATGCAGCCCAGGTGGTTGCGTCTGTTACCCTGGAGCTGACTCGCTTGCAGTGCAGCCCCTTGCCCACAACCTGGACGGTGATTCCGGCTGACGCTCACTGTGTGTGCTACCCTCACCTCAACCAGGGTGCAGTACAGTCCTTACCCACTGATGCCTGCTGGCTGTGCCTGGTGCCTGGGCTCAGCCATTGCTCGGAAACTGCCTGTTCCGTCTGCCAGTATTCAAATATCCCCAGCCTTTGGCAGATTAACTCTTTCCCTGGGGTGAGACTAAACATGATGCCTGCTTGCCACAAGGGCAGGAAGATGGAGGTGGAGGGCGGGTAGATCAGACCACTCCCTGCCTGTTCCTTGGTCACCTAATACTGCCAAGCAGATCTTGATTAGGTGGCTAACTAACACTGTGACTGACACCTTTATTAATGCTGACAGGGAGCATAAGGCACAGTATCTGAGTTAGGAACAATGCCACCCGAACACAACACAAGCTAGTCAAATTAGACACAGCTGGGGAATACTTGAATGGAGACTCCCAGGTAACCCTCTGCTCTGTTTAACTCCGGATCTGACCCAGGGCTTGGCTCACAGGTACTTTAAATCCATCGGTGGCCTCCATTGATTGATAAAGGACCCTGTAGTCACCCTAGGGCTCTTCCACGTGTCGTGAGACCATCCAATGTGCAGCGGCAGGCAAAAAAGTGAACAGAATGTTGGGAATCATTAAGAAAAGGATAGATAATAAGAGAGAAAATATCATGTTGCCTCTATATAAATCCAAGGTACGCTTGCATCTTGAATACTGTGTGCAGATGTGGTTGCCCCATCTCAAAAAAGATCTATTGGAATTGGAAAAGCTTCAGAAAAGGGCAACAAAAATGATTAGGGGTGTGGAACGGCTTCCGTATGAGGAGAGATTAATAAGACTGGGACTTTTCAGCTTGGAAAAGAGACGACTAAGGGGGGATATGATTGAGGTCTATTAAATCATGGCTGGTGTGGAGAAAGTAAATAAGGATGTGTTATTGACTCCTTCTCATAACGCAAGAACTAGGGGCCGCCAAATGAAATTAATAGGCACCAGGTTTAAAACAAACAAAAGGAAGTATTTCTTCACACAACACAGTCAGTCTGTAGGACTCTTTGTCAGGGGATGTTGTGATGGCCAAGACTATAACAGAGTTCAGAAAAAAACTAGATAAGTTCCTGGTGCATGGGACAGGTCCATCAATGGCTATTAGCCAGGATGGGCAGGGATGGTGTCCCTAGCCTCTGTTTGCCAGAAGCTGGGAATGGGCGACAGGGAGTGGATCATTTGATGATTCCCTGTTCTGTTCATTCCCTCTGGGGCACCTGGCACTGGCCACTGTCGGTAGACAGGATACTGGGCTAGATGGACCTTTGGTCTGACCCAGTATGGCCGTTCTTATGCTCTTATGTTAATGCCATCTCAGACATCTCATGAAGATACAAGTGGAGAATGAGTATGATGGTAGAGCTGGTCAAAATGTATCTGTTGAAACATAATTTCTGTGAAAAATGGTTATGTAGAAAACATTTATTTCATTTTCAGTTAAACATTTGGGTTTTTTGAGGAAAAACAAATTTGAATATTGAGTTAAAAGTAGTCAGTTTTCAAAAATTGGAGGGAAAAACACATGGGAAATTTGAATGAAAATGAAATATGTTCAAAATTCCCCATGGAAAAATAATTGGCACTTTTCTGTCAGCTGTAGTCGGAAGCTGGGTAGGGCCACCCTTTACTGCTGAACTGCCTATTTAGGGCATTTGTACGCTAACGTTAGAGGCTCTGATGTACGGAACTGCACTGAGCTGATCTTGTGTGCAGGACACCGTGTACATGCGTGCGTACATACCCACCATGTTGGTTTTAATGACCCTGAAATGGGCTGAGTTGTACATGGAGAGCAGAGCTAGACCCATGCGCCGCCGAGAAATTCAGGCTTGGATCTAGATCTGAAATTTCCCAAGGTTTGGGAGGGCTTGAATCCAGGCTGCTGGTTCTGACCTGTTTCTAGAGACCCACCACATATTTTCACGAAGCTGCTGGGAGCACGTCTGCTCTTGTTCAGTTCTTCACACACTGGAGATGGAGGGGGCAGGCTGGGCTCTGAAGGGGGATTCCTGTTGGGCACACCATTGCCAATGTGTTAGCACCCACTTGGGATATACGTACATGCATGGATGTTTGTTCCTAAATTCCAGCTCCACTGCAGAAACTGTTGCTTTTATCTTGTGCTGAGGTGCTTTGTGCTTTGGGTTAAGCCCGTCTCCACTGCTGTTGACACATCTCCAGCCGTAGAGCAGCTGGGGTGTTAGGCTGACTCTGTTTATGGAGGTTAGCTTGCACGGAGGGGGGGTGTTTCTGAATAGTTGTGCACAGAGGGGATTTTTATGAAGGCCCGTGTAGTGCATAGAAGAGATACTTATGTAGGGGGTAATACACCAGTGAAGGGTTGTCATTGATTTTCAGCTAAGGAGATGATGTCGCTGGGAAGTCACCATAGTATTTTACCTTGGTCAACTCACCAGAGACAGAACTGAGTTGAAAAGAAATCGGGAAAGCTGAGACCTAATATACCTCCCCTCCTCTCACTGGGTGGTTGTGTAAATGCACTAGAGAGGGAGTAGAGCGTCTCTCTGCACAGAGCCGAGCAGTGCACCGCATCATCTGTAGGCGGTGTTCGTGAGTGCCGGGGCAGTATGTTTTGAAAGGGCTGTGGCTTGTGTCAGCCAGTCAGCAGGGACTGTGCATTCCCAGCTGTGGGCGGGATCATGATAAGGATGTTATGGTTCATAACGAAAACGGTTGGTGCTCCGAGCAGCGTGAGCTTCCGGTGACCCACTGTGTACTCAGCTCTGTCAAATGATCATTAAATATACAATACTGCTGCCCACTGAAACTGACTAGGAAAGTGACCATTCTGGTTTTACTGCCCAGGCTGGGTGACGCATGGGAGATAAACTGCACCCTTGGCACCTGTTGGGTGAGACCCTGGTAGATTTCACAATCTAAAGAGGATGGGCCAAGGTCACTAGGTAAACAGGGGACTTTGAGGGAGATGGCATCAGTGACTGAGCAGTGGGGCATGCTTCATCTTGGCCTAGTATAGATTCCTCAGTGCTTTGCTGTCAAGCTCAGCCTTAATGATAAGCACCTTAAAACCAAAGCCCCGTTAGTTCCTCTGCCTAAGTAGAGCTGTTTTAGTGATGATGACAGGGAGTTTGTCCTGCTGCTCTGGGTCCATGTTTCCCCTGGTTGGTTTCTCGCTCTCACACCCCCCCAGAGGTGCTGGTACACTTTTCAGAGCAGGGAATGCATCTCGGGTGAAAGGCACTGTGTACCATACATGTAAGATGTCTAGTCTATTCGGAGCAGGATGGTCTTGTGGGCTGGGACTCAGGAGAGCTGGGTCTAATCTGTGTGACCTTGACAAGTCACTTAATTTCTCTTCCCCCTCCCCTGTCTGTAAAATTAGGGTAATAATATTTCCTTTCTCCCATCCTTTGTCTTGTCTATTTCGACGCTAAGCTGTTTTGGGCGGAGGCTCTCACTACAGTAGAACTTCAGAGTTACAGCACCTCAGGAATGGAGGTTGTTTGTAACACTGAACAAAACATTCTGGTTGTTCTTTCAACATTTACAACTGAACTTTGACTTAGCACAGCTTTGGAACTTTACTATGCAGCAGAAAAATGCTGCTTTTAACCATCTTAATTTAAATGAAACAAGTACAGAAACCGTTTTCCTACCTTGTCAAATCTTTTTTTTTTTTTAACTTTCCCTTTATTTTTAGTAGCTTCTGTTTAACCCAGTACTGTACTGTATATGCTTTTTTTGGTCTCTGCTGCTGCCTGATTGCGTCCTTCCGGTTCCACATGAGGTGTGGGGTTGACCAGTCACTTTGTAACTCTGGTTTTCATAACTCTAAGGTTCTGCTGTATCAGGGCCGGCTTCAGGCATCAGCAAAGGAAGCAGATGCCTGGGGCGACCAATAGAAAGGGGCGGCAGTCTGTCCTTTATTGGGGCGGCACGTTCGGGTCTTTGATGGCACTTTGGTGGTAGGTAGCTCAAGTGCTTCGTCGGCGGGTCCTTCACTCAGTCTCTTCCTCTTCGGCGGCACTTCCGCAGCAGCTCGATTGGTTTTTTTTTCTTTGTTTTTTTCTTTTCTTCGCTACTTGAGGTGGCAAAAAAGCTGGAGCAGGCCCTGTGCTGTATATGTGTATATATACCACCTAGCACAATGGGGCCTCAATCGTCTTTGGGGCGTCTTGGTGCTCCTGTAATACAAAAATTTATAACTGGAGAAAATACGAGACATTTATGCGCCTGTGAAACTGGCTAGTTATCAGGACGTTCCAGAGGCAAGCAGCATTGGTTAGGAAACAGACAACTGCTTTGTGGGGGACACCTCCCCTTGTCCCAGGTTGCAAAGAGGATGGGGGATATGCATGTCACGTGTGTGGGGAGTTTTATAGATACTCAGCTCTGTCCCTTATTGGCTTGGATTGATGGTGCTGGAGCATGAAATGGCAGATGCATGTGATTTAGAGAAGGGGAGATGAACGAGGAACTAAGGACAGGCTGCTCCGCTCCTCCTAAAGCCCAGCATAAACCCAAGGAGAATGCTGAGGTGACCTCTGTGGCGTTTCCTCCATTGCTGGCCTGGCTGCCAAGCACTGGTGGTTAACCTGTCACTCAGGTACACGTTGCTGTGGAGGCAAGAGGCTCTCCCTGTACCCTTTGCTGTACCCTAGAAACCCTTCTTAACTGGCAGCCTGTATTATGCCCCAGCATTAGGGCCATCAGTGCGGCACACTGATCGCATCCGGAGTTCCCTCCACCAGGGAGTCCGTTACTCCCCACTTTCGATCCTCCATCCTCTCAGATTCCCTCCCCACCCCACTGAGATGAGTAACTTAATCGGTACGTGCCTTGAACATCCAAACTTCTCCCACTGCTGCCATTAGCCAGAGGGATGCCCTGGAGAGGATGAAATCTAGCGGCCTGAGCACAGGCAGAGGAGCCAGGTGTTCCCGAATTTGAATGCTGGCTCTGCCCCGACTCAGTGAGTGGCCTTGAGCAAATCATTCATTGACTCCTTCTTCCCTGTGGCTAACAACACAGCCCTGCTCTAAGCACTAGGCAGCCTTTCCTCTGCTGGCACTGCTCTCCGTGGGGCCCAGGGGAGGAGATATCTCTGGAGTCCAACTCATCCGGTAACTGCCATGAGGAGAGGAGAAAGCGCCTTCCGTGAGCACAGCTGGGCCATCACAGTGCCGACGCATTCAAGGCTTAGAGGAGCATGTGTGGGGTTTCTCTGTTACGCATCCAGTCGAGAGTGGGACTGAATTCCCGATGGAATTAACAAAACTGGCCGTTGTCTGGATGAACAGAATCTAGGCATCAGTCTGATGATCAGTGGCTAGAAGCGTTTCCCCAGTCATTAAAAACTGTGCCGAATGGGGCTGGGGCTAACATGTGAGTGTTGCTGGGCCTGACTCTTCTCTCCACAGACGTCCATGAGGTTACATTTGATTCACACCAGGGATGGATGAGGAACCTGCTGTGTGTTTATAGCCCAGTTCATTTGTTTAGGATTAACTCCTCCATGTGAGGGCCCCAGGCCCAGGATGAGCTGTTTCCAGCTAAAGCTCAGGGAACCCCAGTAACATGGAGTCACATCCAAGCACACATACATGTGTGGTGGTGAAGAGTCCAGTCAGATCATTCCATGTCCACTCCCTGCATCTTAAAGGTTTCCCCTTGGGCTGCCACTCTCAGTGCAGCCAAGGAGGGCGGGACACCTGTGTTGTCCAGAGGCTGTTCCTTGGAAGCAACAGATGTTGCTCCCTCCAGCTTAGAAGTGTCAGGAGCTGCACACCAGCAGCCAGTGGCAGTGAATTAACTGATTCACACACAATGCTACATATCCAGATATCTCCATAGGTGGTGGTCTTTCTATCAACTGTCTGCACAGATGCTGCAGATTATAGAGCAACAAGAGGGATGAGCATCCATCCTCCAGGCCTGCCTGCCCTCCCACTGGCCTGGGTCATGCAGCAGGCCTGACTGGATGAGCATAATGGTCCCTTCTGGCCTGAGAGTCTTTGTCTCCCTGCCCAAGCTCAGCATTGCTGCATTGGCTGTCGCCTGTCCCCTCGGGATGCTGGCTTGGTTTTAAGGGCTTCCAGGAAGCAATGGCCTTTCGGAATTACCCAGGAGAATGATGTGATGGCAGCAGACGCGCCAATTCATCGGCTACTCGTGACACCCTTTCGATAAGTAGCGCCTCCTCAGAGCTCTGCAGCAGTAGTGTGCCAAGGTGCTCACAGCCCCGGGCTGGCTGTACTGCTGTGATCCTGGCAAGGGGGAGTGAATACTGTGTGATATAAGCCAGCTGGTATCCCAAGCGCTACTTCCTTGTTTGGAGGTTTCTTTTAAATGTCACTGCTTCAATCCCCCCTGCCCCCCTCCCCATCCCAGCTTCTAATACTAACAATCGGGATGGACTGAAATGTATTTTTTAAAGTGCTGGCCCAAGGGGGAGAGTGAGTGGCTGTGTCAGTGCCGCGCACCCGGCCTCTAGTGCTTTCCCCTTTAAATCTGGGGTTGCAAAGGGCTTTATGAACCCCAACAATCCCCCTCTGTGAGCAAGGGAAGCATTCTTGCTATCGGTCCCACTGTCAGGAGAACCCAGTTCTTCTGCCTCCCAGCCTCCTGTGCTAGTGCTTACTCTAGAGGGCAGTTTGGTCAGGAATTGAACCCAGGAGTCCTGACTCTCAGGCCACGCTCCCTTCCTAAAATGATATCACTGGGCCTTTGCTCATGAAGAAACAATAGTGACTAGGTGCAGAGAGGAATATAAGGCTACATCAGAACTGTCTGAAGATGAGTGATTGTATAAAAAAGAGCAGCAGGGGGTGGGCCCAGTTTAATAAATCCTGTGCCATGACCCAGGTTAGCAGTAAACATCTGCTCAGTGTGTCTGCAATTTACTCTGTTGACAGAGGTCGGTCTGTGTGTCTGTCTAATCGCTCCCATCCCCGTAGCATGCTCCTTCTCTCGCTGAGCTGCAGATTTCTCCAGCATGGGATAAGAATGATTCCCTGGGAGGGGTCAGGGTGGCCCTCCAAGCGCCCTCCGCTTTTCGCCTTCAGCCTGGCAAAGAGCTGCTTCCTTGTGCCCAAGTGGGTAGGGTCAGGCTGCAGCATAAATCCTCCTCTGTCGGCACCTGACGCATGAGTGTGTGTGTGTGTGTATGTGTGTGTGGCAGTGTCTCTGCCCTTCACCTTTCTCTCCTTGGGGAACCATGCTGGGAATCTTTTTTTTTCACTCCATGCTCGGTGTGCCTGCTGGCTGCTCCTGCACACGAGGCTGCGAGCGTCGTTCGCTTTGAATGATGAGCCGAGACAGGGCTAGAATAGACCCCGCTGCCTAGAGAGAATGAATGCCTTCCTCCCCCCTGCGTGTGCCCAGGAAGAAAGGGGAGAGAGAGAAGGAGCGGGAAGTAAATGCAACCAGCACTGAACTCAAGGGAATCAGACAAGTTGAAGATAAGGATGGAAAGCTCATTAGATCACCCACTCCGACGTCTCCCTGCCAGTGCAGGATCATCCCCCACGGTACATTGCTTAATGCAATAGAAGAGCCACTGGAGTGGCAGGAAGACATACCTCTCTCCCACGGGATGGTTGTAGCTGGGGATCCCTGCTGAGCTCAGGAAGGGGACCTGTCACAATGCTAAAGTTCCGGGCAGACCGTCGGGTCAGGTAGGGCTCTCCTGGTGATAACAGCAGGGCTGGTGGGGGGAGAGAAAGCAGGCCAGGAAGGCAGGCCCAGTTTGTTTCCTATGGGGGGCTTTGTGTGTGTGTCTGTGTGTCATGAAGTGGATGAGGGAACTTCAGCTTGGTCAGTGACTGCTGCATTGCAGTGCTTCGGAGGAGATGCTTAACTCAGGAGTTTATGGAGCCGGGTCAGGCAAGGCAGCTGCCAGGAGAAGAATTATTTAAGGCGGTTCCGAGGAAGTGACTTTGCTCTGGAAGGGCCCTGGGAAGCTGGAGGAGTGGGTGGTGGCTGGGATGCAAGAGGCAATTGAATGAGTACTGGAAGGAGCTGCAGAAGCTGCACAGAGCTACCAAGGATGGAAGCTGGGGTGGTGGCTGGAGGGACCTGTGCCTGAGAGGATAAAGAGAAACCTGCTGCTGGCTGAACCTCTGACCAAAAGCTGCAGGCAGGCTAAGAACCATATGGGTGAGACCCATCCACAGACGCTAATTCAGGCAGCACCGGGAATGTCAGCTTTGCGAAGGGGTCCCTCCAGTAGCCCAGTTCCTGGGTGCAGAAACGCTTTCTCTAGCAAAGGGTGCTTCCCTTTGAAATGACATTCCCTGCAAGCTTGCGTGGGGCAGAGGGGAGGTTATCACTTGCCTATGTAATGCCATTGTGATCCTGGTAAAGTCACTGGTGTTTATGTGATTATTTTTAAAACCAGGTGCAACCCAGAGCAACCAAACCCCCACTCATCCATCATTTCTAGTTAGAAAAATAGCAGTAGGGAAATGGGGTTATTTAGTGGTGTCAATTTCTTTGTTAAAGTAAGCTTCCTTATTTATAAAAATAATAATACAGCTGGTATAGTTTGGAGAATGAGATTTTTTCCCCCTCTTTCATCTGGGGCACATGCTAACGAAAGCCCTTTTAAGCTAACTGAGGAGGGAAGAAAGGAGCTGAAAGAGAAATAGTACTGCCGAGAGTACTGAGGTTTGGGCAGTAATGGTGCTATGCAGGAAGCACTCCTCTTAGTAGGATTCCTGCCAGCAAGCATTTAATATTCTCTAACCCTGGCCTTATCCCAGACCTTCAGGTGAAACTTCCAAGTGGCTGAGTGGAGGGACGAGTGGTCGCGGTAGCTATTTTTCTTGCTCCAACTTTCACCATTCTGCTGACTCTACGCAGAGCCTGGCTGTTTGCATGGTGACATCATCGGTGGGCATTCAGTGCACAGTGGCCTGGTGCCTGGCAGTGCTGCATGTCAGTGCTCAGATGCAGTTATAGTGGGGGCCATGTTATATGCAGATAGTTGTGTGCAGGTAGCCGGTGTCTTGCCAGGAGGGTGGGGGCTGGAGGCGACGTAATTTATATTGCAGCCATTCCCTGTTCCCTTGAAGAATATTGCAAACCGCCCGTGAATAGGATCAACCAAAGACGGTAGGGAACTTGTATTCGTGCCTTAACCTTGATTTGGAACTCACCAAAGTGAGGAGAGATCCAGGATTGTAACACAGACTGCACCTGAATCCTGCTGATCCCTAGAGTTCTCCAACCTGACAGTCATGGGCCTGACTCAAAAGCCAGCAAAGTCCTTGGGGAAACTCCCTGAGACTTTAGTGAGCAGTGAATCAGGCCCACTAACTGAATGCTTAGAAAGTGGTTTTTCATCCTGTCTCTACTGGAACAAGGAGGAGCTTGTGGGCTGAGTCATCCTCCACCGCTTTGGACCTCCTGCAGCCATCCACACCTAGGTGGAGTATAAAATGCTGCTGTTCTCAATCAGTAGCAACTTGGAGTATGTCCGCACGTGGGAGTTGCACTGAAGTAAATGAAAGTGTGATGTTAAACTGGTGCAATGTTGTGTGTGGGTGTTACTCATATTGGTTTAAATCTGACTTACGTTGGTTTAGCTGATGTAAAGTACAAGCTAAATCACCATCAACCAGGTTTAAACCAATCTGAGCGTCCATATGCAAAGTTGCCCTGATTTATCTAAACAGCTTTAGGTAAATGGGTACAACTTTGCACAGGCCAGGCTTTGTAGTCACTGTACACAGGTGCAAATGGCTACAAAGGTATGAGGCAACGAGGACTCAGACCCTGGTTGGCTCCATCCTTACTAGGAAATTAGGGACCTAAAACTCTTGACCAGTGGGACTGTACTGGGCATTTAGGGTTAGACAGCAAGTGGTAAAAGCGCCTGAGTTCTGTCCCCATTATGGTCTAATGGTTAGGGCACTAGCCTAGGATTTAGCCACTGCTCTGCCACAGAATCCATGAGTGACCTTGGACAAGTCACTTAGTCTCACTCTGTGCCTCAGTTTCCCATCTGTACAATGGGGATGATAGCCCTGCCTGACCTCCCAGGAGTATAGTGAGGATGCATACATTAAAGATTGTGAGATGCGCAGATAGTACTATAATGGGAAGGGAGAGATAGGGTCCCTGGTCATGGTGCAGGACCCCATTGTGCTGGGAGCTGTACAAACACAGAACAAAGAGACTGGTGGCTGGTTTTCCTCGCAAAGCCAAGGCCTCTGGCACTACTGCTGTCTGCATTTTGATAACATAACAGGGCAGTAGCCAATGTAAAGCGTTTTCAGCAGCGTACTAGTGGTTTGGGGGCTTTGCTGAAATCCCCAGAAACCGCCGGGTTTTCTGCTCCTTAATTTGTTGACTTTGGGTTTTGCTCACGCAACCGCAGTTGGCAGTGGTCACGTTTTCACTTTGCAAATGCTTTAATTTAAATTAAAGGCTGGATTTTCTTACTCACTGAAAGCAATTTCTGAACAGGCCTACAATCAAATCAGTCCTCTGGCCTACAGGAACCGAGGAGCAGAGCTGGGGCCACACCAGAATGCTGGGTCTGCTGGGCAAGTTCTGATTTAAACGTTGCAAGCCAGCCCCACCCAGAACCGCTGATCTTGAATGTCGTGACATTTTAGGGGTGTTAGGAACTGAATACAATTCTGAAATCTGCACCTTTGTTTTACTGATATAATTGCCTGCTGGATGGGGCGGTTTACTGAAATAGCTGTACCAGTTCAATCCGTAATGTGGACACAGTTCTACCACTAAAAAGGTGCCTTATATCAATATAATATATTTCCCTTCATGTACAGGTATAAGCTCTAAGCTTTTATAGCAGTGTAACTGTTTGTACTAGGGAGGTTAGATTGTTTTAATGACATCGGCATAGTTAATTGACTGACTCTGAGAGTTGGATCTGGCCATTGGTTTCCTTGGGGCTGCTTAAGGCACAAGGTTCTACTCACATGCATGGCAGAATCAAGCTCTCAGTGACGCAGTTTCAACTCTTATTATAAACAGTCTCCCGACGTGCAGTCTAATCTCAGTCATTTGCACTCAGTAAGGTTGCAGGGCCATTACTCCTGTGAATGACTCTTTTTCCGAACAAAGGGGTAAGTGAAAAAACAGCAGGCCTAGTGGAGTTACGCCAGCGTTGCATTTTCCCCACTTAACAACAGCGTGTCGGAGAACATGACCACACTAATTTAGTTGGACAGCAGTAATTTCGTTTTATGTTAATATCTCATCATGTCACAGTCGATGTTCTGTGATATGTCCTGTAAAGCTAATGAGGTCTCAGCAATCAGAGACCTCACCTTGGCTCTCGGTTCCACAAGCTTTGCTGGGAAGTGCAGATGAAATTTGTTGCGCAGATTATGCAGCATGTGGATTAGCGAAGGGAGATTCTGCTGCAATTTGCCGTTCATTAAGTGTTGCAAATCCATCAGCTTTTGAGAGGAGCTCTTCATGCCCTGTTGTGGCTACCAGGCTATTGGATGAAGTCCTGTGGCTTCTGCTTCTTTGAAGCCCTCTGCCGGCATTTGCACATGATCTGGGGTTCTACCTCCACTCAGATCCTTCGTAAAAGAGCAGTTCTGTTCTTAACGTCTGTGAGCGGCATGTAGAAGGTGGACAATGGTAAACAGATGTTTGCTCTGGTTTTACTGTGTCTGTTTTCTGCCCTAGTTGCAAGCTGGCATCTCATCTGCTTCCCCCAAGCCAAAGCCAGTAGCCACAGCCTGCTCCTTTAAATCCCACTTGCAGAGATCCCTCATGGGATTTGAAATGCTGCCATACCTGGGAAGATTGTGGCTATTGTCTGGGATGGGGCAATCCAAAATGTTTCTGCAAGTGTGAGCGCCAATCACTGGCAGAGAATGTTCTCTCCTGGTCAGTCTCAGACAAAACGTGAGGCAGAGAGCCTTGTCTCTGTACTGAAGCCCCTATGCTCAGGGCTCTGAGCTAGAGACAAGGGACCAGTTCTGGTCTGCTGCACCCAGGTGACTCTGTGGAAATCAGAAGGGTTGGGAGCAAGATATGGGCCTGTGCATCCAGTAGCCAGTGCTCCCACGGGCTGGGTTTGACAACAATTAGTTGGGAGCTGGTGTAGTCTAGTGGTTAGAGCAGAGAACAAGGAGCCAGGACTCCTGGATTTTATTCCCAGTTGCTGAGGACTGACTGTGGATTTAGTGCAGATGTTGACACCCTCGCTCACATTTGGTAACACCGTACTCCACATGTGGTCTGAGTCGTTCCAAGGGAAGCACTCAAGGGGGAAAGTCCTGTTCTGTGTGACGGTGTCTGGATCTGACCCTTGCAGCCTGAGTGCAAATGAATCCAGATAAAGTTGGTAGGAACTGCAGCATCTCAGTCCTTCTGAAAATCCAATGCCCCCATTTCTTGATCGTAAAACAGGACGACTAATACCTGCCCATCTCATAGACTCATAGACTCTAGGACTGGAAGGGACCTCGAGAAGTCATCGAGTCCAGTCCCCTGCCCTCATGGCAGGACCAAATACTGTCTAGACCATCCCTAATAGACATTTATCTAACCTACTCTTAAATATCTCCAGAGATGGAGATTCCACAACTTCCCTAGGCAATCTATTCCAGTGTTTAACTACCCTGACAGTTAGGAACTTTTTCCTAATGTCCAACCTAAATCTCCCTTTGCTGCAGTTTAAGCCCATTGCTTCTTGTTCTATTATTGGAGGCTAAGGTGAATAAGTTTTCTCCCTCCTCCTGATGACACCCTTTTAGATACCTGAAAACTGCTATCATGTCCCCTCTCAGTCTTCTCTTTTCCAAACTAAACAAACCCAATTCCTTCAGCCTTCCTTCATAGGTCATGTTCTCAAGACCTTTAATCATTCTTGTTGCTCTTCTCTGGACCCTCTCCAATTTCTCCACATCTTTCTTGAAATGCGGTGCCCAGAACTGGACACAATACTCCAGTTGAGGCCTAACCAGCGCAGAGTAAAGCGGAAGAATGACTTCTCGTGTCTTGTTTACAACACACCTGTTAATGCATCCCAGAATCATGTTTGCTTTTTTTGCAACAGTATCACACTGTTGACTCATATTAAGCTTGTGGTCCACTATGACCCCTAGATCTCTTTCTGCCATACTCCTTCTTAGACAGTCTCTTCCCATTCTGTATGTGTGAAACTGATTGTTCCTTCCTAGGAGGAGCACTTTGCATTTATCTTTATTGAACTTCATCCTGTTTACCTCAGACCATTTCTCCAATTTGTCCAGATCATTTTGAATTTTGACCCTGTCCTCCAAAGCAGTTGCAATCCCTCCCAGTTTGGTATCGTCCGCAAACTTAATAAGCGTACTTTCTATGCCAACATCTAAATCGTTGATGAAGATATTGAACAGAACCGGTCCCAAAACAGACCCCTGCGGAACCCCACTTGTTATACCTTTTCAGCAGGATTGGGAGCCATTAACAACTACTCTCTGAGTAGGGTTATCCAGCCAGTTATGCACCCACCTTATAGTAGCCCCATCTAAATTGTACTTTCCTAGTTTATCTATAAGAATATCATGCGAGACCGTATCAAATGCCTTACTAAAGTCTAGGTATATCACATCCACCGCTTCTCCCTTATCCACAAGGCTCGTTATCCTATCAAAGAACGCTATCAGATTAGTTTGACATGATTTGTTCTTTACAAATCCATGCTGGCTATTCTCTATCACCTTACCACCTTCCAAGTGTTTGCAGATGATTTCTTTGATTACACATGGGATCTCTGTAAGGAGCTTTGAGATCCAGGTCTGAAAAGTGCTGTGTGATAACAGTGTAGCGTGATTGCTATGGGTACTGACTGCCACTCCGATAATGAGGATCTGGAGCCGGTAAAGGACCATGGTAAAGCCAGGTCTTTCCAGGGGCTGACTGGTGATAAGAAATCCGTATCGGTGTGGCTTTGGGCGTGTCGCTCATACTTTATTTACTAGTGCCTGCATAACCCCGTCCCTGCTGCATTATGTACGTTGGTGCTTTATAGTAATGTACACCAATGGACCTGCTGTTTCTTTGGCTGTTAGAACATGTGGCTGCGTCACACAGCAAAATTAATAGAGAGGAAAGCCTCTGAAAGTCAGACTGAGATTTAATAGGCTGTTGTGACAGGTGAATGCCATTAGGGGGCTATTCATTAGCCTGGTCTATTGACACCTGTGAAAGCTTCTCTTCCAATACATGCCGCTCATCCAAATGGATGCTCCACAGGAAACAGCCTGTGGAATTCAAGCATGTACTAGGCGGCAGTGAAGGGGCTAATGCTAGTCTGATTTTGTGTGCCGGGTCTGTGCAAATGTGGCGTAAACGCTTCCATCCATCTAGATGGGTATCTGGGGAAGTGGAAGTGCTGGGAATACTGGCCTGAGGAGGAGCTGGCTTTGTGGCATCGTTGCTCAGTGGGAAGAGGAGACGGAGAGCATTGTGCATGGATGAACTCCGTTTCCTGGCACCATATGTCGGCCAGGCCTAATGGCAGCTGCTAGGTGGGCTCTGCCATGTGTGTTCATCTTCACATTCTGCTCTGACTTTGTCTCTCTCCAGCCCCGGAGATGCTTCAGCTGGTTTGCCAAGCCTCCTGCATACAATCCCACCTGGTCTTAAAGTAGTAGTCACCTCTTATTGGCATACCCCTAGGGCAGAGTTGAAATTACAACCACAAAGCCCAAGAATTTAGGGCTGAAATGGGAGTGTGATTGGGACCACCACGGCTTGTGTTCTGTCCAGCTTGTGGGGCAGACAGTTTCTTCTGTCCCTAATACATACCTGGGCTGGTCTTTACCCAAAAAGTTGGGAGGGGGCAGTTATAACTAACCCTCCTGCTTCCCACACAGACTCAACCCACCAGTGTTTCAAGTTCATGCATCCTTCTAGGCATGAATTAATTTTACAAATCCCTAAAACATACTGAGGTTCTTGCCACCTCAGACTGCCCAAGGTTCACTCATTCTTAGTCATGAGAACAGCTGGACAAAAAGAGACCAGTTGCTTACCTAGGTTGGCATCCCATCTCCAGCAGTGGGCAGTGCAGGAAGTTTCAAGGGTATGTATACAAGGTCACCCCCTCAGAATGTACCTATTGGCACAATGCTAAACCATACTGTATGGTAGAGGAGGGGAATCCTTCCTGACCCCATCTGGTGATAAACATATGCCCTGAAGCATGGGGTTTGATTAAACCCTGCTAATTTTTACTAATGTAGAGTCACTGCAAATGTTGTTTCTGCCCTTAGTGAGTTGAAAGTCATTCATGAGCTTTGTCAGAAAGAAGCCAAAGGCTGGGCACAGTCAAGCCTTCAGTTATTTGCCTCCGTAATATCCTGCAGCAGCAACTTTCAGCACTTTGAACTGGTACACAAAGCAAAAGAAGGGCCATGATGGTTAGCAATAGCTCGGCCAGTGCATGGAGCGCGTTACTCTGCTCACTCCAGAGCCACTTAATTCTGCCAAACTCTCCTCTGTGTTTTCCAGCCACAATGAAAGACGGAACACGTTTCTGCATCCTGTGACTGGACACATCCCAGAAGAAAACGCAAGATTTGACTTACGTTTACCGAAGTAGGTTTGCTTTAGAATGCTGCCATGTCGCGTGTGTGTGTATAATACACACACACATAATGATTGAAGTGAAGGAACCAGAGGGCAAAGGAACTAATAATACCAAGGAAATATTGAGAGCAAAGACCATGGCAGGGGATCTACAGGCTAGAGAACAGTATGGCTTTGCTGTGAGACGAGGGGCAGCCTTGCTTTGCTATGTATGTATGCAGGGGCGGCTCCAGGCCCCAGCACGCCAAGCGCGTGGTTGGGGCGGCATGCCGTGGGGGGCGGGGGCGCTTTTCCGGTTGCCGGGAGGGCGGCAGGCAGACAGCCTTCGGCAGCGTGCCTGTGGAGGGTCCGCTGGTCCGGCGGCTTCGATGGAGCCACAGGACCAGCAGAGGGTCCGCAGGCACACCGGCGGGAGGTCCACCGGAGCCACGGGACCGGCGACCGGCAGAGCGCCCCCCGCAGCATGCCGCTGTGCTTGGAACGGCAAAATGTCTAGAGCCACCCCTGTATGTATGAGTGCTGTCTGTGTGTTTGCACAGTGCGGGCCTCATCCGTGGAAAGACCCTCTGCTGGTTGCAATTAGCTTTGGCTCCAGCCCTGTGCATAGGGGCGAGCACCATAAGTGTATCAGTGTGTCATACGTATGGGCTGTTATTCCTCAGCTGTCCTTGCAGAGATCTGCAATAAGCTTTTTCCTCTCCTTTCCCTCTCTCTCGATGGCAGCTCTACAGTGGACATGTCCAGCAAAGCAGGTGGGAAGCGACCGGCGACCATCAGCAGCGAATCATCCAACCACACCATGGTGTCAGAGATGCCTCAGGAGAGACCAAATGGCAGGGTATGTTCATGGAGCACTAGACACTGGCCTGGGACCCTAGGAGACCTGGAATCTATTCCTAACCGTGCCACTAGCCAGCTGGATCTAAGCTTCCCCTTACACCTAATGTTCTCATTGCCTCTGGACATCTGAAAGGCCCTTCTTCTTGTTGAATGGGCTCGGGGTAACCAAGCACACCTGCTCTGGCGGATGCCTGCTGGTAAGCAGATGTATTTGGCCTGTTGGAGTCACTGTGGGCACAAAGGCATTCAGGGATGGAGATGGGTGTGTAGGCACTGGACTGGCACTCAGGAGATCTAGCTTCATTTCTCAGCTCTGCCGCAGACCCCCTGCTCTCAGCCAAGTGGCTTCCCCACTTTGTGCCTCAGTTTCCTCCTCTGTAAAATGGAGCCAATGATACTGACCCATCTTTGTGAAGTTCTTTGAGATGTGGGAATGAAAAATCCGGCATAGCAGCGAGGCGATTTCACGCCCCTTCCACACCAAGGGGAAGTAGCTGGCTGGGATCAGAGCATCATTAGAGTGAAGGCAGCAATTAGGATCCAACCCTATTTTGTGGTAGGAGAAAGATAGGCCGAGCTGGTTGCAAGGAGGAAGCAATGGCAAGCCTTGGACAAGTACATAAATGGCTGAGATTTCCCGAGGGGCGATGTGATAGGAGTGCTGGCGGTAAAATGCAGCTCTCCCTCACTTGCCTGCCAGATGGCAGCATTGCAAGGTATCCCTCAGCCGCATGCTCCTTGAGCTGCATGGCTGGGTCTGACTATTCCCCATGGGTTTGCCAGGAAAGCAAAAGCCCCTAACAGCTGCTTTCTAAAGCCAGAGCGTTCTGAGAGCCGCCTCCTCTCCTTCTCCAAAGGCCTCGCGCCCTTCCCGGAAGGGGATCGCCTTCGGGAAGCGCTCCAACTCCATGAAGCGGAATCCCAACGCTACGGTGACCAAAAGCGGCTGGCTCTTCAAGCAGGTAATGTCCCCCTTGTGCCGTGGTGGGGAGCATTCCCCTGGCTGAGCCATGCATCTCGCAGCGCCACCTCCCTCTGTCAGCCGACCCCTGGGCATCAGCAGGGACCAAAGGATGATGTCGTGCCACATGCCACACTAGGACTGGTGTGGGATTGCATGGGGCATGGCTCTTGGGTGCCCATTCCACGCACCTGCCACACTCCCCCTGTCCCCAGCTCTCTATCTGTCCCAACCTAGCTCCAGTGCATCTAGCTGTGACAGCAGGGAGTGCTGCTGCTGGGTGCCTGCCCCATCTGGCCTGCACCTCTCCCCAGTCACTCCCTCCCGCGATGGTTCCTGCAAGCCAGCACGGCTCAGTGCCACCCTGTGCCCTCTCCTCAACGGAGCCCACACCGGGCTCTCACTGTGACACACGAGATGCTGCGGCTTCACCCACTCGCTTTCCCCCTCTCTGTTTTACAAGCAGTGACGGGTTTGGGGCTCCCTCTCACTCATTCCTCTTTTGCAGGCCAGCTCTGGCGTGAAGCAGTGGAATAAGCGCTGGTTCGTGCTGGTGGATCGCTGCCTCTTCTATTACAAAGGTAGGTGGTGGGGCTGAGGACTAAAGAGCTGTCCCATGGGCCCAGCCCTGATGGGGCAGGGCTCCAGCAGCTCCTGGTGCACCTACAGCCCCAAAGCCAGGTGTCCAGGGGTCAATCTGGGCAGCTGGGGTCGGATCTCAGAGTTCAGCGCCGGTGAAGAAACCCAAGTTTGTTGTTTGATGCAGAGCGAGTCCCGCCAAGCAGGGAGATGGGTGCAGCCAGTCAGAGGAGGAGTTAAAACCCTCCTCTTCAAAAGGAAGCGTCTGCTGTTACGAGGAGCTGAGGGATCCCCGTGGGGTGCCAAGCACCTTCCCCCTCAATGGGAGCCACGTACGGTCCGCACCTTGCTGGACAGGGCTCCGAGATTGTACAAGGTGCTCCCAGTGGGGAATGCTGTGGAAGGTAGATCCGTCCATGCATCCTTAGATTTTTCTGTAGCCTCTTCTCTTACAGTATCCAAGGTTGGGGGATGGTTGCATGGCCCTCAGGTTAAACACTGTGCGAGAGATCATGCTTGGTATAAATTCAGCAGCTCCCTGCTGGCTCAGCTGTTCCCTTACTTATCCGGCCCAGATGAGACCAGAAGCTAGCTCTGCCTCTCTCCGTGGGGAGCTGTGGGTCTGTATACCAGAGGTGCTGCTATTGGCATGCCCCAGATCTGAAGGCTCAAGACTCTAAATCCAGCATCTCTGTGTAAATGATTAACATCAGCAAACAAACCCGTCACCCTTTTGCCTGGACCTCTTAGGGCCAAGTTGTCTTTTCGAGCAGCTATTATCAATGGTGCCAAGAAATAGAGGGCGTGAGGAGGGCACTAGCACCATATAGCTGCTCGAGGTCCGTGGGAAACAGCCGCCCCATGCCATAAAGGAGTGACAGAAACCAGTCCTGAATTCAGAAGCCAGATCAGTCCCCAACCTTCTACCCACCCACCCCCTGGCCTCATCTGGGCTGGAGCACTCCTCGGTATGGAGATTCACCCCTTCACACACCCCACACCTTTTGCAACCTCTGCCTTCCAGCAGGCCGCTGGCTCGGCCTAATCCCTGGCAGCGGGTCTGGAGGGCGGGCATGAATAATTAACCAGCCTGTATTGTGAGCTGTGAGTGATAGGTTTTTGCGGGGGCGGGGGGAGCGGGAGAAGAGAATAACAGATGGGCAGATGCAACTGGGAGGGAGCTTCTTCCACAGGTAGGCTGGCTCCGGTCCGGGTGTGGCGTTCTCAGCTCCCTGGGCTGTTGTCGCTCTTAGGAGCCAGCGGAAAGGAGGGATGCGTTCCTAGCCAGAGGCACCTCGTCCACTTTCCCCTCCCCTTGCACTGCGGCTTTAAAGGGGAGACAGGTCTTGCCAACCACCTGGAACTCCCCCGTCCTTATTTAACTCCCATTTTTTCCCCCCGGGTCAACACAGATGAGAAGGAGGACAGTATCTTGGGCAGCATCCCGCTCCTCAGCTTCCGGGTGGCAGCCATCCAGCCGTCGGACAACATCAGCAGGAAACACACCTTTAAGGTCAGTGTGTGGCCATGACAGAATCTCAGGGGCAGCGTCGTGCTCCCAGCCATTAGCCCTATTCCCAGAGGCCACAGATGGAGCCGCGGTTTGTCGTGCAACCCTCCCTTCCGAGAATCTCACTGCCTGGTAGAGCCTGATGTAGGCTATTGGGTAACAGCAGCACTCAGAGATCTCTTGGCTTGTGCTCTCTGCTTCCTGTGGTGACCGGCGCTTGGGGGAGGTGTGAGCCGCTGTGGACGGTCGCTAAAGACAGGCACATACCGGAAGGGGAAGAACAGGCATTGGTGGCCTGCTGCAAACTGGGGTCCTTGGCGCACCACTAGGGGTAGTGGCGGTGGAAGCTCTGCCACAGAGAGAACTGCCGCTGTGTCCTCTCACCGTGCTCAGAACAGGATTAACGAGTCCGGCCTTTTAGCCTTCTAGGGCGTGACCCAGCCCTGCCCCTTTTGTCACTGGCCATATCTGCACCAAGCAGGGGAGCATATGACACCCAGACTCTGAGCCGCCTGCTTTGCTCAGATGTGACAAGGACCACATGAGAGGTAAAGCAGAGAGGAATCGGGTCTCTGGGTTTCCTGTCCAATAACGTTTAGCCAGAACGCAAAGACCAGACCCAGACCAAAGCTTCCCGTGATTTGGGGACGGAGCTCAGATTGTAGGAGGAATCCTCCTGCTTGTTCCCCCTCTGAAGCTGTCATTCTGTCCGTAAGAGAGATGGGTGGAGGAGCTGGCGTGCAGATCCAGACTGGGTTAGAGCCTGTGTGAGGGTGAGCTCCTGTCTTCTACTCCTATTGACTTCAGTGGAAGTTGAGGGTGCTTAGCAGTCTTGCTGCTAATATGGGATGAAATTGACCCCTGTGCAGACAGCAAGCTCAGAAATACCACCGCCAAGTGCTTTACGCCCATAACTCTCAAAGTACTTTTTGAAGGAAGTCAGGATCATCACTGCTGTTGTACAGATGGGAAAACTGAGGCACACAGAAGGCAAGTGACTTGCCCAAGGTCATCCAGCAGGCCGGTGGCAGAGCCAAGAATAGAACCCAGGTCTTCTGATGTCTAATCCAGTGCTCTAGTCACTAGGCCACGCTGACTCTAACTGAAGCCGTGCATGGGCCTTGTGTCAACCCCATAGGTTTAAGTGTGTTAACCTGCTGCACAAGAGTGAATTGCTCCTAGCCAGCAGTGATCAAAGCATGCTAGTAACCCAATGCCAAGGAGGGGCTTCTCCTCAGCTGACAGCTGTGCTGTCATTAGAGGGTTTTCACAAGCCGTCTACTCAGCCATTCCCGTTTTGGGTTACTCTCCTGTGTTAATAAAAACAACAAACGTACGTAAGCCAGCGTTGCTATAGAATCGCACCCCTGGCAGTGCTAGAATTAGGCTGTGTTCAAGCCCAGATGTGCAGGAGGGCTTCCTCCATCTCTCTTTTTAACTAGTTTAGACTAGTGTTCACTCTCTCTCTCACACACACACACGCAGACTCTCTCTCACACACACACACAGTCTCTCTCTCTCTCTCTCTCCCACACACAGACACACACGCAGTGTCTCTCTCTCTCTCTCTCTCTCTCACACACACACACACAGGCAATACATTGTAATTGTTTAGCATGTAATTAGTTTCTACTTGTCAAACGTCTATGCTGAGGGACGGACTGCAGTGGAGCAGAGACTGAAGCTGTGAAACTCCTGCTCAGCTATAGGCAAAAGGAGCCATTTGGTTTTATCCTCCCAAGAGCAGTTAGTGTTACACATGCATGCACAAGCACCGTTGTTCACATGGTAACCCATGCTCACAACTCACCTAGACTTAATTATCTGTCCATTCACGTATGCAAATTGAAATGTGCATCCAACCCATGGGTCAAACACACACTCAGACTTACTTTTTTTTCCACACTTGTACATATGCATGTTCACACTTGCACTCGCACACAGACTGAACACACCTCGCGTGCAATCACACAGGTGCACATGAACACACACACAAGCATACTCCCACATACAAACACCTACTCACTTGCACCCGTTTACGCTCAGCTCTTGCTCAGAGAAAACCCACCTCGCCCACTGATGCACACAAATGTACACACAGAAACAAAAATCCACAAGTCACAAAAGCACACTCCTATGCCAAATGCTTGCACACACACTGCCTTGATTCTCTCCAGCTGGGGACAGAGCTGCAGAGATGCGCACAGAACCTGGATTCTTTGCAGCTGCGGGCAGCGTCACACACGCAACCTTGATTCTTTCCAGCCTGGGGCCGTGCTACACCCACCCCTCTATTTTGTTTTTATTCTGAGGCATTTTTGAGTGCTTGTCACTGGAATATTTGCACATTCATTCCTGTTCCAAACCTTATATTGCAACATTCAGCAGAGGGTGAAAGGTCTGCTCCGCCCTCCAGAGGCTGAGCTCCACTCTCCCTGTCCTATTAATGGCAATAAAACAAGAGAGCAAGGGAAAGAACCTCTAAGAATTGGCAAGTCCTGGGAACATTTGGGTCATTATTAAAGAATGGATCCTGCCTCCTGAACTCACTGCCAGTCAGGTTAACCCCTTCGGGCCCGTATGGGGAACAGAGGGAGCCTGGGTTAGAGAAAATGCAGCTCTGAACCAATGTCAGCCAAAGGGAGAATGAGAGATTTAAGGCTCTATCGGGTTTTGTTACTCTCCTCAGCCACCTCTGTCCTGACCCAGGCCAGGGTTTGGGGGAAGTCAGAGAAGCACTTAACAGGCCTGGGTTGTGCCCTCACTTACTCTGTGCAGTCCCTTCGGCTTCTGTGGAGCTGCAGTGGCTGGAAGGTGCCACTTGGGCGAAGTACATGCTAAATCCCATTGACTCTAACAGGACTCAAGCATGTGGATAGATCAGGGATGGGCAACTTTTGGCACGTGGCCCACCAGGGTAAGCCCCCTGGCGGGCTGGGCCAGTTTGTTTACTTGCTGCATTCGCAGTTTTGGCTGATTGCGGCTCCCACTGGCCGCGGTTCACCGCTCCAGGCCAATGGGAACTGCGGGAAGCCGCAGCCAGCACATCTCTCAGCCCATGCCGCTTCCCGCAGCCCCCATTGGCCTGGAGCGGCAAACCACGGCCAGTGGGAGCTGCGATCAGCCGAACCTGCAGATGTGACAAGTAAACAAACTGGCCCAGCCTGTCAGGGGGCTTACCCTGATGGGCCACATGCCAAAGGTTGCCGATCCCTGACATGGATCCTGATTCAGCAAAGTCTCTGGGGGAGCGGGGCAGGATGCCAGCACTGAGGGCAAAATTTACCTCGGCGCATCACTGGAGCTCCTCTCTAGAGCTTGGCTGGTTCCTAGGGACTGTGCTGATCCTTGGTACAGGAGTGAATGCCACTCATGGAGAGTGTTTATGTTCACGTACCCCTTTCCACTGGGGACCAGAGAGACAGAACTGGAGCTGGGGTCCAGGTTCCCATCGAAATACAGTGCTCTGACCCAGAAAATGAAAATGTTTCAAAATTTCCATTAGAGTAAGTTGAGATTTTTCCAAACAGCGTTACCCAGAGAACCATTTTTCTTATGGACTCTGATATTTCTTAATTCTGTATGGGGCTTAGGTACTCTAATGGCAGGTGCCTTAGAACTGAACTGGGCAGCTAAACAGCCAGCCAGCTCTTCCTGGGGCTATAAAGTAGAAAGCATCCCTGTAATGTTCGCTTCTACCAATGACTCTGAACCATGGAATTTGAATCTGGATCTGAATTTTCCCAGAGTTCCAGGGAATTTTGGATACTCCATTGTGGTTCTGGCCCATGTCTAGTACCCAGAGATTCATCCTGATTAGCCATAATGGGAAAAGGAGAGTTGAAAAAGCCATAAATGAGGCACTGGCTGGCTCAGGAGTTTGGAAGTGGCTACCTGAGCCTTTCACTTGGAGGTTGCTGGTTTGAATCTCGTCAAAGTCAGTGCTCTAGTGCAGGGTAAAGAGCCTGGGAAATGGATCTTTTCCATCTCGAGTTGCCGTCTGATGGCTGCTCTGTCTTTCCCTATGGGGAGAGATTTAGTAGGTCCCAATCCTGGACTCGGTGGACAAGTATCTGCATGACACAATTGACACTCTTGGTGGTGGTCTCATCAGAGAGGCCAAGGAAGGAACAAGCCACAGAGACTGAGCCCCCTGCACCCCACCCTTTGATCTCTTCAAGTCAGGGCTAGGTCACGTTGGCAGGGCAGTGGAGGGGTAATGCGTACGCTGTGCAGAGTGGCCATAAACCCCTACCTCCTGAGTCAGTGAGAGGAGATTCCTGGTAGTCACATTTCACACCTACTTCGCATTTGCCTGGGACACTGTAAATGATTGCATGGGGCCGGAAGGGGGAGCAGTTGTCATTGGATCCACTGTGTTCTGTTTGAAAAATGGACATATTATTAATCTATCCTCACAAGGGAGCTGTGTGAGGCTTAATTGATTACTGTGCCAAGTACCGCTGCATCCTTGATCCACACGGGGTCAGTCACTGATGGCACAATTTGACTCCTGGTGGGTCTGATCCAGCCTTCTTCGCATGCCCGAAAGGCCAGAACAGGCCCGATGAGAGGCTGTTAAATGGGTCGGATTCCATCCTCTGGTTCTGGGCTAACCTAGCACTGAGCATGTTCTCAACTACCCTCCATCTGCCCCTCTTTGGTGACAGTGCTGCTCCTGCCACACTCTGCCTGCCTGGTGCATCTCCCTATTGAATTCTCTGCTGGGTGGTTTGACCTGTTCTCTGTGTTTCCTCCTTTCTTCCACGTGAGGATCTCCCCACTGGAGAGGAGGTTTCTTCCAAGTGCCCGTCTGCAATGCCAGCACACAGCCACCAAATAGGTAGTATGCTCCTTCCATTTCCAAATGCATGCCAGAAAGAGAAGGGATGCGGTCGGTCACAGATTGCCCAGCATGCTTTATTCACCTCCACCCGACGAAGGGGGACGAAACATTGGGGTTTATGTTTCTCTCTTGTGGATCGCATGCTTAGACCGTCCTTGTGTAGGGAACTTGGTGGAAAGACCGAGGTTTGTATGAGCCGAGCAGGAAAGATTCCTCAGGGGCTGGGAGCCCTTGACTAGTAACAGCAGCTGGTCAAAAAATGCTACATATCCCCCCCCCCCCCGGGGGAAATGATTAGAACACAAGGAAGAATTTTCCATTTTGTTGGAATATTTGGGTTTTTTTTGGCAAAACAAACATCAAAAATTTGGTTTTCAGTCTTTGGGGTTGGTGGGGAGGGAAAGAAGGGAGGAGAAAAGAGGAGGGAAGGGGAAACCCAGAGAAACAAAAAAATCTTTGGGATTTTGTACTTTTTTGTCAAAAAACCAGAAGATTTTGATCCAGATGAATATTTCCCTGTAAAATTGGTTTTATTCGAAAAGCCATTTTTCATCAAAACCATGTACCAGTGAGAACATTTTGACCAGCTCTGTTCTTATCTTACCATTGCCAGCCGGCTCCTTTATAAGCTCTGAACATCCACGAAGGGGACATGCACTGACATTAGCAGCCAACCTGCAAGATTTGCATCCAGATTTGCAAAGAGCATTTGGATCTGGGGTTTGGCTCACTTGTAGCATCCTACTGCTTCCTGGATCTGAACTCCCTTGATGACCAGCAGTTCGGATCGGGGAGGTTTTGATTCAGCCCTGTCTATACTTGAAGTTGTGAGCTGGATGAGCCTGGATAAATCCATTCCTGGTGGAACATCTTCCTCCAGTTCAGGATTTACCTGTGCCTGCCCCAGGGTAGAGCCTATATTTGTATGCTGTGATAACTAGCAGCTCCTGCCCTGGTGCAGAGGGGGGTGGTAACAAGACTAGGGAGCAGTAGTAGTGGTGTGCAGAGCTGCACTCCGGAAGGGATCAGGAGCGTATGGAGGTGGGTATCTCTGCTCACTTCTGCCCCTGAAACCAGAAGGTCTAAAAATGCTCTTCTCGCTATTCCTGGTCAGAGTCAGAATTGTGAACTCTTATTAAATCAGTGCTCTGGTATTGTGCGGTGACTGCCTCTGGTGCAAACCGTGCTGCTTGGGACCATTCTGCAGAGTGCTGTAGTGTTTTATGTTTAATAAGGGTTACATGCCAGGAATTCCCAGACGGGTCCCATTCTGCTGCAGTTTCCCACATCTCAGGGTATGGTGAGAGCTTATGATAAGATGGCGCTCATCTGAACCTTTCTAGATCCCACCCATCACTCGAGATGGGTCTCCCTGAGTCAGTGAATCCAAGGGAAAGAGCCTTGCATTTGCTTTGTGTGCCCTGCTCAATTGGGCTATCGGGAGACCCCTGGTGAAGGCATGTAACCTCTCCCGATGTCCCACAGCACTGGGTCATTTTTACCCGACTGGCGTGGGGACAGACCTGACAATTTGAAGATTTCTCCATCTCTCTGACCCTGTGGGGGGGGGGGGGGGCTGGCACTGGGGGAGAGCTGGTACATGTTCGCCAACGATTCCAGGCGCCCTCAACTGGACGACTGACTTGTCTCTTCTCTTCCTGTGTATGTGCTTTTCTCCCCCCCTGCAGGTGACTGTGTGCTGGGTGGAGGAGGCACTGGCGCATCATACGCAGTCCCTCTCTCCCCAGGCCGAGCACGCCGGCATCCGGACCTACTTCTTCAGCGCTGAGAACACCGAAGAGCAGGAGTCCTGGATCCAAGCCATGGGCGAGGCTGCCCGGGTGCAGATCCCACCCCCCCAGAGGTCAGCACGACAGGCACCATATGCTGTGCAGCAGTTGCCAGAGACTCAGGGTCTCTTTGGAGAATTGGGGGAGGGAGTCCTGGCTCAAGTTGGGGGCACACTGGAGGATACAGTGGCTGTTAACTTGGGGGCACAGTTGCTAGATAATTTGGGGTCCCTTTGGAGATGAGGGGAAGTGTCCAGTAATCATGGGGTCCCTTCAGCACCTGGAGGGGCAGTGGCTGGAAAATTGAAGTTCTTTGGAGCATGTAGGGTGTATAGCAATCTGGGGGATGTGTCAGAGCAGAGAGGGTCAGTAACCATCCCCTTGGGGGTCCAGGGACTGGATCAGCCCCACTCTCCTGGGATGATTTGGGCCCAGGGTTGTTCAGTGGGAGGTGACACTCTGTGTTTCTGTTCCTGGCAGGCGGGAAAAGATGGACTCTGAGAACATCCCCCCCAGCAAGCACCACCACCACCGGTCCACCGCCCACAGGGAGCACCCCAAAGCAGATCTGGAAGCCAAGACCAGAGGGGAGGGTGATGGGCGTGGTTCAGAGAAGATCGAGAGGAAGTCGGAAAGGATTGACAGCAAGAAGGAACCCCTGGTGAAAGCCAATGGCATTGTGGGCCGGGAGATGCCATCTGAGCCCGGCAGCCCTTACCCTGAAGCCCCACGGTTTCCAGCTGGGATAGAGAGGTCCACGCAGCCCAACGGCTGGCAGTACTCTTCCCCCAGCCGCCCCGGCAGCACCGCCTGCCCACCGCAGGATGGGGAGAGCGTGATGCACCGGCAAGGCTTTGTGCCACGCACCAACCCGGAGAAGATCGCCCAGCGGAAGAGCTCCATGACGCAGCTGCAGCAGTGGGTGAACCTGCGCCGGGGAGCTGCCCCGCCAGAGGAGCTGAGGAGGTGAGAGGGCTGCATGGTGTGCCATGCTGGGGTTAACATAAGGGAAAGGGCAGCAGATCTCCTCTCCCTGGCATTCCCATCCTTCCCAGCTGATGGGGGGAGCATTCCCCCTCCTGTTCTCCATCCACAGGGACTGGGGGAGGGCCAGGAAACCTCCACCCCAAGCGGTACCCCAGTGCCAGCACCAAACCATGTGCTGCTGGGCCATGCAAACCAATAGGCCTTCCCCCCAGGACCGGAACTAGGGGGCAGTGAGTTTGGAGCATGGGGAGAAGCAGCATAAACAAAGGGAGCCAGATGGAGATGCGATCACAAAACCTAGCTCACTGGTGCAGCCTGCCGAGCGGCGTAGGGGAGCAACTGTGTTCCAGTCATGCCCCGGGGAGGTGGCTGGGAAAGTTGTGGCCTAAGGTCTCCCAGCACCGACACTGTCTCCAGTTAGCTTCCTAAGGCGGCTGTGTGGGCCCCTGCTCTGATATCCGAAGGCTGGTGCAGTGGGGAGTGGCCCAGTGTCAGAGTTCTAGCAGATTGCCCTCCAGATGGGGCCAGGGGGTTGCCCCATTGCTGGCAGGGGATGCCGCACTGCTCGGCACCTTGGGCATCCCTCTCAGGATCTGCCCTGCCAGCAGGTGGTGGGTGGGCACTGGTCCATCGGTGCAGGCCTAGGCCGTGGCTTTCCCATGGGAATCCTGATGGAGTTGAAGCACTGGATCCAGGTTTTACAATTTTCTCTCTTCTTTCCTTGCCGGGGGTTGTAGCCCCACCAGGTTTTTCCCGATGTCTCGAAGGGTCCCCGACTACTACGCCCCTTACTCGCCCCAGTACCCTGAGGATTACCAGTACTACCCACCCGGCGTGCGCCCTGACAGCATCTGCTCCATGCCTGCCTACGAGCGGGTGAGCCCACAGTGGGCTGCGGAGGACAAGCGCCACTCTTTCCGCAATGGAGGCCCCTACCAGCTGCGTGAGTGGAAGGAGCACCCGGGTTACGGCAGGCAGGACGTCCCCGTCTGGATCCCCGGCCCCGGCCGGCAGCCTGTGTATTACGACGAGGTGGATGCTGCCTCAGACTCCCTGCGGAGGATGTCCCTCCAGCCCCGCTCCAGGTCCGTGCCCCGTTCGCCCAGCCAGGGCACCTACAACAGGGCGAGGATGTACTCCCCGGTCAGGTCGCCCAGCACCCGCTTTGAGAGGATGCCATCCAGGAGCGAGGAGATCTATGCTGACCCTACAACCTACATGATGAGGCGATCGGTCAGTTCCCCAAAGGTAAATGCCTGCCCTTTAGAGGAACAGCAAAGGGGGCTGCACGTCAGGGTTGAGGGGCACTGGCAGAGCTGAATGGGGAAAGCCCAGGAGTGGAATAACAACCATCTGCAGGTCAAGATTGCAAGCTCAGCTTGCACCCCCACTTGCACTGTGCCTGGCTCAGGATGCAGGGGTTAGTTTAACTCCTTCATGACTGCTCTGCTTGTGCCAAATGGCCTTCAGAGCTTCCTCCTTGCCTACCTCCTCTGCCTCCCTGTGAAGATACCCTGCCAGGTTATTTGTGTTTGTTTCCTTCCTGCTTCTCCTCATAAGATGAGCAAAGAGGGAAAGCCTGTCTCAGAGTGCCAGGGCAGGGGATACAAGGGGGAGGGATGGTAATGCTCTCAGGGGCACAGGGTAATTTGGTTATCTGAGCCATTAGAGGCTTGAGGAGCCTTTTCTGGGTTTCCCTGAGAGTAAGCACAGGGGTCTTGGGGATGAGACAGTGCAAGGGAACCCTGGCTCAGCTGTTGTACAGTCAGAACGAGAGATGGGCCCGACCCAAAACCTGGATCCAAACACCCCTGAACTGTAGAACTGGGATCTGTGCCTGAACTCAGACCCACTTTTAGCTATAACCCCTTTTCCTTTCCTGCCGCCTTCCCCACTAGAAAATCTCCTAAGGAGTGGCATGGTGGAACTGTCCATAAGGCAAACAACTGGGACCAAGTGAGTTGGGTTCTGCTCCCAGCTCCGCTACTCTGGCTCACTCTGTCACCTTGGGCATGCAAGCTCACTGCCTCAGCTTTCCCATCCCTAATATGGGCATAATTTAAACCGAGTGAGCTGAGATCCAACTGCGCAGTGTGAGCAACTGCAGTCAGTTTATGGAGTGGTGTAAACATCTCACATATCTTGGTGGGGGTGTGTCTCTTCTCTTCTCAGTATGATTATCTGGGTGACAGGAGGCCTGTCCCTGCAGGAATGTATCCCTACAACTACCCAGCGTCCCCTACAGTCCACGACAAAATGGTATGTGCTGTCGGTGTCCGGGTGTTCCACTGCTGACTGTGTCTCTCCCGAGCTGGTGGGAGCTGCTAGAGTCGGGGATAAAGGAAGTGATACTGAGATGCCTGCTTTGCTGGTGTGGGGCTGGAAGTTTAGAGCTTCCTGAAATGACCAGTGTGTGTCCAACCAAGGGACGTGTGGCAGCTGGGGTGTATTTCCCTTTCCTCCCTATTCATTGCACCGAACGTGCTGTGAGTCCTGCTGCCCTGGATGTGCAAGGAGCATAGCTGGGACTCCGACTAGACTGACTTCTCATCCGCGGGGCGGGAGCAGGGAGGCTGGGGAGTGGGGTGCATCTATTCTTGGAAGACTGAGGAGGAAACCGATCTGCTCTGAGTCCTTTGCAAAGTTCTGAAGCGGATGCACAATCTGACATTGGGGGTGTCATTTGGGGCTAGGTCCAGTGAACCCCACATGGAAATCCGCTCCCACATTTCCCCAGTGCACCACCTTTCCCACTGCAGAGTGGCATACCCACTGTGGAGCGGAGGGTCTTGGAAGGTGGGCGTGTGTTACCTTGGGGGTACGTGCCTACCCTAGTCCAGGGACTCATCACTATGATGCCCTCAAGGAGTAACAAAGGTGCACAACTACTTGGAAATCCCAGCTCCGGACGTATCCCATCACCTTGCTGTCTGGTTTTCAGCCGGGGGAGTGGGGAAGGGGGGTGTGGATGCGAAGGATGGATCGAGCCCTCCTTTTCCTCTTTCTCTTCCGTTCCCCGGTTTTGGTTGCAATAGCTGCTTTGCTTTGCCCAACCAGCCTTAGCTTTTCTTTTTTATTTGGGTATTTTAATAGGTCGGGGGCAGCAGCCAGAATCCACTTGACTGGGCTGGAACCTCCAGTCTGGGACTAAACCACTCTGTGCCAAGGCCTTGATCTTTCACCCAGGAGAGCAGTGGGTAGACCCCAGACTGGACTTAGATGCCTCACGGAATGGACCTGAGCCGCACCCCTGCTGCACGCAGCTTCTCCCCCTCACTGCTCCTGTCTTGTGGCCTAGCTATTCACACAGGATTTCATTTTGATCGGTAAATGCATGCGGCTGACCTGGAAGTGTGTGGATGGAATCCCGGCACCATTGGGCTGATCCAGGAACCACGTCAGAAAGCCCCATTCCCAGCTTCCAGTGCTGTGGGACAAAGGGGCAGTAAAAGCATTGAGCAGTGTGGTGTGGCAGCTAGTTAGGGGAGCTGCTAGCTGTGTCAGCTCCTGTCACTTGGAGCGAGAGTCACCAATGGCAATAGTGCAAGACCCCTAGGTGTGTGAAATCTCCCAGCTACTGCAGACCCAGGCGATAGAATGCGGGCTGTGGGGGAGTTCCTAGCTACTTTGAACCCAGCTTCTCCCTGCAGGCGGTGATCTGGGAATGGGGAAAGAGCATTGCCTGGAGGGGAGCTCCCATTCACTGCAGTCCCAGCCCCACCCAGCGGGAGGCGCCATAGGGAATAGGGCAGGAGCACTGGCTGTGAGGGAGCTCCCAGCAGGAACCCCTGTCAGGAGCACAGAAAGATCTCTTGAAAAGGCTGCTCATGCTAAGCACTCACCACCAGTCCTGCTTTCGGAGCTGCTTAGCCACAGGAAGCAGTACTTGGCCTCCCAGCCCGAGAGTGCTTTGCCTTTCTGCAGCCTTCACCTAACTGCTTTGCTTCTTCTTTGTGTGTTTGTTTGTGTTTTCGTTTTTGCCGCATGTCTGTTGGCTCCTGGTAGGATGAACTTTTAGACCTTCAGTTGCAAAGAAACCTAGAATATTTGGACCAGCAGGTAGGCAGAGCTGGCCGCGAATGTCACGCTGCTCATGTCCCCTCCTGCCTCTGTCACTGCGCCATCCCCCCTCTGCCTTCAATACAGTGTCATTCCCTGCCCCTTCCCTGAACAGCCATTCTCCAGCCTTTCTTGGTATCATGGCAGCATAAGCCATCTTTGGTTTGCTTCCTCCATTCTTCCCTTCTGCAGGGTCGCCCATCACTTGACTGGACAAATGCCTTCTCTGCGTCAAATGACTGCGAGGTACCACACCAGAGTCAGCGGTGCGATGAATGTGTGTGTATTGAATGCCCCTACACGCTGGTGCAAATTAGGAGTAACCTGAGTTGGGTCACTGGAGATTGGCTGGGGCGAGTGGGAGGAGAACGTGGCCCGTCCAGATGTGATTGGATCAGAAAACGGGTGTATTTGTAAATGTAAATTTCACCAGTCTGGGGCCTGGATTCTCCTCGCACACCCATGTGTCACTAGTATAACTGCACTGATTCCAGTGGGCTCATTCCTGATTTGCACCAGCATAAGTGAGAGCAGAAGCTGGCAGCAGCTGGCACAGATTATGCTAATGTGGGACCAGATTCCATCCCACTTCACTCATCCTAGTTCCTTGCACTCCTGGGAACCTGTCCATGGGTGCAGCACGACTCAGTGGAAGGAAGGGGAGCAGAAACTGGCCCTCAGTGTCTCCACCTGCTCTAGGTCACCACTGAATGTGGTTCAGTGAATTCTCCAGGAGCTGTGCATCTGCTTACGCTGGGTCTGACTGAGTGTACGGAGGTGGCAGATTGTGGAATGCTGGGGGTGGGAGGCAGGTAGTTTTCTGGGATGGGGCAGCAGACTGTTTTTGGAGGGGACAGCCAGGCCCTGTGTCCCATCCACTATAGGAAGAGCACTGCCTGAGTTGGGTGCTCGTGAAGAGTTCTGGACGGACAGCCTGGGAGAATGAGCCCGCCCTGCCCACAGACCAGGGACGGTTTGGCCAGCAATAAGATGTGTGCTGTCCCTGCCAACAGACCTTTGATCTAGTGGGTCAGCCTTCTGGGGGGGAAAGTGGCTTAGCCTATCCTCGACCTCAGAGCTGAGCCACCTGCTCTGAGGGGGAAGGAGCCATGGGAGACGGTGCTTGGAGTCCTTAGTCCAAGCAGCGAGAGATTGTGGGATGAACATGGGGCTCCTGTCACGTCCAGGCTAGGAGTGGACCACTAAACATTTGCAAAAACCCGAAGAGCATTGCCATATGGCTGGGTGCAAGCGTGTGTATTTGTGTGTGCCTGTGCACATGCGTGCATGTGCGTGTGTGTGTGTGTGTGTGTGTGTGTGTGTGAGAGAGAGAGAGAGCGAGCGCGCAGGCTCTTGTTTGTGTGTTGTTGAAGAGGGGCAGAAATTGGAGATAATTAAGAAATTCAGGAGCATAAAAACCAGTTCCCTCTCAGAGGTGAGAGACTTGATGCAGGTCTTGGGGAAGCATCATCCGGTTCTGATACAAGAACCATCCTGGACAAGCATCCCCCAATCCTTGACCTGAGCCAAACCTCCAGTGCACACAAGGGTGTGTTTGAGGCAGGTTGTAAACTCCACATCATCATCGGAGTAGGGAGGGGAAAGCCTTTTGGGGAACATCTGCAGGAGCGTCCAGATGAAAATTATGGATGAGGCTTGAGATTAAAAAGGGAAAGAAAAAGAAATTCCCCAGGCAAGTGCTGCAGCCTGATGTTTGCCTGCAGAAGCCTGTATTTCAATAGGGAAGCTGCTCCAGAGCCAGAGTCATATATGCCCATCAGTAGAGTACTCCCCGGGGTGTGTCTGGCTGGCTTGGAGTGGAGCCAGACATGAGCGAGGAGAAGGCAGTAAAATAAAAAGCTCTCCAGATTATTTCACAGCCATCAGCAGCAGGGTTTCCTCTCGTGAGTTCTTTGAAAATGCTCCCTCAAAGGCTTTCTGTCTCCTCCTCCTTCCCAACTGACCTTTGGAGAGACTAATCAAGTGTCCCTTTAAAGCACTGTTTACTTCTTTATTTTCTCATTCCCTGTTTGTCTGGGAAGCTGGAACAGAACATCTTAGACATGATCCTCAGCTAGTGTATGCTGATGCAGCGCCATTGGCTTCCACAGCTACACCCAGTGACATCAGTTGAAGATCTATCCCTTTGTGTGCTAAACTGACCCCTACCCTTGTGTGGGTACTGTGAAAGGAAAGGGACAATGGCAAGATTTTATGGTGCAGAATTAGATCTAATTGTGGTGTTTGTCTGGTTGTTTGCAAGTAGGGTGACCAGACAGCAAGTGTGAAAAATCGGGAAAGGGGTAGGGGGTAATAGGAGGCTATATAAGTAAAAGACCCAAAAATTGGGACTGTCCCTATAAAACCGGGACATCTGGTCACCCTATTTGCAAGTCCCTTTAAATGCTGTTTACATGTGGCTCCCACTCCACTAAAACAAACAAAATCATTAGTGCTATTTATAATTTTGAAAAGAAAAGAAGTCCCAGTAGCCAAGTACTAATGACCAACCCTACAATAATAAATTAGCTTGTGCAATCTTCCCACAATACGTGCCTATGTGGTGGGTGGAACACTACACTTGCAAACTGGGGTCTGCCAAGCTTCCAGTTTGCGCAGCCCTGCAATAATGAACCAGGTTATCCTTGCCCTAGGGAGAGGGGGGGAAGCCCAGCAAGATAAGAGATTTCAGTTTTAAATTTCCAAGGGGTTGTTATGAACAACTGTAAGAATATCATCTTAAAGAATCTGGGTGCATGTACTTTTGCTTCCTTTTATTCTATTCAGTGGGACCATCAAGATATCCCCTATCTAAGTGTTGCCAGCATCATTCTGGGGGGAGTATTTATTTATTAATATGCTCAGACCAGCAGACAGGGATGGCTCCAGACACCAGCACAGCAAGCGCATGCCTGGGATGGCAAGCCTTGTGGGGCGGCCTGCCACCGGTTTCTGTGAGGGCGGCAGTCAGGCAGCCTTCAGTGGCATTTCTGCAGGAGGTCCGCTGGTCCCGTGGTTTCGACAGCAATTTGTGTATGCTGAAGGCGCAGGACCGGCAGATCACCCACAGAAACGCTGCCGAATCCACATGACCAGCTGTGCTTGGGGTGGCAAAAAACAAAGGGCTGCCTCTGCCAGCAGAGGGCAGGTTAGAACCCGTTTTTTAATATGTAGGTCTGGCATAAATGGCGTCTTTGTTTATCTTTTTATTTCACAATTAAGACTGGTGATGTTTAATTTTTTTAAAGGAATATGTAGGCTCCTGAGACTCTTGCTCCCCAGATAATAACACTCTTAAAGCTCCACAGGCTGAATTTTAGGCCTGAAATTCCTTTCAGCTACTCCTAAATAGTTCCAGCATTGGGACCTGACTTTCTTGGATTCAGTCGATGTGTGTCAGTGACTGAGTGGTTTCCATGTAGCAGGGTGGAAAGGCTCGTTTCTGCCTCGCACATCTCAACTCTCCTTTCATTCAAGGCCTGTGGAGTATAGCAAACACTGCAACATAGAGCAAACTCCAGCTCCCAGGGCAGGGCGCTTCCTTCTGCAGCGCCACCCAACGTGCCATCTTGCCCCCAGGCAGACCATGGACAGTGAGCGATGGGGTGGGGGAAGTTAGTGACATAGATGTGGTACAATACAGGCTTTCCTTCCCAAGAGACCCCAAAAGATTCCTCATCATTCATGTGCGTTAAAACCCTGTGCAGCCTCTCCAGCACTGCAGTAATACCGTAGCAGTAGCATAGATGTTAATAGAAACAAAGTGACCAATCCTGATCTTTGGAACTAGAGCCATGGGCTGATGTGAGGTCAGACCCTGCTCCCAAGTCCAGATATAACTGTTCTCTGGGTGCATTCAGCTCAGCAGTGGAGAGAGAACTCTGGCTCCTTCCTTAGCTCAAGGTTCTTGGAGAGAAAGTCCCTGGGCTCCATCTCTGTTGAGGACCTTAGAGAGTCTGTCTTTTCATGGTGTGAGGAATAGCTGCAGGCCATGAAGTTTTGTGGTCTAGGCTCACAGCATGGGGAAGGAAGTACGCCAGCAGCCTCCTGTCTTTGTAGAGTAGATCCAGAAGGCAGGGGAATTTTAGTGACCTTGCGGGACACGTGCCGTTTGGTCTATCCCCCAGGACGGTGGCTGTGCATAGCAGCAATGCGCTTTGGTGCCAGGCTTGCCTCCCTGTGGACAGTAGGGTGGCCTTCTAGACCAGCTCACTTCTGACCAGTGCAAGTTTTCTCCATGTCTCCAGAGTTTTGGCGGGTGCCTAGGCGGGGAGCAGAGCTGGCTGCATAGAAACTGGGCAGCAGTGGCCCTGGGGTTCCAATCCTGCAAGGGGCTGAGCACCTCCTGTGAGGTCCCATTTGCTCCTGGCGCCCGTCGGCTTCCAGCAGAATTGGTGGCGCTCAGCACCTTGCAGCACGAGGCCTGAAGAGCCCTGTCCAAAGCCTCCTTAGCTGATGCTGAAGATCACCCCGTACTGTGTCATGAACATTAATGCTGGAACCGAGGGAGAATCCGTGTCACTGCTGACATCTGAAATTTCCTTCCTTGTCTGTCGCAGATGAGTGAGAGCGAAACTTTGATCAGTATGGTGAACAGAATGGTGGAGAACTCCTCCCCTAGGGCCCAGCTGTACATGCAAGTAAGAAATCACAGCAGCTCTGCCATCGACAGTGCCATTCCAGCTGCTTTTGCATGGCAGACCCATAGTGCAGTCTCCTCCCACACGCACAGTTCATTCGGGAATGCGCCACCCCCCATCTCAGCTCATTGCAATGCCTCACCCGCCTGCGATGGCTCCATCACAAGCTTTGCTGGGACATCCATAAGCCATTCCAAAGCCTACTATCTGAAGGGACATGGGAAGTCCTGAGTTCTAATCCCCCTGGCCCATCAACTCCCTGGGGAGCCTTGGGAAAGTCACTTACCCTCTCTCTGCCTTGCAGATCCCATCTGTAAAATGAAGACGATAAATACTTTACATGTCTATGAGGATTAATTAGTTAGACTCCACCGCTGCTGGATATGAGGTTTAGACTTTGGGGCAGGCACTTTTTGTTCTCTTTGTACAGCACCTAGCACTGTGGGGTCCTGAGCTATGACTGGGGCTCCAGTGCACAACCATAATACAAATAACAACATCCCAGGGTCTTCATCTCCAAAGCACAGTCCTCTGTCCTTTGAGCTGGAGGAGCAACCCCATTAGCTGGGAGCAAAAATAGACTTTTATCCTTTCTGAGCCACCAGAGGTGGGATATGACACGCACAGCAAGCATGTTACTTTTGCACAGTGCTTTGTATACAGGAAGTGCATATAAGAACTAAGTATTATTATTGTTTCCTCCTGTAATTCCAAACAGCAAACGCACACCTGCCAGGGCCCATTCATAAAAGTCACATCAAGGAAAGCTTAGCGTCACCCATTCGTGTTTTCAAAGCCTCATTCATAGATCTGCCATCTGTGTTAACTGAAGTCACTTTTGCTGAATGTTTCCAATGTATATTTTCCAGACGTTTGTACAGAACACAGTGGGCTCTTGATGGACATAGCAGTGGTCAGGCAGGACCTTAGGCAGGGCACTGTTCAATGTATGTAGAGCTAGCTCTGCCCTGGACCCCAGGGCTGTCCTGTTCAGCGTAACCTCCTGGTTGTCTCGCTAGGTGGGCTGTTGGGCATTTTGTGCTGTAAGGCACTGAGGAAGGGATAGCGTGGGATGGAAAAGTGAAGAAGTTTGTACCCAATGTGTAAATGGAACCATGCCCCTGGCTGGGAAGGAGGGTGCAGTCATGGAGGATTGAGTACAAACCTGGGACTCAAAAGAAGTCCCGCCAACTCTCCTGTCCTGGTCTGAGACAGCAGGCTCCCTTGGGCCAAATCCTGCAGCATCCTGAGCTCAGCATCTCACAGGATCAGGACCTATTTGCAGCTGTGGATCTCTTAGACACTGAATTGAAGTCTCCTTGCATCCCGTGCGCCACCCTGGGGAATCACCATTACTCTAGTTTTCCAAGGGAAGGAAAAGTTTTTTAGAGTAAATGTTTTCAGAAGTGCCCACTGACTTTGGTGCCCCATGTGAGACACCTTAGGCCAGCTTTTCAGAGGTGCTGGGCACCCACCAATCAGTTGAAGTCAGTGGGAACGGTGGGTGCTCTGCACCCTGTGCCAATCAGGCCCATAACGTTTCAAGTTGGCCTCCCAAAACGTGAGGCACCCAAAACGAGTGGCTGTTTTTGAAAATGTTGCGCCTTTATCTCTCTGCCTTAGCTTTCCCATCTGTAAAATGGTTGTAGTAAAAAGCTGGGGAGCTATAATAGGCTCTTCATTTGGGGTGCTTCTAACACCAGCATCTCACTGAAAGTAAGCCCTCAGTGGGGAGTGTCAGTACAGTGTCCCCCAGTGACTGCACCAGCTGTTTCTTTTGGTGTTGGCCGCTACTCCTTAACCCACCACTCCGGTGACAATCAGCTTGTCTCAGCCTCCCATGAAAGAGGAACTCAGAGACCTTATTCAGCAATTTCTTCTTCCCCACCCCTCTTGTAAGCTACATACTGAGTCTTTATCTCCTTTTAAGCACACACGCACCCCAGCACCTTCCTACATGACAAAGGCAGGCAAGGCCTGGCCGTGAGGAGCCCCCCGTCATCTAGAACAGCTTTGTTCTGCGAAACTGAGGCACATTGTGCCAGCAGCTTCGTGCATGGGGGCCCCCACAAAGGCACCACACCGATTTGCACATCCTGCTTCTCTGGCTGTGAAAGGAAATGGGGTAACTGCACGGGCAGGTGGCTAATTACCGTTGTTCACAAGGCCGCGGCTAACCTGTTTATAAATCCAGGCCCTCGATGTGGTTAAATCATGGAAAGGCTTTGCTGAAGGGGCTAGGAAAGGAGCATTTGCTTGGCAGTTCTCTTGGTTTGTATATGGAGGTGTGGTGCTTTCTTGGCTTCTCCAGGACTAACTGGACACTAGGCAGGCATTTCTAAGCCGCCATCAGAGCCCAGCTGGACTGGGCTGACTCTGAGGAATCGGGTGATCCTTCTAATCACTGATGGCCAATGCTCTGCATGTGCACACCCTTCACCTCTTATTATTATCCCCCAGGTGTTGTGGGGAAAGAGGACTTGGTTGGTAGGGAATGGGGGATGGCTGGGCTTGAAACCTTTCTCAGCAAGGGCTCCAGCAGCCACCTTGGCTCTCCCAAGAGGCTTGTTGTGATGTGCTCCCAGCAGAAGGGAGCAGCAGTGACTGGTTCCTGTTATTGCAGGTGTCTCCCTTCCCAGAGGCCTACAGAGAGACTCTGCACGCCTGCAAGATAAGCGAGCAAGACACTGATGTAAGAGCCATGCTCTCTGCTTGCTTGTCCGCCCCGCTCTCCTGCTGTCACCCACCCATCCTCCACCCCTCAGCAGTTACGCCTTCTCCTGCCCCTTTCTGTGATGTTATTTATTATTGGATGAACGTCCTCTCTCATAGCAGAGCTAGAAGGACGCGGGCATCATCAGTATCGTTCGCTGTCACTCACTCATGTGGCTCGCTCGTCCTCTCTATTTCTCAGCTTCTTTTCCACCGCATCCCTTCCTCCTGCTGTGCGTGTAATTGTGTGTGCATCCTGTCTGCTCGGCTTGTGTGTTACCTGCATGGGTATTTGCGTAGTAAATGTGCCCTGGACGTGCCCTGGGAGATTGCAGCTTGCTGCAGGTCCCCACTGTGCAGATCCCAAAGGGATTTCCCCTGTGCCCTGCCCACTTGTGACACAATGACATGGTAAATAGACAGTGGCCCCTCTAGTTGCTAGAGGGGCTTTGCCCCATATCTGTGACCTGATGAGTGACCCTGGAAATGAAACTCGGTTCCTAGGAAACTCAATGGATCCTAGTGAATTCTCATTTTCTATGCTGCCAAATGTGACTGACCCATCTGCTGCTGAGCTGGGGAAAAGAGGAAGGGGCCCACTGAATGGAGGCTAGAAATGAGATACTGTACGGTCTCTGGGCTATAAGCTAGCGTCATAGAAGATGTATCTGGTGCGAAACTGCTGTCAGGAGGACTGGAGGGTCAAATCCTCATCCCAGTCAAATCACTGGGAGCCACTGACCTGAGTGGGATCAGGGTTTGGATCTGTGCCATGCCTTGGTGAAGATACAAACTCGCTGATCTACCATAATGAGCCTTCTCCAACCTTATCTGTGTACCATGGTGTGATGGCAGAACAGACCCTATCGCCCCTCTCCTGACAATTATCCACAGCTGGCTTAGCCTCAGGGCTCTGAGGTCCATGGTAAAAGCCAAGGAAGGGCCTCCACGCTGAAGGGCTCCGGGGGAAGGGGCTGGGAAGAGGTGCAATCCCCATCCCTGTGTGGCTCAGCACCCCCGTTGTGGTGGACTCTCTGCAGTCGGGCTGCAGAGGGACTTCTGCCAAAACTACGACGGGTGGTACATTGGCCAATCAATAATCAGATGTGCAGAGATCATACAGCACCCTGAGGCCTGGGGAGATGTGTGGTGTGGGGGAGCCCCAGCCTTCCAGCCTGCCCTGAACAGCCTTAGTTTCCAGCTGATCAAATGTCATTAAAATACCCAGCCCTCTCCATTGTTTGCCCAAAGGCTTTAGTACTTTCGAGATAGGAATGGGGAAGTTTAGCACGCACAAGGCAGTATTGCAGCCCAGAGCCTGGAAGTGGTTGTTACTGGCCAGGCCAGCTTTGTACCTGATCTGATGTCCCTTTACACCTTGGAGCCCAGTGCCCCTTGCTCTTCATGTTCTCCCCCCTGCCCCTTTTCTTTCCTTGCCTGAGGACAGAAGCTGCTGGGAAAACTGTGTGAGCAAAACAAGGTGGTGAGGGAGCAGGACAGGCTGGTGCAGCAGCTCCGAGCAGAGAAGGTGAGTGGCTGATGGAGGGGAATGGAGCAGGCTGGTTCTTACCACCCTGGGGACACCCAGGGCTGGGGCTAGCCATGCCTTCTGTTGGTTAACATTGCACTTCACCAGTAGCAGGGCTGTAGCTGTTTCCTGGAATCTCTATGCCATCCCCCATGGTGGGTGGATGAAGCACTCACAGGCCTCCCGCCAGGGTGGGTACTTTTGCCTGGGCGATCACACAGCGCTAGCGGCTTTCAATTCTTTACCTGGCCCCCATCACGGTAGTGACAGAGTGCCTCGTATGGTAATTACGGTCCCCTCCTGATACTGCCTGGCAAGAGGGCAAGTGTTCTGCCCACGTTGCAGATAGGGAACGGAGGTACAGAGAGGCCCAGTGACTTGCCTAAGGTCACAGGGAGACTGTGGCAGGGCTGGGAAATAAATCCAGATCACCTGAGTCCCAGGCCAGTGCCTTAACCCTGCGATGACCAACCTCTCTGCTTAAAGGGTTGGGCATTTCTGGCTGCCTGCAGCCCCATCCCCAAGTCAGCCTGATCCACTTACCCGCTGGCGTTTCCCCAGGATAGGAGCATGGTTACCCGCAGACCATTCTGCTGCAAAAATGGCCCTTTCAGATGCCAACCTCCGGGCTTGCCAAGCCTGAGCGCTTTGCGCGTACAAGGGGAGCGAGGTGATGAGGATTTAATGACCATCTTATCCCTACCATTAGGAGAGTCTTGAGAGTGCCCTGATGGGGACCCACCAGGAGCTGGAGATGTTCGGGAGCCAGCCAGCCTACCCTGAGAAGTTGCTGCACAAGAAGGAATCCCTCCAAAACCAGCTGATCAACATCCGGGTGGAGCTGTCCCAGGCCAGCACGGTAACAGACTCTCCTCTAGCCGTCGGTCCATGAGACTGCTGGGGACCCCTCCTCCTCCTGGGGGTGTCATGGGGACCCAGACTGGCCCAATGCTTCAATTTCCCCTGTGCCCTGCCCACAAGTGAACCAATGACATGGTAATGGCCAATGGTCCTCAAGTCACTAGAGAGGGCTTGCACTATACCAGTGGGTTGGATGGGGTGCCACACGCTTGGGCACTTCCTCACTGTGCGGAGGATGAGATGCAGGAAGAGGCCCATGTTTCCTGGGCCGCAAAGTGCCATGCAGATTTAACTCATGCAGTGTCATGCACCCCCACTATGCTGCTTCTGAGGGGAGCAGCTGTCCGGCATAGATCCTGGTGTCTGCATGCTGCCCGTATGGCAGGGCAGCAAGCACGGACCTTGCTCAGCGGCAGCATGAGCTGAGTGGATGGAGCCTGGTTCTGCCAGGAACTGCCTGGGCAGCCTGGCTATTGCTTTCCACGAAGCTGGGGCTGTGAGTGCCTGGGAGACCTGGCACTGAAGGGGGGAATGTCTCTGCCACCTCAGCCGGGTGGGGATAAATCTCTTCTCCTCTTTCCTCTCCTTTGTCTGTGCATTTAAAAAAAAAAAAAGAGAGAGGGAGGGGTGCAAATCCCATCATCCCACTATCAACTGAGACATCTTGTACAGGGACAAAAATTATTAACCCCTGCAGCGCCGAGCTGGGGTGCATGCCAGGGAGCAGTATTTTGGGTTCTCACTTGCAGTTTGCATTCCTTGCTTTTCTGTACTCCTGGTTTGCCTTCCGACCCGTGATCCCTAATGGTGCAATACGGTCATCACCAGCTTCTCTTTACTTCCAGAACAGGCCCTGCCAGCTCCAAAGGAACTCTGGATTAGGGATGGGCACAGGTCCCTGACTGCCCAGGGGCTCATTCAGCACAGACGACACCTGTCACTACATCCTGCCTAATCCACTACTGCCACCATTTCTTCACGGATCCCCTACCGCATTGTCTGCTGTTCCCTGTGAACAAAACCCCCGACCATTTTCTGTTGCCTTCTCCTAATATGCCCCTTGGCTCACATTCCATTCACAGCCAGGCCTGGTGTTTGCATCAAGCAGCAAAGACAAGGGATGCCTTTCCCTAGGTGGAAATGTACGAAGAGTACGCTTGTCCCTGGAGGACTGAGTTGAGCATCCCCTAGGAGAGGGTATGGGCTATGGCCTTGCTGACTGTATCCTACTCCATGCTCAGTCCTGTGCTGTGACACACATGCCAGGGCCTACCCGCTGCCCAAGCGCCTCTTTCTCCAAGGTGGGGATCCCCCTCTTAGCAGCCCATCCTGGCTCTGGCAGGCTGGTGAGGGCTGTGTGCCGGCATCAGGCTGAGTATTCCCTGTGCCCCCTATGGACACAGACAGACAAGTTGATTTCCTGATGGAAATGTTTGCAAATCCCTACAGGCCTTGGCCAACAGCACCATAGAGTATGAGAACTTGGAGGGCGAGGTGTCAGCCCTGCACGATGACCTGTGGGAACAGCTGAACTTGGACATCCAGGTGAGAGACTGGGACTGTGCCCTTTCAGGCCAGTGCTAGTGTATCCAAGCAGCCTGGGATCACGTGGGGCACATGGAAATGGAGAGCTCAGCCATTCTGGGCAGCTAGACCAGTTCACTAGGGCCTGATTCTGCTCTAGTGTAAATCAGGAGTGAATCATCCATTGATGACAGTAGAGTTCTCCCCTGTAAAGTTGGTGTAAATAAGAGTAAATTCTAGCCCTAAGAGCCCATCACTTGGAGTTTTCTGGTTTCTGTGGGTTTAAGTCACAACTTCAGGACCTGCTTTTCAGAAATCTTCATGTGCAAAAACAAGCCCATGTTTTTTTGTGCATCTAATTTGTGTGCCCAATTATCACAACTATGCAGGCAGCCACACAAATTGTGCAGAAATTGGCCAGTTAAGTGCACAAGTGGTGGTGCAATTACTGGGATTACATGTACAAACTCAGTAACTGCCTGTGCAAATTAGGAACGCAAATACGCATGGAGTTTATGCACAGTCATTTGCACACCTGGTTCTGAAAATACAGAGTCAAATTCTCAGTAACCAAGGGTGTAAATCCAGAGTAATTCCATTGAATTCAATACTCATTACTCCATATTTACACTATGTAACATTGAGCAGAATTTGACCTCTAGGTCTTAAAATAATTTGGGATTGACTAATGATATGGGGCTAGATATTCAACTGGGTCTACCCAAAGCAGGGTCAAAGAACACCCCATCCAAAACTATCTTTCTAAAGCCAGCCCAGTAACCAAACTTCCTTCTAGGATGATGTCAGTCATCCTAGACTAAACCCTGCTCCTTTAAAAACTAAGCTCAGTTGGTGTATAACCCTAGGTCAGCTTCTTCAAGCTTGGCCTTTGCCTCTGTATTAGGCAAGCTCTGCCTCTTTGGGTAATTACTCACTCTTCCACTCCAATAATGTATTTACTTGGGGGTCTGCCTGCTTCAGAGATGGAGCCTAGGTAAACTAGGCATCAGCGTCCCTCACTGTAAGGTAGAGGTGGCTGTGCAATAACACTTAGAGTGCCATGCAAATATTACCCAGTCCATCTTCTCGGCTGCCCCGGCAGGTAAGCAGTGTTCTCCCCGGTTGGCCGAGGGGGAAGGCAAGATACAGCGAAAACGCGACTTGCTTAAAACTACTGAGCCAGTCAGTGGCAGAGCTGGGATTAGAGCACAGGAGTTCTGAGTGCCCCAGGACTCACACCACTAGGTGGCACTTCCCGTCTGCTGTTCCCTAACGAAGCTCTTGTTAATACGCTGCTCTTGGGGAAAGGCCCACGGCTACCACGAGGGGATGAATTCACAGGGTAATTGTCACCTGCTGCTATAGAAATGCCCTGGCGGCAACATGAAGGAATCTTTGCAAAATAAACATTGAAGTGGACTTCGGTGGGGATTGAGGAGCCTAGCCCTCACTGATTTCAATAGGAGTTAGGTGCCTAAATATCTTTGTGGATTCCACTCTAGCTGTTCATTTTCTGAGCAGGTGACTGATTCTGATGCAGGGTTCTAGTTCAGTCCCCCTATGTCTGTGACAACAGACAGGGCGGAGGTGGGGGAAGAGGAGGACGGTAGTCCTGGCCTGCCTTGCCAGTGCCCTGGTGAACAAGCGTATTGTGTACTCCAGTCATGCTGGGGCCAGCTTCCCCTGGAAAGCCCTTCATTATTCAGTCCTTGCTCATGCCACCTTTCAGTGACTTCTGGGGCCACGTCCCTGCGGGTCCCGCTCCTTGCTCAGACACCCCCCTCAGTGATGGCACTGGGAGCTCCTCTGAGTGACCCCAGAGTGAAGGCCCACGGTTTGGTGCAACAGTATTAGTGGGCAGAAGGTGGCGCTGGGTATTTTTATTGTAGAGCGAGGAGGACAGGGACACGGGGTCAGTCAGGCCTGGCCTCCAGCCAACACTTAAATCGCCTAACTACTTTGCTCGGGGATGTAAAAAATTCACACCCCTGAAAGAGGTCGTCAAGCCACCCTAAGCCCTGGTGTAGACACCTCTAGGTGGGCGGACAAATTCTCCCTGCTACCGCTTCTCAGAGGGGTAGATTAATTACGGCGACAGGAAAACTTCTTCCATCGCTGTAGCAAGCCCCCATGCTACGGCGACACAGCTGCAGCACCATAGCCAGGCCGCCCTTGTGGCTGTCACATAGACCTCACCGCAGAGGGCAGGTTGGCTGGGCCGTGCCACATCTCTGTGGCTCAGGGTGGCTGGCTGCCAAGTGCGGCGGCTGCCAGCTGCTCTGACTCGCCGCACCTTGGCCCTTCCAGAACGAAATGCTCAATCGGCAAATCCAGAAGGAGATCTGGCGCATCCAGGACGTGATGGAGGGGCTGCGGAAGAACAACCCCTCCCGGGGCACGGACACTGCCAAACACAGAGGTGAGCACTGACTCCTGCCTACCCAGCATGGGTCTGCCACTCCCTCCCTCTCGTTGGCTTCAGAGCTAGAGGCCGCTGGCTGCCCGGTTGTCTCAATGCACCTATCGTCCTCCCCGCTGACACAGTCGCACTGCTTTGTGTTGGCTCAGAACGTCACATGCGGGCGGTGCTCGGCGGCATTCCAAGCCTGCTCCCGGCTCTGCCACTGTATCGCTTTCCTGTGGCTGCAACCGCAGCGAGCAGGAGTACTGAGGCTAGCCTAGCTATTGGAGAATCTCAGAAAGCAAGGGGTCTGTGATTTTTTTGAGCAAAAGGATGTGGATTGCAGCCCCAGTACCACATTAAATGCAGACCTGTTGGCTGCCATGGTATCTGGCAGGATCCCTATGACAGGTACCTCTAGTTTCTGTACTTCACACACACCTGGCCTCTCTAGACATCCCTGTTGGTTCTCTGGATGTCCCTCTGCTGCTTCTGCCTGAAGGTGTCTGCTGCATGTGCCACTGCCTGGCTCTGGCTTGCTCTGGGTAAGTCCAGGAGAGAGAGGAGACCCTGTATAGACCCCTGCACCAGCAATGACCATCCTAGGCACATTGGCCTGTGGCCTGGCATCGAATGCAGCTCAGAAGCCTCAGGCCCTGCTTCATTGGCCCCTTCCCTGCTGTGCCAGCCCCCCTTGCTCAGTGGGAATGAGCTGCACACTCACTTCCTTTCTCTCCTCTCTTGTTTCTCTGCAGTGGCCGCAGGCCCTTTGGGAACCTACAGCTCCAACAGCCCTGCTAGCCCCTTGAGCTCAGCCAGCCTCACCAGCCCACTGAGCCCTTTCTCCCTGGTGTCAGGCTCTCAGGGGTCGCCCACCAAGCAAGGGACAAGCGAGGTAAGTGGAGCCGCTGTTGCATTGGGCTAGAATATGTTGCCCTGGGCCGGAAGTGTCTATGGCTTTTCTCCTCTTGAGATTCTCTTTGCACCAGCAGGTGGCACTCCCGACTTTCTCATCTGGTGGCGCGGGAGAACGGCATGAACCGTGGGTTCTAACTAGAGCTGGGATCAGGCTGCACAAGTCAGGGCCAAAGTGGAGGTGGATTTGGACCTGGGGCTTTGGTTTGGCCCATTGGGAAGACTGGGGAGGGTGGGAAGTGCACATTTTGGGTGCAGACTTGGGTCTGGATGCCCTGAAGTCCTGGGGCATGGAGAACCAGGGTTTTAGTTCAGCCCATTGTAAAACTGGGGCCATTTGCAAACTTTGGACTGGGACCTGGGTTCCTGCTTTGAACACCGAAGGGGACGGATGCTTAGACCTGGGCACTGGGCTTGGGCCCAGCTCTAGTGAACCCTAGAGCTGCATAAAACCCATCGGTTTCCATTACTTGGGTTTTCCCAGACATTCCTGTTGTTCTCTGCTCTCCTAGTTTGGGCTTGAGTCTGGCTTTCGTCAGAGCCCATCAGACAAAGCCACAACAGTGGCTAGATACCCTGATGTTGGGCACGTTGAACATTTCCTAGGTAGAGAGGGAGAAACTCAGACCGAAGCCAGAGAGTTATGCTCCTCTCTTTGGTTCAGCTAGTTTTGTGGGGCTTCTCATTCACTGCTGTCTGCCCAGCTGGTACCAAAGATTCACTGTGATGCGGAACCAAAGGGCAAGCGCCCAGCCTCAGAATACGGGAAGAATGGCCAGGGCTGGGTGAGTGGACCCGCTGTGTCCTTTCTCGGGGTGATTCACTCACAGCAGCAGGTAGGGTTTCACTGCCTGGCTCCCATTGGCGCAAACACATGACGGGCAGGTAAGTGGTCCCAATGTTGAGAGCTGTGACGTAGCAGGGTCTGCTGGATGGGTGGGTCTGGGCCCTAGGCTGTTGGGGCGAGTCGGAATTGCTGGGTTCCAGAGCGAGTGCTCAGCCTGGAGGGGTGGGACCAGCAGTACTGTCTGGGCTCCAGCTCCCCTCACCCTGGGCTCAGTGCCTCTGTCTATCTCTTGCCAACTGTCTTTTTCCTTCCCGTTCTCTCAGTTTCTCTGCTGTTGCACCTAACACTCTGGCTTCCTCTCTGCCCCAGGAACCAGGCCCGCCTCGACCTCCCCTGCCCAAATCGTATGTCCCTCTGGAGTCTCCTCCGACTGTTCCTCCGCTCCCTAGCGAGAGCCGCTTCTGGCCATACCCTAACTCCCCTTCCTGGCAGCAAAGCGGCGAGGTGAAGAAGGGACAGGTATCCAAGCACCTTCAGAGCGGTCCTCGGCATCCAGCAGCACGCAGTATCCCCATCTCCCATGGGGATAGCTGGGAGGGGGCAAAGCAGAGCTGACCCTCTCCCTACAGCTGTAAACGCTGGGGAGATATGGGGAGCAAGCTGCCCCCAGGCAACAGACAGGGAGGGGCTTAGCTCTGTGACTGCCCTCAGCCAAGCTGGAGAAGCATGGCACACCCTGGGCATCCAGACCCCCAGCACGGGCAGGGGCTTTAAGAGCCTGAGCCCTTTCTCCAGTCAGGCCCTGTCAAACGGGAAATACTCTAGATTCATGTGGGCATTTTAAGGTGGGCACTGTAACTCGAATCCCTCCCCCTTTGGGGAGTTTAGTGAGCTCTGCCCCCTTAATGGCTTATTGGCTGGCAGCATTGTCTAATGAATAGGGCACTGGCCTGGACCCAGGTTCTGTTCCCAGCTGTGCCACTGACCTCACTCTGCCTCAGTTTCCCCATCTGTCCAATGGGGGTAATGATGCCCTCCTTTGAGATCAGTGTATAGTGCCGCTCGCTATGCAAGAGCAGAGTATTTTTATTGTCCATGGAAATCAATGGTCCATAAAACTTTTCCCAGAGAATGCACTCAAGCCCGTTTCTGGTAAGGCTGTTAAGCTAAACTGCTGATGGATCCGTTTGAACTGGGGTGACTAAAGCTCAAAGACAAATACTCTGAAACCCTCTTAAAGCCAGTCTCATCTCAGTGTGGAGAAGGGGATACTGTGCCGCCACTAGGATGCTGTGAAAGCCAGGATGCAGGGATGCAACCATTATGAGCCCACCACACAGGGGGATAGAGAGAGAAGTCCAGGGCCTCTTGCTGGCCTCACTGTGACTCTTGCTTGGGCCAATGTAACACCATTCATGTGAGTAACCAATTTATTTCTGACTGACACCAGCGGAAGAGGAGACTCAAATGTGCAGCGTCACACGCTGAGCAGCCTGGTTTCTGTTTGCTTTTCTCTTCCATTCTCCCGCCGGCTTTCTTTACTCCAGCCTGGATAACTGCACTTCCTGTTGTTAGCTGCAAACAAGCACTAGGCTGTAACGAACTAACGGTACAGGGCCTGATTCTGATCTCACGCCAGCATAACTGCACTGACGTTGGGTGCATTATTCCTGAGCTACACCCACATCTAAAATTCGAAATACTTGCACAAAAAAAGCACAAGCATGCATATAGCCAAGTGATCTCACACATGCGAAAGGCATGCTAGTGTGTCTGGAAGGGTACTTGGGCATGCAAAACAATGGACGTGCACAGAGGCGGCTCCAGGCACCAGCGCACCAAGCGCATGCCTGGGGCGGGAAGCCATGGGGGGCGGCCTGCTGATCGATGTGAGGGTGGCAGTTAGGGAGCCTTCGGTGGCATGCCTGCGGGAGGTCCGCTGGTCCTACAGCTTCAATGGTACTTCGGCGGTGGGTACGCCAAAGCCGCAGGACCAGCGGACCTCCCACAGGCATGCTGCCGAATCTGTGTTACCAGCGGACCTCCTGCAGACGCAGCTTGGGCAGGGGCAGCTCTAGGCATTTTGCCACCCAAAGCACAGCAGGCAGGCTGCCTTCGGCAGCTTGCCTGCAGAGGGTCCGCTGGTCCCGTGGCTTCAGCAGATCTCCCGCAGGCGTGCGGACCCTCCACAGGCACGCCTGTGGAAGGTCTGCCAAAGCCGCGGGACCAGCAGACCCTCTGCAGGCAAGCCGCCGAAGGCAGCCTGCCTGCCGCCCTCACAGCAACCGGCAGAGTACCCCACGTGGCTTGCCGCCCCAAGCACACGCTTGGCTTGCTTGGGCCTGGAGCTGCCCCGGAGCTTGGGGTGGCAAAATACGTAGAGCCGCCCCTGCACGTGCACCATCAAGTAACAGCATGAACCAGCTAGTGAATTGTGAGTGCAGATAGGTGTGTGTGCATACAAAGGTTGCATGTATAAATGCAAATGGGCAGGGAGATGACTTTTTGTGCATGCAGACTTTACCCTCATGCAGCTGGGTAGCTGCACATATAAAATAGGTGACTATGCATGCAAACAGCTGTCTGAGCTTGCAGGCAGCTGTCTAAAACGTGCAAACAGTTCCCTGGTTGCATGTGCAAGCCCTTTTTTGGGAAGGGTGCAGTTTTACTCAAGGCAAAGTTATTTGAGAATTTGCCTTGCGATGAGGGCTGGCACAACCCATTAGGCAACCTAGGTGGTCACCTAGGGCGCTGACATTTGGGGGGCGGCGGCTGAACATCCGGCCACCGTGGTCATCGGCGGTATTTCGGGGGCGGGACCTTCCGCTGCCGAAGGCGCCAAGAAGGCTGCCGGCGCTCCTGCTTGCGATGGAAATATTGGGCCCAGAATCTTTACTGGTGTGAGCCCGTTGAAGCCAGGGGATGAATGTGGCCTATTGAAGTTTATCACAGGAACTTTTTGCAACATCTAATCTTCCCTGTGGCCTCAACATTTTATGGCACGAAAGGAGATTCTTAAATAAGAACCACAGTGGACTGTGGGGGATCCTGAACTCTTGGGTTCTGTCCCCAGCACTGTCATTGGGTCGCTGGGTACCTTGGGGCCAGTCATGTCCCCTCTCTGTGCTTGGCAAGTGTCTAACAGGGTTGTTAATAGAGCTAACTGGAAAGGAAAAGAATATTTTGTACAAATATTTGCAAGGAAACAATGTTTCCATTTCATTCAAAAAATTTCCTTAAATTTTCTGTTTTTTTTAAATGAAAAATTGTGTTTTGTTTAGTTGGGGGTAAAAATCCCACTTTTTAAACTTTCTTCCTCCTCCCCTCCATTGAAATAAAGGAGGAGGTGGATTTGTTTTGTTTTGTTTTTAAAGAAAGAGAGAAATTAAGGAAAAACCTATTTTAAAACTTTTTTGTTACCCTCCAGTAGAAAAAAGGAGAATTGGAAAAAAAAATTCCTAGCAAAATGAAATTTTTTTTTAAATTTTCGCTTGGAATTTTTTCCTTGAAATTGTTTTTCTTTTTGGTCGAAATGTTTTGTTGAGAGAGGAAAAGATTTGGCCAAAATGAAAATGTTCTGATAAAAGGGTTGTTTCGGTCAAGAAGCCTTTTTCATTTGGGGAGTTTTTGGATGACAATGTTCCGAGATGTGTTTGTTATGAATTCTGGCTGCTCTGAGGCTTAACTAACTCTCATGAAGCTGACTGAGGCCCTTGGAAAGGAGACAAGGTTTTAGGGTGACCAGACAGCAACTGTGAAAAATCCGGACGGGGATGGGAGGTAATAGGAGCCTATATAAGAAAAAAGACCCAAAAATTGGGACTGTCCCTAAAATATCTGGACATCTGGTTACCCTACAAGGTTTCAAGGAGGTGCTGAGCTGGGGCTGGGGGTGGGAGAGGATTTGGTGCAAATGGCTGATGTAATGGTTGCAACCCCCACTGGCTCATTCTCCGACCCATCCCATGTCATCTACACCCATGGCCTACCTTGCCCACTCCCCCATTCCTGCTGTATTCATTGACACACTGCAACAGATCTTGTCCACGGGGAATGTTATCTGAGCTGAAATGGAAGCAGGAGGAAGATGAACTTGAGCAGGTTCATTGCAGACATTGTGGGCAGGCGGGTAGAGGAATAGACCTACAGGGGAACCCTTCTCTGGGCCCCTGCGGCTCTTCAGGGTCAGGGCCACGAAGAGCAGGTTCTGGCCCCAGTGGAAAAAAAAATTCGGGCCCCCCAGCAAGGGAGGACCAACTAAACAGGGCCGATGAAGCTGGGGAAGCTAGGCCCTGGGCCCCCTTCCGGACCGCCGGGGCCCAGTAATTTGTACTGACTTCCCTCCCCCCGTCGGCCCTGTTCAAAGTGTGGTGATCAGAACCTTATTTTTCTAAAGCTACATGGCTCATCCATGCAGCCTCCTGTCCCTGCTTTGCAGACTCATGAACTTCACAGACTGGGGAGCAGGATCCAGAGTTACTGGCTCATCCAAGCTGAGGAGCCCAAATCACTTGAGCGTCTCCCACCTCTAGTTCATGGATCAACACATACATAAGCTTTGGTTAACCATCCCTGTGGTTAAGGTGTGGGGGGAGCTCAGCAGCCCAACTCAAATCCCAATGGAGTTAATGGGAGTCTTTCCACAGACTTTAATGACCGTTAGTTCAGGCTTTCAGTCAGCAACCTTGGACTGCTGCACGGCCCATTGAAATCAGTGGGAATCTTTCCATTGACTTCAGAGGGCTTTGGGTCAGATCCCAGGAGACTACGTCCATATTCCCAAACCCAAAAGAAAAATAGCAAAGGGTCTGACTATGGGGCAAACGTGTCTCGTATTTCACAAGGTGAGCAAAATATCCTGCACAAACTAGTTCAGTCACGATCCTGCAGAGAGATGGGGCAAGGCCAGGACAGCTGACCCCGACCCACTGTAGCCTCAGCCTTCAATGCTTTGGCACAAATGGGTGTCCCAGACCATGCCTGCTTATGGCTCTGCAGCTCCAAACCCAGCCTGGATTTTGTCTTTCTCTCTGTCCAGACGACTGGATCTCATGCTTTGAGGGTGTCTGTGCTGTGCGGGGGAGGGGGAGGGTGTTGATCAAAATGAAAACCTGCCTAGGTGCCTCTCCCGATTGCTATTTCATTCGTGTGTGTGTGTTTTGGTCTTTTCTGCGTGTCCTCTGTGTCTGCTGTCCCCCGGCTAATGAGTGGCAGAGGTCCGAAGGCAGGGTGTCTCCCCAGCTGCCCTGCCAACAGCTCCTCCTGAACGGGTCAGCTGCTCACCAGCAAATCTGCTCTCTTTTCTCAGTCCAAGTCCAGCTTCGAGCAAAATAAGAAAGATGCTCATTGGAGCTCCGCCCCCATCGCACCCACAGAGTCTGGGCTCATGCAGACGAGGCAAGAGCTGGATGCTGAGAAGCAAGCTGCTCTCAACAAAGGTACCTCCCATGGCCTCACCGTCTCAGTGCGGGCGGCAGCTCCTCTGTCACCATAAATAAAGTCCAAGCAGGGGAGATCAGGGCTGGAGACACTGGCCGGCAGAAGCTCTGGATGGCCCCTGAGGGAGGCTTCACCTCTTGGATTTTGGGTTTGGGGATCTCCCTATCAAAATCCATGGTACCTTATCAGTGCAGGCCACAATTTAAGAGGATGCAGTAAGCTGGGTTCAGAGCTCACTGGGGCCATCTGCTTGCACCCAGTGAAGCATACTATCGCAAAGGAGGGAGGGAGCTGGGAGGAGACTATTACCCTACCTTAGTATTTCCTCCTGCCCCTCTGGATAGAGGCTATTACACCCTGCAGCACCTGGGAGAGTCAGGGTCTTGTCACCAGGCCCCTGGGATGCTGAGGTCCCTCCATGTCTGAGGACGCTCCTTCAGGCTCTGTGCCTCCGTGCCATCTCCTGCCAGGGGGCTCTTTGGTGCATTAACAGATGAGCTCCCCAGCCCTTCCCCTGTATGCTCTCCTGAAGCAGACAGTATGATTGCATTGAGCTAGTAATCCCAGCAGGCAGTTGGAAGCTAGGACTCCTGGGTTCTATTTCTGGCTCTGCCACTGACTGGCTGTGTTACTTTGGGGTTAGGTCACATTCCTGCTCCATGCCTCAGTTTCACCCTTGTAAAATGGATTTAATAATAATCTCTTGGAGTGCTGGGGCTGTGAGACGCTCAGGGGAAAGGTGTGAGGGAAGGGCCATGCGTCCTTACGCATTCCCAGTGCCAAGTGGCCCGGCAGCACTCCCCTGGAGAAGACAGTGAGTACGCAGCCACCCCCCGCCAGCGGCAGTGTGAGCACATCCTCTGCACCCAGCAAAGATGAGCAGTCCAGCGAGAGGGCAAGGAGCAGTGAACCACCCAGGCAACCTGCAGCTCAGGGGAACTCTTGCCATGTCCCACACCAGCAGGGGGTCTGCGGGCAGCCAGCTGATTTGGGTTCAAGCATTTACCTTCTCTTCTGCTTCTCCCCAGTTGGCATCGTTCCCCCGAGGACCAAGTCTCCCACCGATGAGGACTCAGCACCCACTTCGGGAGTGATCAGGAGGAGCACCAGCAACGTGTCCAACGGACTGAGCTCCCGGGTAGGCTGCGGCTCTCTGCTTTGCATGTCACTGGGGATCCTGGGATGGGGTGCAGGACCCTGGGGGAAGTAGAGGGGATGCAGGGGTATGGATCGGGGCTGGGGTAGGAGATGGGAGATTGTACAGGGTGCTGGAATGGGCTCTGGGGAGGTGGGACGGGTGCAGAGGTGAAGGAGACTGGGATAAGATAAAGGAAACCCATAGGAGGTGTCTGGCTCACAGCCCATTTGCCGGCTTCCCTGGAGCATTCAGGAGAGGGACTGCGAGAGGCACAGGAGTTTGTCTGAGCTGTGTTGACCCAAGGAGGTGGCATTTGAAGCCCTTTACAGGAAATGCCACCTGTGCAGAACCCCTGGCTTCCCTAACCGCATTAGCATCTGCCTTACCCTGCAAGGCCTGGGAATCCTCCCCCCGGATATTGAACTTGGTCTGAATGTCTGAGCTCCAGTTCAGTGTGTGTCTGTGCCTCCCTGGCTGCCCCACAGCTGAGATGAGGCTTCTTCCCGCTATGTCCCACCCACAGCACTTATCTCCTGACCAGCCCTCCCACCCCCACCAACACACACCGCTCTGCCAGTGCCCTTCAATCGCAACCCATGGCCCCCTGCTAGCCCAGCCCTGGGCTCCCCTCTGCCACAGCTCTGCTGATGCTCTTCAGTCCAGCCCCTGTGCTCTTCCCATCCTGGGCTTCCCAGGAACAGCTGCTGAGACACTAATTGTCTCGTGTAGAAGCCTTTCCGCTAGACAGCAAGCAGAGAGCAGCAGCCTCATGGCGTTGATGTCCTATGCCATGGCTGAACTCACTACTGGGGGACACTAGGGTCCTAACCCACGCTGCAGCCCTTCTGTAACCATGGGGCTTTTTGAATTCTCCCCAGGAGAGGCCAAAAAGTGCCGTGTTCTCCAATGAGATGAAGGCAAAAATGAGCGTGGAGGAGCAGATCGACCGGATGAAACGCCACCAAAGTGGATCCATGAAGGAAAAAAGGCGGAGTTTGCAGCTCCCAGCCAATCAGCAGACAGATGCTCTCAGCACGAAGGCACCCGCGTCATACAAAGTGGTAAGGTCTTCCCATGGCTGTCGTCAGGTTTGGGGGTGGAATTTGCATTTATCCTACAGGCTTGCCTCAGAACGACATCCCTGAGCTTGTCCAGTCCCCGGGCTCCTCTGGGGTTTCTGGGCCAACTCCCTTGGCGTGGATTAGTCCCTGCTGTCTCCCAGGAAGAGGGTTTGCAGATCTGGGACTGCAAGTCCTCCTCTGACCAAAAGGCCTAGTTTGGATTTGCCTGAAGGCAGTCTGGTCTAGTGTCTAGAGCGCTAGACTGGGACTTGGGAGACCTGGTTCTCTTCCCAGCTTTGCCACTGTTCTACTGAGTGACCGTGGGCAAGTCACTTCCCCTCCTCATGCCTCAGTTTCCCCATCTGTAAATTGAGGCGAATGATACTGTCTTCCTCTCAAAAGCACCTTGAGATGTACTGATGGAATATGCTGCAGAAGAACCAGATGGTATAATTATAACTAAGGCTGGGGCCTGCGATAGGTCAGTAGTCAGATGTTTGGGGCATGAAGGGCAGAGCCAGTGGGGCATATGAGAGGCCCATTGTGGGGTGCTTGAAGGAAGTGAGAGATGGGGATATAGCGAAGTGCTTGCCAGGGGAAGGCAGGTGTGGGAGTCGCTCTGAGGCTACGGTGGACTCGGCTGGACAAACAGAACGAACCCTGGCGTTTCTGGAGGAGTGGGTGAGAAAGGAGGGGCAGAGGCCAATGAGATTGAGCCACCTCTTGCATTTGTGAGCCCTGCGCACCCTCTCTGTGAGCCAGCAGGGGCATGACCCTGTTGGCAGACCATCTTGGCTCTGAGATGGCAGCTCTGTGGCCCGTTCCAGGTGCGCCGACACCGCAGCATCCATGAAGTGGACATCTCCGACCTTGAGGCAGCGCTGCGCACCGAGGACTCTGGCAAAGTCTACGAGACGCCGAGGGAGGAGATCGCCCGGCTACGCAAGATGGAACTGGAGCCACAGCATTATGATGTCGACATCAGTAAGGAGGTGAGGTCTGGCGCCACTGGAGCAACATGCCTTAGGGATGGCAATGGGGGCAGATTGCTATGGAGACCGTGTACATGGTTGAGGGGAGACAGCACCTCTGAGATGACATGGGCCCAGGACAGGCAGGAGAAAATGGGGCCTGGGCTGAAGGGACAGGTCCCTCTAGGCATTCGTGTTGCCCAGGCTCTTATGTCCTATAGTCTGGGACTGGGGGCTGGAGCAGACACAAGGGCTGGGCACTGCGCAGAGAAGAATGCAGTGTAGGGTGGGTGTCATGTGGGTTCTGGGCCAGGGATGGGTGTTGTGCTGGTTCTGGCTTACAGAGAGTTGCTTGAGCAGAAACTGGTGATATATGGGTCCTAGCGCAGGCTGAGTGAGCCCTGAAGGAGGGACTAGGGGCTGGAGAAGGGACCGATGCTGGCTGCTGTGCACTCCCCTATGCGTGCAGTTACAAAATGCCCATGTTGCCTTCAGACCTCTGGACTTAAAACTTGCTTTTGCCTCCTTCTAGCTTTCTACCCCAGACAAGGTCCTCATTCCAGAGCGGTACATTGAGCTGGAACCGGACACCCCGCTAAGCCCCGAAGAGATGAAGGAGAAGCAGAAGAAAGTGGAAAGGATAAAGACGCTCATTGCCAAATCCAGGTGATGGTGCTGTTTTGTGCCCACTTCAGCACCAGCTGTGCCACACTGCCTCCTCCTCCATCGTACCCTCTCTCTCGTCCTGTGTCTGACCTTCCACTCTCCACTACAGCCGCTGTTTATCTGTCCGCCCTCCCTCCATGCACCTGCAAATCCATTCACTCAGCTAACCGGTCATGGAGCCACCTGATTCATCTATTCGTTTGCCCACTAACTCATTAAACTCCTCGGCCATCCAGCCATCCATCTATCTGCCATTCCACTCATGCATCCACTTCCCTCCCCTCCACCCATTCATCTCATCCACCTATTCTTCCTCCTGCTCACCCTATCATTCTGCCCTGTCACATCCTGCATCCTTGTCAGCATGCCCTGTATTTTGGCCCAGGCCATCGCTCTGGAGGCAAGAGGGCGGTAACACCAAACTCTCTCTGCTGCAGCTTGCAGAATGTGATCCCTCTAAGCGAGGGAGAGGTGGACGCACCCCAGGATGCAGAAACCCAGCTCCAGGAGCAAGAGAAGAGGATAGAGATATCCTGCACCTTGGCTACAGAAGCCTCCAGGCTAGGCCGCATGCTTTCCGGTAAGGCACTCAGGAGGCAAAGAACTGCAGTTTCATGGTTAAAAAATGAGGCACAGGAGATGCCTAAGTCAAGAAGGGGCAGACCAAAGCCAGGGGGGAACAATGACATGGACAATTCCTAATGATCATGGATTTACCTGCATTAAGGGCAGAAGACTGAACTCAGGGTAAAATGAGTGTTAGGGATGACCAGGCAAGGCACTTGGCAGGAGTGGGGTGTAGGCAGAAGGCGAGATATAGTGAAAGGGCCTTTAGAAATAAGATAGATAGATACATAGGCCAAGATCCTCAGCTCGTGTAAATTGAGGTAACTCCCATAATTTTGATAGAGCTATGCCAATTTGCACCAGCTAAGAATCTGGCCCACAGAGGCAGATCCACCACTGGGCTATTTCATTTTCCTCTACTGAAATCAGTGGAGTTATACCAGTGTAAAACTGACACAGCACCATGGTAGATCAATCCTGTCGACTTCCCCAGAAACTCCAGTAATAACAATGGGTGTGACTTTCCTCTCCCACCTGTGTAAATCAGGAATAACGCCACTGAGGTCAGTGAAATGACACGCATTGAGGATCAGAATCAGGCCCCCTGTATTCATACCATACGCACAAATGTAATGGGCCAGATCCGCAGCTGTGGTAAATAGGTGGAACTCTGACTCTCAGTGCTGTCCTTGGTCATGCATAGTACTTCTGTGAACTTCGGGTGTCATCCATGAACACACAGGGGCAGAGAATAGACAGTAGAGCTGTGACTCTCAAACTTTTGTACTGGTAACCCCTTTCACAAACCAAGCCTCTGAGTGTGACCCCCTCTTATAAATTAAAAACACTTTTTTATATATTTAACACTGTTACAAATGCTGGAGGCAAACCGGGATTTGGGATGGAGGTTGACAGCTCGCGACCCCCCCATGTAATAATCTCGTGACCCCTGAGGGGTCCCAAACCCCAGTTTGAGAATTTCTGCAGTAGAGGGTCTTGTTCTTCTTTCACTTACAGCAGTGAAACTCTAATGGGCCAGATCCTCGGCTGGTGTAAATCACTGAAGTCAGTGAAGCTATACTAGTATACACCAGTGGAGAATCTGGTCCATTGATGTCAGTGGAGTCGCACCAGATTTATACTCTCAGTGCTTGGTGGTCTGCCCCTGTCCTCCCAGGGCTGATGCATCTTATTTTTGCATTGGCGCTATTCAACCATGAAGCTTTTGAAAGCAGCAAACCCTCAGCTCTTGCCGCTGCAGCACATCTGTGCCTGGAGATCTCTGCTTCTGGGCTAGCCAGCTGGTGACTACAAAGCATTACTCACACGGCAAAAACTACATGGGAAGATGGGGCAGCCTCCAACACACGTGGAGAGGAAGAGCAATATTGGATGGAAGGGGTTGTGTGTGGAGAGGGAGGATGGCCCAGTGGTGAGGATAGGGCCGCCCTTCCTGACTGGAATGCTCTGGGGATAATGTGAGGCGCTCAGATAACACAGCAAAGGGAACTGTGTATGTAGCTACACCAGACTAGAATATGGTGCATGTTGGATGGAGGGGGTTGGGTTGGGCATCTCTCTGGAAGGGCCTGTTTCCCTGGATCTTCAATGGAACAGTGGCGTTCTGCAGGGGCCTTGAGTAGAACCAGCTGAAAAAAGGGAAGTGTTTGGGGGAAAATCTTATGAAAAAAATTTAACTCTTTATCTCTGTCAAAAAATTTCAAAACTACATTTTTCTCAAAACTTGTCACAAATGTAATCCATCCTTTTCTGGTCAAAAAGCTTTGCACTGTCCCGCCCCAGCTCTAAAGCAGACTAAGAAACGCCTGAGCCCTGGTGCGTGCAGTGCGTTGTGGGGGGCTGTACTGGCAATGGGATGCTGTGGCCCATGCCCACCTCCCTGCAGACAGGCGCTACCTCCCATCTTTACCTAAGTCCATGAGGATCCCAGCGTGGAGCACACGTGTGCATGCTGTGGGGGAACCATCTGTGTGTATCTGTTGTTTCTGACCATGCTTCCTTCCTTTTTTATATCCCCCTGTTGTCTCTAACCTCTCTGCCTTCCTCTGGAATTTGCTCCCTGCTTTGTTTCCTTTCTCCCCTTGCTGGCTGCAGTGCTGTGTTCTTCATGTCCTTTTCCATTTCTTGTTTCCAGCTCAATGTGCCACCCCGAGTCCTCCCACTTCCCCAGCCTCCCCGACTCCACCGACAAACCCCCTCTCGTCTGAGTCATCCCGGGTCACCGACAGCAGTCATTTTATGCGTGTCTGAGCCATGAAGTAAGCACCTTTTCTATTGTACTTCATCTCATCCTCTGAACATCTCAGCCTCCAGGGGCGACGTAGAGAACCTCACTCAAGAGTCTCCTCTTCCCATCCATTCATACGTTGCTTCTCACCGAGCTAACACTCTCCTCTGCCACGTTAGCCCAGTCTCCTCCCATGGAACGAGTGCAAGGGGCTTAGAACTTGAAACACTGAGGGTCCAGGACCTTGTTTTGAGTCCCTCGGTCAGATCCTCCACTGGGATAAACTGGCATAGCTCCACTAAAGTCAATGGAACTGCACTGCAGGGTGGATTGATTTAAATCACAGTGATTTTAAATCAACAAATCCTGATTTAAATAACCAGTTTTAATTTTTGTTTTCCATTTATACTTTTCAGTTATTTACTTATTATAAAGTTGATTCTCATTGATTGGTATAATTTGGTACTTCTTTTTGCTAACCAGGATGTTACACTATATCTATACACATTTATTTGAGCAGTTATATTGCTTACCATACGTTTATTCAGAATTGTAGTTTTTTATGCTGTTAGGAAATGGGGAATGATGCATTTCTTATGTACTAGACGATGATTCATTTTTACTCATGATTTGTGCCAAGCTAATTGGATGTAAATTAGAATTCAATTTAAAAGCCACAAGAAGAACATTTAAAAATGTTTTTATCAGTTAAATAAGAGTACCTTAAATGTGCTGAATACATAAGAAAAAAAAGTTTAATAAATCAGTTTTAAATGCAAAACATGTTTTGATAAACAAAGGAAGCATCAACTGTAGTTAGTGAATAGCCCTGATTGCTTCTGGTCACCCTGTCCATCATGATTTTAGAACTAATAGATCTGATCCTCTTACACTTTGTTTTTAGTCATAGCTGGAAGAGGAGAGCAAAGGTGTGTGTTGTTTCAATTTCTAGTTGGTTTCTCAGCTTTGAATGCATTAGTCATTGAACTGAATAAACTGAAGTGAAGAAAATAATCTCTCTGCACCTGCAGAAGAGACTACTGCTGTCAAAAGCTAGTTTTGCACTTCAGGTTCCAGCTGCTTAGCCAGTGACTTCAACTAGTTCAGTGCTTTGACTTTCTCTAGAACTTCGGCAACAAACTTGCACTGCTTAAATATTCTATTTTTTATTTAAATTAAATTGTTTGAATCCTCTAGAGTAAGTTTAGGCCTGAATGTAAGTTGTCGTAATTTCACTTTTAATTTTAAATACATTTAGTTTTAAAAAGAACAATGTATTGAATTTACATTTAAAAAAATTTATTTACATTTTTTAAAAAGCGTTTTTTAAATCGTTGATTTTTATCCACCCTGCTAAACTGCTTTGCACCAGTGGAGGAGCTGGCCCCATCCCTCTTCAGGATCAAGAGTTTTTTCTCCAGAATTTCCTTCTGGGCACAAAGGAAAAGCTAATGGTGTAGCTAAGTTGTACTAAGGACTCGGTGACTTGGTAGAATGCAGCCCAGCTGGATGGGAGCAGGTGGTTTCTGCCCATTTCAGGACTAAGTGGGTCCTGGCTACGCCAAAGCCTACTTTTGCCATGCACTGAATGGAATTAGCTGATGATGTGGGCCAAATTCTTGCCTCGCTTAGATCCACTGTAAATTAGAAGTGACCCCAGTGGAAAGCAAAGGGTGCAAATTAGAGGAGGAAACAGGGAAGAAAAATGACACATCCTGCGTCGAGAGAGACTGGTTCCTTTCACTGCATAGACAAAGCCATGTAAATAACCGACATGATGGCCAAAAACCAAGGAGACAGAATGAGCATGAGCTCCAGAAACTCTTTGCCTGAAGGTAACTGGTTCAAATCCAGGCCGAGTCAGTAGCGAATCACTGAAAGCTGTTATGATCTGGTGGCTGTGTTGGCCTGTGTGAGATGAGATTGGTGGGTTCTCAGTTCAGGTGCTAGTGGACACACAGCACCAAGCTGCACTGACTTATCAGCAGCCTCAGCAGAGATGTTGGGGACTAAATGGCCATGGAGACTGAATTCTCCTCCCATCCTAGGGGACAGCTCTCCGGGACTGGGCTGAGGCCCATCAGCAGGGCAGCGTGGGCAGAAAGACTGCTTGTGCTGGACCTGCTCTGCAGATGAATAGTGGAGCCTATTTTCTATGGCTGTTGGCCCAGCTCCTGTTACCAGCACTAGAGTACCTCCAAAACGTCCCTAATTCTTTTTGGTGAAAGTGGTCAGTTACCAAACAATGGCCTTTTCTGCCCTGGGATTTTAGCCATAGGTGGAGCAGCAGCACTGCACACCCCTGGCATAGACACAATTCACCCCAGCGCAGTGTGGTTTGCAGGGGTGCAGGGCCCTCTAGTTGGCACAGGTGGAGATTGTGGCGTCACTCTGCTTACGCTGGCTTTGCACTTGTGCCGCACTTGAGGCGACTGTGTCTGGGTCGAATCCTCAGTACAGACCAGGCCTAAAAAGGGTCATTCTTTTTTTTTTAAGAGTGGACAAAAATCCCATTTGCTCCCGAGCATTCCTGCCCTGGGGTGTGATGCAGGTGCAGCTCTGCTATGCTTCCTGGTGGGTGGAGGGCTCGGTTTTCTCACTCCTTCTCCCCTCTCCTCTCCTCCCTCCAGCACAAGCCCTGGCTGCTGTGAAGGCTGTGAAGTTCCACGGAGCCACGTTTTAACACACAAACACACACGTCCCGAGTCGACAACCAAACCTTTCCTCGCTCATTGCTTTTGGTTCTCCCCGAACCCCTGCCACTAACCAACGGTGAGATTGTCCAGGCCGAAGATGCTGTGCGTCGGCACCTGTTGCCAAGGAGACCGCGGGAGCCTTATCTCTGCACCGGTCCCCGCAACTGGCCGTGTACCATCCCAGGAGGAAGTGCCGTGGGTGGGCTGCCTGCTGGAGCACAGAGCGGCAGAGAGGCGCTGGTGAACCACTACTACTGCAGTGATGGACATTTTGTGTGAGATTTGTTGCAGTCTGGGAGATGGGCCCACTCCACAGCCAGCGCAAACTTCAGGGCAGGGGATCTGGCAGCTACCCACCAGTCTGTTCCATGGCCAGAATATCTCATCGAGGGGATGGTGTCACACTGGAGGCTGGGGCGTTTCCCTTTGCTTCCCGCACTGAAATATTTGTCTCCCCAAGCTCATGTCCCAAAGGGGCTTTTGCACGGGGACCGAGCCGTCGCTGCAGTTGGAGCTTGCACTTGCCCTCCACTGACGTGAGCACCCCATCTCCATTCTCAGCACCCCTTCCACCTCCCCAGGCCTTGGCCTGGATTGGCTACTAGCATCTTTCATCTCTGGAGCTAGCCACCTGTGAAACCTGGCCCTGCCACGTTTCTCCACTCACGCTCATGAGCATCCGCAGGAAGGAAGGAGCAGGCATCTGGGATGGACAGATGGAAACAGGAGCCAAGGAGGGAAAAGGCTTCTGGGTAGAAAATGGGAGAGGTTATGGGATCTGCAAAATTAGGAGGACATAGCTGTATCTGTGAAATGCTAGTGTTTCCCCTCCCAGGGCGAAGAGTGGTGTGGAACAGCAGGTCTGTGCAATGTATGCGGACATGTAGTAAGGGAATAAGCTGAAAGATACAGAGGGACGGGGCTAGGAGAGTCCAAATGGCTGGTGTTGGTGACCAGGTGAAGCCTGGATGCTTTCTGGGGACAGGAGGGATCCGTTTGCCCATAGAGACGATGAGGAGAAAGGGGGACAGGCTGTGGGATATTTTTTTCTCTTGGACCAGAGCAGGTTCTGGATGGTAGCAACAGGTGCCCTTCCTCAGAGTTTTGTTTTACCCAGCACAATGCTCATTTCTTGCATTTTTATGGGGATGGGAGTGGAGTGAAAGAGAGGAACTGGTACCAGTGTGTACATGTGTGTACACACTCTCTCTCTCTCCAATCAGGGGCTGAAGCCCAGATATTTAATACTAGATTGGGCAAAACGCTGGAGAAGTGGCTGAGGGAACAGCACTCTCTCGCTGTCCATGGCATTTCTTGGGCATCTTATTACCTTGGGTCTGAGTGCCCCATCTAACTCTTGATATCTAGTCCTGAAAGGCCTTGAGTGGATCTAGAGAGGCATTTCCCGCAGTGTCTTGGCAGGTACCATGTTGATGCCGTCACTGTCTCTTGCCTCCATCTGGAAAGCAGTGCCTTGCCCCCAAATGGAGGGGACACCAGAGCTGTGAGGCCCAAGGGAATAGGAGCATAGCTGGGAGAGGACCTAATCCCTTCTGCTTCCAGGCTAGAAGCCAACTTCTTATGGATGGGGCAAGGGAGAAGCTTCCCCGTGGACAGATGATTCCATAATTGCCCGCTGCAGGGTTCTTGCACCTTTCTCTGAAGCAGCTGCTACTGGAGACATGGGCAACTGCACTGGGTAGCTTCCTGATCTGGCAACCCCTGGATAGAGAACAACCCTGTGCTGGCCTTTGGGAAATGGACTAGATACCCACCTCTAACTTCTATGGTTCCCTGCTATATTTGCATGTGGAACGGCACACGTGCAATTGACACTCGTAACTCACTGCACTGAGACACGCATACCCCAGAAATTCTTTTCTCCTGAAGAACAGAGAGCTAGAATAGTTCCTCTGACGTTTTGGAATAACTGAGATCAGGTGCACATGATGCGGAGTCACTGCTGCACCATCTCTATTCCACGTTCTCCGTTCTTGCAGTACCTTACGAGATGAGTCTGCTCTTCCAGATGTGGCTTCATTGTTTCCCCAATACATTGAGAGAATCATCATCTTGAGGGGGGACGTATCGGGGTGATGGAAGAGACCTAGTTCAGAGAAGCATCCAAGAAGTTGGCTGCTCTTCTGAAGCTTGTCAGAACTACCTGAACCATTGAGGTCTGCAGAATCTAGCATTATTTCAGCACTGCTGCTTCCCAAAGGAAACTTGTAAGTGAGAAGTCCATCTAGACCTAGCTCAGTTCAAGCAATGGTTTGGAAGAAGGAGGTTTCTTCAATCTGTCCAAGTTGGTTTCCTTGTCCCTTCTCAAAATTAGGGCTGCATGCAAATGCAAATATATTTTCCACCACGCAGTGGATTTGCAAGTGCTCAGCTCCCATTTAGGTACCGAAACATGGGCAAGATTTTTAAAAATGCCCACACTCAGCAGCTCCCGCTGTGATATTGATGGGCAGATTTTCAAAACAGCCCTGAAAATTTGGCCACTTATTTTAGTGCCTAAGTGGGAGATGAATTCTTTTGAAAATCGGACGCAGTGTTTCACAAAAAATACTTGCAATTTCATTCCAGACCCTTTTTTTTGTGTGTTGTTTTGGGGGGGGGGATCCCATCAATATTATTTTCTGTGAATTCTCAGTGAAATTGACAGGTTTTGTATTGAAACCTGAAATTCTATTTAATTTTTTTGCTCGAATGGAATTTTAAAATTCCCAAATCCATAATTGAGGCCTACTCTCAAAAATAAGACCAGTCTGGGTTGAATATGAGCTTGCTTTTGCACTCCAAAACCTACTTTTTCAAGTGCGAAGCTGTGAAATGTTGCTGGCTGTATGCAAAATGATCTGGTGTAAAGAAACTGACCTGAAATAGGAAAGCCCCAAGTGTCGAGCTTTCCCAGTGTTGCTGTGAATATTATCTGAGCATTTCTGTCAAGAACCCCTCTTCCTATGGACTTTCCAGTACAGTTAGATGCCCTGTTCTAACATCAGACAGTACTGGACTTCTGCACCTGATTCTGCTCTTACCTACACTGGTGCAAATCAGGATTAACTCAAATGAAGACAAAATACATTCAGAGCAGAGTGTAGGAGTGGACAGTCAAGCTCTGTACCTTATATTAGAGACTGAGGCTCTGTCAATTCACTACATGGAGGAAGAGCTGTTTTGTCCCAGCACTTGAAGCGCCAGGTGATAGTTCTGAAAAAGGCAATGCAATGGAGATGCGCAATCTATTTCTTAGCTTTCTTTCTCCATTGGTCTGATTTCTTCTGAGAACTCACATCTCCAGCTGAAATATAGAGAAGGTGCAGATGCTCAGCACCTAACAAGATTTCTACTTCTTCCCTGCCATGCCACCAGTTGAGTAAAATGGGAGCTAGCTGGCTGCCTGCCTGCTGTAGCCTGTGAATCAATTTTTCTTTCTAGTTTGGCAATACACATAAAATCCAAGGAAACAGAACCTCTCTGCCCAATGGGATGTACCTAGCATCTCCCTAGACTATCTGTCTATCTATCTTTAATTTTGGCAATATACAAAACATCCCTGGAGACAGAACTTGCCCCAGAATCAGATCTATGAATCAATCTTTCTTCCTTTCTTTTAGCAATACATAGAACATACCTGGGGGATAAAATCGTCCTGCTCCCATAATGGAATCCCAAACAGCCCCTGTTAGCTCATGAAGCTGGCCCTTTATTTTGCTATACATGCCTTAATATATGTTTTATGGAAATTATACATTTATATAATATATATGTGTATATATATATATATATTTGTTTTTCTCTCCTTTTCCGGGTGGTACTGTTTTGTGCTAACTTTCTCTCTCTCTCTCTTTCTCTTTCTGCTGGGCTCTTGGCAGAGCCCCACCAGAGAGTTACAAAGGAGATTCTTTGCCAGTTCATCAGAAAAAAAAAAGACCTATTTAAATATACATATATATATTTTCTGCTTTTATTAAAGCAAATTTATTTAAAATAAAATATAAAAACTGTAAGTTTTGAGAAATGATGCATTTATTTCCCTGTTACTGAATAGGTAGTGCTCTGTATATGGCCAGGTCCTCAGCTGATGTAAATTGCCGTAGTTCTGAAGTCATTAGAGTGAGGCTGATTTGCAGATGCTGAAAAGCTGGTCTGCTAGGCACAGTATATGAAGACATTTAGGACTGTGCCATTTCGGGGATTGCAGAGGACATCTTGCTGGTACGCAGGTGTCAGTCATGGATCCTTGTGGCTGTATGTGGGATTTTTAATCTTGAGTTTCAATGTTACATTTTTACCTCCCTTTTGTTTTTGTGAATGGTTTTTCTGTGATGGTGTGACTAGTGCAGAGGGCTGCCTATCAGTAGCCCAACTGCTAACCTCGCCAACACACCCGAAGTGTATACACCAGGGCATAAGCCCCAGGGAGGATGGTCTCTGCATGGTGGATGTGCCTTTCTTTGCTGTGAACATGCCCCCAGATGTGAAAGTGGGTGGCCAAGCTAGGAGAATCCCCAAGACGAAACTGAGGTGCAGGAGCTGAGCAGAGGCAGGAGAGAGGTGGATGGTCAGGAGGGTTGTTTCCAGTGGCCCAATTGAAAACCCAGCAACATCAATGGAAAGACACTCACTGACATTAGTGGCCTTTGCATCATAGATGGAACCAAAAGACAACTTGGAGTTCCCACCAGAGTGTCAGTCCCCCAACGGGCTCCCCCTTGACTCTCCAGTCAGTCCAGTCTCCCATCATGAAGAGGGCTCTCCTGCATCTCAGCTCCGACAACACGGTTCCTAGGGGAGGGTACATTTAAGGGAAGGGGTGGGTATCCCCACTGGTAAGCACCCTTGAAAGGCATAGGGATTCCCACGAAGGACACGGGGAGTTCTTAAAAAGAACCTTCTTGGCATTAAGGCACGACCTAGCAGATGTAGAGGGGACAGCAAGGAAACCTTCCCACTATGCGAATAACAACGTAGTGTCTGTGACCAATCCCTGTTACTGTCACTTTAAGAGTTTCCAAAGTTACAAGCTGTGCGCTCTCAGTGGTGTGGCTGAGGATCATAGTATTGTGGAACTGTGGGTTTTTTTAAATTATTTTAATTTTTAATTTTGGTTATTTTTCATAACACCTTCATATACCAGCGACTCTTGTAAAACAAAACAAAACAAAACAAAAACTGTTTGCATAAAAAAAAATCTATTTATGCACATTATTTGGGGGAGGAGGAGGGAAGTGGCAAAAATTTGATTTTTGCTAGTGTTAGACAAATAAAATTATACAAGAAACAATGTGATGTTGCTGTCTTTCTTTCTGTATAAAAGTGACCTTAGATGACAACTACTATAACATTAGATCGAAAAGACCATGGTCAAATGGCTGTCACGTTTCAGCGGCTTGAATTCTTCACCCCAATCTTCCCAGTAATTCTATCAGTGGTAGTTTGCTTTGTATTTTTCCCAACAGCATTTGTTTTAGACGTAGCTACTAAAAGATCCAATCTCACAAAAGGGAAAAAATGCATTTGTACCTTGCAAGTTTGTATAAAATAAAAATTGCTGGTTTGTAAATAGATCATTTGTTGAGCTTGTCCTTCTTGCGACTATAGCTAGGGGACGGACATGCTTGGACATATTTAGGGGACCAATTTTCAGAGGTGCTGCAGCTTCCGTTGATGTTAACTTGAGTTGTGGGTCCTTTATTATCGTTGGAACGGATCATAATTTCTGTTATAAGACCTTGTTTGAGTTGCTTATAGCTTTGCGGATCTAACCATTCAGGCTGAAATTTTTCATAATGACTGCCTACCCCAAGCTGATTATTATTTTTTTAAAGTTTCAGCTTAAATAGTTTGGCCATTTCATGCTTTCATTGAGTAGCTCTAGTACTACCATAGTTTCAATGCAAGACTTGAAATTTGGGGTGCGGGTCGCCCTGGAGCAGGGAATGTCATTTACCATCCATGTGAAAATTCACCCAAATTTGGCCAAGTTATGAGCCTCTGAAAATCTCAGTTCACACATGCTCAGTGGAGATAGAGATATGTTGGAATTTGGCAGCTTAAATTCTCTGAAATCTCCAAAGAGGGGCCTTATGGAAAGCATAGTATGTGCCCATGTAATTGAAGATGGTATCACACTGTTCTACACGCGCTCAGCTGCACTGCCCTCTGGGATAGCTATCCTAGAGTTCCATGTACACAGTGCAGTAGCAATGCCTTCCGAGTGAATTTGAAGGATCTTGTGGGAATTGAGATGGCCACCTGAGGGAACTGTGGGAGGAGAGGCCAAACTCCCACCATCAGGGGTGAAAGTAATTTGAAGGATTTACTGGTACACCAGAGCGGGGGCATGGCCTCAACTGGAAGAGGAGTGACCTTAACCAGAAGAGGTGGGGCTGTAGCTGGGAGCCCCGGGGCCTTTAAATCACCCTCGAAGCTATCAGCTGCAGAGGTGGCTGGGAGCCCTTGAGCTAAGGGGCGATTTAAAGGGCCTGGGGCTCTGGCTGCCACTGCCGCAGCAGAGCTCCAGGCCCTTTAAATTGCCAACGGAGCCCTGCCACCGCTACCCCGAGGCTCCGGCAGCCGGGCTTGGGTGGTGCTTTAAAGGGCCGGGGCTCCCCGCAGCAGCAGGAGGCCCAAGCCCTTTAAAGCGCCACCCGAGCCCAGCTGCCTGAGCCCCAGGGTGGCGGCGCAGGGCTGTGGGGTGCTTTAAAGAGCCAGGGCTCCCCGCAGTGGCAGGAGCCCCGGGATCTTTAAAGCACTGCCCGAGCTCCACTGCCTGAGCCTTGGGGTAGTAGCGGCAGGGCTGAGATGGCACTTTAAAGGGCTCCCCGCAGCGGCAGGAGCCATGGGACCTTTAAATTGCTGCCCGAGTGATTTAAAAACAAAACAAAAAAAAACCCGTGATCACAATCAGCTCTACCGCACCGCTTCAGTCTTTGGCAGCAATTCGGCGGCTGGTCCTTCGCTCCAAGAGGGAGTGAGGGACCTGCTGCCAAATTGCCGTGGAAGAGCCAGACGTGCCGCCCCTCTCCGTTGGCTGCCCCAAGCACCTGCTTGCTGAGCTGGTGCCTGGAGCCGGCCCTGGCCAGAGCCCCGGGGCTCCGGAGGTGATTTAAAGGGCCCAGGGCTCCAGCCGCTGCAGGGAGCACCAGGCCCTTTACAGTGCCAGCCTGGGAAAGCTGGTCTGGTCTGGCACAGCGTACTGGTTCTTGCAAGTATGCCGTACCGGACTCTCCCGGCTTACTTTCACCTCTGCCCACCATCCTCTGTGGAAACTCCAGAGCGACTCCCACAAGTCCCTTGGCTCTAGCATCATTTCCAAAGAGGGAAACTCAAGCAGGGGACTTCCAACTCTGCAGCCCACGAGAGGCAATTGGTAATGAAAAGGTGAGTGTGCAATCCATGGCTTAATGGGGATTCTTGAAGGGTAAGTGCAAATCCATGCTCATTGGGATGCTCTGAGGGTACAACCCAGCTCCAGAAAGCAGTGGGGTGGGATGGGACTGCTCAGTGTGAGTACATGGGGCAGAAATAGGCCTATGGAGGGACAGTTGTGACCAGAGAATGCGTCTGAGCATTTCCCAACCTCCTTGGGAATGTTTCGCAGACAGAAAAAGAGGCCAGCAGCTGATGAATAATTAATTTCTTACAAACTATCCCCCCTGCATGTGATGGCTGGAGCCCATGTCTGGTGAATCAGGTGTAATGCTCGTAGGAGCACACTGCCTGTATCAGACAGATGCAACAGATGTGCCTGGCTGTGTCCTTAGCCTTGCACAATAAAGATTCTCCACTTGCCATTCAAATGGAGGTTGCATGTGGAATGAGTGTTCTCTGTTCTGGAGCAAGGCTGTTCAGTTGAAAAGAGAATCCTGCCACGGCTGAGTCACAGGGTAAGGTTTAACCTGGCAGGATGTGTGCATAAGGTAGACATTGCTGCTCCTTGGATCAATAGGTAGCAGATTTTGGGGCTTGGCCATGGGGCAGTTTTCTGGTGGAGAAGAAATTAGCAGCATGGCTGAGCGGGAGAATTAGAGGCAGCAAAGCTTATGTGGCTCTGAATCCCAAGCACGGTCCCTGAGAAGCCCCATTGGATGCTATTTTAAAATGTTCATGGACCAGCAACTATTCAGAAACAAAGACCAAGTTGGATGGTACTGCTCAGCACTTTGTGTGACCAGAGCATGTTGCAAGCTTTCATCGAGCCAGAGCAGGACAGGTGAGTGTCAGCTCTCTGAGGCAGGGGCCATCTTTTTGTTCTGTTCATCCAGTGCCTAGCCCAGTGGGGTCCTACTCCATGACTGGGGCTCCAGGTACTAATAACAATACAAAGCAGGGGAGACTCAGGCCTTTCAAATTCTCTTCTTTATCCTCATTTACAATGGTGTAGGTCAGATTCGAATCAGGCCCTTGATAGGCAAGAATGGGCCATTAATGGAGATCTCTGGGCAGTAGGAACAGAGAGGGGCAATATAGAACTTCGCTCTCCCAGGTAACAGCGATGGCAGAATCCCCAGGGGTACTTTATGCAGAAGCAGCTCTGGGTAAGTGACTACAGGCCTGTGCTGGTTTCTGAGAGGGAACCTAGCGGTGAGGAGCGCCACGTTAGCAGCTGGGCCTCTTAAGGTTATTGCCACAGCTGTGGAGTTAATGATTTGCAGGATGAGGAGGTGGGGATTAAAGGCCTTTCCAAGGGTCACTGGTTGGGAGCTCATGGAAGCTGTGGGTCCACCACACCCCACCCCACACACACCTTGTTTCACTCCAGGTTTATGCCAGGGAAGATGGTGTCTCTCTCGGAGTTTCAGAGTGAGTAAGGGACGCAGCCTCAGGGGGGTTGGTTGTTAACTCCTCAGCGATACTCAGTGAACCTGAGAAGCAGCCTGGCTCAGAGGCTGGGGCTTATCTGCTCTGTCCGGCGTGCGATGCTGCAACCACTGGAGCTCAGAGACAAGTCTGGGCTGGAGCTGGAGGTTGCTGTGTCAGCACCAGTCACAGCAGATCAGGGAGTGTCAGAGGCAGAGGGAACTTCTGTCCTGCCCCTGCCCCAAAGGCCTTGAGTCTGGTACTGTCCCTACAAACCCCGACGGGTGTTTGTCAACACCACAGAAACACCATTCCATGGAAGAGGGAAACATACATTTCACAGCTCTGCAGAACTCATAACGCACCACAACTGGCATCATCTGCTCAGATGAGGTCTGGGTCTACAATGGCAAGGTGAGGAAATATAAGTCAAGGGTGAGCTGGCCGTTCTTGAGGTTTGGTGTGGGGTAGCCCAGGACTGGCACAGCAGTGGACTGTGGGTCAGGATGGAGAGGCACTGGCAGAGCTGGCTGGGGGGAGCTCAGGACTGGAATAGCGGGGCGGGGGAGGAGGCTGTGATTCAGGGCTATGGGACATTGGCACAGCTGCAGTTTGTGTGGGGAGCTCAGGACTGGAATAGCAGAGGGAAGTTATGGGTGAGGGCCATTGGCAGAGCTGGGTGTGTGGAAGGTTTGCTGAGCTCTTGCCTGCTCTTCTCCCAGCACTGTTAGTGAGTGCCAAATCTCCCTGCAGAAGACAATAAGTGAGTAACTCATGCCCTGACACACACAAAGTTTGCAGGTGTCTTCTGGGTTTTCAGACTGGCTTCTCATTGCTCTAAAACCCCTACGACATCCCATTCTTGGCTGCTGTTTGGCTGATAAATAAGTTGGAGAACCCTGGGCCTGACCCAAAGCCTATTCAAAGCAATGGGAAGACTCTTAGTGAGTCCAGAGCTTTGGATCAGCTCCATTTTGAAGAGAGTGGGGATAAGGAGGTGACCCCTGCCACATGGAAACCCCTTCACAGGTTTTCAGGAAATTGTTTTCCTGTTTTCCAGCTGGCTTAACATCATACTGTTTCCTTCTCCCTAGATACATATAGGAAGAGAGGCACTCTGAGCCCAGGGTGATGGATGAGCTCTCAAAAACCTACCTTAGATAGAAATTGTCTTGACGTGTTTCTAAATATTTGATGCAACCCACAAATTAACCTTCCTTGCTGAGATGGCGATGCAACAAGGAACCACAGAGTGGATTTGGTGACTGAAGCTGGCACCATCCAACACTTCCTTTGTAGCAATACGTTATCCTCTGGCTGCTGCACTCCTAATCGCTGACCCTCCTTCTGTTGCAGAGATTGGTGTCGGTCTTGTGGGCTTTGGCCTATTTTTCATCTTTTTTGGGGTGCTCTTGTACTTTGACTCAGTGCTGCTGGCCTTTGGAAACGTGAGTACCTCAAAATCTTGGCCCCCTTCCTTGCCCCTCCTGAGGGCAAAATATAGCACTGGGACAGGGGCCCAGACACGACAACCCTGCTGCAAACAGTCACAGCTCCTGTGCCAGCCCTTTGGCCCTGTACAGCTTCCTATTATGAGAGAAACGGGGCTAGTCTCTGTTCAAATCCTGCTCGGGTTTGTGTGAAATAAACTTGCTGAGTTTCAGTCCAGCTGTGATGATGTGTCCCCATCCTTAATCTCACCACCACTGGTGCTAATTGATCCCCTTGTAGGCAACCTCGAAAGAGAAGCTAAGAATCAAATCACATGGAGACTAAACTACTATCTCCCTACCGGGGATGGTCCTTCCCAATCAGGATTGAGACACACGGTGTGGGGGACCTTTGTATGGTGCAGCCCATATCTGTGTGGGGTAAACAGCATTTCAGTCTCCAGGGAAGTCAGCCCAGCACTTCTCCTCACAGGCACTAAAGTCCTCCTAAAAGTTGTCTTGAATTTACAAATAAGAAGAACAAAGGGCTTGTCTACACATGGTAGTTCATTCAGATTCAGGTAGGGTGTACATTTAAAGTGGATTATCTATTCCTGATTAACTCCAGGGGTGAATGCTTTTATTCCAAAGTAGTTTAATCCATTTCCAGAATGGATTCGGAATAAGGCACTCTTACTCCAGGAGAAGAATAACTGCGCATGGCATTAATTAGGCAGAGTTAACCAGGAATAGCTATTCTGGAATAACTCTCCATATAGACAAGCCCTGTAACATGAACATGTTTTCATTCTCATGAAATATCAAAGATATTTCCTTCTAACACCGAGGGAATCAGCTGACATCGGAATCCTACCGCAGTCAGTGCAGTCCTAGTGGGGTTCTACCTGTGAAGCTAACAACAACAGTGGGGATAATGATACTGACCTCCTTTGATATCTGCTAATGAGAAGTGCTGTGTAAGACCTAGGTATTGTTATAACTGAGAGCAGATTCTCTTATCTACTGCATTTCTGTTGCCTGGGACTTAGGCAAGAAGTGCGAACCTGTTTCCTTACTGCATTATTACAGTGGCTTTCTCCTGGAGCTGCTATGGCGGGACTAAGCCTTCTGTGGCTCATATGCATTGTCCTTTATAACAGTTACATGGATTGCAAAGGCAGGCAAGTAGAGGCTGCTGCGTTAGCATGATGGATGGTGCCCCGGTGAGGGGAGAGGGGCTGCCCGTGTCAGCAGGTGGGATAGACAAGGGTTCTCTTTGATACACATGGGAAAGAGGAGCTAGAGCTGGCGCCTGATCGGGAATGAATGAAGGGAATGTGTAGACCTTCTCTCCTCTAACAAGTCCTGTGCCACTCCATTTCCTCTGCTTAGCTCCTGTTCCTTTCTGGCTTGGCCATTATCATTGGACTGACAAGGACTTTCAGCTTCTTCTTCCAGAAGGAAAAGCTAAAGGGCACCGGTTTCTTCCTGGGAGGCATTCTCATTGTGCTCCTGAGACAGCCTCTTCTGGGCATGTTGCTGGAGACCTATGGCTTCATCACCCTCTTCAGGTGACTTGTTCTCTACATGCCTTTGGTTTTGGCCTTTGACAATAGTCTTGCTAGGGTAACTGGCAAAACTCCATAGGTGTGGAGCATTGTGGGTGCAAGAGGCTATCTAGGAAACCCCAATCTCATTCCCCTAAGGAATTTCTTAGCAAGCATCCAAAGCTCCCTAGAAAGCCACACAAATGTCGCAGGATCAACTCCCCTGTCGTTTGCAAGGCATTGATTTCAAATGGTGTGAGCCAAAAGAGATCCTACCAGGCTCCACATCCGTACCAAATCTACATGGTGTCAAGTATCAGAGGGGTAGCCGTGTTAGTCTGGATCTGTAAAAGCAGCAAAGAGTCCTGTGGCACCTTATAGACTAACAGACATATTGGAGCATGAGCTTTCGTGGGTGATGCATCCGACGAAGTAGGTATTCACCTACGAAAGCTCATGCTCCAATACGTCTGTTAGTCTATAAGGTGCCACAGGACTCTTTGCTGCTTTTACAAATCTACATGGCCGCTTGTGTGCTGGCAACAACAGGGTAAACCTGGCAAGCAGCTGAATGGACAATATTTCCCAGCTAGTGAAAGCTCATGGGAACTTTTTGACCTAGGTTTATTTTACCCAGTTATAGATCATGGGGAAAGTCCTTCCCTGACCCTAAATCAGCCCACTCCCTTCCCCAGCTTCCACTCAATGACTAACAGTGATCTTTGTTTTGCTCCAGGAATTTTTTCCCAGTAGTCTTTGGATTTCTGGGAGTTTGGGAAAATATTCCACTGCTGAGCAAGGTAAGCAGGGCTTTGGGGTTGGATTTCATACAGAGTCGGGGGGCCTTTGGTTTTGCAAGGTACTGGTGGAAGACCCCAGTAAGGACACTGGATCAATTTCTGAGCTGGTGTAAATTGATAGATCTTTATTGACATTTCCAAAGCTTCACAGATTTACACTGGCTGAGAATTTGGCCCATTCTCCTCTCTCACTGACTTCATATCTCATGTAACTTAATTGATTTGAAATGAGTCACTCTCAGTTTACACAAGTGAAAGGGAGAGGAAAATCTGGTCGAAAGAGGCAGTTAAATTTCGGCCCTCACTTACACTTGAATTGTTCGAATGTCTGCATCTCACAGCCATAACTTAACACGGACTAAGCACAAGTTTTTAAGAGTTGGGATTTTAAAAAGTCTTCAGATTTTATGTTCCTTCTCATCCGATGTTAATTCTTCCAGAACGTCTCTTTTGCTTTTGCTATTCTGCTGCTGACTTCCATCTTCTGCAATGATGCTTCCTAAGTAGCAGTGATTTCTCATGTATTCTACAGCTGTGTCTCTCGCTGGAATCTTGCGTGTTTTCCCAGGATCCTTGTGTACCAGCATAGTTCTTGTCTTGTCCACATTCAACTCTAGACTCTCATTGATATTAGAATTGATCAAAAAAATTGTGAAAAATATTTGCACAATTTTTGTTGAAATTTCACCAGTGCGAACATTTTTGACCAGCACTAATTCAGAGGCAGCAATGTGTATCTGTTCACTAGAGGTCTGGACTGTATCTTCTGTATAGAAAAAAGTCTTAAACTGTGAATACAGAGGTGCTGAGGAGACGGGTTGTACACCATAGCAAATAGCATCGGGACTTCAACTGGTCATCCCTTGTTACAGTGCCGACTGACTGTCCTGGGACAAGTCTGGGAGAGACCGACACTGTCCTGGCCAACATTATTGAATTAAATTTAGTACCTTTGTGGTCCATTTATTCAAAATGCAGTTGTCTGGATTATTGTGGGATTGTACGTAACTTCTCTAGAAACCTGCCCAATTAAATCTCTGAAAGTATTAGGGACTTCAAAGGGCTTTTGGGGACAATCTCTGTGATGTGGCTACCCTGGAAAGTACTTGGGAGGAGAGAAAAGCAAATTGTCCCCTGTGAAACCAGCCTTTTGAAGCTATGCCCTGGGGAGCAAGTTCCCCTGCCTACTGGTTACTTGCTCCTGGAAACTCCAGATCAAAGACCCTTCAACTATATAACAGATGGACTAAACTTTACCTGAATGGGCTGCTTCTGAGCTGAGGCTGTTATGTACTTGTGACCATAGAGGAGTTTTGAAGCACAAATTAGCTACCACAGCTCATGGTAGAGCTGAGGTGATCGCTGGGAAGCTTTTTGACATGTATGTAGGTTCCTTTATTGTTTTTAATATATTTTCTCTGTAATGGTTTTGTCTTAAGGATAAATCAGCTTGCACCCAAGAGCTGTGTGGTAGCTTACCTGTGGGCAGATACACTATTCAAGTGTCTGAAGAGAAAGCAAGGGGGTCTGCTTAAGCAGTCTGTCCTTTGCTGGGAATGGCAGAGTGAAGACAGGGAACTGTTCAGCCTGGGAATACCTCAGTCAGAAAGGGGAGAGACTCAGGGCTCCACCCAAGAAAGGCAACAAGCTGGGAAACCAGAAGCCTGCCCGTGGGTGCCCTTGCTGAACCTCTAAGGGAAATACAGACTCAGCTGTGTTGAGCTGCAAGCATCACCATTTTGTTCAGCTGGAGTTTACTGCCGCTGCTAATGAATTGTCATTGTTGCAGCTATTCCAGAAACTAGGAGAAACCAGCTCCTTGGTGTGACCTGGAAGAGTTTCCAACAGCTAGTGGAGATAACGTCACCTGCTATAGACACCCAGATCCGTGGGCAGCCAGCTCTCATCGTACAGACACTAATCTGCGGTCTCTCCTAGCCAAGAGCCACCTGGACTGGACATGCTCTTTTATTGTGTGAAGGAAGCAGCTTGGAGCCAACAGATCCTGCTACCACTTAACCCAAAAATCCAAGCCTTGCTATCAGGTTGCTCCCAGTTGGAGAGAGATGGCTGAGATTCTCACCTTCCCATGAGCTACACTGGAATGAATGAGTTTCCCAAGCCGGATGGTTGTGCAAGTTGTTGATTTACTCTTTTGTCATGTCCTCACAGAGTGAAATTGTATGTGGATTAAAAAGCATGTCTGAGATATTGTTGCATCCCAGGCCTATTAGAGCAGTGGTTCCCAAACTTTAACAACCTGTGAACCCCTTTCACTAAAATGTCAAGTCTCACAAACCCCCTCCTAAAAATGACTATATTTCCAGGGATTTTCTCCTTTACCTGAGTATATATTATAAAAGCAGTGATCTTGGAAATATAAAATTAGTTTTTATGACATGCTTATTACACACTATTATTAATTATTATTCATCATTGCAGTATTTTTATTACATTATGAAAATGGCAACACTCTTCCAAGATCTCACTTTCGTTGCTTGTATCACTTTGAATAAGCCTGTTTATAAGACAAGGCTCCTATGTTTCATCAAGGAGTATCAGATATAAAACAGCATGAAGGGATTTAAGAAGCCAACTCAAAAGTTTCTCCTACACACGCATTCAGGTCTTGAGCAGTCCAGACAAACAACGTACGTTACAACAGAGCTTAAACTTGTTCTTCATAATAATTTTAAAAACAATACTAGCTGCCAATTTAATTTTAAAAACAGCAAAAAATACCTACCTCCTTTTCCATTTCTTAGAAGGAGTCTTTAAGTTGAAATCTCCTCAGTGTGATAGATATGCTTGCTTTGATCTGCTGAGCTCTTGGAAGTCCAGGGGCTCCGGGATGCTGGCCCCGTGCTGCCTGGGGTCCCTGCGGACAGCTCTGTCTGCCATTTGGGAATTTTTTCCTGAGAACCCCCTGTAACATTTGACGAACCCCAGTTTGGGAACCACTGCATTAAAGGGACATGCTGCTGTTGACGCATTTCTCAGAGCATGTAGTACATGCCCATTCTCATGGCTGCTCCATGCAGGATAGGAGCCTGCTACAGCTAAGAGAGAGAGGAGTTATTCCTTTAGCTCAGGTTAGCTAGATCAAAACTAGTTCAGGTATGTCTACACACGCTGTAGTCATACCTCCCGATCACTGTGTAGACATGCCCTGTATGAGTAGCTCTCAGGAATCATTCTGGACAAAATACCTGGAGAGGGTTGGGAAGAGCTTGGAAACAGGCTTTTCCAGCCCTTGAAAGGGCTCTGACAGAACAAAAATGAATCGGGGAACTTGGAAAGAAGCTGCCAGATTTCAATGGGTGTTGAAGCACAAAGCTAAAACCAAAGTCATGTCTGATGCCTCCGTGGTGAGATGGGAAGCGAAGCAGAGTATCTAGGGAGCATGGAGTCCCGCAAGGCCAATGAGCATCTCAGACCTGTCTGATTCCTTTTCATCCTGGTTTTGTAATATTTTAAAAATCACTAAGCAGCAGGTGCTAAAACTGCAGTGACTGCACTAATGCTCCTCTCCGGTCTCTGCGTCTTAGCTGTGAAACAGTGAGCTGCGTTCTCTGGCCAAGCAATCCAGTTGTTTGCGTTGTGCCTTTTGTATAAGCTCAAGGTGCCTTTCTGAACCAGAGCTTGCTTCCATCAGCCGCAAATTAAACTGCAGGATCAGGTCCTGAAAAGCCATTGCAGCGTTCAGCACGAAGTAAGGTGAAGTCCCATTCCCTGGGCGCCAGCCCCTTGAGGCCGGATTTTGCACCCCACTGCAGCATGTTGGGGAATTCTCCCAGTGCAGGAGCGACATAGTGCTGGTGCAGCCCTGTGCTTAGGGGGAATGACCAGAGTGCTCTGTGCTCCCTCTCTTCTGGGCTGCAGAACCGCCAACAGGCAGCCATGCAAGGCCTTAAAGGCTGAAGGCTGCTCTAACTTACTGCAGAAGTCACGTGCGCCTCTGGAGCAGCCCAGGATCTGGGAGGTGCAAAGAGGTTATAAAGCTACCCTGCAGCTCCCACTGCCTGGACTGCTCTTCCCAAGAGGCCTGGCCCGGAATCTGCCCTTAGAGAGTCGCCGCTCTGAGAGCGGGCAGGGGAGGTTAGGAAAACTCCTGTTAAGCCCCATTAATGTTTCATGACCTGATCCAGGGAGAGTAAATTACCCTTTTCGTGGGCAATGGCCATGAGAAACCAAATGATATTTGGGGCCATTAATTAATAAAGAGTTGCAGAGGGATAAGCAGGTGGTTGCGGGGGAGAGCACAGCAATAGACCGATGATTACTTCCGATAATTAGCTCTCGTTTTTAAAAGACCATTCTGCTGCCAAACAGGAAAAGATTGAGCGAGGAGGAATGTACTGTATTGGAAGGCCAGATGCCAAGCAGATAGCTCATGGCTGATCTATTGAGAACTAGGGCATGTTCTTTTCAGTCAACCGCTGGCTGCAGGAGCATGAGCTGCCTTTGCTATGATTAAGCATTAAAGGACTTCAGAAACAATGGAGCGTCTCCGGAGCCCTCATTGAAGCTGGAGGCACGGATCTGGCTGAGGACACTTGGGGAAGCAGGAGGAGTGAACCCATCCTGTCTTGTATGAGGCAGGTTCCGCAGACAATGATGCAACAACGCTACATGGGGAAAGGGACAGGCAGAGCACTAAGCTGCTGCTGGAACCAGGCCAGATTCGCAGCTGGTGTAATTCTGCACGGATCCATTGGAAGTCAATGGAGCGATGCCGACATACAACAGCTGAGAATCTGGCCCTGTTAGCTTGCATTATAATGCACCTCTGACCACAAGGTCACTTCCTTAGCTGAAAGTTCTGACTGCTGGCTTTGGGCTCAGCCTTGTCTTTCCTAAAGCCCTTGCCTGGCTTCCTGTTGGCTGTTCTGCAGCCTGAAAAGCTGGAGCGCTGAGCCCTCTGGTCATTCCCCCTCCCACCCTGTTCTTATGCAAAGGGCTGCACAAGCCTTGTGTTGCACCAGAGGTGGGGATTCCACAAGGTACTATGGTGAGGGGCAGCAGGGTACAAAGTGGATGGTCATGGGCTAGGAAGCTGCTGGCTTCCAGCAGCCCCAGTTCAAGTCCAGTCTTGTTGCATAAGGACAGAAAGCAGCTACATGTCAGACTGCTGTTTGGTGGCCCCTGTGCAGAATGAGTGTGTTGGGTCTCAGCCCAGTTCCCACTGGGCAGGCATCTCCATCACAAAAAATAGCAGTAGGGCTGTCTCAGCAAAGAGGCAGCTGAATATTGAAGCGAGCAGGGGGACATAACAGCCCTCTTTTGGCAAGGTGCCATGGAGGGCCGAAGAAGCCTGCGCTCTCCCATATCTTGCGCTGGAGGGTGCATTGTTACCTACCCTAGCTCTAAGGAGGCCACCAAGCCAGTCCTGTTGGTCCCCTTCCTACAGGTGACAGTCACATCAACTTGTCCAGTAATTGGCAAGAGCAGGGCACACAGAGGTGGGCAACTCTCACTCCCTGGCCAAAGCCAAAACGGGTCCACTTGGCATCGCCTCTGTGCAGTGGGTCCCTCCTGAATCCCCCGTGCTCCACACCACTGACCCCCTGCAGCACTGACAGCAGCTTCACATGCAGAGTCAACTCCTGGGACTAAGCCCTGTGTATGGGCTATTAGCCTTGTCTCCTGCCCAGTGGCTAATGGAGCAGCACGCCTCTGTGGTTCTATAGCTGTGCAATATCTCTATGCAGCTAGTTAGCTGCTGGATTCCTCCAGGGTCATGCCCGGGAAAGCCTTGGGCATGGTGTGGTGGAAGCGTCAGGTTATGGGCAGCTCAGCTGTCTTCCTAGGGAGCCTGTCAATAGAGCTTGCTGTTCCCCCAAGTGCCCTGTTAAAAGGCTCGTATTCATTAAGTGCATCTCCTTGAGAAAGAAGGAGAACATGGATGAGGGACCTGGACTGACTCAACTCATTGTGATGCAGGCCTTCTGGAGACTGTCCTGGGGGTTGGCAGGCCATGGCAAATGGTATTGGTTTGTGGGAGCATATCGTTTAATAGCAAGGCCATCCACCATGGTGCTTCTGCCTCCTTACTCGGAGGTCACTGGAGGTTCTTTGCTTTGCTTCTTGTGGCCTCGTTAGTGCTAAGGCCACTTCCGCTCTATTTTGAGGATTAAAGTGATACCTAAGCGCTGTGCCAGCTCTCTGAACTGGTGAATTTTAGCCCATGTCTCTTTATCCTGTAGGTTTCTTTAAATAACAAGCTTAGCTCCTGCCACTGCTGGCCGTAGCTGCACTCTCTGGCTCCCAGGGGCTGTCCAGCTCTGAGAATAACATGGGGAGTGAAGCTGCTGGGGTGTTCTCCACCCAGCTGTGGTTTCACTGCAGAATGCAGAAACCAAAGCTTTGCAAAGCAGGGTGAGCGACTGTCGGGGAGTCTTCTGACTTGACACACGTTTGGGGAAGAAGGTTCTGAAATTGCTGGAACAGCCCATTATGACATTCTGCAGACCAGGACGTTATGCCAGCACAGCTACATTGGTATAGCCTCTGTAGTATGGATGTACCCTGAGTGAAAAGGAAAAGAGTTTAAGAAGGGGGGGGGAAGGGGCAGGGAGCCAGTTCCCAGCTGGTATAAATCAGTGTAGCCTTGTTGAAGTCAATAGAATTAGGCCAATTTATACCAGCTGATGATCCTGCCCAGAGAGGGGCAAGTTGTGTTCTCTTGTTTAAAGTGGTGTATAGTAAAATTGCACGTCACAGCAACAAGCAATCAAGAGAAGAAGATAAGTGGCAATTTTCTGAAGTGAAATGACTGGGAGGGCGGGAGGAAAGTAGAGGTGGGTTCAAGCCTTGCTGACATCACAACCAGCTCCTATAATAAGGGGGAGAGGTTTATACTGAAGATGAGAGAGATCCAGCCAGTCAGGGCAGCTGCTCACCTATTTGTAAGGGACCGGAGTGGGGAGAAGGGTCTCATCAGTTGCCTCCCTCACACTGCACACGAAGGCCCACGAGCAGCAGAGGTAAGTGGAGGACAAGATCACATAAGAACTAAGCTGTGGTTCATTTTTCATTTCTCCCCTGGTGAAAACATAGGTTTGCTTTTCATGGAAACCTTTTAAATTGAAACCCAAATGTCCTGTTTTGCGGAGAGGGGTATGTTTAATTTTGGTCAAGGAAAGAGATCAGTTTTAAATGGTCAAACTAATCATCACCATCATCATCAAATAGAATATGATCATGCTTTGTGCTTTCGTAGTAAAAGGACCCAAAGCTCTCGAGGAGTTACACTGTTTGATCACTAGGCAGACAGCGAAATGGTTTTCCGCACCATTTTACAGATGGGGAAACTGAGGCACAGAGAAGGGCAACAACTCTCCTCAGATGACCCAAGACTGCTGCTAACACCAGTTCTTTTGCACCAGTGGAAGCAACACTGAGCATGTCCATGGCCCAGGCTCCCGCCAGCATTTTAAACACCGTGTTGTCTAACCTGGTTCAAAATAGGGCTAGTCAAAATGAAACTTAAAACACTGGTAGCAGCAGGGGGCACATCTCCAGTAGGGCTCCCTGTGTTGCTACCACTGACAGAAATGAATTGGTGTTAGCAAAAAATGGGACTTTTTTTTCAAAATGTCCCTAGTGTAGACCAGGCTCGAATGAGCTGGGGGTGGAATCTTAGGCTCCTGGTTCCCAGCCCTGTGCTGCACTGGTTTGTCACAAGAGAACATTTTGCCCCATAATCGTAAAATAGGTTTTTGACCATGCCATGTGGAGCAATTTGAGTCTAAAACTAAACACTATGTGTGAAATCCTGGCTCCATCAGTGTCAATTGCAAAACTCCCATTGACGTCCGTGAGGCCAAGATTTTACCCTTTAATGTCTCCCTTATCTGCATGACCACCTGCTCTTACACCCCAACTATTTAAAGTAGCTAGAAAAGGAATTTTTCAGGGACTGTCAGTCCAACAAATTTTCTCCACATTTAGAGGTGGGGTGTGTGTGTGTGTGTGGCTGAGTGGAAAAATGATCACATAGCCTGTGTTTCTTATGTTTTCCCAAGAATTCCAAAGACCTGGAAAGTGGAAGGGAATAAACTGTCCTTATTACACTGTGTTTCAAGATTATTTTTTTTTGTAGTAATAAATGGCCGTGTTCGGATCTGCCCTACTTTAGAAGGGAGTGTGTGCACTTTGAGCTATGCAGCATCCTTTTTCTTTAGAAGATTTTGATTGAGTTGGGGATTGGTCCTGCTTTGAGCAGTGGGTTGGACTAGTTGACCTCCTGAGGTCCCTTCCAACCCTGATATTCTATGATTCTAAGATAGAGACGGTTTCCTGGAATTGATTAAAAGTTGCTTTGACTTCTTGTAAGATGCAAGGTAGCAAATGAAAAGGGTGAACAGCCCTGTTCGTTCCAGATAGGCTGTTCTGTTTAGAGAGATATGGATATAAAATATCAGCCGGTTGCTGTGACCGATAGCAGGTGACAGACCAAAGTGTCCCAATCTGCCAGGAGAACTTGCAGTGTTAGCCTGATGCAGTTAACCTGAGGACTCCTTAAGATGAGCACATTAACTCCACTAACAGAGCACGGGGAAGGGTCCAAGGACAGATGAGAATTCTTTATGGAGTTTAGTTAAGTGTCCTTATTGCCAACAAAGAGTGCGGGATTGGCAACCCTGGAGATGATTCTCTTTATTTATGATTTGTATTGCAGTAGCGCCTAGAAACCTCAATCCTGGCCCAGGACCCATTGTGCTAGGTGGTGGATAAACACAGAACAAAAAGATAGTCCCTGCTCCAGGGAGCTCACAGTCTAAGATGAGATGACAGTTGGAGACAGACAAACAGATGGGGGAGCATAAGAAACAGACAGAATGGGCCTGATTTTTCAGCGGCGCCAGTTCACCAACAGCTCCTGCTGGCTTCACGTAGGGCTATGGGTGCTCAGTGCTTCTGAGGGTCAGGCCCAGAAGTTCGTCAGCTACAAAACAGGCACAGTAATGCAAGCTTCCCCCGCCAGCCAGGAATGAGCCTCAAAATCTGAGAAGCAGGCGCTGCGTCTTAGTGAGAGAAGTCAGGCTCATGTTCCGTTCGAGCCCGTCGGCTGCGTTGCTACCTTGTTGGCAGTGCAAGCTAATTGGAGTAGACAGTGATGAAGTTTCTATGCAGTTAATTGCAGGAACAGGGCTGAGATAGGGCTGTCAGCTCGTACAGACAACCAAAGAGCCCCAACTGCCACAGACGGAAAGAAAGACGTTCCTGTGATTAGGGGGCTGCCTTGGAACATGGGGCATCCAGGGGCCATTCCCAGCTCTGCCGCTCGCTGGATGCCCTTGGTCTCTGTGCCTCAGTTTCTCCTCAGTAACATGGAAATAACAGCACGGCCTTACCTCACAGGGGTGTTGTGATGTTAATTAAATCAAAGACTGTGAGGCGTTCAGACCCTACCATTATGGGGGCCAGACAAGTACCTCAGCTTGAGAGACACAGACAGGATTTGAATTCGTGACCTAGATATGAAAGGCGTCCTGGGTAAAGTTCTCAAAAGCATGTAAGTCCCATTTCCAAAAGGAGCTTCGGCCTCCACGAGATTAGGCCTGAGTGAAAGTCAACAGGTCTGGTATAGGGTGACCAGATGTCTCGATTTTATAGGGACAGTCCCGATTTTTGGGTCTTTTTCTTATATAGCTCTTATTACCCCCACCCCCGTCCCGATTTTTCACATGTGCTATCTGGTCACCCTAGTCTGGTATGTCCCAAGGGACTTCTAAAAATGGGCCTGAGACTTCACCATCTCTGTTTTCTCCTCTCTCCTCACTACCTCTCGTTTCAGCAGGGAACCCTTTTGTAGCTGCCCTTGGCATTAATCTGCTCCATTACTGACCCCACCTGCAGGAACAGGGGTGTTTTTTGATATGCCTTTAGCTGGGCCTGCTTGCTGAGCTCAGCTTTCATCTGACCATATTGATCCCCTTGCTCAAAGGCTCCATGGTCTGTTAGCCACCCCCTGTAACCTTTATCTCCGCTCCTGTAGCTGCTAGCAGGTGGATGAAAGGGAGGGGGCTGCCACCTTTGTCCCTATTTTGCTTTGTATCCCATTAAAAGGCACCGATCCCACGTGCAAGTCCCATGCATCATGTGCTTCGCTTTGTGCAGGTGAGTAGCCCCATTAATATTCATGGGAGACAGATAGGAGGGAATGACGGGTGTCTGAATGCCTTGCATCTTGGACTCAACTCTATAGTCTACCCATAATTCCCTGCAAAATGTGTGAGCAGGGACAGCTTCAGGCCCCAGCACGCCAAACATGTGCTTGGGGCGGCAAGCCACTGGGGGCACTCTGCCGGTCGCCACGAGGGTGGCAGGCAGGCTGCCTTCAGCGGTATGCTTGCGGGAGGTCCGCTGAAGCCGCGGGACCAGCAGACCCTCCTCAGGCAAGCCGCCAAAGGCAGCCTGCCTGCCATGCATGAGGCGGCAAAATGCCTAGAGCCGCCCCTAGGTGTGAGGGAGCCATTTTAAATTTTAGACAGCTAAGCTTGCTACTTCCAGCAGAGTCAATATACAGTGACTCCACTGCAGACCACAGAGCCACTCTGGGTTTGTATCTGTGTCCCCGAGAGCAGGCTATATCCCAGAGACTCTCCCTTTTAAGAGCAGAACATTCCTGGAGACTGGAAACCATCTGCTTGATTGTTGTTACTTTCTTCTTTCTTCCTCTGTGTTCTCTTCCCCATTGTCTGATATTTCAGGTCTGGGCCAGCCCAGGATGAATCCTTTCAGCTCCATGCTCCTGCTTCTCTTCTTCTCTAATGCTCCGTTCGGGGAACCCGCAGAAAGATATTTCCCCCTCTGGAACCCTCGACACACAGGTAGCACGATTGCCCGTGGAGATCCTGCATTGAAAGCCACTCCCTTGGAATCAAAAGGGTCTCGTCTTCCAAAGAGGTTGTGTGAGCTTGGCACATAGCCCCGGCACCTCGGGGCTTGGCTGTTCATAGCCCAGCACCTCGGGGCTTGGCCGGTGTATAGCCCCGGCACCTCAGGGCTTGGCACATCAGTTATAAAAGTAAAAGAATTGCTTGAGCCCAAGCACCTCTTTCATTACAAATTAAGCACTGCTGGTTGTTAATTGATGCCTTGAGGCCAGGAGCCCATTGTGCCAGGCGCTGCACAAACACAGAACAGAGAGACAGTCCCTGCCCCAAACAACTTCCACGCTTTTAAAAATTCAAAATGTTTTTACTTGGTCAGGTGTAACTGCGCAGGCTGCCCTCAATCTAAATGAATCTGGTTTTCAGAGGTGCTGAGCACCCACAGCTCTAGTGAAAGTCAAGGGGAGCTGTGGGTGCTCAGCGCGGCCCTGAAAAACAACCCCCCGAGGGCTACATTTTCAGAAGAGCTCAGGGCAAGATTTTCAAATGCTCAGGGCTCCTCCAGTCAGGGCCCGACTTTTCCAAAGCACTCAGCACATTGGATGCAGAGCAGGGTCCATATTCAGGTGCCTGTGAGCTCTTGGGGGACAGAGACTGTGGGTCTGTATGGCTGTTAGCACAATGGGGCCCTGATTGTGGCTGGTCCTTTGGCATTTCTGTAATTAACACCATTGAGTGATAATAAATGGGAACTGAGCTCTTCTGAAAATCCTTGGGGCATCTTGTGAAGGCTCTGTGAACCCTCTCCCTTTTCTGGGCCCTGGGCGCTCCACCACTAACTCGCGCATTGCTAAATTTCCAAAGCTTGACGGGTGAATGTGGGGAGCAGGATGGAGAGGGGGCAAAGAGAAGGAGTTGGGGGAAATGTGGGGGTAAGATTATGGCAGGCCCTGGACAATGACAGGCAGCCAGTGAATTCTTTACTATTTATTTCTTTGGATTGCGGGTGGTGCATAGGCGCTTCAACCAGGACCTCATGTGTTGGGTGCAGTGCAAACAAAGAACAAAAAGACAGACACTGCCTGGCACTTGCCACTGGTCAGTCTGACACTGACCACTTTCCCTCCTCAACTCCTTCTGCGCCTTTCTCTGTAGGTGACCATTTCAAATACCTGGCCAGCCCGGCCCACTGGGATCAAGCCATTCCTTGCTCGGAAAGCAAGCCCAGCCCTGGGAAGGCAGAACCGAGATCCACGCCGCCCCTGCTGTGCAAGCCGCAGGAAGACAGCCAGGTCCAGCTGGGGCAAGGGATCCATCCGGCCAGGAGCAGAGCCATCTCTGTCCCCCAGGGTTCACTGCTCGTGGAGCGGGAGAAGGATCTCTCTGCCTACAACTGGAACTCGTTTGGCTTGAGATATGGCAAGAGGCAAGCAGACACCGAGGAAGCCAAGATGAACATATTGTGAAGCCAAGGAGCAGCTGGAGCTGGGGGTAAGGGTGGGGGGAGGAGGGTGGGTGAATCAATTGCAGCAAGTGAACTAGCTTTACAATGTATTCTCAAGCATTCTCTGCTTTCTGTCCTAAGGGTGCAGGATGAAGGCATGGAGAGGGTGGGAGGATATGCAGCATGGCCACAACTTTCCAGAGGGATTGGGAGAATTTCTGTTTGGGGGGAGGTAGTCAATCTGAGATACCTCAGGCCTGGTTTTCAGAGGGGGCCAAGCACTCACAGTTCCCAGTCACTTCAGTTCAATTTGTGGGGTGCACAGCATCTGCGAAAACCAGCCCCAAATCGTCATAGATGTCGCTAGCCTCTGTTTGCCAGAAGCTGGGAATGGGCGACAGGGGATGGATCACTTGATGATTCCCTGTTCTGTTCGTTCCCTCTGGGGCACCTGGCATTGGCCAATGTTGGAAGATGGGATGCTGAGCTAGATGGAACATTAGTCTGACCCAATATGGCTGTTCTTATGAGTTTGGGCACTTGAAAAATGTTGGGTCTGCAAATCAGAGGGCACTTCTGAAAATGCTGGCCCCAGAGGCATATGTGACTGCAAGGCTGAAGTCAGTGTGAAATCTGTATAGATGGTACTGCATGGGTAGTTTCTGTAAAGGCTCAAACACAGGAACATCCTTGCCCAAGAGTATGATCTACTAAGACCCACAGGGCCTCTTTCTCTCTCAGTCCTCACACAGGGCCTGATTCTGAGGAACAGCGACACAGGAAGCTGACCAGTTCTGTAGAGTTCTGAGCATGATGTTTTCAACAGAGGAAGGACCCCTGTGGGTCACCCAGATCTCACATTTGGACAGTGAAATCGAACCAAGCCCATACATGCCAACAGGAGGGCTCACAGGGGAACTTGGTTTAGGTGTTCCATTGTGGAGCCCACCTCCAGCCCTGAATGTGCAGCATGCTTTTGCATTCCTTCTCCCCTTGACTCAGGTGTCTGGCTGGTTGACTAGCCTCCTCCATCCCCTGTATCTGAACCAGTCCACACCTGCTGGGAGTCTCAAACTTTTCCATTGCGTGGCCCACATCTTAGAAGAGAGAGAGAGTGCCTCCTGATCGCGTTGCGTCCCATCCCGTTTGCGATTCTGCAGACCATTTCCTGCCCTGTTCGTAGGAACACAGGGATTACCAAACTGAATCAGACCAAGGTCCATCTAGCTCACTGTGCTGTCTCTGATGCTTCAGAGGAAGGTGTAAGAAACTTTGCCACAGGCTGATGTGGACTAATCTGCCCCCCGTATTAGATCTCTAACAGTTGAGAGGAGGTTGGCTTAAGCCCTTAAGCATGAGGTTTAATGTCCCAAAATTGTTAGCCTCAATTATAACTCTGGATATTCTTTTTAAACTTCGCTCATTTTTTGGCCACCACCATGTGGCAATGAGTTCTGGAGTCCAACTGCATGTTGTGTTCAAGGGTTTGTTTCCTTTAATCCCTTTAGAATTTGATTGATTGGCCCCTTGTTCCTGTGTAATGGAGCAGGAAGGAGCAAAGCTCCCGATCTCCCTGTCATTCATTATTGAATATACTTTTACCATGCTCCCCTAATTCACCTCCCTTTTAAGGAACCCCCACTCTCATGGACCTCTTCTTCTCGCAGCTGCAGTTGTATAATGTCCCTGTAGCAACCACAGCAATTGCTCATGTAATGCAGTGCCTCTGGGTGGGTCGTTGGCAGCAAACCTGGGCTCAAAGCATATAGTCAGCACTTCATAAATAATAGTCACATGGAACCTGCTCTCGGTGCACTTGCCAAGCATGGATCAGGTGCACTCAAAACTCCCACTGAAGTCCACAAGGAACACGGAAGCAGGCTCCACATTTGCTGGAATGGGAGCTCTCAGGACAAGAGTCTCTGAACCCTCCAGCATAGGGGGATGAAGGATTGAGATTCTTCTTCCCCCCCTTCATTGTTTCCACATGTTGGCTCTGATTTCCAGGAGTGCTGAGCACTCAAAACATCAGCTGAAGTCACTGAGAACTGCAGGTTCTTTTGAAAATCAGGCCCAACCTGGCTACCAAGCCTTTGGCATTTAAATACTCCACGTGCTCTTGGATGAAAAGTGTTGTGGCCCTTGGCATTAGTCAGCATCCCAGCAATTCTTACAGACCTATTGTTGAACCTGATCCCTACTTATTACTTACTTGGGCTCTACTCATTGAGTGATGCCTGAGGAGGTGCTGAGTAAGGATTATAGGGATAGGTCCACCGTAAGTAAGTTCCCAGGTGGACACTTGATTGTACAGTTTGCTAAGCTTTTGGGAAACAGGAAGGGGGAAAGGCTGTTTCAAAAGTCATCCCTTTTCATCCAAATTTTTCTGCTGGTGCCTGTGGTTCTCTAATAAAGGCAGCTCCATCTTCTTCCTCTGTGTGTTGTCAAATCCTCTCTCCTAAGGGCGTTGTCAGCAGCTCATTAGACATTTTATAAAAAGCAGTAGGGCAAAGGGAGCCAAGAAGTAGCCAACTAAAATATCCTCCAGCCATCTAGGCTGTGTAACGTACTTTGCAAACAGACGGGCAGGGTGGGGAGAGTTGAGTACTTCTACAGCACCATGATGGCTGCATACATGTGTGACGAACCTGCTAAACAGGAGACAACGCCACCTATTGGAACCTTCCCCGCTGTACGGCAGGGGAAGGACTCTGGCAGGAGGCACTTTTGGGAGGCAGTGGCCGCATGGTTAGCCAAGAGGTGCAGAGAAGCCGCACGCAGAGAGGAATCCCCAGGAGCTCTATGCAGAGCCACATGTGGAACAGGCTGCAGCTACCAGATGTTACAGCTGGGTGAAGGTCTTTGTGGGACTTTGTGGGGAGCAGTGATGACTTGGTAGGGAGCCAGTGCAGAGGGGCGCCAATGAGAGACACGCCACTAAGTGATCCAGGCCTGGATGCCTGCTTGAATAGAGACTGGACTCAAGAGGGCACCCCAGGCACTAGCCCTGAGGAGCTTTGACTCTCCGTTGGCCTGTCCCTGGGACTCAAACAGGAACCAGTATGGCTCTGTCACTTTGGACTGTAACCGTTTAAGCCACAGGACCTAAGGCATCTGCAGCCTTTCCCCCTCCTGCCAGCCCTAGCAAAGTGCCCTTTCCCTTAGCCGTGGGTCTGCGTGGTTCTTGGGAACCTCCAGGGCTAGCACCTGAATGCCCCGTCAGAGCTGTGACATCACTGGCATGCTCCTGCTGCCTTAGGGGTTTGGTGTGCTCCAGCACTGAGCCGCTATAATTATCGCACAGGGACTGTAGCAGAATCATGGTCCCAGGAAGAAGTGAGGGGTGATACTGGGCAAAAGCAAACTGGCTGAGAATCAGGAAAATCTGCTGAGTGGTGAGGTCTGTGGAAGAGTCTCCCCAGCCACCCCCAGGCCTGCTGTGGGCTGCTTTGGGGCAGCGTCTGCCACTCTGAGCGTGGGGTATTCGCCAGGGATTGGTCAGCCGTCTTTGTGGCTCCTCCCTAGCATCTCAGCCCCCAACAGAGGGGCTGCACTAGAACTTGGAACTGGCTGCAGCTTTTAGGAGCCTGTCTCTTTAAGGAAAGCCTGCTCTGAGCTTCCCCTGCTGCAACCCTCCTGTGTCCCTCTGCTGCAGCCGAGCTCAGGGCATGGAGGCAGAGCCCCCCTTAGGGCCTGGAAAGCTACAGATGGTCCATACATTTAAATTTGAAACTAGCAAAGAACAAACTCCCAGTCTCTCCTCCGGGTCACTGGCTCAGCCAAAGCCCTCCCCCACCTGGGCCTGTCACTGGGCCCCATTCCCTTCCCACTCACTGCATTTATACCTCTGGTTACTTTCGACTGACATCTCAGTAAGGGAGAGGAGACTCCAGCTCCGGCACTCGCCACTGTGGACTGTACCATGTGGACAGGGCCGGCGCTACTATTTAGGCAGCCTAGGCAATCGCCTAGGGCGCCAGAATAAATGGTGGGCGCCATTTTGCCGGAGGGGGCGGCAGGCGGCTCCGGTGGAGCTGCCGCAGTGGTGCCTGCGGAGGGTCCGTTGCTCCACGGCTCCGGTCGAGCTGCCACAGTCGTGCCTGCGGACGGTCGGCTGCTCGTGCGGCTCCGGTGGACCACCCGCAGGCACCACTGCGGCAGCTCGACTGGAGCCGCGGGACCAGCGAGCAGGGTGGCAAAATTTCCATCCGCCTAGGGCGCTCAAACCCCTAGCGCCGGTCCTGCATGTGGACCGTGAGTCAGTGCCAGTTCCGGCCCTTTGACACTGTGCTGGTGGCAAAGACGGGTCACAGCAGGTCCAGGATGAATTCCCCTGGCTCAGGAGCAGCCTAGAGCTGGTTTGTGCGGACCTTCGCCACCCCACCTCACAGCAAGTAGCGCAGGGGTGTGTTGGGACTGGAAGGATGATGACCAGAGTGCTCTATCCCAGATGATTTGGCCTTCCCCACAAGCAGCTGGAGGGCTGTGTTGTAAATTAGAGCAGCCCAGAATCCAGGAGGCATAAAACCGCTCCTGCTCCTGCTCCTCTTTGGTGAGACACAACCCAGAATCTGGTCCTCCCAGCCTGTCTCTCTCCTCCCTTCATCTGAGCCCAGCCACTGGCTCATTATGCTCCTTCATTTGTTAATCAAGGCTCCTGGGTTCCTGTAGCCCTCACACAATGCCGGCCTTGAGTAGGTAATGAAAGCCCTGGATGGGCCTTTTCAATTCTGCCTCCGGCCCCAGCTGCTAATCTGGCAGGCAAGGCTCTGGGCCACTGGAAGAGGTGATTGAAAAATTCCTTGAGGGGCTGTAGTGAGTGTGAGAGCAGCTGGCCCAGCTGGCCTTGGACCAGGTAAAGGACACGGGCGGTTCGTGAACAGCTGGGACAGGGCCTGGGGAAACGTGACTCGTGTCCTTGAAAACACTCAGGGCCTCAGGAGCCACTCTGGCCTTGGAGGAGCGCTGCTGGCACAAGTACCAGGTAGGTGCTGGGGGAGCCTTCCCAAGGGGGCACCTGAGTTAAATGCAATCCAGGGCAGAGTGAGGGCCACAGAGCTTCTAGGACCGTCCTACCAACTGGGGGCCCTGATCAGCTAACCTGTTTGATCCTGCTACTTTACTCCACTGGCAGGTACTCTTCAGCCACTCAGTCCCGATCCCACTGGAAGGCAGCTGTCTAGTGGTGACAGCAAGGGATTGGAAGCCAGGACTCCAGGGTCCGATTCTTGCTGCTTTGTTGCTGTGTGTGACTCTGGGCAAGTCACTTCCTCGCTCTCTGCCTCAGTTTCCCCATCTGTAAAAGGCGATCACAGTGCTCACCTCCCTTGCAGGATGAAGCTTAATTCGTTCCTAGTGTTGGGTTACTCAGATGCAGGGTGCTACAGAGAGGCAAAGGGCTATTCCCACAGTCCAGCTGTGGAGTATGGTTGCTCTTCTTCCAGCTATGATATGCTCTGCATTTCGGCAGCAGTTGCCAGTTGAGCCGCTCGCATGGATTCCGAGGCCTGGTCTACGCTTGAAACTTAGGTGAACGTAGCTCCGGTGCTGGGGTGTGAAAACTTCACACCTACAAGCGCTGTGCTGGGTAGGTCTACAGAAGAATGTGTTGAGAACAGTCCCTATGGATGCACCACGCGTCTCCAAGAACTACAGTTCCTGCGCAGTGTGCGTAAGCTCTCTTTCTGTTGACCTAGTGACTCTTGCTCGGAGAAGGGGGTGTTCCTGCAGGGATGGGGAAACCACTTCCAGGGCTGGAGTCTGCATCTACACACTATGGCACTATAGCTACAGTGCCATGATGCCGCTGCTTTAGCACCAGTAGTGTTGACATGGCCACACACATCACTGAATTAAGACCCGTGTCCCTTCCCCTTTAGTCACTGGGTAAGGAGAGCATCATTCTCCTTGTATAGACGGGTGAAGGAGATTAAAAGCCCCAATGCTCCCCACCCTGGCGGCTTTTATGAGAAGAGCCTAATCCCCCCAGATGTGGCCAGAGGTTAGAACACAAGTCCAGCCTCATAACATGCTTCCCTCTCAGCCCCACAGAAGCCCATCCAGAATGGGATCCAGGCCCCCAGATGGGGCCACGTGCTCCTGGCAATGTGCCCTCTCCTCCACCCCATGAATTGCTCGTGGCCTATAGCAGAGCTGGAAAATGTCCCCAGCCCCCTTGCTCCCAGTCTTGTGTCTTGACCATGAGGCCCTCTTCCCTTCCAGGAGCCATCGATTTAAGTGGAACCCTTCGTTGTGAAAGCCCCTGCTTTAGGAAAGGCCTCTCCTCTAGGAAACTCAGCTCTGCTATGTAAACAAAGCTGCAGGATGCCCTAGGAGGGGATTTATATCTGCCGGCTCCTGGCCCGGCTATTTCTCATGTTCCTGCTGCCCCCGGTCTCAGCTCAGAAACGCAAGCAGGGGACTGGTGGTTTGTGACCCGTTCCTCTGGGCAGCCAGCTCAGAGCGCACCAGGTTCCCTGGTGTGACGCATCCCGGAGCCTCTGGCCCCAGAGGGACGGAGTCTCCGAGTCCCTCTATGGGAAATGACGACAGGCAGGACGGGCTCCTGGGACTGAGGTAGCTTAGCCATGACCCTGCTGGGTTCTGCAAAGCAAAGGCACAGTGATGAGAATGAACAGCTGCCTTCCCTGAGCATGCGGGGACATGGAGCAGAACCAGCACTACAAGGGAAAGTCCCCTGGGGCCAGTTTCACTGGGGGGCGGATTTGGCTGGGCAAAGCTGTGGGGCCAGAAACAAGCTGCCAAGTCAGAACAAACTGCATCCAGGGAGCATCTAAACACGCTGGCTCTGACCGTGTGCTGGAGGGCTGAAGGCACAGACCTGAGGCTGAGCAGACAATGCACCAGTTGTCTATCTGCCAGATTCTGGGCTGCAGTCCCAGCAGACCCCAGCCACTCTAACTTACAGCAATGCATCCCAGTAGTGCCCACGATCCCTGTAGCCCCACCCTGAATGTCTCACCCCAGCACAAACCCCTGCACTGTGACTGGTGAGGGGGGCAGGCAGAAGAGGACAGCTCTCAGTGAGCCTATGCTGCGCTGGTACCCTTGCATTAATGGTGGCATAGAGGGGCAGGAGCCAGGCACAGAATCTGCTCCACCTGCTCTTTTCAGTATTCGTTTCTGCCGCTAATCTAGGGCCCAGCATATCATCTCTGCTCTACGCTTAGCCTGAACCAGGGGCTGGTGCTACCGTTTAGGCAGCCTAGGCAATCGCCTCGGGTGCCAGGATTATTTGGGGGGGTGGCATTTTTCTGGGGGGGGGGGCGCGGCAGGCAGCTCCGGTTGACCTGCCGCAGTCGTGCCTGCGGAGGTTCTGTTGGTCCACGGCTCCGGTGGAGCTGCCGCAGTCATGCCTGTGGACGGTCAGCTGCCCGCGCGGCTCCGGTGGACCGCCCGCAGGCATGACTGCGGCAGCTCCACCGAAGCCACGGACCAATGGACCCTCCGCAGGAATGCAGCAGCTCCACCGGAGCAGCGGGATCAGCGCGGGAGGCGGCAAAATGGCCATGAGCCTAGGGCGCGAGAAACCCTAGCGCCGGTCCTGCCTGAACCAAACTCCTGGCTCTAGGCCTGGATCTGTGTTCACAGCTTCCCCTTGTCTCTGTTAACTGGTTGGATCTGAATGCCTTGGGGGGTGTGGATCTGGATCCAGATTTCGAACCCTGATATTTGGATGAATTTGATTTTTGGATCTGGATTGCAAACCCTGACATTTGGCAAGTTTTCATCTGGGAGTCTGGATCAGCCTGTTACGGAGATAGGAAGTTTGGACCCTGTCCCAGAGATGTCTCACACCACAAAGCGTGGTCACCAGTGTTAAGGGTGGATAGGGGATCTGGAATCCTCTTCTCAGCCGTTCTTCAAGTCTTTCCCTTCCCCGGGCGCTGCTGGCAGAGTGCACCAGCCGCGTTCCAAATCAACGTGATATTTGAACTATGAATGCATTGGTTTGTTTGTTTAGCTAGTTATTTCATGGCATGGGCCATTATGTAACTGGGTCCTTGGGAGAACATTTTTATTGCCTTACCGAGTAATTTCCCACTGAGGTCGCTGAGCCATTGAGATCGGTCCCCTGGCTGAGTGCTCTAACGGCCTGATCCAGGGCCTATTGAAGTCAGTGCAAAAACTCCTACTGTCTCCAGTGTGCATTGAACTCTTAGCTCGTTTGCTGATGTCTGTGACTGTGAGTTTTCTACACACAATGGGGAAAATGAGAATAAATCAGCCCCATGAGAATAAATCAACCTAGCTCCATTTATGCCAGTTTAAACAAGTTGATCAGCACTGTACCTTCTGCAAAGAATTCTAGTAATGCCCGAACAGATTCCACCTGGCGTAGCTTGTGTTATGCGTTATAGAGAGTTATTCATTTTAAAACGTGGCCTGTGTATTTTGCTGATAGGGTGATCAGACATCCCAATATTAGGGGCTTTGTCTTATATATGCAACTATACCTCCCCACCCCCGAGAAAAAAGTGTCTTGATTTTTCACACTTGCTATCTGGTGACCCTATTAGCTGATTGCATACAACTGTCTCATAGATGTAACTTTAAAAAGAAGCTGGTCTGGGCTTTGTTAATATTGGATAGGTTAACCCCCCCCCCGCCCTTTTCCCAAGACCATGGAGAGCTCACCCAATCATTTACACCAGTGCATAGTGGGGACGTAACACAACCATTCTGATCTGGTGGCATTCGGCATTAACCTGGCATTGGTGCAAATGACAGTGCAAGGTGGTGATGGGTCGAGCTGTGAGGCCCAGACCCTCGGCTGGCATACATGAAGCCATGGAACTAAGCCAATTTGCATCAGCTGCTCCCAGGTCTCCACTGTTTGTTTGTTTTTCCCCATCTTTTGATTTCTCCTGGGCAAATGTTCTGTTCTGGGAGCAGCTGTGCACAGGGGTAAATGACTCCATAATGGACAAGGTGGTGGAGAATCGGGTCCAGGGGTCGGCTAGCGTGTGACAGTGACCACTGCTTTCAGCGCGGTCTCAGATTTTGATCACTTGAAAGGATGCCTTGCCTTGCCTGGTAGCTAAAGGGAGTGCTCATTGGGAGACCAGGGTTTCAGCCTGATTCCCTGGGCTTGGCAGGAATTGCACCAAAGCCACAACCCTTCATTTGAACCAGCACTTCCCACCCTGCATTATTTACTGGATTACCACACGCAGCCAGAGCTCTTACGTAGTCTGACCTGTGTGCCAGCCCCGCAGTGCCCTTTAACCTGGGGGAGGGGAGGGAAACAGCTGGGTTTGGGAAAATCCCTGCTCATCAGGGCTGCATCCAAGGCAGCCTGTGGGAAAATAAATACAGAGTCAATTAAAGAAACCCAACTGCTTTGCTGACCCTTTAAGGCCCCTCTTAAGTCTCCTGTGCTCCATTCAAGAACAGACCCGTGGCTGGGCAATGATGCCCACAAGATGGTGGGCGACTCGTTTTCTCTCTTCCAAAATAGAGTTGACCACCATGTTTACTTGATTGCTTGAAGCCAGGCACCCAACATAAGAACATAACATCAGAAAGGTCATACTGAGTCAGACCAAAGGTCCATCCAGCCCAGTATCCTGTCTATCGATAGTGACCAATGCCAGATGCCTCAGAGGGAGTGAACCTAACAGGTAATGATCAAGTGATCTCTCTCCTGCCATCCATCTCCACCCTCTGACAAACAGGCTTGGGACACCATTTCTTACCCATCCTGGCTAATGGCCATTAATGGACTTAACCTCCATGAATGTATCCAGTTCTCTTTTAAATGCGGTTATAGTCCGAGCCTTCACAACCTCCTCAGCTAAGGAGTTCCACAGGTTGACTGTGCGCTGCGTGCAGAAGAACTTCCTTTTATTTGTTTTAAACCTGCTGCCAATTAATTTCATTTGGTGACCCCTAGTTCTTCTATTAAGATTTTCAGAGCTGCTGAGCACCCACAGCCAGGGTCAGCTCCAGGCACCAGTTCAGCAAGCAGGTGCTTGGGGCGGCCAAGGGGAAGGGGCGTCACGTTGGGTTCTTTGGCAGAAATTCAAGCAGCGGGTCCCTCGGTCCCTCTTGGAAGGAAGGACCTGCTTCTTCTTCGAGTGATTGCTCATATCCATTCCAGTTAGGTGTACGCGCCGCGCGTGCACATTCGTCGGAAAACTTTTACCCTAGCAACTCAGTGGGCCGGCAGGTCGCCCCCTAGAGTGGCGCCACCATGGCGCTCCATATATACTCCTGCCGGCCCACCCGCTCCTCAGTTCCTTCTTACCGCCCGTGTCGGTCGTTGGAACAGTGGAGCGCGGCTTAGCTGACCTCCACTTCCCTAGCTACTCGTTTTCTCGTATATAATTATGCAGTTATAACACTTTTATATATATATTTGTATGGTTAGTTTAGTTAGCGGGGTTCAGGAAGTAGCCCCTTCCATGAGCCCAGTGCCGGAGCCATGCATGGCTCACCGGGTTTTAAAAAGGGGCCCGGCTTGCCAGAAGCCGCGGCCGAAGAGAGATCTACATAACTCCTGTTGAAGTGCCTCAGGGAATCACACTTGACAGATAAGTGCCCCATTTGCAAGGCTTTTAAGCCGAGAACAAAAAGGTGCGGGACTTTCACTTGCCCCTCCACCTTGGGCGCGAAGCGATGTTCAAGCGGCGGGCAGAAGCGCCTCCTCGGCACCGGACCCCGCCGGTACCACCAAGGCCTTTCGGCACCGACCGTCGCCGGCACCGATGTCGACTCGGCACCGCTCCCTTCTTCCGAGGTCGAGAGAGTCTACGATTCCTGCTGGTGCCTGGCGGCTCCCCGGCACGCGCCGTGGTTGAGCCCCCTGCTCCCGCTACTTCCGTGCCACCTGCATCGCAGCCAGAGAGCTCGCCTCAGTTGCGTTATCCGGCACCGTCACCTGCAGAGGCACCGATGACTTCGGCTCCGTCGATTCCAGTCCCCCAGGACCAGGGAATCCGCTGCCTGGCAGCTCCCCGGCTCGCGCCGTGGTAGAGCTTACTGCTCCTGCTGCTTCTGTGCCAGCTGCACCACAGCTAGACAGCTCGTCTAAGATGGCTCGCCCGGCACCGACGACGTCGGCACCGTCGATCCCGGTCCCACGAGGGCCGTAGAATCCGGTGCCTGACGGCTCCCCGGCACGCACCGTGGTTGAGCGTATTGCTCCTGCTGCTTCCGTGCCAGCGGCACCGCAGCCAGAGAGCTCGTCTACTCGGATCGCCCGGCGCTGACACCTGCTACGACACCGATGACGTCGTCACCGTCGATCCCGGTCCCATAAGGGCCGTAGAATCCGGTGCCTGACGGCTCCCCGGCATGCGCCGTGGTTGAGCGTATTGCTCCTGCTGCTTCCGTGCCAGCGGCACCGCAGCCAGAGAGCTCGTCTAGTCGGATCGCCCGGCGCTGACACCTGCTACGGCACCGATGACGTCGTCACCGTCGATCCCGGTCCCACAAGGGCCGTAGAATCCGGTGCCTGACGGCTCCCCGGCACGCGCCGTGGTTGAGCGTATTGCTCCTGCTGCTTCCGTGCCAGCGGCACCGCAGCCAGAGGGCTCGTCTACGTCGGATCGCCCGGCACCGACACCTGCTGCGGCACCGATGGCGTCGGCACCGTCGATCCCGGTCCCACACGGGCCGTAGAATCCGGTGCCTGACGGCTCCCCGGCACGCGCCGTGGTTGAGCGTATTGCTCCTGCTGCTTCCGTGCCAGCGGCACCGCAGCCAGAGGGCTCGTCTACATCGGATCGCCCGGCACCGACACCTGCTGCGGCACCGATGGCGTCGGCACCGTCGATCCCGGTCCCACACGGGCCGTAGAATCCGGTGCCTGACGGCTCCCCGGCACGCGCCGTGGTTGAGCGTATTGCTCCTGCTGCTTCCGTGCCAACGGCACCGCAGCCAGAGAGCTCGTCTACGTCGGATCGCCCGGCACCGACACCTGCTGCGGCACCGATGACGTCGGCACCGTCGATCCCGGTCCCGCAAGGGCCGTAGTATCCGGTGCCTGACGGCTCCCCGGCACGCGCCGTGGTCGAGCTAATGCTCCGGCTGCTTCCGTGCCAACGGCACCGCGGTCAGAGAGCTAGTCTAAGTCGGATCGCCCGGCACCGACACCTGCTGCGGCACCGATGACGTCGGCACCGTCGATCCCGGTCCCGCAAGGGCCGTAGAATCCGGTGCCTGACGGCTCCCAGGCACGCGCCGTGGTTGAGCTCCTGTTCCGGCTGCTTCTATCGGCACCGTCGATTCCAGTCCCACAAGGGCTATCGAATCCGGTGCCCGACGGCTCCCCGGCACGCGCCGTGGTTGAGCGTATTACTCCCGCTGCTTCAGTGCTGACGGCACCGCAGCCAGACAGCTTATCTAACTCGGTTCGCCCGGCACCGGCACCTACCGAAGCTCTAATGACCTCGGTACCGTGGATCCCGGCCCCACGAGGGCCGTCGAATCCGGTGCCTGACAGCTCCCCAGTACGCACTGTGGTTGAGCCTGCTGTTCCCTGCACGCCGGAGATGTTACCAACGGCGAGGGCTCTCAGTGCCATGACAGAGTCAGTGCTGCCTGACCCGGGCACCGCCGGTACGGGTAATACAGTCTCTTCAAGGGACTGTCCCCTGTCAGTACAGCAGAGCGGCACCGTCCATGATCACGGTCCCGCAGACACTCCAAGTCCTGTCGGCACGCCGGACACCACTGGCAGTCCCGGTACTGTTTTCCTCGGTACTGGTCACACTCGCTGCACCGGTCGGTATCCCGTTCGCCGACCCGCTATCGGCACCGTTCCGACATCTGGCACCGGGGCAGGTACCTTGACTCCTGTAGCTCTTCTCCGAGCCTCGAGATCTCGGTCGACCTCCCGACACCGTTCTGGTTGCGGGTCTGGATCTAGTTCCAGGTACCGATACGCCTCCCGATGCCGGTCCCCGGTGCCGAGTTGGGCAAGGTCCGAGTGAGTCAGAGACTCGGCCCGTGCCTTCTTTTAGTACCTCCATGGCCATCCGGACACGCATCCGTGTCATCCCATATGCGCAGATTTTATGCTCAGGACCACGATCCTGATATCATGGCCAGCGGGCGCCAGCCCCGAAGCAGAAAGAGCCTTGGCGAATGCAAGGTGTACTCTGCAGGGGCCCTGCGCCTCTGGGTAGCAAAGCAACAAGCCTTGCTTAGCTGCGATAATTATAGCACCTGGGTGGAGGAGTTTCTCCCTCGAACCTCCCACCTAGAGTTCGCTGCCGTCTTGGAGGACGGGGGAAAGAATTTACCCTTTGTTGGTAAAGGCATCTTCGCAGCAGAGACAGCCCCAGACTGCGAAGCCTGCTGGACAATAGGGTCCTAATGCGTCTCAGCGTGTATACGCTTGCGACCAAACGCAGGCCTTTATGGCCCCAGCCGCCATACTCTGTGCCTAGCCAGAGGCAGAACTCTGGAAAACGGCAAGGCCAAGGTGGTCGCAGACAAACGTCAGGCCCCCTAAAAAGCCAGAGTCGAGGTCCCTCGCAATTACCACTGGGACCAAAGACGGACCTTCCAAGGTTCGTCGGAGGGCGGTGTACCAGTCGCAGGACGGGGTCCTGATCCCGCTTTCTCCTGGCATGGCCCCAGTTACTTTTAGATCGCTGGGTCCTGCGCACGATGGAGCATAGGTACCACCTTTAAATTGCTCCAGCCCTGTCCCCCTTCAGCGGACGAAAGGGGCTAGGGGTTTTACTCCCGTTATGCCCTAGTTCCCCACTCGAACACAGGTCTCAGACCTCCCTGGTCCTGCATGGACTCAACCGGTTTGGGATAAGGTTAAAGTTCTGCATGGTATCCCTGGGAACCATTATTCCATCCTTGCCTCCTGGGGGCTACTATGCCGCCCTGGATAGGAAGGACGCGTACTTTCGCAATGCCATCTTCCCTCCGCACGGGAGATGCCTCCGCTTTATAGCCAGCGGTGAATACTCCCGGTTTACGGCCATAGTCGCCGCCTACCGTAGCTATGTCGGATATGCGTTTTTCCGTATTGGGACGATTCGCTTATCCGAGGAGACTCTGACGCACAACCCACTCAGCCGTGGGCATCGTCACGGTCTTATTCACAGATCAAGGCCTGATGATTACTATAGAGCAATCCACTCTGGTTCCCACGCAGAGGTTGGGCTTCCTAGGGGCTATCTTGGTCTCCTACCTAGCCGGAGCCTGCTTATCGCAACTGCGGTTTTAGGCGATGGCATCAATCATCTGAGGTCTGAAGGCTTTCCCAACGACCTCAGCTCGTTCTTGTCTCAGTCTCCTGGGTCCATGGTTGCCCGCAAGTTTGTAACCAAGCACGCCAAGCTCCGCCTCCGTCCTCTCCAAGTCCGGCCCACCTCGGCGTACCGCTTGGACAGGGAGCCAATGGTCATGGTAGTCACCGTTCCCTCGAACGCCTTAGGCTCCCTAGAGTGGTGGCTAACCCCCTCCTTGGTGTGGACAGGATGCGGTTTCATCCGCCCCAGCCCTCACTGCCCCTGACGGCGGACGCATCATCTCTCTGCTCGAGTGCTCATGGTCACCTCCGAGCTTAAGGCCTTCGGTCTTCTAGGGAGCTGGCATTCCTCATTAATGCCCCAAAAATCAGAGTAGTCCGCCTGGCATGCCAGGGGTTCCAGCGGCAGCTGCGAGGCCGTTGTATCTCGGTGTTTACAGCCAACACAATGGCCAGGTGCTTCATAAGCATTCAGGGGGGACATAGTCCTCCCCCCTTTTTTGTCAGGAGGCCATCCATTTCCGGGTCTTTTGCATGGCCCGCTCGATGGAGCTGGCGACGTCCTTTCTCCCAGGCGTTCGGAACGTCTTATCTCTTTGACTCAGCAGGTCTTTCCTGTCTTACGAGTCATCACTCTGCCCCATGTGAGGCGTCCCGCTTTCCGGAGGTGGAGATGGTTCCTCACACAGACCTGTTCGCTCACCGCGAGTGCAGGAAATGCCAGGTGTTCTGCTCCTTCCAAGGTCTCTCCTCGGAATCGATCTTGGACGCATTCCTGATACCGTGGAACGGCCAACTGCATTATGCCTTCCCGCTGTTCCCACTGGTTCGTTACGTCCTGCTCAAATTCCGCAGGGGCGGAGCGTGCGTCATCATGATCACTCCAGAGTGGTCCAGGCAGCACTGACATACCACGTTGCTCGGCCTGTCAGCCCAGACCTCATCACTCAGGGCAATGACAGGCTTCGTCACTCGGACCTGCAGCCTCTTCGCCTCACGGTGGCTCCTGCGTACCTGAGTTGGGGTGACAGGCAGCCTTCCACCTGGTCAACGTACCGAGCCAGGTGGAAGCGTTTCCTTTACAGCTGCAGTACGCTCGATCTTGCTCCTGCTGAGGTCTCGATCCCCTCTATTTGGCCTGCCTCTGGCCTTCAGCGGCAGGATCTGGCGGTATCATCGCTGAGGATACTCTCAGCAGCCGTCCCTACCTTCCAGCAGGCTAAGATGGACGTTCAGTGTCCCACGCTCTATGGGTTCGAGGTCCCTCAAGGGCTTGGAGCGCTTGCACCCTCGGGTGCGCCGCCCAGCCCCGCCCTGGGGCCTCAACCTAGTCTTGGCCAGACGGGTCTCTGAGATCAGAGCTCTTACGAAGGTTCCACAAAGACAAGGTGCAGTTGTGACCGCACCCGGCTTTCCTCCCTAAGGTGTTTTGGCCTTTCATGTTACCCACAGCTCAACGCAATGGGCATAACCGTTGCACTCCTTGGACATCTGTGGAGTGCTCGCATTATGTTGTGCTGACAGAATCATTTCCTAAGGTGCCCCAGCTCTGCCCCGGTAGCGGGCCAAAGGGAGGGCTTGCTTGTTTTCCTCTCAGAGGATCTCATCTTGGGTGATGGCGGACATCCCCACTTGTTCTGATTTGGCTCATATTTCCCCAAGCCACATCACCGTGCATTCTACCAGGGCTCAGGCTTCATCTGCCGCCTTGCTGGCTCGTGTTTCTACCCACGAGACCTGTCACGAAGCTCCATTGGTCCTCGGTCCTTACCTTTGCTTCGCAGTATGCCCTGGTTCAGCAGTCAAGAGAGGCTGTAGCCTCTGGCTCGGCAGTTTTATTCTGCCACATTTCACTCCGACCCCACCGCCTTTGTAAGGCTTGGGATTCACCTAACTGGAATGGATATGAGCAATCACTCGAAGAAGAAAAGACGGTTACTCACCTTTGTAACTGTTGTTCTTCGAGATGTGTTGCTCATATCCATTCCGCACCCGCCCTCCTTCCCCACTGTCGGAGTAGCCGGCAAGAAGGAACTGAGGAGCGGGTGGGCCGGCAGGAGTATATATGGAGCGCCATGGTGGCGCCACTCTAGGGGGCGACCTGCCGGCCCACTGAGTTGCTAGGGTAAAAGTTTTCCGACGAATGTGCACGCGCGGCGCGTACACCTAACTGGAATGGATATGAGCAACACATCTCGAAGAACAACAGTTACAAAGGTGAGTAACCGTCTTTTCCGAAGAAGAAAGTGGCTCAGTGGAACTGCCGCAGATCGTGATCGCGGTTTGTTTGTTTTTTTCTGGCCACTTAGGGCGGCAAAAATCCTGGATTCGGCCCTGCCCACAGCTCCCATTCATTTCAGTGTTAAGTCAGGTCACTTCCCTTGGTGCCTCAGTATGGAGTTCAGAGATGTAACCACCATAGTATTAGCCTTTCCCTAGATGACTTATGCATGACAATCAGACAGGTCAGATCCTTGAGCAGCGTAAATGGGCGCTGCTCCATTGACGTCAGTGGAGCTGTGCTGATTTACATCAGCTGAAGATCTTGTCTAGGGGCTTCAGTGGAGGTTGCATGAGCTAGTGGTCAAAGCAAGGGAGACTGGGAGCCACGTTCCCTGGATTCTCATCCCAGCCTTGCAACTTTTGGGTGAATCACTCCACCTGTCCAGGTGTAAAATTCATCCACTTTTGTAAAGTCCATCAAGTTCCTTGAATGAACAGCATTATTATGGGCTCAGCTGGGGCCAATTCACCCTCATTGTATAGACTTCCATAGAGCTAGCATGATTTACACCAGCAGACAGTCTGGCCCATGTGGCATAAATGCCAAGTGTTGTTAAATACTTTGAGATGACTTCGGAATGCTAATAAATTAAAAGAGCACAGGTTAGCTACATGGAGAGATTTTATTTTTTTTAAATCCTTTTATTAAATGCTTTTGCCCTAGTGTACCTGGAGAGATTTGATCTGCCTTATTGGGATGTATACTGCACCACATGTGTGTATGTGTCCCCCACCCAAACTGCCCTTTGCTAGGAAGTGAGGTCAAGTTTAGCTCCAAAATCTGTGTACGTATGGAGTGTCCCCATTGGCAGGATTTGTTATTCCCCAGTCTTCCTCCAATCCGCATTGAGCACAAACCTAAACAGATGCAGAAGGTTTGGCTATAAAAGCACAATGAGTTTTTCCTCTCCTTTGTTGCAAGCAGGAATCTGCTGTCCCAGAGAGAGGTCCATTCAAACAGAGCAAATTAGAAGGATGCAGCAGTTTTTGATCTTTGTGATGGCTACCTGGGGGGCAGGATTCTTCTGCTCTTCAATTGATGCTTTCCAAAGGTAACGTTCTGTATGTTACTAAAGGCCTATGGGATGGCGTGTGTGAGAGAGAGAGAGAGAGAGAGAGAGAATCTCTCTTGTATGTTTCTTTTCACTTGCGCTGTAACTGATGACAGAGGCTTCAGTTCCTGTAAATCAGTGCAGCTCTATTGACTTCCACAGAACGATGCTGATTTACACCAGCTGAGGATCCGGCCCTCACTTTTTAAAGGTTCACTAAAGGGGTCTGGGCTTTCTCTGCTCTCGGGCCCTTGGGGAGGTTGCCTTGCTCAGCAGTGTCTCTATTTTTAAAAATGAAAAGGGGAAGACGAAGAGCTTTCATTTAAAACTGAAATGAGACGTGGAACGGATGAAGCAGAGGCTATGCTATCCTTGGCCAGCTGAGCTGGGTTTCTTTCTGCTTTGTGTCGCTAGAGCAGCATAGAGCATCCAGAGAATTCTCAACTATTTTGGCCCATTTGCCTACTTAGAGAACCTACCAGCAATTGCCAGCCTCTGCCATACCACTCAGAGAAGGACAGGTAGAGTACAGCATCCACAGCAAGGGCTTCCTCTGTTTCCAAATGCATTTCTCAAAGCAGACTCTGATCTCATTTAAACTGGTAGAAATTCAGAGTAATGCCACTGAGACTAATAACAGAGTGACTCCAGGTTTCCCCAGTGCAAATGAGATGAAGATCCGTCCCATGCAATTTAAATTAGGCCTTTGAAGGGGATGTGGGAGAAGTTCCTACCCATTGGGTGATGGCTGCAGGGCCAGGACAGAGCATTCTCCACTCTGGGTATTCGGTTAATGTAGAGTCTCTGGGAAAGGCAGAAGCAGTCACAGGTGGTGAGTCTTTGGGGGCAGAAACTTCATGGGAATGGCAAGTTGGAGGCTATGTTGCCACTTAGGAGACTTCTCTTACTGACAAAATAAGAACCCGAGTCAGGTCTTTGAGAACAGAGTATTTTTTTAGCCTTGTAAATGCCTATAGGAACCATGCCACAGGGCCCAACAATGAGGTGTGGGGGGGTATTAGTGAATAGGTCACCCCAAGGGCTGGTCCCAGACTGGAACACTGGCCCCTAGTGCTTCTGAGCTTTGGGAAAGGTGGGACCTGAATTTCGCTAGTTGGGTCCATCTCTTGTACAGCAGATGATATTTTTCGCCTGAATTATTTTTTGGGCAAAAAATGCGAACTTGGAGCCATGGAAACATTTCCTACATTTGTGTTGGTTTTGCCAAATTCTGTTGGGCAAATTTGGAAACAATTGAAATGTTTTAATTATTTTTTTGTTTGAAACCACTTTTCATTTCCAAATTTCTTTCTGTTTTATTTTATAAAATGCTCAAAATCTAAACAAAACATTTAATTCAACCTGAAACAATATTTTATTCAGCCTTTCAATTGGCTAAAATAAAGCTTGAAAATGTTCATTTGTGGGTGGATCTAAAAGGATTTTTTTAATTTGATTTTTCAGAATTGCCCCTAAAAAAATCCGTTCTTCTGACACTTGTCTACTCATCACACATTAGAATGTGGGAAGAGGGGTGGGGAAAGGAAAACTAACATTTTCTAAAGCCCTAAAGTGAAATAGGAGCTGACATCTCATTTTGAAAAGTGACTTGGGCATTTTTAGGACACTACAGCTCATTGAAAGTCTGTGAAAATTTTACCCCAGATTGCGAACAGGTAACATGAAGACTGGCCGGAGACAGAAAGACAGACAGAGGAACGTGGAGAAAGTGAGACTCACAGAGAGAGGAAAGGAAAAGCAAAGAGAAATGGTGTAGCTCAGGATGGAAACAAGAGGGGGAGAATAAACTTTGCTAGAGGAGAACATAGAAGAATGAGAAATGTTCACAGCAAAAAGAGAAGGCGGAGGGAAGACAGTAAGTGCAGAGGCTCAAAGATAATTAGCCAAGTGCTGTATGGGAAGGTTTCTGTTTCCTCTCCAGAATCAAGGCCATGCTAGAGGAATCCAAAATGCTCTTGACTTAATGGACTGTTGGTTCGGTCTGATCTGCCAAACCCTCTGTACGAAGGAGAAGCTTGTGGTTAGAGCAGGGATGAGGCTTCAGGGGTAAGGGATACAGGGGACCCAGCAACCAAGAAGCATTGGGAGGAAAAGGAAAAGTGACTTTATAAAGCTCTTAGTGGCAAATGATACCCTGTACTGTGATCCTGTCCCGTCCCATAGGGGTGCACCCTACGTGCTGCTGGGACTCCGTAAGGAGTGCTCTCCCCGCGGAGTCTGTCCCCCAGCGTTAGACTGAAGTCCAACATCTCGAGTGAGCACTTGAGGCTCTGAAAGGTCCAGTGGCATATTCTGCAACAGCAGAAGGGGAAGGGGAGGGAGAAGCACCATGCCCTGGCCAAATTCCAACTCGTGTCAGGCCATTCTGCCTCCTTAAACTCCCCCTGCAGTGTCAATAGAATATAATAGTCTCCTGCATCCTTGGCCCCGCAAGCATGAGATCTGGCCTCATGCAGTCGTTTTGCTCTACTCAGCCGTGACTGGCCTGAGGCGTGAGCAATGCCCGGTCATCTGGGGACATGTTTCCATAGCTCTGTGCTGATTGTGCCAGTCACCGAACTGCTTCATCTTCCACTGGGATAAGAGGGACCGTTTGGGGCAGCCCGTGAGCTCCAGACTCCAATCAGGCCAGCAGATCGGTTATTCGGAGACAGGTGTCTACTGCCGCCTAGAGTAACTGAGTTGCATTCACCAGGCCAGCTGCTGAGGCTTAGCCAGGAACGCCGGGTCTCTCCCTCCCAGCCTGGCTTTCTACAGGCCCAGTTCTGTTCTCAGACCAGTTTTGCTGTGGAGTTATTTGGCCCATTTTGGTGGAAATGGAATCAATCCTGATTTACACCAGCATCAATAAGAACAGAATCGGGGCCAGATGAAAGAATGGGCACATGGGGATTTTCAAGTGTTTATGCATAACGGGTCAGATCCTCAGCTGCTGTCTCAGCTTTGACTTATATGACCCTACCTGAGGGTCTGGCTCTGTCTTTCCTGAGATGCAGAGGAAATCTGACAAGCTATCCAGCATTTCATCTTGCTGGTCCCTCCAGGCACCTTGCATCGGTCACCCTAAACCCCTGGCATTTTTCCTTCTTCCCCCAATGTACAGGATCCCACTAAAGAAAATGCCCTCAATCCGTCAGACCTTGCAGGAGATGGGTGTGAAAGTCTCAGACGTCTTCCCTGCCCTTAAGCAGAATAAATACGCCGGTGCCACAGGACCTCGGAATGGGACGGCCCCCACCATCCTCACCAACTATCTCGACGTGAGTTTCCCCCATTGCTTTAGTACCCATCCCCAGGTCTCCTTCCATACCTACGGGCTTGTCGACACAAGAGTTGTGCGGCCTTATCTGCCCGCTGTAGTTAAAGTGGTACAATCCCCCTAGTGTGGCTGCAGCTCCATCGGTAAAGGGCACTCTGGACTGACAGAGCTGTTGTCACATGGGAAGTCGATACACTATAGCTCGGCCAGCAGTTATCTTTTAGAATGACATCTGGACTTGATTAAAAGACTTCAAATGACAGAGAATCTGCCATGTGCCAAAGGTTCGTTACCATTTACATGGAAGCACGGCGGGAAACGGTGACACATACAGGACCAGGAAATACAGAGACATCTTCGGAGCAGGAACAGTCTTGTGTCGCTGTGAGTCCTCTGGCAGCACTTAAATAAGAATATGCTGTCAGGGGAGCTGTTCAGAGACGTGGGGGCCTAACACTGTTTAAGGGTCAGCATTGCTTGGCCAAGCCATTTAGATGCCTATGTCCCATTTTCAAAAGGGACTCAGGCTGTTTGCAAGTCGATGGGACGTGGGCTCCCAAGTGCCTACATCGGTTTTGGAAATTGCTCATGCCTGGCAATGCTCAGCAGGGCAATGCCTAAATCCCTTTAAAAATCTGGGCGGAAGTGCCTCGTCCAAAGTCCCCCCGCATGTTTGTGGTGGAGCAGGAGCAGGTCATCCAAATGGGGCTGATAACTGTCGACCAGGCTTGTAGGGAGTGATTTAACTATTAAAAGCAGCAAAGAATCCTGTGGCACCTTATAGACTAACAGACGTTTTGGAGCATGAGCTTTCGTGGGTGAATACCCACTTCCTCAGATGCATGTAATGGAAAAATCCAGGGGCAGGTATATATATGTGTGCTAGCAAGCAAGCTAGAGATAACGAGGTCAGTTCAATCAGGGAGGATGAGGCCCTGTTCTAGCAGTTGAGGTGTGAAAACCAAGAGAGGAGAAACTGGTTCTGTAATTGGCAAGCCATTCACAGTCTTTGTTCAATCCTCAGCTGATGGTGTCAAATTTGCAGATGAACTGAAGCTCAGCAGTTTCTCTTTGAAGTCTGGTCCTGAAGTTTTTTTGCTGCAGGATGGCCACCTTAAGGTCTGCTATAGTGTGGCCAGGGAGGTTGAAGTGCTCTCCTACAGGTTTTTGTATATTGCCATTCCTAATGTCTGATTTGTGTCCATTTATCCTTTTCCGTAGAGACTGTCCAGTTTGGCCGATGTACATAGCAGAGGGGCATTGCTGGCATATGATGGCGTATATTACATTGGTGGATGTGCAGGTGAATGAACCAGTGATGGTGTGGCTGATCTGGTTAGGTCCTGTGATGGTGTCGCTGGTGTAGATATGTGGGCAGAGTTGGCATCTGGCTCTGTTGATCTGGACGTGTACCCAGAAGCCTCCTACTGCAAGACAAACCCAAGAGAGAAACCAACAGGACTCCACTGGCCATCACATACAGCCCCCAGCTAAAACCCCTCCAACGCATCATCAAGGATCTACAACCCATCCTGGACAATGATCCCACACTTTCACAGGCCTTGGGTGGCAGGCCAATCCTTGCCCACAGACAACCTGCCAACCTGAAACATATTCTCACCAGTAACTGCACACCACACCATAATAACTCTAGCTCAGGAACCAATCCATGCAACAAACCTCGATGCCAACTCTGCCCACATATCTACACCAGCGACACCATCACAGGACCTAACCAGATCAGCCACACCATCACTGGTTCATTCACCTGCACATCCACCAATGTAATATACGCCATCATATGCCAGCAATGCCCCTCTGCTATGTACATCGGCCAAACTGGACAGTCTCTACGGAAAAGGATAAATGGACACAAATCAGACATTAGGAATGACAATATACAAAAACCTGTAGGAGAGCACTTCAACCTCCCTGGCCACACTATAGCAGACCTTAAGGTGGCCATCCTGCAGCAAAAAAACTTCAGGACCAGACTTCAAAGAGAAACTGCTGAGCTTCAGTTCATCTGCAAATTTGACACCATCAGCTGAGGATTGAACAAAGACTGTGAATGGCTTGCCAATTACAGAACCAGTTTCTCCTCTCTTGGTTTTCACACCTCAACTGCTAGAACAGGGCCTCATCCTCCCTGATTGAACTGACCTCGTTATCTCTAGCTTGCTTGCTAGCACACATATATATACCTGCCCCTGGATTTTTCCATTACATGCATCTGAGGAAGTGGGTATTCACCCACGAAAGCTCATGCTCCAAAACGTCTGTTAGTCTATAAGGTGCCACAGGATTCTTTGCTGCTTTTACAGATCCAGACTAACATGGCTACCCTCTGATACTTAACTATTAAAATTTGCTAAGGGCTTTGAGGTCCTCTGATGAGGGTCTTGTTACGCTCAGGGTGCATCGATGGGAAATCAGGTCATTTTCCCTAAGGATAATGCGCTCGCCAGCACAAATCAGCATTGCCAGGGCTCCCATTCGGTTCTAATGTTCCTCCCGTTGTGTGTTCTCCAGACCCAGTACTTTGGGGAGATCAGCATTGGCACACCAGCGCAGACCTTCAAGGTGGTCTTTGACACGGGCTCAGCCAACCTTTGGGTACCTTCCTACAGATGCTCTCCACTCTACAGCGCCTGCGGTGAGCCCTGGAGCGTCTCATGCCCAAACCACCTGGGAACACTGTTGGGGAGCTTGTGCTTGTGCAAATCAGGACTCCATTTGACTCAATGGATTGAGAGCAGAATTAGACCCCACTTCTTGTGGCTCCTGCAATCAGCCTGCATCATTTTCAGTAGGAAAGTTGCATAGGACCCGGAGTAGGGAGTATGGAAGAAGTCTATGGTGTAACAAAGTGCACACTCACCACAACGTGCATGGTGAAATGATAGGGAAATGCTACTTCTAGGCAGGAATGTATGTGTCATGATGCAGGGAAGGGTTCTGGTCTCGGCCGCTTGGTGGGAGCGTGTATGTGGTCATAGCAGGAGAGAGCATGGCTGATGGGAGGAAAGGATTTGAATGACATCTCAGAACAGATCTCAGAGAGTTGGGAATGTGGGAAAACTGCCAGGGAAAATAAACTGTAAGCATCTGTGGAGGGAGTCTGATCTTGTGATGATCGGAGATCTGGGCAGCTATTCCCTGCTCTGACACTGGCCCCCTGTGTGACCTTGGGGAAGTCCCTTCATCCCTCTAAGACTGATCCAAAGCCAATTGAAATCAGTTGAAAGACTCCCATTGACTTGGATGGGCTTTGGCTTAGGCTCTCTCTGTAAAAAAAAAAAGGATCATTCTCCACTGCATCACAGGGCAGGGGGCGGAGGAATTAATTAACCTTCGTGAGGCACTCCCATACTATAGTGATGGAAGCAGATAGCGCCCGCCTGTCATGCTGATTTGCTTTAACTCCCGTCACCCTCCTTTCTAATGTCTCCCCAGTGTCTCACAACCGCTACGACTCTTCCAAATCACGCACGTACCTGGAGAACGGGACGGGCTTTGCTATCCAGTATGGATCAGGAAGCGTGAAAGGTTTCCTCAGCCAGGACGTCGTCATGGTAAGTGCTGGTAAAGCCATGCTAAGGATAAACCCCATGGTGTGCTTCAAAGCCCATTGACGTCAATGGAAAGACACCCATTGACTCAACTAAGCTTTGTATCAGGCCATAAACACCCCCCTCCCTGCCCCGGTATAGGTCATATCCTCTACAAGCGTAACTCAGTAGAGCCCCATTGACTTCAGTGTAGACATACCTATTGCACCAGCTGGGGGTCTGGCCCATTGACTCAGTGGATTTCTATAGCAAACATTTCATCTGCAAAGATCCCAAAGCACTTTACAGACTGACAGGATCGCTTCCCCCATCAGTCGAGCCAGTTGTGTCCTGGAACATGGACACGCCACGTAACCATGTTTTGAAACTGGGTAGAGCAAAGTAAACTACAGCACTCTGAGTGCCCGGCGGCCACATCCTCATGGATAGTTAGTGCAAGGCAGGCGACTGCGGGGTCGATTTACACCCCAGCGAGCCTCAAGCTAAGTGTTCATGTAGACAAGCCCTTCATTTTGCCGGTAAATGAAAGCAGAGATTCTCCCATAATCACTGGATTCCTGGAGTTTTGTGCTTTAAGAACCATATCAAGTATTGGAAGGGTCCTGAAAAAATCAAGAGCACTAACAACACTGATGTCCAATAGCGGAGAGTGTAGTAGGTTTTGTTTAAACTCACATCACCACATGTATTGTTAGTTACACAGGGCTAGGAGCCTGTCGGGCTTTTCCCCAAAATACAGGAGAACGGAAGCCAGGGTTTGTGGCTCCACCTGCAATGATTTGGAGCCTGGCTGAGCAGCCCCAACTCCCATCAGAGGTCAGCGGGAGTTGTGGGGCTCAGCATGAAAATCAGGCTGTTGGGAGGGATGATCGCCATTCCCTTGAAGTCCCTTGAGCAGCAGTAGTGTTTGGGGTGGATGGGGGGCAGGGCAGCTTCTGCAGTGGTTCATAGTGGCTGTGGACAAGTGTGCACAGGTTAGAGCAGCCCGTGTGGCTGCTCTAATCTGCACTGGAAACAGCAGTAGCTCCTGAAAACCCCAGGATCAGGGAGCTTCGCTACTTATCCCTTGGTCCTTGAACTCGGCACCGGCACATGGATGAATCAGGGTCCGTTGTGCTCCCAACCCTCTTGAGTATTTAAATGAGCAACATGCAGAATATCCAAGTGCATGATACTTGTGCACCAAAGAGAAGTGCACTAGACCCCCATGTATCCTCCACTGATCTGCATTGTCTCATACTCTCCTCTCCCCAGGTGGCTGATATCCCCATCATCCAGGTCTTTGCTGAAGCCACGGCGCTGCCTGCCTTCCCCTTCATCTTTGCCAGGTTTGATGGGGTGCTGGGCATGGGGTACCCCAGCCAGGCCATCGATGGCATCACCCCAGTGTTTGACCGGATCCTCTCCCAGCAGGTCCTGAAGGAGGATGTGTTCTCAGTCTACTACAGCAGGTGGGTGTCGCTAGAAGCAAACAGCCTGTACTACAGAGGAACTGGGAGCGCCGCATGAGTCTATCAGTCCTGTACAGTGGGGTGGGGGTCTCTGGGGTTCACTGCTGCAAGAACGATGAATATAAAAGTTGTCTGGGTTCAGAGTTATGGCCAAGTTTAGCACGGCCTTCACTGAAGAAACAGAAAAGCAGGGAGGTTGGCGGGGTTGGAACTGAATAAGAGAGGAGCTGTGGGCCAGGCTGGAAGGGCACAGGCAGAGTTGTATGGGTGCCCAGAACAAGAGTAGTAGGAGGAGCCGTGGACCAAGATTGAGAGGCCGGGCGCAGTTGTGTTGGGGACCCATTACTGAAATAACCAGGGGTGTTGCAGGTCACAGTGAAAGGCAGACCTGGTCAAAAATTGTTATTCAAAACTTGTTTTGGTGGAAAATGGCTTTTTCTTTAAACAAATAATTTTTCTGTTTGAAATACCCATTTGTGACCCCAAAAATGTTCAGGTTCTTGTGAAAAAAGGGAAAACCCCCAAATTGAAATTGTTTGGGTATTCCACCGCTGAAAATGGGCAGAGGAGAAGTCGGTTTTTCAATGAAAATCCAAAAACTTTGGAGGAAAAATACTGATGGAACTAAAAATGTCTCGGTTTCCATCCAACACCTGTGCAGCATCGACCCCCGCTTCCTGGCCAGCTTTAGTGAAAGGCCTTCGGAAGTGTGGCTTGGGGGAAGCTTACCCTGAAGCCATCTGCACTGGGCTCAGTCCACACTGGTGCTGTCTTGTCGTGGCTTTTATGAGCAGTAAAACTAAATTCAAGAGACAAAAAATAATGCGAAACAAATCTGGAAATCAGACTGTGAACGGAAAGGGGTGGATCTCGTGCTCTCTCCTAAAGGTGCGACTGTCAGGGATGAACAGAGCCTAGTGACACCTTTCCCAAAGGCCTTGGTCTGCAGTCCTGGGCCAGATCCTCAGCTGGTGTAAATGCGTGTAGCTCTAGGCCAGCTTGCACCAGCTCAGGATCTGGCCAGCTGGTATGCAGAGCTCCTGAAGGCAAAATCTCCTTAGGATCCTTGTTTTATTAGATTTCTCTTTCTTTGCAGAGCTTCGAAGTAAGAAGATGATAAAACACAAACCCTCTCGAGGCGTCACCACACTAACAATCACCCTTGCACCCTGGTGCTGGGCGGTAAATTCTGCTAGCTCTGCCAGAAACATACCAAAAAATGACTCCCTTTAGCAGCCCAGTACTGGTTAGTATGAGCTCCCTCTGCACTGACTGGGCCACTGACACCAGAGGTCCATTACGCTCGCTGGAACACTCCTCGGCCTCTAAAGCACAGCCTTGCCCAAGCAGCCAGGTGGCAGCTTTGCTAGGTGTGAACTTGAGATCCCCAGGAAGCCTCTAATCAGAGCTTTCAGCATGCTGGAGCCATCTCCGAGACTCTCTTCACCGTGCACACTAACTCCCCTCACTCGATTCATCTGGCACATGGGAAATCTGCATCACGTCTTGGTCCCTATGGGGTTTCCCCATCCCCTGCCTTCCTGGAGTGGAGACCTGAAAGAAGGGGCAAGCTAGGAAGTTACTCTGTTGTGTTTTGTGTCCTAGGAACTCTCTTCTGAAACCTGGAGGGGAAATTATCCTTGGAGGAAGTGATCCAGCCTACTACACAGGGGGTTTCCACTACCTGAACGTCAACAAGAACGGCTACTGGCAGATCAGCATGAAGGGGTCAGTAGCAGGGAGCACACCTGGCCCTTACATAGCTCCCTCCCTCCTAGGTGGCGAGGGATTTGGGGAGGCACGGTAGAGTTATCAAAGCTGGAATCAGGCTGGGTCACTGGGGTTAACCCCTTTAACGCCTGCAAAAAGTGCTGGGGGACAAGTAACGTTGGATCCCAAAGGTTAACAAGAATGGTGCCAAGTCCGTGTGTAGCCCTCCTCATGTTCAACATGAGACAATTACCCAAAGTCCAGTCCTGGGAGGTCGGTAAGCCCAGTTCACAGGCAGAGACTGAGACACAGGGTGTGACTTGTCCAAGGACACACAGAGTCACTGGCAGCACAGGGCTAAAACCTATTCAGCATGCACAAGTCACATACACACACACCCCGACCCCAAGCCCTGGGGTTCCCCTGACCCTGAACTGTGTATGTTACAGGGCTGGGGCTGGGAGGAATGTGTAGGAGCTAGCAGATTGGTGTGGTCGGGGCCCAAGAAGAGCGCTTGGGTCTGTTGGAAGGGTCAGAGCAGATGCACATCAGCGCCTAGCAGCAGGATGTGAAGGGAGGTGGAAGGCGATGGACTGAGAGAGAGGGAGTTGGTGCTGATTGGAGGGGCCGGGAGAGAGAGGGAGCTGTCTAGATTGATTGATGTAATTTCTAAGGCTCCTGTTGACATTGATATTACAGGGCAGGGGTGACCAGAGTGCTGTCGGGAGGGGAGAGGTTAGGGGAAAGTCAGAGCTCTTTCCTTCACTCCATAGGGTGTCTGTCGGTGCTGAGACATTGTTCTGCAAAGAAGGTTGTTCGGTGGCCATCGACACTGGGGCTTCCTACATCACTGGCCCAGCAGGCTCCATAGCCGTGCTGATGAGAGCCATCCAGGCGGCGGAGCTGGCGGAAGGAGGGGTGAGCAAACCCACCATTCGCTCCTGTCCATCTGCTCGCTGGTTGGCATGTGACCAAGCAGCCAGCTTCATTAGGTCCTGACCTGGGAACTAGGGCAGGTGCTGGAGATGATGGGGATGAGGTTACAATTGATTCCCAGGGGAGAACACACAGCTTGTCTCTCCTTGGCTGTGACAGCACCCCTGTCTTTCCAGACCGTGGGGTAGCAATGGCCATTCCCACTGGCAGAGACAGGTGATCTGCTCCTGCACAGCTGAGAGAGGAGGAGATGGAATATCTTGATGACTTCTCCTTTATGAAGCCAGCGGTCAAAGACTCCATGTGCTTTAGGGCTGGCCGGGGTGGATAAGGAGAGAGATTCCTTTTGGGCACATAGTCACAGCCCCAGGCAGAGGGAGGTGGAACAGGACCCCTGGGCCCCAGGTTTTTACTGTCATGTTAACTCACTCTTGGTCTCCTTCCAGCTTGTTCTGTGTGGTTGCACCTCTTTGGGTGGCGGGGTGAGATAGTCCAAGAAGCCAAGATGAGCAGTGGGGGGGGGTGCTTTGGGATGCCTCACACTGTTCAGTCTCCATTGCTAACATGGGTCTGCTTTATCGAATGAGGTGCAACAGCCTTTAGCTGAGGCTACTTGTGTCTAGTGCCGGTTTTAGGCTGATTCCCCGATTCCCCAGAATCAAGCCTCGTGCCTAAGAGGGCCCCTTTTTAATTTTTTAATTTTTTTTATTCACCCAGGAGGGTTCCGGGTCTTCGGCAGCATTTCAGCTGCAGGGTGTGTGTGTGTGTGTCCGCTCTGGGTCTTCGATGGCATTTTGGCAGCAGGGGGTCCTTCAGTGCTGCGGAAGACCTGGAGCAGGACACACCCCCCCCGCCAAAGTGCCGCCGAAGCCCCGGACTGCCACCGAGTATTCAAATCAGGCTTCACAGTTCACAAAGCTTGCTGGACCGTCCTGCTCTGAGCCCCTCTGTAGGACCTAATCACCTTCTCCTTCCTTCCTCTGCTCCAGTATATCGTTGACTGTGACAAAGTCCACCTGCTGCCCGATATCTCCTTCCACCTCGGTGGGAAGGTCTACGCACTCAGTGGCTCAGCCTATGTCCTCCGGGTGAGATACCCATCCTCTGTTATTAATGGGAGTGGGGGTGGGGAAGGCAGCTGCTGCGCCTGCCAAGGGATTTCTAGGTGATACCCACTAAAGAACAAGTGTGACAGCATTAAGGGCAGAGAAAGATTTAGCAAGAGATCACTTCATTCGGACAGTTCTCCGCTTGTGTTCTTTATCTGGTTCAGAGCTGTTATTTTGGATATCATCAGCCGTGGACTTCAGACTTATGTCCAATATATTGTCCCCATAACACACGTAGGAATAAAGATAAGCCTAAACCAGAACTAGTTTTTCCAAAGCTCACAAAGTTTGTGGAGCTATCTGGATAAACGAGGACCTGATTCCAAACCTCACCCCCTGCTTTTACAAAACACAAACCCTCCCTGGGTAATTTCTCATCTTCACAGCAAAATCTCAAGAGGGCAGAGTGAAGAGCACGGCAGCAGGAGAATCTGGTGTGAGGGGCAGGGCCTGGGGTGGGGAGCAGGAATCTGGAGCAGGCCTGGCTGGAAAGCATAGAATGAAGTGTGGACCAGATTCTGGGAGAAGTAGTTGTGGAGCTAGCTAGCAACAGGAGGGAAGCAGTTACTTGGGGCATTTCAGGGTCTGGGGAAACAAATTCCAATCCAGGGCAGGATTCTTTCCCCGCTAGCATCTGTCCTCATGAGCTGAGTCTCTTTCCTTTCATAGCAATCCCAGTATGGAGAGGACATCTGCACCGTGGCATTCGCAGGTCTGGACATCCCTCCTCCAACTGGCCCCCTCTGGGTCCTGGGAGCCAGCTTCATCGGGCAATACTACACTGAATTCGACCGGCAGAACAACCGGATTGGCTTCGCCACCTCCCTCTGACAGCAGGAGTAGGGGAGTTGGGCAGAGGGAAAAGGAGAGAGTATCGGTTTGGAGAAGAAACACAAGACTGCCAAGGAGAAGCATTTTAAACTGTGAAAGAGAATAGCTTAGCAGAGTAGTTCCTTAAAGGCACAAAAAACACATCCTGTCTATATTTAAGCAAAAACCCCTTATTAGTCCACTTTGAAAATCAATGCTACACTTCAGTGATAGGCCTCAGAATTAGTCCTCTTTGCTCCAGAACTCCTCCACTCCACGGTCCTCATCACGCAGGCACCAATTTCCTCTTCCCCAGGGACTGGGTCTCGTCATTTGCAACTTTTATTTTTCCATATTATTTTGAGCCTCCTTTTGCCACAGCTGGACTTACTGCTACATTCCTATCCTATGAGTCAGCTGAGAGATGCACTTGTCCACAGGCCAGAATTTTCTAAGAGTGTAATACGTTATATTGGGTGTATTTGACCTCTACCTAGGTCCCTAAATGAGAGCTGAGAACTTTAAAAGATCTGGCCCTAACTGGGAGTACCAAGTGCTAGGAAATTGGGCCCTGAGCTCTTCTGAAAAATTTGGACCTTAGTGGCACAGTGATAAGAAGGTTTTTGAAAGGTGACTTACAAAAAAAAATCAATTTCTAATATCAAACCAAGGTGGTGTTTTTAAGGGGGATATCCCCCACCCCCCAGGGTTTTTTTATATTAGCATTTCAGATTTTTCTCTCCCCTGACAGACCATATGGATGACTGGAGAACAGGTAGGAATATGACATCAAACTTCAGGAAAGTGAAACCTGACTGATCCATAGTTTTGTTTGTTAGTTGTTGGGGGCTTTTTTTAAGGCCAGAAGAGACCTTTGTGATCTGACCTCCTGCATAACACAGGCCAGAGAATTTCCCAGAAATTTCTGCCTCAAGCCCATATCTGAGAATTGAGCTAGAGAATATTTTTTTTAGAAAGAGACATGCAATCTTAATTGCGAGGCTATTTGATTTTTTTTCATTCCAGACTCCTCAGAATACATTTTTGTTGCTTTTGCTCCTTTTTGTTCAAGCCTAGTGCAGATGTTTGAGAGAAAAGCTCTTTTTGTTCATGAGGAGGAAGGGGCAGCAAACCCTTAAGGCCAAAAGATGCTCAGATGGTTGTGAGGGGACCACATCTTGACAGAGACAGTGCTGCAGATGACGCCTCTCTCTTCCGCAGTCTCCTTTTCCATTTGCCATCATGTAACAGCCCTGTGGCGATTGCTGAGATGGAAGAGTGATAACCAGAAAGGCTTAAATAGATTTTTTAGCTGGCTGCTGATGCAATTTAGCAGGGGAAATGAGGCGAAGGAGCCGGCACCATAAATCAGCCAGCTCTCCATAAACCACCAGCAAGTCTCCTGTGGACCAATAGCGATTCATCTACCACCGTTTGAGAACCTTCGAATTAAGGGCTGGGAAAGCACCCATCCCAGAACCCCTCTGACAAAACCAGAGACGACCAGACTCTGCATTCCTGAAATGTTACCTTGAAAATATCAAGCGACAGGAAAAAAGCTTTTAAAAGAAAAATCTTTCAAGCTTCCTTTTTCCAACCTTAAAAAAGGGCAAAAGCTCATTTTATTCCCCCTTAGTGGGTCACCTTTAGTATGCTGATGCTTAACGGCACTGCCAGGATTAAAGGGAACAGCTCTGTGAAATACTCACTTGAAGCTGCACCTCTCGGATTGATGCATGGATCTCTGGAGGTGATTGCAGGGTTCCAGAAAGTTGGAACCTTAAAAAGCCAACAGGCCCTGGAAATCAGGTGGAAAGTTAGAGGCCTCTGTTCCCACTGTGCTGCAACAGGAGGTTACAGGGTGGTGCCCTGAGTCCTTACAACCTTTTTAGACTTTAAAGTGGGTATCTGTTCTGAAAAGTGGCCACATAAAAAATGGTTCCTTCCTACTCAACCAATCAGCTCCCTGGGTTTGACTGACCCTCACCCTGGAACAGACTGCTGTTCTGATCTGGTGTAAATGACTGCCCAAGGTGCAGGGGAATGGTGAATTCCCTTCCCCCCCCCCGCCCCATTGCATATGCAGTTGTATCTTGTTTTGCAGCTCCTATTAGACCTGCAAAGCCAGCACTTCTGCAGGAGAGTGAGCTGAACTGTACTGTAGCTTACACATCGCTCACAGCAATGTTAAACTGCCCTCCATTCCACCACCACCTGTGCAACTCCATTGATGAAGATGGGGATACAGAGGGATAGCGCAGAATTGTATTAGTCACGTTTCATAATTCATGAGCCAAATGGAACCAGCTTGCCTTTCAGATCCCAGGGTGCATGCATGCAGCTTTCAGTTAAGGGAGCAGGGGGCAAGGTCAACTCCTCTTCCTCCAGTGGAGTTGGACTGAGTATAAATGGAGGTACAACAAACCTTTTTTTTTTTTTAATATCTTTTTGTCAAGGTTTTTTCTCCACTCTGAACTTTAGGGTACAGATGTGGGGGACCTACATGGACATTTCTAAGCTTAATTACTAGCTTAGATCTGGTACACTGCCACCAGCCAGAATTTAGTGCCTGGCACACTTTCTGTTCCCCCAAAACCTTCCCTGGGGAACACAGATCCAAACCCCTTGGATCTTAAAACAAGGAGAAATTAACCATCCCCCCTCCTTTTTCCCCCACCAATCCCTGGTGAGTTCAGGTTCAATTCCCTTGGATCTCAAAACAAGGAAAAATCAATCAGGTTCTTAAAAAGAAAGCTTTTAATTAAAGAAAGAAAAAAAGTAAAAATTATCTCTGTAAAATCAGGATGGAAAATGCTTTACAGGGTACTTAGATTTATATAGCCCAGAGGAAACCCTCTCTAGCCTCAGGTTCAGAGTTACAGCAAACAGAGGTAAAAATCCTTGCAGCAAAAGAAACATTTACAAGTTGAGAAAACAAACATAAGACTAATCCACCTTGCCTGGCTATTACTTACAATTTTGACACATGAAAGACTGATTCAGAAAGATTTGGAGAGCCTAGATGTACGTCTGGTCCCTCTTAGTCTCAAGAGCGAACAACGAACAAAACAAAAAGCACAAACAAAGACTTCCCTCTACCAAGATTTTAAAGTATCTTGTCCCCCTATTGGTCCTCTGGTCAGGTGTCAGCCAGGTTTACTGAGCTTCTTAACCCTTTACAGGTAAAAGAGACATTAACCCTTAACCATCAGTTTATGACACTTTTAAACTGAGTGTATTTGATCTGGAAATCCAAATCAGCACAACAAACATGGATCTCCAGAGTGTCATTTGTAGACGTTTTTCTCAGAGCAGAGGCATACTTTAAGGTAACAGTCTTAAGTTAAAATTATTAACAATCAATTCACTTATGGATAGAACACTGGGTATGCTACCAGGTTGCCGATGGCTGCCTGCCAGGAACAGCTGAGTGTTTTGTTAAACTTTTCCACATTGTTTGTTTGTTTTTTTGAGCTGTAGAAAAGCAGTTCATGTGCAGTTTAACGATATATTTATAGCTTGTGTTAATCCCGCCTACTCTGTGATCTTTTGTATTAAACAAAGACTCAAAGCAACAAGGACTCTGAGCTGATGTTTGTTATTGCAGATGCAAGAGAAATCAAGCGAATGTTAAGAGCACAACAAGTGTTTCTTTATCCGAGTTTACCATAACAGACACAAAGTGTATGTCGATGCTGCAGCTGGGAGATGGCACAGGCTAGCCGCTGGAGTCAAAGCCTGCTCAACTCTCTCTGTCCGAGTTCAGGTGGCTAGCTTCAGGAGCAGCGCCAGGGTTTCTGACGCCCTAGGCGGACGGTCATTTCGCCGCTCCCTGCGGGTCCGGTGGACCTACCGCAGTCATGCCGGCAGATGGTCCGCTGCTGGAAAGGCTCTGGTGGAGCTGCCTCAGTGATGCCAGCAGGCGGTCCGCTGGTCTGAAGGCTCCGGTGGACCTGCCGCAGGCATGATTGCGGTAGGTCGGCCGGAGCCTTTAGACCAGCACACCGTCTGCCGAAATTACTGCGGCAGCTCCACCGGAGCCTTCCCAGCAGCGGACCATCCGCCGGCATGACTGCAGTAGTTCCACCGGACCAGCATGCTGCCCCCCTGGCAAAATAGCACCCCAAAAAAATACTGGTGCCCTAGGCCATTGCCTAGGTCGCCTAAATGGTAGTGCCGGCCCTGGCTAGCTCGTAATGCCACCTGTGAGGAACCAGCCACTCTGCGATTTTTGGCGTGTTCACTTGAGTGTGTGCGTTTCCAGAGTTTGACAGAAAATACGTGGCCATGAAGCGTGCGGGACTGCGGAGAGGGGGGAGCGAGATTTTCTTTGCTTTGGATTGTATTCAGATTTTCAGCTGCTCACAACCCCGCAGGCTGATTTTTGTTACACCCCCTGGGGATCACAATGCAGCAACTGAGAAACACGGGGCTAGAGGAAAAGAATGGTCTTTAGACTGCTCAGCAGGAGCCCTGAATTCAATTCCCAGCTCTGCCAGACATGCAGTGTGACCTCACCTATGTCAGCCAGGGCCCGATTTTCAAAGGAGCGCAGTGTCAGATTTACAGCACCCTGGGCTCTTTTGAAAATCTGGCTGTTAATCTCTCAGTGCCCCGGTTCCCCATCTGTAAAATGGAGATAATACTTCTCTTCCACCCTTTACAAGCTAAATAGATGAGAGAGAAAATCTTTGGGTCAGAGAACGGCTCTTCCTATGTGCTTGTACAGGGCAGTGCCAGGGGCTGTAGTTGTTTCTGTAATACAAATAGCATGGAGGTGACGCTGCAGTCAGATGGGTTTGGGAGGGGAAATGGGGGCACTAACCTACTCAATCTCCTCCCACGAGCCTAAGCTAAAGAATGAAACAAGTAGGGCTCTACAGGCATTAAACAGGGGTCTGTGGCAGTCATGCAGGGATCCCATGGAGTTGGATAGTGTTGTACCAGTTGCTATGCTGGCTGTGGGTGGGGCTGCTCAGAGGGGGTCTCAAGCAGTGCCTCTGGAGGTGTCTGCACTCCCTGCTTCTGGAAGAATGGGCAATAGTATAATTGCAGCTGCCTCTGTATCCACTTCCACTAATAAATAGATGCAATTCTGTCTCCTGGACTCATACTGACATGGTGATTCAGGGTTGTGGGGGGCTGCCTGGGACAACCCACCAGGAAGCAGAGTGTGAGGTCACGGAGCAGCACCCTTGATAAAGTCGCTGTGTGCTCCATGTGAGGCTGGCAGAAGGAGACAGAGCTCTATTCTAGCCCTAGCTCACCGGGGCATATGATTCCAGGCAAGGCACATCACTTCTCTAGCCAAGAGGAACAACATCCAAGTATCTGGAGAAGAATTAAACCAAGTCAGAGGCTTAAATTAGACCATACAATCCCCTCACAGAGTACGCAGGGCTGCCCTTCACACACCCCCTGCTCACCCAGGGTAAAGGTATCCACGCAGGGACTGGCACGGGTTAACTAGCTCTATTTAAAAGGTGATTTGAATTAAATCAGTACGAAGTTGTGTGTGCAGACAAGGACTTAAGGAAAACCTTTTATATTGTATCTTTGAGTGAGAGGGGTTCCTTGTGAGGGAGGATCCTACCATATATGGTCTGGTCCAAACAGCAAGGCAACCCCTGCAACTAGGGGATGACAGCAGGCTCATGCCATGTAAGGGAGGCCCTCCTTCACAGAGACCACCTTCTACTGGAGGGCAGGGCTTCCCCTGACTCAGCCTGTGGAGGGCTGGGCTGGAGCTCCAGGCTCCTATGCCCCTCAAAAGGCTTCCCCCTGGATTGGGAGCAGTGACCCTCTCCTGAAGTACAAAGGTGGGGGTGACCCAGCCTTGTCCCCCTCCCCTAGAAGACTCCAAGGACAAGTCTTGAGAAGCGTGGGGAATGCCCAAGGAACGGGTGAGAGATATTGGAGAGCAGGAGGTAATGAGGGCAGGGTGAGGAGCTGGAGCGGGGTGGGGGTGAGTCAGAAGGGGGGGTGATAGAGAGTGGGGGGCTATATAAGGAGAGAGTGGTGCGGGAGGTGGCAGCATGATGTGTGTGTGTGTGTGTGTAGGGGTCACAATTCCTACCCACGATGGCTCCGCTCAGCAGCGGAAGTGAGCTCTGGGGTTCCCCTTCCTTGCACTGCTCCCCCAACAGGGGAAGGGAGACCTGAGCTCCCCTCCCTCCCCACATTGCCTCCAGCATTGGAGAAGGGGGTCCAGACTCGCCCAACCCATCTGTGTGGGGGCAGCAGCATACAGTACCTCTGTGCTTTCCCCACGGGCAGCTCCAGGCACCAGCGCTCTAAGCACGTGCCTGTGGTGGCAAGCTGTGGGGGGCACTCTGCCGGTCGCCGCTAAGGCGGCAGGCAGGGTGCCTTCGGCGGCTTGCCTGTGGAGGGTCCACTGGTCCCACAGCTTCAGTGGACCTCCCACAGGTGTGGGACCAGCGCGGGACTAGCAGACCCTCCATGCTTGGGGCAGCAAAATGTCTAGAGCCACCCTTGGCTTCCCCCCAGCTTGACCTTGGAGTACTTCAAAGAGGCCTTCACTTATCTTCCTTTGACAGCATGGACATGCAGACAGAGCTAAACACCCTCTGAAGGTCTGGCTCTTCCCAGGGAGCTGAGCCGTGTCTGTAGCTCTTTTGAGGCCAGTATATTAACTCGGGAGGTCCCAGGTTCGGTCCTGAGTGACAACAAAGACAACAGTCGCTACATAAGCGCATGTGCATGTATGTATATAAACAAAACTAGCGATTGCTCCAGGTTAAAATCTTACATTCATGCTGCCTGTTTTCTCCTACTTCAGATTGCTGTTATGTTTACAGACAGTATCAGTTTAAATAAGTGGGTCAAGACGTTTAGCCATACACGCTTTTGTCAGCTTGTTTGTGTTTGTTTTTGTTGCAAAGCAGCATGCTTTCCTTCACAACTAGAGAGTTAGCAATGCCCAGGTAGGTATGAAAGATTAGTTACTACCAGAGGCAGCTCCAGGCCTCAGCACGCCAAGCGCGTGCTTGAGATAGCATGCCGCGGGGAACGCTCTGCTGGTCGCCAGGAGGGTGGCAGGCAGGGCTCCGGTGGACGCAGAGGGTCCGCTGGTCCCACGGCTTCAGTGGAGCGCCTGCGGGAGGTCCACTGGAACCGCAGGACCAGCGACCGGCAGAGCACCCCCGCGGCATGCCGCCCTGCTTGGGGCAGCAAAATGCCTAGAGCCGCCCTTGGTTACTACTTGATTGTAAACCCTCTGAGGCAATCTGTCTCTTGGTTTCTGTGTTTGTACAGCACCTAGCACCATAAGGGCCTGGACCATGACTTGGGGTTCTACATCGTCCAACCATTCAAATACCAGCAACAAAACGTCTATGTGGGAGGTGAAATTCTGCAAACTGATCTGTGCCTCAATTCTCCATTTGTTAAAAGAGGATCCTGCTTCTGCACCTCAGAGCATGGGCACCAGGTTTGTATAATTTTTGCTGGTGCCCAGCCAGAACAGGTCCAAGCAGAGCAGTCCCATCCATAGGATGGATCTGGGCAACTGCCCTAGGCCCCATGCTTCAGGGGGACATGGGGTCCAGGGCAGCCTGGGGGATTAGCAGGGACCCAGGCACCAGCAGCAGCGAGCGATTTGGCCCCTGCTTGCCCTGCCAGCTCCTGGCATTGCTTGGAGGAGGAGGGTAGAAGCCAGAAAGAGGCAGGGTGGGGGTGTAAGCTTGGGGGAAGGAGTAGAATGGAGGGAAGGGGTGGAGCAGGGGTGGGAAGAGGCAGAGTAGGGAGTGGGAAGCGGTGGAGTGGAGTGGGCTGGGGTCGGGTTGCTTGCTGCTGCTGGTGCCAAGCCCCCCACTAACCCTCCAGGCTGCCCTGAACCGTGTGTCCCCCAGAAGTGCAGGGCCTCGCCAAAGTGCAGAGCCTGGGGCGGTTGTCCCAGTCTGTCCTATAGATGGGATGGCTCTGAAAAATATATGCCCAAACACTGGTGGAGCTGAGCCCACATTTCTGAATATTGGTGGAGCACGGGCACCACGGGCCCATATAACTCGCCTCCTATGCCTCAGAGGGGTCTCACATGAATTTACGCTTCAATACTCCAGTGATGGGCAGCTCAGAAGAACATAGACAGTGGATGTGAAAGGCTGGGCTTAAATATCTGGTTTTGCTTTTCAGGAGCCAACGCTTATAGGAAATCTGTGGAATGTTTGTAAAGAGCTTTGCAGTCAGTTGTGCTGTGTCTAAAACGGCAATACATTTTCCAAAAAAATAACCACAGATACCAGCCTTTACCTACCAGTTGCTTACAGACAGGTGCTTTAGATCTTTTTAGGAGTCCTGGTTATATCCTCTGGACATGTTTGTTTGGGTTTTAACACTAACATTCTGGAGGAGAATGTCTCTATGGTGCATGTCTAAAGAAGCCTCACTTCAGTCTCCCCAGGGGAGACAAAGGGAAGGTGTCCTTTTAATATCTCCCTCCACTCAAAACTACAGAGCAACATTTGTGTGTTTCAGGAAAGAAGTCTGAGCTTGGAGCAGAGCCAAGACACACCCATGCTGAGTGACAAGTGCAAACAGCTACTGGAAGCTCCTAATCCTAGTCTGTGCACTGTGTCCCCCTCATCGGCTGCTCACTGAATTATCAGCAGTGCTTAGGTACACAGTTGGGACGTGGCATAGTTCTCCCTGATTGTGATCTCCAGCTTTCAGGCTCCAACTAAGTCCAAGAGAAAGACACTTCGCTGGTTTAATGACAGTTCTTGGCACTCAATTCACATGGCTGCTTTCATTAAATAGCAGCCTCCACGCAGCAACGAGGGAGGGTAGAGAGTGGGATCAGGTAACCCCTGAGGAGCAAAGGGGGGTGGTGCTAGGGGCCAGCTTAACTCCTGAGAGCACAGGCAACCAGCAGCAGATGTGGTTTACAGCTCAGTAGATTTGCATGGAAACGTTCACATTCCCCAAAGGCTAGGCACCTGCCTGGTACAGGGGTACCTCCCCCTCCGTTTCCTCACGCTGGTGGGCTCCTGTGTTAAGTGCAGTGGTGTATACTAAGATGTGTGTTATGCTTATGTCAATTCTTCATAAATCCAGGTCCTAGGGCTGGAGTGTGTTTGGGGTGGGCTGCAGTCACTTCTTAAGAGCAGCAAAGAATCCTGTGGCACCTTATAGACTAACAGACGTTTTGGAGCATGAGCTTTCGTGGGTGAATACCCACTTCCTTCCTTGCATCTGAGGAAGTGGGTATTCACCCACGAAAGCTCATGCTCCAAAACGTCTGTTAGTCTATAAGGTGCCACAGGATTCTTTGCTGCTTTTACAGATCCAGACTAACACGGCTACCCTCTGATACTAGTCACTTCTTAGTAAAGGGTGGGGGGCGGGTGTTTGTAACGGACAGGCCACAGGCCAGCTCCTGAGCCGCATTCTCACTTCTTTGCATCACTCGGGAGGCACAGAGGTGCTGGACAGCATCTAGCTCCCCACAGCTTGGCCAGCCCTACCCCATTCCTGTTCCCCCAGTCCCTAAAGCCCTTGCTCTAGGGGCCATGCCCGGGGAGAGGGGAGGACTTCAGTGGCATTACTCCTGAGCTGGAGAGTGGAGAAGCAGGCCCTATATACTCAATAAATGACTGATCTGCCTCCACTGATGTATTTCAACCTCAGCTAAGAAGCTTCATACCTAGGCTCCATGGCTGTTTTTGGCTATAGCTCGCAGCTGTAATCTATTAATGTTACTTAAAGGGGATACAGGTCAGTAGATTCAAATGTGTCCCCTAAACCAGCATTCCCATTTAAACAAAGTCCTTCTGAGCCCCAGTAATGAAACAGCCCCTGCAGAGCCTTAGGCCTCAGTAATTGACAGGCCCACTTCCTGGCTCCCACTCTGTGCAACAGGCAGAGAGCACTGGCTGTGAGCCACTGGGGACTTGCAACTGACCAGCATTCACACTTCTGATTGCAAGGGACAAGGCAATTAGGCCAAACTCAGCCTAGCAATGGCTGGAGCAATTATGACCATCCTATTAAAGTGACAGATCTCCTTCTATTTATAGGCTGGTGGAAGGGACTCAGCTTCCGGAGGGTAAAGTGACTTTCCTGACTGACTGTGTCTCATTTAGCTGGCTCCAATGTCTGAGTGCTTTGGAGAGGGCTCTTTTGCTCCATGACTGAACTTTCCTTTGATAATCAGGCCAATCTGGACCACACCAATAGGCAGCAGAGGGCAAAGGAGACTAATCTCTAAATAGCAGGGAGATGTCACTTTCCCTGCCTTGAATCTTCAAATGTACTAGCAGATAGAGTGCCTAAGGCTGCTTGGTTTCATTGACAGGGCCTGCCACAGGCAGCGCCCCGAAGAAGCCTGGAGGCTGGGGTGCAGGTTTGTGTGGTGACCTCTCCAAAGCAAGCCCTGGCCCTGCAGCAGGATGCACGCTGAGTACTGAACAAGCCCCTGGGGGACGGGAGTTAATGCCTAAATACTGGCGAGGGGCTGAGCCAGCGTCCACCCCCAGCACTGAATTCCCAGGCCCCTGAGTCTCTAGTCCTCCTGCCGCGGGCTGCCCCACACCCCGCCCCCGGCCTCCAGCACCAGCGCGGCCTTGGGGGCTGCCGCCGAGTCCCTGGCAGGCTCAGCCCGTGCCCAGCTGGCCGGCGCCCCCTCTGCAGTGCGCAGGGCCCGCGGGACGCGTGCTGGGGGCGGAGCAGCCGCGCTCATCCCCGGCCGGGTCCAGCCGAGCCGCTCGCGGGCGCAGGGCGAGCCGCGGGGTCCCCCCGGGGCAGGATGGCAGCGCCCTGGCGCTGGGTGATCCCCGTGACATCACAATGGTGGCAGGCCCGAGCGCCGCCGGGCTGGGCACGGAGGGGAGGCGGCGGCGGCTCCTCCCCGCCCAGCCCCTCTCCAGCCCCTGCCCATGGGCCGCTGCCCCAGCGCTCCGCGGCTAGCGGGGGTGGAGTCGCCGGTGCCCCCTCCCCGCCTCCCGCGCTGGCCCGGGAGAGGCCGCGGCTCTGCCCGCACTGCACGTGGGCCATGGAGGAGAAGGTGTCGGCCGCCGCCGGGCTGCACGGCCGCCGGGGCTACCCGGCCGTGCGCTCCCTGCGCATCGCGGTGGATGAAAACAACGTCCGGCCGGGCGCGCTGCAGCTGATCCGGGAGCTGAGACCGCAGTGGGAGACGGAGCGAGTGAAAACCAAGGTACGGAGCCAGTGTCACCCTGGGGCGCCGCACCCCGGGGGGCTGCGTGTGTGTCACCCTGGGGCGCCGCTCCCCGGGGGCCGAGGGGATGGGCTGGGTGTACTCGGTGCTGCCACAGCGCGGCGTGGGCTGGACTTGCTGCCTTCCAGCCTGGTTTCCATGGCTCTCTCGAAGCCAGGCAGAAGGGAAACCGCTTGTTCTGGTGAGATCTATATTCTGTGCAACAGTCTCCCCCAGCACCCCGGGCCGTTGCAAATCGCCTGGGCTGTGGAGCCCTGTAAGGGACTATGTTGCACTGAATGACCTGCTCCAAGTCTTTCCTCCCTAAGGGGGGTACTTAGCTCTGTTAGCGGGCATGTGTTCTCAGCACCCCTGTCGTCCCTGGAGGCGCCAGAGTGGCTGCAAAGAATTGAGGGGTGGCTGAGCAGATTCATGTCACACGCAGAACTCTAAAATGCCTATTGCGCCTTGGAGATTTTTAAGAGCAGGTTAGACAGACACCTGTCAGGGATGGTCTAGCGAATACTTAGCCCTGCCATGAGTGCAGGGGACTGGACTAGATGACCTCTCGAGGTCCTTTGAGTCTATGCTCTATGAATACTGGTTCTCCTGAATCAGAGGCATCTAATCGTTAGAGCCAGAGATCAAGCACTAGGACTCCAAGACTCTGTGCCTGCTTCTGCCACTAATTGGCTTTGCTGCTCTGTGCCTCAGTTTCCCCATCTGTCAAATGATAGTAATGACACATTGCCTAGCTTAGCTCATCAATATTTGTAAAGTACTTTGAGATCCCTGCATGAAATGTTTTGTAGCTGTGCAGCGAGTGTACAGCACTAGTATAGTATCGATGTAACAGAGTATTCATACCAGTGCGTGCACTTATTTCCAGTGTGCCTGGAACATCCTTAATAATATATTAATAGCCCAGAGTCATTTATATACAAGAAGCTGCATCAAAATATTTGTGCCAGGGCAGCTGCTAATAGGCAGGAGACTCTTGAGTTAAGGCTGTGATCTCTTCAGGGAGGGACTGTGTGGCGTGTGTTTGTGCAGCTCTGGTCTCAGCTGAGCCCTCTCAGTGCTACCTATAATACAAAGAATTCATAATAATAAGACTCTTGTCAGCACTGATCCTCTGCATTGATGCTGTGTTGAAAGCAGCTCTTACTTGTGTAAGCGTAAAGGGAAGGGCTGGTGTGCCTTAAATCTTAGCCCCAGCTGATGTTGTTTTATGTTTGATTTTTTTAACCTGTTAATACTGGGGGGGAGGGGAGGGAGAGGGAGAGGGAGGTATTTATTTTTTATTTTCAGAAAAACAATTTGTTTTATTATAAAGAGAATTGAAGCAGATCCTTAGGTGGTGCATATCAGCATCACTGACTTTTAGTTTCATAGGCCTGGTCCACACTACACAGTTAAATCGATTTAAACAGCGTTAAATCGATTTAACTCTGTACCCGTCCACACTACAAGGCACTTTAAATCAATTTTAAGGGCTCTTAAAATCGATTTCTGTACTCCTCCCCAACGAGAGGAGTAACCCTAAAATCGATATTACTATATCGATTTAGGGTTAGTGTGGATGGAAATCGAAGTTATTGGTCTCATTCCTTTAATGTAGCTACCCAGAGTGCACCGCTCCGGAAATCGATGGTAGCCTAGGATCATGGACGCACACCACCGAATTAATGTGCCTTAGTGTGGACGCATAAAATTGATTTTATAATATCAGTTTTATAAAACCGGTTTTAGTAATTTCGATTTTATGCTGTAGTGTAGACGTAGCCATAGTGTTGGTGCCAGGCTGTTGTGCAGCACTGCAGATATAAGAGACTAAGTCCTCTCGAGTAGCCAAGATCTGCTCGGTGTAGGACCCAGGAGAGCTGGGCAAAGGTGGGTGTACCCCTCCCCCCCCCCCCGCATGCCTCCCCCACAGTTCTGGGGTCAGCTGAAGACTGTTCAGCCCCCCAATACAAGTAAATGGAGCCTACAGGTTGCTCTAGGTTACGCCCAGCTGCAGTGGTCTCCAAGGATCTGGCCCCACAGCCAGCACATCCCTTAGTTCTGCCACTAAACAGAAAGCATCTCCCTGCAGGGGACTGGACTAGATGCCCTCTCGAGATCCCTTCCAGTCCTATGAGTCTATGCTAGAGAGCTTCAGGGCATTGTAAGCAAGCTTGATAGCATACTATCGGAGGGTGCCTGCTTCTCTCTTGCCTTAGGTGTGATAAGGAGAGCCAGAGTGATAATACATCCAGCGCTGAAGCCCGGTCTGGACTGCAGCAGTTTGGAGCTCTATGCTCTGCATTCCAGTATCTTTAATGCTGTGTTGGTAACAAAGAAGTGCCCCTGCTTAAATACTTATGCAACGACCATCCAGTGAAAGAGATTGGAGATGGCCAAGAGCACTTTGGGGTGAAGAATGGCTGTGAGAATGTCTGGATAGGCAGGGATGTATGTGTGTCAGGGCAGGAATATGTGTACAGGGTGATGAGTGTGAGAACAGGCAGATTGGTACAGGTGGATGTAGTGTCTGGGGGTGTTGTGTGAATTGATGGCGCAGACATGGGGCAGGTGGACGCAGAATGCATGGTTGGGTAAGTGAAGTGGTAGGTGGTGGATGGGAGCAGTGGGGTTAATGGTTATACATTTGTGTGCATGAATGTTCGGATGTAGTGCAACAATTCCTATGCTGCTGTGAGAGGATGAAGCAAGAGGGAATGGGGTAGTGGTTGGGCACCCATGGAGTCAGATCATCCCTGATCCTTGCATGTGTGCAGAGAGTGTTCCCCACTCTGGGGCACTTCACACACGAGGCATAAGCAGTTGCAGCCCTTGTGCTCAGGGAAGTTCTGCACAGGCCTGTTCATCCTAAAGGGGGTGGAGGAGCCGTGGTCCCATTCCCCCTTCATGAGCCCACGCAGTGGGTCAGGCGCACTAGACAGAGCCCCTAGTCCCCTTTTTTCATTTGCAGACCACTAAAAACTTTTCAGTGGAGATGCGGACCTCTTTGGGAATCTATTGATTGCATATATAGCTGAGTTCTGTTCAGTCAGTTTTCAGTCTGTCATTCAGCCTATTATAGTCCAGCCCCCTGGGTTGAGAACCATGGCCCTACAGCATGATGCTACTCGCCTTGTTCCTCAGGGTCCCAGGAAGAGATTAAGCCCTGTGCAGCATGGTCCCCCTCCACGCAACCACGGGGTGACATGACTTTGTGCTGCTCTCTGCTCAGGGCTGTGCATCAAAAGCACAATCAAGACCTAAATGCAAAGAGCACTAACTCCTGGGGCTCTCACCTGATCATTTCTAGGATTATTGCCATAAAAAAGCCCTGGCTTCCACTCCCCTCCTATACCCTGTGGCAGGAATACCAGCCCCCACTCATCCCCTTTTTCCACAGGCAGCAGTGGATGCAGCGGGGTATTTGGCTGTTCAAGGCTGGGAGGATATGGGGGATATGACGCTGCTGGTAAACGTTCACTCTGCAGTTGACGCTTCTGGGAACGTCTCAGGTGGTCTCCTGAGCAGCTGTCCTTGTTCCTGGAAGCTGGCGGAGGTGTGAGATGCTATGTATGCAGGTCGTCAGCAGTGCTGAAATGAGCATCATGGAATGCAAGGAGAATCAATACCAACAGTCCAATTCACACCCACAGGAAAGATCTGAACGGACTTTAGATCTGAAAATGGAGAAGAACTGAGGCAGAGTTCAGTTTGCCGAAGCGGTGGGGGCTGCTGAACTAGAACTGCTGGGGGAGTGGGACCTGTCCATAGGAAATTCCTGTTCTCGTCCTCACGTAACTTGGGGCTATTCTATTCCATCTGCAGGGGAGTAGTTGCAGTGGGTCCGATCCTTAGCTGGTGTAATCTGGGTAGTTCCAGTGACATTGATGGAACTATGCCGGTTTATACCAGCTGAGGATTTGGCCCATTAGATCTGAAAGGAGGAGGACAGGGAGAGGCTGAGGGCGAAGACTTTAAGGAGATATGAGTCTTATGGTATTTACTTCTCTCTGACATGTGAAGATCAAATCAGTTTCCTTTTTACTTATAGGAGAGAAGCATATTGTCACCTATAGCGAAGCTGCTAACACTTCAGATCGTGTCCTGGGCAGTGCTGGACAAAACCTCGGGCACAAGAGTAGCATCAGATTGGGCGATGCCCTTGGTGCTGCCGCTTCTGCAACAGCGCATAGCCTGAGCAATGCCGGCTTTGCATGTGGTGTCCCTCCCCTGTGCATCAGGCCATAGTGCTTGGTGCTGCCCACCAGGCAAAGCAGGCACCGTCAGATTGCACCCTGATTGCCATGGCCTCATCAGCGCACTGTGTCACAGATACTGCTGCAGTATTACTCTGCCCATCCCATTGCATTCCCAGGCCTGGCTCCAGGCAGCACCAGATCTGCCTTCTGAAAGGCCCAAGGATCCAACCCTGCATTTCCCAGAGCAGGATGGTTCGGTGGATTGCGGGGGCACCTTGCCCAGCATTTGCTTGCAGCCAGAGCTAGCAGCCCCCACTTCCTTCCACAAGCATCAAATTCTCCCAGCTTTTAAAAAATGGAAGAGGAGAAAAGTGCCCCTTGGAGATGCATTAATCTTGATTTAACACAGGGTTAAGGGTTCTGCTTTTCCCCATCTCGTTGACTCGATTCACTCCACTGACTCCAGCGGAGTTATTCCTGATTTACTCCAGCGTGACTGAGAGGGGAATCAGGCCAATGTTTTTCACCATCCCCAGACCATCTGGAATTGCCTGCCTTCCCCATCAAACCACACCTCTGTGTGGTTCCTCTGCTTCCCGGGAGAGAGCTGCAGGAAGAGGGGTCATGGAGTTGGAGAGGACGGGGGAGGGGAAGACTCCATGTATTCGGGCACCCAGCCAAGTTAAGGAGAACACCGAACAAAACCCTCTTTCCATCTGCGAGGTGCCATCAGAGTAGTGACAGAGGCATCCCCAGCAGAGACATCGCCGCCAGTGATCTCAGAGCTGCACAGCGCCTTGGGGTGGGTTGATAGGTTGGTTTCATTTGCTCCTCGCTGTGTTTTGCGCCTGACGCACTGTGCCGATTCAGATTCTGCCCATGGAGCAGCTCAGAACCTATAGAAGCCTGTGCCGCAGCCCTCAGCCACCTAAAGGTGGAAAGGTTCTTTTAGCTCTCTTGAGTCGCCAGCCGGAAAACAGCCCAAACCACCCAGCTGTGCCGGGTTCCTTCATCAGCGCCGTCAGCTAGCTGAGAACTTATCACAGGCCCATCCGTAGGTTTGAAACCCTATTCAGTGCCCCACTGAACTGGGATCGAGTCCCAGGTTTGTAACTTAACCCAGTGTCATGCTTTGCTTTAAATCACCCAGTTCCAATTATAAGCCTGGGCCGTATGAGGAGTGCGAGACAGGCCCATGTTGAGATGCTGTCGAGACCTCCCAAACTTATGTCGTCCGTGACTGGTGCGTCTCCTGAGGTGAACTGACAAGAAGGGTCTCTAGAGAGAGCCCCCGCTGACATAACCAAGCTCTTAACTAAACCATGTGGTTCTGTGCGGTGGGGGTGCTGCTGAGACCCCTTCTTTCCTCACCCTGTCCCTTCCCCCCCATATTACTGCAGCCTCTTTTGGCAGGGCCCGTGCACAGGTGCACGTATTCATTCACAAGCACCGCCCAGAGTGCATAAAAGAGAACAGCCCCAGCAATGACCCAGGTCGCAAGGTGAGGGAGAATTAGACCCAGTATCTTGCAATCTGTCCTTGTAAAGTATCTGGTGCACCTCGGACACTGTTCAAATAACATTGCTCCACACTGTGCATTTAACAGCCTCCCCCCATGTGCCCTGAGTCACAACCTCCATCCTCAGCCAAAGGCTGGTGACCTGACTAGGACTCCGTTTGAAGTGTCTGTGCTGTTCGCTAATCAGCGTTTGGACTGGCGACATTGGCAAAGAGAGGAAGGTTGGTTAGGGTGTTTGCTTGGGACTCAATTCCCTGCTTCACCACAGACCCTCGTGTGACCTTGGGCAAGTCCCTTAGCTCTTTGGGCCTCAGTTGCCCATCTGTACAATGGGAATAATAGTCCTGCCTCGCCAGGATGCTGTGAGGATGATGATGATATTGCCTAGCTTTTATATAGTGTGTTTCATCAGATCTCAGAGCACTTTCCCAAGGAGATCGATTTCATTAGCCCCTTTTCACAGATGGGAGAACTGGGCAGTTCCTTACCCAAGCAGGCTGGGTATTGAGCTGGGTCTTGAAGGCAAGTGGAGTGTTCTGTCCACTAGACCACACTGCCTCCCTCAGTCAAATACATTGGAGTGTGAGCCACTCACATGTTACCGTCATGGCAGCCAGACAAGCATCATGGACAGACTCCTGTGCCAAACTCTTTTTTTACACTCGGGGCTGTTAGGATTATATATTAGTGTCTCTCTTTCCCCTCCCCACTGGGCATTCCCCTGGGCACACACTTGTTAATGGCCCCTTTTCCCCACAGCATGCTCTAATCCTCTCCCTCTGTCCCTCTCTCTCCAGCTCTTCACCGACGGCATCACCAACAAGCTCATGGCCTGCTACATGGACGAGGGGATGGCGGACGCGGTCCTAGTGCGGGTCTATGGCAGGAAGACGGAGCTTTTCGTGGACCGGGAAAATGAGCTGAAGAATTTCCAAGTGTTGCGAGCCCACGGCTGCGCCCCCAACCTCTACTGCACCTTCCAAAACGGCTTGTGTTACGAGTTCATGCAGGGGACGGCGCTAGGACCTGAGCATGTGCAGCAGCCACAGATCTTCAGGTGTGTATGTGTGGAGTTCGTGCAACGTTTCCATCTTCCGTGGTCCTGCCTTGGGAGGGGAAAGGCACTTGGGCAGATTGCTACGGGCCTGATTCTGCTATCAGTCTTAGGGTGCTGGGTGCAGGGAGTGACCTTTGGAAGAAGCCAAGCCAGATCAGGGAATGGGCTCCTGGCACCTCCTGTGCTCTGCAACACCTCATATTGGGCTGCTAGCAGGAACTTGGGTGGGAGGCAGCATAGGACATTCTGTCTTCCAGCTATCAGAGGCAGCTGCTGGCAGGGGGGTGGGCGTTGCCTTTCTCTTGCAGACTGGCCTTTTGTCTGGCGGATGGGTAGTATGCATAGCCATTGCTAGTCCCACAGAGGCTGTTCCCCCGAACTGTCCCGTACCATTTGCCTAGATTGAACCAGGACAGCAGCATTCTCTGGTAACTGCAGTCGCCGACCAGATTCCCTGCTAGTGTATGATGCCAGCAGTATTGCCAACTCTCCTGGTTTTCTCACAAGTCTCGCAGTCTGGGGTGTACTGATTGAAGCCCCAGCTGCTGGAATCAAGTGATCACACCAGAATCTCAGCTTTCATTTAAAAAGAAGGAACTTGTAACCCTCAGGGTTGTTGAGAAGGGCTTGAAAACATGATGCAATTGCAACCTGAGGACTCAGAAACCAGAGAGCAAATCAAAGGAACAAACAACAATAAAAATTTGGCTTGAAATCACAAGATTTAAAAAAAAAAAAAAAAAACCCTCATGATTTTTGAATCCTTGAGGTTGGCAAAGCTGAAATTGGCCTTGCTCCAGAGACTTACACCAGCAGAGAATTTGGCCCAGTGAGTTTGGAGATTTTGGAGATGGTACACTGGAGCATTTGGAAGTCACACCACTAAAACGGAGAGTGAATTTAGATGCTTTCAGCCTGAATTTTTAACAGTGGGTGCTGATTTTGTGATGTCCCTGGGGTGTAGTTGGCAGAGGGAGTTGAGCATTTCCCATTGGCAGAATCTCTAAGTGTAGCCACCTGTTATTGCCGCACCTGTGATTTGTTCTAGGTTGATAGCCTGGGAAATGGCCAAAATGCATGCAATTCACGCCAATGGGAGCCTCCCCAAGCCCAGCCTGTGGCACAAGCTACACAAGTACCTTACCATCGTGAAAACAGAGCTCATCACCAAGGCATCCAACCCCAGGTAAAGAGAGAGAGAGAACCCAGCAACAAGACTCCTGCTAAGGCCATCCTATATCCGCACAGTTCTAGCTAGCTGCATTGTGCTCATCTCTAGTCCTGCATATGGCTCAGGCAATGCAGCCAGGCAGTTGTGGGAAGGAAAAATGACATAACTGGAGCTGGGCAAAAATTAAGTGAAGAAACCAGGTAACAGGCAAAGCCCTGGCTGGGTTTTGTCACAAACCTACAATTCACAACAGGTTTGCCAAAAGATTCAGTGAGGTCAGTAAAATTATCAGCTTAGCTATGGGGAGTCAGGCCAGTCCAGGGATTGGGCAAAGCTACGTGACATTTTGGTTTAAAATCATGTAACTCTGAAACTCTGACCCAGGACAAAATTTTGAGGGCTTTGGTTGAGTTTTGGAGCTTGTTTGAATCCCAAAAGTGCAGGGAAGGCAAACCACATGAGCTAAAAATGCAGGGAAAGAAAGGTGAACATCTGAACCAAACTGCTGAGCACTAGACATAACGCAGGTGGGATGTATGTCAGCGGACCAGCTGCAGTCCAGTTGAGCCTGACACAATTACAGCAAGGTTTGAAATTTTTCATGTAAAGGAGCAAACCATATTTGAACCATGCTATGGCCCTTCCATAACGCAACTGGGAAACATGGTCTAAATATAGTTATGGTCTGTCTACTCTACAAGATTGACCTATGACTTAGCCAATCTTTGTATCTGAGCCCACCAACAAGCAGTCTTTCCAGTGTAGACGAGACCACATGGGAAAATGAACCAGATTGAAATGGAAGATCTCTCTCAACACTTAACTGTCAGATCATGCTGCCCAGCCTTTGCTCTGAGTTGCCTTGGAGAGGTCTTCGCTGTGTCACAGACAAAGACTTTGGACCAATCAAAGTGGACACAACTTAGATTGTAAGCTCTCTGGGGCAGGGACTGTCTTTTTGTTCTGTGTCTGTACCACTCCTAGCACAGTGGAGTCCTGAGCCATGACTAGGACTCCTAGTTGCTGCAGTAATACTGTTGCTATCAGTAATAATAACTCCCAGGAAAATCACCCCATCTGGAATTAAGCTGGGACCTGAGCCCCACTTACACTGGGAATTGACTCCAATTACGTGGGTGGATTTTACACACCGTTCAGGATAATATGGGTTCAACTAAGGGCCGTTGTACACCAGGTACAGTGGCTTTAAAACCATTATAGGCCTAACTCAGTTTTTCGGTGATCCAGACAATGCATGTTTAAAACCAGTCCATCTAATGTCCAGTGCAGACAAGGCCTTGAAGGAGATTTAGTCCATTCCAGGTGGGTGGGTCCAGAAGAAGTCTCAGCCTGCATCAGGATCCACCTACTTGGACACTATCAGTCCCAATAAACAGGGAAGGTGAATGATCTAGGTGGCACACAGAGTTCGTTAAATAATCAGTTGGATTTAATTATTAACTAGCTCTTTTTTTGGTATCACCAGGTTGCTTGAGGTTATTAGCATAACATATGTTACTGTGTTTTCTTGAAAAATTCCACTGTCCTTTTGGCTCTGGGCCTGGGAGCTCAATTGCCATCGTAGCTCAGGGGAATGGACCATCATTTTGATCCACATGGATCCCTTCGAAGGCTAATTGCAATGAGAGTCTTCTGCTTCTGATTTGATTGATCTGATTGTTGCTGTTTTGTGCCCTATATGTGAGATGGGTTTGAGTCTTGGTCTAGTTCCTAGTGGGACAGGGTTCTACATCACCATAACCACCAGTGCAATTGACCTCACTTGTTAGCAATATCCACCTAGAGGCTAAAGAGTCAACGGAGCACAGAAATAGATTATCCTTTCCCTCCTAGAGAGAGTCCATCCACATCACTGTGGAGGCATGTTGATAGGACAACACAGGGAAGCTTCTGCTGCTTGATCTGTCCCTGCTCTGAGGCTAAGTAGAGGATTCCAATCTCCAGGACTATCAAACCATTCACCACTGCTGAGCATCAGAACTTGGGAGTGCATGGCTCCACACTGATCTTCCAGTGAACAAAGAGGTTTTTGCTATACAAAGTACCCATGAGATGTGATTCTCCAAGACTGTGCTGCTCCCTTTCTCTCTCTCTCTCTCTCTCTCTCTCTCCAGTTATTGAATGTTATTGAGCTTTGCATTATTTAAAAAAAAAACACATTTGAAAAGAAGCTTATTGTGCGTGGACATGACCTCACATCCTCTTCTTCCCTAGGTTCCGTCAGGAAGTGCCCAGTCTGGAGCTGCTAGAACAAGAGGTTGCCTGGCTGAAGGAATATCTCTCCCCGCTGGGCTCACCCGTCGTGCTGTGCCATAATGACTTGCTGTGCAAAAACATCATCTACAACGAGATCAAAGGTTTGTTCCGTTCCTGTCCAGTGCACACGAGCTTTGCAAACATGTCCCTTCCCCTGATGGTGGCTGCCAAAGGGTACAAGGATGCTGACCTTTTGAAGACCCAGAGGCATCTGCTCTAACTGCTCCCTGTTTTGCCTTCCACAGAGCACGTGCGGTTCATAGACTATGAATACGTCGGTTACAATTACCAGGCTTTCGACATTGGGAACCACTTTAATGAATTTGCAGGTGAGTCAAGCTCCCTCTCTCGCCCTTCTTTCTCTAGTGTGAAATCTGGGCCTGCAGTTTGATGGAATGTTTCCCTATGGCCGTGTTTACTTACAGGGTAACTGATCAGGATATTTCATTAATGTAAGTAACAGGAGGAAACATTCCTTCCTCTCCCCATGTTTAGCCCCAAGTGCAGTTATAGTTATGCCTGTCGGTATCCGTTTCAGCTTGTGCTGCGTTGCCTTCAGCTCTCACAAGCTAACCAGGGTTGGACCAGGTCAGCACTGGGAGGGAAAACCTCTAAGAGGATTTGGAGGAAGTTTTGTGCGTGATTCAGTATTTGGCACTTCTCCCGTCAAGTGATTAGTGAGCCAAGAGCCATGTCTGGGGGGATTGTGCTGGTGGAGTAGCCGGCACCTTTCAAATGAGATCTAAAACTGGGATCCTGGCTGCTTGTGGGCATTAAAGTTGCCATGGCAATAACATCAGAGTGATTGGGTCATTTGTTCTGTCTACCCGATTTCCCAATGCGGTCTCAGTTGGCTTCTGTCCCAGCTCTAAACTTCTGAGCAGCGTTCCTGCACGTGATTGAATAGCTGCCGTGTTCCCCTCCAGAGGAGCCTACAGGAAGTTACTCCTCGCACTTTTGAAAACAAAAGGAGTTGTAGATGTACAAATAATTTTTACCTTGAAGACTTAAGCAGGATTATTGCAGCCTGAAGCGCAAGCCTGCACTGAAACTTTTAAGTCCCCTTCTGCACGTCACTGCTGAGAGCAAACAGTAAAAGAGATCAGATCCAGGCTCATGCATGGCAGGGTGCTCATGGGCCAGACTACATCTAGGGGGGAAGGGGGTTTGGTATGTATCATGGCACCCTGTTGTTTCCTAATTCAGTGGCCTTTCTCAGAGATCGTTCGAAATTATTTTAAAGGCTCTGAAGAACTTCTAGGAGTAAAATTCACATGGAGTGCAGGGAAGATAAGGAATCAGTTCAAGTGTCTCTCAGAGGTAAATCACATTTAGATTGTAACTTCATGGCCAAAATCCCAGTGCCAGAGAGGGAAGGATAGGACCCACTTGCTAACTGGATCTTGTAACACGTAGATAGGATCAGTGTACTTGCATCCCATCCCTAGCTCTGGGGCAATAACTTGTCTTCCACTAGAACGGCCCTTGACTTACATAGTGTTTGTCTCCCAGGAGCTGATCCAACAGTAATTGAAAGATTCCCATTGACTTCAATGGGCTGTGGCTCATGCCCTGGGAGAGCCTAGAGGAGCTGCCTTGTTCTCCTCTCCCACTTCCAGTCCTCCTAATTGCTAGCTTCTATTTGCAGGGGTGAACGAGGTGGATTACAGCCTGTATCCCAGCAGAGACACTCAGCTGCAGTGGCTGAGGCACTACCTGCAAGCCTACAAGCAACTGAGCCGGGAGAACCAGGGAAACGGAGGGGGAGTCGTCTCTGACAAGGAGCTGGAGACCCTCTACGTGCAAGCGAACCAGTTTGCTTTAGTGAGTGGGTGCCCAGCAGGGTGGTGGGAGGAGGTAGAACTGAGAAGGTGGCACGCACTGGGGTAAGGTTTCCGAGTACACTGAACTCATGGGAGAAGAGATTGTTGGGGAATAGTAGAGAGGTATTTACCACCCACTGGAGCATGTTCTTCTCTGACAGGCAAGACCCAGGGCTCTTTGGTGGGAGAGTTAATCAGCCCTGAAATGCACTCTGGGATTCAGTTACGGGAGTGAACAGGGAGAAGAAATAGGATCTGGTCCGGTGGCTCAAAAGACACTGAAATTCTTCACTGTACCTATGTGTCCACCCTGTGTTTAACATCGCTGCAATCCCAGGCCCAGGAGTGAACCAACTCAGTCATCATGGTCCTGGAACACCACCGTTCATGAAAGGAACATAGGAATTACCGTACCTGACTAGAGTAATGGTCCATGGCCAGCACCATTTTTAGAGGGAGAGGCAAGAAGCTCCAGAATTAAAGTCCTCCAGTGGAGGGAAGAGAACTGCTGTGGAAGCAGAGAGGGAACAGATGTGATGGATCAGATCTTCCTAAGACCTCAGCAGGTTGGGCACAGGGTTTTTTTTTTAAGAACTAGGCCCAATGGTGCGTTCAGAGCAATTAGAGACCTGGTCCAATGTACGGCAGCAGAGCCTGCCCACCTACCTGGAAGTCCTTCACGTTATGAAGTTCCTTCGACAATAAGGCAGATCCTCTCTAGGAGTCAGATGGCCAGGAGCTCTGAGTGCCACTTAATTCCTCACGAATCCAGACCTAATGCCACAACTAACTCTGAGCAGAGTGGCCAGTGGGGGAGAGCATTGGATGGAGCAGCCTGAGGCCCTTCCCTGATCGCTTTTCCCCCCCAGCCATCATGGTTCTCTACTGCCTTCCACCTTGTGTAGCCATTTACACCTTGTAGGTACCTGTTGTTCAGGGATTAACAGCAGCGCCAGCCTCAAGCACGCCAAAAATCATGAGAATGGCTTTGACGCCCAGGTCGCCTTTTCACGTTTTTCTCTGCAACCACAAGGCTAGAAAGTTTTTACACACACACACTCTATATTAAGTGAAAGCTGAGATTCCCATGAAGTCTCTTGATGGGCTTTTAAGAAACTCACCAACTATCACAAGAGTGCTGTTAAAACCACAGGAGTTGGCAACACTGGACCATGAACCTAGCCTGGGGGCCTGCTTTATGATTTGCAGAGTTGCGAGAAAGAGCAGGGCCCCCAGAAACCACAATCAGGCTTTGGGTTGAATTACAGCTCTTCTTCTGCCACTGAGGAGCAGCAGTGAGGGAAATCAGGCCAGGCAGTGGGTGGCTTCCTCTCTCCCCCGTGCCCTGCTTGAGGAGCTATCCCACGAGTAGAGAGCTTACATGGGATCCAAGACTCTGAGTCACTTTGAGCAGATTTCTGAAAGGGCTAAGTACCCATTTAGACACCTAAATAAGTAGCCAGGTTTTTGAGAGAGAACTGCACATTGTGGGTGGGGCTTCTCTGAAACATCCCGCCATGAGGATCACAATGGGAGCTGCTGGGTGCTGAGCACTTGAAAATTTGGCTCTGAGCTTTTCTGAAAATATGATCCTCAGTGAGCATAGGCTTAATGACGCATCTGACTGGGTGGTCTCAGGTTGCCTGGCTGATGGACAGACGGTGCCCTGTTAGCCATTATCTTGTGCATCCCCCTTCGGACAGCAAGAATCCAAGAAAAGTGGCGGTCAGCCAAGCATGTGGGGCAGGATCAGCATTGCAGAATGTACGGTGCTTGTGGAACTCTGGAAATTTTGAGCCAGATTCTCAGCTAGTACAAATGGCTGAAGTCAGTGGAGCTGCACTGATTTACACCAGCTGAGCAATGTTTTGGCCTATAGTTTCTGAGGACCAGAGTTTCTGTCCTCTAGCAGCAAGACTGGGAGAGATCAAGCAAGGAAGAAGTTCTGCACAGGTGGCCACCTACTTATAAGCTGGAGAAGATACGGGGCTCCATCTTCCATGAGACAGGAGGCCAAAATAAAGAGCAATGCACATTGATTGTAGGTCGGTGGAGTGATAACAACAGGTGAGCAAAGACTCCAGTGACCTGTTGGCCTGAACCTGGGACCAGCTGAGCCCTGGAATACAAGGAAATCTGACTTTGTCAAGGTTACTTACATAAAATCTCCAGAGAGAGCAATGACCCTGTTGGAGCTGCTACAGCAACCTTTGAACCGACCAGCTGGAGGGGAATTTACCTTAGTTGAGAGCCAGGCTGTAAACAATTTCAGACCTATCCGTTGTGATAAGGAAGCTGAGGGCTTGTGGAGCTAGTCACCTGTATTTTAACTCTGAAACGGTGGACACGTTACAGAACATGCTCTTGCTGTTTCCAACATGCAGTGGCAGGGGATCAACGTAGAGGTGCCATCACCCAGGTGCTGCCAGACGAGGATGGATCAAAGCCAAGGCTGTCCCACTCTGAGGGACATGGTGGTAACACCCTGTTCCCCCCGCCCCGTGCAAGGAAGGGGATAACGTTTAGTTCACTGTAAGATCTTTGGGGTGAGGTCAGCCTTTTTGTTCTGTGTTTGTACAGCACCGAGCACAGTGGGATTCTGCTCCCTAAAAAGGTCACACGGGTAATAATTAATAAGACCGGAGCTGTCTGTTCATTAGCACAAAAAAGCTCATGGACCAGATCCCCACCTGACTGCAAATCAGCATAGATTCACTGAAGCCAGTGGAGCAGACTTACACCAGCTGAGAATCTGGCCCCGACTGTTGAAAGAAGAGAGTGACATGAAAGGCTTTATCATCTCACAGTGGTATGGGAAGCGCTAGGCAAGTTCCTGATTCTTCTCTCTGTTGCAGGCCTCTCATTTCCTTTGGGCATGCTGGGCCCTGATCCAGGATAAATATTCCACCATAGACTTTAACTTCTTCAGGTGAGTGGGCCCCTGCGGCAGGGCTGGTGGTGGGTAGGGCTTCCCCTTTGCCATGGCACAAGCAGGCTGCCATGTTACTTCCATGCCCAGGCTGATCAGCGCCGAGGTCCTCGTTGGAGCAGTGGGTCACTGCAGCACCCGGGCAGAGCACGTGGGGAGGTGCAGCGCAATGGAATGGGTAACGTGGCTGGGATCGATGCTGGGACCCACGGATCCTAGCAGGAGTGCCGCTCCAGCCTGGGCTAAAAGACACATCTCTGTTAGCCCAAGCTGCAGCAGGCTTTTCAGTTACGTAGCCCAGCCACAAATTGCCACGGTGTTACGGACACCCAGTGTATCAGCGTTCTGTTGCAGCACAGGAGAACACAGTGAGCCCCAGGAAGATGGGGCTGTCCCTTGATCTGTTATTTCCTGCAGAGTTTGGACCAGAAATTCCTAGAATAAAGGCAGACCCTCTCTCTCAAATCCCATCTAGCTCCTTCCCCACCTGGTCTAGTTTTAAACAGCTCAAGCAATCAGGATGCCACCATTTCCCCCTTGGGGAGATTATTCCACACCCTAAATCACCCCTCTCCTTCCTTGCAGCATACATGAGTAAGCAAGGCCGTGGGCTTCACCCTCAAAAGGAGGTGAGGGGAGATCTCTGTAGCGCCGACAGGGTGGAGGCAGTCAGGTGTTCCCACTCTCTTGTGTAAGATCTGTCTCTGTTTCTCTTCGCAGGTATGCAAGGCTAAGATTTAAACAGTACTTCAAGGCAAAGTCTGTGGTGACAGCCCTGGAGATGCCAAAATGACATCTCAAGGCTGCTTCAGGTCCACAAGATTCCCAGCTATTTTCTCCTGCACAGGTCAGCTGCTGCCATGACCTCAGTCGGCCACCGGCTAGTGGAGGGGGCAAATAGACTGAAGGGAGAGGGGGAAGGGGAAGGGGAAGGAAGACTTTCCGGAAAGCCAAAGATTAAACGAAGCCCCTGGAGCACAGTTATCCCATCTCTGGATTTAGCCCCATCGTTGGTTTTGCTGATGGTGCTGTTCCGGGGGATGATGACAGGACTTGGCTGCTGGCAGGACACTTGGTTCCAAGACTGGAGCGTGAGACATTCAGGAAGGCAATGAGCTCAGCTGGACTTAAAGATTTCAGGACTGCCTTGCAGATTAGTATCGCCTTAAGATTGGAGCTGTGTTCCTTGGGCCGGGCGACCCGGCAGGTATGTCCTTTACCGAAACAAACCGTGCTGCTGTTTGGTGTCAATCCTCCAGAGGGTATAGGGAATTCTGCTCGGTGAATCCTGTCTCAAGTGGGGATGAGGCTGACTCTGTGCTCCTAACCCCCGCAGCCCCCTTCTGCCCCACACTGCGAGGGGCTGGCTCTAGACCTCTCCCCCTTTACTTTTGAATGCACACTTAGGGGTTACACAAGGCGGCCTGCACAGGGGCTGCAGTCAGAGGGTCTGGAGAACCTGCCGATAGGCCCTGCCATGGGCTAACCCAAGGCACATGGGAGAAGAAGGGGGACCTTCCTTTTGTCCCAAGCCTTAATGATAGCGGTTACAGCAGCTAGCAGTGACCCCTCGACTCCCACCCTCAGCGCTGTGTTTGCCTAAGCATCTCGAGGAGGAGGTGAAGATCCCCTGACTGTGAAGAATAGTCCTGCGTGCAAAAAATAAACTTCTCTTCTCAAATAGGGCTGCTCACCTGGTGCCTTGTCCCACAGCTGGGTGTCCTGGAGACATGGCTGAGGCTGCACGTATCTCTTCCCTCCCCCTCCCCCTCCCCCACCCGGCACTCTCCTCGGGCACAGAGGAGAGCACGTAACTCGCTACAAAGCACAGCTGGCCCCAAGCTTCTAAATTTAAATGTGAACTTTCCCTGAATTTGGGAAGAAGGGGAACACGTTAGGCACTGGAGTTTGCTTAGCTCAGTAGAACCAGATCCCCGAATCTGGCCTGGGATCTCCCTTTAACCCTACCCAGGACGTGGTGTGTTTGAGGCAGGAGGGTGCTGTGCAGTCAGCTTCCACTGGACCCCCAAATACTCTGCTGGGTGTGTGGTTTTGCACAAGCTTTTTCTTTTGCCTCAGGTCTATGGGGCCACACTCTGGTCTCCTCACAGTGTTTCTGCCAGCCAGGGACTGCTGGACCCCACAGCCTCCCCTGGCTCTCTGAGACATGTAGCAAGTCTGCAGGAGACGCAGATGGAAAAGGTAGACACCCCCCTCCCCCCTTTGGGGCTGCGCTGTTGTAGCCTAACTCCCTCCCCCACATTCTCAGTGCCTGAGTCATTCGTGCCCTGCACCTTCTGGCAGAAAGGGGCACCCTGGCGGAACCAAAGCAATGGCCCTGGCTGTGCAGTGGGCCCGTATGTCCAGGGGAGGGCACCTCTGCTTTGCACGGGTGGCTGGGACCACCCCGGCAGCGCTAGCATCAGGAAAGTGGAGCTCAGTGAGAGCCAACCCGGGTATGTCTCTGGGAGCTGGGAATTGCACCCCCAGCTCCGAGTGTCGTCATAGCTGGAGACCAGCCCCCAAGCACTGGGGAGCTCCGCGGCCAGCACTGAACTTTGAGCCTTGTGCAGCAGTCGGGAGCACCCCCGTTTTATTCTGGCAGCGGGTTAACCAGGGCAGTATCCGCTTCTACTGCAGACCAGAGCCTACGATGGTGCTATAACATGGAGGGGGAGGGTGTGCACTGCAAAATGGGCATGTTTCTCCCAGTTAGATGTCAAGCCAGCATCCCACCTGCTGCTTAGTGGCTGGTTCGGCAAGGGTTAACCCTGCTCCCTTCGTCGGGTCCACAGGCTGGCTGAGCAGTCCGGCTGCATTCCCAATGTCAGCTCACGTTGTCAGGGCATCCACAGGCTGCTGGCGTAGGGCCCATTCTGCCTATTTGTCCCCATGCCCTGCGCTTCGATACTTGCGGTTCAAATCTAGGCTGATCGGTGTCACTGCAATTACCAGTGGTGGTAAACAGCTGTGCCTTCTGCCAGGAGAACGGGCGCAGTAGAACAAATCTCGCATCCTTACCCTGCAAGAGCCAGTGTGTCCGGTGTTGTCTCAATGGTGATAATAAAATGCTGCTACTGTCTGAATCTTAGTGGAAGGTGGCTCGTTAATAACTGATGTGGGACAGGAGTTACAGGGCAGCAGAGGGCCTCCTGTTTGCTGACAGGTTAGGAGGGGGTCGGTTTACAAAGAGGATGTCGATGTTGTAGTGGTTTGGATGTTCACTTGGGATGATGGGAAACAGGTTCAAATCCTTCCGTGTGTGTGTGTTGGGATGGTGCTGAGTAGCTGAAAACCTATTGAGCTGCTCAGACTAGGTAAGTACGTGTGGTCAGGCCATGTGTGCCCTGCACAGGAGTTGTGTCTGGAAAACATTTTTGGCCAATGGCTGAGCTGCTCCACCAGCCAGTCCAGGACACTCGAACCACACCGTAAGCCCGCTGCTCCGGGAGTAGGAATTTGTACCAGGCTCTATCACAGCCCACACATGGGCCTTAACCTACAGACTAGAGAATCTTTTCTAAGCAGAGCCTCTCCATCTTTTTCAGTTGAAGCTGCTGCACTTAGTAACTGGAGTTAACTGTGCTGGGCCAGCGGGCAAGCCTGAGCAGTTGACTCTCTTGGTGGGTGGGTGTACACGCACGTGTACATACACAATGTTGCCTGCAGCCTGGGGAGGCCTTGGTGCTGAACCCCTGGCAGTGCTCTCAGGCTCAGTACATGTGTGCAGAGCTTTTTCTGTCACCTTAGGCTTTTTTCAGCAGCCAGCACCACCCTTTCCAGAGGCTGGGATGCTCATCTAAGTCAGCTTAACTTCTGTACCCCAAAAGAGAATGGAGCAAATAATTAGGAAATCAATTTGCAAACACCTAGAAAATAATAAAGTGCTAAATAACAGTCAGCATGGATTTGTCAAGAACAAATTGTGTCAGACCAACCTGCTAGCTTGCTTTGACAGGGTAACAAGCCTTGTGGATTGAGGGGAAGCGGTGGATGTGGTATATCTTGACTTTAGTAAGGCTTTTGATACTGTCTCACAAGATCTTCTCATAAACAGACTAGGGAAATACAACCTAGATGGAGCTACTATAAGGTGGTTGCATAACTGATTGGAAAATCGTTCCTGAGAGTTGGTATCAGTGGTTCACAGTCAGGCTGGAAGGACAATGAGTGAGGTCCCACAGGGATCGGTTCTGGATCCAGTTCTGTTCAATATCTTCATCAATGATTTAGATAACAGCATAGTGCAGGGGTGGCCATCCTGGGACTCCGGAGCCACATGCGGCTTGTAGAAGTTAATATGCAGCTCCTAGTACAGGCACCGACTCCAGGGCTGAAGCTACAGGTGCCAACTTTCCAATGTGCTGGGGGGCACTCACGGCTCAACCCCTGGCTCTGCCAAAGGCCCTGCCTTCACTTTACCCCTTCCTGCTCCCTCCCCTGAGCCTGCCCTGCCCTCATTCTTCTCCCTCCCCCTCAGAGCCTCCTGCATGCCATGAAACAGCTGATTGGGAGGTGCGGGGAGGGAGTGGGTGGCACTGACTGGCAGAGCTGCGGGTGGGTGGGAGGTGCTGGGAGTGGGGTGGCGAGCTGATCGGGGGGCTGCTGACATATAACTGTGGCTCTTCGGCAATGTACGTTGGTAAATTCTGGCTCCTTCTCAGGCTCAGGTTGGCCACCGCTGGCATAGAGAATACAATTATAAAGTTTGCAGGCAACACCAAGCAAGTGCTTTGGAGGATGGGATTAAAATTCAAAATGATCTGGACTAATTGGTGAAATGGTCTGAAGTAAATAGGATGAGATTCAATAAGGACAAATGCAAAGTACTCCATTTCGGAGGGAACAATCAGTTGCACGCATACAAAATGGGAAACGACTGCCTAGGGAGGAGTACTGTGGAAAGGGATCTGGGGCTTATAGTGGATCACAAGCTAAATATGAGTCAAAAATGAAATCCTGTTGCAAAAAAGCCAAACATCAGTCTCGGATGTATTAGCAGGAGTATTGTAAGCAAGACACGAAGTAATTCTTCTGCTCTACTCCTCACTGATTAGGCCTCAACTGAAGTATTGGGTCAGGACATTTCAGGAAAGATGTGGACAAATTGGAGAAAGTCCAGAGAAGAGCAACAAAAATGATTAAAGGTCTAGAAAACATGACCTAGGAGGGAAGATTGAAAAAATTGGGTTTGTTTAGTCTGGAGAAGAGAAGACTGAGAGCGGACATAACAGTTTTCAAGTACATAACAGGTTGTTACAAGGAGGAGGGAGAAAAATTATTGTTCTTAACCTCTGAGGACAGGACAAGAAGCAATGGGCTTAAATTGCAGCAAGGGAGGTTTAGGTTGGACTTTCAGGGGGGTTAAGCACTGGAATAAATTTCCTAGGGAGCTTGTGAATCTCCACTATTGGAGATTTTTAAGAGCAGGTTGGACAAACACCTGCCAGGGATGGTCTAGATAATACTTAGTCCTGCCATGAGTGCAGGGGGCTGGACTAGATGACCTCTCAAGTCCCTTCCAGTCCTATGATTCTGTGATCTAGCAACACCACCATCATATCACAGCCTCAAAACTGGATCTTCCCCCCTGCTCGAGTGCGTAGCTTAACCACCCCACTACAGTGGAACCCACAGGTACGGGCTCTCAGTCTCTCCTGTTGAAGCTATTCCACTTCATATTTTTGACTAATTAACTATGCTCTGGGCTAGAGAGAGAACAAAGGGAGATCTGCTTGAGTGCCTTTCTAGCCCCCTGGTAGGGTGTTTGCCTGGGGGGTCAGTGAAGCAGGCTGTAATCCTTCCTATGTTGGTGGCTGTGTTCTCTGAGGGGATCTGCTGTGCCTAAAATAGAGTTTCAGGTTATTAAGAATGTTTTAGTGCATAGTACTTATGTCACCCTTACACTCCACCAGCTAAGGCACTCCACCCTGCCAGGTTAGGGACAAGCCCCCCCCACCTTCCAAGCATAGACTTGAACTAGGTTTTCTCACACCCCCTGTATAGGCCTTAACCAACACACTAGAGAGTCTAAGGCTTCTCAAGCTCTTCTGCTGAAGCTGCTCCTCTGTGTAGCCATAGTTAACTGTGTGTGGGGCCAGACAGCCCGTCTAAGTAGAATACTCTAACCCTGTGGTCTAAGCATTCAGCTGAGCTGTATGAGTATCAGGTTCAACTTTCTGTCTTGGTTTCTGCTGAAAGCTGCCTGTGGCCTTAGTACCAGAGCTGACAAGCTTCTCAAGCTAGGAATGTCTCTGCAAAGCTTTTCTGGCCCAGTACAAAATAGATGGTGCATTTGACTTTCCTCAGCAAGCGCTCCCAGACCTCCAGCAACTGGCCACGCTGTGAGGAAGGCCACCAGCAAATGCTGGTTTGTGAGCAGCACCTCAAACCTAGGCTTCCCACACCCCAGGTGCACAGCCAACCACAGCTGGACCGTCTCAACCACTCCTTGTGAAGTTGTTGCACTTTGTATTGAAATAATTAAATATGTATTGGGCCAGAGAGTGAAAAAAATGAGGTGTGTTTGAGTGCTGCTGTAGCCTGGTGTTTTGGGGAGGGGGAGTTCAGTTCCTATCACATCACAGGGTTCCAGTGCTAAAGGTGCATGTGTCCTGCTGATGATGAGTTCTGAGTAGCTAGTGAGCTTTTCAAACTAGTTAGGTATCTTTAGAGAATATTTTCTGTGCACAAACTATGGTCACATAGTAGAAACGTTGTAGACAGCAGCACACTCCACCAGTCGGACAACAGGGGCAGACCCCCCCCAACTCAGAACCCCTTGAGAGGGAACAGTGACTTGAATCAGGCTCTACCCTTGTCCCACTATTGGGTCTGTTTTCTAAGCAGAGTACCTCAATCTCATCTGCTGAAGCTGTTGCACTTAGTAGCCATAGTTAACAATGAGTTGGGCCAGAGAGCACCCTCTAGCTCTGTGGTCTGAGCACTCTGCTGGGCTGGCTGAGTGTCAAGTTCGTGCCACATTAAATGGTGGTGGGTGTGGGTGTGAGAAGTTGTTGAGGCTGGGCAGTGCCCTCACCTCTGGATTGTGTGTTTAGATTAGAGCTTTTCTTCCTGACACAAAAGGGATTACATCTTAGACTGCTCACAGCACCACCCTGACCAGGGCAGACCACCACCAACGTATCTCTGAGGTTAAGTCAGTCTCAAACTAGCATTTTCCACACTCTTAGACCTAGAGCCAAACCACAAGGCTACAGAGAAGCCACTAGTTAAAGCCTCTCCTGTTGAAGCTGTTTCAATCTATAGGCATCGTTAATTGACTAAATCTGGGACTAGTGATAGACAACAGAGCCAGTGCTTGAATCCCTTTCTACCCTGGTGGGTTGGGTGTTGGCCTGGGGTGTGTATGAGGCAGGTTCAAATCCCACCCTGTGTTCCTAGCAGTGTGGCTGCATGCATCCTGTGGGTGCTGAGTTACTCTTTGAAGAGGGAGCTCCCTCTAGTTTGCCTGTTGAAACTATTCCACTTTACTTAACTCTTAGCTGGGCCAAATAGAAAACAAGAAGCTGTGTGTAGTCAAGTGGTTAGGCTGCCTACCAGAGATGCAGGAGACCTGGGTTCACATCCTTCAAACAGCTAGGAAAGGTGGGGATGCCCTTTGAAAAGGGAGCATCCTTAAGCTTTTCTGTTGAAACTGGTCCACTTTACTTAACTATTCATTGGGGGCAGGCTGAGGCCTATGATCACTCTGTAGTCCAGTGGTTGGGTGCTTGCTCAGGAAGTGGGAGATCCCTCAGATTTCTGGTTCAAATCCTGCCTCTGCCCTTTAAGAAGGGGATGGAATGAGGCTGTCCTATCTCCCAGGTGACCAGTGAGGTGGGAAATTCCTGTTTAAGTCCCCTCTCCTTTGCAGGAGGCCCTTGTCTTCCAGGCAAAAGGAGGAGGCTTGAACAGGGGTCTCTTGCCTCTTAGGGGGTTGGAGGGGAGGGGGTTGGTTGGGTGGGAGGGGAAGGGGGTTGGTGGGAGGGGGGTGGAGGGAGGAGGGGTGGTCCCTGGGATGTAGGAGGTCCTCGTTCCAGTCCCTTCGCAGAGAAGGGATTGGAACTGGGATCTCCTACAGCCTGGGTGGGTGTCTGACCAGCAGGGGCAAAAGAGTGATTCAGTTTTTGCTGGGGGGGGGGCAGCCACTAAAAAAATAAGTAAAAGCCACTGCTCAGACACAGCAGAGCCTTCTTCAAAGATGTCTGCCATCTCAGGCCCTGAAGAAGAATTGAACCAAGGACTCCAGGATCCCAGCATAGCTCCCTCACCACTAGGCTATAGAGGGCTTCTTGCTCTGGATTCTTCATTTGACCTAATTACTATGGAAATAAAGTGGAACAGCTTCAAGAGGAAAGCTGAGCACCCTCCCAACTAGGCAGCTTGCCTCTCAGCAGCCCAAGAAGTGACTAGAACCAAAGACTCCAGCATCCAAGCAGAGCACCCTCACCACTAGGCTATAAAGGGCTTATACTGGGCTTTTCATTTGGCCCAATTACTATTGAATTAAAGTAGCATTGCTTCAACATGAAAAGTTTCAGTGAGCACCTTATGGAAATCCCTCTTCACAGGGGGCAGACATTGGAATTGAACCAAACTCATCAGACTCCCCACTAAGCACTTGCTCTACTAAGAGTATCAAGAACTTCTGAAGGCTACTTTTCTTGTGGGCCAATTAATGTTTAATTAAAGTGGAACAATTTTAACAGGAGGCATCGGCTGAGCTGCCTGCTCAAGTCCACTCTCTTTATTAGGAAGGAGAAATTGCATCAATCTCATTTATGTAGACCAGGGGTCAGCAACCTTTCAGAAGTGCTGTGCCGAGTCTTCATTTATTCACTCTCATTTAAGGTTTTGGGTGCCAGTAATACACTTTAATGTTTTTAGAAGGTCTCTTTCTGTAAGTCTATAACATATAACTAACCTATTGTTGTATGTAAAGTAAATAAGGTTTTTGAAATATTTCAGAAGCTTCATTTAAAATTAAATTAAAATGCAGAGCCCCCCGGACCGGTGGCCAGGACCCGGGCAGTGTGAGTGCCACTGAAAAGCAGCTTGCCTGCGGCCTTCAGTACACGTGCCATAGGTTGCCTACCCCTGATGTAGACAATGGGTTTAAATGATAAGGCAAAGCAGAAGGGAGACAAGGAGCAGAGATTAGGTGAGCAAGGCACAGGGATGGGTGGATTTTGACACATTCTGTTGCACCCTCTAGTGGGGTGAATGTGAATGCTGGCAAAAATACAGCTAAAGGATGGTTCCATCTTTGCTGGCTTTGAGCCTAACTGGCCCCTCTATTCAGCCCTTTGTAGGATGACCATATTTCCCGATGCTGAATATGGGACACCTGGTAAAATTACTCTTATTCAAGCAAGTTCAACAGCAATCAAGCGTACAAATGTTCAAATTAACATCAAGTTGACTGAGCCCCAGTTAAAAAGAAATACTGCATAGTTGGATTATTTTTATTTACCTTAGCTTTAAGGCTTCAGCGTTCACATGGGGAGGGGTGACACTAACACCCTACATCCTTCCTCCCTCTCTCTCTCTCTCTCTCACACACACACACACACACAGAGGTGTCACACATGCACTCCCATACACGTCTCTCACATGGGGGATGGGGGGGCGGTGACTGACCAACCCTCCCCTCCCTGCCTAGCACTCTCTGCCCTCCATGCCTGGCTGGACCCACCTCTCCTGGTAACTGGCACCTTGTCTTCCCGAGGTAACACATGGAGGCAGGGGTATGCAGGGTCACATGCCCTTCCCAGATTTCTGCCAGAGTTCACACCAGACTGTAGCCAGCAGCAGTCTTTTGGCACTGTGCAGGAGGGAAAGGACAGTTCAGATTGACCAAGGGTATGTCTACACTGCAGATTAAGCCCAGGGTTATAGAACTCAAGTTAGCAGAGGCTGGGTGGAACAGAAGCTGTGACATGTAGGGTCCCCTTTTGGAATCTGGCAGCACAGACTCACCCTGAAGCCTTCAGGTCTGACACCGGAGCTCTGGATCCTGTTGAGCCAGGCATCAAGCTGCACAATGCTGCTGGGCAATGTGGGCAGTGCCATCAGCCTGTTCTCGGCGAGGATGAGCTCTTGCAGGGTGCTTAGCAGCCGGAAGGAGTCCTCGTCCACCCAGGAGATTATGTTGCTAGTCAGGTCTATTCACTTCAGCTTCTCTGATGGACGGGAGGGACAGATTTCACCTTTACGAACCCTTGCCGTCACTCACAACGGTACTGAGCAATAATTAGGGCCTAGGCCTGGCCAGAGCCCTAGGAGAAAAAGCCAGCACTCCAGCAAACAGAACTAGAATGAACCAGGTCCTCTGCTGGTGTAAATGAACACAGCTCCATTAAGCTCAATGAAACAATGCCAGTCTACAACAGGTCGATATCCTGACTATGGTGGCTGGATGCAGCTCCAATAGAAAAGTGAAATACATTTCCATCTTTGTTATTATTATTCCTCCAAGGGCCAGATTTTCAAGGCCTCAGCCTCCCCTCTGGGGGACAGGTTTCCAGAGGAGCTCAATGTCCATTTAAGGGCCTAAATCAGAGCAAGGTTTTCAAATATGCACAGCACCCAGCAGGTCCCATTTTAACAGAGCCCAGCCCCTCCACAAACATGCACCTACTGTGTTGAGAGCCTTTGCAAGCCCCAGGTCACAGTTCTCTAGCTAGTCCTGCAATCTCAAGGCTCCATCTGCCTTGGCAGGGGGCATTCCACTGACTATCACCAGGTGCAATTCCTTCCTGCAGGGGAGAAGGGATTTTAAAGGTACATGGCTCCTATTCCAGCCAGCCAAAGGGGAAGGATTGAGCAACACCGCGCTCCTGCCCCTAGAGGGACCCTCTAGGAGATCGCCAGAGCTGGGCAAAACCCAGCGAGTTTGCTTCACAGGGCATGATGGGATGTCTGTTTTCTCTGGGTTTTAACCTTATGGTACAAAACTGCCACCCCCAAATCTTGAGTTCAAACAAGCATGGAAGGGAATGAAGTGCTGTAGACAGGGGCACCTGGCTTGGCACTCATCGCACAGTCCTGCACTCACTCTAACCGGGATCTTTCATCTTCAACAGCTCTGAGCCCTGCCACGTTATGGTGTTTACAACCAGCAAGTTCTTGGCCCTTCCAGTTCCTAGAGCTGACCAGGATTTGCTGTACCAGGACTTTAATAAAGAGCAGCATTGTTGCAGAGCAGTGATATGTGTTCCCATTCAGCCTCCTGGGAACGGTCTGCTTTTGGCTCCCTGATTGTGCACCAGGTTCTGTTGGATGTCATGGTTCGGGCCATGTGTGCACTATGCAGCCATGTTCTGGCTTGGCTATTTCCCGCAGCGATGCCCTTACGTGCCACTCGGCAGGCAGGCAGGCAAGCAGGCAAGCAGGCAGAAGGCAGATCAGAGAGCTACAGCAAGGATAGACCTGAAATAGGCAGTGTCTAGGATAGGCAGGCAGCCAATCAGGGCTGTTCTTAAGCATACACAGCTGCATAGGGCACCGGAAAATTTGGGGAACTCCTTGGGTCTTAGGGTCTACCGCCTCTTCCCCCCGCCCCCCACCTCTTCCTATCCCTGGTCTGACCCTTCCTGCAGGCTCCCAGCACAGCTGGCTGCTGCAGCCTGGTGAGTCTTCCTCCGGAGGGGATCTACCACTCTGAAACCTTCCTCTCGAGGGGATCTAGTACTTAGAAGTGAAAAAGCCTGCCAGCCCTATTAGGTCAACACCGAAAGAGCCAGTCAAGTGGTAATGAAGCCATTTAACAGGCATTTGCCAAACCCCAGGTACAGACTGTCAGTTTCTGAATTTATTGACACAAACAGTTAAGTGTTACTGGAATATTTACTCAGAACATGTTAGTCTACAGGCCCTTAGTTTAAAATTTGCTTTAAAACTATTTCAGTTGTGTGTTGCTGAAGATTATTAAAAAAAACAAACAAACCACGACTTAAAAAAAAGCCTTGCATAGCTTTTTAGATGCACAAGCTGAGCGTTCATCTTTAGCCTTAAATGCTTGGATCTTCAGACATATTGGTTTTTCTTTTTTCTTTTTTTTTTTTAAACAAAGCCTTCCAAAGGCCACCCTTATTTCACATACACATGTGCGCCCGGGCTGTCGGCGGGCATAGGGGCACCAGTTTAATACTACTTCATAAGGCCCCCATAAATCCTAAGGCTGGCTCTGGATCCAATTGAAATGCACCTAACTCCCTTAGGCTCCTCTGAAGACCCTTCCCCCCCCGCATTAGCTGCACTAGGTAACAGAGGGTTCCTAGCCATGGCATGCTCCATGCAGCAGCGATACCAGGCATGTCTCACATTCATACAGCACCTTTCCTCGCCATGGTTGTGAAAGGCTGAAAGCCAAGTTCAGTGGCGTTGAGTAAGGGGCGTAGGCAAGAGACACCAGGGCAAGTGGGTGTGTGTAAGGGAGGGTAACTCTGTCTCATGGCAGCTCTTTCCTGACGCCAGCGTGATGTAACGTCCATGCTGCAGGGCCTTGGTGCACACGGCCTCAGTTTAGCCTCAGCCCTTATTTTGGCCCCGCTGATCAGCTCAGTGACATCAGTGGGAGCTTTGCAGAGGACTCCAGCAGGAGCAGGGTCAGCCCCTGTACACTGGAATGACCGCACCGCTGCAGAAATGCAGCCACCCCCTGTAAGGGAGCCGCCTGCCCTGGTCGTCTGACACCCAGCAAGGAAACACAGTAGCACAGGGCAGGGAATGAACTGAAGGAGAATGCCATGTGCAAGTGAACATACAGCGACCAGGTCAGCGGCTCAGCAAGGGTCAATCCGTGTAGCTCTGTTAATGGCACTGGGATGCTGCTGACTCACGTCAGCAGAGACTCTGGCTCAGGGACTTAGGGAAGCAGGGTGCCACGGCTCTTTCCCAGTACCACTGTGTCACTCTGCCACAGCCTCTTGAAGCCAAGTCCATTTGATAATGAAGCCTCACAACCCCTCTGTGAACATGATTATTTCCAGCTTACGCAGGGGCAAGCTGAAGCATGGAGAGGTTGATGTGACCTGCCCAAACCAGTATGGCTCCGCGTGTGTATCCTACTGGTGCTGCGTTGCTCAGTGCCAGGACTTGGTGAGGCGCTCAAATGAGGTAAGTGGATTCAGAGTGGGGCTGATGTGCCCAAAATCTAGTTGTCTGGTAAAAGTACTTTGGTAGCTGGCACAGTGGCCACTCTTACAGCCTGTGAGGAAAGCACCCCCAACGTCAATGAGAGGGATTTGAACCAGCCATGTACCTATAGTCCAGGGCTGGGCCTTAACCCACAAGCTAGAGCCCTTTTTTAGTGAAAATGCTCAATCGTTCCTGTTGAAGCTGTTGCACTTAGTAGCTGTCATTAACCATGTGTTGGGCCAGAGATACTGCTTAAGCAAGTCATGGTCTAGACCAGTGGTCAGCACGCACACCTAGGCTAACTAAGCTTCAGGTTCCAGGCCTGGTGTTCGCTTCCCAGCCTGTGTGTGATACTTCTCTGTTAGACCTTGGTGCTAGAACCCTGGCAGGCCTTTCAAGCTTTGGAGGTGTTACAGAGCTTTTTCTGCCCAGCACAAAATAGAGCCCTCATTAGAGCTTTTGGCAGCAGGCAGCCCTGCTCTTCCACCAAACAGCTCCAGGGATGGGACACTTGCCTTGGTGGGGAACGCCCACCTGCACACCCCTAATTTGGAGCAGGGCTTCACCCTGGGCCCCCACACCCTCACTGCAAAGCCTACCCACAAGCCTATAGGGGAAGCCACATTCCTTGCGAAGCAGTGCCACTTTGTGTGTAAATAATTAAATACGTCTGAGGCAACAGAAAGCAGCTGTGCTCTGCTACACTACCCACAGGGTGAGCTAGGGCCTCCCCCAGGTGCAGCAACTGCTCCTGGTCCATTGTACAATGGACCATGCACTGGGCTAGGTGCTTGCCTTGCCTGTGATATTGATCTGGCCACTTCACGTCCCGCCCCGTGTTTCGTTATATGTCCTGATTGTGCCAAGTTGCTCTGGGTTGAAGCCCTAGCGAGGTTCTCACCGTAAGGAATGTGTTCAGAGTGTGTCTTCCCTGCACAAAATACAGCTGCCCGTTAGCGTTTTTTGTGGCCCACAGCTCAGCCCTTCCTTCACTCAGGTTCAGGTCCCTCCTTAAATGTCCACACGTAGGAGTGTGCAGTGGTGCCTGTAGCCTGGTGCGTGGTGCCCAGGGCTGGCAGGACTCTCATGCTAGGTGTGTACATGCGTGCACAGAGCTTTTGTGCCTATTCAAAAGAGAACTGGACATTAGACTTCTTGCAGCCAGGTCCCTCACCTGAGCTATGGGAAGCCTATGTTTATATTCCTGCTTTGGACCAGGGACTTGAAGCCAGGTCCTCCACCTTTCAGCAAAGAGCTCAAAGTAAAAGGCTCCAGGGTAACCCAGAGCAAGGCCCCCTCAGTCCCTTCTGTTGAATGTGTTCCACTTGGTATTAAATGAACACACACACACACATTATATATATATATATATATATATATTTAGGCCAGAGAGAACATGAGAAACAGTTTGACTCTGTAGCCCAGTAGCGGGGGCCTCTGACCTGTGAGGTATCTGAGTCAGGGTCAAGTCCTTGCCTAGGGATGTGTGAAGCCACCTAGGTCTTGATGCTGCCGAGCTCCTGGCTGAGCGCCCCAGGATTCTTGAGTTCACTGTTTGCCGGTGGGGCCCACCACGTAGGTGAGTACATGGAGCTGACAGTAGGAGTTTTTAATGCACACACCTCTCTCCACCCCACACTTCAGGACACTCACCTGGGAGGACGAAAACCCCACTTCTGAATCCCTGATATTAGGGCCATGTACTAGCCATCAACCTTCAGGATACGCCCCGTCCCTCAGTCTCGCCTAGCTTTAACAAAGTAACATGTTGGGCCAGAGAGATTAACTGCCTCCCTGGCCCTACTGCTCAGGGTGCATCAAGCCGCCTTCCTGATCCCACGGAGTTTCTTGGTGCTGGGGCTCTCACGCTAAGTGTTCAGAGCACATCTACCATGCCCAGAATATAGCTGGATGTTTGAATTCTTGTGTAGGCAGCTCCACCCCTCGTCCCAGCAGCTAGGCCCCTTTCCTCCAATGAGGGACACCCGTCCCCATATCCCTGGTTTGGAGCTGGCGTTTTGTATGCAGGGAATTGGGGCAAGGAATGAAAGCTGACTTCTTCAGTGCCCCCAGAGAGTGCCCCAACCACTGGGCTAGAGCCACCCTCTCTCTTGCTCTGGCCCAATAGCTCTTTTATTATTTATAAAAAGTGGAACAGTTTCCCCAGGAGAGGCCTACCCTGATACCCTCTCACCGGGGGGCTAGGGCATTCTCCTGAGAAGCAGGAAATCTAGGTTCAAAATCCCTGCTGGAAATCAGCCAGAGCAGGCATTGGAAAACAGGTCTCCCACCTCTCATGCAATTGGCCTAACCACTGGGCAGGTGGCAATAGCAAGGTGGGCCTCTCGCTACTCCTAGGGCACAGGGCTGGCTCAGTCACAGAACTCCAGGAGCCCCTTCCTAGCTGACAACCCCTGGTGGCTTGCGGTGTCTCTCGTTGGGCCAGCGTTAGGCTCCCGCCCCCTCCTCCCTGTTTCCTGCAGGCTTAGCTCAGGGGCTCCCTGCGCAGCTTGCTGCTTTCTGTGAATACCTCACTCTCTCTCTTCATGGCCTGGTGGGGGGGGGGGGGGCAGCTCAGAGCTGGGAATTCACAGTCCCCTTTGTCAATCTTGTGCAAGGTCACCCAGCAGGCCAATGGCAGAAAGAGGAATAGAGACTCAGGCCACAGTTGTGAGAGTGGGCAATGCTGAATTTGGCCCCACTGAGAACAGCAGATATTACTTAGGAAGAGGTGGATATGCCACACTGGCTTTTGGGGCTGGGTGAGGAGCAAGGATCACCTTTCCACAAATTACTTTCTTTCCAAATAAAGACCTGCTGAGCCCGGTTCATAGGTCAGCAGCAGCAGCAAAGGCAAAGACTCTGGAGTGACTCAGCTCCACTCCGCCAAGGGACCAGAATTTCCACCGACATTTACATGCACGTAAAAAGCTTTAATACGAAGATTGTTTCACACTGACACCTCCTCTAGGGCTCACACAGGCTGGGGCTAGTGCATTGCGTGTACTAGGACTTTCATTCTCCCTTACCCTTTCCCTATGTCCCTCCCACGCCCCTACATCTCCACAACCCCTCTACCACCTCCCTACCCACCTCCTCCCTAGCTAGGGTGACCAGACAGCAAGTGTGAAAAATCGGGACGGGGGTGGGAGGTAATAGGAGCCTATATAAGAAAATGACTCAAAAATCAGGACTGTCCCTATAAAATCGGGACATCTGGTCACCCTAGCCCTAGCAGAGGTTCTTCATGCCTCCATGGCCTCTTCACCCATGCCAGACCCCTCCATTCTCCCTCATACCAGAGGCTTTGTGCTTCCCCATCAAGCTCCCAGCCAAGTCAGGGGCTGTGTGTGCCCCTGCACCCCCTTTCTCCCATACCAGGGTTCCCTTCCTTGCCCGGGATTATGTGGGACCCCATTCCCCCTTCTCCCTATACCAGGGTCCTGCATTCTCTCCCTCCTTGCCAGGGACTCTGTGACCACCCCCTTTCCTCACTGTTATTCCACACCGACTTCTGTTCAGCTCTCGAATCCGACAGGAGACCAGTCCCTGCTCTCTCAACCCCCAAGAAAGACTTCTAAAGAAATCAGGCTGAGAAGCAGCTGCATTAATTGCCAATGGTGTGATGTAAAAACCAAGAGAAACACAAGCCCCTGTGCCCAAGGGAATTAAACACTGGGTAACGCTTCCCCCCCCCCCAGACACCCCTCCTTATCATTCACTTTCATTTTTCAGACCCAGCTTGTGTTCCAGTCACACACACACACACACACACACACACACACACGTAGAAACAAGTGAAATTTAATAAACTGCAGCAGTTCCCCCCACTGCCACTAGAGGGCAGGGGGTGATAACGTATGGCTTGCACACTCAGCCCTGGGTTTCAAACTGTGGGGCACGCCCTGGTGTGGGCAGAGTGTGAGGACCGATTCCGTTTATTAATAACCTCTGGGTGAGCAGCAACATGAATTTCTGAAGGGGGCCACAGCACAAAATGTTTAGGGTTCCTTGGCTCCACCGCATCAGGCAGCTGCTGCAAGGGACAGAAGCTCCCTGGATAGGGCCATCGCATCCAGATGCTGGGCAAGCTGGTGACATTTGGAGCAGACCCCTCTCAGATTCATCAGCACAAGGGCACCCTCGGAAACCCACTGCCACCCAAGTGGGCAGCAGGACACCAATTTCTCAGCCGGCGACCTGCGGTGAGTCTGCAGCCAGAGGCTTGATACGAGGGTGACAGGTGGGGAGAAAAGGAAAATGAGGTGGGCAGGCAAGAGGTAGGAATAGCTAGGAGGAGACAGACAAGGACAGGACTTTGCAATGATGTCACCTGTGCTGACCCACGAGTCTCTCTGTCCCGGATCATGTCGATATTTACCAGGCAGTGTCAGCTATGGAGCTCAGGGAGTTGAGACAGGTGCTTTTACAGCCAAAGGTAGTGGGGCTGATCCTGGTGCTGACGACCAATCTAGACAAGGGGTGGAGGGTGCAGTGAAGAGAGTGCTGAAAGTGAGACAAGCAACGCCACGGCAGGAAAGAAAAAGCATCGGGAAGGACGAAAGTGAAGGAGAATGGGGGGGGGGGAGGACACGGAGGAAGAGAAGCTGCGTCCCTCTCCCCGACTGTGATGTTTCCCAAAGCAGAAGAGCCCAGATCTCTGCTCCAAAACACCCTCTTTATTGTGCCAAGAGGGGAAAAACAAAAACAAAAACCCCACCGTTGTAAACAAGTATGTGAAATATACAGGTTAAGTTACTCGGTGTCTTATAAACAAAATAAAGCTCTATCTATATTTACAGTCATAAAAAAACACAGCTGGTCGCCTGGGCACACCCGGGGCAGATTTACAAATCGGGGGGTGATTCCTACTTCCAACACATTCCTGCCTGTACAGTCCCCTTCCTCCCATCCCTTCCCCCCTAGTCTCACTAACCTAGTCCCCAGGGGCTTGTCAAGGACACCACAGGAGGGACAGGGGTAATAAATAACAGAGAAAAGAACCTTTACAGGAGCGGAGCCCTGCCATGGAAAAGCCAGCACCGGCTGGGTGGGTGCTGAAGGGGCTATAGGGGTTAGGGCAGATATGCCACCGGGCCTTTGAGGGTATCCTGAGGTTCAGCCTACACGCGCACACACGTTCCCTCAGTTCCCAACAGTCCATTTTTGCCCCTAATCTGGGGACCACTATTCACTCTCTCACATACACACACACCAATTTCTGACGCAGCAACCCGTGCTGCACCTACCTCAGGGTGCTGGGACCCCATATCAATACAGAGCATTACTAGACAGAGCTCTAGAGAAGCCCTCTTCCTCCCAGCATTGCTGACCTGTGCAGTCTTTTAGGAAGGAGACACCTTGCTCAGCCTGGGGATGCCCCCTGCCTGGGAGTTGTTGCACTGACACAGGAGCAAGCAAAACAAACCACATGAGATTAGAGGTTGCGAGGAACCAAGACCAAGCCAGAAAAGGGGCGCACGCCCCAGGCCGCAAGGGAAGTGCTGCGCATAGGTGACAGCGGTTGAAATATGGACAGCAGCAGGTGAGAAAAGAAGAAGAAAGAGGACCAGATCCTCAGCTGGTGTAACTCAGCAGAAGTCCATCGGCTTCAGGACAGCAATGCTGATTTCGACCAGCTGAGGCTCTGGCGCACAGTTCTTAAACTAGATGCAGAATCGAGCCAAAAAGTCAGATCAGCCAGTTGCTGCCATGCCTACCCCGGAGATTCAGGGACTCACCCCGTTTAACCCAGGCCTGCCTGGGTCAGTGGTCGCGCCATACAGGCAACCAGTTACACCGAAGTGACCTGGGGCAGCTCTTCTCCACCGGCCGCGTGTTCCCGATCAAGCTCCCAGGCTGCACTCCTCTAGCAGCCACCAGCTGGGGCGCCAGTGTCCGGAGGTTTGTACGCAAAGCAAACCCCCCTCCAGTAACGTGATCTGGACAACCTGAGGGGGAGTCTTTGCACAGCAGCCCTAAGGCCAGATCAGGGAGGGGATGGAGAAGATAAGCACCCACAGAGGACCACCTCCCCTCGCCGCCGTCCCCAGCACAGGCCAGGGGGACGCCCAGCAGCTCTTGCTGTTAGCAACCACCTGAGCTGCTGGGGGGCTTCACTCCCACTGCAGCCTGAGCCATGCTAGGGAAAGGAATCTGCAGGTGAGGAGGATCCTAGCTGTCAGAATGGACCTCTCCTTCCCACAAGCCAGGACTAGCTCCCTGCCTGGGGGCAGCTGGCTTGTTCTGGATGCTGTTTCAGCTCCTGCCACCAGGGAGAGCCAGGGTCCCATGCTAGGACCTGGTTTCCAGCCCTGAGGCGTAGCCTGTACCACGCACACTCCACTCAGGAGGATTTGCTTGGGGAGGTGAAGGGAGCACAGCTGGCACGTTCGGTTGCGACAGTGGCTGGCAAAGTCTGTTGGCTCAAATGGATTTGCAAAGCCGCAGGGGAATCCCAACCCAAGGGTCCCCGTCTGGTACAGGCACCGGTAGCCAATGCAGTGCCGCTAGGACAGGCCGGGGCTCCGTGCCTGTCCCATGCCGGGAGCTGAGCCCTCTGCAGCAGAATGCCCCACCATGCCACTGCAAGGAAATGGGCAGCAGCTTTATTTACAAACTGGGCCAGAGCTGTCAGGGGGATAAAAGGCTCCTCCGAGACCTTGGCTCTTACTCATGCTAGTCAAGAGCTAAAAATGGCTCCATGGGAATTTACTGGCAGGGTTCAGCGAGCAAGGGGGGGCGTGAGAGAAAGACAGTCCCGAGCGAAGGAGCGGGGGCGAGGGCAGGACAGGCTGGCACACGGACTGAATGAGGAACAAGTGTTCCACCCAGACATTAGTTTCGGAGAAATGAAAAGGCCCCAGAGAGCCTTGCTGAATGGTGGCGACTGTGTTGCTGCTGCTGCAGCCCCTGCAGTTGGCAGGATCCCGAACAGGTGAGGATTCTCCTCAGCTGGCTGCACAACAGGGCCAGGATGGGGGGCTGGGGAAAGACAAGGGACAAAGGTCTGCCCAGCCGCTGGGGTCTTTCCTTATTTAACCCCCGCAGAGCCAGGGCTGCCCAGAGGCAAATACATTTGTAATACTGGGGTGGGTTACGTTTTCCAACCCTTTTTCCCCATCCCCACGTCATGTTAGCTCAACGGCAGGAGAGTCTTGGCAGGCGTTTCCCATATGGTCTGTTTGTAGCTCACTTGGGACCCTCCACCAACTGCTCCATGCCCCAAGCGGGCCTAGATCTGCAGTCCTAGAGAGGGGGCTTCCATGAAGCGGGTTTGTTCCCTAGCCAGCAGGGAGCCGGGAGGAGTGGCGCCCATCCCCACCGAAGTGGGGGATTCTGGGTGGACCTTGGTGGCTAAGGATAAGAGGGAGTGGGGGAAAGCTCCGTGCTCAACACGGCTCCGCCGAGGGGAGTTGGGCTCCTCCACATCAAGCTAACCATGCAGCACCTCTCCTGCAAGCCAGTCTTTAAACCTCCTGTCACTCATGCTGGTGAGAGGACTGCACAGGAGGGAGCCAGTAACCGATGCCACTGCAACCTCTGGAGGGAGAAAGCTGGATTCCATAGGGGGCAGCTTCTGGATCCGCTGAACAGTAGCTTCCCACTCTCCCCACGTTCACAGCCCCACCATCCTAGATCTGCATCCCCTTCTCCTTTAGCTGGCTTTCACTAAGCCTTGAGATTGCTCTGCCCCCATGCTGAGGGGCCAGGCACCTCCCACCTCTGTGCCACAAGGAAATATCCAGGTGTCAGCTGGGTGGCCAGGACCCACTCATGCCAAGCAGCATCTCCGTGGCTGCTTGGGCAGATGCACTGCACAGTAGGGCTGGCACCTCATCCTTCTGGGTGTGCAAATGAGCCAGGGGCTGCCCCCATGCCACATGCGTTGGCACGCACACTTCCCATTGTCCCCTGCACACCACTATATCCATCCAGCACAGCCCTGCATGCCAGGCCATTCGGGGGGGGCCAGGGCGGCCTTGCTGCAAAGAGCTCTGCACGCAGAGGGGTTCGCCAGCGACCCCGAGTCTAGTCATAGATCAGGGAGCCATGCTGTGATGGCAGTTCTCCCTAAGCCCCCATTCCCACCTCCTCCCCATTCAGTCAGGTCTTCAGTTCCAGCCCCACGTGGGGAAATGCTGCAAAATCTGCTTCTGCTCCCCACTTCACACATGCGCGCCCCACCCTGCCCCCGCAGTTTGCTCAGTCTGTGAGCACCACCAGCTCCCCATCGCTCTTGTCCTCGCCCTCGGAGTCCTCGTCCTCGCTGTACCGGTACATCTCGCCATCCGCCACCGAGTGCCCATCCTCCCCGCCATCACCCTCTTGCGACTTGAGGCTGCGTGTGTTGACGATGACGGGCATGTTGGGGTCCATGCTGCGGGGCAGGTAGTGCTCCACCAGTGGTGGAGCCAGCTGCATGCCCATCGGCCTCTGGTACAGGACATCCGACGAAGAGGCTTGCATCTGACTGCTCTGGGGCCTGCAAAGCAGGAGACCACATTCACCGTCCCTGGGCATTACAGCTGGTTGGGAAATGGACTCCCACCCTCCCTTGGAAAATTCCGATGAAAATGAAAACAAAAAAATTAGGCTTGTTGAAATTTTCACCAGAAGATTAGAGTTTTCAGTGGAAAAACCCAAAACAGAAATACTTTGGCCAAACACAGAAAAATTTCAATTAGGAAAGGCTGCCACAGTGTCTCATGGGAGTTGTAGTTCTGGTGTCTCATGACCCCATTTTCTTTTGTAGGTTGGGCTCCCTCTTTGGACAACAACATCTGCCATGATGCACCCTGGACTCTCCTCATGGTGAGGGAGGCAGTTGCCTCATGGGAGATGTAGTCCAGCTGTGGAGCCCAGCTCATAGGGGAAACTGAACTACATCTCCCATGAGGCACCACAGTGGCATTTTTGAACCAAAATGTGTCAGTTTTCAAGTGTTCTGTTTTTTGACGAAAAATCCAAAATGTTTCTCAGAAAGCAGAAACTTTTCATAAAAAATGTCATGTAATTGAAAACTCTTGTTTTCTATTAAAAACAGTTTTAAGGGGAAATTACTGACCAGCCTTACTGGGGATTCTCTCTTCATTTTGGTCTTTCTGGCCCCTAGTCCCTTTGAATAACCGCTTTTCTCTCAGCTACTGTATATACTGATAGATATAGTGCAATGAACTGGCTACCATGTCTGTGCCCCACTACCCTCTACTGGATAGGCTCATCTGTGTGTCATAGAACCCGTAACTGCTAACAGCTAATGAAGAGTCTCCTTTCCAACCAATGGTGCTTCTAGGGCATGAGGATGTGGGGTTCCATCCTCACACTACACCCAAAATAAGTTCTTAGTGGCCAAGGTATGTAACACAATGACTACTGGTAGATTCCCAAGGATCCCCATGCCCTGGACATATATTGACACTGCTAATCATGTTCTGTTGATCTAACCCCCACTGCGATTTCAACAGGATGCAGTATTGCTTTTTCACTTCCTGTCCTAAACTTCTGCGCAGCACTGCTATGCCCTGTGTTCCACCCCAGTGTTCATTGCAATTCAGCAGCTGGCAGCTACAGAAAAAGGCACTTTTTCAGGCGGAGGGGCGAGCGGGGAAAAGCAGGCATACAGGGACCAAAAGAGATGGGAGCCTCACGCTATCAAGTAGCCCTGCCTGGTGTCTTGCCGTCTGTTCCTCATCAGTGCCTTGTACTCGCCCACACGCAGCCGCTTCCCCTCCACGATGCAGGTGCGCTTTGGCCGCGGCTTGTATTTGTAGTCAGGATACTTCTCCAGGTGCTGCCGGCTCAGCCGTGCCTGCTCCTCGTAATATGGCTGCTTCTCTTGGTTCGTCATCGATTTCCACCGGGACCCTGGGAAGAGAGAACACAAGGCAGAGAGATTCACAGAGCTGTTATGTTTGCCTTTTGAAACTCCCCACCACCCATGACCATCACTAGGGACAAAACCCAGGTCCTCCAATGCCATAGCATAGGCCTCTAACATTTGAGCTGGAAGAATAATCACGTTAGCTAGTGGGGTAGTAGGCTGTTATCCACTCATCTGACATGCCACTTGGTGCAGCACAGATTTTCCAGCACAGTGTGTTACACCTTTAAAGCCATCTCTCCTGAAGCCACACAGGCCACGTGGAGGGAGGAAGGCATTAGATAAGGACTTTCACAATCTTCCCCAAACTCCCAGAGCATCCACAGGAGCAGCAGGGATATTTCTTCTCTCCACCTCTGGGTTTGAGCAACAACAAAGTGCCTCACAGGATAAGTAATACTCCAGGAGTGCTCTCAATGCTTCACAAACATTAATGAACCTCTCCATCCTCTTCAAAGGTCAGTCCATATCCCGCATTTTACAGATTGGGAAACTGAGGCACAGAGCTTTGGGGGAAAGTGATTTGCCCAAGGCTGCACAGTGAGTCTGTGTCAGAGCTTGGAAAAGAATCCAGGAGCCACAGTGCTTTAGCCTGCCACAGTATCAGTCCTTTCCTTCAAAATACCAAGACTAGTGGTCCAAGCAGCAGTCTGGGAGCAAGGCAGCCCAGGGTTCTAATCCCAAATCCCTCTAGAGCCTTAGGCTAGTCATAATTTTCCACTGCCTCAGTTTCTGCATTTGTAAAATGAAGAGAATACTTCGCACACAGCACTTCCCATCTGTCAGATGCCTCACACACTGCTGGCTCTGTAAAATTAACAGTCTATAATAAAGCATCTCCGCTTTCCTGGGAAGTTCCAAGTTTAGATAACCAACTAAATTAAATAAATCAATTCTTCTTTGGAGAAGGCTGCCATTAAGGATAAGGCACTGGATGGAGACTCAGGAGATGGGGGTTCAATTCCTGGCTCTTCAAGAGCCTCCACCTTGGGCACATCACTTAGTTCTTGTCTATGTGGGAAAGTTTTGCTGGTTATACCAGTATAATGTGGTTATACCTGTCTAACTCCCAAGTGGACACTTATTCCGGTATAAGAGTGGGTTTTTCCATTTAGCTTAAACCCATTCCTAACTAGCTTGAGTTAAACCAAAATAAGAGAATCTACACAGGACTTTGCACCAGCGTAACTGAATCCATTTAAATTAAACTGACGCAATTTTCCTATGTAGACAAGGCCTCAGTCCGGGTCTCTAGGAGCTACTGTGCTAACAATCCAATAGACGTTATGGAGGCAGGGGAAGAAAATGTCATTTGCCTACAACATCTGAAAACAAGAGGAGCCACCCAACTCAAGCGACTTGTGCAGGTCATTGTCCTTGATTGGCAGGAGCTGAGAGGTATGCCAAGCCTCAACGGGACAATGCAGTCACAGGGGACACAGGATATCAAGGGCACAGAGGAATGCAGGGCTATTCCATGGAGCCTGCTCCCATTTAAATGTGATTATCCAGGCCATTGTTAACAGCCAGTCCACCTGTTGTGAAAGAGAACGCCTCCCCCGCCCTTCCCTGCCGCTGACCTTTCCGCGTCACCTCTCCGTCTTGCGCTTTTGATTCTTTTTCCTCACAAAAGGTATGGCAAGCAGGTGCTGCAGCTAAAATAGACAGTCCTGCCATGTGACTCAAATTCCCTGGGCTCGCTGACCTTTATTGTCATCCCTGCCAAGGTCCAGAGCAGGCGGGGAAAAGAGGGGAGTGGTGCACAGAATGCAGGCCGGACAGAAAGGGAAGGTCACACTCAACCAGCATGTCTGGGGACGGAGCAGGAGGAGAGAAAAACCTCACTTTCGTCAAGGGAACGGGGCCTGCTCCCCAGAAAATTAGATCAGGTCTCAGGGTAAAAGTTGGTGAGTTCAGATACAAGACAGACCCCTGCTCAGAGCTAGACAAAGTCAAACCTTACATCTGATGCCTCTTCTGTCTCCCTCCCCTTTGTCCCAGATGCTTTCATGTCCATCGTGCCCCGGTTGCTATGAATACACAGACATGCACAGCTAGCCTGCACAGGAGCTTAGATCTCAGCTACCGCCCCGCGACCAAGTCTCAAGAATAAGGTCAGCGTAGGGGTTCCACGCTCCCATCAAAGTACAGTCTCAGTCTTGTCTTTTCTCTCCTGCCCCAGGAGCCCAGGGCACTGCCTTCAATCACAGGAAGCAAGCAGGCCTTTTACACTCCATCCAGCTCTCCCTATTCCCCACCTGCCAGGGATTTGGGGAGTGGAAAACTCACCCTTCCAGTACAGCCATATGAATCTCACATTATTCTGGAAGACTATATTGTGTGTCCGGTCTAACCAATCCACAGCTGCAAGGCAGTGAAAAACAGCTGACAGCTAAGCCACTCACAGGAGACAGAACCCAGGTTCTATGGCTCCACAACCCCGGTCTGTCCCACTCCATGCACGGGGCAACACACCCGCCAGCTGGAAAACACTCAAACCATTTCTACCTCTGCCTCTGCTCTTACATTTCATGTAAAAAAGCAGCAGTAGGGTTCAAAAAGGATGGGACCAGATCTCTGTTGCCTGTAGAGTCATTTACACAAGTGCACACTGGGGGCTTTCCAATCCAAGTCCTTTATATTGGCGCAAATGATGGTACAAGGCATAGGGCAAGGGAGAATCCAGCATAGATCAGATATGCAGGAGAACTTAAGTGTTTTGAACGTAGCCCCTAGTTGTGTAAACAGCATAGCACTGACGGTCTGTCACTCCGTATATTAGGGTAAAACGCCTGCAAACGCATGTCACGTTTGTTCAGATTACCAACCAATTGCATGGCATGTTTTACCCAAAGCTCTCAAAGCACTTCAACTTGACAACACCCCTGTGCAGTAGGGAAATATTATACCAATGGGAAACTGAGGAATGGGGGTGTTAACAGATTTGCCCCAGGTCATACAGCAATTCAGAGCCTGAGCTGGAATAGAACCTAGGAGTCGCAACTCCCACTCCTCTGTTCTAGCCAACAGGGCAACACTCCCATAGAAGTATCTTATGCATAGATCACCAGGACCAGCCATGCATCTGGAAGATACACATGGACAACCAAAGCTTGCGCAAGTACCAGCTCCATGCCTCTGGTTACAAAGATACCAACTACTAGTCTTTTCCACCTCTGCCAAATGTTCAGAAATGAATACAGGCCACCAAAACAAGAACCTCACCAGTTATTTAAAGCTACATAATTACATTAGCAGCCAGCACACCACAACGTGGCCGTTCCTGACACCCCCCAAAAGCTGTGGGTTGCCATAAGTAACCGATCAGATCCTAACATAGTGATTCTTCAGAGGGAGAAGCTTTGTTCATTGCAGAGCTGCTAAAAGGTGCAAGAGACCAAATTAAAAGCACTCACTGAGAGTAACCCACAAACCCTTGCATTGTGCTAATGTGCACTGGTTACTAGCAGTCTGGATGGACTCCTCACAGACCACACCAGAGGCTTTAAATAGCAAGCCTACCGAAGCTAGGACAAAGCAATTCAACATGAGACCACGGTGCGGGGAGCATGGTGAGGTGAGTTGGAGGCCTTTGCAGAATGCTATAGTCCAGAGGGATTGATACATGGAGCAGAAGAAAGGGTGTGAGGGTCTGACAGACACTCATGTGATATAAAATCTATATGAAATATTTACACCCAACACTTAAAATTGTAAAACAAAACACAGTGACAGGAAAAGCTCAGGATTGAACCCTAATGAAGAGAGAGTCATTGCAATATTCTGGAAGGGTAAGATCTTATTGCTGTCACCTCTTGGTTGGTGATGGGCTCTGGGAGTCAGGACTCCTGGGTTCTGTTCCCAGCTCTGGGAGGAGAGCGTGGTTCAGAGCAGGGCACTGAGCATCAGGACTCCTGGGTTCTATTTCCCAGCTCTGACAGTGTTATGACCTTGGGGAGATCACTTAAGGGCTGACTGCTCTGAGATTCCTCTAACTTCAGTGGGATCAGATAGCAGCACCCAGCCCCTCTGCAGGTTGAGTAAGTTTTCCACCTCTGTGGAACACGGTAAGGGTTAATGCATTGTAAAGCGCTTTCAGATGTTGCAATGAAAGGAGCTATAACTGCAAAACATGATTTTAATTAAAACTGAAGTGCACAGTGCCAGGTGTAAGCAGGCCTGCCCTTCACCTGTGGATTTGCTGGGAAGGGTCACATCATGCTTATGCCACAAGTGCAATGAATTTGGTGGTATCAGACTACGCTCTCATGGACATTTCCCACACGCACATCACAAGAATTGTCCCTGCTTGTCTCAGTCCAGGGGACATTCTGCAGCTTCACAGTAGGGGAATGACTGGCTAGGGTTCAGGTGCATTGGCAGGGAGCAGGTGTCTGGCTGGCCTGGAAGGAGATGCACTGGCAGAGCGGTTGGGGGACTCAGGACTGGACTAGCAGGGTTGGAGCAGATAGGGAATTAGGTACATGGGCAGAGCTGGGTGGGGGAAGTTTGCTTGTGCTATTAGAAGCTTCCTTTTACAGCTGCATATGCATGGCCAGTTCTCTGACCCCTGGCCTCCCATCTGACTAGAGCCAGGATTTGATCTGGGTTCTGGTTTCTAGCCTGCGACACAGAGGATCATCTGAAAGAAGAGTGGGGGAAGGAGGGAACCAGGGTGGATAAAATGCCTTTTGAGAAAAAAACCTATCTAAAGATCATGTTAATTAAGACACATTATAGCTCAAAGATATCGCATCATGGAATAGAGATTATAAATTCTATTTTATAGTATGAGACAATATATTCATGTAATGTTTAAGAGAAGTTTTGTAAATGAGTTCCAATAGGTCATGGATTAGATATGGAGCTCCAGGGTCTTCTGTATAGATTATTTAGGTTAATCTTTCTATCCACCCCATGGGACTCAGTGCTCAGTTTAGAAGATACCATCAGAGATACTTAGTTTTGCAGTTCTCAAATTGTGGATTTGTGTCTCCAGAGATAACATGCGTGTTAACAGCAAAAATGTTTTTAAATAAATAAATACACACACAGAGGTGAGAAATAACAGACCTAACCCTACTGTCCCTCTGCAAATTTGTGTACACAGAGTCAATCCCACACCTCTCTCTAAAAGTGCAAAATTTCAAAAAGTTCAGTGAATAGAAGATTGTTGGGGGTGGAATAGATCTGGACAAGGAGAAGAAGTCTGGAGAGAAATGTGAGAAGGGAGGGACAGGCAGTAGAAACGAAAGTGAAATTGTTTGAGCAGCATATTTCAGAAGTCTTGAGGTCTTTCTGAGTGTAGCCTTCATTGATTTGAGATCTACCGCAGCATTCTCTCACCAGGGCCGCCTGGGGCGGGGGGCAAGTGGGGCAATTTTCCCCAGGCCCCACAGAGGCCCCCGCAAGCCCTGATCTGGCAGCGGTCTGGGTCTTCGGCTGGCATTTCAGTGGCAGGGGGGCCCTTCAGTGCTGCTGAAGACCCGGAGCGACTGAAGGGCCCCTTGCCTCCAAAATGCCACCGAAGACCTGGACCGCCGCCGGGTGAGTACAAGCACCGCAGCTCCCTCGCTTTGCTCCAGGCCCCCTGAACCCTGTGGGTGGCCCTGTCTCTCACTAGAAAGGAAAATCTACAATGGCAGCAGGCCGTAAAAGAGACCCAGTTTGGGAATGAGAACCATTCAAGAACTATATGTTTGCTGATGATGTTTTAAAGAAAGTCACACCAGTAAACTGGTGGAAGTCATTTAATCACTTGGTTTCAGAGACCGTTGAAGTGATAATATCACTTTTAACAGCAGTAGCTTCATCTGCCGGTGTAGAAAGAATATTTTCTTCTTTTGGACTAATTCATTTCAAATTGAGAAATCGTTTGGGACCTGAAAAAGCAGGAAAGCTTGTTTTTCTTTTCCAGATTATGAACAAACAGGAAAATGAAGGTGAAGATGACTAAGTTAGCTGCAGAAGCCAATATTTTAAGATTCTCATATTGACCTGGCTGACATAGTAGATTTATTTTTTTTAAATATTTCATTTAACTATTTTAGTTAAAAACAATTTTAACAAAACCAAACCTGATTTTAAAAAACTTGAATGTTTAATTAAATTCAAAAATTCATATGCTTGTTTTGTTAAAATATTATATGTTTGCTGTTGAAGAAAAAAATCCAAAATACATAACGTTGTTGTTTTAGTTAAATAAAACAATTTAAATGTCTGTCTGGTGATGTTCCCCTCCTAATACAGCATGGCAAGAAAATCCTCCAAATATTAATGATTAACCTGTTGAATTGGAGATAGTTCACCTCCCAATGACTTCATAAACATCTGCTTCAATTACCTTTGGTAAATGAAAAAAAAAAACCAATCAATCGTTCATTTTCTGATATAGCTGTAAAACTAATCTGAAAAGTTTTCAAAAAAAATCACGTTAAAAATGCATTGTGTGTACCTTCTAAAAATGAAACCTACACCTATCTCTGAGTTGTGAATAATATGTATTAGGGTTATAACATCCAACAAGAATGCACTTTTATGTAGAAATCCATGATTAAATCGAATCTTCCTGACTAGTGATTTAAATCAAATCCACCACCTCAAGGGAACATTTGAGCTGCGGAGCTGAGATTACAATCCATCAACAAACTGGTCTGGGGGAAAACCCAGTTGGTATGAGAAACATCCTGGGCTATCCTTCACCATGGATCATTGTCAAAGTGAGCTAGACCCTAGCTGGCCAACACCTGCCATTCTGATTCCAGCTCGGACACAGGGAAATAAAAGCCTGCCACTTGCCATCATGTCCCACCACTGACCTCTCCACCAGGGAAGCTTTCTCCTCTGCAGTATTAGCTCATTTCCACAGCTCTAATGCTTCTCCACTAGTCAAATCACACCAGATACCAGCGCAGCTCATTGGTGTCTTATCTCCCTCGCACCCCAGCTGAGACATGCTTAGATAAGCTCAGAAAAGATTAGATAAGGATGGACAGATAATCTTCAAAAGACAAGGCTATCTCCTCACTATCAACCCTCTTTCCGTAGCCAGGAACCTGGGCACTGAACCTCAGAGCTCACACGCTAAGCACATTTAGGCCTGGTTGATGGTTGGCATCAAGGGAAAGCACCAGGTGCTGCAGAAAATGGTGCTGCATGTGATGCTTTCCACCCCCTCCCCCGCGAAACAATGCACAGCCCCATAACCCAATGTAGTGTCAAGGGGGACTGTGCTGCTGGAGAGGCCGACTTTGGGGAGAGACACACAAAAGCGCAGTCCTAGCCACTTGTGGCCAGTGAAGTGATATTCAGCACCAGCCTTTCCTTCCTCCTCTTGGTGCAGAAAGGTTTGTTTTTATGGCCCTGCTGCTTTGCCAGTCAGTGCATCCATGTACCAGTTTGGAGGATCCAGACTCTTGCAACAAGCTGTTCCTGAAGAGAGGAGGGGGTTGCTTCTGTCATTTCATCTTCGCTCAGAGCGGCTGCACGAGTCAGCAAAACTGCTTGGCAGATTCCATATCATTAGGAATAGCACAGCAGGGCAAGCCCACCCCACCCTCGCTTGCTTGCGGGACACTCACCCAAGATCTTGCTGATACTGGAGTTGTGCATATCCGGGAAGGCCTGCAAAATCTTCCGCCTCTCGTCCTTGGCCCACACCATGAAAGCATTCATGGGCCGCTTTATGTGATTGTTATTCCTGGACTCGGGGAAGTGTCGTGATCCTGTTAGGGACACAGCAAGGAAGAGCCAGTTAAAAGACAGGGAAAGGGAGGACCAAACACAAGATACAAAAAGGTGGCCAAGGTGATAAGAGTCTCCCCTGCAAGGGGGTTTTCCACATAAGAATAAGGGGACTTGATGGCGTAGGGATATGCTGCACTAGATTCTCACCATAGAGACTGAGGCTCAAATCCTTGGGAGCCTCCATTTTTAGCAACCCAACTGGACAAATCCTGGGCTTGGTTTTCAACGGCACAAGGAACTGGTTGCTTACAGGTTGTGGGTTCTCAGACCCCCTGGAAAAATAAATCTCCTGTCTCTAGAAGCCTGATTTTTCAAGGGTGCTGAGCACTTGCAGCTCCCCTTAACTTTCCCTGGAGTTGCAGGTGCTCAGTACTTCTGAAAAGCAGGCCCTGGGTGTCTCCTGTTAGGCACTCAGAGGCTGGGGCATGCAAAGCTAAGGACACTTTGGGAAAGTCTAGCCTAAGGGAACTGGCTGGGTCTCAGCTCAGTCCCTAGATGACAGGTAACCCCTTTACCTTTAGGAAAGGCTTAGCATCGACACCGAGGGACCTCAGCTGCACTGGGGGAGGGGGCCCAGACTAGAACAGCAAAGGGGAGCTGCCTGTTCAGACGGAGCTGCCGCAGCAGAGGTGGAAATGAGAACAGCCCGTCTGTACTGTGCACGTCTCGTGCCATGACTTTTAGTCCAGCACTTGCAGTAGTCAAAGTCAGTCCACGCACAGGCACTTGGCCACCCCACCTGTGGGGCCAGAGACCCTCAAATGCCGGCTTCCCAAGCCATGGCCCATCCCTCAGGCCACCTTCCCTCCTGCTGGCTTTTTTGGACCAATCAAGAGCCAGGATTTGGCTGTACCTGGCCAACTGAGGAGAAGAGCAGGGATTGGCTCCTGTCTATCATAAGCCCAGCAGCAGCAGCTCCTGCACCCGTGGGCATAGGGGCCATGCTGGCCACGTTAGGGTGCAGCTATGTTCCTTTGATTCTCTGTTGGCGTAGAGATTCCGTGGTGTAGACCACCCCCAGAATTAAGGAGCTATAACTCGCTCCCTGATGGCCCCCGCCTCAGTCTAGCTTTTTCTCACAGACTTTATGCCACCCTTGTGGATGACACCCAGCTCCACCCACCTCCAGGACATCATTGTTTCCATAGTAACTAACAGGCTTTGACCGAAAGGAACACACATTGACTTTTTTTTTAAACGAAGATGAAACCAAGCAAAATAAAGTGGAATTAAGTGAACTACCCAGTGGTGCAAGATGCCACATCTACTGTCCCTTCTGAGCCCTCTGGGGGATGGCCCAGCCACAAGTGGCTAGTGTGGCCTTCCCTGGTTTCCCACCTCCTCTCCTCATAGCTTCCCGTGCCCTGGAGCATCACATGTTCACGCTGTATCGACAGTGCCATTTAAATACAGAAAGTGCTAATTTAGATATAACACTGAGTGTCCCCATCAGCTGGGAAGAACAGCAGAGCAGGGCTGCAGGAAGTCAACTGAGTGACCACAAATGAAATTCCCACCCATCTCAAAGAAGCACTTCCCTTATATTAGGTCTTTGCTATTCTCTTCTGGCTGTTCATTTCAAGTCATGTAGCGCAACCCAAAGAGAGACACGGGGCTAGGTAGCCAGGTCAAGAAAGAAGAAGGGGTGGGGGAAGACTGGAAAAGACTGGAAGAAGGAAAAGTGATGCATTTTCTCCCATTCAGCCCAGCCCCAGGGAATCCTCACTGCAGTGGGTGCCCGAAGTGCTTAGCACCTCTCAGGATCAGGCCCAGAGTTGACTTTGGAGAAAGCCTCACACAGAGAATGTGTCCTTACCATCCATATCGCAGGTTAACATGGACTCGTCCAGTCTGTGCATGCACGTCTCCTCCACCCGCTCCTTCGTGGGCGAGGAATCCAAGCCCATTTGGTCCTGCAGACCCACAGAGAGCAGAAGTTATGTCCAGTTACCAACAAAAATCAGGTCACTGGTGGCAGAGTGACCGGCAATGAACCATCCCCCATGGGCTTCCAGCGCTTCCTCTTCTCATGGGCAGGCAATCTAGCTAGCAGCTCTTGGCTGGGTAACTCTGTCAGGCAAGGACTTCGGCCATGTGCACAACCCAGGGACAAGTTTCAGACAGGATTGCCTGGGTTCTAGTTTGTGGTAGACGGTCCCTGAGATCCACTCTCTGGGTCTCCAGTATACACCACACTCAGAATCATCTACCTGGGGAGGATGCAATCCACTCCCAACCCCCAGTGCCCTTATGGAAAAGGGATCTATACAGTATAGAAGAGAGACAACCAATAGCACTCTGCAGAAATGCCTTGGAACCTCAATAGGGTTTCATAAAGGGATGAGGTCCTTTCTCCATAGGATGTTTCTCGACCAACCTACAGAATGCTATAGCCCCGAGGCAATTCTCCATTCAATTCTATAAGATGGTCTGAAGGAACCTATAGAAAAAGGATTTTCTATTACATTCTATATGGCTCTTCCCCTAAGGCCCCCCCTTTATATCCATTCTCACACTCTCCCCCTGATAATCCTTGGTCTCTGCACTCTCTGGCTCCTCTCAGATCTCCCTGTTCGATCAGACACCAGGCCCTCGGCACTCCCAGTCCCAATGTCGCTCACCTTCCGGTAGGGATTATTGAGAGAGCTCTCCGCTGCCCCGCTGTGGCAGTGCAGGAGCTGCCGTGCATCCTGGAGCGCTTTAGTGATGGCGTCCCCCTCTCCCAGAAATCCTGAGGATAAAACACCCAGTGCAGAATATGTCACAGCCAGCACCTTGTTCTTGCATAGGCCCCGTACCCGCAAGGAAGAAGGGGTTACTTCCAGCCATAGGAGCCATGCATATAGCTAAGAGACATCTAGAGTCTATAATTTCTTATTGCCGACACATTCCCTATTAGCATCAAGCAAGGGAAGCAGAGGGTTCAAATCAGAAAGCTTGGTCTCCCACTATTCCATCCGCACCACCCAGGAGTCCAGCTACTCCACCCAGGGAGTCCTCCAGCCTTCCCCTCACAGCAGTGTTTCTTCCCGGTAGATGGTTGTTTTCTTCCCCTGTGTGGAAAGCACAATTCTTCTTCCAACCTGGATCTCTCTTTGGGTTGGTAGGGTTTGAGAAGGCTGCCTAGGGACCCTTCCATCTCCCAGTACCAGCACAGACTCTTAGTTTCTTCTAAAGACAGTTGCCCATCTTGCTTTCCCCAGAACCGTCCTGAACATCAGAGCAGGCAAGTCCCTGAACAATGGACCAGCTCCCATGAATTAGGGAGAGATTCTCCATTTCCCTCCTCCTCACGAGGAGAGAACTGCCAAGATCCCATGAGATTGTTTCTTCTCTAAGTGACACACCCGAACGACAAAGCAGGCTAGGGATGAAGGCAAGGGACACCCAGCAGAGAGCACTTCTGAGGGTACCTACCCAGAGGCAGACTGGGAGGGCTGGACTGAAGGTCTCTCGTGACCCCGTGGTTAGGAGTGAGGGATCGGCAGCTGCTCATCTTCAGGCTGGGTGAGCTGGAGGCACTGGAAAGCTCAGAGCTTTTGGGTTTGGCTGTTAGGTTCAGTGGCTGTGAAGACTCCTGGTGGGGAGGAGAGACACAGAGAAGGGAAGAGTGAGGCATGTCCCTGGGTTACGCTGGGTCCCTAGGAGGACGGCAGATTCGAGACGGTACCTGCATCTGGAGGTGGCCTGAGCCGGCGGGTCTCTTCAGCGTCGGAGGGGGAGGGCTGTGCAGCAGCTGCATGGGGTACTCCACTGCAGAGAGGACAGCGAGAGGGCAGTTGGCGAATGAGGTCACAACAGGTGCTTCAGAAGCAGCCTGCTGCCAGAAGCAAAAGGCAGGTGGGATCTACTTAGGCCTTGTCTGTGCCTGGAACTTGCCCTGATTTCCAGCCCAGCACAGAGGCACTGCACGAGAGATTTGCACTGGGGGAGCTAACCCCTGTCAGAAACCAGCCTGCCATCGGGGCTAGTCCCAAGTGCAGACCAGGGGCTAAAGCCCCATGGCATGGCAAGGATTCAAGCATATTACTATTATTTCTATTACGATCGCACCTAGAGGTCCCAACTGACCTAGAGAGGGGAAGGGAAGCGGCGGAGCGAGTTCTACACTCTGCATGCCACCACGCTGCCAGAGTGGCACCACAGAGCGCCAGCAGCAAGGTGGCCGGACCAGCTAATCCAGCAGCCATTCTGCACTCAGCTGTCGGCTCACACAGAACCAGGGACTCTGCAGCCAGATTCAATGACAACAGGAAAGCCAGCTCACACCGCCTGGGCTTTCAGGAGCAGTTTCACTCCCACTCAGATGGCCAGCCAGAGATGGGCCAAGGCGACCTCAGTCAGATCATCAGAAACATGCCAGGGAAAGCGATTTGCCTCCCCACTGCCGGCCAAAAAAAGTCAGTTTCTCCCCTCTCCTCCCCAATCTCAGCTTTTTAGACAACTTTCCTCGGCTCTCCCTGAGCTTCCAAACCCGGAGATCACAGTCTCAGGAACAGCAAGAAAGGGAGAATGCCCAGATTATGTAGAGGGTATTTCTCAGGGGAGTCGACGCTCCCACCCGCACCTCTCCCCCTTTCTGCTCACCGCTGTCCCTTTCCCTGCAATACTGTACCCCTCTGCTTCCCTTACCTGGTTTGCAAGGGATGGGCTGGATGGGAAGCGCTAGCTGGGAGTCTGGGGTCACAGGAAGAGGCTGGTGGCTGGGAGGAAAGGCTGGAATCATGACATAGGGCATATTGACCTGCTGGAGAGAGAGAGACCAAATCACCTTTGCAGAACAGAGCGGCTAGGCTGTGGGGGGCTAATCCCTACTCACAACGGTAAAGGAGTTTGCCATGCAGGCAAGGGCCAAGATTGTGGGGTGAAGACGAAGGGGAGGTGTTAGCCCTTCGAAGGGGGCTATGACTGCACATGGGGGTGGGGTGGGAAAGCTCCCCCTTACCTGGATCTGTTGCTGCAGCAGGTTAATCTTGTGCTGCTGCTGAATGAGCTGCTGCTGCTGCTTGGTAATCTGTCAGAGGGGGGAAACAGCAATGATACGGTGGCTGGAAAACACCGGCTAACCCAGCCTTCCAAGGGCCATTAGCCTGGCTCGCCTCCGAGGGGGCTACGGGAGGGGCGCAAAGCACCGAGCCCTAGCAAAACAAGCCACAAACACAAGTGGTCTGCAGAGAGCCAAAGACACAAGGGCAATGAAGGGCTCAGCGTCTCTGACAGGTGGGTTCACGAGAGGATACACCTAGGACTGGTAGCATCCCACCGGTTAGAATGTATCCCCTATCCCCCATTCAGGTGTGTGATCCACAGAGGTGGGGTAAAGCTGCAGCTGCTAGCAAGAGGCCCCAGGAGGCTGTGTCCATTTAACTCAAGACGTAATCATGTTGTACCAGTGCAACCAGCTGCGTGGATGCTCTACTTTGGGTAGCTTAAGACGAGCAGGTTTAAAATAAGCTAAAACGCATTGCTCTTAAACTGCACTACGAGGGTCCACACAGGTATTCGAACTGGTTTAACTCAATCGGGGTATGTCAGTGTGGAGACACGGCCTTGGGCCTTTAGCTCAAGCTGTAGCACCTCAGGTTTAGAGCTGAAGGAACCAGTGATGACCAAGATGATGGTCAGGATCTTTCCACAGTGAAAGAGAAACATCCCCACTGCCACCCCAGCAAGCTCTCCGTCCTGACTGATAGACGCAGCCTGCCTCACTACCCCAGAAGCCCTGTATCACCTGAACAAGGCAACCATCAGCCAAATCCAGAAGCACGCTAGTTGGTACCTAGGGGTAGCCTAAAAAATGTCCCCTACCTTCTACCTGAGAAGACTCCCTGGGCCAAGATGATCCCAGCTTGAAAGGACAGAATTATGGCAATATGTTTTTTTTTTTTAAATCATGAGAAAATATAAAAAGGAGCCTTCAGCCATTTAAAAGTTACATTTGAACTTCCCTCTGGAGGAAACAGTATCAAAAGAGAGACAACAGCTGGGATAAAGGAAGGATTATCCACCCCATTTACAGTTTGGGAAACTGAGGCACAGAGCGATGCAGTGACCCATGCAAGGTCAGGCAGGGAGTCTGTGGCAGAGCCAGGAATTTAAGCCAAATCTCCTGAGTTCCAGACCAGTGACTTACCCACAAAACCATTCTTCCTGGCACGTGCCAAGTTTCCACCTGAAATTAGCTTTTATCTCATTTCATAAAACATGAAACACTGCAGCTTCATGCCCTGGAATGGACCAAGTGCTGCAGCCCTGGTACTAACTGTTGCACTAGCCCCTGGGTGCTTCATTTAGCCTTAATTCGGAAAAAGTCAAAACATTTCCTCTTTTGGACCCATTTTGATTTTCAGTTTGGAAATGACTTTCCACTCCCAAATTTCTTTTAAGTTTATTAAAAAAACAATGTTATTTTGAAAGCTTTAAAATGGTGGCAACAGAAACAAAACATGTTACATGTCCTGATGTAATCCCTCCCAGAATTGCCAAAATCCGATATTCACCCGGCTTTATATTTTATTCCTTGCTCGGTCCTCGTGCTCCACCCGGTTCTGAGGTGCAGCTCAAGTGGAGCCAAGAGGGTGGGCAGCCAGACCAACGTGTGCCCGCTGGGCTACCTTCCCTGGTTCTGAAACTCACCCCTAGGGATGGGAGACAGGGCAGGGGAAATAGATACCCCAGAGTACTGGCCAAATACCTGCTCCTGCTGTTGCCGAGCCAGCTCCATCTGCTGCTGCTGCTTCTCAAATAGCATGGCCGCCATGTTCTTCTGCTCCGAATGGGCTGTCAGAAGCTGGTCCCGCAAGGTGGAGAGCTGGTTGATCATGACAAGCAACTGAAGCTCCTTCTCCGCTAAGCTCTCCTGGGTTCCTGGGCCAAGCAAGTAACCAAAGAGCAGAGGGTGGGTAAACAAGGGCTGGTGGCTTAATAGATGATACCCCAATTATTCTACAAGGCTTAGGGTAAATCTACACTGGCGTCAGAGGTGTGACATCAGCACATGTAGACATACTTGAGCTGGCTACCTAGAGTATCTGCGGGAGAACCAGACGTACAGTCCCACCCAGGACCCTGAGTATGTACTTGAGTACCTAGCCCATGCTGTTACGGCTTCACTGCTATTGTTAATCAAAACTAGCTGGGGTCAATACATGCTGCAGTCACACCTCCGACTGCAGCACAGACGTACCCTTAGAGCAGTGGTTCTCAAACTGTGGGTCGGGACTCCAAAGTGGGTCGCGATCCTGTTTTAATGGGGTTGCCAGGGCTGGCGTTAGACTTGCTGGGGCCAGGGCTAAAGCTAAAACTTGAGTGCTTCAGCCCTGGGTTGCAGGGCTCAAGTTACAGGACCCCCTGCCTGGGGCTGAAGCATCCCTATTTGGCTTTGCCCCCCACCTCCCCCACACACATCCCCCCCATCAGGGCAGCAGGCTCGGGCTTTGCCCCCCTCTCCTGGGGTCATGTAATTTTTGTTGTCAGAAGAGGATCGTGGTGCAATAAAGTTTAAGAACCCCTGCCTTAGAGCCAGCAGAGAGCTCAGCTGGGACTTGGACACAAATTCTCTAGATACTTTATTGGCGGGGTTGCTTTGTATTTCATCCCTTTGGCATATGCTCTAGAGACTCACACAGTAGAGTTCTGACCAGATGAATATTCACCAGGACTGGTCAGATCTTTTCCCCCAAATTCCAATGAAAATTGCTACTGGAATTTCCAATTTTGAGCAAAACCAAAAAACGAGGGAGGGAGGATGTATGCAAAGCTCACCCCCCATTCACACCCCCTTTTCATACACACAAGACAAAGGAGAAAAAGGGCAGGGGGCAGATGGGAAGGTAAGGACACAGGAGGGGATGGTAGTTACTCTGCTGCTCACCTTTCACCTCTTTGGATTCCATGGTGTTTCTACCCAGAAGTCTTTCTTTCCAGTCACTGGAGAGTAACTTCTCAATGGTTGGCATAACTGTCACCACAGGAGTGTACAAGGTCAGAGAGATTGGAGAGAGACAGAAAGAGAGAAGTAGGAGAAACAATTTTAGTCATAGCCACTGATTGTCATCACTGTCTATGAGTACGGCCCTACCAAATTCACGGACCATGAAATCTGGCGTCTCCCATGAAATCTTATCTTATATGTTATTTTTAATCCTACAATACAGATTTCACAGGGGAGACCAGCATTTCTCAAATATGGGGTCACAACCCAAAAGGCAGTTGTGAGAGGGGGGTGTCACAAGGTTATTTATGGGGGGGGTGTCATGGTATTGCCACCCTTACTTCTGTGCTGCCTTCAGAGCTGGGTGGCTAGAGAGTGCCCAGATCTAAAGGCAGAGCCTTGCCAGCATCAGCGCAGAAGTAAGGGTGGCAATACCACAACCCCCCTACAATAAACTTGTCACACACACACACACCCTTGTGTCAGGACCCCTACAGATACAACACCATGACATTTCAGATTTAAATAGCTGAAATCATGAAATTTATGATTTTTTAAATCCTATGACCATAACATTGACTAAAATGGACCGTGCATTTGATAGGGCCCTATCTATGAGGCTACATTGCTTAGCACCAGTTCAGGATCTTGTTCAAAGTGCGTTTATTTGTATACCAGTGGCCTCTTTCAAAACTTTAGAAAAATAAAAGATACTCCCAAAATACAGGACCAGGATAAAGTTGTCCGTAGATCAGGGGGATTTCAATGGAGATGATGTTCAGAAACCCTTCTTACCCTCTTTCAAGTTTCTGTTGAAATCTAATTTTTCCTGGCTGCTGACAGCAGGCTCAAACGCAGACCTCCTGGAATCTATAGCATTGCTCACAGGAGACCGGGATTCCTGCAATGTACAAAAAGTGACTCTCGCTTTCCCACCTATCACCACAAACTCCAAAGGGGGAAGATTCACAGGCTCTAAGGACAGACTGGACCACCGCGAACATCTAATCTCCTATGTAATACAGGCCAGAGAACCACATGCAGTAGCTCCTGTGATAGGGCGAAGCAGGGAGGAGAGAAAATACATGGAAGGGTATAAAATACTACCCCGAGCTCTGCTCTGCAAGAAATATTCCTGCACACTCCTAACATAGACCCTCTCAGAAGATCTCAAAGCACTTTACAAAGAAGCAGTTTCACAACCTTTCTAAAAGGCAGGCTACTCACAGATGGAGAAACCATGGGAGAGGTTGAGTAACTTACCCAGTCTCTAGGGAAGAACCTGAGGCAATATAAGGACTCCCATTGTCCTTAACGGGCTATTGAACAGGTCCTGGGAGAGTAGGAGAAGTAGGAACAGAGCCTAGGAGTGCTGGATGGCATTTCCAAGGAGAAGTCAATGGGAATTGGGTGCCTAACTTCTCTGGGCTCCTTTGAAAAGCGCAACCTGCCTCTGAGCTCTGACCACTAGACAGCACTTCTCAACTGGAGACTCCTTACTCCTGACCAACACCAGCCCCTTGAGCCTCTAATGCACTGAAGGCGACTTCTTTTTTTTCTTGCTGCAAACGTTTGCTTGCAATAGTTTTCAATTATTTATTTAGGCTGCTATGCCTCTCTGCAAATGCGACCACCTCCGGGAAGGCAGGAATTGAAAGCAGCAGGGTCTGAGGCTATGCAAGCGGGAGTGGCTCAGCAGGGGGAAAACCCAAGAGCAATTAAAAAGGGAAAATGAAAGCATAGCTACAGGTTTCCCCAGAGGAACCAGAGCAGCTTCTAAGGCAGCACATCTGTGTGCTGCTACAGCGGGGCTGCTGGCTCTGTTCTGAAGGCCATTTTTCAAATCCCAAGACTGACTTGATAATATCAGCAATGGACAGAAAGCCTGGGTGAGACTCAAATTTCAGCTTTATTTCCTATGGATGAGGAGTAAATGCAAGCAGTGGACAGGGTAACAACCATTTTCTCTTGCCTACTGACGACATTGCTGCATGGCCCAGGAGTCTAGGTTGAAATGTGGCATTACCCTCTCAAGTCTTGGAGGACAAGTTGGCTTCTGTCTCCACCTACTGGCAGGAAAGGCTAAACCTCATAGTGCCAGACAGCACAGGAAGGCGGGAAGAAAGATGGTTTAGTGGTTAGGGTGCTAGCCAAGAACCCAGGAGGCAGTCATACCTCTGACATACCCTTAGTATGCTTGAAAACTTGGTAGGCCAAAGGAACTTGGCTACCAGAGTGATGAGTGCATTAGAGATTCCTGGATTAGACAGAAGAATTAAATAGCCAGACCTGGGGTCAGCAGGTGCAACTGCATTCAAGGCACAGACTTATATCACGTGGAATCCCATTGACTTCATAAATCAGCACCGAATTTGGCTCTGTGGAACTGCACCTGCTTACACCAGGCTGGGATTGGGCCCTGTGAGTTGGGTGGGAAGTAGGAGAGCCCAAACCTGCAGGCAATGAGGAAAGAAGGGACCCAGGAGACCTAGTCCCACCTGTGGAAGAGTCCGGGGGTCAGCACTCTCTCTCAGAGACAGCGGCACTCCATGCAAATTGCTGGAGTGAGGATCGGAGCCAGTGGGTGCTCCCTGGAGGGACTCATGGCAGCTGTCTGTCTTCTCTTCTGTCTTGATGGTGCAGTTCACCATGCTCCCGGCTCCATCAAGTTCCAGGTGGGGAGAAACAGGGTTCCTCATGGACATCCTAAGGGAGAAGAGAGAGGTCAACATGGTGACAGGGCCAGGGTGGCTGCGCTGGCCATACAGCAATGGTACCCAAGTTCTGGACGGAGAACTGCTAGGAGCATGTTTCAAGAGGGAACCAACCAGGAATAAATCAATCAGTGTCCCCGTCCTCCCAGCCTGTACATTCCAAGAGCTTGGGTCTCTACACTGTTTAAATGCACGTTCAGCACTGTTGGCAGGAAGCTTGTCCCCACAGAGGGACATCTATGTAACTGTGTAACAGCTATTACTCCTTCCCTCTGGCTCCTAACAGACTGCATGCAGCACCCTTTGGGCTCCCAATTCCTCCAACAGCCCTGCAGCACAGTCATCTGCCTGGAGCAAGCACAGGAACCCACTGGTTTCACTCTGTCTGGCTGGTTTGCTGTGCCACCAGGAGTGGGACAATAATCTTGAGTTTTGCTGCCGTTTGCAGACCCTATTGTTTGTATTTTCCTCAATGTTCCCTGCTGCGGGTACTGTCTCCAGAGACCAGAAGCTCCCAGGAGAACAAACCCAACCCCCATCCTGAGTGTGATGCCATGCGGTGATGTTGGTCTAGTAAAAACCAAAACACACAAAGTCATGGGATTTGGGGCCAAAACAAGCGCGTGAACTCCTGAAGAAACAACTGTACTTCACATTTACCTAGCCACTTTCTGGAAAGGATCCATCCAGCACCACTTTATGAAGTCTCACAACCCGCCAGAGCATGGGTGAGAAGAATAGTGGTACCCATTGCTTAGATGAGCAATCCGAGGTGCAACAAGTCATTGACGAAGCTGAAAACAGAGCCCAGAAGCTCTGGCTCCTATTCAGTATGGGTCAGAGGACAGGATACAAGGAGTCAGGAGACCAGGCTCTGCACCCAAGCTCTACCACTGAGCTGCCCGCAGTTATATAGAGAATCGCTTTCCCCACAGATGTACATGAGAATGCTTCAACATGCTCTATGAAGATCCACTCATTACCTTCCACATGTACACCCCTAGGAAGTAGGCAAGTGTTCCTATCCCCACATTCCAGATGAGGCTTGGACAGGTCAAGGGCCTGACTTTTCAAAAGGTGCTGAGTGCCCAGCAGAAGTCAATGGGAGCTGCAGGGACTCAGCTCCTTTGAAGAACTGGGCCCAAGGTGACATGCCTAAGGATATGTTGAACCTGCAGGAGACCTGCGGAACTCCTGCCTCCTGGTCTTGTGGCCAGACCAGCCTGTACATCTGCAGAAGGGGCTCCCAACTACCAGACAGCAGCACCAAGAAATGTCCCCAACACACCAAAGTCAGACATGTTTCCTATTGAAAAGGGAAGGTAAAATACCAGTCCTACTCAAATCAATGGCAAAGCTCCCATTGACATCAACAAGGCCAGGATTTCAACCACATTAATTAGAAGAAGCTTCTTTTACCACAAGAGTCTTTCTCCCTCTCTCTCTCAGGAGTCCCCAGACCAGGGTCCCTCGAACCCAGTCTCCTGTCTTTGCCACTAGCCCATGCCAGCTGCTTCAAAATAAGGTTTAAGAGCAACCCGCTCAATAAGGAAGTTTTTTCCTAACTTCCATCAGCTGAAGTTTAGCTGGAGCCAGGCTAACCCCCACCCTTCATCCAAGTTTACTATAAAAGGTCAGATTCTCCAGAGGAACACTTGGCAAGCAGAACACCAGGAGAACTCTCTGCAGGTGCTCTGCTTACGGGGTCAGGAAGCAGAAATAACAACAAAATATTATATGGGATTTTAAAAAAAAATCCCATTTGCACTGCAACAGCTGCTTGTGGTGCCACAGGCCACAGAGTCAATGTTTCCATGTGAATATATGACAAACCAGGATATCATCACTGCTGGTCTCACAAGCCAGGTATGAACCCAGTGCTCACTCGTTCTACCGAGGCAGAGTCCCAGAAAGGATTAGACATGTCTATGGGGAAAGAGATCATCTACAACTGCTCTAGCAGGGATTTGTCTTATAAGGGGCACCAGCCCTGATGCCCCACAGCATGAATTGGTCAGCAGCAGGGGACCAGGAAAAATATTACCCCTTCCCTCACTCCCCCCTCCAGAGGGAAATAATGAAAATACAGGGACATTAAGGAGGGGATTTACGCTCTCCCAGAAATATCCGACATTGGCCACTGCTGGAGACAGGATCCCAGGCTAGACAGATCACTGAGTCTTGTGCCACAGGAGGAGGAATAATGGACTAAATGGACCATTAAGGTCTGTTGTGGCACGGCAGGTAGAGAGATACCAGAGTAGATGGACTGATGGGTCTGCTGTGCCACGGCAGGCGGAGGGATACCAGACCAGACAGACCGTTGAGTCTGTTGTGGTGCGGCAGGCGGTGGGATACCAGAGTAGACAGACCATTGGGTCTGTTGTGCCACAGCAGGCGAAGGGATACCAGACCAGACAGACCATTGGGTCAATTGTGGTGCGGTGGGTGCAGGGATACCAGACCACATAGACCGTTGGGTCTGTTGTGGTGTGGCAGGCGGAAGGATACCAGACTAGATGGACCTTTAGGTCTGTTGTGTTGCAGCAGGCGGAGAGATACCAGACTAGACAGACCACTGGGTCTGTTGTGGTATGGCAGGTGGAAGGATACCAGACTAGACAGACCGTTGGGTCTGTTGTGGAGCGGTAGGCAGCAGGACACTGGGCTGGACAAACTGCTAGTTATGCTCTGAAGTGGCAATTCTTACGTTCTAAAACGTGACTTGATGGAGACCCCCAAACACCCCATAGAAAGAACCACACCTGGAACAATGCTGCACGCTGCAGGCCATTTCAAGCCAAAGGAAGAGTGGAGTGGGGCCAGAGCAGCGGCTGCACCCAGGCTCTGGGAGCTCTGGAAATGCGCAGGGCAGCAATTACATAACAAACAAAGCCCAGCTCAAGCTGTGAATTAATCAAACCACTGAAAATAAAACCTTCCTCTCAGGAACTTCAAACAAAAGAAACGAAAACAACAAGGCCGGCTGGGTAATGAAAAGCTAGTGCTCTGAATAGGGGACAAAAGGAAGTGGAACAATAGGGTGTTGGACAAAAGCAATAAAGTAAAGGGAAGTGTGACAGCTCAACAATGGGGCACTGTGCGCGCCAGAGTTTCTGATCTTAGCAGGGCTTTTTTATCTCAGTTCCCTGCCCTTCTCTGAACAAATCATTGCACTTTCCAGGCTATTGGGTTTCCTTTTGGCTTGTACAGTAACTCCAGTCGGAGACCTAGGTCTTTTCATTCTTATCCGTAGCACAGTCCTGCTTCTCTCTGGCCCCACAGCTCTCCTACCCCATCCTATCCCCAGAGGCTGAACACTCATCCCCTGGGTGTTGGAGAGGAAGGTCCTGAAAGACTGACTGGGAGACTGATCTAGTGCCCCCACACAAGGACCTCTGATAAAACACATCAATTGCATTCGCTAAACTTCAGCCATGGCAAAACTGAATGTGTTTGAGGACAGCTCAACGGAGGAGGATTTTAGCCTTTGGTAAGCCCCATCTAGACCATTCTTGATGAGGGAGGGTCTCTACCTGTCTGAGCCACTTTGGATCACATTCACAGATGTGGCTTACAAAGGTTGGGTAATCTCTAGACTCCTCATGACCACACCATTTCTTTGCTCTTAGCCTTCCACAAGTTAGCTACGTTGACTTCCCTGCAACTGACTAGGATTGGGGTTTTTCAGGTTAGACTTGATCATCGGTGGCCATTAAAGATCCCATGGCATTTTCTGAGAGAGTAGGGATCAGCCACAGTGTTCCAGGTGAAAATTCTCCCCACCTCCCAGTGGTGCAGCACAATGGGCATCTGTTGGTTTCTACCCCAGAGGGGGCTTCATTCCAACTAAGCTGTCACTCTGTGACACGCTGGAATCCTGGAGGAGAAAGGTACAATTTAAATGCACATTATTAGTTAGCTCCTTTCTTCTTCAGCTCTCAGAGCAGGTCAATTAAGCCTCAAATCCTCTGTCCACCTCCCATGCTGTGGTTATTATTAGTCCTGTTTTACAGATAGGAAAACAAAGGCAGAGCAGTGTGGGCATTTAAGTAACTTGCCCAAGTTCACACAGCAAGGATGAGGGAATAAAAGCCAGGAGTCCAACTCGCCATCCCTACTCTAACCACTAAACACCCTAACTGCTCCCTGCCTCTGAGAGCATTCCAGGGATGGGTAAAGGAATCCAAACTCTGGACTCTCCTTGCTCTCTGCTCATGCATGGTCAATGCACTGGTCCAGCCAGGTTACTTTGCATCGGCACTAAGTGCCATGCCAGTATCTCCTAGCATGGGGCGAGTGTTTCAGTGAGAACTTGAAGCCCCCGTCCATCCGTCAGAGGGTATTTAGTGCAGTGCATGACCTGCTTCTTTAGCCTTTTAGCTAGAGAAAGAAACTCAGATTACAACATCCTGAAGGCCGCACAGGAAAGAATGATGTACTTTGAGACTAATGACCCCCACTGAGTCTCTGGCAGATCTACACCGCACGGGCACGCTCAGCACTGATGGAAGCCTGTGACTCAATCACGTTTCCTGTAGTGCTCCTTGGGTTTACTTGCAGCTAAATTGCAAGCCATCTCCTGCACGGGAAGATGGACGGGTCTTTGGTTAGGGGGCTAAACTGGGACTCGGGAGAGCTGGGTTCAATGCCCTGTACTGCAACGGACTTCCTGTGTCCCCTTGGGCAAGTAACATAGTCTCCTTATGCCTCAGTTCCCCAGCAGTAGCATGGATGGGTATAATGGCCCGGGAGGGGCAGGGGGTTGAGGATAAACACACCAAACACACACACTTTGACATGCCTGGATAATGGAGGCCATTTGCCCCTTAGACTGATAGAAGTGGAAACTTTCCCAAGCTTGGAGAAGTTCATTAGGGGACCCCCTAGGTTCAGGCAGGAGCTGCACTGGCAGTGGATCCTTACTTTGCCAGGGCCCATGATGCCGCAGTCCAGCTGAGAAAGAGATTCCACCCCCAGGGCTGTCAATCCAGCAATGATCCCCCTACCCCCACGACATTCTCCTGTGCACGCGCGCACACAGATTATAATTCATTTTCAGAAGCCCTTAACTAACCTACAAAGATTGGCCTGAGAGAACTGGAATGGGACCATCTAGGCAACCTGCCCTGCGGATTCATAAGAGATCAGGAATGGAAATTAACTGAGCAAGGGGGAAAAAAAATATTCAGGGTCTCATTCCAGCTCTTTAAGAGCAGCAAAGAGTCCTGTGGCACCTTATCAACTAACAGACATATTGGAGCATGAGCTTTTGTGGATGAATATCCAACGAAGTGGGTATTTCCACGAAAGCTCATGCTCCAATACGTCTGTCAGTCGATAAGGTGCCACAGGACTTTTTGCTGCTTTTACAGATCCAGACTAACACGGCTACCCCTCTGATACATTCTAGCTCTTATTACTGCAAAAACAAAAACAAAAAGAACGCCCAACCCTGCTCCATGCACAACCCCATTGTGCCGAGGAGAGGGGAGATAAAGACTAGCCTGTTCTTGTCACAGGTCTCTCTCCTTCTCACTGGTATGTAGCCTTGTAAGAGGGCTGCCTTGTCGCCTGGACAATGGAGGAACCAGGAACAATCGGTTTGTGGCGCAGTGAAAATGTATTCATTTTTAAAGAGCACACAAAAGGAAAGTTCCATTCCGCCAGCAGGTCAGATTTCCATTGTACTTAACCTTTCGGAGCCACTGGAAGTTTACTCTTAAAATGGGCTTGTTACTTTGATAAGTGTCTGTTTGAAAAGGGCCTCATTGTATTTTTATTATACAGTTTGCTGAACAGGAGGAAAAAAAAAGAAAAGAAACCAAGTTATCTTGTTACAGGGCTTGTTCCACTAACAGGCCTCTTCTAACAGTCTCAGCTACTCTGCTCAAGAGACTCTTCTGTTCAGCAGACAATGGGAACAGGAACAATTGGCTTGGCACATGGAAAATGTCTTCATGTAACAGATCTTCTCCTTTAATGATTCCTCTTTTGTGGTTGGGAGGGGAGTGAATTTAGTGTCAGGGAAAGATACCAGTCTGAAAGACTGAAGTCTTCCACTCCCAACGGCAGGTCCAGAACATGGCTCTCTTGGTGCTTGGCCTAGGAGGAATGACCTCTGATGGGTAGAGGAGAGTTGGGTCTACAGGGCCTGTAGTTCTTGGATACCCTGCTGAGAATCCTAACAAGAGCTGTCCCAAGGCTGAATTTGTTTGGGTGATGTGGACACTTAATCATAGAATCACAGAATATCAGGGTTGGAAGGGACCTCAGGAGGTCATCTAGTCCAACCCCTTGCTCAAAACTGGACCAATCCCCAGACAGATTTTTACCCCAGTTCCTTAAATGGCCTCTCGAGGATTGAACTCACAACACTGGGTTTAGCAGGCCAAAGCTCAAACCACTGAGCTATCCCTCCCTCCCTTATCCACTAGCAATGTATGGGACCAGACCCTTCGCTGGTATAAACACGCTGCCTCATTGCAGGGAGGAGGCTTAGGCGCGGAGTGTGCAGCTAAACCCCTCCTTAGTATGGTGAGGATCACACTTAATCCCATGTCAGCTCAGACACACGGCTGGGCCTTGTGACTCACTCCTGCTCCGTGCAGAGGGCTAGAGCGGGTGCTTCACATCAGCTCATGCAGCCCTCACTTGCAATGACAAAACCACACCCTCCTAGGGACGATCTGAGCAACCCCGTGATGGGAGAGCTTTGGGAGACCCCCAACGACTGCCTGTCTCCAATCGCTCTGCAGCGTTGACTCCCTAGGGAATTTCTCCCCTTCAGGCTTTATGCTCGTTGACGTCAGTGGAGTAGGCTGAGGAGCTGGCTCCATACGACCAAGGACTGAGAGATCTTGGGATGGTGACAACATTTCCCAACAGTAGCTGTGCAGCTTTTCTTTCTGAATTATTATTTCTATATGGCACATCCTGCAATTCTCCCCCTGGGTTGTGCCACCCTTCCTGGCTAAAACTTGATCCTATCTCTCCTGTTTATTCTGTAACAGGATGGCTCAAAATTCCAGGGCAGACTCTTTAACAATATCCACCCCTGGACTAGCACCACATGAACTTTTGGAGGCCTTGTATTCAGGGAGTAGCAAACTTCACTGGGGCCAAGGCCTTCACCAAAGCTACTCTGTGGCCATATATGGAGTTTCTCTCTGTAGTTACTGGTTAGCAAATGTTAACTTGCTTGCATTAAGACCGGCTTGGCTCAGCTACACAGCACAGACCTGGTTAGAAGTAGGCCCAGGATGTTCTTGTTCTAGCAGGGAAACGAGGGTGGTGCATGATTGCTGCCCTTCTTCTTCATCCCCTGGGTAAAACACACTCTTGCTGATTGCCTGGTACTGACACTAGTACTGGCTACAAGACTTTCTTATTCCTGTTCACAGGCACATGATGAAACAGTGTGGTGAATAGAAATCTCCAGATTTTTGCCCTAGACACCTAGGCAGAGACTGGAGGGTGAGTTCCAGCCTCACTCCAGCTGAGGCACTGAACCACATGATAAGACCAGGGAGACTGTGTCCCACGCATCATCAGTTTCCTGTGATTGTAAGTGACATAAAATAAAACCCGTTGAGGAGGAGGAGAAGCAGGGTTGGGTGGGACAATGTAATAACAGAACTTCAGTGGATGTCTATTGCACCTTTCCACTGGAGGGTCCCCAAGTGCAACAGATCCCATGTGCTGGCCAAGGAGTGCCTTACAGTGGCAATACAACAGCATCGAACCATGGGGACAAATGCTGCTCTTAACTCACAAAATGGGTCAAATGTTTCCCATTATTTATCCCACAGGAAAAACAACTGGCAATGAAAGAAACGGGCCTTTGAGCATCCAGCCCTGGTAGGTCCGATGTGGTCTTGCCAAGAGGATGTTCCGTGGAGAAGCTGTGTGCTTTGGCAGCACACGCAGAAACATCTCAGGAGCTTCCAAACCACATGTGTTCGAGGAGAGGTCAGACAAGGCAACTACGCACCTGCATCAAGTGCTGTGGGGTGGGACTGAATGAAGGACATAGTCTAGTAAGGCATCTCAGAGCAGTTGGGCCCTTCCACTCCCTGCAGCAGAGAGGATATGCTCCAAAGCGCTTGGTTCTGGCTGCAGCGTGCATAGAGAGAATGGCGCGCGCACATACACACACACACACACACACACACTATCTCCGGGAGAGGACAATACATTCCAGCAATGTCCAGCTTCCCCAGTCATGCCCAGGAGTTTCTGCAGCTAACTCAGAAGGGAATGCACCACGCTCCCTGAGCCTAATAGGGCTGTTTGAAACCCAGCTTTAAAAAAAAAAATTAAAATGGGGGGAGTCGAGAAGGGGAAGAAAGCCACATCCAAGCAAACCCTCTCAAACAGCCAAAGCACAGGATGAGCAATAAAAAGGGTCCAATTAGAGGCAATCACAGCTATTTGTTACCCTGGCAATTCCAGCCCTCCTTGTCTCAGAAAGGGAGGACAAGTAAGTACTCCGCTATGCCAACTGGTTCCGGTATTGTTTGAGGTTAAAAATAAATCCCTTCTCTGGCAACTGTAATGCTCTCAACTAGGTGCTAAACCTACACCAAGGGGACTTGATTTGAAAGGGCTCTTGCAACAGCCGAAGATGGGGAGAGCGTCTGAACAGTGAAGGCACCGCGGGAGTCAGTACGTGATGCTAGCTCACCTCAGTAAATCATGTGAAGCCTGGTTTTTAAAAGAGCTCAGGGCCTAATTTGCCAATTCAGCACCCGCAACTGGGGCCAGAATTTCAGAAGAGTTCAGCATCAAGTGTACACAGGTCTTCTTATTCGGGTGCCCAAAAGGGAGCCACGTTCTTCTGATGTCAAACGAAAGGGATACTACTTACCTACCGCTGCAAAGAAGCTGGTCATTCACGTTTCAAGAGATTGGGATGGAAGGGGTTAACCATGCAAAATATTATACCAAAAAAAAGGCAAAAAAACGTTCAAAGCAAGAGCTGGGCAGGGGGAGCGGAGGTGTGTGGGAGAATCCTCTTTAGAGCACGTTATTTATTAAAAAGGTCTAAGGGCCTGATCCAAAACCCAGTGGAGTTAAAAGCTACACCTACATGACCCCGCCACATGGCTGACAGGGCCTTGTAGACATTGCATGGCCTACGGGGTGTGAACCACAGTGTGAGCTGATGTGCTGTGTTTTAATTGCCCTGTGGGGACGCTGCTGGGGTGACCTAAAAAGTACCTAGTTCACATTTATGTAGTCCTGTTTCAACCCCTGTAGTCCAAACTGAGGGGCCATGTGGACACAGCCTTTGACTCCACTGGGTTTTTGACCAGCCCTTGAGAATTCAAAAGGCTCATGCATCAGGCCCTGGATGCGTTCACTCTGCTGTGTTCTCTATTTACTCTCCTCTGAAAGGCTGCAGGCGCCAGAACCAGTGGACCAGAAGAGTTACCTAGTCTTGCCCGTTGCTCCTCCATGCAGCAACACTTTCAGGAGAAGGGCAGTCAGTCATTCCTAGATAAAGCACAACACCAAGCCCTTTCCAGGTGACAGCAATTGTTCCCCATACATAACAACTGCCTGCAGGCAGGGAATCGGATGGCTCTGGGGACTGGCATTGGCATAGGGAAAAGGCACTTACCTCCGGATACCAGGTCAAATCCAGCCCAGGTTTGCATTGAAAATGATGAATGATTAGATACCCCTATAAACCCTGATTCCTGAAACTACTCAACTTGGAAGTGCCAGTTCCTGATGGAAAATACATACATCAGATCCTTCCCAGAGCCGCAGCGTTCATCCTGAGAAAGCTAGAGTCTCCTCCACTTGGAGACAGGCCAGAACTGAAATCCCAGTTTAGTGTAGCAGAGCACTGGGGAAAATCACAGCTCTAGAGAGGGCCCTGCTGGGGAAACCCTCAGGCACAAGGATGAGCCCTTGGAAATCAAAAAGCCCCAGGAGCAAACTCCATAGCTGGGGAACTGCTACCATGGACATCCTGCCTGCAATCCCTGCTACAGCCCAGCAAAAGCACCTCAGCCCTCCTGTAGGAGGGACTTTTTTGCAAGTTGCTTTTGCTACCACGTGTCAAGGCAGAGAGAAATACAAATATATTCCTGCATTTGAGCAGGGTACCTGGTGAGCTCCCCACATGAGCCCACCCCCAATCCTGACAACCAGATTATAAACGCAAAAGCTGCAGGATGCTCCGTCCAGCAGCAACTCCTACCAAGGAAGACCAGGATGGCAGTTGCCACAGACAGTGAAAACCTAAGTGTCAGTCTCCCTCACCCTCCCATGTTGCATAACACCCATCTGCACACTGCACAGTTAACACTAAGCGCCACGGGGTGGCTATAAAATATCAGTGGTCTTTGCACATTCCAGGCTGAAAAGGGGGCAGCCTGCATGCACCCTCGAGACCGGGGAAAGAGAGGAAAAAATAAGAACACATATACATTTCTTCTTCCAAACACAACTCGAGGAATCCCTGCTGGCCACAAGGGGAGACAATAGCACATATCCTGCCAGGCAAACATATTGCTTTCCTGCTAGACTTGGAATGTCCTTTCAGGGCATTTTCCAACCTTTTCCACCCAGCATAACTTAATAAGCAAAAGAATAGACGGCTTCCCTCTGACACCCACCCCTCACACCCACATATAACATCCCCGGACTCTGGAGAATTACCCATAATTTTATTGCAAGTCTTGCAATGTTTTGCTTCCATCCCCTGCTGCTGGAGTCATGTGATTACATTCATTTAAAGGAAAAGGAAGTTTCTAGCCCACGTTGTTGCAGAGAAATGCCCTAACAGCAGAAGGGAAATAAAAAGAACCCAAAGTTTATATACATATGAAATCTCATGATGTTTACAAAAATCTCGTGATTTCGGGAAGTGTGACCTCCTGCTTTTTGAACACTTGGGATTGCAATTCTGAGTTCTGATTTTAGACTCCCTGGAACAGACTCTTCTATCTGTATGCTACTTCTATCTCTAGCAAGGTTAGAGCAAATTATAATCTTTGGTAAAAACAGCAGAGACCTCAAAGACTTAGCAAGCAGGGTTCTGTGTTTTATAGACCTAAGATCTTGTAAGACTGAATTATGGAGCCTGGTAGGACGTTACATAGATAGGCCCATTCAGAAATATGCATCAACCACTCCTAAGCATGCTCAGGGGTTAATTTTCAATCAACAAGAGACTCTGAGAAAAGTCGTAGGTGGCAGACTGGACAAATCTGTGTTCAGTAGAGAGCCGGTTTTGGCCATCCACCTGTGACTGAGCAGAGGCTGCTGTCTCTCACAACACACACACACAGCGCAGACAGAGCTAGCTGCCTCCAGCATTGGTCTGCAGCCAGCCCCTGGAATCTAGGGAAGCAGGTTAGCTCCAAACAATGGAGAGCACATTCCATGGGTCACTGCAGTGATCCAAAGATGGAAGGCGGGAGTTGGATGGGGAGAGAACAGGAACACTGTTTGGATGGGGAACTGTAACCAGAGATGGCTGAGATGACGATGTCCGGCTACCCCATCCAAAATAGCTTTAGGCAATCTCATCAGCTGGCTTTGCAAAATTTTGGCCCAAAGTAGTAACAAACTCATGGAATCATTTCCTCTCTCCCACAACCCAAACCTCAGCAAAGCTGAGCACAATTCCTCAGCCAGGTCGTGGTGCAAGGCTATCCCTGGAGTCGTAACACAGTCTGAATTGGTTGCTGAAGCAGGGTTGCATTTCAAGTAGGGCCAGTCAATGAAATGTGAAATTTGAAATTTTGAAATGGAAAAAAGGGGACACATTTCACCAAAAAAAAATCCACAAAAGATTTTTTTTTTGGACCCATTCCAAAAAATGTTCACAGCGCCAACAATGAGACACAAGGACTTCAGGCAAATGGCCACAGCCTTAGGTTTGCATCCATGGCAATTTACAAACACTGCTTTGGCTATTAGAGAACTCCCATATTGTACCATGTGTACATTTGATTAAAGCAGCAGGAGACAGTCTATTAAAGCATACAGCCCCATTCTTCCTGCATGCCCAGGATGGAAGTCCCCCATTCACCTTCAAAAAGATGCTAAATCGATTCTGAAACAAAACAGTAGACACACAGATCACATGTGCCAGCTAATCCACACACATCAGGAACCGAACCAACCTACAACTCCAAGAGCACAGGCCTCCACCACTGAAAGGGAAAAGCTCTACCCGCTGTCGATAGGGCTTTTATTCTCTGTGCCGGATGCAATCTCTCATATGCTCACGTATCATCTTCATAATCCTGGGTATTAGAGCAATAGAAGCCTATTGCATTCATTTACCTGGGACTGGACTCTTCACTGCAATGAACCAGTCAGCCTTACAACACACACAGATGCCTCGCATTTAAAACCTTACACAGGCACCCGTGATCCAGAAGGGAAAACCACCCCATCTGCTTTCATGAAAAGCCACCAGATAAAGAGGTTGCTGGAGACGTTGCAAATTCAGCACTGTGAAGAAGGAAGGCAGGGAAGCGATAGTAGTGTTCCAGCACGTTTGGCAACAACTGTGTCTTCGCAGCCAGCTAGGCCCTGCCTTTGGCAAGATGGTGCCCAGGGCAAATCAGAATTTGGCAACCCCCCCCGCCAAATGGCAAGTGAGCAAATATTCACTGCTAGCTCCAACATTAGCCACTTGTTACTCTGCTGCCTAGCTCAAAAGACCCCCACCCCCAGCCCCCGGACGGTCCTACAGCTCAGGATCTGCATCCATGTCTCGTCTCAGCTGGCACTTTAGGGAGTTCTCTGCCTGCATCTGCCTTAGGAAACAGGGCTTTGGAGTGGCACCCGGAGCAGCAAGTTTTTACCTGGAGCTGGAGCAGAGCCGGGGCACAGCTCCAAAGCCCTGTTAGGAAACCTGCTGTTCTTTGCATAAAACCTCCCACCCTGAAAAATCCCACACTACTTTACAGATATAGGCCTGATCCTGCCAGGGGCTGCGGACTCAAGCCCCGATCCAGCATGCTTGGCTTCAAGCATGTGAGTATCCTGAGGACTTCAGCACCCCAGCTCCAGTGGATACAGCAGCAATGACAGGCAGCAGCCTGGGGGGGGGAAGTGTACCCCACAACAAAGTAAATGGGATTGTGTGCAGCAGCCCGTGCAGGGGAAGGAAGAGCAGTTTTGGCTGGGACCTGACTCTTGGGAAGGACCACACAGAACAGACAGGTCTCTTCCCAAACCTTCACCAACTGCACGGAGCATCAGTTATCTCCCCAAGAAGGGGAAACTCTGCCAGAATCCGAACCCGTGGTTCCAGCAAGCCTGCATATTTCCAGCCTGAGCCATCCCCCTGGCCTCACTCCCTGAATGCAACAGGCTTCCCTCTCCAGTCCGGTGAAACAGAATCATACTAAAATGTGTTAGCAACGAGTCCCCTTTAAGCCATCCCCATGCATCTGCTAAAACTTTCTGACAGGGTCAGATGGAAACAGCCATGCTTTGCTTCAGTGCAAATGTCACTGAGACTCAAGGGAAAACAGACTAAGGAAGATGCACTGACTGTATTCAGGGACCTTCCCCCCAACAGATCCCTGCCATTCCTGCCCTCTCCTGAGAAGTGGCCATACTACAGAATAGCCTATCTGTCCTAGGTACTTGCATGGCCCCTATTACTGCAGTATCTGACTGGCTTACAGCCTTCACTGTATTGGGCCTCATGACACTGCTGTAAGGAAAGGCACTACCAGTATCCCTCTTTCACAGATGGGGAACTAAGGCACAGCTTGACTAAGTGACTTCCTCACGGTCACACAGGAAATCTGTGGTAGAGCAGAGAACTCAACCCTGGTCTCTCAAGTCTTCCATGAGCACTGGGGCGTCCTCCCTCTCTAATGAACCTTTCTAAGAATCACTTGGGGAGGAATCTGCATTTCTCATCCATTGCCGTGTACCTTTATTCACCCAGCGTTGATCTGTTTCCCCTATTTGCCCACGTACTTCCTCCCAATGAGGAGGAAATGGGTCACAAATGTTGATGGGAAGGAATAGTCTCTTGGCCTCTTCTCAAGGGGGAGGAGGTGTTGTTTCCATCACTTAGTCAGTGGTATGTTCGAATGCACTTTGGAAAAGAGCACGGTTTCCCCCACCCATTCAGAGGCCAAGACTGAACACTGGAAAATAGAAACAAAGGGTTTCTGTCATGAGACAGCATCGGGAGATTGGTCATCACTCCGGGTAAGCTAAAGGAGCGACGTTCACATTTGATGTATAAAATATTCCCCTCAGATCTATCTAGAAATTCTAAGACAACATACGCCTTCTTCGCCAACTCCAACTCGAAACAATTAAATAATTCAGAGGTGGGACTTAATCAATACCGCAGACCTGGGGATGGGAAAAAACCAGGTCAGTCACTAAGTTAAATTAAGCGTTTGCAGGATAGGGAGAAAAATGAATTACGGGGTTTCTACAGATGTGAGGTAAAGGAGCTGGGAGAAGCTGGGAGAAGACTGACCAATAAGCTTTAGTGTATGTCTGCACTGCGATAAAAGATGCGCTTGGCATCCCCCCAGCTGACCCAGGTCAGCTGACTAGGGCTTGCGGGGCTAAAAACTGCAGCATCAATGTTTGGACTTGGGCTGGAGTCCGGATTCTAAAACCCCACAATGCGGATGGGTCTCAGAGCCCAGGATCCAGCCCGATCCCGAACGTCTACACAGCAATTTTGTACTGCAGGGCAGACATCCCTCAGTGACAGTTTCTGTACCACCATCAGCATCACTACATATTTAGTGCCAAATACTGCTCTCGCTTACTCCAGTGTAAATCCAGCCTAACTCCGCTGAAATCTCTGGGGCAGATCCTCAGCTGCTGTAAATTCACCCAGTTCCATGGTATAAATTGTCACAGGTGCACGGAGCTAAGATCGCTTACACCAGCTCAGGATTTTTCCCTTGGATTTACGCCATTGTGATACAGCAGAATCTGGCCCTTAAAGAGAAGAATTAATGTCTTAAAATATGTAAGCCCTATTTTTCTAACAGGTGTGAGGAATATTTTCATCTCACTCTTACCTACTCAAATTGAAACATCAAATAGTGTTTGCGCCCACTTTTCCTCCCCCACTCTGTGGTGCAATGTGGAATAAGCTTGACTCTCTCGTCAACAGAAGTTGGTCCAATACAAGTTATTACCTAACCCACCTTGTCTATTTATTTCCTTTCCATTTCCTACTCTGAGCCGGCGGGCAGAGGGAGAAGGAGAAAAGGGAAAGAACAGATGGAGCAACCCTCACATTTCCAATTTGAGTTGATAGGAAAATTTTCAGTTTGAAACAAAACGTTCATGTTCACTCATTTCATTGAAAAATTCTGCTTTTTTCTTTTTTTGGTTTGTGGGAAATACCATTTTTCAACCCGCCGCGCACCTGTCTATGTGACACTGAATCTATTCCTTCTTCAGTAAAACAATGAGTCTTATTTTTTTTAAAACAAAGAAAATAGTGAATAAAGAGAAGGGCGGGAAATACAGAAATTCAGAGTTGGAAGGGACCACAAGAGGTCATCTACTCCATCCACCTACACTGAGACAGGATTAAGTACACCCTAGACCATCCATGACTTTTACTTGTTTAACCTATTCTTAAAAACTTCCAATGACGGCAACCTGTGGACACGCACAATCCATTTCAAGCTCATTGAAGGTTCTTTTTCAGGACACAAATTCCACAAACTAAGGCTTAAACAAAGAAAAATTAGAATAAATGGCATTTTTCCTTCATACGCTATCTACCTGCTTTCACCTCTGGAAAGCCACCATTTACTAATTTAGAAGCCTGGTTCCAGGAAGGTGCTAAGATCGGATTGAAAAAAAAAATGACAAAAATTTTTCAGTGAAAAGGAAATGATTTTTTTTTGGCGAAAAGCATTGTTTTGTTGTAAAACTTTGAAGGAAATTTAACATTTTTGTGAACATATTTTCCCCCCAATTTTCAACAAATGATTCGATTTGAACATTTTTATTCTGTTTCGACTTGAAAAAGTGGTGTTGCATTTCATTCTTTGCAACTTTCCCCCTCTCCCTTTTTCCCCACAGAGAAGGGGAGAAAAACCTCCAAAATTGAAAGTTACAACAAAGCAAAAAATGTCATTTCTCCAAAAAAATCCTTGAAAAAATTTTGAATGAACCAAATTTTTTTCCGTTGCATCCCACATTTTTCAAGGAAAATATCTGCCATTTTCAAGCAGGCCCATGCTGAGTGCCTCCTGCAGAGTGAAACTACTTTCAGTGGCAATGGAGGATACCCAGCATGTATAGGGTGACGTCCTTGCCCCATTCAAGTCAATTGGAGTTTTGTCACTGATTTCAATGGGGCTCAGATTTCACCCTCAGCATGTTACAGACTGGACCCTAAATGAGCAGATTGCTGACCTATGCAAACCAGAATCCATTTTACACTCCACGTGCTCTTTACCAGTATTCAGCGGACGACGTATTGGGGTCCAAGGTGGTGGTAACAATCAAGATTTTTTCCAAAGCCAACATCTCCACACATATTTTCATTGCAGTAAAAAGAGACCTTGACACAGCACATGTGACTGTTTTACAATCCGTGAACTCTCAAGGTATCTTGGATAGTAAAGCATGTGAATTTCACTTACATTGAGATCCAGTTATACAGAACTCTGTTCTAGTGACTGTGGTGTCAACAACGCTTTCAATTTTATCACAAGTCTTGCAATTTTCAGTGTTTTTCCTCAAAGCTCCAGCAGCTGGAATCAAGGCATTGCATAAGAATCTCAGCTTTCTTTCTTTTTTTTTTTTTTAAATAAGTTTTTAGCCCTTGTAGTTGCAGAGAAAAGCTAGAAAACATGAAGCAAGTGTGACCTAAAGGCTGAAAAAAACAGAGGGCAAATAAGAAGAGCCCGTTATTTTTAAAAATCTCACAATGTTTAAGCCAATCTCATGATTTTTGAAAGTTTGGGGTTGGCAATACAGAAACTGTGATGCTATTTAAAGATGGAAGCCCCTGCTTAGAATAAGGGCTTGCCTACACAGAGAATCTCAGGAATGTTTAATTCATTTAAAAAATGAATTAAATTAAACCAAATTAAGGTCACTTCAATGCTGAATAAGAGCACCAACACAGGGGTTTAATGCAGTTTAATGAATCCATTTTAAATTCACACCTCTCTTTAATTTGGATTAATTTTCCTGGGTGACCTGTGTAACCAAGCCCGCAGCACAGAATCAAATCATCCATATGGAGGGTGGTGAGGAATATCTATTATGCTTTAAATTCACACCCTAGCTATTTCGCACTAACTTCCCCGGGTAGCCAAGAATGACTATGCTGCAAGAGGTTTCCCTGTACAAAAGAGCCGTAAGACAACAAACACAAAGCAAACTATTTTTGGTGTCACACTTGTGCAATGTTTTTATAAAATTTGTCTGAAGAATTCAAGCAAATCCACACACAGATCCCTCAATTGGTGTAAACTGGCGCAGCTCCACTGACTTAAGGGGTGAGACCCAGACTTTCCTTTACTGGGACTGAGTGATGGACCGGTTTTAAGAAGAGGAAAATTTAGGCTTAACATTAGGCAAAGCTTCCTGACACTAAGATGTATTCAACTGGGGAATGATCTCATAAGGAAAGTGATGAAACTCCACCACTGGAGTCATTGAAAACGGGACAATGCCCTGAGGAATACACCACAAGGAACAGCCCTGTGCTGACTCTTCATATAGTGAGGTGAACTAACTGGTCTTTTCCAAATCCTAGCTTTATGATTAAACAATCAGCTTGTTTCTTCTGGCCATGAAGACGCCTTCCTAATGACAAGAACTTAAGACGTCACTGAAATCGGTCAAGTGGAAACTTTGGATTTAGTAAATGTCCAGAGATGTTTTACCAAGAGAAGGCTATGTAAAAAATGTACAACTTTTTTTTTTACACAGTGGCAAGAGATAACTCTTTATATTAAGGGTATATCTATGCAGAGTTAGTTCATGAATAAGGATGTTGTAATATATGGTTATTCAGTTGCTAGCGTCCAACAGATCAATGATTTGCTTATAGCTATGGATAACTACCTGTAATACCCGCAACTGATATAACCAGCTGTAACAGTTACTACTCATGTCTGTAACATGTTTATAACACCTATTAATTGTTTAGTAACCCTTTATAATAAGTGTGACTTTGCCATATAGTAAAGCTAACCTTTAATTAGCGCAGACTGCATTAGTTTTCAGGACATGGTGTTAGCTGTATTTAGTGGAAACACCATAAATCTTTGAGGGGGAAGGAGAAGAATGCACCAAATCTAGGTATGCTCTTCCAAAAAGAATTGTCAGTTGAAAACCCCAAAATGCTGCGGATAAATACTAGAGGGATTGCCAAGCCCCATGCGAAAGAGCTAATCGGGGAATGTAACTCTAGAGTCTGTCTTTTTCTCCCCACCCCATGATGAAAAAACTACAGAAAGGAAAGAGGGTCATGATCAAACATAGCTGAAAAAACTTGGGAAGTGGAGAGGGGGAAATTGAGAGGAAGGAGGAATTATTAAATGAGAAGATATTTAAAAATTGAAGTAAATAATACAATCTAAAATGTGAACGGATAGATGAATAATCTATTCTACCTGTGCAATTGTAAATTTCTCTCTCCCAGCCCCTCATTCTTTTCAAAGCCTTGGGGCAGATGCTCAGCTTGGGTAAACTGGCGTAGCTCCCTTCCTGTCAATGATTATAACTAGATCTGTTCAGAAATGGTTTGGTTTTTTGGTGGGGAGGGAGTTAGTGTTCTCGAAAGTCTGTATGAAAAAATTTGACATTTTCAGGAAAAAAGAAAAAGGCATTTTTAAATTTTCAAAACCCACGTCACTATGTACGTCCTCCTCCTGGCCCCATTCCCAGCCTCAGTGCAAAACAGGAAAATGTGTGCACGCGGGGGAGTTACAAGGAAAAAGAAGAGGAGAGGGGAAAACTGAAAATACATAGCCAGCGACACAGCTTTTTTTTTCTCTCTGTCGAAGTTTTAGTTAAAAAAAAATCCACACAATTTTGGGGGTTTTGAAAAAAAAATCATTTTTTTGGTCAAAAAAATGGTTAGAGTGAAAAAATATTCCCTAGCTCTAATTATTGCTGAATATTTATATTGCAGTAGCACTTGGAATCTCAGCCAAGGCAGAGTCATTGTGCTAGGCACTGTACATACACACAGGAAATGACATTCCCTGCCTTAAAGACTGCAGCTTACGCCAGCTGGGGATCATCATCTGGCCTTTGAGCTTCCCCAAAACTAATGTACTTAAAATTCTCCCTCCCTATATATGCCCTCAGCTGCAATTCTGCCAATGTTTTCACCTGGCATCATCGCTCAGAAAGTTTAATCAATTTACAGTTGGCTGATCATCTCTAAGAAAGAAATAAAAAAAACCATTGAACAATACCAGACGCATCCCACAGAACTGAAGTGGGTCAGGGCCACCGAAAGGAAAAAAAGACAAACAACAAACAAAAACAACTTACCTAACAGTTGCGGCAAGGTCCGGAAAGGTGAATGGCTTCTGACAATGAAACACGCTGTGACGAAGGCGCAGAACGGGAGATTGAAAGCTATTATTGCCCACCCTTGTTTTCGTCAACTGTTTCCTGTACCCCCACCCGAAAGCAGCCCTCAGACTTATCTAAAAGTACAATCTTGGTATTTTTTTGTGCGCGCAATTCTACACACTCAGCATTTCCAGACAAACCAAGGTTCTTGTTTGACTCAAGTGGTTCATAAACAATACTTTCCTATCTGAAAAAGGGGCCGAGACATCAGACCCTTCTCCTCCCCTGGGCACTGGAGGAAAGAGAATAATCTTGGGTAGATTGTCATCTCTTCCCACATACCTTTAAGGACAGAAGGGTACAGAGAGGGGTAGCTATTTCTAATTGCTTTTTTTGCAAGTAGTCAGCTGCGTGGGACACCACATCAGGTGAAGTTTGCAGCACGTCTATAAACCAAACACTGTTGCTATTTCAGTTCCACTCTAAAATGACCTGAATGTATTGCAGAAATTATCACTGGAAGAGACCTAGAAAATCATTCAGACCATAAAGCCAAGGCAGGAGCGTGTCCAAGGCTATTTGTGTCCAGTCTAGTTTTGAAGTGTCTCAAGCAATGAGCCTTCGAGCATTTCTACTGGAAGACTTTCCATAGAAAGTCATTGTGGGCCAGTGGTTGAAGCAAACTGAGACACAGCAGTTCTGGGTTCTATTCCCGGCTCTGCCCCTAATGTGTTGCATGACCCTGGGCCAGTCACTTCCCCTCTCCGTGACTCATTTTCCCAAAGGGGATATCATTCACCTACCTCACTGGGGTGTTGTGAAGTTCTAGGGACGAGATCCATTACTGTTGAAAGTCTGCGTAACTCCAACGAAGTTGATGGAACTACTCTACACTGAACGACACCAGTGGGAACTGGCCTTAACGAAGTTCAGATGAAAGGAGCTACACATCTATTATCAATACAACAGATTTCACTATTAGGATAGGCAGCCCAAATTTTCTTTTTCTTAATTTCCTCCAGTTAGCCCATGTTAGACTGTACACCCCCTTCTTAAGCCACTAAACAACTCTGCTCCTTCCTTGCTGCTGCTGGCATTAGAGAACCTCAGAGAGAGGCCTCAGTAGAGCAACGCCTGACACCCTGTGCCATTTCAGCAGCCACAAAGAGTAGGCACCACCTCTCTGGCAGAACTCTTTCCTCACAGCATAAAGGCAGCCTGTGCTGCTGTGGTTTGTGCGGTAGGCACTGCTGAGACATGTGCACTATGGGACTCTGTCAACACTCCCATGTCAACCATGCTCTACTGCAGGAGACAGTGAGCTTTATTCTCCTATCTGGAGTTAAACTGATGTCTAGAGTGCAGTGTCAGGCCCCCCCTCCCATAGATAACTTACAAGACCAATTGACAACGATCAAGGAGAGTGCTCTCCTCCAGAGAAGGTTCTCTTGTTCTTTCCTTGTTTAAGCGTTTTGGAATAGACTGGTGAAAGTGAGGTATGGTTAAAGTACAGCCACTGAACATGGGAAACTTCTGTGCAAGCTTCCTGAACACAAGCTCACACCCTTTCTTGCCAATGCACAACCCCAGCCCTGCACCGCACCTCCTCTTCCATGCCTGGCTCTACCTCTTGAGCAGAGGCAGAGCTTCTTGGACAATTTAGGCACACATTGGTGGTGGGTAGCAATGTCAGCAAACATGAACCAGCAAGACAATAGCTGAGACCACACTAAGTCAGTTTGTGACCTCCATCATCAACTTCCTCATAGCCTTTTCACAACATTTCACGTCTTCCATTTCATGTGACAGGAAGACTACTCTTTTCAGAAGTGGCCACTCATTTTTTTGACACCTCCATTTGTTGGGTACCCAACGTCCTAAACCTTGAGCCAGACTTTCCCCAAGAGCTGAGCACCCTCTGAAAATCAGACCTAAGGTTTCACAGGTTGGGCATCTAAAACCAGGGGCTACGTCTGAGAATTTGTCTGCATGCTCTCCCACCTCTTCCTACCTTACGGCACTCGGACCACTGCTGTCCCCAGAAGTACCTAGGTTTGCAAAGCACCTTGGAAGGTTTAAAGGGCTCTGGAAGCATTCCCAAACTGCAATTCAAAAAGCAGAGTGTTAGACAGCTTACCCACAATCAGCAAGACAGAGACCCTGAAAGCCAAGCTCATCCTCGACAGCTACCATGTGCAGAAAATGCCACCATTCTGAGATGGCTGTGCACAAATTAAGTTTGGAAGATATAATGCTGCAGCTCAGCTGCTGTGGGTCTGTGACATTTTAACGACAGATTTTAGCTGCTGTGACAGGAGCGGCTTGGCAATTTGCTGTTAAAATCTTTAACTTTTCTCAAGGAAATAAAGCCTGCCAAAGGCTTCCAAAGAAAATGCTATGCCTGACTTCTCTCTGTTACGAGTGTAAATCCATTTACTGCAGTGGAGTTACTCCTGATTTATACTGGGGTAAGAGTGGAGAATCAGGCCCCTTGTGCTGATGACTCAATAGGTGGCCCTCTTCCCTTCAATTCAGTATTGGACCAATGCCCCAGGGTTGTGTTAGTGGGACACTGTACAGCAGGATATGCTGTCTTTCCACTGAGACTTAATACCAACATCCCTTCTAACCACTTGTAGCTATCAGAGATCCCCTGGCATTTATTGCAAAAGTTCCCAGACTCACTGGCTTCAAGTGCAGTTGTACTCAGAAGAACGTGTCTAAAGATGGCACCGTCCTACAGAACAGATCTGTCCGCTCGTGCGGAATCAGAGCCAGAGCAAGTGACAATCCAAAAAGTAAACACCTTTTCACTATGCTTTATTCCTGCTAGCCCTATAGAGCCAACGCAGCTAGCAGAGGGCAAGCTTGAGTGTTCCTTCTCCTGCCTTAACAGGATAGTTACCTAAGTTCCAGTTGCAGCACTACGCCCCGCTTTCATTTACCATTGTAAATTAGCTGAGTCCCCCAGACTGACTCTGGTGGGGTCACTGGGGGCCTAATCTGTGGACGCAGAGGTTGGGCAGGATTAACTGTTGGGAGTACTTGGCCCACACAATCGTTATTGCTGCTGCTGATTTATGAGAATGAAAGAACCCAGCTTAACTCTCAGATCCCCAGTTACTCTTCCAGGGTTTGTACTTGGAAAAAGCCACCTTCTTACTTGTAAAGTGAGCTGAAGTAGGGATAAGAGAGCCACAATAAAGGTGGACTCCAACCCTGTATTCAGTAGGCTTGCACAGGAGCTGCCCATGCTCACTGGCTGTGCTCTCTCCCTACCTCGGTTTTACCACTCCTATGCCCAAAAGCTCAAACAAGTCCCTTCAGACTCAAACCTCATTTTAAAATGGTCACGAGAACAAACTCAGTCTGTGCTATTGCCTACAAACTTGACAGGCATCTATCAGCCAGTGTTGACACCCCAGCTTCAACCCATTCCACCTGATCTATCCACATCACGGCCAGGGGCAGAGATCTGCTTACCAACTTCCGAGATTGGAAGCTCTTTGAGACGGGGAGTGTGCTATCTTAGGGGTGCGTACAGTGCCTAGCAGATTGTGATGGCTGCTGTGCTACAAATAATTAAGTTATATAGTGTTTTTATGAATCATTCCATAATTCCCTGCCACTGTCACATGAAGGAGCTGGACGGTAGCACCGGAGAATTATTCAAGTGGACCATGACATTCTACACCCAAGCAGCCATTCACGTGGAGAGCATGGCCAGGCTGAGAACTAAGGAACTGAATTTCAGAGGGAGTTGGGAGCCAAACCCTCTTTGTCCAACATTTTCAAAGGAGCCTAGTGCTCTGTGCATCCTAGCAAAGGAACATATTGCAGCTGCAACAGCGACACAGCCACATACATCCAGGGATGCTCTAAACAGACCATCTCACATCAGGAGGGGAGAACATGCCACCATCCCTTCTAGGCCTGCTAAAGCCATCGCAACAATGTTCCTCTTCACTGCAGCATGACAAGAACCCGGACCCAGATAACACCAACACTGCATTTCAACCCTTTAGAGCTCACCCCCTTCTGCCTTCATTTTTTAAATGTATTCTTGGCATTTGCTTTCATGGTTCCAAAGAAAACCCCCACTGAGGCCCCCTGCCTCCTGTCCATCCCCTGCAAGCACTGAACTCAGCGGGAATCCGTTCACCTTCACACTGTCTCTCATGGGGAAGATGGGGAAAGAGGGGGAAGGGTCTTTTGTTAGCCCCTAGGCGTCACTTAAGCATCTGAGCAAGTAACAAAGATCCAAAGGTGTTGGGGTTTTAAGGAGCAGTGAGGCTAGCATTTTCCCAGGCATGGATCTTGCAGATTCACACTTAAGACACAGCCCCTTCCCCCTTGCATCAGAGGAGCTAAAGAACACCTAGGGTGAAATCCTGGCCCCATACAAGTTAGCGTGGAGTTTTGCCACTGATTTCAACAAGGCCAGCTCTTCTGCTGCTGCATACCCACATAGCTCTGTCCACTTCAATGGCGTTGCAGCAAGTGCCCCGGCTGAGAACAGGACCCTTAATCCTTATCTGTCTCTACTCCGGCTGGGCCCCCTCTTGCCAGTGGTAATTGGGAAAGTGCCCTCAGAGGTTGGAGTGACCAGGATGTTTCATTTCATTTACTGCGCAACACTAAAGCAGCAAAGACTTTCAAGTGACAAGCAGCCGCTCCAAGCAGCCCGTCCCCCGGCTCATGGAGAAGCGTTTGCTTTGTTCTCCACTTGTGGCCACCAGACAAGAGGCTCTTTGTGTCTCTCTGGCTCCTGAAGCACCTGTTCCCTTTGCCACCCCATTCTCCTGGTGTGTCCTTATTTATCCCCGTGTGCTGCAGCATGTTCTCCTGAGCCAAGAGCCTTGGCAGCCCCTGCCTACACCTGCCTCAGCCTGGCATGCGCCTGGGGACTGGCTCAGCGGAGTCCGAGGGCAGGCACAGTTGCCCCCCACACACACACACACACACAGAGCTATGTTTACACCAGTTGTTTATTTGGGGGAGGGCAGGGAACCAGGATGGAGCAGGGAGGATGAGAGCAAGTGAAGGCATTTAACACCGGCCTGACAAATTCGCACTTGGCCGCTACAGCCATAATTCCACCCAGTTGCCAAACCGCCTGCTGTTCTCTGCATGGCCCGGTCTGAGAGAGGGCTCAGAACACTGAGCTGGGACCCCCTGAAGGGATTGGGGCCGCAGCAGGAGAGCTGCACTCTGAAAGCTCCACAAGAGGGGTCAGCCCCATTGACTAGGTCATTGCTGCTTGGCATAGGGCATCACAGGCTTTCACGAGGCTTCGCACTGTAAATGAGGACCAGGGCAAGCTCATCCAGAGCTGGGTTATCAGGAGAGCTCAGCACACGGGGTGCAGTGCTCTACTGAAAATTTGGCCCCAGCCATGGGTGTTAAGTGCTTCTTCAACTGGCCCCAAGGGCCTAATCCAAAGCCTACTGGAGTCAATGGGTGTCTGCCCTTCCAGCGCTGGGAGATATGTAAAACCCAAGGCTCACAGCATTGAGACATCCCCTCCTGCTCCAAGCTCACACTGCACCTCCATTTCAGTTACACACTGAGAATCAGCAATAGGCTGAAGAATCAACTACCGTGTCCAGGTTTCTTTCCCTTTTGCTTGAGCCAGGCTGCTGTAGCCGTAGAACGCTCTCTTGCCCTGGGGAGGGGAGAGCTCTACCCCAGCACTGCAGATCAAGAGCTGGGGAGAAAACTCCTGCCCTTCCCTCCCTCCTAGCTCAAGGATTTTCTAGGTAACAACAACAAAAAGACAGTTAGCACCAGTTGTCAAGGAGGCTGTAAACCTTTAACGGCCTCACGCTATCACACGCCATGTTGTCCCCACCAATCAATCACTCTAGGGTTCCACCTGCCCCAAAACACACGCCTCTCTGGCCCGCAAGGAGAAGCACCACCATACCCTCAAGGGACGACGGACGGACACACACAGATACACACACACGCTGCTTTAAGTGTGACCAGCAGACATGGCTGAGCCCACAGCGCTCTTGTAATACTTTATAAAAGGCAGACACTGAGCTCTTGCCTGTTCTAGCCATAAGAATCATTTCAGTGTCTCCTCCAGAGCTTATATACAGGCAAGAAAGGGCATGGGCTTGTGGTTAAAGACATAGGACTGGCACTCAGGAGACCTGGATTCGAGTCTCAGTCCTGTCACAAGCTTCCAGCGCAGCCATGGGCAAGTTGCTTCCTTTCCGTGTGCCTCAGTTTACCCCTGTAAAATCAGTGTGTTACTTACAGGGGGTCTGAGAGACTAAATTGTCCATGAAGCAGTTTGAGATCCGCACCAGAAAGGTTCTAGTTAAGAGATCCAAATTGTTATCCTCCATCAACAGCCCAGCCCAATAGCACTCTAACTACATCAGTAGAATTATAGGGGTATACTTCTGCTGGTAGATAGATAAGGCCTTAAGGCATGCTCATGTACAAACCTCTCGCTCCAAGGGCTCTCTCTTTCCTGCCATCAGAGCAAGGTACAATAATAGGGCAGAGCTCCCTATTATTCTAACAAAAGAGACACTCTGGCATCCCATTGCAGCATGCCCGTAATAAATGCTTCACACCTGCAGAAACTGCCTGCAACCTATGGCCTTACCCACTATGGCAGTTTCCCAAAACCTTCCCACTGCTCCCTCCCGCCAAGGAATACAGCCCTGCAGCTTTTAAATTCCTCCTGTCCTGCAGGAGATTTCATGCCCTGAAAGGTGAATTCCATTGAACAACACTGGGTTCCTACATTGCCAACCACAAGTGTTCAAAAATCATGAGTGGGGCCATTCAAGAATCTTGAGCTTGACTTAAAAAAACAACCTATCTTGGTTTCATTCATTTGCCCTCTTGTTTTTGAGACTCGAGGGATCATGTTTTCCAGCCTTTCTCCATAATGGCTAGAAAATGACTTATTTCATAAATTAAAGCAGAGATACTCACATAAATCACAACGCCAGGAGCTGGGGACTTAGAAACCATCAAATATCACCAGACTGGCAATAAAATCGTGCAAGTTGGCAACACAGCATAAGTCTCAAAGGGCCTGATTCTCAGTGACATTAAGGCCCCTTTACAGCACTCTGGGAGGGCAAACACGTCTCAAAAGGAGAGAACGAGGGAGGCTCCCATGACCATTTATCACCCCAAAGCTTTTTGTTTAGCTTCCCACACCTTGGCCTCTTGCTTCTTCCATCTCCCCTCCTCCCATACCTAGATGTTTCTCTTCCTTCCTAGACCTGGCTCATCCCATGCCTCGCTGCTGGTTCCACTCTGTTAAGTAAACGGAATCTCTGCCCAACACTGATGGCTCTATTGTTTCCTGGAGAGGGGGACTGGTCCTCTGGACACCAGAGTAACCTGTGACAGGGCAGACATCCTACCAGCTCCTATTTCGAGCAAATATGTGACACTGTGCCAGAGCTTCTTTGGATGAGCAGGGCCTGGCTGCCGTCAAGGTCATGCTTAATAAGTGCCCAAAGCCAAGGATGGATGGGGTTTTCTGGCTCAATTCTCCCCCTGACCCCACCCCGCCAACCACAGGATGAGAGCAACACCCCCAGACTTCAGTGGGAGTGATTTGTATCAGATGGAATAGGAGGGGTGCAAGAACTGGGCCCAGGATGTTCCACTTCCAGGTCTGTCACACAGCTCCAGAACCAAGTCTGACTGGTTATTTATATCAGCGGTTCTCAACCTTTCCAGATGACTGTACCCCTTCCAGGAGTTTGATTTGTCTTGCCTACCCCCAGTTTCACCTCACTTAGAAACTACTCGCTTACAAAAATCAGATAAAAAAATATAAAAGTGTCACTAGTACCGGAAAACGGCTGCCTTTCTCATTTTTACCATGTAATTATAAAATAAATCAATTGGAATGTATGTATTGCACTTACATTTCAGTGGATAGTACATAGAGCAGTATAAACAAGTCATTGTCTGTATGAAATGTTAGTTTGTCCTGACTTCACTAGTGCTTTTTATGCAGCCTTTTGTAAAACTAGGGAAATGTCTAGATTAGGAGTTGATGTGCCCCTCCAGAAGATCTCTGTGTACGCCCCAGGATACGCATATCTCTGGTTGAGAACCACTGATTTATATTGTAGTCTGCAGGCTGCTACCTCTCTCTGCATCCCAGCATCATCTGCAAACGGGGTTTAAAAATCATATATGTAGCAAAGATTAATGTACCAGCACTACTGATAACATCACACAAAACCCCACACAATTAGAGTAAATTATTCCAGGCCTCCCCTAGCCCAATCCAAATGTGTTATTAACCATTATTGTGTACTGCAGGGGCACCAAAAAGCCCCGATCAGGAATCATTGTGCTAGGAGCTGTACATACACAAATAGCAAAAAGAGAACATCTGCCTTGAAGAGCGTAGGATCTGGTAAGAAGAGCAGCAGTCCAAAGGAGACTTTCCTGGCTATGTCTACACCACGAGCTAGGCGTGTGAGTCCCCTACACATGTGCACATTCTCAGGTCAGCGGAGTATAAATAGCAGTGTAGATGCGGTAGCACAGGACAGCATCAGCGGAGGCACAGCTGAGCCGTGATGAGTACACACCCACAAGTTTCAGACAGGTTTGTACTTGGCCCTGCTCAGCCATGCCTTCTCTGCTTCTACCCCTGCTTCTGTGGCTATGCTGCTATTTATACTCAGGCTAGCTCAAGGACAGCTAGCACAAGCGTGTGTACACGAGCAGGATAATCGCATCCCAGGCTCGCAGTGTAGACATAGCCTCTGTTTCACCAATTCCAACTGGAGGCAAAACATTAACCCCCGCAAATCCCAGGATCAGTCAGTTGGCCAATCCCAGGGCACTGTTTCCAAGCCAAGCATGGTTTCGTTGGTTTGGACTTTTTTTTGCTGTTTAACACTAAGTTTGAAGTGTCTGAATTCATTCACCTCCCCGATATCTGGAACAAGCTGGGAGCAAACAAGAAGCAAAGGGGCTGATGTCTGCTCTTCTAGAAGCCTAGGCTTAACCTCAGTGAGGCAGGGCCTGCTACTACCTCTCTGTCTTTACAGCCCCTAGCACAAGGGGACTCATGCTCATTGGCCTCTAGGCACTGCTGCGACATAAATGTTAAATATTAATAGATGTGACCACTGTGGTGCTAACGCTGTTAATAAGGTGGTTTGAAAAGTCTTGTCTACACTAGATTTTGTGTCATGAAATTCCATCCCCACCAGAGGGGGAGGGCTAGGGTAGACTGGCCCCTGACCTTTTAACCACCACATCCTCCAAACTAACTAGATCAGGGGTTCTCAAACTGGGAGTCATGAGGTTATTACCATAGGGGGGCCATGAGCTGTCAGCCTCCACCCCAAAACCCCGCTTCACCTCCAGCATTTATAATAGTATTAAATATATAAAAAGTGTTTTTCATTTATAAAAGGGGGTCGCACTCAGAGGCTTGCTGTGTGAAAGGGGTCACCAGTACAAACATTTGATAACCACTGAACTAGATTGACGCTTGTTACTAGTCAGTTTCGATTTTTGTCTTTTGCATGTTAACACAGGGCTGCAACCATTTGGGCAGCAAACCTCAGGGAAGGGCAGAAATCCAAACATGCGACAGCAACAACAAAAGCGAGCGATTTTGTTAATTTCTTGAAACATTTCTATTAACACAAGCGTTTAGAAAACCTTTTAAAAACAAACAAACAAAAAACCCCATAGGACCCGAATCTCCTCTCACTTTTACCATTAGCCCAATGGAATCACTCAGCATTTTCACCTGGGTAAGAGCAAGGTGAATCAGAGCCCCCAGAAACCACTTTCAGAATCTGCACTACCCACCATCCCTTTAACAAACTCGTGCAAAATTCAACTCAGCTGCTTTCTCCTTTTCCGACAAGTAAAGTATTATTAGGGATTTTTCCACCACCACTAAATCATCATGAAAGGCCAGGCCAGTAGATTTTGTGCCTGGACTAGTAAATTTTCACATCAAATTTTCAAGGCTGCTTTAATTATAAGCCATTTTACCTCGCTCATTTCTGTAAGAGACCTTGGGGGGTGTGGCAAGGGGGCGGTGCCCTGGACTCCAAAGGCACTAGACCAGGCCTGCACCACTCATAAAGCGGTGAGCGCCATATTATTCCAAAGAAAACAGCTGAGGGCTGAACCCCCCCCAGCGCCACCCACACCCCCTGAAACACAACATCCTCCCCAGTGCCGCCCGCCCCATGAAAACAACACCCCCAGAGCTGCTGAAACCACCCCCCCGAGCACCGCCCAGCCCCCCCGAAACAATCCCGCCGAGCACTGCCCACCCCGCGGAAACAAACCCTCCTTCCCTATCGCCGTCCCGCAGAAACAGCGGTATTGAACCTTGGTAATATGTTATAGTGGGCCCCTAAGGTAGTATAATTAAGGTAAAAGAAAACTGTTTTTTTGCTAGAAGTAGAATAAGATCTTCCCCCCACTTTGTAATCAATTGCCCTGTTGAATGAATGATGTGTGAATGAGGAAGAGTGGAAGGCAGACACCTCCAGACAACTGCAACCCTTGGAGAGGAGATGGGAGCCAGACCAGATCAGTAGAACAGGTCCGCCACTGACTCACCACTCGCCTCCTCAGCTCCCCTCCGCCGCTGCTGGCTCACCTGCCCCCCTGCCACTGCCGGCCTCCTAGCCCCCTCGCTCGCCTACTAACCCCCTGCCACTGCCCGCCTCCTCAGCCTCCTTATCCCCCCCCCCTGCTCACCTACTCACCCCCTCCCACTGCCCGCCCACTCGCTTCCTCAGCCCCCTTCCCTCACCTGCTGCTTGCCTACTCACCCCCTATGGGCCGCACAGTGAGCCCACCTTCTCACCCCTCGTGGGCCGCACAGTGAGCCCATGCGGGCTGCATGTGGCCCCCAGGTCGCATGCTGTGCAGGCCTGCACTAGACTGCATCATTTGTAATGGCCACATGCCTAAAGCCAGCATAGATGGTAATGGCGCATTAAATTATGGAAAGGCAGAATTTCAGATACGTCTCCCAATGTGCATTCTTCAGCTATATGGCTGCCAATCGTGGCAGGAACTGAACAGGGGCAAAAAAGAATGCAGTTACCCCACGTTCAAATGATGAACAGAAGTGACTTCCACTTGAAAAAAATGTTTACTTAAGACCACTGCAAAAGCATTGGACAAAGTTTGGGGTATTAGTTTCAACATTTGGAGGGCTTCAGGCTCTGACTGAGCACAGTTTAAGCACATGCTTTACTCTAAGCACATGTTTAAGACCCCTTGACTTCAACAGTCCCAAGATTAAACAACATTACCTGCATTTTATTTTATTTTAAACTGATCCATCCAAATGGCTGGGACACTTTTGTCCTGAGCCAGAGCAAAATGCAGCAACCGCATTCTGCCTGGCAAATCCAGTCCCATTTGTATCCCATCTTTATCACTGAGCTGGTGGAACTCATTCAGACCAAAGGCCATTGTGTAGGACTGGACCCATTCCAGGATCGGACATATGGCCTTTGAGCAAGTGGATTAAGTGCGGAGTGGGAGGGAGGGCTTCCAAATAACAGAAAATTTTCCAAAAGTGGCTGCCTCTGGCTCTGCCAACTTTCCTCCTTTTTAAAATGACAGCAGCGCTCCAAACCCAAGAGATTCCCATCCAAGCCTGAGGAGGATCCAATGATTAGAAGCTCATTAGAGTGCGAGGCAAAATTTGGCCTGAAAATACCTGGAGCCAGCTCTCAATGAAGTCAGAGGCAGCTTTACAGTATGCAGCAGAGAGCCTCTTTAGCTCGCAGGGGATATTTCCCAAAGGGAAGGGACAAGGGCAAATGGGGCTATAACTTATTGCATTGCGACAATTTATTGCATGATTGGGGTGGTAATAATTTATGTCTCTCCTGTACATTCTGCACTGCACTCAGCATACTGTCCACACTCGACAAAAGAATAATGCCAGCTTTATATACATTGATTTCTATAGTGCTGGATGAAGCAATGGGTTAGCAATCGTATCACTCATGTCTGAATGGTTTTTTAAAATACATTTTTTGTAGAAAATGCAGCAGCAAATACACCTCCCCCGCCAAAACAATGTCTTTGATCATTTGTGGATGCAGAGGTGGAAGACGCAAACCTAGACCAGAGCTCTAAAAGCAATGCGTGCGTGCTCCCAGCAGCATCCTTTTGTTAAATACCGTCTCCAGCGTAACAGCAGCTATTTCAATATCCACTGTTACCCATACACACAAACCCCAAAACAACAGTTAGTGTTTACAACTAAAGCCAACAGGAAGGTGCTCTCACGGCAGTCTGACCAAGCAGGTCTCAATCCGCTTTGCGCTGGCAAGCGCAAGATACCGGAGTCAGCGGTCTATGTTCCGCGTTGCAGATCGCTGGCCCTCCAGCCCTTCGGTTCTACAGACTGGGCTCCCCTCTCAATACACCAGTCTGCACTGTGCATGTGATCTAGTAGGAAGGGCTCCACACCCCCCATCTAAGACCAGCTCATTTGGGGCTCTTGCTGCCACACTAATGGGCCTCAACCACGGTACGGGGATGTAGGACTGAGAGGAGGCCAGTCACCACGGCATACTGGGCACTTGGCCAATGTTGTGCACCAGCTCCAAGGAGCCAATTGCGATGATGACACTCCTGCAGGGAACTAAACTGAGACCCACAATCTCAGTTCACAACCATCAGAAGGTCAGCAGTTGGACTTGAACCTGTGACCTTGAGGTAAAAATCCCTGTGGTTCATTTCCAGTTCCCTGAGTCACCCCTCTCCCCACAAGCTGTTTTTAATATTAGTGACTGTCACTCGGCCTAACAAGTCTTGATTCCAGGAAGCATACAGAGTGTGAAAACGGCAAGTTCAGACAGGCGCTCTGGGGGCCTCTTGAACAAATAGCAAATGTAAAAATAAACCCATTGAAAGAATAGATTTACTGTGCTTACGTCGCCACGCACTTTGCACTCACAGCAGTGCCCTTTCCAGTACCCCAGGAACCAAATTAAACTTCTCAAGTGAGGAACAATTTTAAAAGCCAGCTCCAGTTTAACTAGCTACCTAATGCCAGACTGGTCAGAGCTGCACATGTAAATCCTTTTGTAATGGACAGTCAGTTAGCGTGATTTAAAGTCAAGCTATTTTTTGCCCCCACTGGTTGGAACAAACTTTGCTTGTCAAGAATGCTTTCTGTAGGGGGTTGTTTGGGTGCTTTGGTTTGGCAAGCATAGAAGGAGAAAGCATCGCAGACAGAGACACTTGGCTTGATAAAGCTGAGAGACTGTGCTAAGACATTTGTTTCAGAGAGGGAGATTTTAAAATTGCCAGGACAAACTCAGTAAAACAGCCCCAAAATCCAACTCCTCTTCAGGAAATTGCTTTGACAGGGAGGAAATGTCATGGTCCTCTCAACTCTACTGCCACCCGTGTACAAAGAGTATCCAGTTAACATGGAGAAGGACAGAACAGATTCCCAAGGCAGATCTGGAGTGGGCAGTTCTTTTATGACAGAAAGGGATTCTGGATTCTCAACCCACGGCAGGTTTACTGTCAATACAGAGATTAAACAAACCTACATAGAAAATGGAGGGTCAGTAAAAAAACAAAACAAAAAAAAACAAAAAAAAAAAACTTTGTAAGGGGCAAGATCACTTAGAAACATCTCTCTCCTGCTTTCCCTCACATTTCCAGACTTCACCTGTATTTTTAAAGTGGAATATGGGTTCACAAGCTTTGATGTTTAAAAAAAAAAGTTAACATGGATGGAGGGTGTAACCATTAAAATGAACTAAAAGGAATTTGCATAAATCACAAACACAAGCAGCTGGGCACAATACACAGTTAACTGGATGAAATTCTCAGGCCTCTGTAATATGAAGGCCAGACTAGATGATGATAATTGGCCTTAAAATCTATAATCTCAAATCACGTTTTCCATCCTTAAAGTATCATATAAGATATAGCTGAGACTTAAACAATAAGTGACTATTGTCAGCAAGTTTTTCCTGGGTGGCATCCCTGATTAGCATAAAATATTGGAAGCTATTAGCCTGAGGTGGAAATAAGCCAGCTTTCTAATTGTTTGCACATTTCACATGAAAACCTGTCACTGACCTCTCCCTTAGCCATACATCTCTTCATTTCTCTCTCCTACTGGTATTATTTTAACTTTTTTAGTGAATTATTTAACTCTAAAGCACCTTGAGGGTGCTGAATGGGTGAAATACACTATCCAAGGTGACATTTGGTATACTTAACCACCAAAACTGATGGCCGTAACTGTCTGTTTTAATTTGTTACCTAACCATTCCAAATTCCAAAAAGTGCATGAAATTCACCCCAGTGTACTATTGCAATTCGCCACTGATACCATTCATGTATTATTTGTCTAGCACCAACAGTTATGCTAAGTATGCTTTATAGAGACGGGAATAAGGACAAAGGCGGTGAGTGTGCATGAGGGGAATCCTGGTCCCTTTGATTTCAGTAGGGTCAGGATTTAACCTGCAGTCCCTGCCCAGTACACAGAGTTTTCTGGTTTGGAATGAATTTGGGCTTCTAAAGCACCAAACCTCACTTTCAAGCTGGTCATAAATGCTGGCTTGATGACAATTCCCACTAAAGGAAGATCACAATATTCAACTTGCTGGGTTTGTTTTTGTTTAGGTACCAGCAAAAGTGACACCGCTCAGCATTTATTGTACTAAAGATCGTCTTTGTTGGGAGCCCTATTATTGTAATTTTGTTATTTTAAAAAAAACTATTTACAAAGCCAAACATCTGAGCGCATCACGCAGCCACCAAGTTTTGTTGCATGGATTCCATAACACTCTTCCTTGCCTCTAAACACACAATATAAATATTTCCTTTGTGGAATCATTTGAGTTGATGTGATTGCTGGGGGAAAAAAATCATGAAAAAGCCAGCAACAAACAGTTAAAGGACCAGGCGGCATTTTTACAAGTTGTGTATGGCTCGCTCTCTCTGCTACACTTTCTATAGGAGCAATGACTGGGATTGTGGTACATGCAGTCCCCAAAGATGCAGCATGCTAGTAAATAAAAGGTGCATAAATGTACCACCATTGCATTTCTTTTTGGAAACGTGGAGGGATGAAATAAGCAGTGTTTAGAATTTTAAAATAACTGCAAAAAATAACTCACTCCATCCAAGTGGAGATTCCAGCTACCAGCTCATCTTGCACTTTACCATCTTAGCCAGTATGTGTCTGCCTGTTTATTTTACAACATGCATGGTGACCTCTGCTGGTGCCTGCGTCTACAGAGAGTGTCACCCAATCTATTGCCCGTTTTACTATGAAATCATTGTACTGTGGAGCCCCACAGACTGGCTGGCGAGACGGTGCCCTGGCTCAGTGGGAAATGTCATAAATAAGCCATGGGGGCAGAGGGGGAGACTAGCAAGCGGAAAAAGTATCTGCTTCTTTTCCCAAATGCAGAGTCCCACACAAAGCCTTCCCCTGGGCTCCCACCACATCCCACAGAATCCCTTACACCTGACCTGTACCATTAAGTCAGTAACCTACTAAATCCAAGGACGACTGGCAATAATCAAGGCCGTTATAACGTCCAGTTACGGAACAGGAAAGGCCAGGCCAGGCTAAACAGAAAAATGTGAGAAGCAACAGCAAACCTGACAGTCTGGTTTTATGAAAGGGGGTGGGGGGCAAGAGAGGAAGAATACAGGGGTTAACACCTTCCTTGCCAGGACTATTACCAGTGCTCTGATGTAGTCCCCAGTCTGGGGTCTATTTGTGTCTTAAAGATCCGAGCACACTGGGGGACACTAGAGAAATAGAAGTTTGCAACCAGTGAGTGGATGTTCCGGAAGGAGAAACTTTTTTTAAGCTGTTTTAGGTTTAATTCAAAACAAGTGGATCTCCCCCTCCCCGTAAAGCCAGGGGAGACCTGGCAGGTTTGGGAACAGGCCGGGAGGAATCAAGCTAAGATTTGCACAAGGAAATGAAACCCGGCAAGGGCCAGGGGTCAGAACTGTGAAATCCCTCCTTGTGCCCCGGGGCATGGGAGCTCTAGAGCTCAGCGAGGGTATCCCAGCGCTGCCGGGGGCCATGGAGGGGCAGGGCTGCACAGAGGATTCAGGGGGCCTGGAGCAAAGCAATTTCGGGGGCCCCTTCCATAAAAAAAGTTGTAATACTATAGAATACTATATTCTTGTGGGGGCCCCTGTGGGGCCCGGGGCCTGGGGCAAATTGCCCCACTAGCCCCCCTCTCTGGGCAGCCCTGTTGGGGGGGTGAGAGAATGTAAAAGGGGGTGCAGGGGGAGAAGGGGGTGAAGGGGCAGTGCACGGGGCTGGGGGGTGAGAGAAGGTAAAAGGGGGGAGAAGTGGGTGAAGGGGGGATTTAAAGGGAGCAGGGGTCAGAAGCAGGGCTGGGGGGAGACGTGGGGTAAAGGGGGCAGTGCACGGGGCCAGAGGGGCCGGGGGGGATTTAAAGGGAGCAGGGGTCAGAAGCGGGTCTGGGAGCAGATGTGGGGTGAAGGGGGCAGTCCATGGGGCCGGGGGGGATTTAAAGGGAGCAGGGGTCAGAAGCGGGGACGGGGGGAGAAGCGGGGTGAAGGAGGCAGCGCACGGGGCCGGGGGGGATATAAAGGCAGCAGGGGTGAGAAGCGGGGTGAAGGGGGCAGCGCAGGGGGCCGTGGGGGGATAAAGGCAGCAGGGGTGAGAAGCGGGGCCAGGGGAAGAAGCGGGGTGAAGGGGGCAGCGCACGGGGCCGGGGGTGGGGGGCTTAGAGGCAGCAGGGGGTAGAAGCGAGGCTGGGGTGAGAAGCGGGGGGGGTTCCCAAGGTCCCCGCGGGGGAGCGGGCTGCACTTACTACTCTGCCGGGCTGCGTCCTCGGGCAGCTCCCGCCCGCGGCTTGTGCGCTGAGCTCCGCCGGGCGCCTCTCTCGGCTGCCCCCGTGCGGGGCCGGCGGGGCGGCGGCGGCGGCTGGGGCCGGGCTCCCTCCCCGGGCCGGGCGGACTGGGATGCTGCGGCCGGTGCGGATCGCGGCGGCTGCTGCGGGCTCCGTGCAGCGCCAGCCCCCTCCCCTCCGAGGGGAGTTGCCCCAGCGCGGAGGAGGGAGGCTGCCGAGGTATCCCCCCTCCTACGCACCGGGGCTGGGCTAGCTCCGCCGTGGGCCAGAGGCTAGCGCAGGGGCTGGGTTTGCAATGGGAGCAGTCCCGGGCCAGGCTGCCTCCTGCCCCGGCCAGACGCTGCTTCACCCCCTCCAGACAGCACCCGGCTGCTAGCACCTCCCCAGTGCAGCCAGCCGGCTTCCTCCTAGTCCTAGTCCTAGTCCCCGGCCCCGCTTCAGCCACTTCGCCCAGCGCCCCTCCCTGCCCTCACTCGTCAGCCACAAGGGGACCCAGGTGCGGGGGTCCCACGTGCTTTAGCCAATTGGGTCTGGGTAGCGTCCAGTCGCTGCTGCCAGCTCTGGGTCTCTTGGGCACGCTCCCTGGCTCAGGCCTCTTGGCAGGTGTCCTCCCTTGGGACAAGGGGTGCTGTCTCCCCAAACCCCACAATCAGCACCTGTGCCCTTCCCCCAGTCTCCCGCTCACTTACACATACCCCCCAGAGCCCCACCTAGGCTGTGGTCATGCTGGGCTTCTAGTTTAACCCCTGAAGGGGCAATGTGTCCGGAAGGCAAGGAACATAACACAGGCTTAGCCAAGGAATCTCTTAGGCACACTCCCTTTACTTTTAAAGCTCTCCAGAGTTACAGGTCTTGGAAAAAACAATGAAGTCCTAACACGTCCCCTCCTCTAGTCTGAGCTCACCCTGTCTGCGTGTTGTCAGCCTTTCAAACTGGGCAGAGTCCCTCCTGGCTTCTCTCTCCTACATCTCCTGCTTATATGTGGCAATGGCTGGCGCCTGCACAGAGCAGAACCCCGCTCTTAATCAGGGGCTCTGACTGTGAGACATGGACTTCACCAGGCTTGCCCAGATCACGGTCTTGATGGCTTCTCCATGATCGTGAACCCTCTCCCAGGTTGGGCAGCTGTCTGGAATGCTCTGTTTAGACCTGGGCAGCCCCATAGTGCCACACCAGAGTTCATCAGTTGATAGGTACATCCCACTCCATCGCAAGGACCTCAGGGGCTGCAAGGACCATCTCAAAGCACTCCAGGGTCACACTGGGATGGAGTAAAGCTTCAGGAGCTGGCCTGGGCAAGATGTTTCATAGCTAGCTGCTGCTCCCATGCAGACAGCTGCCTACTCCTCCCATCTTGACTTCATGGTAGAATCAGATGGAGAAGAGCCTTTAAGAGGCCCTCCATCCTGCACACCAGCTTGAGCCTGTGAATCACAGACCAGCCAGGGAACCAGCACACCTAGGTTCATAGATCCCTAGCTTTTAAGGCCAGAAGAGACTGGTGTGAAATATGATCATCTCATCTGACTGCACAATACAGGCCAGAAAATCTTAACCAATAATTTCTGCATCACGCCCCAGATGCTATTCCCCAATCTGCCACAGGCTTGCTGGAAAGGCTCTCAGACCCCATGATGGTTGCCATGGTGTAAAAACTTCTCAAAAAACAGTGGTATGACCTCTAAAAAGTCCTGGCTCCCACTCCCTCCGTGCCTCAGTTTCCCCATCCGTAAAATGGGAATGATGTTACCCAGCAGTGTTACTCACTCTGAGATGGCTGAAAGGAACTAGGTGTTATTTTATTGCTTGGGCACCCAAAAGCTACTATTAGAATCTGGGACAATCAGGGATTGAATATTTAGGACTTAGCCAAGTCTTGCCCTGTTGATGCACTGGGGAAGGCCGCTGAGGGAATCTCCATTCACATTGCTGCTGGGGGGTCTGCTGTTCAGGCCAGGCTCCCTCACACAGGTATCGACAGGCCCAATTTTTAAATTTCTTGTTGTGACAACAAATGTGTCATCCTGCTGACTTGCAAAAGCAGGGATCACATCTCCCTTCCCTCCACACCAGCATCACGGAGGACGTTTTCATTCCCAGAGATGGGTTGAAAAACTATTTCGAATCTGGAGCACTTTCCCCAGGAGATTATAATTCCGGTAGCTGGGGAGTCCCAAAAGCAGAGCTCAACTTCCTTGGAACATGCCTGGTCTAGTTAAAGTTATAGAAACAGCCATCTTTCTGAGTCTGTTCTGTTAGGTCCCTGATGACTAATTAGTTTCTTTGTCCAGTCTATTAGCAACCAGAATAACACTCCAAATTGCCTTGCTGCTAAAAGGCAGTGTATATTTAGAGCGAGATACCAAAACTCTGTCTTCTAGCCAGATGGAAAGCGTGCACAGATACACAGATTTCAAGGCCAGCAGAGACCACTGTGCTCACCCAGTCTATAACACAGGCTAAAGACTGGCAGCCTGTAAAACACTCTTCTGTTACCACTGTAAGACTGTGGCATGGCCAGTTCTAAAAGGGGCCTCATTTGCAGTACACAGGTATCTACATCACAGGATATACCACCACAAGTGGCTCTGTTGTTTTCAGGCTCAGCGAAGGCGCCAAGGATTAAATTGGTCAGACTGAACTGCCCTCTGACCCTTAGAGGTGGTCCCTCTCTAGGTCAGGGGTGAGAACTGTCTGCAGGGGAAGCCTACACTTCTGCTGCTTGTTTTCTAGCTAGATTGCCATCTCCAGAGCTATCAAGTCGAGCTGCTTGGAAATTTTCCAGCTGAACGTTTTTGTGCTGGAAAATGCCAATTCATCCAAAGAAAAACATGCTGCGGAATCAACACAGCTTCCACAAGGATGCAAACTGCGGAAACATGTCAATGCTGATGAAATTTCATTTTGGGGGGGGAGAGGCAAATTTAAAAAAACCTCTCATTAATGTCAAAAATATTCTGTTTCAACCTTTTCAGAGCATAACTTTTCACTGAGAATTTGTTTTATAAATAAATTAAATAAATAAATAAAATGTTGAAATTGGAATGAAACACTTTATCTAAACAAAACATTTTGATTGACTCAAACCTATTTTTTCTCCTAGACTTTTGATTGTGAGAAATTGCAAACATTTTCATTTCCTCCCAATGGAGCTATCTGACAGGGACCTAGGAGGCGCAGGGCTGAGCTCCTCCAGCCCCAGAATCAGATGAACTCACACACACACATTAACAGAGCACATCTGAGTGGACCAGCTTAATGCACTCCCAAGCTAACCCCTTATATGTTCCTGGACTCAGCAGGCTGGGTTGAACAGCACTTCCAGGCCGACACCCTCATATGCCACGAGCAACGCACCGGAATAGGGTATGCCTGGGCAGGCTGAGTTGAGCTGCACTTTCAAGTTTCCACCCTCCTATGCCACAGGTTCAGCATGTCCCTATCCCCACTTTCATGTTAAAATTGTTCTGGTAGCAACCCACTTGACGAGCAAACCCTATGGGATTTTTGGGCAGTGCAAGCTTAGGTAAGAGGAGCGTTGCCTCAGAGCAAACGGGGAAGCCAAAAACACAAAAGAGAGAGAGAGGGAGGGAAGCAACCAGCTTAACCATAAAAGTTATTTTTTGCCAGGTAATAACCATATAAGGGGAACCAACCAAACAAAACAGTTACAATATTATATCTAGCTTAAATTTGCTTACAAAAGTCAGGTTTAGAAAACTATACCTGATCACAAGTCAGGGTTAGAAAGCGATACCTAGAGTAGGGAAAAGAAAGAGAGAGAGAGAGAGTTGGGTTCTCACCACTCCATGAAGCTTGAACTGGTTGGGGTTCCCAGTGGTGGTGGTAGCTGAGGGTCCAGAGTGCTGGAGACAGGCAGAGCCCCCAGCAGTCAGGAGAAGATGAAGTCCCCATGAAACTGATGCAGATTTTGGATCCAGGCATCAGAACACTTACTTGAGCATGGCTAGTGGGGTTTTGTAGAGAAACAACAATGGTTCAAGGGAGAACACTAGATTTGTTTGTGTGTAAACTGATGGCTCAAGGGAGTATACCAAAGTTGTTTTGTTCAGGTTAGACAATAGGAACTGATCATTCCTGGCTGCGGGCGGTGTTCCTTCGAGGGAGCTCACAATGCAGTTAGGCAGCTTTACTATTTTTGATACCAATAAAGGATTTATTACTAGAATTGGTCTGATAACTACTACTGGGATTATTAACATCTGGAGCAGAGATCCCCCATCATGCAGTGCCTCCCTGCTTTTCTGGTCCCAGAGTTCAGTGCGGTTCTTGCATGGGAATCTGTTCCCCATTCTGTATGCTAATGGAGATACCTCCCCTGTCCCATTTTTGATGCAAATGAGGCTAGGGGAGTTGCCTTACTCCTGTCACCCTTGTCCGGAGGGGCTTAGGTGTGTCTCCCACTGCCTTTTCATTGCTTTTTGTAAGTCTTTCTTCTGATCTGTTTTGGTTCAAGCAGAGGCTGGGCGGGGGTGGGGAAGGTTCCTTCATGAGTCAGGCAGGCTGGATACTGTGCCCTGGTTCCCCAAGAACAGACAGCTGACAGAATACATCCTGTGGATGGAGCTTAAAAATCAGACACACATTTCATGCCTTCTGGTTCCATCACGAAGAAGCAGAAAGAGCAGAGATGCAACCTCTGCAAAATCCTTTGGGGGTAACTTTGACCGCATCCCTCCGAGACTGTATTTGTCCCACTGGTGCAGCTCCACCAGCAGGCGTGTTTGTGTGGATCATCTGCTATAGCTTTTAATCACCGTGTTCCATCAGTGGGGACCACCCCAGTGCTAGTGGCGGGTCACCAGACAAGTGCTGGCTGTAGGCAAAAGCATTCAAGGCTGGGAGAAGAAGCCCAAGAGATAAAGGTGTTGGGAATGTTTGGCTCTGGAATACACTTTCTCTGTAGGGTGTCTCCCCCATAATATTCCTCTGGCTTTTGTTTCTAACAGTCCCCTGCACCTTTTGGAGGGCCAGCCCTGCAAATTCCACCATCACCTTTAGCCTGCCAGCATTTAACAATCACGCCTTTAATCCTGCCTTGATGGGAAAGGGGAAGCCGGGTGAGGTGGGGGCCAAACACCCACCCAGAGTCAAAAAGAACAAATTGCACAGACAGCAATTAACTAAGGGGCCAGAGAGGAACAACAGCCATTGACAATCCAAAAAGATGGCCAAGAAAATCTTTGTTCTGGTCTCCATAGCAACAGCTAGGGCCAAGGGAGGAGTCCAAGTCCGCTCCCTATACTTTCACTTTCCCTTCAGTCCCTGTCCCTTGGATTTACTGAAGAAGTGGCTAAGGATTGGTGGAGGGAGGGATGCAAGGGCTTGGCTCTCCACTGCCCTTGTGCCTCCTTGAGTGTGGAGAAGGAGGGATGCCTCTGAGATACAAAACACCAGGACATCTGGGGGGGATCACAGCCCAGCAGACTAGACAGCTGGTAGCGTGTATTGAGCATCCTTAAAGATTTCTCAAGACAGCTACTTCAAGAAAGGGCCGATCCTGGGAAAACTGGAGAGATGGCGACCCTCGTGCCTGAGGGGTGTCAAGCACTACCGTTCTCAGCTGGTGATGTCTCCCACTCACTTTACAGAAGGACACGCTATCACGGATCGGACTCTTTCCCTGTGTGGGACAGAGCTGGTCTGCTCATAGATCTTGTGCCAGTATAACTATGCCAAAGAGACGTGCGATTCTTTCCACCAGTCTAGTTATACGAGTGGAACTACCCTAGTGTGGACACAGTTCTATGGGTAAAAAGGTGCCTTATGCCAACATTGTTTAGTCCCCTTCCTGCACAAGAATTAGTTAGCTGGGTATACACAACTACATCCACACTAGAGAGTTGTACTCACAGGCGGCACATGGCTAGAGCTAGACAGGGATCAGCCCCTCCAAATCTCTCTCCGTCGTCCCACTCTGCTGCCCACACGTATGCCCAGCTGGGCGGGTAAAGCACCATGTCTGGCAGTACCAGTGAGGGGACAGGGTGCGGCACCGTGGCAAAAGTCAATGGCCTGAAATGAGGCCTAGCAGCAGGGACAAAAACCACTGGTGCAGGGTATATAAAGGGCAGGCTCTCTCTCCCACCCCCTTCCTGCCCAGGGCCTCCCCACCACATGAAGCCAGGATAGAAACAGTGACACCCCCTGTACACACATCAAAGAACAAGGCCCTACATGCCCCCACCCTGAGAGAGCGGGCTTCTCCCGCACAGGCACGGGGGTGGGGACTCAGCGCCCCAAAGGATATTTTCAACAGCAGCCTAATTGCATTAACTATCCGGCTACAGTTACAGCCATGCAACCTGTGTGTGTAGACAAGGCCTCAGAACAAGGAACAGACAACAGAGAACAGTCCAGGGAGCTCCAGATAAAAGCAGGATTTGTGCCTTTGGTGACGTTCTGTGTAGCCAGCACTGACTCTGTCTGCCTGCCTGCCCCAGGGAACAGAAGCTGATCAGGTCTGCACTAGGGACCTGACTCCTCACTCCCATACTACAGTGTAAATCAGGAATAACTCCATCGAAGCCAGTAACTGGCACCACCAGCCAGCATGAGTGAGATCAGAATCTGGCCCTAGATTCCCTCCTAATGGCATTTTCAGGTACTTTGCAGCACATTCCTGTTCTTAGCGCTGTTCATTTCTCCTCCACCTTTCTCAGAGTTTGGCAAAAGCCCACTGGACACCATGCGCCCCATCCAAAGCCCTTTGGTGTCAATGGAAAGACTCCAATAGGCTTTGGATCGGGCACCCACCACGTGGGAGTTGATGTACGCACAAGGTTTTGCTCCCGTCCTTGATGTTACAAGGTAGTTGCAGCCTCTCTATGCAAGAGTCTCTCTCCTTATTGACTCTGCTTCTCAACAGCAGACTGCAGTCTTTGTTATGCCTTCTGATTGTTATACACGGGCGAAACTAAGAACCAGTGGTGTCATGATTAGAAAAACTCAGGGGGCATGGGAAGGAGGGCATAAAGAACTTTATATTTGGTTATATCCTGCAAAGTTGGGGCAGGGGCAAAAAGTGAAGCATACAGACTTATGAAAAGTTGGGAGGGGACACCAAGATCGGGGGGGGGGGAGCAACTGCCCCCCCTTGTCCCAAAGGAACTGACTGCCCCGCTAAGGACTGCTCCCTGTTGGAATGTTTTTCCACCTTCTGTTTCAAAGTAATCCCTCAAGACAGGGACAAACCTTGCTCTGCTCACTCAGATGAGGAATCCCACCAAAATCAGCAGACCTGTCTGCACAAGTAAGATAAGACAGAACGGAGCAAACATTTTCTTCCTTCATTACATGAAATACCACTAGGCCTGAAGCTGTCACCCAGCTTCTGCTTCGTCTTTGACTTTTGGATCAGCAGGCGTCTAGCCTGAGCAAGGAGGTAGGACTGGGTCCCCTGCTTTGAGCTGGAGTCTGGTTCATTTCACAGTGTTCTGTTTTACTCAGCAGAAGGAACCAGGGACCATCAGGAGGGATGGGGAGGTTTATCAGGGGCAAGGATCCTGCTGTCTTTAGAGGAGGGGATATGGATGGAAAGAGACGGCCAGTTCCTTTCCTTTTCCCAAGCCCCCATAAGGGAGCCTAGCACCGTCCTTCTACCTTGAAGAGTGCATCTCCCCTTTGCACCGGCTGCAATATTCCAGCCTCCAGCTCTCAGGATACAGTTGACTGAGTCATGGAAATGGTTCAGACAATGGCCTGGCCCTTTTGTCACTGGTCAGAGAGGGCAAGAAGAACTCAAACCTCGCTTCCTGCGAGGAAGTGAACCATTGTTTGCACGTGGGCATGTGCTTAGTTCCTCACCCACTGTAGGGAAGCTGCAGAATGACAAGCAGAATTCCCTGACCAGGAACAGCTGACATAGATTCTGTTTATTGCGTTAGTGACCCCTTTTTTTCAATGCATAATCCTGGAAACAAAACAGAGTGCAAAGAGATGGCGTGAGCAACCGATAGTGCTTCCTTTGCTTCTTCTGCCCTGACCCCTGGGGACTTGATCATCTAATGGGTTTCTAATCTACATAGACCAGATTCTGCAGTCAGTGTGGCATGGATAGGACAGTGGACTAGGAATCTGGAGACCTGGCTTCAATTTGAGGCTCTGCGACTTGCCTTCTGGGCAACTCACTTCACCACTCTCTGCCTCAGTTTCCCCACCTGTAAAATGGGGATAATGATACTGACCTCCTTTGAAAAGAGCTGGCTATTATTACCATATAACTTCCACTGACTTCAGCAGCAGCTTTACCCAAATCAGTGATGGATAAAAAAAGCTAGCAATATCTTCAGGAGTTAGCCTAGTATTAATAATCAGCGCCAAATCTAGGTTTGCATTAGGTGTGCTCCATGGGTAGAATTGGGGCCTGGGATTCAGGACTCCTGTGTTCTTTTCCCAGCTTGGCCTCTGACTATATATGTGACCTTAGACAAGTCTCTACAGACAACATGTTCAAAAGTGGCCCCTGATTTTGGATGTCTCAATTATTAGGTGTCCAAATGGAAACACCGTGGGCCTGATTTGCAGAGATGCTGAGCAATCCCTGCTCCCATTGACTTCGACCGGGTTTGCTGTTACTCAGCATCTCTGAAAATCAGACCCTAGTTGTCTCAGACTGAGTCCTCTTGGGGTACGTGCAGACTACCCACCGAATTGGCGGGTAGCGATCGATCTATCAGGGATTGATATATTGTGTCTCGTCTAGATGCGATATATCAATATCTGAACTTTCTCCCGTCGACTCTGGAAATCCAGCAGGGCGAGAGGTGGAAGCGGAGTCGATGGGGGAGCTGCAGCCGTCGATCCCGCGCCGTGAGGACGGGAGGTAAGTCAAAATAAGATACGTTGACTTCAGCTACACTATCAGGCCAAATATTGAAATACTCCAAAGTAGTGCATGACTGTTAACGTAGCCCTGCCTCAGTTTCCCCTGTGTAAAATGGGATACTTCTTTTGCTACCTCATGGGGGGAAGAGATTATGATGTTCAGTTAATGGCTCTTTGTAAAGAGCTTAGAGATTCTCAGATAGGAACCGTATCAAAGCCACATGAATACATTTCTAGTGATGCATTTGGAAACTTACACATTCATATCATAGATTATATGGTGTTTATAATGTATATACACACACACACACAAACACGCATGTGTAACATGTTAAATATGGTAAAACAACACTACTATAGTGTCTGGAAATTCAGTGTCACCCTACTGTATCTAAATCTTTCAGCACATATGGTATGAAGGATCACACAAGTCTGCATTCATTCCTGGTACAAGCCGACTGAAGGCAATAGAGGTACACCAGGAATGCATTTGGCCCATCATGTTCAGAGTCCTAAGATGACTATTAAATTAAAAGCAGGGTAACTGTTATAAAGAAGAATTCCCTTACTTGTGTTAGTTTGTATCTAATCTTTGCCATCATTTGAACAGTGATTTAGAGGCACTTTCTCTGTGTGTGTGTTAATGGTAACACACATCTGCTGCCGGGCAGGGGAGTAAAAGGTTCCTTTACGTGAAAAGAAAGCAATTGGAGCCAACCTGAGATCACCAGCATCCTCTCCCTGGAAGCATCTTCCTTAGGTGTAACAAGTCCAATTCTGTGCTGCACCTTTACGAGACTTTCACTTTAAAAAGTGCAGCTCGAGGTAGAGGCGGAAAAGTGGCTTTCTGCCACCTCTGGGCTGTCTCAGTTCCAGATGGCCCTGGGGGCTGAGAAATGGCCCTCGGTGTAAATTTAAGCAGCCCCAGGGTTGTCTAATTTACAGTTGCCATGGGGTAGCTAAGAATTCCTTAGTGGCACATGCCATGGGGCCAACCCTCTCATGCCCTCAGCCCATTCCCTGTGTTTGAGCATGTGATGGGGCAGCACAGGGCCATTTACGAAGGCCCTGCATCAAGTGAATTCACAAATTCAGTCCAAATGGGAGCATCTTGTTCCCCATGCAGCATGTCAGTAGGTTTCGGTCTCACCATATAACTCTCAGGCGGTGGTGAAATGGATGAGCTATGTGAAGCCACTGTGAACAAGGCACCACTGCAAATCATTTCCTCTCTCATTGCCACATTTTGCACGTCACTTAAGAGTAATTTCCAGTCACCCCGTGAGTTCCTTGCTGCCAGTGGTGGTAACCTGTAGCTGCGGTGAGTCAGGACAGCACGTGGTAAGCAGACAGAGTCTTTAGCCATACATCGCCTGGAGGTAGGGAGGGCTTCCTTAGCATTACATACAAATGATTGCCATAGAAAATAAATTCTTGACAAAGTTATGCAGCTCAGAGGATCACCTATGCTTTGTAGGCAGGATTTTCAAAAGTGACTAGGAATTAGGGGTGCCTCTCATTTTGGGGGCCCCACTAGAGATACTTTAAAGGAGCCCAGTTTGCAGAAAGCGCCAAGTTCCTGACCTGTGAAAATACCCTTTGCAGCATATCAGCTTGGGCACCTCCCAGAAAGGGAAACATCTAAAAATCACTAGTCGCTTTGGCAAACCTTGGTCCTTAGCAACCAAAATGTGTCTGGGCCAGAGTCTGTGGTCACAGCCACCAGTGTAACTCCACCTATTTCCATGGAGCGGAGTGGTTCAGATGTGCCCTGGTGCCATTGGCATCAGAAGAGCTCATTGCTATTAATTTTCCTTAAAGGCAAAGAGACAGCAATCATCTGGTCTGGCATGGGGATGGGGGGGTGGGGGGGATGAATGAAAGATCTCCAGAACTAAAGGCATGAGTCTCTAGAGCTTGTGCTAAAGGGCCAAGCTCTTTAGGCTAGGAGCTAAAATAGACTCACATCCGCTACGAAGAGGCACAGAGTGGGACACATAACACACACTGACCACTGGGTTACACTAATGCCAACAAGAAGATTTGGTTCCAAATTTAGACTTGACAGGGAACAAATTCAGGCCACTACAAACTGAAGTGTTTCCATGGTTAGTTTGTAATTTCCATTTACAAAAGATTTTTTAAAAAAATGTAAATGTTCCCATAGTGTTTGGAACCCAGCCATCAGCGCTAGGCAAGTGCAGGAGAACCAGACAGTGGCCATATCCTTAGATTCATGCTAGCCCCCAAAGGCCCTCAGAAAGTGAAACTGAGTATGCTAGCTTCACTCTCCCAAGAATGCAAACCAAGGTAAAGCAGACCAACAGCATCAATTGGGAGAAATGAAGGGGAGTTCTAGAAATTCTGTCTGTTGGAACCTGATCCTGCAAGCTGCTCTGGATTGATTAGACACTGTGACCACACAGATTTTAGCGAGTTTATGCGCATGTCCAGACCTTAGGACAGGTCTACACTAGAAGAGTTCTGCTGGTACAGCTACCCTGGCAAACCCTCCTAATTAGACGCAGCTTCTACTGACAAAAATTGGCTTTTGATGGTATAGTCCATACCGATTCTCCAAGCAAAATAACCTATGCTGGCAAAAGCAATTTTTGTTGGCACAACTGCATCTGTGCTAGGGCTTTTGCCAGTATTACAAAATGTCATTTTTATCACACTCTTAACCAACGCTATTTTACCTGTGGAAGTTCCTAGTGTAGACTTAGTCTTAATAACCAGAGATGAAATTATTAATCCAGGTTAGAACAAGATCCCCCGAGATCTTGAATATCTGATATATCCCCTATCAGGGGACTAGATCCTCCCATGACAAAGAGTTGGATTTGATGATCTAATAGGTCTTTCCCTGCTCCTTTATTCTTTTTATCTTGACAGCATTTTGCCCCTCTCTGGACAGCCCAAAGAAATGAGTTAAGTATTGTCAAAAATCTGCTTTGGCTGAAACAAGATATAAATGTTTTGGTCTGACCCACTGGGTGAGGCCAAACTCTTTTATTGCCAGGTTAAAGATAACAATGTGCTTTAGCTCCAGGCAAAAGAATGGGTTTTCACCTGGTAATAATACAAGTTAGCCCCATCTTTATTAAATGGCCTGAACAGCAAGGACTGATAGTGCACTCCCCAAAGAAAACCCATGGGATGGGTGAAATGAAAGAAATCCTTGCAGAATTTTGCCCCCAGTTGTTCTGTTGCATTCCAAGGTAAGCCCCTGCAGCAAGTCCATAAATCCTGTGGCTCCCTCTAGATTCTAACAGACCAGAAGGAGACCTGACCCATTCATGTGTAGCAGGCAGCAACAACCCAATACATACATTCTTCAGCCATGGCTTAGTTGGGCAGTGCAGGCAGGACTCTCACCCACAGCTGGCTTGGGGATCCCCTTTCAAGAACAAATCCCAACATACTGGGGTGGGTGGGCTGGCTGTATTAACTTTGCATGAGGAACTCTGCAGGGTGGAAGGCAAGAGTGGCTGAAACACCACAATTTTGGATCTGTGAGTGGTATGATCTTCTTGGAAGAGATGGGGAGAGAGAACTGGCCGGAAACAGTTACCCTAGAGAATGGGGAAATTCTGAACTCAGATCCAAGCCAACCTACTCTTTGGATAGTTGGAAACATCTGGTGAGCAGTTTGGGCCAGACAAAGGATGTGATCACAGAGTCATCCACCCTGGCATCAGGAGCAGTCTAGAAGGCAGCTAAAGGAGCCCAGAGAAAAGCAGAGCCATAGAGACTAGACAGAGATCTGTCTTTCCCCCTAAATTCACAAGGGCTCTCCTTTGGGCCTATTGATTCAAAAGCAAATCAAATGCTCCTGGGTCCTTTGCTCCTAGCCCCAATGCATCCCATAACAAACCCTTCCCCCAACCTGCACTGGACAGCACGGAACCTTTCACCCAGTAACGCAACATAAATCAGTGTATCCCCCCACATCTAACCCACCCACCCAGCCCCACGTGTCCTGAGACCCCTTCAAAAGCTGAGCCCTAACAGAGGGGCTTTTCTTGTCCTGTGTCTTTGTTTTCTATTTAGTCGCTTTGTTCTCCATTCTTTGTTCTCTTTTCTTTGCTCCTTTGTGCCAGCTCGCTCTTTGTTCTGACCTCTTTGTTCAGCCTCTGGGTTCTCCTCTCTTTGATGCTTTGTTGCTCCCTTCATCTTGGTTCCTTTCTTTCACCCTTTTTTTTTTAAAGCTTTTGGTTGTTTTCTGCCTCTGCCATTTGCCTGGGTTTTTATCTTTTCTCCCGCCTTGTCCACTTCTCGTGTCACATGGTCTTGGTCCTGATTGTCTTTAAATCCGCATTTGTCTTGTTTCAGTGCCTGGATTTCCCTGCCTTTGTGGTCTTTTTGAAGCATTTCTTTAGCAATGATTTTCCCTCACTGTGGAAGGTAGATGAGGATTGCCTGGCTTTAATTAATTAGCGTGCATACTCTTTAGATGCCAGGCATTAAAGAAGTGCAGAGCATTATTGCTAATTATTATTATTGTTATTATTATATTAAGGCTGAGGGAGGATTTAAATACTAGCTAATTGTAGCAAATAGTGCTTGCTTAACAAAATAATACCAGAAACAGCCAGATTCTCTCTCACCACCATGGATTGTAGAACAAGATCAAATTAACTTGCAAATGTAGATACATGCAGTGTTATTGTAGCCTTGCTGGTCCCAGGATATTAGAGAGACAAGGTGGGTGAGGTAATATCTTTTATTAAACCCATTCAGAACACTGACACAGCCACTGAAACCTGAACTAAGCAACCATCTCCAACAAGCATATTTCCTTGTCCCAAACAACCACTGAAAAGGGGGTGTAGGGTGGGGGGAGGGATGGGTTCTTATTTATTTATTCCTCCTCTATGACGAATAGTGAAAACCACTTTCTTTCTGCTTGTTTTTCACATTAGACGTTCAGGTCTTACTTACCCAAAAGACACTGTGGAGGTCTAGAGAACTAGTGACATTACAGGAGTGAAAGTTGAGCAACTGAGATGGGAAGGGATTTGTGGGGAGACTTTTTAAAACTTCTTGTTGGTTGTTTACTTCGTTAATACCCATCTAACTCCTTGACCAAATAACCTTTGAGATAAAGGATGTCTTTGTTAAAGATTTAACAGTGAAGGTGAGAGAGCTTGTCAGGTGCACAGGACAGAAAGAACCCAGCTTGCTTCTCAGTGGGGAATTTGCAGTGCTGACAGGTAGAAAAAAATATTTTGACTCTTAAAGTGCTACTGTTTTAAAGGCCTGGGTCTCCTCCCCCATGCCTTAGTTTCACACTGGTGTGATTCCAATGACTTCTGTAGAATGACTCTGGATTTACAGTGGTTTAGCTCAGATCATAATCAGGCCCTTGCATGGACAGCACTGTGGCGTTATATGTTCGTGTCTCAGGCCATTTCTACATCTAAAATTTTGCAGCGCTGGTTGTTACAGCTGTATTAGTACAGCTGTATAGGGCCAGCGCTGCAGAGTGGCCACACTTACAGCAACCAGCGCTGCAAGTGGTGTTAGATGTGGCCACACTGCAGCGCTGTTGGGCGGCTTCAAGGGGGGTTCGGGGAACGCGAGAGCAAACCGGGAAAGGAGACCAGCTTCGCCGCGGTTTGCTCTCGCGTTCCCGGAACCACCCAGCAAACCTCAGGGAAGGAGACCTGCTTGCTCGGGGGTTCGGGGAACGCGAGAGCAAACCGGGAAAGGAGACCAGCTTCGCCGCGGTTTGCTCTCGCGTTCCCGGAACCACCCAGCAAACCTCAGGGAAGGAGACCTGCTTGCTCAGGGGTTCGGGGAACGCGAGAGCAAACTGGGAAAGGAGACCAGCTTCGCCGCGGTTTGCTCTCGCGTTCCCAGAACCACCCAGCAAACCTCAGGGAAGGAGACCTGCTTGCTCGGGGATTCGGGGAACGCGAGAGCAAACCGGGAAAGGAGACCAGCTTCGCCGCGGTTTGCTCTCGCGTTCCCCGAACCACCCAGCAAACCTCAGGGAAGGAGACCTGCTTGCTCGGGGGTTCGGGGAACGAGAGAGCAAACCGGGAAAGGAGACCAGCTTCGCCGCGGTTTGCTCTCGCGTTCCCGGAACCACCCAGCAAACCTCAGGGAAGGAGACCTGCTTGCTCGGGGTTCGGGGAACGCGAGAGCAAGCCGGGGAAGGAGACCAGCTTGATTACCAGAGGCTTCCTCAGGTATGCTGGGATACCTGCTTATTCCACGGAGGTCAAGAAAAGCGCTGGTAAGTGTCTATACTTGATTACCAGCGCTGGATCACCAACGCTGGATCCTCTACACCTGAGACAAAACGGGAGTACGGCCAGCGCTGCAAACAGGGAGTTGCAGCGCTGGTGGTGCCCTGCAGATGTGTACACCTCCTAAGTTGCAGCGCTGTAACTCCCTCACCAGCGCTGCAACTTTCTGATGTAGACAAGCCCTCACTGTCATTCTCAGAGAGCCTCTTTCCACTTTAAGAACAGCTGCTAGTTTGTTTTGATTTAAAGTCCCAAATATTTTCCCATGAAAGCATTTTGTCCATAAGTCTGGTCGTGCTGTGATAACAAATGGGGCAGGAAGTGGCATGGTGCAACACGGCTTACTTCAGCGTCTTTAGAAAGTCTTGGTTCTCTCTTCTCCAGTGCAATGTAAAATCAGGGATTCAGCTTTAGTTCACAGTATGCAAAACTCACCTCCACTGAAGCTCCATTGAGCTTACTGCAACAGCAGCTGTTAAACTAAGGAAACAGCCAAATTTAGCAACAGGATGTATCCTTCAGATAACACGATCAATATCAGAAATAAGGCCTTTCAAGTGAAAGCTAAACCCATCTGCTAAAGCTGGGTGTCTTAGGAGATCGGTGCTGATATGGGGCTTCTATAGCACTCTTCTCAACACCTTGACTTCTCTTTTCACCAGGCAACTTTTTTTCTGCATGACTTACAGTAGCTTGATGAAACCTCCCCAGTTTGTGGCAGCCTATTTTCACGCAATGTAAGGCTTGTGGTTTTCAAAGTGTGGGATGATCATGAAAAGGGGCTGGGGGAGGGGGCACGGGGGACAGAAAGTGACACAAGAAGGTCTCATGTGAGGTCTGAGAAGGGGAGTGGATGATTTGGAGTGTATGTAGGAATGTTATTTCATGCCCAGATGGCTGGATCCAGTCACAGATTCAGCCCTGCAGACTTGGCTACTTGTTTGTTGAATAAAAGAACAGAAAACTTTACTACTGCAATCTAACATGCAGCAAAACAAGCTGGCTGTTGCCAAACAGTGGTAGAGTATCAGGGGATAGCCATGTTAGAGTGGGTCACAGCCACGAACCAGAAATTGGGAGGCTTTATGGAATCCACGGAAGAACAATTTTGTGGGAAAGCAAGGAACTGAATCCACGTGTCTTGAATCCCAGTCTAGAGCCTATGATGAAACGCAAGAGGCGGATGAAACAAACCCCCGGAGAAGGGAGGAGAAGGAGGCGCTAGCAGCAAAGAAAGCGACATTTGCACCATGAGTACATCTCATTGCCTGCCTAGCCTGAAATGCTGCAAAGCACGGGCCCGCAATGTCACTGGTGCAGGGCAGAGGTAACAGACCAGGAAGCTGGAGGGTGAGGGGGCATGTTAAAGGACAAAGGCAGGGAGTTTTTCCAAGCTTGCAGATAGCAAGGCTGACTCCAGCAAGACTTGGGAGGCATTAACCTTCAGCCCCAACCAAGTGAAGATGTAAACATTGAAAGCCATCATTCTGGTTTGCCCAGGTGTGCTTTCCAGGCCACGAGCTGCGCCTGGCTGAATTTGCAGCTTGGGGAGCAGAGTCAAGAAGAGCAGCATCTTTCATTCCAAAGGAATCTCCAAACCAACTGACAGTGAAAGCAGAAACTACTGAATTGCTTAAACCAATCACTACCCGACAGCCACCTCTGGGAAAGGATGCAGCAGCTGAGTAGTGATGCACAGGAACACCGTGGTTTAGCTCAGGAAGTCAAAAGTAATACTGTGTCCAACTGAAACTGGAAGGTGAGAAGGGAATTTCAGAAGGCAGAAAGCAGCCCCTTCCTTGGCATTTGGGCAGGACACTGGGGTTAACACCCATAAACTTGCAAAAAGTACCATGGATTCTTTAATGACCACAAATAGTTAGGACCTCACCACAACCTCTAACACTCTACTGAGACATTGGGTTGATATTAGCCGTAGCCTTGATTCAGTAATGACTCAGATGAGTGCCTCCTACCCCTGAGGGCATAGGGCATTACCCTAAGGCATTGGTTTGATAGTGGCTGAGGCATGGGCTTGGAACTGACCCAGAACAGGGCGCCACCAGCAGAGTTATGACAGTGGCTGTCTACTCCTGGCTGAAATCTCCCATGCAAGCAAGGCCTACTCACCCATTCCCCATTCTCGCCAGGGAACTCAAGACTGTGGGTAGCTGTGTTCCTACAGCTGCCTCACTAGCACTGCCCAGACAAGCGAAAGGAAAAGAACAGGCTAGGAACTGAAAGATGCTAACCCCCGACCCGACAAAACTGGGCCCCCCGCGGCATCGGAACAGAAACGGAACCAGCTACGCCCAGGGCCGGCTCCAGACACCAGCTTATCAAGCAGGTGCTTGGGGCAGCAACTCCGGAGCAGGGTGGCACTTTAAGGTATTCGGCAGCAATTCAGCGGAGGGTCCCTCACTCCCGCTCGGAGTGAAGGACCTCTCGCTGAACTGCCGCAGACCGCGATCACGGCTTTTTTTTTTTTTTGGCTGCTCGGGGCGGCAAAACCCCTGGAGCCGGCCCTGGCTACGTCGAGCCGAACATTTTTCCCCCATCCCCGTCCTCAGAAGGGCTGAGCCTGTTTTTATAACCGAGCTGGCACCAGGAAGGGAAGAGTGACCCAAACCCCCCTCATCTTTATATCTGCAACCATGCAAGGAATATTGTTCAGAGCCGCACAAAAGCATCCCTGAAAATAGAAGCGCCACGGCCGGGCCTGCCAGTGGCTGTGTGAGATAACGTCTACTTGCAAACACTGGTGCCTTTGTGCTGCTGTCACTGCCCCTATTGTTCGGGAGCCGATTGCCTCGGGGATATTGTTCCCTTCCTTTGTCTCAGCCTGGCTCCTTTTTGTTTGACTTTACTTGCCATTTCATTCCTCTCCTTTGTGCTGGGGTTCTCTCTTTTGTCTCTCTCTCTCCATTCTCTGTGTGATTTGTATTTAGCAATTGTTCTCGGCCCATTGGAAACACAATGTACTCAGGGCTCTTTTCTCTCCTCCATTCATTACCTATTCAGGTGGGTTTGGCTGCTGATAGTTATTAAGCAGAGAAAGGCCTGGCCCCACCTCCCGCAGATATGAACCCTCCCAAACTTTGGGGGGAACATGGCACCTGGATGTCAGCTCTGGGACGGGGGGAAGCTGACGACCCCCACCCTGCCATCAGCAGAATCCCAGATCCAGCAATCCTGTATGTACGGAGCTGGATTCAAATCTCTCCAAAGGTCAAAGTTACTGAATAAGTAGTCAGAGAAGTTTTAAACACTTACCACGTGGTAGTGGCTATTGTCCAGTCAACAGGGTGGCATATTGTGCTAGGTGCTGTACTGACACGGAGGGGTGGGCAGACCAAACCTGAGTAGTGCTGCAACACTGTGCGTCAGGGCACAACGCCCAGAGCAGGGAGGCGGGCCTAGCCCTGAGGAACAGGAGTGGCTGCTGCTGGGGGAAAGCAGGGCTGGCTCACTCTCCAACCCCCTTACACTAAGCCAGGGCCCAGTGAGTGATGGGTTAAATCCACCTGGAAGTAGTGACCTATCTAGACCCTTCCCGCAGTCCTCTGCTGGGTCGGGACCAATTGTTTGGGAAGCACTGATCAACGGGATAGGACAAGCAGGAGACAAAAACAGCAGGAGTCTGCACTGTTCTTAGCCAATCAGGGGTCACTTAGCTGCACAGACCTTCTCAGATGGTCATTTCCCTCCACTGATGGCACAGCACCCCAGAGGGGGACAGCTAGCAATTCCCACATTTTACAGAGGGCAGAACCGAGCACTGAGACTTGTCCATGCTCAATGGCAGAAGCAGAACCCAGGTCCAACTCCCAGCCCAGTGCTCTGTCCACTGGGCCATGCTGGATCCAGGACTTTGATTTGACCCTTTATAGAGATTGGACCTGAATGGTGCCACTGAGCCCTGATGCCAGCCAGGGATGCCTGGACCCTTGGATACCAGGGATGCCTCAGATGTCAGACCATGCTTATCTCTGGATAAAATGGATTCTTGGTCTGAATCACCCCAGTTTTCTGTGTGCAAGCCAGAACCCAGTGGGGAAGGGATTTTAACAGCAGCAAAAATCAGGGCCCTAGTTCAATTGCAGCAGATTTTCATTTTGTTTGTTTGCCATCCATCCGCGTCTTCTTTCTGCATTTCCATAGGGCCTGAAACAATACCAGGTGATTTGCACATTCAAATTTCTGCTGCTCTGCGACGGACCCAGGTGCCACAGACAGGGCCAATGGGGCAACTGTGCCAGTGCACTGGAAAGGGCTAGCACCCCCGTAGGCAGATGCAACCCGTGTTTCAAGGGAATTCATGCCTGTGCGATGAAAGAAGCAAAAATCACAGCATGGCATTCCCTGCAGCTCTGGCTCCTGGGGACGGTAGGGCGGCCACTGCCATATCCCCAGAACACTGGACGCGCTGGCACTTCCAGGAACTTTCTCTCTCCTCCCACCCCACCAGTGTGACCCCACACACCCAGTGCATGCAAGGTCAGATTGGCAGGGGTGGCACGGCGCACTCTTCAAAACGGCATCCCCGGCCGCTGTCCTGGACAAAACCATATGTGGTTTTTTGTCTCAGTAGCGGACAGGGGACAAAACCGCGGAAAAAGAGGGCTGTCCAGGTTCAAACCTGACGAATGGCCTGGCAGAGCAGGGTAAGGGGGCTGTGGTGCTGGGTCGGGGGACTCCAGGGGTTTTGCAGTCCGCAAGCATCTTTCCCCTACAATTTCTGCTCTAAAGCCCTCGGGCCCTTTTTGCTCCAGCTGCCTGACATGATGAAACTCCCTCAGCATGCACGGCACTGTAGCTGTGCCCCCTAGCGCCCCATCCCCGCTTTCCCTTGTGTACCAAGTTCCCTCTGCCCCTTCGTGGCTCTGTCACCATCACCAGCTTCTCTTCCCCCGCCACAGAGGGCAGCAGGCATGAGGGAGAAGAGTCTGTGTTATAACAGCCTCTGCCTCATCATCAAGAACATGAGGCATCAGCAAACCTCAAGGGACCACAGCTACAGTGAAAGCAAATAATGGCCAACCCCAGAGACAACAACGCCCCATTGTCCTCCGGGGTGGGGAGGGATGGGATGACTTAATAGGACTTTTCCATCTCTAGTGTCTGGGAAATCATCACAATAAAAGACCAGCTAGAGGCTGCTTCCTTCTCCTCTGAGGGACATCCTGCTATAATGGGGGTGCAGGTGTGTCAGCCAGGGCATACAGAACAAATCAGAGCCTGGGAGGGTCTGTGAGGACAGCATGAGCCCCTGAATACGACAGCAGCAGGGACACAGGGTATTGCTGCAGGGGGCGGGCCCGGGAATGAAGGAAGCAAACTGTGGGCTATTGTTTCATTGTTGTGGCTTAAAGGACAATGGAGCATTGTCGTCTCTGGGGATCCCATTGTTTGCTTTCGCTGCAGAGCCTAGCCGGTGGTGGAAGGAGTTTTCCCAAGGGCCAGGCAGGCTCTGTGTGGAGGATGCGGAATAAGGAGGAAGGCACATTTTCCAGAATGTGATCTGACTGTATGTGCACATGTGGATGTTTGTGCATGTGTGTGCCAGAGCACCAGAGTGCAGGGGCAAGCATGCCAAGGCAGGTAATCCATGGCAGTCTGAATGAGTGAGATTTTTATGTCCCCTCCCCTGCATTGCAAAATCCTTCCTAGCAAGGATGAGATACCCTAAAAGCTGCTCACAAATTAACCCCCGGCAAGGGAATGGCTTTACCACTGGGGGAGACTCCAGCCGATGAGTTTGGGGACCAAAGAGAAGGCGGAAACCCCTTTGAAATTGCCCTGCTTGTTCCTTACCCATGGTTACTGGCAGGGGTCTGCTCCCCACCTCCCTCTCCACAGTGAGTTTGGCCAGGCACCAAAGCAAACACGCACAGACATGCAAATGGTGCCCTTTGCATTGAAAGCCTGTTAAAGAAGGGGACTGGAGACCCCTGTGACAGATTTCAGTGGTAGCCATTTTAGTCTGTATCAGCAAAAAAACTGGAGTCCTTGGGACACCTTAGAGACTAACAAATAAATTTGTTAGTCTCTAAGGTGTCCCAAGGACTCCAGTTTTTTCCCCTGTGACAGAGACATTTTCAGTTCCCCCACAGCCTGTAGGAGATTAACCCCCTCCAGGAGCAAGGCTGGCAGTTTCCAAGGGACCTCCGGGAAGTGAAAGGGATTTGGGCACCTTCCTGAAACACCAAGGAACAGAGGGTCCAGCCTGCACTCTGCACTCCATTACGCCTTTGATCTCAGTGTGGGGTGGAGACACCCACGTGATCGGGAGCAGAATCTGGTCCTCTGCATACAACCCAAACCTAGTCCCTAAAGAGCACAGAGCCCCCGGCCATGAGCTGTAAAGGAACAGATCTGTGAAAAAGTCTCATTTCCTGCCCTGAATAGATTCCTGCCAGGCCTCTGCTCCCCAGGAAGCAGGGTAACAGCTTGGAAGGAAGTGCCCAGGCCCATCCACACCAGGAAGTAAGAAGTATCTCAGAGCAAGCGAACATCCAGGGGAACCCCGGCTGGCTCTGGCTCTGGCTCGCACTTGAGCTGAGCTGTATCCCAGCAGGAGGTCACTCCTAGCACTTGCCCATAGCATCTTCATGCTCCCAGCTGGGGAGAGAACAAATGGATGCAAAGAGGGAGCCAGCAGAAACAGCAGGTGGAAAGGTGAGAAGAAAGAGGAAAGAGAGAGCAGCTATTCTCACACTTACTGCGAGGCAGCGGAGCCTAGTGACTAAAGCAATGGGGCTGGGAGACAGGACTTCCGGCTGGGGTGAGATTTTGTCAAATCACTGTAAAACGGGAAGCTTGGCTGACTAAGCACATTTGGGCAGCACACCGGGCCCCTGGGATGAACGGTGCAAGACAGAACAAAGGCTGATTATTATCTGAAGGAAGAGAATTTGAGAAACATAGATTGCCCTAATACATGCCCCCTCCCCCGCTAGGTCTTGATCTCCTATCGTGGGGCATTTAGCACCTTAGCCTTGAGCAGTGCCATTGAGAAGTAAGGGACCATACCATGGAACTAAGGGGATCAGAATCTGGCCCTGTGGGGTGGGCTTCTCTGTCCCTCCTCCTCTAAATAATAATAGTATTTTTGCCCTGCTGTAGCACCTGCTATACATAGTGCGAGACAGCCCCTGCTCTGGCGGGCTTACACTCTACACAGATAAGACAAAGAAGGGCTGAATGGATCATTATCCCCATTTTACAGATGGGGAACTGAGGCCCAGAGAGACAGAGTGACTTGCCCAAGCCAGCTAGGGTGACCAGACAGCAAGTGTGAAAAAACAGGACAGGGGGGTAGAGGGTAATAGGAGCCTATATAAGAAAAAGACCCAAAAATCGGGACTGTCCCTATAAAATCGGGACATCTGGTCACCCTAAAGCTGACACAGGCAGGCTGCGGCAGAGCCACAAGCTGCATCTAGATCTCCTGAGTCCCAGCCCAGTGCCTTTACCACAAGGCTATCCTTACCCTCAATTACCTGTGACTCGGTGGCACTATGAGCTGTCTCAGGGAAGTGCCCAGCATTGGACTGGCTGCACTGAAGGGTGTCTGACTGTGGTCTACCAGCGACCCTCATGAAAACCAGATGCCTCTCTCTTCGGGCTATCCCAGGGAGCCGTTGTCCGGGAAGGTCTGAAAACAGGGAGTTATGTCCTGCCTGCCAGGGAAGGAGTTTGCTGGTAGTACCAGGCTATCCTCAGCAGATGTAAAGCAGCTAGCTCCATTGCCTCTAGTGGAGCTATGTCCCCTTACGCTAGCAGAGGCCCTGTCTATGTTTTCCCTGTCACCTCTTCTAACCTGGTACAAAAACTGCTGAAGACCAACCCACCTAAAGCACTGCCCAGAAAGGGCTCCTTGCCCTGCTATCTATAGCCCCAGTCTCACCCAGGAGGGGAAAGGAGGAAACAGTCCTGGTAGCTTGCCTCTGTTTGCACATCACCCCCAGCTGAGGGCCTATTTGCATTGTTCTCTCCTATGTAAAAACCTGAGCCCTATGCAAAGGGGTGAAAATAAACACAGCAGCAATTTTCTGTCTCCACCCCGAAAGGCTCAGAAGTCACTCCAGGGACTCAGATAATCCAGTGACGAGTGTAGGACAAAAACTTGAACAGAACAGAACCGACTGGGGCCAATGACAGAGCGAGGACTGCCTCTCGTCCTGTACAGCAGCCCCTGAGCATGATGGCCCAGGACTGATCATCACCAGGGTCCCTCCCAGCCTAGGAATCAGTGAGAGAAAACTGCCCTCCCTGCAGGCACCCTTTTGCCATCAGCCTGGTCACAACAGCAGAGGAAGGGGAGACGCTCAGCCATGGATGTGAGAAGCAGGATGAGGGGACAGAGCAGAGATCCTATAAACTTGAGGGGGAAGGGGGAACGTCAGGTCTCGTGAAACTTGATCAGCCTGGAATGGCCACATTGCCTTGCCTTGTAACCTACACCCTCAGCCACCCATGCTCTTCAGAGCCAGACTCCGGGCAACAATAGGCCCCCTCGGTTTGGAACATACGTGGCATTCCAGGTAACGCACACACAGACCCCCCAGGGGTGCTCCATCCCTCACTGCAGCCAAGGGGCCCTTTTAGAGGAGCTGGGTAACATAGCCATAAACAAAATCCAACCACCCCCCCGAATGCGCTCACTGCCAAAACAGCAGCTCTTTGGTGGCTCACTGCCCACTACCGAGTTGAGATGTGGAACTGCACGTTTAGATGCTCAGTCCTCGACTCCTTCCCTGGACCTTGCCTAGGTACCTGGTAATCCACCTTCCATCCCCACTAGCTCCCATGAGTGCAGACAGCATCCTGCACCTTGCAGCACTAGTCCCTTCGCACTGGGATCACAATATAGATGAGAACACAGGGAGACCTCTCCCCTGCGCTTACCTTGGGTTGGGAGCGGATGCTGCTGCTCCCATGAAGCCTGGATATAGGAAGGCATGTGTTTGGGAGTGCCTAGGTAGCCCCTACTTAGGGAGGAGGCGCAGCCTGCAATCCCATCGATATAGTTATCTGAGGCAGGGCTAGCATCATTGCTCCAACCACCACACACCTGGGCCTGCCTATTGCTGGAGAGAAGGTGTCTGGGGCTGGCTCCATGGGCAGAGTGAAGCCCCCTAGTGACACCGACAGAAGCGTGCTGTGAAGGAAACAACAATAAAGACCCTACACAATAAGCCCCTGGGGTCATCCTGGCGTTGGAGGGAAGTTGGACTTTCCAAGCCCTGCTGATTGAGCTGGCAGGGTGGAGGCGGTAACTGACGTGTTTATGAACCATGGGACCAATCCTGCTACCTTTGTTCCCAAAAATAACCTTACGGATGTGAACGTGCTTCTCCTAGAGGCTAGTGTAGTGTAGAGGAACTGAGCAGTATCCCTCCATTAGGTAATTTGGGATTCTCTCGTGGGCCTCTGTCTTCTGTTGCAAAACCCACCAGAAGCTAACAGGGCAGCAGTGTACTTACCTAGCTAGGTCTTGTAGCTTTGTCTAGAGTCAGTAAATACAGGTCTTGGGAACCAAATGGTGTCTGTAGGGTTTCCTCACATTCTCAGTGTTGCAAAAAGTTTGGGGGGAGCAGGTCTGGCTGGCTGTACTAACCGGATCCAACTCTGCAAGCAAACACAACAGCTCCGGTGGGTGTTCTTAAAATGTGACCATCCACCATCTCCTGGGGCCAGATTTTCCAAAAAGCTCAGCCCCCACAGCTGGGTCTGAATTTGCCAATGTGCTGAATGAACTCTTCTGAAAAACCTGGCCACTTGTTTCAGTGCGTTCCCAGGGGCCTGAATCTTTCTGAAAATTCCAGCCATAGTATTTCTGTTTGCTGTGCTGTTCTAGGTACTTAGCATGGGGGCTGCTGCAAACAGCGAAGCCAATTTAGGAGTGACCGCTGGAGACAAATGCCCCCTTTATAGTGGTGTCCACTGTGTTATGCACGCTGTTCACATACAGCCATACGCATTAGGGCCTCTCTCCCTGGGAAAGCAGGTAGCAAGCATAAGCCCCTACCTTTATGGAAATGTCTGAGAAGATCTGTAACTTCTGCGTGGTCAGCCCATCGCATCTGGGCAGAACTTCGACTAATGTATTATTATTAAGCATTTATATGATAGTAGTGCCCATCAGGATCAGGTCTTGTAGCGCACAAACACAAATAGACACTGTTTTGTTTGTTAAAAGGAAAGGAACACATTCTCAACTAAGAAAATCAGTAAACCTCTAATTCAGAGTGAGGACATCTGAATTCTAACCCTGACACGGACTCACTGGGTGACCTTGGGCAAATCCCTTCCTCTTGTTCTGTTCCTCAGTTTTCCCCTCTGTAAAATGGAGCTAATGGCATGTCGCAATCTATGAATGAAAAGCGTGATAGGAGTCAATCATCGTGTCAGCTGAAAAAAATATTTTTAAGGGAAATTTCAGTTCACAGCCAGGTAGCTTTATGCTTCAGAACTTCTGGTATTTTGGGTGCGGTCTATTTGAATTACCCTGTCCTCTGAAAGTTGAATATAATCTGAGCCATTAGTTAATTGTTCACTAGCCGCTATGCGATTGACACTATTGCATGTATGCAACACACAGATCTGCCTAGGTACTAACAAGAGATGGCAGAGTGTGCCCTGCAGCAGCTGTTCTTTAATGGTCATGACAAAGGTGCTGCATGCACACAGAACTCTCTCTCTCCTGCTTAAGTACAGTACAGTTTCCTCTCTGATAAAGAGTTCCTGCCGCAGTCCCCCCATTTCCCTCACACCCCAAACCATGCATGCCTCACCACGTACCCAGTTCGAAGCCCAGCATGAGGCTCTGATACGATCTCACTTCCTAGACATGAATATTAGCTCTGCTGCTGATTTATGATAAAGGGATAAGCCTCTGAGACACTGTTCGGGGGGAAGTGTTTTGAGACGCTGTAATGTGCCCCAATCAAGAACAAAGCCTTTGAAAGATGAGCGGATGCTGCTGTCTGCTGCGACCCTGACTTAAAAGGCCATCTTCACCAGGAGCCTGGTACCCGCCGATGATGCCTTATGAATCCCACCCAGACATCTGCACCTGGGAAAGCAGGGGTAGCCTAGAGCTCTGCTCCGAGGTGCAGCAGCTGCAGGGGACAAGCCCCAAAATTTGGAAGGAAAGGAGAGCGAGGTAGCGGTTCTGTTGACACCACTCCTCGTGAGACTTCTGAGCAGGACACAGCTCAGCTCTGTTCCAAAGCACCAGCTTGGTACTGTTAAATAATAGTGTTAAATAGCAAACAGTACAGAGAAGCCAAAGTTCCCTTCTCACTGACACTGGTGCAGCTCGGGGGCCTGGCACAGGTATAACTGAGAGGTCTGTGCAGCACAGAAGGGCCAGTGTGGACCGCCCTAGAAAGCTCTGATTTATTTACAGAGCAAATGTGTTACCTGCTGGCAGCAAAGCTGAAGTAACAGTAATACACTGCTCCTCACGGTACCTTTTAGCCAGCCTAGGATCTCTGAGTTCTTTATCAACCGTTACAAATGCCCCTGGGCTGAGAGAAATATTAACTGTTTGGGGAACTGAAGAACAGACATTAAGGGCAGAATTTTCCAAAGCGTTTGGAAAACCTAGACCTGTCCCCATGGCAGCTGCTTGTTGCTAGGTACTTTTGAGACTCTGGCCTCATTGTACAGTAAGCAGTCGTGGAACTGGGACTAGAACCCCAAGAGTCTGGCTTCGAGTCCTCTGCTCGCATCAGCGGGCAGCGCTCCACCATGAACATGGTGAAGGACAGGTACAAGGCTAGATTGGCCTAAAACTGCACTTCAGTCTCTTGTGCTAGCTTTGGTTCACCACATCTCTGTCCTGCAGCATCCCGGTAGATGGGAGTCAATAATGTTGAGTGGAAAGGTCATTGCAGAAGTCCATTTTTGTTGCCGCCCAGATGGCCTCCCTGCTGTAAGAATCAGCTGGTGTTAATAACCACAGTAGTGTGGGAGAGTGATCAGTGCAGGACTCCACACTTCAAGCCCAAGCTGCAGGAGGGAGTGAGGTTTCTTGGCTAGAGCAGGAAACTGAGGTCTCCCAAGTTTGAGTCCCAACCTTGAAAGGGCCTGGGAGTCAGGCTCAGCCACTGACTTGCTACCACTCCTTGGGCCAAGTCCCGTAGTAGCTCCGTGGGTCATTTGGAAGCCAGGGTTAATGTCCCCCTCCCTGCCAGGTCTTGTGAAGCTCAGTGAATTAACATTTGATCCATGCACCAAAGGGCTTATGTGAACGTGAAGTGTCGGAGCAGAGCATGGTGGTTCCTCTTGCTGGTGTGGCTGAGAGGAAGCAACATGCCCTTGACTTATTTTCTCAAGAAATGCTGCAGCCAGGATAATGATGGTCTGGTGGGTAAGAATGTGAAAGTACATGACAGAGGGAGGAGATTGCACTGCCCACCTTTCATCCTGCCCACCTTTCGGGACAGGCTGCCTATGCTAAAAACGTGGCTGAATCTGGCCTTTTGGCATCCTGCAGTCAGAGCACTTGGGCAGGAGGCTTGACAGAAGAAAAGGTGGAAACAGCGGCCAAGGCCCCAATAAACTTCCCCCAGGCATGATATCTATCATAATTTTGATGAAAAGTGACCTATTCTCCCTTTTAACCCACCTCCCCAGGTCCCCCTATGTATCCAGCCACAGAGTAGGGACACTAATGACGGCCACTGCCCATTTCTTTGGGACAACGAGCCCATCTGAGGAGCAGAAATCAGGCCTCTGGGTTTGCAGCAAGGCAAAGCAGGATGAGTCAGGTCCTAGGCCCTTATGCATGGGGCTTTCAGGAATCATCACTGCAACACGTTTTACGGTTGCTCACTGTGTCATGGCTGCTGTGAGCAGGTAACTGGCTGGGACAGGCCAGACTGCTGCACAAAGCACTGGCCCCCACTCTTCAGGATCCTTTCTGACCTTCCGACATCGCCCGTTTCTAAACCAATGAAGTCTTCTTCCCGAGGGGGCTGTAGGTGTAAATGGTGGAGCTAATCCAAGATCAGCAAGCAGCCAGCCAGCCGCCAGCCAGCCACACAAAGCCTCTGCCCTTGTACCTTGGGGTTGATCCCACTGCAAGCAGCAGCACAAGGCACCAGCACATGCACTTTTACCCAGAGAGCCCATTGGCATGATACTCCAGCATTCATTTCCTAGTTTCAAATTTGAGCATATGGACAACAAGCAATTACTCTAGGAAACAACCCTGAGTCTTTCCGCTGACACTAATGAGATTTTTAGCATCCAAACAGCTCGTGGGTTTGTTTTCAGCCACATACGAAAGCCTCTGTGCAAATCCAGGGATCATATCAAAGAGCCACAGTGAAACTCACTTTAAATAACATCTAGGCAAAGAATGACCCACTGAGAGTCTGTGTGAAAATAAAGCTTATCCGTCACACAAATGACAATTTCCCCCTCACGACAGACAGATTTAATTCTGACTTACATTGGGCAGGAAAACATTCATCCCAGTGGAGTCTCTTGGAAAAAAGCAGCATTTATAATAGAAGAAACGTAAGTATAGTGCTACTAGACAAAACGACAGAGCTTTCCACAGAAATCACATTCCTAAAAGGAAGGAACTTCCCCTGAGTCAAGGGGTTAAATGCAGTAGAAATTGGGAGCAAGATAGTCTGTTAAATGACAATGCTGTCTGTGCACCGAAGCCCCTGTAATCACAGAAGGGAGCAGAGATCTCACAAACAAGATCCTGTTAAAGGAAGAGTCTGTGTTAGGGTAATTGAGTTTAGACCATGAACTGGAAGGGTTGGAATGCTTTTGATTTCATTACTTCAGTACACAGGACCGTAGCCATTGTCAAAACAAGGGCACTCCCATTTAACCTGAACCCCGTGCCACCTTCGTCTTTAATAAAAACACACTGCACAAGTGTTTGCTAGGGAACGTGACTCCAGCTTGCGGGGAGCAGGCTGTAATTTGTTCTGTAAAGTCAATGCTGTAGTCTCAAGATGTTAAACTCGGCAGGGCAAAGACCACCTCTCTATTAGCCTGTATTATGCCACCTACATTCATAGCACTGAACTGTTTGCTTCCAACAAATAAAGGTTGGAAACGCTATTTCTACAAAGGGAGCAGGTTATTTGAGGTTGGCTCTTGGATTTTTCTGTAGCATGTGAGCTCTGGTTGGGGCAAGAAAAGTTTCTCTGACAAATTCCATTACCAGCACTTTTCTACCTAGAGGTTTGTGTGCTCTATAGCGCCGCAATTGCTCCCTGCAGTGGGGCATTCAACTGCAATAATCCGTCAACCCCACGGCACTCAGAGTTAACTGCCCATTTCATAAATCTTACCACCACTCAGTGCATCCTCCTTGGAAGGCGTCTTTACCCACCTCTGCTCGGTGGAAAGGAATTTGCACATTACGGAAAAACACAACTTGCAAAGCAAACACAACAGGCTTCAAGAGAGCAGAAAGCCAAGCAACAGGAGCCTCCTAAACACAGAGCCAATTGTAAGAGTTCTCTCTACCTTATTCCTTCTGCCTGCCACTAGCGCAGTCACAAACAGACCCCTCCGTTCTTCATCCCTCTCCGAGGCAGGGACATGTCAGTTCTCAAGGAACACAGGCATTGTAGAAGGTATAGGGGTGAGAAATAGGCAGGCCTGCTTGCTCGTTGGCTATTGTACTAGATGAGAGCAGTCCCCCACTCTACAGCCCGGCTTTATCTTTCTTCCAGGTTGTTTTGGAGCCAATAAAGGCGTATGAATGCTGGAGAACTCTATGTTCCGGCAGAGGCTTATGACACTTTGCAACTGTGGTGCAGGGTGTTGCTAGGGGCAGCAGCGCCCTCTGTAGTCCAAGACTGTGGCCACATTTCAACCTGCAGGTTTTACCTTCGAGAGCTCAATCTCAATTACAGATAGATCTTCTCCAATTCATTTCTACAAGAGCTCAAAGCACTTTACAATTATACTTCATACCACCCCTTAAGGAAGGTAAGTACTATTGACTTCTATTTTAGAGAGGGGGAAACTAAGGCATAACATGGCACCTCAACTTGCCCAATGTCATCAGCAAGTGAGCTAGTAAAGCCAAAAATAAATCTCAGAACCTCAGATACCCAATCCAGTACTGTGTGACACAGACACCACCCTCTTGCTGTATATGGCTCTTGGTTTAAAAAATGAGAAGAGGGGTTTTGAATTAACATACAATGAAATAAACAAGGTACAATTGTGAAGACTTGTACCATTCTCACAGATGTGGAGAGGTCACTTATAAGGACAGGTGAGTATTTCACTAGTGCCTTAGGGGATCTGGACCATGAGTGGGGATTCTATGTGCACATATGCTTACATTCCAATACAAGGTTTCTGCATTTTTCACAGCTTTCCTCTGAGGAAGCTTCTAATTACCCCTGCAGCTCACTTACAATACAATCAGTCTATTTTGGTAGAATGTTTATCACCAGCTGTGACGTGCCTTATGATTAGTCTAGACTTCCTTCCACTCATCATCGGACTACTGCAAATGAATTTAAGATACAGGATTAGGCTGATAGCATCAAGCAGTGGATGAGCAGCATGCAGCATTGAGAGCATCCTGAAATATGTGATTTGGAGCAGGAAGCAGCACTGCTGGTAACAGTGAGCTGTTTCTCCCTCCACTTTCCCGCAACAGCGACTGGAAATAAATGTGTTGGTCTCTAAGGTGCCACAAGTACTCCTTGCTCTTTTTGGAAAGGGACAGACCCCTTTATGAGCACTGTGACATTTTATTTCATTGACCTTATGTTAATTGGATTCATGGCATGAATCATTATACTCTCCCCCCTCTAGTAAATAACCTTTTCTGATCTCCACATTTAACACTGCCCTTTTATCCTTGCATGACATTTTCCTCACATATTTGGAGAGAAAAAGTATTGCTTCAGAAACATGGAGCTGAATATTTTAGGCATAAGGATTAGTCTCAAGGCCCTGATTTGTCTTTGCACCTGCATCTAGTTAATCAGGTGGAATTTGCAGGCACCATGAGGTATCATAAATACGCAGCAACTGTAGTCCCATAACTATTAATCGAGAGAATCCCATAGTTATTTACTGCTCTGTAAATCTTCAACGAGCATCTTGAGGATCCATGTAAAGCAGACACAGGGGAACCCAGTTACTATTCTATGCCTTCCATACCTAGTCCTTGGCAATGTTTAACTGCGTTCATCCGCAGATGGTCTAACATTTGTGTCTGCACAAGACATCTACCTTTCTGTTGCTGTTTGTGCAGAACACTTTGAAACTCATGAAAACTGATACAAAAATACCAATTCTTTTGTTAGCAGGCAGTATGCCTGATTTTGTTTCAGCTATCATATTGTGGTAACGTGTCCCATTCGATCATCATAGATTTAAGATTGATAAGAGGTGTTACAATTTCTCTATAGAATACCTTAGTGAAATGGGTGAAAGTACCTATGCTGGAACTGCAGCAAAATTATTTCAGATGCAAACAAGATAGACAAATAATTGTAGACAATCCAGCAAAGCCTCAGTTGCTGTATTTCTCCATGTCTGGGATGAATAATAAGAGAGAGAGACAGAAGTAGCTGACAGCAGCAGCAACAAAAAAAAAATGCATGGCTTAAAAAAAAAACAAAAACAAAACTTGAAAGGGAGAACATTTTTTCCCAATGGTCCCTGCCATAGACTTGGCCAAAACAGATTACAAGTATTTTCACTGTCCGCTGTTGAACTGCATGTCTTATATTTCCATGAATAGAGGCAGTTTTTTTCTGAATTTCTCTGAATTCACTGGTTTGCAGGATAACAACTATATGCAAAACTATGTTTTGATAACTGAATGTTGACTAAATTACTCCAGTCTAAATGATTGTTACTGTAGCCCTCAAATCAAGACTTGCGTATCCACAGCGCCAAGAAATCCTCCATCACAGAGGTATCAGACCTACACTTTTTTTGTTTTAATTGGAAAAGCAGCTGAAGGGGTCTAATAGTGGTATCTGCACCAGGAAGCATATAGGAGTAAAAGAAAATGCATCCATCTCACAGATCCCCAAGCAAACCATCCAGCAGATCCCCATACACACAGCACATTACTCCCAAATTAAAAATTGAAGAAAATATTAAAAACCAAACATCTCAGATATTTCTAAATTGTTTAGTGATCTGACCACAGGAACTCTCCAGTTTTAATCCTGGCTCTGGGACTCCCTCTCTGTGATCTTGGGTCAATTACTTAGCCTCTCTGCTTATATTTCCCCACTCAAACAGGAGGATAATACTTAATTACACTGGCAAGTGTGAGGACTGAGCATTGTTTGTTAAACGTTTTAATGAAATTCCTGGAGCCCTTCCCAGTATAGTAACATACTTAACTGTAGAAATAATCCTTTACCAATAAGTACTTCTATGTAGATTCTCAAGAAATTGTACACTGTTTTATCAGTTAAAGCTCTCCTCATGCAACTGAGTTATGTTGGTAGAGAACAGCAATGCTAAATTCCTAGAAAAATTCTATCCTAATTTTACTGGATCTCTAGTCTAGAGACTGCATGTGGCTCTGGTATTCTACTGAACAATTCAGCTGGTGCATTGTTATTGTTCCAGAACATATGAAGATTTTCTTCCCTATCAGAAATTGAACAGATCCATTAAAAAAAAAAAAAGGTTTATTTCAGATTACATATTTCCCCCCAACAAAAACAGCGAGGGAGGTATGTATGCATGAGACCAAATAAATTTAAGTTCACAGGTAACATAAAAATTGTATTTAACTCCGACCTTAATTGATACTCTAATGTAAAAAATGTTACTATCAAAGGTAAGGAAAGATATCAGCTAAGTTACTGCTTTTACTCTTTTCAAATCAAGCTCATTTGGAGTTTTTGTTTTCAAAAACACCATCCACTTTCCCAGCACAGTGACTCTTGTTTATAATAATGTTTAGTCCACCCCACATATTGACTGAAAATTCTAGTTCGGAACACTCTTTAGTGCATTCCACCCTCTGAATGACAAGTTCTAGTTAGAAACACTTTGTAGAAGAGTAATATTGTCCCCCTTTAACATGATCCGACCTGCAACACAAAGCAGAAGGGAAATGGCAGTTAGAGAGATTATCCTCAGGTCATGCAACATCTAACTTGCAGAAAAATTTGTTGCAGTAAATCTTTCAAAAAGAGGTCTGCATGGTGCCTGTATAGTGCTTCTTTTTATTAACACTTACCACGGGAAAGACTGCAGTACAGATCAGAAGTTTCCTTTCAGTACAGTAAATTAAGATAATACATAGACAGATTATCCCTCCGCTTGCAGCACAGAGCTACAAGCCTATAAATCTATGGGGATCCTCTCTCCACAGTATATGACTGATATATATGAGATTCACTGCGTGGCAGGGTATCAGTACTATCTTGAGCCCCGTACTTCGCTTTCTTAAAATGAACCAGAGCGTATCGCAATAAAAGCCATCCTGGCTGGGAACTGGAAGACACCACTGTTTTCAGATTCACTGTTTATCTTTGGTACTTGGCAAATGGTGAATACCAAATCCAAACATGGCGGGAATGGCAACAGCAAAAGGGTTTCCTGTACTGACTCAGAGGGCTGATGGGACAAGGTGACAGTGGTACATCTACACAACAACTAGACACCCGTGGCTGGTCCATGCCAGCCACCTTGGGCTCACAGGGCTAGGGCTTTGGGGCTGTCTCACTGCTGTGCAGATGTCCGGGCTCAGGCTCCAGCTTGAGTCCTAGGACCCTCCCACCTCGCCGGGTCCTACAGCCTGGACTCCAGCTCAGGCTCAGAAGCCTACACAGCAATGAAACAACCCTGCAGCCAGAGCAGTTGTGAGCTTATATGAGCCAGCCATAGGTTTTAATTTGTTGTGCAGACATACCGAGTATGTGGGGAGGGTGTGAGGACTGTTGTATTTAAATTAATTAAAAACATAACAATGGTCATGCTAAGTCAAACCAATGGTCCATGGAGCCCAATATCCAGCTTTCTGACAGTCGGTGTTGCCAGAGGCTTCAGAGGGAAGGAAGAGAACAGGACAATTATAGAGTGATCCATCCCCAGTTGTTCAGCCTCAGCTTCTCGAAGCCAGAGGTTCAGGGACACCTAGTAAATAGGATTTTGTCTCTGACCACCTCGGCTATTAGCCATTGATGGACCTATCCTCCATGAATTTACCTAATTCTTTTCTGAATCCTGCTCTACTTTGGGCCTTCAGAACATCCCTTGGCAATGAGTTCCACAGGTTGACAGTGCATTGTATGAAGAAATGCTTTCTTTCACTTGTTTTACACTTGCTGCCTATTAATTTCATTGGGTCATCCCTAGCTTCAGTGTTACATGAAGGGGTAAATTATACTTCCAATTAATACAACAGTACAGATAGAGATATGGGAGTATGGAGTTTAGATTGGCCTCCTCCAGCCACCCTGACACCCAAGAGAGGGCAGAGAGCTGCTGTTTATTAAGCCACCTTTTTAAAGGTTCAGATTCATTTTAGGACTCACTCACTCTTTGAGAAGTGCTGGATTCTGGTACACAGCTAATCAGAATGGAACATTCATCAACTCTCTAATCCCAACACAGTTAACCTACAGCAGATAGTAGAACTAAGAATCTTCCCAATGGGTTTCACTAATCTTCAGTCAAAGCTATGCATTTGCTCTGTATTTTATATCGCTGCTGCACATAAAGTTCATATATGCAGCTTGCTGCCATAAATCATTTAAACCATGCAGACTTACCCAGCTGTTTCCTTGCTTTTGTTTTTGAGTGTATCTCCTCTGCATCATCCAGAACCAGGTTCATGTATTCATCAAAACCCTAAGAACCAACAACAAGTGGCTAGTGAACAAAATCGCCTAGTCTCAAGCCTCAACAGCAGGAGTTGCTTTCACTAAGAGGGGCACAGACAAACACCTGTCAGGAATGGTCTAGATAATACTTAGTCCTGCCATGAGTGCAGGGGGCTGGCCTAGATGACATCTCGAGGGCCCTTCCAGTCCTATGATGCTATGATTAAAAGGATCTGAGTAAGATGACTGCTTGGAAAACAGAGGGGGGAGGAGATGTTATTACTTCACTGTACTACTTTTTCTTGGGGAGTTGCAAATGGAGCTTGTGAACTGGAAAAACAAATTAACGATGCAAAGCGCCTATAAAATCACACTCACAATGATACAGCCTTCTATCCGCATGTTCACCTGTTCATAGAGCCACACCTGAATCCTGGACCTCTGCAAAATCATGGGCAGGGAGGAAGGGGGAAGATAAGAAAGCACATTATTAGCACAAGCATTCCAAGCAACAGTTACTCATTGGTATACACAATAATATCTGTTTGCCACACTGTAAGTAGTTATTAAAAATATTCATTGTGGTTTCTATTAGAAGACACAAGGTACGACACCCAAATAAGGACTCAGTGTTGCCCTGAGGCACCTTATAAATAAAAATGCATGTTTTCTCTCCAATTATTGAGGATTTGTGAGCATGTAAAGGAATAAATTTTAGAAGATAAACAGCAGTAGAAGTCTGCTTGGGCCTAATTTTAAAGCCCGACCCAAATCCAACTAGACCACAGCCAATTTTAACCCAACCCGACCCCAAGAGTACTGTATTTAATTGTTTTCATACTCGACTCCAACACCTGTAGTCATGTCCCACTGGGTTTAGGTCAGGTTGCAAGGGTCTAGGGCAGTCAACACAATCAGTGATAAGAACCTATCCAATCTGAGCTGCGCCTAAATGTATGTCATACAAGTAACATCCAACCTAACCTGAACCTGACATCTGTATTCAGATCCTGTTGGGTTGCCAGGGTCTATGCACACAAGTACATCATTGTACACTTTACCTTAGGATCAAACCATTAGTATGCATGCTAACAAAATATTAAACTTAGATCCACAGTGCGGTTGGGTGGTAGGAAGCTATTCAGTACAAACACAAAAAAAAACCCTTAAGAGCTAATATGTCAAGTATTATCAGTACTATTATTAGCTAGAGAGGGAAGAAACTGATCAGTTTATGAATCCAAGCTCCTTGCTGAAAAAGAAAGAATCCTTCCCCATCCCAAAGATAGGATGTACCCCATATAAACCTCAACAACATTACCATAGCTAAAAGCACGTTTTGGATCATATTTACAATCACACACGGAGCTGATAGTTAGACAGCATTACTTACATTCTGCAGGTACCTGAAGATGAGGTTCTGTTACACAGCACTTAAGGAAAAGCACAGAAGCAGCTCCTAGCACAACATGTGTCACTGTAACAACTCATCTGGTTATAACCAACGTTCCCGCTGTACAAGCTCTTTATTTTTAGGCAAATCAGTTTGTTTCTTGGAGGGGAGGGGGAGAACTCCGGTTGGCACTGAACACACTGAATCCCCCTTGGATTCTGATAAAGAGTGTCCCTTTCCCAGTACACCCAGGCCACATCCCAGGTGCTTGGAAGAGGAGACTCCCTGACCCCCAGCACGTAATGCCAGGGTGAGGGGCTACATGGCAACCTCGATCTCAGCCTCCACCACCTGGCGCCCTCACTCTCCACCAGCCCCCTCACTTTCCCCTCCCCCTCAGTCAGCCCCGGCCCCCTCACTCCTCCCCTCTCCTTCCCGCCCCCCCCGGGCCCCCCACTTCCCCTTCTACTTCCCGCCATCCCCCCATATCTCCTCCCCCTCGGCTCCCTCACTTCCCCCTCCCCCCAGCCATCGCCCTCACTCCCCTTCTCCTTCTCGCCAGCCCCTCATATTTCCTCCCCCCCAGCCCCCTCACTTCCCCCTCCCCCCAGCCATCCCCCTCACTCCCCCTTCTCCTTCCCGCCAGCCCCCCACATCTCCTCCCCCCCCGACCCCCTCACTTCCCCTCCTCCCTCGGCTCTCTCCTTCTCTCCCTCCCCCCCGTCACTTCCCCCGCGGCAGGATACGATGGGCTGCACCATCACCTTCTGCACCTTCTGGCCCTGCCCGCGATACGCCATGGCCGCGAGCGAGCCTCAGCCAACAGACGGAGAGAGAGACCGGAAAGAAACCGCTCCCACCAGCAGCCCACGAGCGCGCGCCGCAGCAGCTCAAAGGCTTCCGGTGAAGGCCGGAAGCCGCTGGGGCCTGCCTGTGGAACGCTGGGAACCCCCCCGGCCACTCTAGCACACTGGAGAACTCTCCGTCCCGCCTCGACTGCTCCTGCCTCTCATAGGGCCTCTGTCCATAGGCGGTGCGCGGCCTCCCGAGCCAGGGTCAAGGCCTCTGCTGTCCTCTGGCGGGAGGCACGAGCCCCACTGCAGGCCAGGCCCCCCAGCAACCAGGCCCAGGTGCAGACAAGGCCCCCAGCCTGGGAATTCAGCTCTGGCTGTTCAGAGCCCCTGCCCAGAGCCTGCAGGGTGCATGCAATACAGGCATGGGGCAGGGTGCACTGAACGACCCTGACATCCCAGTTATGCAGGCAGGCAAGTCCAAATGCTGAAGGATGGCTGCCATTTGCAGAGATAAGTAGGGCAGGGGCCTCACCCCACCAGGATCCTTTGAGGAGTATTTTTCAACAATAAAAAGAGAGCTTTTAGACCAAAAGAGAACACTCAAGGCCACTTGCATAATTCATAGTCATACATCTCAGTGAGACACCGCCCTTAAACTCCATTCACTTGACCTAGCATCTTCACTGAAAGCCTTGCAGTGGATTGTATGGATGCTCAGGTTCAGATGAACCTTTGCATGGTGGGTGCAGTATGGGTGCCTAGCTATCCTTTTTTTCCCCACACCTAGGTAGATCTGTCCCCAGCTATAGAAGGCTATACATGTGTGTTATCACTGCAGTTTGTCTGTTGTACGTTGCAGTAATACAACCACTCTCACTTGCAGAAGATATGAAGTTGGGGAATGCAAACACATTAAGACTTTTCAAGTGGCTTCACCCCCTTCATTTGGAGACCTAAATGTATGCCCAGCTCTGGCACCAATCATGCTCTGTTACTTTGGGAAAGTCACTTCACTTTCTGTGTCTCCCAGTTTTGTGAAGTACTTTGAGATTAAAGGAGTTAAGTATTGTGAATTCCACACACAGTCACACTGCCTCTTCTATTGTTTGCATGTTGACTCTGACTCTCCTCTCTGCATACCCTACCACTGGGACATACCATTTCCTCCACTTCTAACATTTTCAAGAAATTATTGGTTGTAGAAACCAAAAGACGCTTTTGTTTGCACCTACTGCCCACCTCTGCATCTCACCTAAATACACAGAGAACATCTGAAATAAGACTTCCTACATCAGCTTTATTTAAAAACACGAGTAATGTTTTTCATGAACAGCCCAACTCATGGTGAACATGTATGATTCAGATTACATCTAAGACAATGCCTTAAATACAAACTAAATAGAAAAAGAAAGAATAAAATATTTACAGAAGTAATGGCATACATAAAATTCTGTCTTCATAGACAGGACTTCTCATCCAGAGAAGGAAGTGAACAAAGCTGACAATGGAATGGAATATTCTGCTTAAACACAGGGAGATAACAAGCAGCAGGGAAAAGATTTTTAGATCACAATCTCTCATACATATGTGTCTCTCTGAAAGTTGCTTCCATTTGTGCACAAGCAACCAGAAGTCTCATTGTGGAAAGTCCTTCAGCAGGATGGAGGGTTGTTGCTTTTCGGCTTCTTTGGGATGAAGCTTCCTGCATGGTGTCCCTCCTAGAACTATAACAGCAGTTTCTTCAGGAGCGGGCTTTTTAATTTAAAAATTGATTTTGGTTCAAATCTTCCCTATAAGAACTAAGTCATCACAGTGGATTATGAAATTATGTATCTGTTTTCTTTCAAAGACAAAATATTTACAATACAATTATATATTTTTTTAAAGCCTGCCAGCAGCAAAAGTCTTGCCTCACCTATATCCTCACAGCTCAAAGTCGGAAGGGACTAGCTTGTTGAACGTTTAAGAAAATTAAAAAAAAAAAGTCAAAATGAACATAAGGTGACAGGATACACAATACATCCCAATCTCAACCGTTCTCTCCAGTACACAGTTCAGACAAATGGACTGTCAAGCACAGAAGACTAGTTTTCCTAACATCCCAACCCCAGGTGTGTACTTCTTAAATGATTAGTTCAGGCAGGGGGGATGAGGGGGAAGTTAGAGAGAAAGGTATCCACAGGACAGGGGAGGGCACAGAGTTTGCTCTGACCACCGTAGAACACTTTTCTAAGACTTGTCTGACTTGACACATGCTTCCTATTGGCTGAATTCCAGCATAGTGCTACATCAAATCAGACAAGCCTATACAGCGAACTGGGGTTCAAAGAAAGCTGGAAGTGTTTTCCCATCAGTGCCAGCAGCTACTGCTTCTCAGTAGAAGAAAAGTCAGCAGAAGAGGGAAGAGATTCTTGGAAATGAGAGGCACTTTTAAGACCCATTTTCAATTTACTGATGTGCAGCAGACCACGACGGGGTTACACCACTTGCCCCAGGACCTTACTTGGTCAACAAAAAGTACCAACCTCCCAAGACTTAGTACAGTATGATTCAAAGGGAGGAAGGCAGTCTTCATGTACTGTGTAGCTGCTGTTTTCCATACTGATATTGTGTTGTCCCTGATAATTAAAAGGAAGTAAGGCTGGATGGACTAACCCAATCCCGCACCTTTGGCAGTATGTTTGGCCCACATTACTGTAGTAATTATCCTTCTTGCCCCACTTTTTCATTAATTTTCCCTAGAATGTTAAAACAAGAAGGTAAGGACAAATACAACTCAAGAGTTGCCATAGTAATTCCAGGCCAGCCAAGAAAACAAAGCAAAAGAAAGCTTTGAAACACACTCACTGAGTTTTGCACACCTTGCTGAGAATTTTTTTTTTTTTTTTTAAAGCCTTCACAGCCTTAAATCAGTGGAAGAAGTTTACACCCCTAGGCTTTGTAGATGGGCTCCAGGATCTTTCTGGCCTGAAACTGTGTAGTGCTTTGTCCTCACATATTCAAAATAGCTGCCTGTGGTAACAGGATGGGTACACAGGCTCTTAACTCTCACCTGCAGGGAAATTAACAATGATTGAGTGCAGATATTGCCAATTTCTACAAGCTCAAGTGTACTTGAAGACTTGTGGCAAAGCCTCATATAGAAGAAAAAGGTTTATCTTGGGTATCCAACAAAATAGAGTTTAAAATGTTTTTTGTTTTAAAAGGTTAGTATAAGTCTGGTTCAGCTGTCAATCATTTCAGACAGTTCAAGCAGGAGGTCATCCTCATCTTTCCCTGGGTCCAGATCAATCTCTGCTTCCAGTTTGCCTCCAGAGATTTCCCAGATCAGCTTCTCAAAGTCATCTTCTACGGATAAGGGTGCTTTCCCAGCTGTGGTGGAGCTCAGTCTGCGGGTCTTTACTGCTGCCTGTGAAGAGGTTGGGCTTGACATCTCTGACTGAGCAACAGAGGCTGCTTGGCTTCCTACATGCAACTCAGGGCTTGGGAGAAGAGAGAGAGCAATTCCTTAATTGAAAATATCTATTTTGCCAAACACCCTATCTTACTGCAGTGTTACCCCCCACACCTCCAATCCTTTGGAACTGCTGTGTAATTAAGCAGTGGCTGTCTCTGAGTCCAATGTAATATTACAGGTACATTCTCAGTTTGGAGACCTAGACACAACTATGAGAATTAAACCAATCTTTTTCCTAGATCCCCAAATGCTCTGCCTCCAAAGACAATACACTTACACTAATTTACTAAACTGATTATAAAAATGTGAACGGATAAAACTTTGTGAACAGTTTGTTAAAACAGATATCAACTATTTACTCTTTGCATCACACATTTGGATGAATTTGGTGCTTTTGACAGTACGAAGCTGACAGCAGTGGATTTCAGTCCCTGATTCAGCCAGCTGCTGCATAAACTTGTCTCACCCAGCTCTGAGTTATTTTCTTCACCTAATATCCCTCTTCTCTTACAGAGCCTTCTGCTGAGACATGCATTTGGTCACAGAGAATGCCAGCTACTAGTTAGCATTTGAGGAGGAGCCAGCAGGAAAGTCTTCCCTTATCTACAACCCACTCCAACACCACCCTCGCCTCTTTCAGGACTTCACAAGAATCCAGAAAGATACTACTGCAAGTGATGCCAATTCACCAACATTAACAAAATCAGCTCAAATGTTTTAAAAGATAATCCAAAGGAGAGTCTGCTAAATAGTTAGAAAATTAAAGTAGGGTACGTTGCAGGGTTTAACGGATATATTATAACATTGATGACCTCAAGTCATCTTCCCAAATGTCAGGCAGACACTGTACTGAAGTTTCAAATTAAAATCCCAGTGACAAAAACCTTTTCTAACAGGAACAGGAGCAAGTTGCAGACATTACCTGTCTCTGGATTTTGCTCTCTCCGGTACAGTGGCTGGACTATCCTCTGGCAGGGCTGGAACAGTAGTCTGGGAAAAAGCAAGGTGAAAGTTAAAGTACAAAAGTAAAATATTTCTCAGCAGATTTTTTTTCCTCCAGCATAATGCCCGTCCCATCCCTGCACAGCCATATCATCCCTGAGCCCCAAGCCAAAACAATTCTGGGCCTTCCTAGACAAAGTGAGCATAAAACTCGATGCCTATCGAGGGCCTGAAATCTTCAGCAGTAGTTGACTAGCCACTCTGGAATGCACGTAAGTGGCACGTACTTCACTCCACTGAGAAGACATTTAACTAAGAACATTATAAAAGTGCTGTTACTCATTTAATAAAAGATGGAGGAAGATGCATCAAAATCATACCATGGTATGGTAAGGGACTCAGATCTGGACAGAACTGCATAAGAGAGATAAGACATCTCTATATCTATCTTTGATTTTCTCTTAGGGACAGGGTGAAACACTTCTGTTCGGGTTTCACCATAGGCTGTCCAGCTTGTAAGCCAGTCCCTTACCAAAGCTGATTTTTTAGCTGGGAGCTCCTTCAAGTCCCTGCTAGTGGTGCTCAGTGGTTTCACAGCTGCTACGGCAGAAGGATGACTTTCAGCCACCTTACGTTTCACGGCCTGCTTTGCAGGGGAGATGGTTTTCACGGCTGACGGCTTCACATTCACCTTGGGTTTGGCTGGAAAATAAAAGCAAAGGAACAGAAGCTGATTGGTTCCTAGGATTGATGCAGTGTCCTTGCTCCTCCGTAAAGCCAGAAATGAGTTTAAGGCACAGCACCTCGTAACCTCCAATTAACCCTTTGGCAGGTAGTTCAAATACATGTATTCAAAAAAGAACTAGATAAATGCATGGAGGATCGGTCCATCAATGGCTATTAGCCAGGATGGGCAGGAATGGTGTCCCTAGTCTCTGTTTACCAGAGACTGTTCATTCCCTCTGGGGCACCTGGCATTGGCCACTATCAGAAGACATGGCACTGGCCTAGATGGACCTTTGGTCTTACCTAGTATGGCTGTTCTGTTCTTATGTAGTCAGCAATCTATAAAATGCTAATAGACTTACAGTGTCTCATCTTATCAGCTCTAACACATTTCAGAGAAATTACTTCACCTTCATTAACACAGCCATCTTTGGAGTGGAATGTAGGAGCTGTACAGCAATACTACCCCACAGTCAGGGATGACTTTATAAACCAATCAGAAATGAAGGGGAGAATATAGAGAAAATCTGGACAGCGTCAAGATCCTAAGCAATACCACCACTTTTCTAGGGTAACTTCACTGAGATATCAGTGTTCACAAATGAAAGCCATTTTTTAGTTATTTTTTTGTTTTTTTAAAAAGTTTGGGAATTTTAGGGCTCTTGAAAAGGAAAGGGTTAACACAGATGAGAGCTGGGCAGAAAGAATGGGCAAATTATGTATAGGCTTCCTCTCCCACCCACGTCAAGGATCTGCACAACTTGTTACACTCCTGTGCCAATGCATCTAAATCCAGAGCAGCAGTATCTCCTTTTACTATTCCATTCTTCTTCTGAATCAAGGTCTGGCCATTTCGCTCCCGTGAGAGTTTCCCAGAATCCAGTAGTTAAAAAGTGTTCTTACCATGTAGAAGTCTGTTAGTTATATACTTAGTGGTATATGTAAAGGTGCATGTGTTGTATTAATCTGTTTATTTTCAAGTTCTAGAAGGAAATTGCCGCCAGTGAGCTTCCCCACTGTCTGCAATTTGGGGGGCGTGTCATAAACAGATAGCTAAGGGTTAACATCTCTTTCACCTGGAAAGAAGTAATCTGAACACCTGACCAGAGGACCAATCAGGAAACCAGACTTTTTCAGATCTGGGTGGAGGGAGTTGTGTGTGTGAGTCCTTTGTTCTTGGTTTGTCTTCTACCTGTCCCTCTCAGCTTTGGGAAGGATTTTTTCTATTTCCTGCTTTCTAATCTTCTGTTTCCAAGTTGTAAGTACAAAATATAGTAAGGCAGTAAGGTTTCTGTTGTTTTTCTTTTGTATTTACATGAATATAGTTGCTGGAGTGCTTTGAATTGTATTCTTTTTGAATAAGGCTGTTTATTCATATTTCTTTTAAGCAATCGACCCTGTATTTGTCACCTTAATACAGAGAGACCATTTGTATGTATTTTTCTTTCTTTTTATATAAAGCTTTCTTTTTAAGACCGGATGGAGTTTTTCTTTAGTGGGAACTTCAGGGAATTGAGTCTGCAGCTCACCAGGGAATTGGTGGGAGGAAGAAATCAGGGGGAGGTCTGTGTGTGTTAGATTTACTAGTCTGACTTTGCATTCCCTCTGGGTGAAGAGGAAAGTGCTTTTGTTTTCAGGACTGGAATTACAGAGGGTGGACTCCCTCTGCTTAGATTCATGGAGGTTGCTCTCCAGGAGCACCTGGAGGGGGGAAGGGAAAAGATTTATTTCCCTTTGTTGTAAGACTCAAGGGTTTGGGTCTTGGGGTCCCCAGGGAAAGGTTTCGGGGGGACCAGAGTGCCCCAAAACACTCTAATTTTTTGGGTGGTGGCAGCAGTACCAGGTCCAAGCTGGTAACTAAGCTTGGAGGTTTTTCATGCTAACCCCCATATTTTGGACGCTAAGGTCCAAATCTGGGACTAGGTTATGACATTGACAATTTAACAAAATATGCGTCATACTGTGCTGCATTTGTAGTCATAATTAGACTTTTCTCACCATCACACTAAAGAGTGGGCACTGGTCATCTTTCCCTGAAAATACTGAGCAAGATAATTGAGTGATTTGGGGAACAGATTAAGTGATCCAGCTCCTAAAGTTAAATCACTGCTACAGAAAATATTACACAAAATGATATTAACCTTTAGCCTTTCGCTCCAGAGACTGAGCTGCATGTTTCACTGGTAGTACTGAACCCTCTGTTCCTGGACTTTCCATCACTGCTTCCTCTGATTTCACAGTCAGTCTCTTTGTCAACCGACGAGTTGCCCCAGGTGTCACTGTGGACTCAGGACTTCCAGCCACTGGGCTCTTCTCTTCAATTGTTTCTTCTCCAGGGGATGACATAGCAGATATTTCCTTCTGGAGCTTCTCCTTCTGCCGTGGCTTCAGCTGCCGATTCTCCCTCAGTATTTCTTCAGAACTCTTCATTTGAACTGTAGAGTTGTTTGCACTCTCATCTGAAGACTAGAGAAAATAAGAGGAACAAGATGGGACAAATCTAGGGAGACTTCATAACAAAAATCTAATCAGCAATTCCTATGGAGAGGACTCTGAGCTCATCACCATCCTAATATCTGTCAGATGCATTTTGGTAACCTACATCAAGGTTCGCTAACATCCTCACCTTGCCCACAGAGGCTACAAATCCCAGCATGGGTTGCCCCTTAATCAAAGCAAAAGACTCTAGCTGCAATCTATTCATTCTTAGTAGGAGCTCAAGGAAAACATCAGTTGCCAATCCTGCCCTCAACAGACAGATTACCTCTGATTACAAAGTCCTGGCTTTTGTTATTGCTATCAGGACTTCTTATTCATTGCTAAGTATAAAGAGCAAGAAATTCAAAGCCATTTGGTCATTGCAATGTTGTCTTGAAATGCTACCACAGAAGACAGGACTTTAGATTAATCTCCAGAACTTAGATGCAGAAATGTACAGACATCCCCATTGCATCGGAGGTATGTGTCAGGTCATGCTGGTAAACAGAATGTGGATGTTATCCAAGGCACCTTCTGACACACAGTGTTTCCTAAATTCTCCAGGGACTCACCTCTGCAGCCTTGTCTGCTGGGCCAGTTCTGAGGGGCGGAACGCTCAACTCCACCAACTTCTTTTCTTCTCTTCCAGGTGCTTTAAAACATCCCAAACCCACATTGTTAATTCTAAGAGTTCAAACACCACAGATCTCCTGAACAGCATTTCACACTATCGGTTTCCAACCTTTTGGGGGCAAACGTACCAGTTTAATAGACTAAGAATTTGGCTGCAGCTTGTGCTCTACAATCTTCCATTCAGTTGTACACACTGTAATCATGAGGTCTGGGTTGCGCTACACACCAGAGAACTTTTACTTGCTGCTGACCAAGCACTGTGATGACCCAAAGAGACTCCCAGTTAATGTTACATCTGAAAGATACTTTCTACAGTGCGCATTAGGTATTGTGCACAGGGAATGAATGAATGGGGCTGTTGTCTGTAGGACCCCTGCCTTATTTGTCGTAGAGGTTGAAAAGTGTATAGTGAAAGAGGCAGAGGACTATAGGATGAAAAAGGATGATTTCATGGGTAAGCGGTTGAATACTGCCCAGGTAAACTAGATTATATGCCTGCCTCTGCCACAGAGTTCCTGTGTGATGCTAGGCACCTCACTCAAAACTAGTGTTAACAGCTGGCTACTAATTGTGTGTTCCCCATTTTCTGGGTGCCCAACATGAGACACCTGTGTTTTAAGACACAAAAACACTGAGGACTCAGACATTAACGGAATTGTGCTTTGAACATACAAAGTGCTCGTGCTCCAAAAAAAAGCAAGTCCTAGATATTTCAAGTTGGGCACCCAAAATTAGTGGACAATTTTGGCCTTAATCTCTCTCTGTGCCTCAGTTTCCCAGCTGTAAAAAAAAAAACACAACACATACACACACACCCCTCCCTCCCTCCCAGGGGTGTTGTGAAGATGCATACATTAATGTTCATGAAACAGTGACTCCAATATTATTTTGAGAGGATCACAGAACCTCCCAGGAGGGAATGAATTTTGTATTCAGAACAAAGTTTGAGGCCTGAGTCCACACATTCAATACTGCATTTTGTCATCCACACGAAATAACTATGCATTCACTGAATGAGGCAGGAGCCCCATAGAAGACACAGCAAATGATATGCATGACAGTCTTTAAATTACATATGTACAAAGCAGCAAGTAAGGTTGACATGGGCAACCTTGATTCTGGCACTTCGTAATTTTTGACTTTGACAGTCTTCTAGCTGTAATATGTAGTGGAGTGAGTGAATTCTGAGTAAGCTGAAAATACTAGCAAAGAAGGGGGAATCTGCTGCACTACAGAAATGGCCAAAGCATTTGTTACCTGTCAGCTTTGTAATACGCAGTAATCTCCTCCCGGTGGGAGTAAGTTCAGGTTGCGGTGGCGTATTTAGGGTGTTCTCTGCACTCTGCTGCATCCTCATGGCTTTCTCCTGCTTGATCTCCTCCAATGTTTTAATGCGCACCTCCCCTATTGAAATGGCTTTGCCTGTTGACTCCTCCAGCTGCCCTTTGCTGGTTATAGGCGGAGCTGCAGTGCCCTGCTTCTTGGGCTCACTCTCAGTCTTGGGCTTGGTAGGGCTTTCCTCCGCTTTTAGCTTTTCCTCCACTTTTAGCTGCTCTTCCTCTCCCAGCTGCCTGTTTTTTTTCTCAGCCAGGACCTCAGAAAATGATTTAATTCGAATTGTTGCGGAGGGTCTCACCCTTGGATTTGGATCTTCTGTTCTACAAGTTTCTTCAGGCTTAGGTTTGGTTTGAGGTTCTCCCCGTCTCTGGCTGGCTTTCTCAAGACGGATTTCTTCTAGTGTTTTCACACGGATCTCACCTGCTGGTTTTGCAGCTCTCTCTGTTGTCACCAAAAGAGGAAAAACCCAAAACATTTAAAGAAAAGACTGTGACCTGTGCATTGAAAAAAAACCCATAAGTAGCCATTTAGGACCCCCCAAAAAACTGTGAATGTCGGTATGTCAAAGAGAAAAGAAACCAAATCATAATCTAAGCTTGTGAATGTGGTTTAGGGAAGCACGTATATCAAATTGTAGGGCAGACTCTGATCCCTCTTCTGTAAACAATCTATTACTACTGTGATGACTGCAGCATAGAGGTAAATCTGCCCCATTCTACCACTACCTTGTGCCTCCACTGGCATTTCCAATCCCACCTCTTGGTTTCCAATTTCTATTTCACTTGTCTCCAAGCAGGTTTGAAACTCTTCTACTTATAAATAGGCGAGCAAAGCTTGCTGAGGCACAAGTGGAATCAAATTGGCTGTCAAGTGCCAGAACTCTCATGCTGGCAGATACAGGAACTCTAATGGCTAAGAGTAGGGTAATGCCGACTGCTGAGGAATGCCAGGTCCAGGAAAAAGAGGAGCATCAGCTTTAACACACAGCTGTTACCTGTCTCCGTGCTAGTCTGCTCAGCTGGCAATCCTAGCCTCTCCTTAAGAGACTTGGGGACTTGAACTGCAAGAACAAACACAAAGCAGTTAGGTGGCCTTCTCCTTTGTCTCTCACATAGTTCCAGGAAATTCAAAGTTACATTAGAGGCGTCATCTACATACAAAGAACCAAAAGGGAACTACAAACTGAAGTCTGTATGTAACAGATGCAAAGATTTCTTAAGCAGCGGTACCTTTCTTTGGTGCTTTGTCAGTCTTCTCCAGAGATTCAGACTTCTTTCCCAGCCTTTCAGCAAGGCTACGCTTCAGTGGAGGGCAACTTTCATCTGTAAAGCCAAACATGGTGGAAAGAAAGTCAACAGCTAATACTTGAACATATTAACAAGAGCTTATACATAGGAGGACTTGAAGACAGAGGAGTCGCCTAGAAGCTCTGCCCTCTTTACCTTTTATAGAGTTTAATTTTTCTGTGTTTATTTTCCAGCTGCTAATATCTGCTATTTCTACTTCTAAGTTATGGCTCCCAAGTAGCACAATGGTTCTCAGTGGAAGAAGCATTTTGAAACCCAAGTAACAGAAGATAAGGATGTCAGGAGGGTAAGAGGCTCTCTGAGAAACCCTCCTTTATGAAGCAACTGCCAAATCAAGGCAGGGACTCTCAGAATTGAAAGTTCTAAAGCACCTCACAAACTTATTGGGGTTCTCGTAATAAATTTTTGGTCGCCTCAGAGTGTGGCCACCAACTTTTGCTGGTGAGTGTTATGTCAATTTTTCCTAAAACACTTAACTTCAGGAAAAACAAATAAAAATGCACATATACATGTTCAAATCATTGTAATTTATTTATGTAGAGGTTTGTTGCAGACTCAGTTAAAAGTAATGTACAGTCATCTCCATTCTTTATTGGACCTAAACAGAATAGAAATACAAATAAGGTGTTTTGCACAGTCTTTTGCTGTTGTTGCTTTCGTTTTTTGGGTGATTTTTTTAAAAAGACTTGCTAGCTAGTAAGTCCTCTGCTGGAAAAAGATGTATTTGTATATGTATTAATATCAGTTTCCACAGCAGACTTACTAGCTAGCCAGGGGGCTGTGAAAAGTGATATTAACAAACATACAAATAAAAATTTTCACAGCAGACTTACTCAGCCAGTAAGCCCTGGATAAGAGATGGGCAGGGAGACAGCAGGGATCGAGGGCAACGGATGGATGGCAGGGGAGGCAGTGGGGGCCAAGAGTGATGTAGGGGGGTGGTGAGACAAGGGCTGGCACCTGCAGGCAGGATCCAGGGCTGGAGCCCAAAGCCCCAAGACCGGAGCCTGTCACCAGCCACCTCAGGGCTGAAACCTGAGCCTCACTGCCCCATGGAAGGTGGGGAACTCACACTGGCTGCCTGTTCCTCTGGCATTTGTGGCTCCAGAGGAGGGCAGTGCCAAACCCCTGCTGATGGCCCTGGGGCAGGGATCACTGCTTTGCACCCCACCCCCACTGCCAGTCACTGCCAGGAGGCTGTGGTAGCAAGAAAAGCCCCAGGTGACCGCATGCGACCACAGTGGCTGCATTTGAGAAATGCTGTCCTACAGTATCTGAAATGCAGACATGTTTAAGGAGAAGGGCACCAGAACAATATATCTGCACAAGCCTGGGGGCAAATGCAATATATCTGCCTTGGTGTTTTGGGGGCACCATATTTCTCTGGTAAAGCATACAAGAAGCCACAAGCTCAGGAATTACCAAATAGATGACTTGATGGCTTCTGATTTAAGTTAAAGAAGCAGAGTATGTAAACAGCTGGAGTTCCCACACTGCTTCTGAGTATACACATTGCGTAGAGTCAAAAAATTATCCCCTTCTTGAGATATCTAACTATATCTAAATATCTAACTATAAACCTTACCCTAAAAGCTTTCTCCTCAAGTTTGGCTGTTCCTAGGGTTTTCCTGCAAATCCTCACCTATCCAAGTCCCTTGTTCCCATTTTCCAAAGAGAGACTCCTTCCCCTTTGCAGTCTGGTTGGGGTTAAGGATCCATCTGTTAGCATGAGTCAGAGCAGCAATTACTCTGCAATCTTATGCAGGGCTGTAGAAACTGCTACCCCATTACAGACCAGCATTCAGAAAATGGGAGAGTCTCATACATATTCATTTTTTCCTTAAACTAAATTCCTATAGCTTTATTTTGTTCTATAAAATATATTTTCGAACCACAGTAACAGAGCTGCAAGGAACTTTATAGGTGTAATGGCAGATGGGTGTTGCAGATTTCATCTTAAGTGCATTACCAGAGCTGTGCAGAGGAAGCTGACTCTAGCCAGCATTATTTCTCTAGCTTATGAGTTCTTACCTATGGAGGGTTTCCGTTTTCCCAGTCTCTCTGAGAGACTCAATCGAATCAGAGGCTCCTCACCTGGAAGAATGAAACAAAAGCATCTTTAATTTGGAAAAAGCAGTAGCCATATATAGATATAAGATTATCTTGCCAGTTTACACAAGTGACAGACTCCTATCGTAAATCATGAGATTTTGCCTATTAGCGAGGAAACAAAAATGCAATAATATTGCATCATAAAACATTTTGAAAACGTGCTAGGAAGTGTCCTGTAGTATACTTAGTAAAAATTGTAGTATGAGATCTCGCTTCAGCTTTCTGCTATGACTCTGATGACAAGTGTCCAAGTTACACACTGTGCTGATTAGGGAGGGTCTCCTACAGCAGAAGTATTCACAAAGTTAAGGTTTTACTCTTCCAAGCAAGGAAAATGCCTCTTGAGACCACAACTTCCATATTCGGCCTCTAGTCTACTAGACACCTTTGAAGATTTATTCCTTACTAGGATAAACAACTATCAAACAGCAACGAGTCTCTCTCTGGAAAAAAAACTGGAACCTAGCATAGTCTTACTCCAGACTACCTCATGAACATACTCTCCTCCCATCCACACCTGCTAGCATCCTCTTCAATGCCACAGAGATTCTCTGTAGCTGCTTCCTCTCATTAGTCCTCCAGTTTTCTCCTGTTTGCACCCATTCACTTCTCTCTCCTTTTGTTATTTGGTTCTGTAGCTATATCCTTGTGCAAACGCTTGTTCTGATCCTGTAAACACTTGAGCACATATGTAGCTCTACTCACACCAGCAGACCTGTTGGGAGTAAAGTCAAGCACATGTTCAAGTGCTTGCAGCATTATGGTCACATTTTGTAACACTGGCTTGTTATGGTTAGCTTGAGCACTTCTCCGTAACCCTTTAAAGGTGATATGCAGATGCTGAATGTCCTCACGCAAAAGTCAAAAATCTATATGCTTCTCTGAGTACCAGCACTGTCAGAGGTTTTCGATATATCCAGGCATTCTTCCTTCAGCAGAAAACCATGGGTTTCAAAGCTTTAAATAAAGTCTTCAAACACCTTTCGGCACTATCAGTAGCAGATGAACGCCATGTTGGCCAGAGAGAGCGCAAGGACATCTGGACCAACACTACAGTCTAAGGAGCAACTAAAATGGAACCAAGGGAGCAGGCAGCAGTTATCATTACCTTGCTTTGCAGACAAGGTTACAGTTCTGATCACCGTCCGTAGGTTTTCCTTTTCCGGACCAGGAATGGTCTGGGATTGGACTGGATAAACAGAAACTCCAGAGGGGCCTTCTGATCACAGCAAACAAAAATATATTCAGTTAGAGAGGGAAAAAAGTTAAAAAAGCCACTTCCTTACCACATGAGGAAAAATAGACATGGATTACTTTTTTCCTGGCAAACTGATTTTAAATCACTTCAACAAAAACATTATTTATATGCAAATGGAAATCAAGGCCCAGATCATGCAACTGAGGGTGTGTAAAAACACCTTTAAGAACAAATCTCCCACTCAATCAATTGCATATCTGGGCCACAAGAGAAGAGTAAATACAAAGGACTGCACAGAATAGTCCTAGCCAATGCTTGGCCAGCTATCCAGATGCTACAGGGGAGAAAAGATACATAAGGCACAACAGCATGAGAGTATATTCTTGTACCCATCTCATTTTGACTTTACTCCCTGCTTTAGAGGACCTGACTAATACAAGAGAGCTTGTGCGATCTGGACTCCGCTTTTAACACCTGAACTATTTTTAAACCATTTTTTCAAACAATACAGTCCTTCTCTGAAAGCAAATACAGATTATCTCAACAAAAAAAACCCTGTGAGTCATCCTGTGTATTTCCCATGCACGAAAAACTGTTGTCTCTCTTGAGACAGGAGTGCCATTGAATTTGGGAGGGAGGGAGAGTAACTCACCACCTTGTTTGTGTGATTTTTCCTTCATTTTTTTGGACTTGATTTCTTCAAGTGTTTTTATTCCAAAATTCAAACTGTTATCTGAAAATGCAGAACTGTGAATGAACCCAAAACTCAAAAGCAATGGTGCATGTCTATGAATACAGACCAAGCTTCTCAACATTTACTGCTTTTTCCAAAAAATAAATTTGCTTGGTCTCATGGGAGAACAGAAACTGCATTTTTAAGAATTACCAACATCTGCGCTATTAGTCACTTGGCCTACCTTTAAGGGGTTTTGTTTGTTTTTTTGAAGAGTGTGGGGAAATCCAGTCTTTGAACTCCCCTTTGGTCTCCTGTGGCAGCTGTCACAGAGATGCTCACCTTCCAGAGCCATTCTGTGTTCCCATTTCTCACTGTTCTTCCACAAGATGCTGCTTTCTGAACTAGCTGCAGTACACTTCTTCAGCTGTCAGAAGATGCTACTGCATGACCATACAAATACCCCCCTTCCCTACAGAACTTCCTTGGTGATGTCTGTTTAAGGAGTAAGAACCTCAAAACTACACCTGCATGGTCATTTAAAGACGTAGGGAGCAATCTTCCACCATCTTACACTAATGAAAACCAGGAATAACTCCACTGAAATCAGTGGAGTTACCCAGTGTAACTAAGGTGCTCTAGCCTGATGACCTGCATGCTAACTCATGAACCACTCCATATGCTCCTAAAGCTAGCGAGATTTAATGTAAGCATTGATAACCAAGATGAATTTTTAAAAAGGTAACATGAAAAGTCACACTATCATTTCCTGCTTCAATGCCTACTGCGATTGCTTAACATAAACCAAAAGCGTTTGAAAAAAAGAATGAGATAAGCATTGACTGAGCTATCCTGTTTGTGACTGGTGAAGAGTGGCTGATACCCAAAAATCACCTTACTAAGAAGCTCAGCCAATAGCTAGAATTAAGGTTTTTACCAGGCAAACCACAGGGGTGGTCATTTATTACATTTGACCAACACCTAACAAAATGGGGTCTAAAAGCCAACCTGGCTGTGACCTTTAGGAGCTCCTGCAATAGAAACATGAAATACCTTGTTTTGAATTAGCACTGGATTTCCGAGTAGAAATTATCCGCAATCCATTATGGGTTTCTGCAGCTGGCTGCTGAACAGGTGTTTTAGTTTCATCTCCCTCTTCAGAAAGCTGATCTGAAAGGGACAAAATGTTAGCTCACATTCAATTAGTATCAGGAATTGGACAAGACTGTGTGCACTTTGGGGCAGGGAGAACCAGGAACCTTTTTGTTCTGGTTGCACACAGCAGCTGGCACAATGGAGTCATGGATCATGACTGGGGCTCTTAGGTGCAATGGTAATACAAATAACTAATAACTAAACCTTGTGCTTTCAGATATCAGACCATGCATTACACAGCACATTTCATCTAAGGGGTGCAAAGGGGTGACTACTCTCTTCATTATGCAGAAATGGAGGTATTGGGAGGTTAAGGCCAAAATGGTCAGGATTTTTGGGTGTTCAACTTAAGCACCCAACAGCTCCCTCTTACTTCAAACAGTGGCCACTTAAAAAAACGTTGGCCTAAGTGACTTGCCCAAGTAGGGCCATGCCAGAGCTAAGATCTAGGTCTTGTGACTCAGTTCCTAGCTCTTAATTGCTAGACAAAGCTAATTCCTGGATTGCCTAGAAGTGTGATGGTGCTTAAGGATGAAATTCCCTTCCTGTTTCCCTGTACAAGAGTTTAGAAAAGCTTTCCTCCAATATTCCAGGTATTGGCCATTGCACGGTGCAGAATGCTAGACTAGAACTACCACAGGACTAACCATGTAAACTGAAGGTTGATTACTAGGCCAGCAAATGCATCAGTGCTGTATGTATTTATTTAAATATCGGAGATATAATATGCTTTAGAGACAACATCTGCTCACCATCATCATCTTCATCATCATCTGCAGCATTGATTACGACTGGAGGATGAGTGGGGCTGGGAACGTTTTCAGAGTTTTCCACTTTCATCACCCCCCGCAGCTGGAGGGAGGGGTTGGACTGGACAGAGAGTTTATTCTGCTGCAGCGAGATCTGGGTCACCTTCACCTCCTCTTCTACAGACTCAGTCATACTTGGCAGCACAGCTAGAAGAACAGTAGAAACACCTGTAAATTGCCTATTTAAAACCTTGAATCCAGCACATTCATTTCCAAAACCATAATGCACATAAACTTCCAGACATGCTGAACTTTCCTTCACTAGGAGCGAAGAGACTCTGCCCAGTATGAATATTCCAGGTGAGAGAGCATGGATGTCTGGTTATTATTTTACAGCCCTACAAAGCTCTCTCTCTTCGCACCTACTGAAAGGTTAAGTGAGATGAGGGTAGCCTAAAACAGAAGGAAAATATTAATAAAAGGGAGAGAAGCAGCTAAGCATAAAAAAAATTGGGTGAGATCCCCATAGCTCTTCATTTCAGCCTTAACTACAGCTGGAGGCCCATTTCTTGTGCTCAGGCTGGCTGGTACAAGTCACCTGTTGTACAGCATCAATGCTGCTATATAAGTAACAAATTTACTTCCTGTTTTGAAAATATGAAGACTTCTTGTCTCACAAAGCAAAAATGAACAAGGTAAGGGATACTTCAACTCTTGGGCCAACAAGTTTTAATATCAACCTCAAGAGCCAGTGTTTGTTTGTTAATGAAGCAAATAATGTAATATTTGTTGCAGTGGTCTCAGACCTGATTTTTAAATAAATATTTTTGACGTTTTAGGTCAGACTGGTGTTCCATTTGAAACTACCACAAATTTTAATTTCTATCATGAACAACTGAGCAACCTTTGTTTTTCAACTACCTATAGCAGGAGCACTCGGAAATATCTGTGCAAGTAAAAGTCCAGAGGTCGGCTCTACAAGGTTTCAGGGATCTGGGAAGAATTGCCGAAATAACTCACTTTTGCTTGGAGGTAGGAAGAGTCCATCAACGTAGCGTCCCTTGTTGTGATGGAAAGCGCAATTTAATTTCTTACAGCCAACTGGCTGGTTCTCCCAGTAGCAAGGGATCTCACTGCGTTTTTTCTTCAGACAAACAAAACAAAGAACCAGGTTAAAGTCACCCTGGAAAAGCTATAGAGTCATGCAGTTATCAGATGGCGTCCAAGTGGCATAGAATGCTCACAGAACAATCACAATGCAATATTATGACTTCATTTCCACAGGTCAAACATGTCACAAAGATAAAGTATTTTAATATATTATTAGGACATCACCTCATAACTGAAACAAAAATCCGATCTAGTGCTCTGGGCACATATACAATCTTTACAAAAACTATGACAATCACAATTTCGCATCTCTCTGTCACTACACTTCCTCTTTCCTTTCTCCACTTTCCAGTCTATTATAGCCCCCGACAAAACCGATGTAGAAAACTGGAGAAGTCGGAGATGGAAAAGACACATTAATCACATTTAGTTTATCTCCCAAAGCGCCAGTGCAGGATTATTCCCCAGTGCTAGGGACACCACAATTTTAAGTAATAAAACCAATGTGACTACTGCCACTTCCACTGAAGAGACTATTCCAGTGTCTAGTAGATATCACAGCAAGGAGCTGTTCTTCTAACAAGCTTAAATTTTCTTAAATTCATCCCTTTACTTTAATCACTGGAGGCCAGTGTTGCTTAGAGCAGGCAAAACTGATACGTAAAAGTGAACCCACTCTATGCTCTTTGCTTCCTACTGTAAATTATTGTTCCAATTCAAACCCAATTAGGAAGTGCCAAAGTAAACTGCTTGCACTGAGGAGCCTCCAATCAGATCCACTTGTACGATTCTAAATCCGTTCTCATCTTCTTGGTGTTTGCATGTTCTGCACAAGCATCTGTGACAAGACTACCACAACAGTCAACCTCAGTAACACAAGTTTAATTTTAACCAGTTCACTGAGCACCAGATAAAAAGCACTGTTCGAAAACATACTTGCAAAATGAACACTTACATCAATCTCCATGTGCCTAAACCTGCAAATACTCCTGAAGCAGCGCCCTTCCTGCCAGAGTGTGCAGACAGTCTCATTTCCCAATGCAGCTTCACAATGACGGAAGGGACAACCGTCCCCCTGTGCCAATGGGACAAAAGCAAATAAGATGTTGCAACCTGAAAACCCCAGGTACAAAGAGAGCGGTAAAAGTGGGATTTTCTGAGCTGAAGGAAAAAGGCTCAGTGACTGAACTGATCCTAGTGTGGGGAAATGGAAAAGCAGATGAATCAAGAAGAAGAAACGGGGCAATGGATGAGAAGTGCATTCTCAGGGAGAAGGCAGAAATAATTAATTCTATGGAAACATTTTGAAAGGTCCTTCCTGACATTATTTTAAACCACTATCTTAACATCAGACAAACACTTTAGAGGTGGCTATGATGAAACAAGTCAGGATATATTGTGGATGGGATAGAAGAACAAAGATAAATCAATAACCACTTAATAAAAGAAAAAAACCACACACACATACACACACAAAAGTGTAACATTTACATCCCTATATCCTACAGCCAACCTCAACCATCTTACTGTTGCATTTACACTTGATAGAATTCTGTTTACTGTATCATCCTTAAGAGCTATAGTTATTAATGTTAATTTAAAATTGAGATATATTTGCCACATTAAGAAATTCAAAAATTAGGCAGCAATCAACATGAGGTGGGTGAAGCATGATGCCTGCAGCTCTTGAAAAACTGTATGCCATTGCAAAAATAGACACTATTATTTTCCTGCTGCCACAAAAAAGGGCATATATGTTTCTGCATCTGTTCACTGGCCATAGTCACGTCTGTAACTTCTGGAGCTTATTTATTTAACAATGAAACAGCATACAGAGTAGACACAATATAATATGGATTTTTTCCCCGATGGCTAGTTCATTGGGCCCAATAAACAAGTCAGCTCTAGAAAGAAGCGGAATGGTTTAGCTGACTGAAGGAGTCAGGCGTTCTTGAGTTCCAATCCATCATTGACATTGACTCCCTCCATAGCTTGGGCAAGTTGCTTCAATTCCATGTCTTGATTTACCTATCTTTACAAGGAGTTAATGCCAACATCACAAGTTATTCGTAAGGATTAGCAACCAACTGCTTGAAAAGTATTAATTGGTATTACTGCTTGATAAAAACAGGAGCAGGGGTAAAGATTAATGCTATCTCTACACAGATGATCTTGTATTATTCTACCTTGAAATTTATTCCTTTCCAGAACAGATGGCTTGGTGTAACAAAACAAGACGGGTACACAGGATATGAAATCAGATGTGACACTTCAGGATAGATTCTACTTTCAAATTTAACTATGAGACATATATTAAATTATTTGAGAAACTCAATTCATCTGTTTTCTTTTTTTAAATGTGTTTTTAAAAACAACACACCTTGGTACACGTGGAATAGAAATAGAAGTAGCAATCATCTCCTTGTTTAGACATGCTGGACAGATTGTTAGAATAAGCTCAAGTTATCAGGGCTATTGCTCCACACAGACTTCTTCCTCTCTTAGTGAAAACAGGCTTCACCCTTTCTTCTTCAGACGTGATCAGTGAAATCTTCTTTAAAAAGTAACCTTGGAAAAGGTAGCTTGAGGGGAATAAAAATACATAAATCAGATCATCATCAAGTGACAAGTAACTTTCCCTCTTTCTTGCACCAATGCCATTTAACGAGTTTGAAGGGACTGTGTTAACTTGACTATTTTGAAACTGACCAGTTCCAAAAAAAATCCCAGTTCTGAAGTACTTTCAAGTCAAATGAGTTTTGTCTGTGATTTAAAATCAAATAATGATTTTTCTGTGTCCTTATTGACAATAAAAAGTTGTATTAGAATAGAACAAACCGTGCTCCATACAGAGTTACGTGCAGGATTGGGTGCCTACCTCTGAAGGAATTAATTGTGCCTGGGAAATATCTCTGGATGATTAATTATTGTTATAAGTCATATTCTTTAAAAAATATATAGTTTCAGTTATAAGCCCTCCCTTCCCACCCCCACACTATACCACGGGGAAATTAGATATCTATAGATTAACATACCTGGATAACCTCGGCAAGAACGTTGGTCTTCACAGACTTCCAATAAATTTCTCCTGTAGGCCGAACCAACACTCAATCCGTGAATTAATAATAAAGGGATAGAAAGAATTTTCTCCTCACATTGCCAAGGAAATTTCTCATCCACAATTCAGACACAGGCTGTGCTTTTAAACATCTTACAACTACTGGAGGAAGCAAGTCCATTTGAATACTCTCTGTCAGACTGGAGACAGCGAGGGTTAGTTAGCTCTTCAAAAAACAGTTTATTTAAAGATGAACTTGTGAGTCAAAGCGGCTGCAAAAATGAAGATCCATCTTCCACAGCCAGACAGTATAATTTTTTTTTTTTTAATTTAAAAACTCAATAAGTTCCAATTTCTGGTCTTCAAGATTTCTTCACCTATTAAGAAAACACAAAAACCTTCCCCCATCTTTATTACCTGTATAGCAAAAACATACTTGTATGTATAAACATACATATGTATATACATATATACAAATGTGTTTATACACACACCAATATATTCAAATGTGGTAATAAAAATGATATATTTGGGCTACTTGTCACTTAAAATGCACCATACAGTGTCTCAATTTGGGGGAATGGCAAAAACTGAGGAGTTATAAAAGTGCCACACAAATACACTTTCAGGCCAATGCTTTATAATATGGGCAAGTTTGGATCTGGCACAAATATACACATGTATGTACATGCATACAGTATATCCATATTTATACGCTCAAAGCGTTCAAAGTATGCATAGTCTGATATCCATACTGTAAAGAACAACATGTAGCTCTGATCAGATATTTAAAGTTGCAATCAAGTGCAGAAAGATAGCAAGCAGTTCTAAAATATAGCAAGCTGTAAGAAGCAGGGAAAAGCTCAGTTTTGAAGAGGCACAGCTGCATGACACAATTTGGAAATATTTTTATTTTGACTTTTGGAAGCCAATTTTAATTTCTTTTATATTTTTCAAATACTACTGGTTTGTGATCATATACTGTTCCCTGGTATATATATCCACCATTATCCATCGCTGTGAGATGGCAAAGGTCTGAAAGGATGGCTTGGGTTCAATTCTTAGCAGCCAATGACTTTAACACCATAAGGAGCTTAAAGGTGTTTCCAGTTACCACAAACAGTTTAATTTCACTGTGAAATGAAACATTTCAGTTTATTTATTTTTACTGAATGCCATAAACCTGCATTTTTGACCATTAGATCTAAACTTAAGAGATTCCAATTCCTGGGTCATTCAAAGTGCTGAGAGAGACAAGGTGAGTGAGGTAATGTCTTTTCTTGGATCAACTTCTGTTGGTGAGAGAATTTGGTCCAATAAAAGATGTTACCTCACCCACTTTGTCTCTTTAATAACCTGGGACTGATATGACTTCAATAACATTGCATACATTAAAAGCACTGAAACACTTCTGTGCTAATTCTCTTCCAATTCTATCTTAGAAGAAATTGAATGAAGTAGTTCTTACAAATTAATAATGTACCTATTGTATTTTATTAAGATTAGACCTCTTATTCTCATGCACTAGTGAATTTTTCCAGGATTTTTTTTTGGGGGGGGGAGGGAGAAGAGGAGAAAAGGGAGGGACTTTCCCTAAATCTAAAATAGTGAGAGGAAAAGTTGGGTTCTTGTACTAGTTATCAGTTTCAAACTCTTGACAAGGGGAATTTTAAAAAGGTAAGAATCAATCTCTGTCCTTCCTTTAGTATCTAAATAATTACTCACTTTTGACTTTTGTTGCCTTTACAACTGGATTTTGTATCCCAGGTAACTTTTGTCTATCTGTATCTAACTACACTAATGTTCTCTCGGTGTGCAATTAACATATATTAGATACAGGGAAGTTGTGCCAAATTCACTTTCACTAATATCCTCCAGAATTCAATGCAATTTCAAAGTGTGAAATGCCTCCACATAAATCAAAACTTATTACTTGGCAAGTAACGGACAATGCCTCCTGGTCTGTCTGATAATGTGTGCTATTTTCGATTATTTCTTTCAATATATTTGTATATTACCTTCCATACTTCGGCACATACTTACTACTCTGCACACAGTGCAGGGTTTGAATTACCCTCACTGAAATTATACTACCAAGCAACTCAAGCCTCTCAGTTCTATATAAGCACTACAAATAAAATATGTTAACACAGAAACTAGACTTAATTTTTTTTTTTAAATTAAACTTTAGGTAGAACAGCAATTTAAATACTACAGAAAATCAATTGAGTTAACCCCTTAAAGCTTAAAATAAATGAATAACTCTGGCGCACTCAGCAAGCTTGCATCAGAAACTGATTAAGAACTTCAAAGCCAATCAAATCCTGAAAATTACACTGGTGTTCACACTGAGATTGAGCTGTGGTTCACACTGTAATTTCATTTTGTACAGGATCTTAGTTATATCAAAACAATAAATAGAGACCAGTGAGAAGAAATAAAAAGCTGGGGTCACACACTTCACCCTCACTAAAGGAAGACAAGAATACAGTGAACATTTACCCAGTTCATTTTCAAGCCCTGTCTTTCTCAACACTGAAAAACTGTGTTAGTCACTCATCCATCTTTTCAGTTTGCCAGCCAGCATTAGTCCATAGCCTTTCAACAGTATGCTGGGATTATGGGGGAGAGAAGTCCAGAGAGGGAACATTTTTATACCTTAATAGGTGTCATAAGGGAGCACTATTCAGTTACTACTGCCAGCACCATGCTTATCAATGATAGATACCTATCTAGTCCTCTTTATGATTTTAAAGCATGAATTGATTTTGCTTTCTCTTTATTATTGACCTATTTTTGTATTTTTAATTATTTTAAAAAAATAGTTATTTTCATTATTTATATTAAAAAAAACCTATGTGGTGTTTATTAGGACACTCTGAACACAAGATCAGGAGTCAGGAACTCCCAAATTTTAATCCCACCTTTCTCACTAAGTCAGGCATCAGTTTCCTGGCATATAAAATGAACATAATGCTTTTTTACCTACTTCACAGGGGCATTTGGAGGATGTTGTAAAGTGCCCTTAAGATGGAAAGCACAAGAAGTGCTAGATATTAACAACCGTACAAGAACAGTACATAGCAGCACAAATCCCAGCACTTCAAATGGTCCAGAGCGAGAACAAACGGAAGCTACCAACTCTGGCTAAAACATCTCATCCTCACTACTCTGAGTGATCTCATCCTCTGTGTCAAAGCCCAAGGCCAGAGTGGAATAGTCATAATTAATAGTTTTTAAGTTCATTTTAAGGAACATTAACTGTTCAATGTTGTCAAAACCTGGACTAGTACAGTGTTCTGAAACAAGGTGTCTGGGTGCGCTGAAGACACATTCAGAGTGCAGACTACAGGGAGGGCAGCTGAGATACTGAATAGCTACTCGGGTTAATGCAGGCCATCTTCTCAGTTTCCCCTGCCAGTAAGTCAGGGGGTCATCTTTAACCGTTATCCCTGAAGACTCATCTTGAAAGTACTCTTCTACTATTGCTGCAGCTGATGGGCACAACAGCCTCTTCTTGCCTATTAAAGCTGCACCACTCGAAGAGAAGCCACTGAAGGAATCTGAACCAGAATAATCTTTCTTAAGGTGAAGAGCAAAAGGATCGGTTCCTAAAAGGGATGAATGGCCTGATACTTCTGTAGCATCCAAGGAGCAATCCTCCACTGATGTGCACATATACTCAGATACTACTTCAATAAGGATCTGTTTATAGCTTATCAAGTCAGTACCTTGAGGAAGGAATTCTTCTAAATTGTCTTTAAAGCAGGGATCTAATAAAGTGGCCAAGATGTAATGTTCAGATCTGAGCACGGTGCTCAATCGGGAGTCAGTTTCGAGCCTCAGAGACAAGTCATCCACCAGTCCGAGAGCTACAGTGGCACCTTTGATTTGAAAGTCTTTTCGCATGTTCTGCAGAGTCAAAAGCAGGCGGTGAACTAATGGCAGCACCTGACTAAGACCTGCAGTGCACATACTCACTTTCTGAGTGGCTTCTTCAAACGGCTCAAGGATGTCACACACATGAGCCATCAGACACCACTGAAATGAGGTGAGGATGACCCCATCCACCCTCCCCACGTGGTGTTGCATGGAATAGTCATGCACTGCCTTCTGCTGCTCTAAAAGTCGCCTCAGCATATAAAAGGTGGAGGTCCACTGGGTGGACACCTCCTGCTTCAAGTTGTGCTGCGGAAGATGGTTTGCATGCTGAAACTCCTGCAAAATTTGACGGGCCTTGACAGAATGATTAAAATGATGGCAAATCTCTCGAGCCGCTACTAACATGCTCCTCATGCTTTTGTGCTCATGGAGGAAGGCCTGAATTACTAAACTTAAACAATGCATAAAGCATGGCACTTGGGTAAAGTCTCCATCTCTCACTGCATGCACAACATTGGCAGTGTTGTCAGAAACTATGAAGCCAGGAGTGAGGGAACTGGGGGAAAGCCACACACCGATTTGGTAATTTAGTTCTTGTAAAATACTGGCTGCTGCATAATCTTTAGCAAAGCCAGTTACACAAAGAGCTGCCTGCTTCCTACAACTGGGAGTTTTGCTGGCACCATGAGAGGAAGATAGCAGCATTTCAAAAGACACCCAATGTGCCATCACTGTCAGATAGTCTGTGGTTGGTTCATGGGTCCACATGTCAATGGTTAAGTGAACTTTTTTGCACTCAGCTTTCTCCAGAGCCATGAAAACCTTTTCTCTCACAACATTGTATAACCGGGGCACAGCCTTTGTGGAAAAGTAAGTTTTAGATGGCAGCTGATAGCCTGGTGCCACTATCTTCATGAATCTCTGAAAAGCAGGGGTAGAAAAAAATGAGTACGGTTGCATATCCTCAATAATCAATTCTGTAATAGCCCTATTTATCCGCTGTGCAACCGGAATTTCATGGTATTTAATTTTCTTCTCAGTAGTGAATGTTTGAGAGTCTTGAGGAGTCCCAAAGTTGGGACTTATGACCTTTCTTTTACCAAGCACTGGCTTAGGAGATAAAGTTGGCCCATGGACACCCAGGCCTTGAGACGTTAAACTGTAACTGGCTGTAAGTTTATCCCTCCGAGACGAGAAATAGCTTGAAAAGCTTCTGCGACAGAGAATTGGCCTGCAGATGCCGTTGCAGCGTGGAGGTGCCAAGATGAGTGCCTGGCCTGCCTCGACTGACACTCTTTTTACAGACATTACAAACAGCCCTGCAGGTATACTGAGGATCAATGTAGAAGAAGTTCCAGACGGCTGACGTCTTTGTCCTGGTTCCCGGCATCAGGACGCGTTTGACAGTATTGCTTTCAATGAGAAAACTCTCTCTGTCTTCTCCAGATGCACCAGAAACGACTATTGCTGCGGCTGCACTGGCTGCAGTCGTTGCGCCTGTGGGACCCACATCTTTGGCAATTTTTTTTGAAAGCTCTGGTTTTCCTGGGTATAACTCATTAATCTGCAGTCCTTTTCTTCTTCTTTTTTTGTTGGAAAACTGGCCCAGTGCCTCTTCCACACTGTCACTGTGCAAGTGAACATTGGGACTATATTCCAAACTCCCACTGCTGCTCAAACTGCTAAATCTGCTATCAGGGGAGATCGGTGACACAGGCACATTAAAGGCATATTCCTCCTCCCCTACACTGCTTCCACCAGTAGCACTTATTTTATTAGCCACGGCCCAATACACAGAATGCTTTGCTTGGAGATGCCGCTGAAGGGTCGATGTGCCGAGGTGGGTGCCTGGCTTGCCACGGCTGACGCTTTTTTTACATAGGCTGCAGATGGCGCGACAGGGGTACTGGGGATCAACATGGAAGAAGTTCCACACGATGGAAGTCTTGGCTCTCGTACCAGGCAAAAGAACTCGTTTTACTGTATTGCTCTCGATAAAGAAGCTCTCTCCATCTTGCTCAGGAGCACCAGGCATGACTACTGCAGCTGCAGCACAGGCAGCTTCAACAGCACCTGCCGGTCCCAAAACTTTAACAAATTGTTTAGACAGCACCAGTTTTTTATGGTGTGGCTTTCCCTTAGTCCGCAACCCCTTCTTTCCTTTATGTTTGGCAGGTTGCTCCACCCCTTCCGCCACCACCTTATCATCCTCCTCAGTGTCCGAATGGGCACTGGGAATAAATTCCAGACTGCCAGCACTACTAAAGCTGCTGCATCTACTACTAGGGGAGACAGGGGAGACTGGCACACCGAAAGAATATGCACTCATTCTCTATCTCCAAAATTTATGCCAGAACTGGGAGTAATTTTACTATGGAATTACTGACAACTGATCTTGCCCACTTACGTGATCTTTTCCTGAGTGTCTGGAGGAGTCAACTTCCTCTTCAACCAGTTGCATGAATGGGGATTATTTTAAGAGGAAAAGAGATAGACGGAAGTACCTCTACACCAACTTTTTCCTGAAACACTCGGGTATCCAGCCCCAAATTTAGTACCGTCTATTAAGCCTAATCAGTTGTATACACATCCAACGTAATCGCATGCCATGGTGGTAGTTCCAAGTTCCCTTGTTTCACAATTAACTATTCCCAGGATATTTCATTTTTATAATCAAATAACACAGCAGTCTATTCTGAAAATAAGGTGCACAGCTCAATCCCCGAGTGCAATGTGCACTCGTGCACCCCAAAGCACCAGTTTTGGGAATGATTTTCCGACTCCACATAATGATAGGTATGATATGAGGAGCTATTTTCGTATTTTCATTCTCAATTAAAAATCAAAGTTGACGGGAAGGGTTCTGCTGTTTGTTGGTTGGTTTTAGGCAGCCAAGGCCAATATCATCAACAATCTGATTTTGTGTTTTTTTTTTTAAACGAGCTAAAGAAGAATTTAAGTCAGCTACTGGGTGCATCCAGAGTTAGTCTAGATCCTGATTTCAATCCCTTTGGGGTACTGTGTGCAGCCTGCAAAATCATTAATTGACAGCAAGTTCCTTGTAAGTACCACCAGAAACAGGAAGCACAGTCTTTAAACTCTGAAGACCTTTTTGTTCTAAAGGGAGCCACCTACGCTGGAATCTTCTCTTTGCTCCACTTAACATCTGGGGCTGAGCCAGGGACTCTCCTTTCCCAGGAGTCCACAGGGAGCTTGGGGATGGGAAGAGAGGGAGCAAATATTCTTCACTCAAAACCCAACGTGCCCAAGGGAGGAGAGGGACAGTGCCCTGGCAGTAACGGGGGGCCTGGCATGGGAGGGGAGAGGAGGAGGAACTCCCGCTGCAGCTTCCCTTGGCGCTGCCCCAGGGACCCTTCAATCTCAGCCGGAAATGGGGGGTCTCCCCTACTCCCCCTCTTTCCTAGGGTGGGGGTGGATTACCCCTGAATTGGAGCCCCCGGGGGTTCCCGCCCCGGCTCTCTAGGGCTGAGGGAGCGGCCAGGGGAGGGCCCCGGGGCCGGCGGATGCGGCCTGGTCCCCACGGGTCGCTCCCGGGGGGGCGGGGAGCAGGAGGCCCGGCCTCGGCCCCGGGGGCTGGCGAGGAGCCGGCCCCGGTTCTATTAACGGGCTCTAGTTACCGGCGAGCGGGGACTTTACCGAACCCCAAGGAGCGGTCGCCTCCGTCGCGGCTGCTGGGTCCCCCCGCTCCACTGGCTCCTCTGTCTCCAGGCCGGGGCCAAAGCTCGGGCTACCCGCTGCCGCTGCCAGCCTCAAAGATGGCACCCAACACCAACATACGGGCACTCGACCCGCCCGCAACTAACATGGCGACCGGCGCGGCTGCGCCTGCCTTCACAAAACAACTCCCAGCATGCACTGCGGTATCGGCCCGCCGGCGCCCTGGAAACGGCGTCATTGTTGCATGCCGAAGATGTAGGCTCCACGAGCTAGGTCAGAACAGCGTGGCGCATTGCATGCTGGAACAGGTAGTCTCTAACTCGGGGAACAGAGAAAGCGTCGCTGGAGCATTGCATGTTGGGACTTGTAGGCTGACTGGGAGTACGGCATGCTGGGCTTTGTAGGCTAGACAGCTAACCCAGTTTGTTCCTAGTCTGCCCGGGCAATTGCAGTGGAGAGCATTCAGAATGGGCGTGCATTCTGAACGGGCACTGAGCCACCATTTTGAAAATAATGTGTCCCTTAATTAACGATGAGCGTTGCACCATTGCTACCTCTCACTGTTTTATTTGTGAGTCTCCGGTGTTATAAAAGCTCCAGCTCTTGGGGTCATGTGATTACTTTTTAACATCTTAAGTTAGTTTCCAGCTCTCGTGTTTGTGGGGAAAAGCTTGTAAATGTGAGCCCTAAAGGCTCAGACAATAGAAGACAAATATCAAGGACCCCAACAATTATTATTTTAAAAATCTCATGATTCTGGAGTGGAGGCTGAGCTATGATTTTTATATGCTTCGGGTTGGCAGGAGTGGTATTGTCTTCTTGTGTCTCCTGGCATCCCATCATAAAATCCCCCAAACAACAAAAACATCAAAGACTGATTTTCACAGGTGCTGAGCGCTCAAAGTTCCTACAGACTGCAAATGGAGTTTGGGATGTGGAGCATTCCTGAAAACCTGGGCCTTGTATCAATGGTATGTGGAGAAAGAATGATTTCCTAATGTGTTTGGAGCAGAGATCATCTTTATGTTCCCTGTTTGTACAGTGCCTAGCACAATTGAGTCTTGGGCCGTGACTGGGGTTCCTAAGCACTGCCCGATAAGTTACTCATTTAATTATAATATCTTACTGATGTAGATTTATAAAGCCATAAAAGTACTCTTGCATGTCGCCACTTCACTGGGCCCAGATTTCACCTGCAGAGCGTTGATGCAAAGGCACATCCAAATAGGCATGGATGTTCTGATACTACTAGAACAGAATTTAAACTGGAAAAATAATATTTTTGCTAATTCAAACCAACTATCATTAGCCAAATTTCAAAAGAAGAAGGAAAGAGTGAATAGGAAGTAGAGTGAAAGGAGAAAAAGGGACAAAGGAGGAGGCTGAAAAGGGGGTAAAGGATGAAGGAGGGAAGGCAGAAAGGGAGGTTGAAGGGTAGGAAGGAGAAAGGGATTTGGGAGGAGAGACAGGTGCTGGGTAAAAGAGTCATCATCTCCCCTGGCTGAGCTAGCATCGCCTCTTGTGGGGTCCATGCCTGTGCACCCCCTTGGTACTCCCACATCCCCCGGCCTTCAATCCATTTCCCCCTTGCTGGAAGAAATTGACAAGCATTCACTCTGTGTGGAGGGAAGCGGGGGGAGAATGTGGGTGAATATGATTATTCTAACAGTCAAATCCAAACTGTCAGGGAGCAATTCCAAACCCAAGCAAGCAGAGAGAATAGGCAGGAGCTCCCTCCTCTCCTTGGCTGGCTTCCCTACTCTGTTTTTCTCTCCCCTCTCACTTTCTCCCTGTACCCATGGGTTTATTTTGCTCCTGTCTCTTTCTTTCCCTCATGTTCACATTCGCGACTTTGCTGCCACACCTCTACCTTACCTGACCCCCTGTTAACTCCTCCCCCACCCTTGCACAGACCTTGTTGGGTGTCCAGCTGCCATCACTGAACTTCGCCAAAATCTTCTGTTGACTATCCAGCTGCCTGCTCGCTGTTGGCCAACATCCCCAACTCCCCAGAGCCTCCCATTGTGGCTGGTAGTGTGGTCTCATAGTGAAGGCACAGGCCTAGAAGCCCTCCCCACTGCCCTGCATCTTGTGTTGTCATTTACACCTGTGCAAAGTAGGAGGCGAGTGAACACAATTCAGATCTGGCAGCACTGCACGCTCACTTTTGTTAAGATAAGTTCCTGTCTGCATCCTAAAAGACTTGCCCATACCGATATTGCCCTGGCCTCTTCCTTTGTCAGTCAGTGTTAAAGGCATTCTGAACTATATGCATTTCCTCACCTTTTGGGGGCGAAGCCAGACTTTCAGGCGCCTGCTCCTCTACTTGGTGTAAACTTTGCTTGTACCAATCAGAAACGAACACACACAGTTTTTGGGCCCCGTCCCCTATGACACTTCTATGATGTCATAGTGGGTATTTTAGGCTGGTCTGCCATGTGCAGGCAGAAGAGAAGAAAGAAAAACGAATCCTGTGTACCTTGTGCACACCCGTAACTGAGCCTGATCCACCTCGAAGCCTCTCTCAGCTCACGTGTTTTAAGCAGAGTTTCTACGTTTGCCGGTCGTTATGAGTTGTTTTGTATTCGTAAGTATTGGTTATTACTAAATGCTGCATCCGTGTTTATAAATATTGTTTACTGCATCTTTGTTTATAAATATTGTTTAATAGTAAATACTTTAGCCATTGTATGTTTTAAGTTCCATTAACCCTATTAGCTAATCATACGCTGCTCCCCTACCCCTTGTAACTATCTCCAATAAAACTTTTAATTAATTAATTTTAGTTGTGTGCGTGCCTGCAGTTTGCATCGTGACCCAGACCCTCCTTGCATCCCTTACCTATACAGTCTATTGCCACGTGCAGCCTGGTAAATAACAGCTCTGCATTTTTCTTTTACCCCTAAAAGTACATGGCAATCTACAACTTTGTGCAGGTGAAAAGGATCCCACAAGGTGCGAGGCAATAGAGAATCAGGCCCTTGGATTCAGGACTCCTGGGTTCTATTCTCACGGGCTTGAGGCATGTCCTTAGATACCTCGCTTCTCTCGGTCCCTCAGTTTTCCCATCTGTACAATGGGGGGTGATGATACTTGGCTACATTCATTGCTGTTTGATAAAGTGCTTTGTGATGCTCATAGCGAAGGTGTTTTCTTCTGAAGGACAGGAGCCCGATGGCTTGGGGCATTTAACTCTAGACTGGACAAAGCTTTAGAAAAATATTGTGCAGAGAACAATCCTGGAGTCAGCTACTATGCCATGGAGTTCTCAAATACTTGCATAGCACAGACCATATCTTAACAGAGGGTGGGTGTCCTGTGGACACATTCCTTCTCATTCACAATCACGCAGCCCACTTCTCATCCCACTGACGATCAAATAACATCAGTGACCAGAACAAGTGTTTATGTGGGAAAGTATCTTTGGGAAAGCATTTAGGGTTTTTTTAGCTTCTTCTAAAGCAACGGAGCAGCAGGAAAGGAGGAGCCACCAGCACTACTGACCAGACAGGTTTCCGTGGACCATCAGTGAATGCTCTGCAAGCCAATGGTGATCAACAGATCCTAGCTTGGGAGCCATTAGACTTGACACCCTGATTGGTGCTTTTCGTCTGTGGTGATAGTACTTTAGGGATGCAACCGAATAGAGCAGGAGCTTTCAATGAACTCCATGCAGTTGAATAAAGCTGTTGGTTAACAAATACATCCGTGGCTCGTGACTCTGCCTGCCCTCTTTCTGTGTGAAACTGCTGCGGCTGTGAGCAGAGCTGGACCCCCTTCACTTTAAACAGCACTGGCAGGGCCTTCTCTGGGATGGACTTTGGAACCTGGAATCGGAGCACTGGAGGGAACTGTGAGAGGTCATCCAATCCAGTCCCCTGCACTCGTGGCAGGACTAAATATTATCTAGGCCATCCTGACAGGTGTTTGTCTAGTGGACTCTTAAAAATCTTCAATGATGGAGATTCCACAATCTCCCTGTACATTTACCCCTTGCTTGTCAGAACCTTTCACAACTTCTTGGGTGCCCACACACTGCAAAGATGCGGAAAACTTTTCATGAATGATTTGGGAGGAAATGGGCAGGAAATAGGGACTGGATATTATGGCCGTTATCTGGGGTGCTTGCATTAATGATGCATCAGTGTTGGAGTACTGGTGGCTTGACACCATTGTCAGTTTCCTTAATAGTTATTTTGATTTTTGTCCTTTCAGTGTCTTGAAAGCTGCTTGCCTCCGGGATTGGTGATCTGCAATCTACCTACATGAATCTTAGGGCATCAATTCAAGGAGCTCACAGTAACACAGGATATTACATTGGCACAGTGATGGTGTAGGCACATACAGCACCTAACCGGAACCTGCTCGGTGTGCAGAAACCTGAGCCACACGCTGAGGGTTATCTCCTCTTTTTCTTGGAGGGCTGTGGGATATGTCATTCACCCCTGGGCAGCCCACCGGGTGCATCAGAATGAGACCAGCAGAGGTCTGTACTATACCTCAGAGCTGGACTAGATGGCCTCTTAAAGTCTTTTTCCGCCCTGCCTTCCAATGAGGCTATGCACAAGCTCAAACTGGATGATCAGAATGACCCCTTCTAACCTTAAAACCCAGCACATTAGTTTCCTATCTCCTCTGACAGACGGGGAGAGTGGCAGAGCAGGAAGCCTGCCTTTCTAGTAGCACAGGTGGGTGTAGCATCCAATCTGCTGTTGAACAGCTATCAGCTATACCCTACATCAGTGCTTCTCAAAGTTGGGCTGCCGCTTGTTCAGGGAAAGCTCCCTGGCAGGCCGGGCCAGTTTGTTTACCTGCTGCATCCTCCGGTTTGGCTGATCGTGGCTCCCACTGGCTGCAGTTCACCGCTCCAGGCGAATGGGGGCTGCAGGAAGGGCGGCCAGCACATCCCTCAGCCTGCTCCACTTCCCGCAGTCCCCATTGACCTGGAGCGGCGAACCACAGCCAGTGGGAGCTGCAATCAGCCGAACCTGCAGACGTAGCAGGTAAACAAGCTGGCCTGGCCTGGCCTGGCCTGCCAGGGGGCCTTCCCAACTGAGAAGCACCGCCCTATATGTGTCATTCCCTCCACCCATTGCACTTCTTTTCTCCTGCCCCACAGCCCATTTTCATGATGCAAAAAAAAAAAGATCAGCTTAGCTAGGGTGATGCCATAAGCCTTCTGCCTGCCAAACGTGCCTGTACGTCTGCATGAAGTCTAACTTGGATTGCAAGACTTCCTGGGTTCTGGGACCCATCCCATCTTATGCACACCCAGGGCATGACAAAAATAGCAATGAATGTAAACTGGCTGCCTTGTCCTGCTCCTAGCTGCTCTGGTCCTAACGAGCTTGTTTTCTGGGATACGACAGGAAGCACTGGAACCAAGGGAAGGATGAGGTTTTAATCTCTACAGCTGATATATTGGAAGGGCTACTCCATTTTGACATGCACTGATGAAGCCCTGTGTAAGTGCAAATAGATGAGCCAGACTGGATAGGTTTCTCTTCCCTACACTTATCAGCCTTACTCTTTAATTCCTTCAAACTCAAGTGTAGCCATGCTAGAGCTACTAGCTGAGGCATCAAGCAGCTGCATCAGAAAAACCAATGCTGGGACTCTGCCCAGCAACACAGAGCACCACCAGTTAGGCCTCGAGGTCAGCAGCAGGGAAAGGTGTGTGATTGACTGAAAGAGAAAGACTCATAGGTCAGAAGGGACCAATATGATCATCTAGTCTGACCCCCTGCACAAGGCAGGCCACAGAACCCTACCCATCCACTTTTATAACAACCCCTAACCCAGGACTGAGTTATTGAAATCCTCAAAATTGGTTTGAAGACCTCAAGCTGCAGAGAATCCACCAGCAAGCGACCCATGCCCCACGCTGCAGGGGAAGGCGAAAAAGTTCCAGGGCCCCTGCCAATCCACCCTGGAGGAAAATTCCTTCCTGACCCGAAGAGAGACCAAATTTAGGTGTTCACAGCCGAAAAGAAGGGAATTTAAAAGGTTAGGAAATAAAATGTAACCAGGAAGTGAAGAGAGAGATAAGAGACAGGAAAAGACAAATGATCACAGGGGAGAAAAAGCTTCCTGGATTTTGTGCACACTCAGGCCAAGCCTGATTGCTGGCCGCTACTGCCTGACTCAGCAGCACTGATCCCTCAGACTAGACAAGGGCAAGCGAAGATAAACCACACTAGGCTCAACTGATGCAAACTCCAACTTGTCCATGTCTACACCTATGATGCGAAATTCAGCCTAGAAAAGAACGAGCAGGTTAGCATTGTTTCATCTGGGGGTTCTTGTTAACCCTAGGTACCCTGTGAATGCTCAGCTGTATTTTACAGTATAGTGAGTGACATGTTTAACACAATGTGCTTTCCGAGCATCAACCGGCCTTTAGAGGGAGCACAACTAGAGCCATCAATGACAGCCAATGGCTGATTTGGGGTAACTGCGTAGAAACAAGCCCTTGGAGAGATCGCTCAAGGTCCCATTGTCCTGGCTGTAGCCCAGTGGAGCTAGCGATTTCAAATGCAGTGCTTCACACGAACCCAACTCGTTCCAAGAAATAACCCAACGGGTCAAGTTAGAGAGAAACTGAGCATGGTGTTAATATAAGGGTTGCTGGGGAGTAGTCAAACACATCTGTCCTGTGCATCTTAGGCCCAGCCTGCCTTGGCATATGTCCACATCTCTCTACGCCTACAGGACTATGAAATGAGAGCAAATACCAGCCACACACAGACAGCCACCCTCTTCTCCCCCCACACACACCTTTTATTATTTTTGGCTTGACACTGATGAAGCCCAAACACACCAGGAAGGAAATAAATGGATGACATTTTTTGTATCTTTTTATTTACAACAGGATTAAAAAATGCTTGCCCATGAATGACTGATGACCTCCCATATTCAATCTGGCTTTGTCAGAGACACACTGTGGAGGACCATAGACGCCGACAGACACGAAGGACAGAAGCAGTAAATACTAAGCACTGATATCTAATGAGGCTTTGCTTTTATTTTTAGTTTTTTAAACCACAGACTAAGGCAGTGAGTCGCTGGGTCAATTTTTTGTTTGTTTGGCTGTTTAAAGCAGCAAAAGTTCATCACTTAAATTAAATCACGACCCTAGGCAGGCTGCAGGAGTTCTCTGTCAACCACCCCATTCAGTTAATGAAGACTGAGGTAGGAGGCTGTTGTGAAATGGAGCTGAGTTAAGGCCCAAAAGCAGTTAGCAAACTAGCCAAGGTAGCGAAAGTCTGGCTCACGAGGAGGTAAAAGCCCAGGAAATACTTAGCCCACACTAGAACATGCAGGGGGAAGTAAACACTTCTATGCAGCTGGGAGCCTTTTTAAATCAGTTGTTTTCTTTTTTGAAAAAGAAGTCAGCTTTAATTCTGGCTTAACTTTTCAGAGGTGCTGGGCCACTTCCAGCACCCATTGACTTTAACTGTAAATGGAATCACAGGTGCTGTGCACTTCTGAAAAGCAGAGCTTTTCTGCAAGTGATAGTCTTCTGAATATTACAGATGCCTGCTGGTGCCAGTCAACAGAGCTCAACCTAGCTTCATTGAAGCCAGTGGGTTTATAGCGCTGAGGATCTGGCCCATGGGTTTAAGGATTTGTCTACATGGGAAAACTGACTGGCATAATTACACTGCTAGTTATGCTGGAAAATTTCCCCACCTAGACACTCTTATGATGGAATAATTGTGCCTTTTTTCTGATTTTGCCTGTAGTACTTTTGAAGGGTTTAAATTTAATCAGAAAAAAGGCATTTTTAATCTGGAGTAAGTGTTCATATGGAGACATTTGTCAGTGTAACTGGAGAGGTATAATTATGCTGGTAAATTTCCTCATGTAGACTAAACCTAAGGAATCTCACCTGAAATTCAATGCTAAGATTGGCTATGCCCACCCATTAAAGTGACCACCACCACGGGCTTGTCAACATAAAAAAATTGTACCACTAACTACACAGATGCAGTTATACCAATGTAAAGGTGCTTATACCAGGACAGTTTATTCTGCTAAGTGAAGGCAGAATAAGCTATGCCAGTATAACTACATCTAGACTAGGGCTTGTTACTGGTCTAATTACAGTGGTAGGAAATCACCCCTCCCACTGAAAAAACTGTATTTGTACAAAAACTGTGCAGGCTAAGCCAGCGAAAGGAACTTAAGTGATGGAGTAATGAAGGGTCCCCTGCACACCCCAACCTACCCATTTCAGTGACATGAAGTTGCTTGTTTCACACCAAATGCAGGTAATGCTACAGCTCTGTGCAAAGCTATTTATGTTAAAGAACAGAACTTTTGCCCTATTTATCCACCCCAGAGCCTAAAGGGAGGAAGGGCCAGGTTGTCAAAAAATGTAAGGAATTAGGTGCTTAAAATACCTTTGAGGATCTAGGCCCAATCTGCTGAGTTTGTATCCTGATCTCTCTTCTCCACTCAGTTTGGGCCCAACTTTGATTGAGATGCATAGAATCCAATCTCTTAGCCTTTCCCAATCACACACAAGTTTGGCTACTGTGGACCACAAAGTGGTTCACCAGTGACCCCATGCCAGTGCCTCTGCAGCTGGTAACCTGGCCTCCATAACAATGTATCTTGGTAGAATTAATTGCAGTTGAGTTCCCATCAAAGTGGCAGGATGGAAATAGCAGATGCAAGCTCAGTGGGAACAATGATCTTGCTCATATCTGCCACTGCCCAACCAAATTATTGCACAAAAAGAGCTACAGGCCAACACAGTAACAAGGAACATACATTATGCACAAAAATGAGAGACTGACAGTGTGAGCCACGATTGTTGGAATAACTGGGTATGGGGAAAAAACCAACACCACACAACTATGTAAATTAGCATCGCAGCTGCTGTTCAGAAAAAACTGGACGAGGTCCATAAACCATTAGGAGCATTTGTGCTGAATAGCATCCAATCAGAACCAGCTTTTACTTTTAATAATAAATTACATTTCTGACTATCTTTTAAATCCAAAAAGACAGGCCTTAAGGGTAAGCTAATGTGTGATCCCCAAAAGAGGTTAAATATTTGACAGAACGCCACTGGGAACAATGGTGACCCTGCCAGGAACTTGCTTTACAACTCCTGTAACCACTTCTCCCATTCACCTAATCTCAGATCTAACCTTAATTCAGATCAGTTAATTTGCTGGTCTCTAAGACAGCGATCCCCAAACTGTGGGGCATACCATTGAAAATGTGGAGGGGTGCGCAAGGGGGCCCAGATCAGTCCCAAGAGGAGGCATGAGGGAGTGCCACCCAGCCCTGCCCCCAGACCAGCTTCCGCCCCAGCTCTGCCCTCATTCCCACAAGTCTCCACCTCTAGCCCCAGCTCCGCCGTCAGCCCAAGCTCCTCTCCTGAGTGGATTATGCTGTAATGAAAGGGAGGCGGATATCAAACCACATGGTCAAAATCTCCATGACGTCTTCAAAATTAGACCCGGCTCCTAAAAACAGTGCAACCCCTGAATAGTTTCACTTGTGGGAACAGTCCCATAGACTACTCAGATTAGTAAATCCATTCCTGAGCATAAATGCCAAAGAATCAGGGCCTGTTTCAGCTACATCTTTCGATCAATTTTGAGTGCTAACTGCTGTTTGAGACTCCAGCTCAACAAAACACTTAAGCATGTGACTAAAGAGGGATGGACTTGGATATTTAAAGGGCTTTACTGAATTGAGGTCAAAACTAGAAAGATGCAGTTCAATTCCACTGCCATGTACTGCAGTTGGAGACAGCTTTTGGAGGGACACCATCAGAGGAATACGAAAGTGTCCACATGGCCATATCTGTGAGAAGGCATTAGCTTTGGCTAGTATTTGACAGCTGCTTCTGGACCTTGCTCGAAGATGGTAGAAGTCAGAATGACTGAAACAAACAGAACTCAGTACAGTCACCCACGTCTGAAGAGGGAGGTTGGAAAACCTTTTAAATAAAATTGTTTTCATGGTGTGAGATTGAAACAAACAAAACACCACCAGTTTCCACTCTACAGCTTTGCTTGGAGTTGAGCCTTTAAGTGAAACCCGTCGTCTCAGCGTCAGTAGATGATCAGTGACTTCACAAGCTGGTAGACATACACTAAGGACAGCACAATTACGTGTGGGCACATTTTATTCTCTCAATGCACTCGCACATTGTTTCTGCTCAACAGCAAAAGCTTTATTGATTCAAAATGTTACCCCTTTGTTTCCCCCTCTATCTTCCGTTGTGTAGTTTCCCCCTGCCCCTTCCATTTCCAATCACAGCATTATCTATGCTTTGAGTTCCAAATTTTCCCAGAAGCAGCTAGTTGACAATTCAGTCAAATAAGTATTTTTTTCCTCCCCAAGAACCATATAAATTACATGCAAAACATTGTACATAGAGATTAAATAATATCAAAATGCAAATACAGATCAGGTGCACTTTAAGCTGGACTCTAGGATATGGCAAACACACCAGGGTACATATTGCTTTGAAACCACCATTGTTTTTAATGTCATGCATACCACATAATATTCAGTCTTTTATTTTGTCATTTTTTTCTTTTTTTTTTTAAATACAAAAATACCAGTGCTTATTATACTAGTTACTGAAAAAAAAGAAACAAGTTCAAACCTGCGTGCTCTTTTCAAAAGAAAGATTTTGGTTATTTTGTTTTTGTTTTGTTTTAGAGTCAGATAAATATATACAAAGTGTATATTTTTGTATATATATTTATTTAGGGTTAGGAAATAAACTAAAGGCCATTTTAGCCATGGACTTTGCTGAAAGGCTAATTAACTTAAAATCCCAACCACAGCCCCCTTTTTAGGGGGCCAGCAGGGACATCAGAGGCAAAAGCACAAGAGGTCAGACAGCCAAGAGGAAGAGATGGGCAGAATTACTGACAAGGAAAGGGAAAAGAGACACCATCACTAATAGGACAGCACAAGCCACAAAGCAGCATTGTTTTTGACCCATAAATTCTAGGTAAGCCTGAAGGAGTTATGGTCAGTTATGATATCAGGCCAAAGTTATATTCACCACAACTATACTTAGCTTGTCCTTCTCTCGGAAAGATTTACTGCGAGAATATGTGCGGGGGAGTTGATTTTTCAGAGCACATTTCAGGAGATCCTTTTGGATAGCTCAGCGAATTGGTAAATTCACAAGGAGGTGGGGACAGCAGAAGTTGAAGTCATCTAAGACTTTCTCATGGCACAAACAGAACCTACCATCACCCTTCCCCTCCTCTTGGGGCTGTAGCTCCCAGAGACAACTGTCAACAGCCATTTGCCCTAACACACATGTGAAGGCAGAAAACCTGGGGACATATGAAAAGCAAAGGCCTTGACTGTTGGGGGAAAAAAAATATGAGTCCCTGCCTGGTGGAACATTAGAAGAAGTCACTATAGGAACTGATCTTCTTGAAGAGCCCTTCCTCAGAGGGCCTGATCCAGAACCCATTGAAGGCTGTGGGAGTCTGCAGTGGGCTTTGAATTGACTCTTCCTCGGCATGATCCAAAGTTAAACCCGCCACAAGTTGTCTACACTCCCACCAGAGAAAGCTTCTAGATGAGGGACAGACTGAACATATATCAAAAGGAAGTATGTTCCTCTGCCTCAGCTCATTTATTTTTACAGCCTACCCATGGCTAAAATTCAGTTTAGTATTTTTCCTTCTGGAGATTTTATTTTTCTTGTTTTATTTTAATTTTTTTCCTTAAAAAACTTATTGCACAAAACCATTGAAAATTAAAGTCAGATCCCTGTGCAAATAAACACTCACCTTCCAAACCTAATCACATGACGAACGCTCCTACACATGGATATTCACCATTGCACACAGGAAGTGATGTAATGTCTTTGGTACCAATCCGCCGCTTGATTTAACAAAACAAAAAACAGACCCTACCCTTAAGAATTGGATGCAAAATTGTTTAGAGTGTTTTAATAACACAGCATTCCAAAACAAGTTAACACGTATCACAGGATATTACTTCATTTCCTGTCTGACATGGCACTATCTGTTTAATTTTTTCCCTCCCACTCGTTCTGTTGGCAGTAAAAAATAAAATAAAAACATCTCTCCATCTTTCAAGGCATGTTTTAAGAAATTAATTTAGGCTATCATGCCTTTTAAATTGAAAGCACCATCTCTTTCTCTCCCCAGTTTAAGTTTCCTCAATAACTTAAGCCATAGTTAGCTGCTGCCAGTTTATCACTGAAACTAAATAGAAAAAAAAATATTTTACATAAAAAAGTATGCACAATAAACGCTTATACTTTAAGCAACCAGCCATACCAACATAATTTATATAAAAAACAGTTCTGTGTAATCCAACTAACTTTTAGTACAAAGATGGCTGCTCAGAGAAAGGAAGTTGATTGGAGTCTGACCAATCTTTAAGTTACCTGTCACTTTAAACTGCCAGTCATGTGATCACATTCCATTGCAGACACATGACTTACAGCTTTGTTTTTTTCCTTTAAACAAAATACATATGGCTGACTTAAAAATATCAGTTTCTGATCTAAAGAAAACTATATTTTTTGCATAATATTTATATATAATTATTCCCCGCCCACACACAATTGAAACGAGAACAAAAAATAAATTGACTAAAAAGGTAGACCAGACCCTCATGGTAACCTGCCAGTCACAGAAACTTCTGGGAGTGACTTTTTAAGTGCCTCCAAAGTTCCCCCCGCCCTGCCCAAAAGTTTTTTGTTTTTTTAAACAGGTCCGAGGTAATAAAAAAATATCAAAGAAACAAAATCAGTGTCCCCCAAAAGTATTTAATAAATATTCACGTAAACGCCCAAGAACACCATATTTTCATCTGTTGTGGGGTTGTTGTTTTTTTTTTGCAAGTATTTAAAATAGAAAAATGATCTTTTAAGCAATGTAAGCTTTAAAACAGAAAAACGAAAATCCTTTTCTCTTTCCCATCAGATAGGTCACGTAAGACCAAGAAACAGCTAAATTTCCCCCTTAATCTCTCCCAATTATAGCTCAGATGAAGACTGAAAGGAATGAAGGAAGCAAGTACGTTTTTCTGGATGAAAGGGGTGGGCTCTGATTTGCAATTAAGATGTACAGTGATGGTTATTTCTTCTTGGTATTGGCAGTTTGTGGAGCCTAGAATCCCCTCCTCTTTACTAGCCTTGGAGCAGAAGACCCTGTGAGAAGGACCTTTCATCGGTCTACCCTGAACAGATGTGGAATGAAGCGTGACAGCGCCAGGGCATGAGTCAGTGTTGGGTTGTTTAAGGAACACTTATTTCCTGGCAAAGTACCGGGCTCCCAAGTGGCAGACGGTGCTTTGGGCAGTGCTTGGAAAAGGCACGGGAGTTTTTGCTGTGCGTTCTTAAAAAAAAAGAAAAGAAAAGAATGATAACCTTCACTCGCTCATTAAGATATTTCTGCTTGTTAGGAAGGAGGCCAGGCAAGGCCTCCTGTCCCTTTTTTGTCACAAACCCTTTAATACAGACAGTTGCAAGTGGGTTCTCTCTCTGCTTCCAGGTACAGCTTTTAATTGAATAAGAGGGTAAAATAGGTAACCTTCTACACCATTTCTCAATGGCACCAATCTAGGACCAAACTCTGAGAGGCACAAAAAGTACCCAATGAAGTCAACAGGAGTTGCAGATATCTCCCATCACTCATGATTTGACCCTTTCTTGGCATCACAAGTGAGTTTGCTCAGAACTATTTCATTGAGTGGCTTCCCAGGTGATCAAAAGCTGAAGCCCAGGCCTCTCACCCTGCCACAGCCTAAATATGAGGGGACAAACCTAAAAAAACCCGTGAGACGCATTAACAATTAGCACAGGACACCTTGGAAAGGATTTCTCCAGCGTAAGTGATATTGGCTATGATCTTAGCTTCACAGACCATCATTTCTTGCATCTGTTTGTAGGACTGAGATGCAACAAGATCCAGGCAAGAGGGGAGGCAAATTAGGGTTTAAGGTGAAGAGGGGACCTCTGTGACAAGGGAGAGTGGGGCAAAGCCTAGCTATTAAGCCTCCTCTGAAGTTCTGATGAAAGAGGTGCCTTTCCCAGGAATAAGACAACCATGTTACAGGAGGATGCCCCTATTTGCAAATGGCTTCATCCAAACCTAAAAAAAGACACAGACAGGACAATTCCATCATGAGGCGGGTATGTACACTGAATGGGATTGTGCAGATATGACCACTGCAAATATGGCTTCCCCTACTACAGTCTCTCTTCTCTTTCCTAAGGGACCTGCAAAACGCAACAGGGATGGGTAGCCTTAAGTTGCCCCAGCCGTTCCATGAGCAGCTGGCACTCGATTCCCATCCAGACCCTGCCACTGCTTTGAAAAGGATGTACAGCACGTGGTATGTTCTTTGGGATGAACCTTAGCCGCGGCTAGCCTCACTCCAGGGCCAAAGGAATATTTAATTTGACAATATTAAAAAAAAAAACAAAAACCACACATGCAAAAACACCTCTGCTCACCAAAGTGGTTCAGAAATGATTTGCTATTAAAATTATGCATGAGTCTTGCCGACCGATATCATATAGTTCAAGAGCAAAAAGATGCATTTAAAAAGATCTGCAGAAAGTACGACTTCTTATTTCCAGTCATGGCAGTTCTTGGAGAACATTCCCAGCAATGGTGGCAGCATCTCCCGTGGGGCTTTGTAACAAAGCAGGGTCTTTTTCAAATCATATCTTAGCCAACATATTTAAGACTCTTAAATCACCCTCCTCCCTTGTTTTTAATCACAGTTAGCATGTTGGAAACAGAGAGACAAACACATACGAAGACAGAAAAGTAGTAAAGGTTAGGTACCATTTTTTCAAGGTGGAAGACTGGTTTACATACTCTAACCATCAGAGTCTCCCGCAGAGAATACCTGTTTGGTTTTTCCCTTTCCTCCTCTAACACAATTCAACATTTTTTCCCCCTGTTCAATTTTTAAATCTGTACTTTCATGCTGCTTCCCCCCTCTCCCACAAGTGTGATGTTATTGGAAGTCAAATCCCATAAGCTAAAAGACCCCCAAGTCACCCCACAAATGTACCCTCAGATGGCGAGTGCACATGTAAGACTATGTAAGACAATCTGAACCTTTTCTCTGAACGTGCATTTTTCAAAATGAAAAACTCCTACGGACACACGGAACCTGACTCAAGGAGAAGAAATATCAACTTGGCTGTTTCCCACCTAGGAAGTACCCACTGCAAACTGCTCCCTCCCCCCTCCATGGTACTCTGGTTCCTGCCAATAAATCATAAAAGGAAAACAAAATAGTATACATATGAGCAGTTAACACGAAGTGACCGCTCTGCAATATCAGTTATTGGTGCTGATATCACACGGGACTCAAGGTGAAGGAAATGAAGGGGGTATCAAAGTTCAAAGGTCAAACCGATGATTCCAGGCCGTCTAAGGGGCTTTCAAACTCCGGGACGGTGTTCTCGGCTAGATCGCTGTCCACCGCATTGTTATTTTGGTTGAGGGAGAAGGATTCACCTGGGGTACTCCCACCTTGGTTTTTGAGTCCGTCAGTCTTGGAGTCTTCTTCTGCGTCGTCGAGGAATGGGGTTTGAGGCTCGTCTTCCTCCAAGATGAACTCAGGGTGAGTTGAGAAGTTATGAATGGAGCTTCTGGATTCGGGTTTCTTGAGGCCTTCATATAAAGAGCTACGGAACGCATTCACCACTTTGATCTGTCAGGAGGTTGGGATGGAGGGTGGGGGATAAACAGAGAAGAGGTGAGAGGGGCCAAAGGGAGATCTCAGGGACTTCAGGTGAAAAATAAAAAGACAACAACACCACCACCACAACAGTACAGAACAAAACTCAATAAAAATAAGAGAAACTATGGGAAACTAGGATGGCCAAATGGATCAAATTCAGGAGTAGGTGTGTGATGGGGCAACCGACTATGGGGCGACTTCAGAAGCTGTAAGAAAAGACAAACATTTCCAAACAGATCACTTTGAAATGAATGGAAATCAAAATGCATTATTTCTGGTGCGTGCGCGCACACGCTTCTGTGCATTTAACAAAAAGACAAAATAAAAGTGGAAGTACAACTCAAAAGAGAGGTGAGTTAGACACACAGTGATTTGGCTTCTAGGCAAATGGGAAGTGATGCATTTTTAGTTATTTATTTTTTGTAAACCTATAAAAAGGAATCAGTTTAAAGGTGTCATGGCTTCATCAACTCTGCGTGGAGCAGCAGATCCAAGCAGATGGCACTAACAACAAACGTACCCAGCCGAGCATGCAAGAAGGAAACCAAAGCTGTGCAAGTTTCCACGCTGAAGCCTAGACTCTGGTCAGGAGCTTTCGATCCTTGCCCACGCCAACACGTTTAAGGCCAGCGTTTCCAAAAGCAGCCGCTGCTTTCAGGTGCCCCGCTTGACATGTATCAGACCTGGCTTTCCAGAGACATGAGGGGCCCACAGCTTCCATTCGCTCCTACAACAGTCATGGGGGCTCAGCACTTCTGAAAAGCACTTCTGAGCACTTCTAAGCCCTCTGCATCTCAAGTTGGGCAGGATTTATAAAGGAGTCTAAGGCATCCCATCCACAAGTTCCTCAGGCTCCTCTGAAAATCCAAGCCTGAAAGCCTACAGCTCTCTCGCCCCATCCTGCAGTCAAGTCACAGTTTATTCGGTCACAGGTTTAAGGTGCAATTCACATTTTCAACACACAAAAGGTGAAGCAGGCAGCGACCTGGTAACACTGCATTTTTGCTGACGGCGACTTCTCCATGGTTATGATCACCCAAAATCCATGTGTGTGCGGTGTGCGATGTAGGTCATTCCACTGCAGCCAATGCACAGACATTGGGCGCGGAAGATCACATCCATTCCCATGAGTGACTTGTACGCAAGGAACACTCAGGTGTATGCACTCTAAACGTCAATTCAATTCATGCATCCTCGTACGTTTAAATGGCTTCTATATGGAGCTGACAAAACCAGAACCACTACTCTAAACTCTCTCAACCTTGAGAGGTCAGAGAAAAGTGTTATCTGGATCCAAATCGCAAAATAAAATGCAATTCACCTGTTTCCGTCCCCCAAGTATTTCTAATTTACCAGTGGCCACATTCCTGAGTCCCCATACTGGCAGAGTGGCATGCCTCACATTGCATGAATTACTCTTGTCCACAGGTCCCAACCTTCCCCAGCTAACGGGCTCTAGAGAGTGCCAAGGGTCATGGAATCGCAGCCACTGGTTTAGCTTAGACATCAACCTGTCAGCCCTCATTGAAAGTTACATTCCAAAGATGTTCAGCATCATCTCATTACAGTTGTGACCTGCTGCAACCTACTGGGTTTGCGCCTTCCCCCAGCGAGTGGAGGGGGAGTTCTAATCAACCATTTGCATTGGATGGAAACTGAGCTGATTCTGTGTTTTGAGGGCAAAAAGGACCATCCTCTAATCTCAAGTCCTGCATAAATTCCTGCATGAAAAAGTAACGCAGGGATTCCTGCAGTGGAGGGAATTGTTACCACTCCAGAGTACTCTCAAATCACTGCTTTAGATCTCTTTTGAGCATCACTCCCAGCAGCAGAGAGCCGTGCCTTCACCCAGCCCTGAGTCATCTTCGCCCACTGCTCTGAGCTCACCATCTAAATAGTCAGTTTCACCTACCCGCTTTCAGATACTGCCTGTGGAGTTAGGTTATCAGTACAGTGCTCTTAGTCCTCTGGTTCCTAGACCAGCCCAGGAGGGGTTGTGTGGAGCACTTCATTAAAGCGCTGACACCTGTGAAGATGCACATGCCCGTGACAGCTCCTTGCTTCTGCCTGCACCACTACGCTACACCAGCTTCCAGTGTCTCTCAACACTCACCCTGCGTCCCAGCTAAATGGACAGGAAGCAAAGGAGGAAGGAGGAGTAGAAGGAGAAAGTCAATTCCTCCACTCGCAAGTGGACAAACAAACTTTCTTCACTGTACCTTGGAGAAAAGACTATCAATCCTGGTAAACCAGGACACTACCACCCACCATTCATGAGAGTCACTAGGTTAAATTTTGGTTACTATATCACCAGCAGACTCAACTGGAGACACCAGCCAGAACCCATCCCATCACCACCTCCCAGCTACCCAAGATAAAAGAACTCCCCAAAGATCTTTGGTGTTAGCACAATGACAGCATGTCAGTATTCACAAAGCATTGTAAACAAGGCATTATACAAAGGGAAGCTTAAGATGAGACCCCCACCAACTTTACAGCCTCAAAAGTCAACCTATAGGATGCCCGTGTCCCACAGTTTAACAGGGACATGCTTTTGGGCTGGCATCTCCACCCACCCTGAAGAGATGATGGCGCCCCCAAGCAGCAGGATAAAGACCCATGAGCACTTTGATGGAACATCCTCATTGATACCAGCATGATGAGGGCTTTGAAAGCGAAAAGCATTTAATCTATAAAAGTAAAACAAGCCCATGTCACAAATGGACAGATAAGCACACAACACACTGGCTTGCAGTGGCCGGAAGACAAGCAAAAAACGCAGATCCGGGGGAAGACTTGAGTGTCCACCTTCACAGTGGGGAGCCATACAGCCTGACCTGTGAAAAGGGAAGGTTATATCTGGGTGGACAACATTGGGGCAGCTGGAATTCAAGGCCTTCTCTCACTCAAGCACGTCTGTGATCGATGGATTGAGCGAAGTAGCTAGAGAAACCCAGATGCTTTGGGGGTTCCTTCCAAGCAGAGCAATCTGGTACTCCCATTTCCTTCTCTTAATTCCCGTCACACTGCAGGGTACCACAAAGCTATGGAGGAAGAGTAAGGTAGAGCTGGGAAAGACATTGGCCAAAAGACAATGGAGGCCCATTATACATCCAAAAAAAGGGGGTGATATTTGTGGATTCTACTGGAAAAGTTCTTGGCCTTATTGCATACCAGGACATTGTTAGTCCATCTCCTAACTAGTACAGCATCATGCCTGTATATTACACCTCCATCAGCCATGGCATGAAGCCATCAGAATATTTAACTTTACTCCTCCTCCTAACTTTCAGGCGCCCTTGCTTGAGGGAGTTAGCTGTGCTGGCATTAGTGCCAGAAAAAACCACTTCTCTGAAGCCTGAAGTCACACCCCCACCCTGCCAAAAAAAAAAGTGAAACCAACAACCAAAACCCCAAACCTGTTAGGCGCACACTGGGATAACCCCAGAGATCAGCAATCGACAGACTTCCGAGATATATATACTGCACTGCTACAAAGCACAAGAAACAAAACACAAGCAAACAAACCAAGAATGATACATCTGCATAAAATGATGAATGCTCAGAGATTTTCAAAGCAGCCCAAGGGATTTAGACACATTTCATTAATCGGATGTGGCTAACCCCCCAGACTACTTTGAAAAATCCACATGCACCAATAAATCTGGTGCCATCACTTGCTTTTCAGCTTTTAACACAAGTGGGTAAACTCCACTATTGCATGGCACTTAGTCTCCCTCCCACAGCTAGATCACATACAGAGGTTTATTGGTCCACTTCTTCCCATGAGTGAGTACAGCTGCTCCTTTAGCTCAGACAGGAGAGGCTCATGCTTTTAGATCCAAAGTTCCGGGGCTCTGACTCTGCAGGCAGTGACTCATCCAGGAGCATAACTGGTTGGTCCAGATGTCCATGAATGGTTTTGGTTTCTCTAACATTTTAATTCCCCACTCAGTTCACAAAGGAAATATTTTGTTGCCTTCCCCCAGGCAGGTCCTGCCATTTCTGCAGCTGATTGTAAGAAGCTGTCGGCAGGGGCGGCTCTATGGTTTTTGCTGCCCCAAGCATGGCAGGCAGGCGGCCTTTGGCAGGTTCACTGGTCACAAGGATTCGGCGGCATTTCTGCGGGTGATCTGCCGGTTCTGCACTTTCGGAATTGCCGCTGAAGCCGTGGGACCGGTGGACCTCCCGCAGACATGCTGCCAAGGGCACTTCTAGGTTCAGGTGCAAGTTCAGAAAAACTGCAAGAAATGTTGGTCTTATTTCCAGCCCAGTTGGAAGCAGGATTTCTGATGCTCCTTGCAAGGCGGCCCACCTTTGGATCGAGCATCTGAACTTATCCCAATGATCCCCCCCACTCCCCAATTCCAAGCTGTAGGAAATTTGTCCATTGTTAGTGAGCTTTCAGAGCACTGTGTGAATTATGGCCACTTCTTGGGGAGCTGAACTGTTTAAGAACTTCCCATGCAGAAATTTCTGCAATCCACAGAAGTGGCTAGAGTCTATGCAGACACCCAAAGGGTGATGTCAATGACATGTTTCAATTTCTCTGAAAATGTAGCGTGAACACCAATCTTCCGTGCCCAGAACAAGGACCTGCCTTTCCTCTTGATTCCAGGTTCTCCACAGCATCTCAAGCATCATCTACACTGGGAGTTTGCCCCAATTCCAGCCCCTGGACAAGGTGAACCCAGGCAAACCACTAGATCAAGTGTACTGGCTGAGCTCACCGCTCCTTGAAACGGAGGTAAATTGCACCAGTGCAAAGGTGCAACTCGCAGTGTTTTACCCTATTCAGACTAGGGGCTCGGTGGAGCTGGGACACCGATAGCTGCAATCAGGGCAAAAATTCCCAATGGAGACAAAGCCTAAATCTACAAGCCACCAGCTGTGGTTCACTCGTGAGGCCTCCCCTTTGTTACCTCACCACTCAACAGGAACACAGCATTCAGGACTGCCGAGATCTGGCACAGTAGGACTTTCCACCAGGAAGTAATAAGGGGAAGTCAGAGGGGCTCAGTTAATCTGTATTCAGGGATACATTTTTAGAAAGAGAGAACAGCAGAAAGGAAGTAGAGCCAAGTCTAGATAAAATGGAGAGAATCCTTAGCAACCCGTTTTAGCTTTTGGGAAAGTTATCATCTGGTAGGGCTCATGCTATCCTTGCAAGTTATCGATTCCCTCCTGCAATCAAGTAGAACATTAATCTATGAGCATAAATTGTGTTTTGGTGGGACACACCAACATCCACTACGTTTCTTTCGCTTTGCTGGCGCTCCAAACTAAGAAAACTTCCTTCTGAGAAACCTATTATGCTGGTGCATGGAGGCAGAAATAAACAAAAGGCAAACCCCTATAAACTCCTTGGGTGAAAGTCTGAGCCCACTGAATGGCAATACTCTCAGTGACTTCAACAGGGCCAGGATTTCTCTCATTGCATTTTATAACTGATCTTGGCATTTTCAAACTCAGCATCTAAATTTGCAAAGCACCTGGAGGTCTACGGATGGAAAGTGCCATAGAAGAGCAAGGCATTAACAACTGCGCTCAATGCCAGGGGTTTCCACATGCAAGTGGAAAATGGGATTCTGTAAGAACAGATTTTTAATCAGCTGTCTAGGTGATCTACCTAATTTTTACATACAGGGTGAAATTCAAAGGCCCAGAAACAGGCCTACATGCCACCAACATCCCATGTAAGGCCCCAATTCAGGAAAGCAGTTACACATGTCCTTCCTATTCAGGACAGCATTAAATAGGGAGGTCATTTGTCTGTTTATAAACCAGGCAGTCCTTTTTTGAGGTGGTTTGTCCCCTGTCTGAGACAAAACTGGATGTGCTTTTGTCTGGTATTGGATGGGGGATGCCATAATTAAGTGCATGCCAGCATGTCCTCGTCCAGACTGTGCGGGCAAGGTCACGCTGACGGGGGTGGGGCAGCATGCTCTTCAAAATGGCAGCCTCCCGTGTGGCATGAGCTCGCATGCAAAGTCATGTGGAGGGGAGTTGGGTGCCATGCAGGTGGTGGCAGGCCCACACTGTGCCCAGAAGTACCGGAATATCCAATATTCTGGGCACGTGCGATTGGCCCCATAGCATTAAAAGGTGCTTAATTCTCATGATGTCCTCAAGGCCAACTGACTGGGATTTAAGCATATGCTTAAGAGCTGACCTAATTAGGGCCCTAAAACCTCATAACAGGGCTTTTGGGGGGGACTTAAGAAGCAGTCCTCTGCACAGGACTCGATGTCACTTCCAGTGACGTGTGGCTCATGCAACGTGCAAGTTACTGCGAAGGCCAATCTGTAGGCTGTTCAGTTACAAATTAGCGCTAAAGCTCAGTGGTCCCACTGGCCTCCAACAAACCAAGACTTAAGTAAAACCACCAGCTCAGAGGATTTGAGGGGAGCCATGTCAGAAATCCTGACTTGTGGAAAGAATGGCTTCCCTCATTTTATTTGTCCCACACAGTTCTGTTAAAGAACCTCAAATTTTGCACTCATTGGAAGGGAAAAAAAAAATCCATCAAAATCCTGCAAGGAGGAGAAAAGATAAAAGAAGCAACAAGGAGGAGAGAAGGAAATGAACCGGAAAGGTTTTAAACATGGTTAAAGATGCAACAGCTTTAAAAGAAACAAATGGCCTCTCCACCCTGCCCCCGCATCGAGACAAGGAACCATTGAGCCAAGTCAAGGATTAAAGAGGAAGAGAGAGAACAGGTTTCGTTAGGTTGATGCAAGTGCTCTCTCGTGGTTATTAGGAAGTCATGCATTGTAATAGAGACTATCACTCACTGCCCGCAGTAGGAGATGCAGCAGCAGCAGCAGCAGAAGTGGTGGGAGTGGAATTGACGGAGGAAAGAGCTACATGGGTTGGGCTAGAAACATGTTTTACATCGTGGTGCTGGCTCACGATGGAAGGCTGTCTCCTGAGGGCTCCCTGTAAAGAGGAGGCGCCGGTCTGGAATGTGTAAACTACGTCCATCTGTAAAGAATCAGAGAGTGAGATAGCTTCGCCCCACAGTCAGAGACCAAGAGGAATGGGGGCTGGGAAGGAGGGGAGGCTGGGCAGACAGGGACAGACACAAACAGACGATAAGGAAGAGAGGATGGAGGTGGGCAGGGAGAAGAAAGGAAAAACCCATTTCAGATTACATTCCCGTAAATACAGTTTTGGCAGGTGATCCAAAAGCAGAGACATGGAGCAAAGATTAGACGTTAGCTTTCAGCCTTTCCCTCCCTCTCTCTCTCTCTCTCTCGCTCTCTCTAGTTTGCATCAGATGCAATCTTCAGAGGCCCAAAGGAATGGGGGCAGTCAGGGGAAAAGGATCTAGTACATAAAGGCAACCTGCAGGAGGTGTGGAAAGAGAGAGAGACAGAGAAAGACAGAGAGAGGGAGGGGATGAGTGTAGGGGTGAGCTGGCAACAGATACAAAGTGCAGCCTGTATTCTAGAAAACTGCAATGGGATAGAAAAGCATTTCCAATCAGTCATGTCTTTCACTGGACTGAGTAAGGGGCTGTCTCCAGAAACACGCCGAGTGTCTACAACTCCCACTAAAGCCAAACAGGCTCACAGATGCTCAGCATCTCTCTCAGGATCAGGCCCTGAACCACACAGTGATTTATGCAAATGCCCTAAATATAAAGAACAAAAAGAAACAAAAACTATTAGCTATGAAATAAGGAAACAGCCGCAGTGTCAGTTTGTGGACACATTCCAAGGAAGGTAGCTCAGAGCAGTAGCCAGTTACACCTGGGGATTTACACAGGTCTGAATTTTGACTCTCCTAGCTATCTCTAGGTCCATACAGGTAGAACCAGGAGGCTACGTGTCCTTGCAGTTTCCTTGTGTTTCTGGCCACTGCCCTGGTCACATGATCCTTATTAAAAAGGCCTCCCCAAGGAACGGCACGCAGCTTCCCAGACCATCCCACTGGGTATTCCATGCACAGCTTTGCCATTTCCTTGTTTCATCCTCATATTGTGATGCAGGAACATTTTCCTGCGATCAGCGAGGGCAATCGTGAAAGAATCCCCACCATTTCCCTTTAAGGCACACGTATTGAGGACACTCTCCTGGAAGCCTAGAACTCCAGGATTTTGATCTCCAGGCTGGTTTGCTAGGATTTGCAGGACAGACATGATGCTGGAAAGAACCCAGGGCTTTGCATAGTGTTGCAATAGCAAGCAGCATTTTTCATGAGGCAAGAACGCGAAGCTTCATAAGTAAACTGTCTCCAGTACGGACTCGATGGGCACCACATGGTGGCTACTGGTATCGCTAGCTCATTCTTCTTACTGGTTTGGAGACAGCACCTAGAACCTGCATCACCTCTGCAGCACTACATTACAGCAATTTCTACCTACCGTACTCTGGCAAGCCTGGATCGTTCTTGTAACGGCATGGTATTCCCAAAGGCTTTATCAGGCTGCAGGCTAGCTTGAGAAATTAGCAAACACAGCCAGCGTCCCAATGACCAGCAACATCTGACCCCAACAGAATCTGTTTTCCCCATATCTCACTGCAAAAATAACCCAGCCTGGCTGATACAAGCCAGCACCAGAGCTTAAAAGAATAGGAGCTCAGGCGACAAAAATCACGTTGGCTTCAGTCATGTGTACTCCCCGGCTTGTGTTTTTCACACACAACACACTGACCTCAATGTGGGCCGTGCTCCAATATTTTTTTTTAAAAAACCACATGTGGCTTTAGTGTGGATCACATGCATTTCCTATGTGCTGCAAAAAAAAGTGTCACACTTAAGGCTGTATGAACCATAAGTTCCATGTGTGAAGTAGGACTTGTATGCGAATCCCACATGGGCACATCTCCCAGTCCAATGGACTCAAGGAACCTTTTACTGGTTGGCCACTATTATGGAAGCAGGTACCTGTGCTGAAACAGTGACCAAGCTTCACAAATCCAACATCCACAAGAATACTGAGGCCTCATCTCGGCACCTCCATTCCATGAAGTGCCCCCAGCCCCCTCTTTCCCCCGTTTCTTTGAAATGCAGTCACTCTAAAATTCTCATTCCAAGTGTGTCACATGATTCTGAAACATGCAAAACAAACATGGCTCCTTCTTTATCCCATGTATGTTTAACAATCGGACGGTAACTCTGGCAGGGTCCCTAGGCAGGAGGAGTGGAGGTGGTCAGATTGGTACCTTCACATTCAGAAACCTCTAGTAGCCTTTGTGGTGGAAAGAAAAGGTGAACATGGGGTGGGGGTGTTTGCTTGCTTTGGGCAGGGAAGAAGAAACCACTGTACAAAGCCAGGAGGATATAGCCTGGCAGATATGGGTCTCAGGAGACATTTTGTCTTGAGTTTATAATATTTTCCATGTGCCACACACGGACTTACGCTGCCTTGCAGATATTGCCCCGAGCTCCCACCCAAATGACCCCCCCACGGAGGAATTTCACTTTGAAATTCCCACCAGACTCAGAGGCCAGAGGGAAACATCTTCAGCCCCTCAGAACCTGCTCTGGTAAAGCAAGGTTTGGACACAAAGGCAGAAGAGTTGGGAAGGAAAAATAAATGTGAGACAATAACCAAAGACAACTCAGCCGTTATCCCACTCCCTTCAATAACTCTCTTCCCCCTTGTGTCTCATCACTGGGCTCTGGTTCCTGGGAGCTGGGTAAAGAGCAAAGAGAAACCAAAGGACTGGCCCTTGCTGTGCCTATGAGGCTGTAGTGGTAGGGAGAAGACAGACTCGTAAGTTTCCCAGAGGCCTTTGAGGAAGATGCTTTCAGGCTATCAAATTCCTCCTCACCCCCCCAAGACTTGTTTAGCTGGAGCCAGGGCAATGGCGATGCTCCAGGTCGACAGATGCTGGGCCCCCCTCAAGGGACTGAGAAGCCCCTGCTATTCCCAGCCAGACGTCTCATGTTATTAGGCAACTGCCCAATCTGCAGCCAGGACGCCGGAGGGTAGGGGAAGAACAGACAGGCCAAAACAAGGGAAATACCCAGAGGAGATGACGAGGTGGAGTGAACGTGACACTTGCAAAAGAGCGGGGATTCTTTGTTCCTCACATCCATGCTGAATTCACGAGCTTCCTAGCATGGCATTTGAGCCAGGCAAGCAAGGAGGAGAGCCCGTTGTTAGGGGCTGGCAGTGCTGAGAGCATGCTTCAGGAGCTTGCAAGTCATTGGCATGGCATTCCTCACTTTGGCCTTTGCCTCCCACCTCTTCACCCCCAACCTTTTACCTTCCCAGCGTGGGCCAGGAGGTGAGAGGGACAGAGAAAGCCTCCACCATCATGGAGTAGAGGAGGCCCTGGGGGCAGGGAGAGAACCGTTAACAAGAGAAATATTGAGAAGGGAATGGCTGGTAGAGAAATGTGAGCAGCTCATGTGCATGGTGTATTCTTCAGGATGAGACGGTTCCTTTCAGGGGAAAAAAGCAGAAGAGAATCCCAAGGACAAATATGGTCTTTGGCAAAAACAATTAAAAAAAAAAAGTCAGTAAGGTTCTTAAAACTGCAATAGAAAAACTATTAAAGAAACCATAACCAGGCTTCTTTTCATCGTACAATTCTCCTCCCCTTGTAGCTACAGCATGGGGAACAGTAGATAAAGAAGAGAGGGCCCACAAGTGGGGACTTATCAGGAGACTGGGGGAGCAGCAGGGAAGAAGACAAATAAAACCAATGGGGAGGGAGTGTGAAAAGTCACCCTGGTACGGGCTATCACCATGCTGCTCTGGCTGCCTTTGCAAGAGACCATGTTGGCTCCAGAGAGACGAAAGCCAACACGCCTCCAGCTCAGCCAATAATTGTTGTGCAAACAGCTGACCGAGGCCAGCAGGCATTAAGCTGGCAAAGAACCACCCCAACTTCCCTGCTGGTAACAGAGATGGGCACTCAAGAGTGGCAAGTCCTGACAAGCAGCTTTACTACTCCACCAAACTAAGCCAGCCTGGCTCTCTGCTGGACTGGAGCGGCTGTCCTCATTTGAGCCTGGGGTTTGAAACGGCTCCATCCAAAGGCCACTGAAGTCAGTGGAAAGAGGACAGGTGGGGAAGGGAAAGGGGTGGAGCTTTGATCCCTATCGAACGGGGGTCACACACCTGCAACGTAGAAACAAGGAGAGAACCAGGGTGCTAAATGCCCCATCTCCCGCAGCGTATTCAGCTCCATCCCAGATGCAAGTAGATGGGCCTTCCAAGAGCAGGATCTTTCATCAGGGCTTGGCTAAGGCTGCTCAGCATTTACTTCCCACTAGGGGAGCAACAATCCTGCAGACGATGCTTAGAAAAAGGCTCAACAGCCACCACCCAGCTGCACCATCCATGGTTACATGGTCACCTGCCCAAGCCCCATTAACACTGAAGGCCATGCAGCTCTGAGCCCCTCCCCCGACAGCTGCAGAAGGCACTGAGATCCCTTCCCACAGTAACTACAGCCCCCACTCTCATTGTAGCCCGGTCTCACTGGGAAGCAGGCGGCTAAGCAGCAGTGCATGCTCACAGGCCTGACTTGCTGATCGGCGCTAATCCAGAAAGGCACTGGCAGTGGGAATTCTAGACCCTGGAGGGGCTGAAGTGTCACCGTGGGCACGAGGAGCTGCACAGGTAACAGGAGGGTCCTAGATTGCTTTGGCCAGGGCCCCTGGGAAAACAGGAAGAGGCACCTCAGTGCCCAACACGGTACCTGAGTCTGTATTCTGTTGAGGCCCCTGAACCACAGAATCTGCCCTCGCCGCAGCTCCATTTCAGCATGGTCAATCTCATCCATGTCCTCCGGCAGGTCCTCCTCTGGAATATCCTCCTTGGTGGTACCATGTCCGGCTTCCTTCAGGAACTTCAGGTGGCTGGTCGGAACACTGCAGATCAGCTACAGAGACATGGGGACCCATGGGTTAATCCCTCACCATCATCTGTACCAATGGAGCTGCTTCCTCATCCTGGGGATGTGACATCTTTGCTCCCCATCCCCCAAGAGTCCCCCCCATCAGTATTGCTCAGGCTGGCTTGCCTGTGGCCCTGAGCTGCTCACAAGGCAATAGTTAAAACACCAGCCAGCGCCAGCACCAGCCAGAGGATGGAGAGCTCTCCCTCTGTTTTTAGCAGAAGGAAGCAAGCAGTGCTTGGGGGCGGTACATGGGGGCGGATTTTGAATCACAGAACTGGAAGGAACCTCGAGAGGTCATCTAGTCCAATCCCCGGCACTCATGGCAGGGTTAAGTATTATATAGGTGTACATGCAGAGTGATAAGATGTTTCCATCAGGGGCAATGGGTTTGGAAATATACAGCGGGGGTGGAGTCATTAGCCCAGCCCTCACCTGGCCCCAAAGCAGCTCTCCAACACCGATAAAGATGCACCAGAGCCACTGGCTCAAGGTGAGCCCAGAGCTGCTGAACGGCTTCCCACCAAACTCCACGATGAGGATCTGCAGCGCAGGAGAGAAGAGCACACGCCGCGAGGCTGTTAGAGGGGACATGCAGTCAGAGAGGTCGCATGGCATTTGGGAGTCTCTTCCTCCTCAAGCAACCAGTTCGGGATGCTTTCAGTGTCACTGGGTGCAGGACAGCAAAGCTACAACTTGGGGGTTGGAAAATGCTAAGAATTTCCCACCAAAGGCATTTGAAGGGAAATTAAGTATTTGCCCCTTGAAAACGTTCAGTTTTTCTAGGCCACGTCACTCCCATTTAAAAAAAAAAAAAGTTTTCAGCAACTGGTTTTCATTGAAAAAAACGGAAAATTTCAAAACGAAAATTGACATTTACACAAAAGGCTGTTTCTCACCGGAAAATTTTTTTCCACTGTAAGAAGATTTTGAAACGTTCTCCCAAACCCTTTCCAGTTTGCACCCGGGTCGAGTCAGTATATTGGAGCATGTATCTCATCCAGACCCAAAAAAGGGTCAAAGAAACCACAACTTCCCCCTCCTTATGCTTCATCCTCTTTCATATCCCAGTGTTGTGACACCGAGCAAAGGGCATTGTCTGGACAGCTCTGGAAAACCTCTCTACAATAAATGCTCTTTGCAGCAGAGCTCCCCAGATGCTGAGGCTTCTGCGCCACACACCCAGACACTCAAATTTTCCCCATCTCAAAAGGGAGTGGTAGGCTTAACAACTAGGCACACGCTAAGCGTTTTTACTGAAAAAAGGACCAAATGAACATCCCAGGCTGTAAACATCCCAGAGCTGTAAAATGCTAAGCCCAGAGCAACAGAATGGAAACTCTCTGAGCTCATCCATGTCAGCATCTGGATGAGAGTCGGTCCAGAACCAGAACCTCTTATCTAGGCCCAACTCGACTGCAGGGCTCTGGATAAAATGGACCCTAAATCCAAACTATTCCTTGGTCCTGCAAAACCCAGTTTTCAAGGTCATTTCTAGCTCTATCTAGGGGTTTATAAACCCATCACCGTAGTATCTGGAGCAGCTCATAAGCATTAATGCAATTATCCTTGCAACACCCTACAAAATAAGGAAGGACTATTATCTCCATTTACAGGTGGGGAACTGAGGCACACAGAGGCTAAGAAACTTGCCCAAGGTCCCAAAGGGTGCCTGTGGCAGAGCAGAGACTCAAACCCCACTCTCCTGAGATCCAGGCTAGTGCCCTAACCACTTTCCCATCCTTCCTCTCTTCAGTACGCACTACCAATCTCTAGTCCACACGCACCCACGCTGCTCAGAGCCCATTGCTGTTACCTGGGCGGCAAAGGTTCCCAGCACCACCGTACAGAAGATGGGATTCCGGAAGATGGCATCAAAGACGTTCCTCTCGCCATGAATCTTGCGAGCATTGATCTCGTTGAATAGCTGCATCATGACGAAGGTGTTGAAGACAATGGTGTAGTGTTCAGAGGGAGGCGAGTGCAGCGGCGCGTTCCGGCCACTGTCAATATCAAAGAACCTCTCGCCTACCAGACAGGAGGAGAAAGAGGAAGTTTGTGCGTTTTTTCCCCGCATAACATGGAATTTGAACTGACACTGCAGTACGAGCAGGGTTGTTGCAGCCGTGTTGGTCCCATGATTGGAGACAGAGAAAGCAAGGGGAGGTAATACCTTTTATTGGCTCATGGTTCCTACACATGCCTATCACCTCACTCAGCGCACTAAATGCTCCAATAGCAGCTCCAGACCATCACTACGCTCTCAAATGGACTCATAGAGGAAAACGATAAGACAAAAAACACTCCATCACCTGTGGGTGACCACTTTTCACAAAGCAATCACTCTGTATCAGTCCTCATCCTCAGAGGAAACCTGCACCATACCTTGAAAAGAGCCTGGCGTTTAAGTTCACTACTCTGCTAGACACTAAAAATCATGGACAGAATAGAAATACTGAATTTATGGCATATTATAACAATCTGTAACCCACTGACACCCGCCCCCACCCCGCTACTTCTCCCCACCCCGTCCTTCTCCACTCTATATCCCTCCAGTCAGAAACAGGCCACTTCACCTTGAATTGTCCCTTGAAATGTGGTAACTACTTCTGCTAAACAATCTGTTCCACCTCAAATTTAGCAGGGATGCTGAGGCTACGTGTACACTACAGATTACTTGGGTATAATTTATGTCACCCAGGGTGTGAATAATACACACCTCTGAGTGATGTGCACCAGTGCAGACAGCGCTGTTGGCAGGAGAACTTCTCCCATAGCTACCGCCTCTTGTGGAGGCAGGAGTCATTAAGCTGACTGGAGATCTCTCCCTCGTTGGCTTAGAGTCTTCACCAGAAGTGCACTGTAAGTGATATAGTGTAGACATAGCCTGAGGCAGTTTCCCAGTCCTTAAAAAGGGCTCTATGTAGCTTGAAAGCATGTCTCTCCCCAACAGAAGTTGGTCCAATAAAAGATAGGACCTTCCTCCACTTTGGCTTTCTAATTGCAGGAGGAGCTTAATTATGGAAACATAGGGGGATTGGACTAAGGGAACGTGGAGAAACAGATGCCTGTCTCAGTTAACATGACCAAGGGCACCAGAAAAATGCAGTGCAACATGGATAAGCCAGGCAGAGCCCATTCAGACACATGGGAGGATATGTCCCTGTGTTGGGCCCTACTGGAGGCACTGGAAGTCTTTAAACAGATGGGAATTTAATACCGGACAGGCAGCCAGAGATAGTCATGTCCTCCCTTCGTCCCAAGAGGATCATCATCAGCAGCTTCCTTCTCCGCCTCACGCTGCCCTCTGCCGTCCCCGACATGAAGCTGCCACCTTGGGGAGCTGAGCGCCCATTGGGTTCTCGGCCTACGTGCTGAGGCGGCCAAGGAGGGAGGCCATTCAGAGCAGGCAGTAGCCGTGGTTTGTATTGTGGATGCTGACTCACTTGGAATTAGACTGAGTCCCACCCAGCAGCCACTTGTAGTCACTGCAGAGCAGGGCCATAACTGAACTAATGACCTAGGCTTTTAATGTCCTATGGGCAATTACAAATCCCAGGAGCCAATCCATCTCTAGACGCAAAAAAAAAAAAAAAAAAGTGTTTATTTCATTAACCCTTTACTTAGTAGAGAGCTGAAAGAAGGAGCCACTTCCTTGGATACAGCGTGTGCTCTGCATCCAGTAGATTCTGGTGCAGACAATGTGATTCACTGAACTGGGGTCACTGTAGGTGGGCACCTTCCCAGCTTGATTAGATAGCAGCCTACATGGATTTACACCTCACTGGTTTAGAGATAGAGGGGGTGGCTGGTTTGGAGGTTCCCCCTCCCCTATGCCCTCATAGACTCACCTGCAAAAAGCAAAGTGAAGATGATGGTGAGCTGGTACACTGCGTGCCCCAGGATGTTCTTCATCATGGTGCGGGAGATCAGGGGCTTGTTGCGGCCGTACGGCCGGCGCAGCAGCAGGGACTCCGAGGGGGGCTCAGTGGCAAGAGCTAAGGACGCAAAGGTGTCCATGATCAAGTTCACCCACAGCATCTGGACGGCCTTCAGCGGAGAGTCCTGCAGAGGGAGAATAATCCCCCATGGAGAACGTGGTCTCTTCGCTCAATACATAAAACCACCACTGCCGCCTCTGCTGCTCTGTGGCTCCTCACCGGACGCTTTGCCATGATTATTTTAAACACAGCCTTCCCATCACAAATTACCATTATCTTCCCATTTGACAGAGATTAAATGACTTGCCCAAGGTCTCATGGTGAGTCAGCAGCCAAACCAAGGACTCCTAGATTCAAGTCCCATCCAGCTCTAACCACCAGGTTGTTGCCCAAGCCTCCTTACCTGTGTGATGCAGGCCCCTGTGAAAGCGACAATGACCGCCACCACGTTGACGGTCAGCTGGAACTGCAGGAACTTGGAGATGCTGTCATATACGTTGCGGCCCCACATCACTGCTTTGACGATGCTGGTGAAATTGTCGTCCGTCAGGATGATGTCTGAAGCCTCTTTGGCCACGTCAGTGCCTGCGATGCCCTTGAGGGAAAACAGAGTGGAGAAGAGGGTGGCGATGAGTCATAAGAACATAAGATCAGCCATACTGGGTCAGACCAAAGACACATCTAGCCCAACATCCTGTCTTCTGACAGTAGCAAGTGCAAAGTGCCTCAGAGAGAATGAGCAGAACAGGGAATCAACTGATCCATCCCGTCGCCCATTCCCAGCTTCTGGCAAACAGAGGCTAGAGACACCACTCCTGCCCGTCCTGGCTAATAGCCATTGATGGATCTGTCCTCCACAAACTTATCTAGTTCTTTTTGGAACCCTATTATAGTCTTGGTCTTCAAAACATCCTCTGGCAAGGAGCTCCACAGGTTGGCTGTGCATTGTGTGAAAAAATACTTCCTTTTGTTTGTTTTAAACCTGCTGCCTATTAATTTCATTTGGCGGCCCCTAGTTCGTGTGTTATGAGGAGTCAATAACACGTCCTTATTTACTTTCTCCACACCAGTCATGATTTTATAGACCTCTATCATATCCCCCCTAAGTCGTCTCTTTTCCAAGCTGAAAAGTCCCAGTCTTATTATTCTTGTCTCATATGGCAGCTGTTCCACACCCCTAATCATTTTTGTTGCCTTTTCTGAACCTTTTCCAATTCCAATATAGCTATTTTGAAATAGGGTGACTACATCTGCACGCAGTATTCAAGATGCAGGCGTACCTTGGATTTATATAGAGGCAATATGGTATTTTCTGTTTTATCATCTATCCCTTTCTTAATGATTCCTAACATCGTTTGCTTTTTTGAATGCCGTTGCACACCGAGTGGATGTTTTCAAAGAACTATTCACAATGACTCCAAGATCTTTTTCTTGAGTGGTAACAGCTAATTTAGACCCATCATTTTATATGTATAGTTGGGGGTCACTGGGAAAACTGTCCATCTCCCCACACCAGTGCTCGGCTTCTTTCCGGAGACAGGCCTGTTCCACAACGCCGACAAGCCTTGGAAGTTTGGATCCAGATCAGACTAGGACCGCCTCTATCTTTACAGGATACCCTCTATGCTTGGAACAGCTTCCTACGTCCCATGCACCAAGCGCCTTCCTTCCCATGTGGGGACAGCAGGCTGTCAGTTCTGGTGGTGGATCCCCTGCCAGCATCTTACTACACTGAGCCCACGTCCAGACTAACCCACGGCATCGGCGGGTTAAAATCGATTGCTCGGGGATCGATATATCGCGTCTAGTCTGGACGCGATGTATCGATCCCTGAGCACGCTTACATCGATTCCAGAACTCCATCAACCCGAACGGAGTTCCGGAATCGACACGGAGAGCCGCGGACATTGATGCCGCGCCGTCTTGACGGATGAGTACCTCGATTTTAGAAATTCGACTTCAGCTACGTTATTCACGTAGCTGAAGTTGCGTATCTAAAATCGATTTTAATACCCTAGTCTGGACGTGGCCTTAGTGCTGAAATGGAGCAGACTGCAATAGTAGTAATAATACTGCTGAGTACACAAACACTTTCCATCTGTAGATTGCAAAGCATTAGACAAAGGCAGCTCAGTGGCATCGCCCATGTCTTACAGAGGAACAAAATGATGTACATGGGAGGGGACGTAACTCGCTGAAGGTCACGCAGGTCAGTGGCAGAGTTGGAATAGAACGCTGGGCTCTCTCATCCTGGTACTGTGTCCTCAACACTGGGTCATGCTGCCTGCTGTTATACCTCAGTAAAGGAACAGAAGCATTTGGTTTAGGGTTGATTTGTCTCCAAACTGAGGCTTTACAGTGGTGGGTGCATAGAATATTAAACCATCTTGTGACTCCCTCCTTGAGCCCTTGGCATGCTGCTGCCCTAACAAGAGGCTTGTGAGCCGTTAGAGGTTAATGCTATGGCTAATAGCCACACAAAGTGGCTTAAAAGTAGCTGCTTCCCCTCCATCCTTTTTGCTAAACATTCATACAAACAGAGACCATTGGGATTCAGAGGTGCTCGCTCTCTCTCTCTCTGGTAGAGCTCCAGAGGAATAGATGGGCTTCCCCCCCCAAATTACACTCAATATAGTTAATTTGCTAGTAAAGGTCTCTGAGGATTACTCTCCCTTGTGTTTGTCACCTCCCCCTGCTCCTCTGGTCTTCATTTAGACTGTAATCCAGCAATAAGCACCAAGCGGAGGTGGACCGCTGTGACTGCAGTCTCTCTGGGGCACAGACTCCCTCTGTTTGCTTTGCAAAGCGCCACCCACATCTAAGGCACTATACAATGGGTATTTAAAAGTGATTAGGCTGCAATAATCAGTAGTGGGCACCAGATGGCGCTCAGTTTGCACAGATGCTACCATTGCCAGGAGAGGTGTGACGTGGGAGCCGCTTAACCATTTTCCCTAATGTTCTCTGCTGGGTCCTGTTGAGCCTGGGTATTGGGAGATTCTGTCCCTAGCTGTGAATTCCCTGGTTTTGGTAGGAGAGCAAACGTGAAATTGAATTTTAACTATGTTGTTTGTTTCCCAGTCTCCAGAGTCCATATTCAGAGAGATGCAGTAAGGGGCCCTTAGTTTCCTGTTCCTGTGGGAAAGTCTATCCCCAGACTGCAGCAGGGCAACCATTCTTTTCAATTCTCAGCACAACATTCAGCCCCAAAAGGACCAGTCACCAGATTTCAGCACCCGATCCAGTCACCTCTCCAGTTGTGGAACTCCCATGTCCAGCATGCAGATTCAAGACCTTAGTTTTAGCCAGCGATCAAGTCCATTGCTTGGACTAAATCAATGAGTGAGAGAAAGACAGAAAATGTTGATGTTGCAGGGGCTCTAGAGGATTCAGTAGGACTGCAAACCTATTAAAATCCAAGGTCTGCAAAACGGCTTCCAACATATCTTTGAAAAAAAAAATTCATAAAGGAATTTGTTTGTTTAAACATACACACATTCCTCTGCAGTGGCTGCAACCCAAACTCTGCAACCTTATGCTAGTGTACCACAACCTGAACATAAAATGGACTACAAACAAGGGGAAACGACCAGTCTATTTTCATGGTTTCATTTGAAAGAAATGCAAAAAAGTAGGCAGTGTTAACAGCAAAGAGAACTAGATTTTCAAATTCTTTCTGGGTAAATAAGCTAATGCATTAATCAGAAAGATAAGTAAGATCTCAGGCTGTTTATTTTAAGTCTAGGTCAGTAACTCCAGGCCTGGGTCCTTTAAGCCAGGCTCCTAAATACACGTGGCTGATTTGCAGAGGTGCTCAACATCCACACCTACCACTGTCCCACACGTCTATGAAAACCAGGCTATGTTTATTCAGGTGCCTATGTATGGGTTTAGGACATTAGCTTTCAACAGCCACATTTGAAAGTTAAGGCCATGATTCTTAACCTAACAATATCCCTTTAAGAATGTAAAAGGAGGGAGGGTCTGTCTTTAAGCCAGGATAAGACGACTGTTTCTCGGTACGGGATATTTTCCAGGGCCTTTGTGGCAAAAATCCTATAGCACTTAATACAAAATTATCACCTCCTTGCAAAATTTTTGAACCATCTTATGGAATTTAATAGAGATTTTTATAGCAGGGATAAAAGTCTATAGGATGATTAAAATGATCTCTTCTATTACATCCTGTGTGCCTTTGAGTGATTCCTATACCACATAAAGGTTTTAATTCCTCTTCAAATCCATAGGATGTTTCCTAACAATGCAGCACACAGAGAAAGACCCATGTTCTTCCATACCATAGCAAATCCAACATCAGCTTTCTTCAAGGCTGGGCCATCGTTGGTCCCGTCCCCAGTTACCGCCACCACCTGCCGTCGCTCTCCGACAGTGCTGTCAATAATTCCTGAAACACAGAGACAGGGTTCAAAGGAAACAGGCCCCAGCATGGGCTCCTCGCACAGATGGAGCTGCACTGGGTAGCAGTTGGCTTGGGAATCATTAGATCTGCACAAAGTGGCAACGATACAACAGTGGCACGTCTTCTCTTAATGCAGACACCTGTCAGCCACTGAATATTGCAGGGCTGCCTCTCTCCTTGGGGACTGGCACTGTTTTAAGACTCATCCAGCATCTCTTCTGGCAGGGGTGCTGGAACTATTTATATGGGGGAGAGGGGGTGCTGACAGCCATTGAACCGAAGTGTCAACGCTGTATTCATGAAGGAAACCACTTCAAGCCAGGGGGTGCAGCTGCACCCCCAGCACCTCCAGTTCCAGCACCTATGGCAGGATACTGCTGATACTTCACCTTCCAGATCACCTTCCCTGCAAGGATCTCAGTTCTTAAGTGTTACTGCCCCCCCTAGGAAGATGATCAGCACCAATTAGCCTTGTTATACACATGGGGAAAAAATGTGAGGCACAAGGGACGATGGGGGGAAAAACCATCTTGCTCTAGGTCACAGTGAGTCAATGGTAGAGCTGGGAAAAGAACACAGGCGCCCTGGCTCGATGTTCCATATCCTGCGGGCATTTGTGCAGGAGCACGTGTGCTGGCTCTCCGGCTGCCCTTACCTTTCACAAGCGTATGCTTATCCGTGGGGGAGGAACGGGCCAGGACTCGAAGCTTGGGCCAGACTTTATCCAGCTGCTCTTGCTCCACCTGCAGGACCAACCGAGAGAGACGTTGAGTCGGTCACCTGGCCAGGCAGGCATTTGAAAACTAGAGCCAAGTGAATCATTGATTACTCGATTTGCTGGCCGAAAAGAAAAACTGAAAAACAAACTATTCAGTGTGGGTCCAAAAGGTTTAGTTTAGTTTTCAGGTGTGGAGTTTTTTTCCCCTACCTCGATTTCAAAACAAGTCAAAACGGTTCATTTAGCAAAAATATTCAATTAAAATAGTTTTGACTTTTTCCAAAAAGTTTCCCTCCTTTTCCCCCCTAGCTGAAACGATAGGCAGAATTTGACCCAAACACTTGGACAGTTTCGATCAACCCAAAACAGCATTTTTCAGTGAATAAACTAGTCACTGAAGAATTTTGTCCAGCTCTATTGAGAGCAAAGGATCATTCAGTAGGGAAGGATGGGGAGTGAGGACTGGATGTTCCCTTCACCTCAACTCAACTGTTTCTCCCACAGCATGTCTAGAGCCCAGGCATCCTCCAGGGCTCACCAGTCTCTGGCCAAGCTGGCTAGGAGCCCCAGCTGATGCTAGCTGAGCGGACAGGTCTCTACGACAGGCACTCGAAGCATTAAAAACCCAGCTAGGTCCAGCTCAGTTTTGGTCCAAGAGGCCACGTATTAGGCAGGAGCAAGAGGCTACCTCCATATGCTGCACTTCCAGGTCTATGGTTCGGCAGCAAGCTTTGTCAGCAGGCTATGCTTCTGAAGATGCCCCTAGAGTCTACTGTCCAGGACCCTGAGGGACTCATACAGAGGCAGGGTCTCTTATCTGTATTCCTACCTCTCCCTTCTCATTCCGGATGAGCCGGTTGAACTCCTTGCCCTCCAGGCACAGGAAGTCCTCCCCGGGCAGCAGGATGCCGCATTTAGTAGCGATGGCGCGGGCGGTGTTGATGTTGTCACCTGTCACCATGCGGACGGTGATGCCAGCACGTTGACACTTTAGGATGGCCTCTGGCACCTAAGGGCAAGGTCAGAGAGAGACACTGTGGGGAAGAGACACAGACTGGAAAAAGAGGAGCTGGGGAAAAACAAACCCATAGGGTCAGACAGACTCAAGGAGCCCCACCTGGGCAGCATGAATGGAAGGACACACTAGCAGCTGTGATACAGCAGGAGGCTTTCCTAGGAATGAGTGGCAGCGGCAGATTAAGGCAGGATTGCTGGAATTCTGGCCAGCAGTGAGCCAGGGCAAACTGAAGAGCAGTGTCTGGGAAAGTTGGGTGCATGAGGGAGCTGGGGATGGGAAGAGCCCATCCAGGGAGAAGGTCCAGGGGATGAAGATAAAGGAGCCCAGTGTGGGCCTGAGAGATGTTTTGAGGGCATTGGAGCAGGAGGTTCATTCGAGTTTTGGTGAATTCAGGCCTCCCTTGGTCCCAATACACCGCTGGGCTGGGCCAGGCCGGCCACTGACAGCAGGATCACGCAGAGGAATGCTGCGTGGGGTGGAAGGCTCAGGGCAGCCTGGGAGGAAGTCCCCAGATGGTGGAATCCCCAAGAACCAAAAAGCAAGAAGAACTAGAGTTCTGCTTCTACATCTTGTCCTCCAAGCCCAAGGCTGATTCGGCACTGGCCCCCTGGAGTCAAGAACCAGGCAGCGGCTAACTTGAGGGCAGGGCAGAGAGTCTCCATCTTGCTCTACAGAAGCAGGGAGGTGAAACATGGTGACTTGGGTCTGTGGAGCCTAGATGCTGTGGTGAAGGGCACTTTAGAAGAACAGAGAAGCACTGGAGCTCCATCGTACCAGGCTGCACGCAGGGGCCTCAAGTTACTGAGAGTTTGGCAGGAACCAGCTCACTTCTAAGCTCGGTGTAGGAGGCACTGGCTGAGCGGTTATGAACCAAGGAGCTGGTACTCTCCACGGCTCAAGGAGGTCTGTTCAGAGCCATTCTTGGAATTGGCCATGGTGCTGTTCTTCTACTGCCCCCAAGGAGACGTAATCTTATTGCCTCCTCCACAGTGCTGAGGAACCTCTGGTGCTGAGGTACGGATGAGCAATCCAATCAAGATGTGGGATGTTTTATTTCTCCTGCTGAGCAGGATGGCATGTTGACAGTAGCCCGGGCCTCTCCTGGCCTGACATCTCCAGCTGCAGCAGCACATCACTGCACACATCACTGCACAGACAGAACGAGACTGAGAGAGTGTGTGTGTGTGTGTGTGTGTGTGTGTGTGTGTGTGTGTGTGTGTGTGTGTGTGTGTGTGTACATTACTGAGAAATCAGCAAATTGAATCATGGCCTCCAGAGCTGGTGCAGACTGGGCATCTGTAATGCGATTCCCGAGCCCAGATACTTCAATGTCTAATTAGGGAAAGACGAGAGCAAGAAAGGCTCCAAAATGTAATCAAGAGGCAGGCATGGGACTGCTTATTGCGTTAGCCTAGCGGTCTGTCTGTCACACCCGGGCGAGCCGTGAGAAAGAACAGGGAGGAAGCAGCAGGTGGGCATCACTGGGGAAAACAGGTTCCTGTAAAAGGTACTCTCTCACCCTATGGGGCAGCAAATCAGTTCTCCCCCAAGTAACCTTTCACCTGTGGCACTCTCCGCCTGGCTTCTCTGCAACCTCTGGCAACACACCCTTCCCCTGGACATTGGTACTGGAGAAGCGCTTGCACCCAGACACTTTGCAGGGATAGGCCTGCCACCGGTGTCCAGTATACAGGCAAGGCAGGGAAGTGCACAACCCAGGCACGTGGAGTGCTCCAAATAGTGGCATAGAGTGAGGGCACCTCAGGAGTTAGCACTCACACATGGCATAGGGACCACAGGACATCTCTGTGGGGTGCTGATGCCCATCCACTTCTCTGAAAGGACAATCACTCCATAGCAGCGGCATAACAAGGGGCACAGGGCTCATGCCCACAGCAGGGTGGGGAAGGGACACACAGCCAGCAAAGCAGCCGAACGGCTGGCGTCAAGGTGATAAAAGGGCGTTGTGGTACCTCTGGCCGGACAGGGTCCTCTATGCCGACCACAGTGATACAGGCCAGGTCAGACATGATCTCGTTCTCGCTGTCCCAGTTAGGCTCGGCGTCAGCAGGAAAGTCGCGGAAAGCCAGGCAGATGGTGCGCAGCCCCTGGCATGCCATCGGCTCAATCACCTTCTTCACCATCTCATCCCGGTCCTTCACCTTGAATACCCGCAGGTCCCCATTCTTGTCCAGGATCTTTGTGCACCTGCACAAGGCAGAGGTTTCAGAAGTTAACGGAGAGACGGCTTGGCATCTGCAGACTAACTAGAGAGGCAAGCCTCCAAGCACCAACCACACAGCAGAAGAAGCTGCGCCACAGAGATTTTGCAAGCCACTTTCATCTGTCAGTTAGGCATGAACCCCAAGAGTTTTCTGGTGAGCCCACAGAAAGAAAGAGGTGGATGCTTCCTTCCCTGAACAAGCCTAGATTCTCTGGGCTGCAAAGCTGGGCTGGGAATCTCTCTGGAACACACTCCCTACCCCACGTACGGCACTACCTGGCTGCAGACACCACCGCAGCTTCTTGCCTAGCATTTTGGCTGCCACGAGCACAAAGGCAGCAGAAGTGACAAAATACTTACTCAGCAAATATGTCCATCTCCCTCCCAAAAGGTTCCACTTGAGCCCCGATTAACATATTGTATCTTATACCAGGCAACTGAGGATGAAGCCACGGGGCTGTCTTGCACGGGGCAATGCTCTTATAATGCTCAGAGAACTTTTCACCTCACTAGGTGCTACCCAAAGCTTTCCCACAGGCAGTGTGTCCTAGTGGAGAGTGCACTGGACCAGGACTTGGGAGACTAGGGTTCTATTCCCAGTCTGCTTGGTGACCAATCCAGTCACATCTCTCTGGGCCTCAGCTTCCCCAATCTGTAAAATTAGGATAATGATACTGATCTCCTTTGTAAAGTGCTATGACAGCTACAGATGAAAAAAAAAAAAAGCGCTACAGAAGAACTAGGGATTATTATTCTCTGTTCTAAATATACGTCCACAAAAGAGATCTCTCAGCAAAGTCCCCTCCCCTCCCCACTGAAATCCCTCCCCCCAATGCTGGGTTCATTCTGGGAAGGGCACCCCAGACCATTAGTGGCCTGTGGAGCACAGCTGGAGAACTTGCATTCAGAAGCACCACTACTGGCTCCAACAGGGGACTGGGCTTACTCAGCAATGTAGGAGGGGAGGGTAGTTACTTGCGTAGGATGATCTCAGAGGCCCCTTTGCTGTACATGCGGAAGCTGCCATCCGAGTTTTTCAAGACCGTGCTCATGGATTTGCGCACCGAGTTGAAGGTGTAGACCTTGTAGAGCTTCTCCTCTGGCACCTCGTTCCGAACCGCCTGGTAGTCTTGCTTCAAATCCAGGACGAAGCCCAACAGGGAGCACTCCGTCTTGTTTCCCACTTGCCGCGGGAGGCCCCCTTCCTTTTCCGGTGGCTAAGAAGTTCCCAAAGTGGGCAGAAAAGGGGGGAATAAAAGTCAGTAAAATCTTCCCAGCCAGGCCTGCCGAGGTGGGGAAGGGGGAGGAGTTGGAAGTCTGATCTGCAGGGATAGAATGGATGTTGAATTTTTTAGATTGTGATCAGCAGGGTCCAGAGTTAATGCACCAAGATGAACTGGTGTAGATTCCACTTCTTAGAGCCCCAGAGCCAGAGCCAGATCCTCAGCTAGTGCACATCAGGATAGCTCCACTGTGGTCAATCCCAGCCCCTGTAAACCCCAGCTGAGGACCTGGCCCATTGTTTCAGACTCTCTGCATGCACCATCACGTATGGGACGGTGCAAGGTGACAGAAAGTCACAGATTCTAAGGGAAAAATGGACCATTGATCATCTAGTCCAGCGGTCGGCAACCTTTCAGAAGTACTATGCCGAGTCTTCATTTATTCACTCTCATTAAAGGTGTCGCGTGCCAGTAATACATTTTAATGTTTTTAGAAGGTCTCTTTCTATAAGTTTATAATATACCACTAAACTATTGTTGTATGTAAAGTAAATAAGGTTATTAAAAGGCTTAAGAAGCTTTATTTAAAATTAAAATGCAGAGCCCCTCAAACTGGTGGCCAGGACCCAGGCAATGTGAGTGCCACTGAAAATCGGCTTGTGTGCCACCTTTGGCATGCGTGCCATAGGTTGCCTACCCCGATCTAGTCTGACCTCCTGCATAACAGGGGCCATTACTTCCCATTTGAACTAGATCCTCTGACCAGCTGTGTAGAGGACACAAAGGGTGCTAAGCTGGTCTTAAATCCTTGTTCATCAGGGACTAGATCTTATATGCCATCCCCCATATCCTATCACAGCTCCGTGTTTTTCCCTGTGCTGTTCCTTTGGATGTTCACCAGCCAGCTAAGCTCTGGAAGGGGCTAGAAGCAGTACTGTTGAAGTAGCAGAGGAAGGACAACTCACCAGGATCTTGGACGTGTAGGCTGAGTTGATGGCGACGCTATTGACGATGAGGTCTAAGACCTTGGGCAGGATGGCTTCGGGGTCGGGGATCTGCCGATAATGGGTGTCGCCCACGTAGGCCTGCACCACGGTCATGCGGTTCATGGTGAGCGTGCCTGTCTTGTCAGAGCAGATGGCCGTAGCGTTGCCCATGGTCTCGCAGGCGTCCAGGTGCCTCACCAGGTTGTTGTCCTTCATCATTTTCTGCAGCGGGGCACAAGACAGGCAGTGAAAGTGTTAAGAGGCAGGTAGGCTTCTCCCCACCTGTGTCTTCACAGGGTGCACAGCCATGCTTCGCACCCCACAGACAGGCAGATCCTGAAGCCAAGGGCACTGGGAACACAGAGGAACTGGGGGGCCGTGGGCCTCTGCACTCAGCGTCACCTCAGCGAGGGATACCATCTCTGTAGGGCCAGCAAAACACCCCCGCGCCCTCCCAGATTCACTCTGGGGCTCTCCACTGGCTTGGCAGGAAGCATTATTGCCACATGCATCTCCAGCAGTGCTGGGCCAGGCTCCTGGCTTACTTAGAATGAGGGGAAGAGAAAGTTTGTTTGGGAGAACAGGACACTGGGCAGGGGAATAGCAGCGGAGTGATTGAGAGTCCTTTTCCCCACCCGGCAGCTAACACGGCTCAGCGCTGGCCCCATTGTACAACAGATGGGAAAAAACAGGCCTCTGCTTCCTCTGCTCCTGGCCTTCCTGTGGGGAGGAGAGCCATCCCCAGCTGCACTCTGCCCCACCAAGCCCTTCTAGCCATAGTGACCGCAGCGCTCCCTCTGTATGCCTTGGTGAAGATGGGCACCCACTTCTGTCCTCTGCAAACAATCCCCCTACCCCAGCCTTCTGGAGAGAGGAACAACCCATGTCCTTGTGGTGAACAGAGTCATCCAACCATTCCCCGCCCAGGCTGGGGCCTCACCTTGACTGAGTAGGCCAGGGAGATGGTAACAGCCAGGGGCAGGCCCTCAGGCACGGCCACCACCAGCACAGTGACGCCAATGATGAAGAACTTGACGAAGTACTGGATGTAGATGGGGGTGCACTCCGCCAGCCAGGGCCTGCGCTGCACCGCAAAGGTGTCGATCACAAAATACAGCACCAGGATGATGACCGTGATGGCCGACATGATCAGTCCTAGAGGAGGAGACAGGTGAGAGGCCAGTGGGACCTGTAGCGATGCCCCCGACCCCCGCAATAGGCACCTGCACACACACTCCTAGGCTGGGGATCGAGATGGGAAAGCCGCTCTGAAAGGAGTTTCTTGGAGCTCTGCTTCCCCGGGCCTTGAACCTGCTGAAGCGACCTGTGCAGAACGAGCTCCAGGGGCTCTTTGCCTGTGTGTCCATCCACACCTAAACCTGCCCCGGCATTTCAGTGTGTTCACAAGAGGGTCTCTGATCTCATGGACTCCCAGGGCTGGACTAGCCAAGGGGCTGCAGGTGAAAATGGAGGTGCATTAGCAGAGCTAGGTGGAGACCTCGGACTAGACTATGGCAGGGAAGAGCTGGAATTCAGGACTTAGGGGCATGAGCAGAGATAGGCCTGGGAAGTCCCCAAGCCAGCAATAGCAGGGGGTACTGTTGGGATGAAGGGGCGTCAGCAAAGCCGAGTGTGGGGATCCAAGGCTGGAATAACAGGACGTGCTGCAGGTTAGGATTGAGGGGCTGCAGCAGAGCCAGCTGAGGGACCATCTCACACCGTGCCAGTCTCTAGCCAGCGTTGTCTGTCCCTCGCGGTTACAGCCAATACATCTAGCGAAACATCCTGCCACTGCTACATCACTGGGAAGAAGCCCAGTGTGGGGCTGTCCAAGAGCTGAGATCCACCTCATCCATGCTCACCTGCCTTCCCAATCTGCACCGCCAGAACGGTGAGCTTCCCTGCAGCACCGATTTCTCCTTCTTCGGGACCTTCACCTTCTCTTCTCCTTATCCTCATTCCTCCACCCTTCCTGGCTCTTCAGGGGCTGGATCTCCAGGGCCACGCCATCCTGAGTTTTAGCTACACCCCAGGGGCAAAAGAGACACAATGGGTGAGTGGGAGGCGCAGCGGGGGAAGCTTTTGACGCCATTGACAGAGATGGAGGAGGGAAAGAGAGAGAGAGAGAAAGAAACCTAGAGCAAAAAAGACTCCCCTAGCCCCCACAGGCAAACACTAAGGTTAAAGCCTACACAGTCCCAGGGAGCAGGTGCCTGGAACAGCTCATGGGATCTGCTCACTTGCCCTCCCAACCCCACTTTCCAGGTAAGGAAAAAACGTCTCTACTTGACTACACCGGGGGAGGAAGGACAGCCTTAGTAGGGTATGAGACTCCTGAGTTCTATTCCCAGCTTTGCCAGTGACTCTGATAGGGTGGGCTTGGGCAAGAGTCCCTTCACTGCCTCGTGACTCAGTTTACCCATCTGTGAAATACAGCTGACAATACTTACCTTACAGGGTTGCATTAGGAGACTTAATTCGCTAAGTGTTTGTAAAGCCCTTTGAATACAGGAGCATCAGAATGGCCAGGCTGGACTGGATTACAGGATAATCCAGGATCCGCTCGCCCACAGTGGCCAGCAGCACAAACTACTTCGGAAGAAGGTATAGGAACCCCTACAGTAGGGCATTATGGAATACATTAAAGTTTCCTCCTAACCCCCAGTGGAGGCTGCTTGATGCCCTGAAGCATGACAGTTTAGATCCCTTCCAAAAACACTTGGTCATCTTTAATCCTAAATTTTATAACTCCAGATAATTAACATCCATATGCATGTTCTGTACTTTCTGGAATCCTGCTAAGCACTTCACCTCCAGGAGATTGTGGCAATGAGCTCCATAAGCTATTTCCCTTCCTCAGCTCCCCTGTTCTATACACATGCCAAGGATGATCTCTTTAATGCCTTCATGGAAGCTCAGCGGGAGTCACTTTACGCAGACAGCATTCGAGGGGATAGAATGGAGGGGAGGGAAGTTTGAGGATTGGGGGTGGAGACTGAAGCATTAATGCGGAGGAGTGAACCGGCTCCTTTACCCTCAGCCCTCTGTGATCCAGCCCAAAAATGTCTTTAGGATCCTTAAGACATAAAAAGGCCAAATCCTCGGATAGTGCAGCCGGATATAGCTTCTCCCCAGGTCTATAGAGCTCCGCTGGCCTACACTTGTTCAGTGTTTGAACCCAAAGAGCACCAACAAAACAAAAAGTTGTGTGTGGGCAGGGGAGGGAGGATGAAGACGAGTAGAAAACCCCACAAAAATAATGGAAGTTATTTGCTTCATCTCAATTCTTGTTCTTGGGTTTAAAAAAAGCCAAACGACAACTCAGACAAGCCGTGGTTCACATACGGACCCAACTCTGGCTGTTTCAGAACAGATTCCCCTTTCTAGCCTCCACCACCAAAGTGTTATGGATTCAGAAGAACTCACGGTTGCTCCAAAATTGTGACCTCCATGGTTAGGACTTTCAGACAGAACAGAAATGGGGAAAGGAGGGAACAACAGAAACAAAAAACCAGAACACCCACAAACCCAAAACAACCCAACATGTCAGATTGGAAGGAAGGAAACGTAAACTGCTGAGAGGAGAGAGAGAGAGAGAGAGAGAGGTGGAGAAACAGACAGGTGCAGAAATGGGCTTCCTCTACACAGCCTGGAAAGAACACTGTGAGAAACATACTGGAGAAGTAGACGCTCACTTTGATTCAAAAAGGCCATGAAAAGAACAGGGTGTAACAGTTTCACAGGCCAAACCCACCACTGATCCAGGTCCAAACTTGGGGGAGGGGAGCAGCACTTCATGCTCATAGACTAAAACCCCATCCCCACCACCTATTTGCCACGGAGCACTCTCCTCACTAGATTCCACGTCCCCATTCATCCCGGAACAATTGAGGGAGGAACCACTAGCTGCTGTGCTGTGGAACAATCCCATGCAGTCAATTTCCTGCTGGCACAAGGTCGCAGTGGAAACTGACATCCCAGATCAGAGACGGCAGAACCATCCAGGGCAGATTTGGTCCCAAACGGTCTATGTCTAGGCTGATGTTAAGCCTCCCTGAATAATGGGGCTTCCCCCTTCCACTCTCCCACAGATTTCAATGTGCTGCTGTTTGTCTTCCTCCCAGAAGAGGACAGGCCACCACATGGGGCACAGAAACAACCATCATCCCCCCATCACAGCACCAATGGTGGGGAAAAAAACCCAAACCCTTTAAATCAGAACCCTAAAATGACAGCAGAGGGCGCTGCAACTCCAGCAGCACAGATCTGGGGTTTGAGGCTGGCCTCTAGTTAGACGGGATGCTTGGGGGTCAGGGTAAAGGAAGTGTGGAGGTTAGCACTGTGGGGACTGTTACACCCTCCTCTGGGACAACAAGGCGAGATTCCCGCTGCAGCGGCGAAGAGCACAGACTCATGGGAAGAAGGAAGGAGGAATGCTTGGTAGTTAGTGTGGTGCTGGTTCAAAGGATGGAGAGGCTGGTTACCTTTGTTGCGATTTTCAGGGGCTCCTGCTTTTTTACCTGTTCAGACAAAGAGAAAAAGGGTGGAGTGCTGAGCACACGGTTCTTCACATCAACGTCCCTGCCGGCAGGACACACCCTGGGTGCTCTCTACACTGCACTCACACAGCGGGAATCCCACACAGCTGCTGAGCTCCACATAACTGGCCATGACTCAGGAGATCAAAAGTGCCACCCACCCATAAAAGCCAATGGGGATTTCTCCTGCCAGGTCTCAGACCTCCTCTCCCTGATGCTGGAAGAAGCATTTAGCCATAGCACAGAGGAAGTCGCTGCCAGAGGAAGGCTGGTCTCGTGGATAAGGCACTGGGGTAGGACTCAGGAGCTCTGGGCTCAGCTCCCTGCTCTGCCACAGACTCCGCGTGACCTTGGGCAAGTCTCTTCCATCTCCCTGTGCCTCAATTTCCAGTCTGAAATGGAGAATATACTACTTCATTTCTTCCATCTGTGGTCTCATCTCTTTAGTGTATGAGCTTGTCATGAGTGGGGCTATCTATGTGTTTGTACAGCACCTAATACAAAGGGAACCTGATCTCAGCTGGGGCCTGCAGGTGTTGCTAGACAGAACTTAAGGCCAGCTTAAAAGGGACCATTGTGATCATCAGACCTGCAGAACACAGGCCGGAGATCCACACGCTGATTTCTGCATCAAGCCCGTAATTCCCATTCGTCTAAAAACTGCTCCAGCTCAGACTACCCATCTGGATTGCCACAATACAAGTAACAATGAAACAGTCAGACTTAGTTTGGAAGCTCCTTGGGGCAGGAACTGTCTCTGTTTTGTGAATGCTCAACTCCGAGCACAATGGGCCCTGACTAGGACTACGGTCCCTGGGTGCTACTGCGATACAAACAGTAACAAGAAGCCAAGAGCTGTTGGGAACGAATCTGCATTGCAGGACGGAGGGGCTTTGCCTGGTGGGCTTAAAGTTGGATTATTTTTCCAGACAACCCCCTGCCCAGTGACGTGGAGAGAAATGGTCCCCAAGAGACAACACTCTTGGCCCACCCATCCCCTGCTTTCAACATCCGGGGACAGCACCGGATGTCAAGCACAGTCAGCAAACGCTACAGCCCGGGGACAGGGGAAATGCCAAGCGACTTTCAGGAAGCAGAATAAATAAGAAGTTGGGTGCCACTTCCTGAGACAGAGGGAACAGCTTCAAAAGTGAGACAGAAGACTACTCCCTGAGCAAGAGGAGCGATTCTCTGGAGATGGGAGATACAGGATTGTCTGGCTAGTGGGAGGGGAGATGAACGACTGCCTCTCCACTCGCTCTGTCTTGTCCTCTTTAATCCTTCTGAAAAGCACTGTCCATTAGCAGCCCTTCTCTAAGGGAGATGGCGGAGAGCTCATCATCTGATCCCTTTTACTAATCCCCAGATGGTTTGCCAAAGCGGATCGAGAGCACAAACGCCTGTTCTGCAAACCGCGAGAGAGGGGGAGCATTGGGCTGCTTTGATAAGCCACGTACCTTCTGCCACTTACACCCGGGCCTCTACCAGGAAGCACGGGAACACCAGACACACTTTCAGAAGCTGGAATCCTTAGCTAGTGTACATTGATGTTGATCCATGGACTCCCATAGACCTAAACTGATTTACACCAGCTGAGGATCTGACTCCCTGTCTGGTTTCTGTTTGGTGGCAAAGCCCAGGGGCTTGAGCGACATCGCAATCTGCTAGGCAATGAAAGCACAAGGGCACGATGCACCACACAGGCTTCTCTTCCAGCTCAAACCCTCCAGCCCCATTTTGTACCTAGCCTCTTCTAGTCATTGGCCAGCAGAGTCACTTGTCCTGAGGCAGGACAAACAATACAAAATAAATAATTAGAAGGTGGGGAGTGGGAGGAGTTTTAGACGGTCTACATGGGAGCCCAGCCACTCTCCCCATAGACCCCAGCTCCTAAGATGGGGCTCCCCCAAAGCACAGTGATGCTTTGCCTATATGCCCAAAGCCAAGTCTGGTCCAACAAGCTGGCAGGGCTGCTGAATTGCCTGCATGGAGACATGCTGCTGCGAAGGCCATCATGCCACGATGCTGCATCGCAAGCCCCCCTCACCCCCCGCAAACAAGCTCCAGGCTCTTTCGAGCACCGTGTAAACCCCAAAGTGAGTGGGGAGTGGCTGGATCATCTCGGAGCCCCAGAAAGGAGGCGGCACAGTTCTGAGCCATCTGTGATCGGTATGGATCGGGGTGGAATAAGCAGCAAGACATCGGAGTGGCAGGGCAGTGTTTGGATTCTGGCACAGTCGGTTCTGTGTAGGTGAGCGACGCAGCCTGACAAGATGTGCCCACTTCACCCTGTGGGCACACACTGCATCCCTCCTCCCCCCCACAGAGTGCAGTCAGCCTTCAGAACACCAGGAGTTCAGACAGCAGCACTGGGATCACATCACTGCAAGGGGCTTATGAGCGACCTGGAGCCAGCGAGTGGACAGAGCAAAGGGCTGAACCCTCTAACTGCAAAGCCCCACAGCTCTTTCCTGGGGAAAATGGGTGGCCGGGATGGGAATGGGTTTCAAGGTTCGCAATAGCCTGATGTGATGTTGGGGAGGTCCAAAGGAGCACTTCCCCACCCACAGAAGTAGGGAGCCAGGAGTGACCCTTTCCTGCACAAACTCCTACTATCCGAGGATCTCAGACAGCAGAACAAAGCAAGTCCTCCTAGCCATCCTTCCCCACCCGACACTGCCAGGTCAACCCTTGGGGCTGCGAGTATGTCTTTGCATTAAAAAGAGAGAGAAAACAAATGGAGAGAGAAAGAAAGCTGCTGCTGGTGAAGCCCTCGGGTGCAGGACTGTCTGAAGGACATGGATCATTTCAGCTATCAGTCACCTCCCGCCATGAGGTTGGAGCAATAATAACCCCATCAACAGCCTCCTTGTCAAAGCCAGCTCTGATAGCAACTCCAGAGCCACGCCCTTTCTGCCCCTGAAGCTCTGCTCTCACAAGCTCCCGAGCTATGGCTGGATGGAGACAGAGGAGTGGACAATGCGTCATAAAGAAGGCACTGGAAGGGAACCCAGGCAGTGCCCTGAGGTGCCCAAGCATGGAAGGGGCCTTCTCATGCTGCATGCTCCCTGCACTCGCTGCATCATGACCTGATGGTGTAAGCAGTGGGATTCCCCCAGTTTCATCTCCTAAGACTTGACAGGCCCAGCTCAATCACTCATGCTAAATGGGCCTGCGTGTTCCCCCTCAGCTGCCAGCCATGGACACAGCTCACTGCATCCCAGAAGAAAGAGCTCTCAGAGATCTCCTTACCTTTCTTCACCTTCTTCTCCTCCTCCCCTTCTCCTGCGCCCAGCAGAGTGAAGATGATTCCAGTCTGTGAGTTGATGCCCACAGCTGTGACTAACATCCGTCCGGAGCCCTCCATCACATGGGTACCTAGCCAGGGGAATGAAGCACCGAGGGGAAGGGAAAACATGAGCCAGGGAGAGCAGATGTTTACAGTCAACTTCCTGACTATTTTAACACTAGAAACTGTCTGACTTGAGGGGATAGGGTACAGAGCCTGTTGCTTCTGGGTCACCAGTTTAAATCTGGCCCAAGTCAACCGAGACCCAAAGTTATTGCTGGAATGACAGCTACTCAGAGCCTTGTTTTAAGTTAAGTGGCTCTCATTCCAGGTTCCCATGGACAGGCATATGCCATCACACTGGTCAGTCTAGCTAGATTCTTATACTGGCCCCAACCACATAGTAGCTGCATGCCTCCCCACTACAGAAACCCCCTCCAGGACAGGGCTGAAGCACGCTGGCAGGGAGCAATGGGCAATGGAAGCTGCTGCCCATGCCATGCTGCACCGGCTCTGGAAGGGATTCGCCCTCCAAGGATGGTCATCCACAAAGGACCATTCCTTGGTCTGTTCAGTAGCTGAGGGGACACTATGCTGTGCGAGGGACCACAAATGGGCAGAAGAGATCTAGCCATCTCCTGCTGCCCATGCTCCAGGGATTGGCATGCAGAACTTGGTCTCAACTATGCTGGCATTGGGAGGGTACCAGCACTGGGTCGTTGAACATGAATCTGCCGAACCCCAAAGCAGCCAGAGGTGGCAGCTGGCTGGGGTGTCCAGCTCTAGTGCAGAGGGTTTGGGTCACAGGTCACATCTGGTGGCCCTCACGGAAAGCAGCATGAGGTCTTTATCTACTGATTTCTGACATGGTCCGATTCCCCAGTCAGAGAGCTCTCGTCGATCTTCAGATCATTGCCTTGGATCAGGATCCCATCAGAGGGCAGCAGATCACCTGAGAGAGGAGGGAACACATTACAGGCAGTCTGTCCCAACACAAAGCTCATCCTGCCCTTTTCTCAGTCTGCGGCTGGGGACGGCAAGGCCCTGAAGAATTCATGATGCCAGGGAGATTACCCAGAATCCCAAGGCATGGCTAAAACTGTGGCAGAATGGTGAGGGGGAAAACACAAACAAACCAAACCACACAAGGAAGCCACCATGCTGCCTGTCCAAATCACTCCTTGCAGCATAGCTGTGGATGACAAACTCCCAGTGGTGGGTGATGGACAGCAAAGGGATGAGGGGGGAGAAGATGGCTGACAGGAGAAACATTTTTCTTCAGTGCAATGAAAGCACGACCCTGAGCAAAAGCAATTCAGTGAGAGTCCCTGCTGGGGAAGTGGCTACAGCATGAGGCATTTCACAGAGCTCAGCTTAGCCCAACTGCTGCCTCTGCACGTGAGGAGCCCAGGGTGAAAGCTGGCAGGAGAGTGGAACTAGCGACATTATCCTCCACGGACACCAGCCCTATAAGGTCACGCCTGAGGCATGCTGGGAGAAAGTGCGGAACAGGCCCAACGTCCAGCAAAGAAGCCGGCGGCTGAGTTTTCTACTGCGGGCAGCTCCATGACTGAGCCAACCCAAGGACAGAAGGGGCAAGGTGCAAGACAGGCACAGAAGAGGGTAGGAGTGCCTGACCTGACCAGGTCAACTCTCTGTGGGCTGGCTCCCCTCCCAACACTCACCGTATTTGATCTGCGCAATATCCCCCACCACAATCTCGGCCACAGGGATCTGGATCACTGCCCCTTGCGGCATGACCGTGAACTTCTGCTCCTGCTCAATCCGGCTCTGGAGGCCCCGGAACTGCTTCTCCTTGCTCCAGTCGTGAAAGGCCGTCACCAGCACCCACAATGATCACCGAGAAGAGAATGGCTGCCCCCTCGATCCAGCCAGCCTGCGCCTCCCCCTACGCCTCCGCGCCCGCCACGCTTGGCGCCACACTGCCGGCCAGCAGGAAGCACAGAGAGAGGAAATATCAGTCACATGAAAGAGACTTTTGGTGTATCTGTCAGCATGTTGCACAGCAAAGAGCCTGAAAGGCCCACATACACACAGATGTCCCCTTTTCCCTTTCTCCCACAGTCACTCCCTCTGGTCTCTCCCTTCCCCCATGGGCACACTGCCCATCCAGCCATTTCTGCACTATTTTGGCAGAGGCCGGGTAACAGACAGGAGCCTGGGAATCAGGACACCAGGGTTTTTTCACGGTTTTCACATGCCCTCTCTAGGTGTGACTTTGAGAATGCATCATCTTATGTCTCGCTTTCCTCAATTTTATTCCAATTTGATACTTCACACAGACACCATCTAGAAACAAAACAGTAGCCAATAAAACCTAAGTAAGCCCCATCACTGGGCCCTTGCAGAGAACTTTGCAACCAGTAACAATTAATCCTCACAGATTAAGGCCCCAATTTACAGGGACTCAGAGAGGTGAAGTCCCTTTCCCATCCACCTCCAAAAACCACAAAGGGGCACCCGCATTAGAGCTGGAATTAAGTCACATGGCCAGACCACACCCTCTCAGCCCACCTGACAAGGACCTTGCGAAGTTTTGATCTATCCCTCTGGCAAAGGACTCAGATCCCTGGATCACAGGTGCTAGGTTATACACTCTAGCATGAGATCAGCCTGTGGGAAATGGTCTCTCCTCTCATGACAGCTATGATCGACCCGTATAGCTGCTTCGTGGTAGGTATCCCAGAGGCTGAGCACACAGCAGGATGATCGCCAGTGCAAACACAAAATATAAATGATCATGCCATAGGCTCAGGAGGTCAGGGGATGGGGGTGCTTTATTTTAGCTATGGTTATGCATGTGCACAGGGATCTGGTTATGGTTAGGATTTACAGACCACCACTCAGGTATTTCTAAGCCTACTAATAAACACATAGGTGGGTGCTTGGTATCGTGGTGGCAGATAGAGCTTTCACACACACATCTATAAGCACACCAGTATGGATACATGACAGCCCTGAGAACCTTCCTCCCTTGTTCTAGGCATACAGCGCTGCACAGCCAGGATCACAGGTTGGGGACTCACTTTCCTCTGAAGCATCAGGTATTGGCTGCAAGGGGCCCTGCTCCAACTCTTACCTGAGGCAATGGAATGACTCCCACTGAACTGGATGGGTGTCAGATGGGCCATAGAAAAGGCAGGATTTGACCAGCTGGACCCTGCATCCTGCTGTCACACCAGTGAAGGCCTGCCTCCATTTTGTCTAGCTACCCACGCAACAGGGGTGCAGACCAAGCCCTGATCAGCATGTCACTCAAACCGCCCCTCTGCTCTCCATCCCTTCTCTTCAGCCTGTCGCCCCTGGTCAGGGAGTTGTTTTTTCTCTTGGGTCTCTAATTGGGATTATTCTGCTATCTCTGGCCAAGAGCAGAATTTCTTCCCCCTTTCCCCATTGAAGGCATTCGGCAAAATCCCCAGCCGGTGCAAATGCAGATAGTGCCATGATGCTGGTGGAACTCCAGGGTCACACCAGCTGAGAATTGACGCTAAAGAGGAGGCCTAAAGCAGCGAGCAGAGAGTCTTTTCCAGAACACACATGATACAACCTGGGAGATATGATGGTGCTGCTCCCGGCATGACCAACCCCTCCGTGCCAGTTCTGAGTGAACATTCCAGGAGACATTGCCCCTACCCTCTCACTCCCCAAGGCGTGGGGCACTCACATTCGCTGTCACCGCCTGGGGGGTGATAGAACGACAGGCCCAGGGAGATTATGGCTGCAATTTCCAGGATGATCAGTGGTGACGTCCTGAAGTGCCTCCCAGACTAACTGCAGGAAGGTCTTGGCCTTTTTGGGCGGGATGAAGTTCTGGCCAAAGACCTGCCTCCGCTTCTCCAGATCTGCTGGGTTCCCAGATAAGCCTGGAGAGGAAGGCAAGAAGAGGTGAGGAGAGGAAAGTCACCCTGCCACCCCCATCCCTGAAGCTGACACATCATCCTCAGATATCCCTGGGTACCTTTGTTCTCCAGCACCCCCTTCAGTTTTATCTAGATCACAGCAGAGCCAAGATGCCCCATTGTGTCAGGCACTGTACAGACAGACCCTGTCCCAGAGAGCTCACAACCTACACAGATAAAACAGACAGATGGTGGAGGGGAAACTGAGGCACTGAGTAGGGAAGTGTCTTGCCCAAAGTCACTCAGGTCTCCTAATATCCCATCCACTAGACAGTATTGCTTCTTATTCTCATTTACTCTCATGCATGTGCTTTTCTGGCTGGGCCTCTACAGCAAAGGGCGCTCAGGCCCTGGAGAGATCAGGCTCCAGCGCAGAAGCTGGCAAGCTTCCTCCCCCCCGTACCAAACGGCACTGATTTGCATTGAAGTTACAAGTGCCAGAGCTGCCCTCAAAGAAAAGTGAGGCCCAGCTGGGGCCAGGTGGTTGATTTCCCTTGAATGATGCAGCAAGATGGACACCTGGGAGCCCCTGCTATGCTCTCAGTTACCCCCGACACTGGGCCAGGGGCCCATCAGTGGGTAGAGTGGGTCATTAGACCAGTGGGCGGCTTTACTCGGTTCCCAGTTGGGGTTCCCTCACCAACCCCAGATCAGCCTGCTAGTGGAAGGTGTGTGACTGGTCAGCAAAGGGACAGGAGCGAATGAGGCAAACTGGGCGAGTCGCAGGTGTGTGACAACCACATGAGCTGGGTGTCCCTACAAGTACATCTACACTGTGGAGAAAACACCCGTAGTGCTGAGTGTCAGAGCTCGGAGCAGTTGACAGGGTCGCGGGGGACTGGGCTGCAGGGCTAAAGACATCAGTGTAGACGTTCAGGATCGGGCTGGAGCCTGGGCTCGCTGTAACCAGCAAGGGGGAGAGTTTCAGAGCCCAGGCTCCAGCCTGAGCCCCAATGTCTACATGGCTATTACCGAACCTAGGCTCAGACTCAGTAGCACGGGTGGGTTTTTCAAGTGTAGACGTACCCTCAGAGACATTCAGCTGGGCCCAAGTATCATACAAAGAGGGGTGAGAGCCAAAGGGAACAAGGGACACACTAACTCTGATCAACAAACCGAAGGTAGAGATTCTTGCCACCTTTCCGACACAGCCTCCACTTAGCAAACCCCTCACGTGCCAATGAATGCCAGCTGGTGCTCAGTGGCTTGTTTACACGTTGCATCAAATTAGCTGTGAATCTGGCATTTATAACCGGTGTGGAATCAGAGCTGCCTGCTTCAGTATCTCTCTCGAGCTCACAGGAGAGGCAGCGGCTGCCAGAGCTCTCTGCAGCCCCAGGCCTTCAGGAGGAATCAGGCTTCTGCCTAGCATGTGGGCAGCAGGTATCACCCACAAAGCCTCAGACAACCAGATCTGTGCTGCATGCAGCTCCCAGGCAAGGTGGCAGAGAATCCAAGGTATCATTCCTCATTTCCCCAGCCTCGCAAAATCAACTACACCCAGTTCTTCCAGGACGTCCTAGGGCTTTTCCATCTCTAAGATCTTTCCAGCAGGAAGCTGGCAGAGGCAGATTAGGGTTTGTGGAGCCCTGGGCCAGATCAAGTGGGGGGCCCTCCCCATCTCTTCCACCTGCAGTCCCCCCCTCCAGGACTCTAGAAAAGGGCTGTGACATGGGAGGGAAATCAAGGGGAGGAGAGTTAGCGCAGAGAGCCACACAGATAGGGAGAGTAATTGGTGTTTCATTCATGCCAGGGCTGGATCTGTAGATTCAGCCCCATTGGCAGGGGGATGTTGCTGGGCTGATGCTGTAGGGAAAACATGTGCTTGGGGAGAGATCTCCAGAGCCCAGCTGCTGCTTCCATGAGTCTAATACTGGCCCAAGTCCATCACAACGAAACCTCTCCTCTCGCCCCCTTTGCCATGCGGATTTTTTGGCAGTAAGTGGGGTGAGGAAGAAGAGTTAACAAGAGACAGTCAGATGCCTGGAGCTGCCCCCAACCCCCATGGTCAAGGCCCTGCTGGCCACACACCATTGCTTATAAATCAAGGTGCTCACGTGGCCCCTGTCACTGCAGCACATGGTCCCCTCCACTCCAGCCATTAATGAGTGTGCCCTCAGCTGAGCAGTGAGGCAAGTCACATCCCGCTCTGGGCCCCAGGTCCATATCTGGGAAAGGGGGCATTAACCCCTCCCCCCGCTCTTTTACAGATGTGAAACTGAGGCCCAGAGAGGGGATGCGACTTGCCCAAGGTCGCACAGAGAAGTCTGGGGCATAACTAGGATTTGAGCCCAGTCCTCAAGCCCCAGTCCGGTGCCTTCACCACAAAGAATCTTTGCCCTGTTGCGACACACAAGAATGTCTCCTGGGGGCTGTCAACCCAGCCCCTTTAACCAGCACGTTGGGGTGGACTTAAATGAAATCTGCCAATAACCCCCTGCCTCATCACCAGCTCCACCTTAAAAAGCTCAGAGCCCTGCATTTTCCACCTTAAGGGTGCCCCAGCTAGGTTCCTGCCAACTCCCGAGATGCACCAGGCAGGGGAGGTCAGACTCGGAGCTGTGCTCTGAACTGTAGCCACTTGGACTGTCTCTCCCCTCCACATGTGGGCCAGGGCTGGGGCAGCCTGGAAACCTGCCAGACCTTTAGCTGGAGACTGACTTCCCTGTCACTTGAGGGGGTTTTCCCCTCCTTGAGCCGGCTGAGCCCCAGGTGCTTCCACTGGGGAGAGGAGAACACAATCCTCCCCTTCTACCCAGCTGCAGCCACCCGCAGGAGATCAGGGGGAAGGGGGGCCAGGGAGGGAGCAGCTCTGGCAGAGGCAGGGGGCTGGAGGTGTGGAGAGCAGAGGGTAGACAGGCCCCCCCTCTTCCATCACAGGCTGGCTGGTACCACGCAGTCTGAAGGGAGACTGAGGTGCATGGCAGCAGGATCCAGGGAGAGGAAAGCTGGTCAGTGAAGTCAGCCTGGGTGTCCCTACAAGCCTGCCTGGGAACGAGCCCCACCCAAAGTCTCTGGACGAGACGGAAAATAATGGGGTGGTTTGACTCATGCGGTGTCATGGCCCAGGGACTGGGAGGGGAGGGTGAGCGCACGCTTCCAGCACGTGGGGAAAGGGAGGAATGCCAGGCAAATGGAGTCAGAGAACAAGGACAGCTGCAGCCCCACTGGCACACCCAGCTCTGTGCCATGGGGGGGTGGAGTGAGCCCCACACAGGGCCGGCTCCAGCACACCAAGCACATGCTTGGGGCGGCACGCAGCGGGGGGCGCTCTGCCGGTTGCCCAGAGGGCGGCAGGCAGCTCCGGTGGACCTCCCGCAGAGGATCCGCTGGTCCCGCAGCTCCAGTGGACCTCCTGCAGGCGTGCCTGCGGATGCTCCACCGGAGCCGCGGGACCAGCGCACCCTCCGCAGGGAGGCCTGCAGGATGTCCACCGGAGTCGCGGGACCGGAGAGCGGCACAGTGCCTCCCGCGGCGTGCCGCCATGCTTGGGGCAGCGAAATGGCTAGAGCCGGCCCTGGCCCCACAGTCCCACTTGTACACTGGCTCTGTACCAGAGTGACAGAATGCACCCCACAACTCGGCCCTGAAGCTGTCCCCCCAGAGCCTCACAGGCTGGGCCCCCACATCCTAGATTGTGCTCTGCCACCCCACAACTCGGCCCTGCACCTGCCCCACCACCCCTCAAACACACAGACTTTCTGCCACAGGGAGAGAGAGACCACCTCACAGCCCAGGTCTGCTGCCCCCTCCCCAGACCCAGCTGCATGCCAGGGGCAGAGAGCCCCCATGTCCCCACTCCACAAGTTCCCCTAACTGTTCCCCTCAACTGCTGCACAAACATGGACCGTGGGTCAGGTTTGTCTCCCCAGTTATGGCCATGCCAGCAGATCTGCTCTCCCTCTATCCTCAAGCAGACCACCTTTGGGCCACAGCAGGTGATCGCCACAGGCTGTGCTAGCCCAAAATCCAGTCAGTGCAGACTCCCCCACACTCACTTTAACTACTTAGCTCCTGCCCTGGCAGGGAACTTGCTGCTCACACATACACATCAGCTGCCCGTCTCCTCACAAACCATCCCCACCCTCTTGCTCTGCCCTGTTCCTTCTCCTCTACTTTCAATATTTTTTTCTTCACAGTCACCCTCTAATCTCATTCCATTAGTCCTTCTCCGGACAGCAGGCACTGTCACACTCTTTCCCCTTCCAAAGGGGACCAATTCACCACAGTCCTGGAGGAAAGTAGAGCCTCAGAGTGACTGGAGTTGGCGGCGCACTGGAAAGTGGGAGCATCCATGCCATGATGAGCCGGTGACAGGGTTACCTGCTGTCCTGAAAACAGCCAAACTATCCGAGATTTCCACAGCCCCCTCTGACATTCCAGGGGTGCAGCACTTTGCAAGCTCCCAAGTTTATTATAGTGCCATTGCTGGAATTGTGCAAGACTCTGGGATGTGGAGGAGGAAGGCTAGTCTTGGGATTAAGGCACTGGCCAGAGGTTTAGAAGATCAGAGCTCAACTCCCTGCTCTATTGCAGATGCCACATGCCACCTCAGGAACGTCTGTTAGGGTTTGATTTTCAATCTTACTCTGTACGTATAGCATCGAGCACAATGAGGACCTGATCTCAGCAGGGACCTCTAGACACAAGAACAATTATAGATTAAAAAAAGTGATAGACTTCTATAGGCCATTGCAATCCCCAGGACGTTTGCTGGTTAAAGTAGGAAGTAAAGGAAAGAAAGGGTTAATGGGGGATGAGAGGGGGATGAGAAGAGTTACAGAGAGGGAAAGAGGTTTGAAAATAACCCACCTGCCATTTTGTGCATCAAGTCAACTGTGGCCATTGTATCACTGTCAGGGAGGAACGCAAGGACTAGGGGCAGCCAATCATGAATAGGTGTTGGGTGGCCAGGGGAATGGGTTAGAGGCCTGAGGAGCCAGTGGACTCTAGCCACCATAGATCTGATGTCCAGTGGTGTAAAGATGTGAGAGCCTCGACTGGCAAAGTTGTGCTGGCAGAAGCCCTTAGCGTAGGTGCAGCTATATTGGCAAAGCTGCTCTTTTACCGAGGTATTTTGTTTTGTTCACGGGGAGGTTGCTACACCGAAACCAGGCACAACTACGCTGGGATAGTTGCATGCACGCTAGGAGTGCTTTGCCGGTGTAGCATGCCGGTGTACCTATACCAGTACAGGGCTCTAGTGTAGACATGGCCTCTGGCAGGAGTAAAAGGGCACTGAGACTATAGCAGAGGGGGACCCAAACCGCAATCTCTCCCCCACCAGGATGCAGCATCCCATTACCACTCTTTTCCTGACTGGATGTGGCTCTCCTTCTCCAGGTTCATTCAAACACACAGAAAGACAGGTCAGGTGCCTGGCCCTGGCTCTTTACCCCTCCCTGTGCTCTTGCTGCTGCAGTCCTTGGGCACTGGAAAGGTCTCTCTCATGGCTTGCCTCCGCTGTTCCCCATGCCCCACTGGGTTCTTTTATTTTGTATTGTCAGCGGGAAGATTTCCCTCTCTATGGATGCTGGGGCGAGGTGACTGGCTGGCTAAGCAGGCTTCGGGCCCAGGGATCCCTGATTATGGGCTGGACTCTGCATGTTAGCTCTGCAGGCCGGAGGAAGGAGAGAGTGGGCTAGGGGAAGAAAAGGGGACTCTGGTGCGGTTATTGCCAACGAGTGAGCCAAGGCTGGATTTGCTGACACTCTCATCCCCCAGGGGAGATGTGAAAGTGAGAAAGACTCCCCTCAAACTGACTCACAGAACAAGCCTTTGCTTAGGGCAACAGCTGCCGCATACAGCTCCCTTTCCCACCCCACCTCTCTCGCCACCACAATCCAGCCTCACTCCAAACTCACAGAGCAGAGCGTTAATGCCACAGCAGTTGGCCAACTGAGGAACAGTAGTCTACATGCCTACGAGATAACACTCAAAGGGGCAGAAGACTGAAGCAACTAGGAGCTCAGGAGGAATCCACTCATTGCCACAGGGGGGGACATTCTTCATTGCTTGGCAGAGGGGACTTCCTTACCATCCTTACCATAATCTCCTCGACATTCCCTGACAGTCACCGGGTGGTTGACTCAGGTCCCACCACGAGCGAGAGCTGGCAAGAGTCCTCCTTGGCTTAAACACAGAGGGGCCAGTTTGCAGAGATGACTTAGCAGGAGGCAGGGTCACAAGCCTGGATGGAGTGGGCCCCCGCATGGCACAGACACAGCCAAACTATGCTCCACAGCACAGAACAAAATGATTCCCCTGCCAGTGTCCCTTATGGCAGAGAAGAGAGCTGTCATGACTGTACAGAGGATCTTTCATGGAGGCTGCTGGGCAGACAGACCCCCTGGTTCTCTAGCTCCCAACCACATAGTCCATCAGGGCCTCTCCAAATATCCACCTAGCCCAAGTAGTCATGGAATGCTTTGCGATACACTAACCTAGCAGCGAGCTCTTGGGAAGGAGTCATTCTGAGCCATGAAGCTCAAGCTTCAAAATGCGATTCCAACAGACAGCAGTGTAGGCCACGTGTGAAGGATCCTCAATGCTCAGCTGTCCTCCTGAGATGGGGTTCACAGAGCGGGGAGAGGAGCTGGACTCCAGTGTTGAATAAAGCACCCTAGTATTGACCCGGGCAATCTAGACACATTAGGAGAGTCTCACTGGTGAACACCCTCTTGCTGAACCCCATGATTCAACATTTAGGGAGACTGGACTTGGCTGTAGATGCCTCGAGATGCGAATATGGCCTTTGCCACTAACAATTTGTTGACAAGATTTAGCACCTTCTGTTGCATGCAGGGAAGAGCACAAGACGTAGTGCAGGCAGTGAGACACCCTGGACGTGTACCTTCCCAGGCAGCCAAGCCAGAATTCAGCAATACTAGAAGCTGCCCGCAGAGGGCTCCTATATTTTAATACGTCAAGGCAGAAGGTCCCAGGGGACAAATTATATTGGCAAAATAGATTCTGTAGCTTCCTCTGAACTTAAGAGGATGTTTTCCGTGTTAATCCTAGGGCTTCCATACAGCTCTGTCACTGCACCTCCATCGTGACCTGCGGCTCTCTGGGCTATTCCGGTCCTGAGACCCCCATCCCACTCTGCTGCTGCAGCTCAGTCCTGATCCGCTGCTCCCCCTGATATTCCAGGCCAGATTCCCTCTGGACTGGACGGATCCAAGATAGCCTCTCAGTCATTACGCTCTTCTGATCCCAGCAAAAGTTCAAGACACACAGGGGCTGCCACAAGAGATGAAAAACAATGGGCAGAATAAAGTTTCAGAGAAGTTTTGGTCCCAAAAGTGGCCAGCAGGTCTAACCACGGTCAAAACCCCGGCCTCATCCCTGCATCCTGCTGATATGAGAGATGGGCCCCAAGCTGTTGGGGAGAAGGTTCAAGGGTGGGCTGCTCGAAACTTGAGCGTTGGCTCAGCCCAGGACAAAAACAGGGGCCACCTGCAGAGCATGGAACTGAACCTGACCAATACGCGAAGGGTCTTGGCTCCTGGGAAGCAAGTTCGAGCTTCTCTCCAAGCTCTAACCTGGGGCTTGCACGGGCATGGGGCACAGGACTCCACAGAGCTGGGCTGAACGTGTACGGTCAGAGGAACCCATCTGACACAACCACCAATGGCCAGGACAAATGAGTCACAGACCAGCCATGACTTCCCCTCAGTTTGTGCAGGATCTAGCAGGATGGGGCCCATTGCTGACTGGGGTCTCTGGGTGTCACTGCCACATAAACACCACAGTAACCACCACCACCTCTTTGCACTCAGCAGGCGAACCATGGGGTTGCTTTATGGACCAGTTAATAAAAGGGACTGGCTAATGGAGCTGGTCCTGAACACTGGTTAGCCTGTATCTACTTAAAAAAGTGATGAGGAACTGCTAGATCTAGGCAGTAGCCCCAGTAACTTGGAGGGGGGTTAAGACACTCCATAGGCAGAGTTTAAAAAAAAAAAACACAACAACACTCCATGCTCCCCCATTATTAATGGTTTATAGTACAGTAGCGCCTAAGATCCTAGTCACAAACCAGACCCCATGGTGCTAGGTGCTGTACAAGAGAGAGCTCTTTGGGGCAGGGACTTACACTTTAACAGACTGATCCCCAACCATGCTGGAGGACCCATCAGGAATCCATCTCAACCTATATTCAGGAGCCAACATGACACACCTCGGGCTGGATTTTCACAGGTGCAAGCACCTGCCGCTCCCATCAACTTCAACTGGCACCATGGGTGCTCAGCACCTCCTGAATCGGCGTCTCAGGCTGGGCTCTCAAATACTGAGGTTCCCCCAAATCAGCAGCAACTGTTGAAAATGCTGGTGTCCCTAAGCTGCCAGTGCGGGGGAGTCCATTCCCTTCCCCAAGGCTGTACTTCTCTGTGCAGAGAGCACTGCCATCTACTAAATATATCACGCTGGGCTATTTACCCTGGGCCTGCAGGCTCTCTGACCTGCTGGTTGTTTCCCTAACCAGTCACCGTGGTGACATTATCTGGATGAATCAAGCTATGCACAGGCGCTCTCATGGAATGCACGCACGAGCTTTACTGGGATGCAGAGGGAAATTACATCATTTCCATGCTGCTGGCTATGCTGTCTTCCCTAGCCCCGAGGACATGCCTCTTGCATCAGGGCCATCGATCACCTCAATATCTTCCATTACAGGCAACAATGACGAAAAAAATTTCTCAACCTGTCAAGATCCAAAAGTGAGACAACAGAAAAAGGGGCCATGTGGGAGGATCCCAGGAAAAAGCAGGCAACTCGGAAAGATGGCGGGATGCAGCACTCCAGCCTTCAGCGTTCGCTGTAACCTCAGCGCCGGGTGATGGGAGCGACAGATGGAAATAAACCCAAGTGAGAGCAACACTAGGGCTGCGTGGGATGGAGGGACATGCAGGTCTGGAAACAAGGGAAAGTCAACAGGCAAAGAGACTGGGGGAATTAGGAGAGCTGCCTTTCAGCTTTCTTCTCTGCAAACAGAAATAAGAGCACAGCGCAGCACCTGGGGTATAACTCCCCACCCCACCATGCATGTGCGCTCCCCGCTGGGTGTGGGAAATACATTCCTTTGGGATCTAAATTTGGCATTTCCAAACAGGATGTCTCCCCCCCCCCACAACATTACATCTTGTGTTGTCTTCCCTTCTCCCCACCACACCTTCCCGTTCCCAGGCACAGCTGTGAAATATGCTAATCCAGCATTTACACCACAACATGGAGCTAAGAATAACAAGTTATCAAAGCGAAGAAAAAACACCTGATTTCAGAGTCTTGCCCTTGCTAATGCAGCTGCCATCCGTGCCGATCGATCCCTTCTACCTACCGTAGGCAATGGCCAAGTCTACTCAGCCAGCCCAGTCATTACCGCTTTAGCATTAGCTCCCCTTCTAGGAATCCTTGTCCAACACACTTCATTGGTGTTAAAAAGGACTTTCCTTGTCTTTTCCTCCCTTTTCTCTGTTAGGGCCACCAGCTACCCAGCATGCATTGAAGCTATCCAGCCTCCTACAAGCCTAGATTGCAAAAGAGTTTGGGGTTAGGGAAATAAAAAATAAATTAGAGTGCCACACTCCAATAAACATAAACCTGGCCCGTGAGGCCGACGAGAATCATCATCAGCCCCACCCCGGCATGACTTTCTAACACTGCAAGGACCACGTTTCTGTTGGAAAGCGTTCTATGGGGGCTCAGGCAGCAACCTGGTCAGCATTGCTGCTGGAGGGAGCATCCCCACCTAGGGGTTACTTGGTTTTACATGTAGATCTTATGAGGCCTTTTAGGAGCCTGGAGAATTGGTGAGTGGATGTGTCCAAATCAGAAGCATCCCCTGTAAGCGTCTGCCTCTGGGGAATAGCTGGTTACATACACAGTTGCTCAGAACACTAGTATGCGAGCTTTGCAAGGACATGTGACAAACCCAGCTAGAGTCACAGATGTCTGGCTGGTAGCTGGACTTGGCTGCTGAGTTCCTAACCTACCTTTAAACTCTCCTTCACCACCATCCCATGCCGCCCCAGCGTTATCCCGCTGTTAGTGCCATCAATTATTGAACGGCAGAAACGCTGGAGCAAAGCTCATGGGCACCAGGCCAGCTGTAGAAAGGAATCCCACAGCTTTTAACGCTTCCTGAAGTACTCAACCCTTTGCTCATTCCCTCAGGTTTGGAGTCTGCGCCCCACTTTGGGAACCCAGCAAAGAGAAGGGAGCTGGAGGCTGCAGGAAGAACGTGAATGGATAGTCTTGTGGTTAAGGCTGGGCCTCTTGAAATCTAGGCTCTACTACCAAGTCAGTCATTTGATCGTTGTGCCTCAGCCCCCTCCACCTGCAAAATGGGGATACTACTACTTCTTTGGGCTGTGGCCTCTAATTAGACTGTAAGCTCTTTGGGACAGAGACTGTCTCTCATTTAGCATATGGCCAGCACCCAACACAATGGGGCCCTGATCTCCGATTGGGCCACTTAGGTACTTACCGTAATCTGATGGATGCTCACAACTATTGAACCACGCAACTATATGGGGAGCATAGGCCTATGGCCTCCAATTTGCAGGCTTAGGCCTAACAAGACTGCAAATTTTAACTCATCAATGACCAATGACAGGCAAAATCAGGAACGGTTCCCCTCTGATCCTCCAGAGCACACGGGAGCTTGGGAGAACCAGCTCCCATTTCAATCCCTCTCCGCTAACCTGTCTGGGCCAGCCCAGCCCCTTACCTTCTACCGGCGAAGTTTTCAGCCTCTTGCAGATGTTTTGCACACCCCCATACGTGTCATTTATCCTTGCGACAGCCTCGCCACTCCGAAGCTCCATGAGTGTCCGCAGGTCAACCAGGGAGCAGCCGAAATCCCCTTCATGGCTGCCCTCGGCAACTGAATTCCCAGGATGGTGGTCAGCAGCGTTGTTCGTCATGTTGCCAAAACAGCGTGAGTCACAACAGACGCGTGCGGAAAAACGCTGGCTCCTATTTGTTCGCCTCCCTCCCCTGGAAGTCCCAACAGGGACACAGACGGTCCTTGGCAGCTCCCAGCAGCCGCCCTAGCTCCACAGCCTTGGAGAGGACTTGATGGCGGGGCCTCGACAGAGAGAGGAGAATCCTAGCGAAGGTGCCAGAAGTAGGGAAGGGGAAGTGGGTGCTTTCTTCTACAGCTTCCCAGGTGAAGCTGGCGCGACTAGCTGAGCCCAACTTCTCCAGATAAAGGTGTAAACAGGATGTGCATGTTACCGTGGAAGCAACCTTAGCAACAACCAGTGTGTATCTCTTGGAGAAGGAGGAGGGTTCCCTGGATACCAGCGGCAACGAGAGCTGCAAGACAGATTTAAAACAAAAATACTGTCATTAGCAAGAGGGCCGAGATGCATGTGCCATGGAATGGGGGACCGAGAGCCACGGTGCTAAGGATGCACCTATGCAAGAAATAATGGGAGGCAGCAAGGTCTAGGAACGAGCACTGGAGCCGGGAACCCCCAGGTTCTAATCCCACCTCTACCCGGTTTTAGGGCAGGATCTTAAAGGGACATGCCCACTTTAGCACTAGTACAGTCCTTTTCAAGCTGGACTGTTAACTAGCAGAAATGGGTCTACTATTTTTATTACTGGGGAGCATAGGAGCCTGTCATGACCCACAACCCCATGGTGCTAGGTGCTGTACAAATACAGAACAAGACAGTCTCATCACCCCCAGGAGCTTAAAATCTAAGCTCCACTGACCTCAACAAAACTATGCTGCTAAATGCTAGCTGACGATCTGTTCCTTCATCTCTCGATCTCAAAGTGCATCAGCATCACTCGCCTAACTACCCACAGGGAAGATTGATGGCCCCCAGAACAAGTGACTTGCCAGTTGAGTCAGGGGCAGGAAGAGGACCCAGGTGATGCTCTGCTCCATCCACAGCTGTCTGGCCCAAAGCAGAGAGGAAGAGAAATATTTCCATTCATTTGTTTTAAAAACAAAGACTTTCAGTGGAAAACAGATGTCTCTTACACACCCCTCTGCAATGCCAGGGACGGCCTGAGAACCTGGCTGTGAAACTGACTATACATAAAATGTGAAAATGACTCCACTGATTTCTCCTCTGTCTGGAAGGGAGACAAAGCTAAAGGTGTAAACAAACATAATGTGGACAAATAATTGGAGCTTAAAAGGCCTTGTTTTTAAGTTATTGAGTGGATTGTCAGTTAACATGGGTAAAAAACCCCAAACATTTAAATACAGACAGATTTTTAGACTACATCCCTTTGGCTTCTTTGCCTGAGTTTCCCCATCTGTACAAGGATTACTAGCTCTATTACCATTACCTAGAATGGGGCAACGAGAAGGAGAGAAATACTATGACTTATTCAGCAATGAAGCCCCACGTGCAGATGAGCTGAGTTAGAGTGAGCACCAGCTGTATCCTGCATGGAAGGGAGAATTCCAGAGCAAGTCTCAGTGGGTTCCCTGACGCAGGAAGGGGAAGGGAGCCTGAAATATTAAAACTGGGGAGGATTCAAGAGCCCATTCCAGATGGGCAGAGAAATCCCAGTTTCTTCTCCTTCTCACTCAGGAGGAGGAAGTCCTCCTTCCCCTTGGCTCTAATGTTGGTCAGCTAAACACCGCTCACCTGCAACCATTCTAGGGAAATGCTGGGACAGAACATCATACACCAATTGGATTCCAAACATTTGGGGCCCCCATGTTTTCCCTGCCATCTCCAAGAGTGGAAGCAGCTGGCAAGGAAGGGGTCGGGGGATTGAACACTTGAGGGTGTCCCCCTCCCCAGATTGCTAGAGGGGGCTTTCTCTACCCACAACCCAAGAGAACCTGTGCCTTCTTTAGTGCTTGGACTCAGGACTGCAGTCTGCTCAATTTCACTGACCCTGAAAATGCATGCACAGCACGGGCTTATCTCAGTGGCCACTTAGGATTTCTTCAGGGTTGCATCTGTCCTGAAGCTGGACTGGGGAGACCAGGAAGCTCACAGCAGCCTACCTACCACAGTCCTTTGATGCACCCGGCTTCTTAAACTGTAAGCTCTGAGGGGCAAGGGCAGAGGCTCTTCCCATGGGGCCTTTGGGCATGAATGCAACACAATTAGATAAACACTCTATCTAAGGGGGGGGGCAGGTATCACTAGAAGCACAAGGATGTAGATGGGCAAACTGGGAAGCAGGGACTAGGGCAGGGTATGCTGCTAGGAACTGTCCACTGTTGGAATTGTTCACCCCATCCCCTTCCTTTCTCTCTGAACGCAACATGGAAAATCTCAGTCCCTCTGATGTGACAACTCCCTCCATAAGCAATAGGATGGCAGAGATCCCACGGAACCAAACCCCCGAGGCAAAGACTCACATGATCCAAGCTGCATTCTCAGAAAAAACATCCCGCTAGGCCAGGGAGTGGGGTGTTGTCATGACTCCACCCATCTCCCAGCATAATTCAGCTACTTTCAGGGAAAAGAGGTACAGACTGGGCTGTGGAGATTAGAGATAAGGAAACAGACACAGAAAAGACTTTGGGCTGGTGGCTAAAGATATGGAATCAGCATGCAGTAAGGCAGGAGAGAGACGGATATGGAGAGAAAAGCTGTCCTCACTTGGGGCAGAGAACCTGACAGATGCTGTCTGTGTGCCCGCAAATTTAGCCTCTGAAGGGAATTTTAAGAGTTGCTACAGATGTCAGGTGTGACAGGGCAGAAATGTCTTCAAGAGATGCCTTTGTGAGAGCAGGGTCACCCTGGGGCATTCCCAGAAACACAGGCAGCATTATCTTAGTACAGGAGAACCAGGGACAGAGACAGAAAGGGAAGCCAGCCAGCTGAGGGCTTGTCTACATCAGAAAGTTGCAGCGCTGGTGAGGGAGTTACAGCGCTGCAACTTTGAGAGTGTCCACATCTGCAGGGCATCACCAGCGCTGCAACTCCCTGTTTGCAGCGCTGGCCGTACTCCCGTTTTGTCTCGGGTGTAGAGGATCCAGCGCTGGTGATCCAGCGCTGGTAATGCAATGTAGACACTCACCAGTGCTTTTCTTGACCTCCGTGGAAGGAGGAAGCCTCTGGTAATCAAGCTGGTTTCCTTTCCCGGTTTGCTCTCTCGGTCCCGGAGCCAGCCAGCAAACCGCAGGGAAGGAGACCTGCTTGCTCGGGGTTCCGGGACCGAGAGAGCAAACCGGGAACGCCGCGGTTTGCTCTCTCGGTCCCGGAGCCAGCCAGCAAACCGCGGGGAAGGAGACCTGCTTGCTCGGGGTTCCGGGACCGAGAGAGCAAACCGGGAAAGGAAACCAGCTTCGCCGCGGTTTGCTCTCTCGGTCCCGGAACCCCGAGCAAGCAGGTCTCCTTCCCCGCGGTTTGCTGGCTGGCTCCGGGACCGAGAGAGCAAACCGCGGCGTTCCCGGTTTGCTCTCTCGGTCCCGGAACCCCGAGCAAGCAGGTCTCCTTCCCCGCGGTTTGCTGGCTGGCTCCGGGACCGAGAGAGCAAACCGCGGCGTTCCCGGTTTGCTCTCTCGGTCCCGGAACCCCGAGCAAGCAGGTCTCCTTCCCCGCGGTTTGCTGGCTGGCTCCGGGACCGAGAGAGCAAACCGCGGCGTTCCCGGTTTGCTCTCTTGGTCCCGGAACCCCGAGCAAGCAGGTCTCCTTCCCTGCGGTTTGCTGGGTGGCTCCGGGACCGAGAGAGCAAACCGCGGCGAAGCTGGTTTCCTTTCCCGGTTTGCTCTCTCGTCCCGGAACTCCCCTTGAAGCCGCCCAACAGCGCTGCAGTGTGGCCACATCTAACACCACTTGCAGCGCTGGTTGCTGTAAGTGTGGCCACTCTGCAGCGCTGGCCCTATACAGCTGTACTAATACAGCTGTAACAACCAGCGCTGCAAAATTTTAGATGTAGACATGGCCTAAGTTAGCGTCACAACCACCCAGGCTGAGCAAGACACTCAGAGCAGACCCAAGCAGCACATAGGGAAGTGGGGAGCTGTAGCTACTGTTTTCCAGGAAACCCCTGCTCCTTTCACTGCTACCACATCTCCTCTTGTTTGTTCATGCTGCTTTTGAATCTTTTTAATAAGCCAAGGTCCCAATCCCACACACTGTCCCATGCAGATGGATCTCAGCACCCATATGGGTCCAGCTAAGCAGAACAGCGTGCAGAATCTAGACTTTTGACTGTAGATTCTTTGAGGCAGGGATGGACTTTGTGATCTCTGCCTGACCAGTCAGTCCCCAGAACAGGGTCTGATCCCTGATTGGGGTCTCTAGGTGCTTCCATGAATCAGGGACCACAGCCTGACTGTGCTGGGCCCTAGATACACATGGATTACCAACAAATTGCTTGTTTAGGGGAAGGAACTCTAATAGGCCATTATTACTTTTCAGGATCCCCCTTAAAAAAGTAGGCCGACCTCAGGGATATAGAATCTGCCTCCTCCCAACCTTAAAACGAGAGACCCCTTAAGGAAGCCCTGCAATCGGTCATTGGTATGGGACAAGGGGGCAACTCTAGGTCATGGCTTGGTGCTATAGAAGAAAGCGCATCTGTCCATCCATCTAGTTGCTTTGCCAACACCCACCCCACGCAGGCATGCAGGAGCCTCTCTAGTGGAGCCCTTACTCATCTATCATTTAAGGGCGTTAAAGCTCCCTGCGGGAGGAGGTACGCAATGGCAGATCCAATTAAACAGACCCCTGCTGATTAATAGTGTGTGGGGGTAGGGGGGATTATTTTTCCTATTTTTTTCCCTTTCATAGCAAATAACATCTTCTGAAAAGAGCTAAGATGTTAAGAGAAAGGCAGCTAATTAATCCTGGAATTGCAGAATCCATAATTACCCCTGGAGGAGCCTGCAGGGCACCTATCATTATCTCCCCAGATTCCCTTCCTCCTCTGAACTGGAGCGCCAGGGACTCCTCTCGGCAGGTCGGGGGGGTATGGGGGGTAACGGTAGGGAGAAGAGAGAAAAAAAAAAACAACCAGATTCCTGGAGGAGGAAAGAGTCTGCTCACACTCACACGGCCCTACTCTGCACTGCTGCCCAGTGGCGTGGAACCGTGGTCCTAGAGGGTAGGGCACCAAACTGGGAGTCAGGAGACCTGGCTCTGCCACGGGCCTGCTGGGTGACCTTAGGCAAGTCCTGTTCCCTCCCTGCTAAATCTTCTTTGTCAGTTCTTCGACTGCAAGCTCTCCAGGGCAGGGACGAGGTGCATGTGCCATGCCTGCAACACTGGGGCCCTGAGCTCAGCTGGGACTCTTAGCTGGGAAGGACAGACCCGGGGCATGCCCAGGAAATATGCTCCCACTGTGCATCCAGGTGTAGCCGGGATGGATCAAAAGCAGTTTTCAGTCTCCTTTAAGGACTGCCACCCCTTCATCTGGGAGTCTAGGTGCAAGCTCAGCCTGGGCACACTTTGACCCATGAGGGCTACAGCTTCACACTGCCCCGGTGACACTCTTAGGTATGCCAGGTTCACCCTAATGGGGGGAGTGGAAAGACCACCACAGCAGGTTTGCCCCAACCATAAAGACAGCAAATCAGGGAACACTAAGGTAATACCCACCTAGCCATGTCATTCCGGGACATGTCATTACATGTCAAAGGCCCAATCCAGCCAGTCCCCTCTCGGATGTTAAATATTAAAGCTGGAAACTACTAAATGTACATGCTTAGAGTGCTCTGTGGAGCCAGACAAATGGCCCCAGAGCCCCTGTCAGTGACAGAAAGAACCCCATGAGGTGGGATGACCCTCCTGAATCTCCTTCCAGCCCCACCATGGCCAAGGAATGAAGGAGGAAAGCCTGAAGAAAGCTCCAACAGCAGCGCTCTAACAAGCATCTGATGACTCGCATTATTCATCCAACTGTCCCTAACTCTCCTAATTAGTTTCCAGAGCCTTTAGGCACCTAAGGGGGAAGCTGGACTTTCCCAGGGTCCCTTCCTCAGAAGGGAGAGTAAGGTGGAGGGCGACAATGGGAGGGAAAGGCAGTGGGGAAGACCAGAAGAAGGCTACAAACAGCCCGAACACTCAGTTGCTGGCAGCCGAGTGCAGAGACGCCACTGCACAAGGCTGCATCCTTCCACCTAGTACGGGTCATGTGAAGCAGGGGGTGGACAAGAGGGGCAGGGATTCTGTTCCCCAACTGACCCCTCAATAGCCCAAAGGAAGTGGGGAAAGTCCCCAACAGGTGAGTCTTCATTCGTATCAGAGGGCTTCTAGCACATCTGTCCCCCAATTCAGGTAGGATTAGGGGTGGGTCCATCAAGAGGTGGTTGTTCAACCAGTGGGTCCCTGAGCTGTACAGGCCCGAGACCTGGGATTCAACTGTCCCAGAGCTCTGGGGGTTGGGTGAGACCCAGAGTCTGGATTCTGATGAATCTACCATCATCATTTTGCAACAGCCACACGTGGCAAGCCCTAGGGGAAAAGGACCCATCTCTACCCTCTGCATCACCACCACCACGCCTCCCATGACCAGCAATCCCCTCCTTCCTGCCCTGGGCTTCCTCTATACAGTTCTGCCAACAGGCCTCACTCCCGACCTGCTGCTCCCCTCTGCTATTGCCTTCTTGTGTCTCTCCCTGCACCATCCTGTCCAGCCATGCCAGTGCCTCTTGGCCCCAGTTCCCTGCTATTCCAGTCCTGGGACACCTGCTGAGCAGAAACAGCCAATGGTGTTGCCTTGTGATAAGCCACAAAGCAACTGTCATCCTGGCAAGTGAATGTAAACAACTCCCTTGAATTCACCATCATAAGCAAGCTTTAAATCCAGGTCTCCAGGGCTAAGTGCCCTGGGCTGGGGCTAGGAAAGAAGAGGGGATTGGAGGAGGTGTCCTCCAGATGGGCATCTGTTTAGCAGAGAGATATGGCAAGTGAAGGCTTTCTGTATGTCAAGAGGAGACTAGGGAATAAGCCCCAGGAGGCCTACGCTAAAACGCCTCTGCATTAAACTGGCCTTGATACCCTCTGGAGGAGCAGGGTCACAGCCTTTGAACCCATCTCTGCACCTGATCACGCCCCAGCCCAGCCACATCTGCAAGCGTAGGGGCAGGGATTGGACAGAAGCGTGGAAACATTTAAAGGTCGGGTAAGCTGAGGAAGGGTGGGTGCTGGCTGGGCAGGCACCTAGTGGACGTAACGTAGGGCTGGCAGCTGTGCCACAGCCCCACTGGCAAGGCTGGGTTTTATGTGACCTGCTGCAGAGGCATCAAAAATGGGAGATGGAGATTTAAAGCCAAAAGGATCCTTTCAAAGGGGGGGAAGGGGAATAAATGGCGGGGGGGAGGAGAGAGAGGAGCAGGGGGTCTGCTGACAGGAGAGGACAGCACAGCAGCAGGATCCTTCCTTTCTACATCTGGGTTGAGGGGAACAGGATCCAGGGGAGGGTGAGATTGGGTCCCCCTAAAAATCATTGTTATGTACCCTCCACCAAATATATATACACAGCCCCCTTTCCATCTCCTTAAAACCCCTTCTCAGCAGACTCCTGCCCCAGCCGCACCCCAGTCATTCACATCCCATCGCCTTCCCCAGCACAGTCACAGTCGGTGTGTAGCCAAGTGAGAAAGGAGAGAGAGAGGGAGGGAGGCAGGGAAGTGTGTACGGAGGGAGTGAGTGTGGGGGTGTGGAAGAGAGAGAAGCTGGCAGGAGCAGGAGGAGGGAGCGGCTGATGAGGAATGATGGAGCTGATGCAGTGCTGCAGACAAACCTGCCCGGAATAATAAACGGCTGCATTACACCTCCAGCATGGCAGAAGGAGAAGACACTTACTGGCATCAGGGAGACAGGGCATCCCTCCTAGGGGCGGAAAAGCAAGAGGCAAGCGGGCAGAGGCGCAGCTGATGGCATCCAATGACCATCTCTCCACTGCAGGGACCATCCCAGAATGGCCAGTGGGATCTGGGGCCCAGACCTCTTCCTAGGAATGCAGGGCACTCCCATGTGAGAGAAAGGAAAGCGACACCTGGGGAGGAGCAGGTGAGGGTGTGAGGCTGGTGTGGGCAGCCAGAAAAGTTCTCCTCTCTAAAACAGTCAGGTCCAGCCTTAACATCCAGTAAGTACTTGTCAAGGGGGGAGTATTTTCCCCCTCCTCTCTAGACAGGGCTCTCTGTGGCCTGCAATTACAGGACACTGTTTTATTTGCCTCTCTCCACAGATCAGAGACTTTGGTGCAGCTCCCCATGCCCCTACTAGAGGCTTCACTCGTCATGCAGACCTATGTCCCGTCGGGGAGAGAAAGGCCTAGCTCCCAGATCTGGGATCAGTGGCCAGCACAGGCTGGATGATTGGCCTGGGGCTGGACTGAAGCAGCAGCTGCTCAGGCTAGAGATGTCCAAAGCTGGGCAGCTAAAAAGATGGAGGCATCCAAAAGCCACTGACTCCTTTTGATAAAGATGGTCTAAAAACAAAAAAAAGTTGTTGGCGCCTTGCCCTGGACTCCAGGTCTGCAGATCCCAGCCCAACTCTGTCCTCTCCTGGGGTCTTTGGAAAGGGTTGTACGCAGCATTGTCTTCCGAGACAACTGTCCAGGCCAGCACTTCCCTGTATCTCCCCGAGTGTCACTCGGGCAGAGGGCTCCCTTGCTCATAGCCAATACTTTAGCCAACATGCCTTACCTGGGATGCTCACAGGTACTTGTAAGTCCCAAAATAGATTCTGGCCCTGGCTGAGAAAATTACTAGGCCATCTCCTGGAGCTGGCAGTTTCTCTTTACTCTCAAGGTAGCAAGGTGCTCTTGGGGAGTGGGGGGAAGGGGGAAGTCAGGAACAAGCTGTTGAGCTCTGACCACTCTACCTACTGCCCTTTCACGACTAAGGAGAAAGATGCACACAACTTATTTGTCAGGGTGGAGACACCCAGGTCTGGAGAAATGCTGGGATCAGCCTGCAGGGCTCTACATGGACACACCCACAGCCAGTGGAAGCTGCACATCTGGGATGGGGTCTGAATGACCTTGAGTTTGCTTTTTTTCCCTTCTCCCTCCAGGTTGCCTTGCCTTGCTAATCCTGGCTCTCCATGCTGGGAAGGCGCCCTGTCTTGGCACAGGCCCATTCCCAGCAACTAGCAGAAGGTGTCCTGATGCTACAGCCTTGAATGCAGCGTAAGCTTCTAGCCAGATTACATAGATAGGGATGATCTTTCCCAGAGACCAAGGCGATTAAAGCAGACCCAGCCAGGCAGAGATCATGGGTCTAGAGATCAAGCACAGTTGATTATTCACTTCAGCGTCGGACAGGAGTGTGTAGCGGACGGTATACAGGCTCACTGCCCAGCCATCTCCACGGTTCCCTCCTCAGTGGGCAAGAGGATAGAAATTCCAATTTCCATCCCTATCACCCCCTCTCCCCTACCCTCCACTCCCTGACCTCCCATACTCTGAGTTCCAAGATTAAATAGCATCTCATCAGCTCATATTCTGAGTCCTTCTGAGTATTTCCCCACCTGTCTGTGGACAGATATCAAAGCTGTGATTCGGGATCCAAGGGAGGAAGAATGGCCCTGATCCTGGTGTCAAATGGCCTTTCTCCCACATTGTGCTGCTGGGAGATCAGGATCGAGTTCATTGCTTAGAGGACAGAAGGGCTGGTGAAGCAAGGAAGGATCATGCCCCACTTAAAATGAACCAGGCTGCTGCCTTCAGAGCCCAATTTCAACCTTCCCCACGTTTCTCCTGTGAGTAACAGGTTGGCTTCCAAGTCCTTCTATGAAACCATTTGCTCCTCTTACTCCTACAAGGAAGTTAAAGGAACAAAGTCAATGAGAAAGACCAGGCCCATGCGGCATTGGGACCCCGTCCCTTTCACTCAGCGAGACAGCTGCCTGGCATGTTTCGATGTGCTCACAGCTAGATTACTGCATGAGCCCACAATAGCCCTGATGTCAAGGCTCTGTAGAGGAACTCGGCTCCAGCACCGGAAGCTCCTCGTGGTGGACGCCCCCGCCCCCTTTTACTGGAGAGAGTCACCCCAGTCTGCTATGGCAGCAGCTGCTTGTTTTCTCCAGCCATGGTGACAGGGTGTTATAAACACTGGCTTTGCTGTAGGTTGCTATGGCAAACTCAATGTAAAGCTTTGTCACAGGATGCTATTTATGCCACCAAATGGAAAAAAAGTGTCCCAGTTTGGGGTTTAAGATTAAAAAAAAAAAAAAGAAAATCTTTAAAAGCCCAGCTCTTAACATCCCTACAGGACCACAGCCAGGGATAGCAGAGCTCAGCCAAGAACGAAGGAGGAGGAAGGAGAAAGAGATCCAAAGCGGGGGAAGATGCTCACAGAGGGGCACAAGAAAAAAGAAAAAAAAAAGGCCCATTTAGAGAACAAACTGAACCTGGTGCCCAAAAGCACCCTGGGTAAATGAACCCAGTTGGGGGGCATGGGAATCAGGGCCACTTCATGCAGCGTGAGCTCTACTCACACCTCCTTTAATTAACACTCAGCACCGGGCTGGCTCTGAGCCCGCGGCTGCAGGGCTGACTCACCTCCGCAGAAGCGATTCAGGAAGAGGAGAGGAATAAATACAAAGCCCCCAAAAAGCAAAAGTGACTTTGTGATGCCACAGAGGAAAAACAGATGTGTTAAGTGCTACCTCTGGGGGGTTATTTGTAGATCAGAACATACCACGTGGGTGCAGCAGCTCTGACTCCATGTTCACATGGGCGTAGATGTCAGAGCACTGAGCTGGATTCTCAGCTCCTCTGTTATTGCACTTGAGGCAGGGTTGAAGTGGGGCTTCCTGTATTTTGGGGCCCTGTGCTAAATCGCAGCAGCATCAGGCCTGCTCTAATTTGTACAGTTTCTCATGGATCCCTATGAGCCTGGGGAAGCAGAGCACTCTGGTCATATCCCAATACACCTCCTACATCCAGCAGTATGGCTTGGAGCAGAGCCAGCACAAGCTCTCAACAGCCAGGGAGGCTGTCTGCACAAGGGGGGCATTTCCACCCACTTTAAGGCCCCTTTACACTACCAGGATGGCATAAAGGAACCCAGGCATAACAGGGAATCAGGCCTATATACTGCTGAGATTTTCCTGCATACATTTGTGCTCCAATGCAGTCCAGCTGCCTCTGGGAACTACTGCTAGCTGCAAGACAAAAATGCATTCCCTCCATTCTCATGGTGCGCTCTTTCCTATAACGATAGGCAACCCTGCCGGCTGCTCCTGCATTTACAGTGACACAATAAATGGGGCTGCCCCTCCGAATTCTTTACCCCCCACCATGCTGTGGCAACCATCTGTTCACATACACACACACAGACCACTCCCCAGACAGTTGAGAGGCCAGCAGAGTGCTGACAGATGAAATTAGTTTATAAAGCAGCATAGTGCAGATTAGAGTTTTGGAAAGAAATTTATCTTGGCAGGATAATGGAGGTTTGTTTTAAAACAAAAAAAGAAAAGCCAGCTCAGTGGGATAAGCCACTCAAACTGGCCTAGCTGCATTCCCCTCCACCCCAGGCTGCGATGGAGAAGCCCCGTTCATCTCCTTCAGGGAAGAAGGCAGGGGAATGATGGGCTACTGCAGGAGAGAATGAGACCTGCTTCTAACCAATGGAGTGGGGACAAGGAAATTCCAGTTTAGTCCCTCATCACTTAAATACCCAGGTGCTTCTCACATGCTAATGAACGTATTTTCCTTCCACCCATGAGGCAGGGCAGGGCTATTCTTCCCCATTGTACTCATGGGGAAACTGAGGCCCAGAGTGACTTGCCCAAAGTCACCCAGGGAGTCTGGGCAGAGATAGGAACTGAATGCAGGCCAGTGTCTTAAGCCCCAAACTAGCCTTCCTCTCCTGACAGTCCCCAGCCTATCTGGTCCGGCAGATATTGAGCAATTTGACACCAGAGAGCATAGATAAGCTGAAGTTGATACAGAGGAGAGAGCTGACCCATTGCCCCTTAGCTGCCACATACCAGGCCTAGTCCCCAGAGACTGAGCAGGGTGTTAGAGGAAGAGCAAAGAAACTCGGCCGAGACTTGGCGAAGGTGGCGGCAAGGGAGTCTACCACGCCAGATCCATCCCTGCTTTGCATCGGCGTCCCTAGTTCATCTGGATCTTAAAGGCTTATTTTGGGGGGTTGGGAGGAGCTGAACATACACCATCACATCCACCCTTCCTTCCCCCACACATCTGAGTGCCCGGATGGAGGCACACACTGCAAACTCCCAGCAACCCCCCTGGCAACTGTGACACACCGACTGGCTGCAGTCCCACATGGGTCCGACATGCATGTGTGTGTGTTGGGGGGGAGAAGGGGTGAGGTTAACTTCTCCGGGGCGGGCTAGCAATGCTAATGGCTTTCAGGACCCTGGTGGAGGAGGCTCAGCAGGTTACTTATAACCCATCCAGAGTCACTAATGAGAGGAGCAGAGAAGGTGACTGACTCATGGCTACAAACCACAGATTTAGTGGAAGGAGGGAGGGGTTATCTGGAGCCTGGCTCCCAGGGCACTGGGGTTGCTAAGAAGCGGGGTGGATTGGCTCAGGTACATGGTGCAGATGGGAATATGAGGAAGGGAGCAGTCTACAGATGCTGGGGGCAGGATTTCTCCTTCACCCTTGCTCAAACCAACCAAGAAAGGGACACCTGGCTTGGAACCAAGACAGCCATTTAAAGCAGCCCATGGAGAATGCAGCAAAAGTCACCCATTGCCAGCACTTGCTGCTGCCACCACCACTTAAGGGCACAGGTAGCAGAGAGATTGGTAATCCTAGGTGGAGACCAGCAACCCCAAACTGAGAGGGGATGGAGAGAGGGAGGCAGCGGAGAGTAGGAAGAAGCAGGAAATTGAGGGAGAGACAGGAGGGGGAAGACACTCCCTCACCTACCCCACCCCAAGAACATGTCAGCTTAGCCCCCAATAGCCCACCAACTCATCCGCAGAGCTGGGGTCTCCCTCTGCCAGACATCCCTTGGAGTCTGTTTCCTCCCAGCAACACTGCTTCAGAGCAGCCTGTTTGTGGCAGCATCTCAGACACCGGGGAGATGTGGAGGAACATGGCAGTCCCCTGTCGCAGGTGCCTCCACCAATGCTGCTGCCAGGGAAGCAAATCCACCCCGGTGCAACACAGCTGTGTCTCAGCGGGGAACCCCCTGAGGACCTCCCCCACCCACCCATGAGCACAGGCTTGGCTGGCTTGCCCGGGAAAGCACTCTCTCAGCTCTGTGCCTGCTGTGGGGGAGGGCAGCAGCTATGCATGTCACTGGTTCTCAGGGGGAACGGGTTCCTATTCCAGGAGCATAGGAAATGTGAGGGTTAAAATAAGGGGGAGCCAGGAGAGAACAGCACTTCCTTTCCCTGCTGAGTTCCTAAACAGTCCCCCTCATGCCATGGCTGGGTGACAGGAACCAGATGGGGGAGACTATCTGCATTGACCATTATGGGACCAGCATCCCAGCTCCTATCCTTCTGGAGTGGCGAGCCCGTCTGTCACCCTAAAGCCATCTGGCCATTTAGACTGCAACTGGGGTAAAACTAGCTCCCGCGCATCCCCTGCCAATTCATCTAACACCATTTACATAGCACCAGGGATTGCCAAAGGCTTCAGAGACAGGTCAGCAACAGCCCTATTTTATAGAAAGGGAAACTGATGCACAGCAACTTGCTCCAGTGCTCAAGGCAGGAACACAATCTCCAGGTCCTGGCTCTAACCACTAGACCCTAGAGTCCTCCCAAGTGCCTGCCTTTGGCTAACTTTTCAGCAGTGTTCGCTGCAAAGGGCACTGCTAGCTGGGCTGGTGTGTTTGTGCAGGCCTCCATGCTTCTGACTTTTCCTCAATGGAAACAGAGCATATACTCTCTGTCCCCTTCACACACGGCATTGCATCCTCACCTGCCACCAGCAGCGGAGCCCTGGGAAGTCGGAACAAAAGCAACTAGAAAATGGATTGCATTGCCATTCCCCAGCTCTCACATAGCACTGATGCCTACACTCCTCCCTGCCAGCCAGCACACACTCTGATGAGCTGGGACTCTGGAGCAAGCAGGGAAGAGAACACAGCTATTGGGAGCAGTGCAGAGAGTGCACTTCTCTCTACCTTCCAGATGGTGCAAAACTGGAATAAGCCACACCCTGCTCCGCTCAAGCTCTATCCGCCACTGCCAGCGAGCTGTCCCTCTCCCCACATTCACGGCTCTCCTGCCCTTTGGAGGTGGGTGTGAGAATCGTGTGTCAGTGCCCGAGTTACTGCTCCCACGTGTATGTGCTAGTGCATAGGTCTCCAGAGCAGGGAGGAGTGGTGCTTGTGACCATCAGCATCTACACATCCATTGTCGATTGTGTCCGTAAGTACTGGGTGGTGGGGTGTGGGGATGCTGAATGCTCAATGCTGAGGGATTCAATATCCATGTGCGTCGGTCACGCATGCACACTGCAGACACACACATATGCACATGTGGGGGTTGCAGTGCTGCATCTGCTGAACACGTGCGTGTGTCAATCGCATCTGTGTGTTGGTGCATGGGGCCATGCCTATCTGTGTGCTAATCAGGGGGTCAGCTGCATAGGCACTGTTTGTCAGCATCACAAACCTGTTCAGCCAGGTGTGTCAGCGAGAGTCTGACTCGCTGCAGAACGAGCAGCACCCATTTCCTGGCTTCCCTCCTCAAAGTTGATCTCCCTAGTCTGGGCAGGGACTAAGCCGCAGATAAACCAACCACCTCTTCCCACAACTCCAGTATCTGTCCTGGTTAATCACTAAGCCACTGGTCCTCCATGTCTCTCCAGCCACAGCTGCTAGCCTGGCTCTTCTCTGAGGGCAGTTTCCAAGCTGCTCCCAGGTTCATTTCAGGGGGCAGGGTTTGCCAGTCTCAGATTTGCTAGAGGCCACTTATCTCAGGCTACCTTTGGACTGTCCAGATTTGCAAAACAGCCCTCCAGTACCACATCTGAAACCATGCGGCGTTCGACACCTGCTGTCACTTGAGCCCTAAAGAGGGCACTGGACAACTTTGGTGGTCTCTGCCTAATCCCCACTGAGGAAAAAGAAAAATTGCCCTAGAGGAAAGTCATTGTACAGTTTGACACAACTGGCACTCTGCCAGAGGAAGCCAGGGCTCAGAGCAAGAGAAAGGGGGGGGGGCTGCAGGGCAGGATGGAGGAGCACTGGGCTCAGCTGTGTTGGGGAGGCATATGGGAGAGCACAGGGACTATGGAGAACAGCTTGTCTGGATTAACATCGAGTGTTGCAAGTGAGGACTGAAGTGCACTGACAGAACTGCATGCCTCATGGGAGAGGTAAGGGGCTCAAGACTGGAATAGCAGGGATTTCTGCGCAGCAGGGATTTCTGCACATCTGGACAAGGGGGTAATGGCAGAGCTGGAGTAAGGACCCCAGAACAACAGGACCATTAGGGGATGGGAGGACTCATTGAGAGAACTGCATGAAAACTCGCTGTACCTCCTCCGCCCTGACCCTGTTACAGCATCCCTGCGCTGCAGTTAGGCAGCAGCAGAGCCCAGGCTAGAGATAGGTGTTGTACCATCCCCAGCACTCTCAGCACAGCAAATGCACCTCAGTCCTCCCCTGGGCCAAGCACAGGAGGCTGTGATGAGCTCCCCTCCCTCCTCTAGCTGCCCAATGTTGACTTCCTGCAGAAGTAAAAACCTCTTTTGAGAACTAAGCCACAGACAGACTAGGAACCTGGCCCTGGGCAGAGGACACTGGAACAAAGCAGCACCACGACCAAGCGTGCTCAGGATGTCAGAAGTGCTGAAGGCTTAAATTCAGGGCCATTATGGAGGCTCTTGAACTCAGGAGCAGAGGTCACGACATTGGGAAGGTGAAACAGCACTCCCCTTACAGGGACCCCTTGAAACCCAGTCTTGCCAGGCAGCCAAGTAGTGTGAAACTTCTGCCTGGAGGCACCCTCCAGCAATACAGGAAATGCCACCAGCCCGGGCGTTCCTATTTCCTGCAGCAGAAGATTTAAGAGCACATTTCAGGAGCTGCCAGTCAAGCTTAAAAACCTGCATGATACATTGAACAAGAGCTTTGGAACAGATTTTTCTGCCATTAACGGTATTTACAGCATGGTTGACTCCCAGGTAGGGACAGCCACAAGGGTCAGGCTTTGGGAGCGTCCACACTAGGGAGAAAAGGTGATCTCTTAGTTGTGCTAGCTAACGGGAATAACGTGAGGTGAAACCCTAGCCAAAACAAGGCAGCTGTGCAGTTTGAGGTGAACGCCAGGCTTCCCTGTAACAGTTACCTTGACCTGCTCACACCTGTGACAACTACAGCTGCCTTGACCTCATTAGGCTCTGACCACAGGTTAGCCCACAAAGCAAGCAAGCAAGCACCCTCTGCCCTTTCAGGAGTGATAAGGTTTTGGACTTTAGCACTGTGGCTCCCACCCGGCTACCAAGGAAAGACATTGAATGTCTAGGATTGGTGGGAAGTGTCTCTCACTCCCGCCCCACCTCACTGGTTCAAACAACCTTGTCAGCAACAGCTATCTGCCAAAACCGGTTTCCCAAATGCAGGGCTAAACCGGTTGTTCATCTAAGCTACTTGATCCTCTGACTAACCCTGCCGCCTGAGCCCTGGTGAGACTCATACATGGGCAAAAGCCACAGGGCGGCAGAGAAGCGGAACCACTTGGAAGAAGCCTCACTCATGAGTCAGGAATGCGGGAAGCAGTCCAACTGCCAGTACCCCCAGCCTCAGGGGCTTTCCTCTTGGAGGCTGCACCATACAGGAGGCAGAAAAATCTGAGGAGGGGAAATCTCTAGACGAGCTGTCAGAGGAAACGTTTCCATCTAAGGCCTTGGTATTTCTCTCCTGGCGCCTGCACTAAATCACCCAAGTTCCCCTTACAACTCTTTTGTGCTTTACAAGTTAGCACCGGAGCTGGAAAGTGGGTTACGGGAGAGCCCTAGAAATGTGCAGGAGGTGGCTGAGTGCAGAGTTGACTTTGCAAAACCAACATCAGGGACTGTCTGGATCCAGGCTCCATTTTACCCGAACTCCCCCGAAGAGTTTGATAGGTTTGGTTCAGGTCTGCCACTTTTGGGAGGCCGTGTGGCTTAGTGCAGGGTTTCTCAATGACCGGCCTGTGGACCACTGCCAGTCCCCGAGATCTCTCGGACACAGTTTAGGAAAACAGAAAGCTGGCCCCCAGTATCAAAAAAGGTTGTGCAACACTTGGCTAGTGGGTAACCAACTGACTGGACTAGAAAACCAGGATTCTACCACCACTGGTTTGCTGTGCAACTCACTTCCCCCTCCTGTGCCTCAGTTTCCCCTCACACCCACATCTATTTGCATCACAAGCTCTTCAGGGCAAGGACTCTCAGTGTTTGCACAAAGCTGACTGGTGAGGAGCCTGTCTTGCTCAGGGCCCCAACGTGCCACTATCATACAACTAGTGACAAACAGTGACATTAGCCTCCTGAATGAAGTAGTGAAGAAAACCCAAGAGACTAGCACAAAGGGGATGGACTCATGCACAAGTAGTCCAAGTGACTGGCATCTGCCACTATGAGATGTCACCTTTGCCTCCACTGGCCAGTCTTTGTCCCTAACACAGCACATCTGATCGATACATGTTCATTCCCTCTGCTCCCGAGCACCATCATGTAATGTCTCAGTTCTGCACTGTGAGGGGAAAAGAAACAGCTCAGAGAGACACCATGACATTTCCTCAGGTGCAACTTGTAGTCAAAAGCCATGCAGGCCGACAGTCCATATAACCCTCCCGCCCAACTCCAGAAAGCAATCTATTCTCACCATTTCATGGGGTGCCGGAGACTGTCAACTCCTCTGGGCTGGGAGCTGTTACATCCATGCCCAGTGTCAGGGAGCAATCACCAATCTCAACACTGGAAATGAGCCAAAGGACCATGTTCAGATTCCACTACCCCCACCAAGTTGCAAGGTATTCAGATCTAGGTGAGACTCACCCTTCACTGGCACGATCCCTCTGAGTCTGCCCCTTAACAGGCCCTATGCTGCAGCCTTGGGCATGGGGACGTGTCTGGGGCAGGCCGAGGAAGGGGCTGTGTCAAAGGTGAGTGGAGAAGCGGCTGGAGTGTGATACATGCCGAGTCCACAGAAGAGTTGGAGCCTATTACGAAAACTACAGTGAAACAGAATGGTGCCAACACTGAAGGACCTCACTGTTGCCGTGGGATATTAAATCCACCCCTAACACATGGCAGAGGGTCATGATCCAAAGCGACTCAAAACAGCAAATGTGGAAGCAGGGGATGAAGGGATGGGGAAGGGGGAAGGAACCCAGGAGGCTGAAAGCTGGTCGGGGGAGGGCTCAGGTGAGCTTGACTTCCACTGACCAGATACAAAGCCAACAAAACCCAAGCAGTGAGGTTTTCTCCTCATTCCTCGCCACACACAAATCAGCAGGGGTGGCTCCAGGCCCCAGCATGCCAAGCGCGTGCTTGGGGCGGCATGCCGCGGGGGATGCTCTTCTGCTCCCTGGGAGGGTGGCGGGCGGCTCCGGTGGACCTCCCGCAGGCGTGCCTGTGGAGGGTCCGCTGGTCCCACGGCTTTGGTGGACCACCGGAGCCATAGGACCAGCAGATCCTCCACAGGCGTGCCTGCAGGAGGTCCACTGGAGCCACCTGTCACCCTCCCAGCGACCGGCAGGGCGCCTCCCGCGGCATGCCGCCCTGCTTGGGGTAGCGAAATGTCTAGAGCCGCCCCTGCAAACCAGCTGGGAGCAGCCCTGTATCATGAGGTGCTGCCCAGCCAGGCAAGAAGACTCATCGCAGAAGCAGAAAGCCTTGTCCCGGAAGCCTTTGAAAAAAACCCATTGTGAACTGTAGCATTCACTGCCCAAACATCACAGACACTGCTAGTGCATGAGAGCCAAAGACAGAAGCAGGCTCCCATTGTCCAAGAGGAGAGAAATGCACAACCTGAATGAGCAGCTTAGCCGGTGTCCAAGTTCCTACAGGTATTTCTATACTACACGTACTGCAGCAGCACAGCTACAACACTGCAGGTACTGCGACGGAAGTTTTTCCCATTGCTGTAGTACATCCACTCCCTTGAGAGGCAGTAGCTGGGTCAACAGAAGAATTCTTCCATTTACCCAGTGGTGTCTACACCAGAGCTTACTTCAGCTTAACTATATCCCTGACATGACACAGCTGGCTGAGTTTTCGGTGTAGACCAGGCATTCGTGCCAGGTGGGTTAGCTTTCTAAAGTTTGCTAATAAGGCATTATTTGTCACATCTATGGGAACAGCATTAGATAAACTACATTATTTGTTATCCGTTCAAATGACTAGGACAAGGCCTAAGGCTGAGCAGCAGAGCTGAAATTACAATGCAAGACGGTACCTCAGTTTCCCCACCTGTCCAGTGGCTTGAAATAGCCTTTGACTATTTAAGTGGTCAGGTTTGGGACTGTCTCTTAGTGTGCATGATCAGGCTCTGCTTTCATTTGGGGTCTGTGCAGCATCAGGCACAGTGAGGGCACCAATCTCAGTAAGTACCTGGCACAAGGAGCACCCGTTGGTGATGGCATCTCTGCAGTGCCTGGCACAATGGGAGGCCCTGAGCTCAGTCCAAGTTTTTTGCCTTCCTCTGCAGCATGGAGCATGAATCACTTGCTGGAGAATTCTCTGAAGCTTGAGGTCTTCAAACCACAATTTGAGGACTTCAACAACTCAGACATAGGTTAGGGGGTTGTTACAGGAGTGGGTGGGTGAGATTCTGAGGCCTGCATTGTACAGGAGGTCAGACTAGATGATCATAATGGTCCCTTCTGACCTTACAGTCTATGAGTCTATCTGGTCTCGCGGTTAAGGCACATGGGGGGTTCTATCCTCAGCTCTGCTGCTGACCTGGGGCAAGTCGCAGAGGAACAAATTCTCAAGCATAGCCTCTGATTGGGGAGACCTCTGGTTTTTAAGAAATACCCAGGCTCTGCTGTTCAGAAGTACAGCTTGCATTGGCTTCAGATAGAATGACAGTTGCTTGGCTCTTCTGGGGGAAAAGCGGGGGGGGGGGTGGGGGGAAACAGTCCCAGACGTAAGGTGTCCCAAGTTGGACCTGTCTGTGCCTCAGTTTCCCCATCTGCATAGTACAGTTCATAACCTACCTTCCAGGGAGACTTAATTCACTGGGCTTGGAGATCCTTAGATGCAAGGCGTTAGAAAGAGAGCAAAGTACTATTAAAGTTCCTGGCTCTCAGCCCTGTGCTTGGCCCATGCAAAGCGAGGTCCCCAGGGCATTTCTCATCTTACAGTGAGGGGGAAGACAGAATCCTGTCAAAACACAAAGGCTCCTGCTCCTCACCTCCTCCCAGCAGGATTCCCCTCACAGCAGACTGCAGGAGGCTCTGGGAGTTCCCCCAGCCAGGCAGATGAGCTGTTCCCAGCAGAGTTTCTGCCTGTGGCAGGGACAGGCTGATGCAGGGTCTGGGAGTTTGCCAGAAGAAGCCCCAGCCCCCTTTGAAGCTTGTTGTACAGCGTTCTCTGCTACGTGAAGCCAGCCAGAAACGGCAGCAACTTGGAGAGGACACGAGCGAGGACAGCATTAAAAATACATGTGAGAAGTGACAGGCAGAGGACACGACTCCTGTCTCCTCAGCTTGGAGTTAAGACCCCCCCTTCCCTGCAGCAAGTTTGGCTGGGCCAGGCTAGCTCTTCTCCAGGCAGCTAAAGGTCACAAGGGACACACTGATATGAAGTTAGCTGTCAGAAATGTAGCCTGCCAAACCGGCAGCTCTGTAGGCACAGCTCTACCCATGCATCTCAGTCCTGACCCATGGCACCCTGCTATTCCAGTCCTGGAACTCCCCTCCTTCCCCGGTCTCCTGATGCATCTCAGTCCTGCCCCACAGCCTCTCCCCAAACACTGTTCCAGTCTCAGGAGCTACGCATCCAGTCTGCCTCAATCCCCCCAGCATGGCTCTGTACCTCTGCTGAGCAGGTCTGCCTGGCCTGCACCAGCACCACACGGGGAGGTGTGTACAAGCTCAGCCCTGCTTCTTTGGACAAACAGACAAAGCAATTCCTGGAACCTCCCCAGAGCTGCAAGAGACATGAACTCAACTGTGCCTCTGCCCTCCCTCTGCGTGCAACCCAGCCCCTTCCATGCATCAGGCTGTTATACAAGAGCTTCCCCATGCAGTCCTGCTAGGAATCCAGGCTCATGAAACCCCCAAATCTCACCCCCCACCTTCAACAGAGCCACAGCAGCCCCAAATTTTGCACTTCCTTCCTGGCCCCACTACCATCACAACAGCTCTTTGCTGCCGGGCTCAATTCTTTGGCCGTGTTTGCCTTCTCAGCCACTCCCCAATCCCGCCGTCTAGACAAGGTCTCTACTGGAGCCCAGCCTGCAGATGCAGCAGCTTCAGAAGGCAGTTGCACTTTTTTTTTTTTGGGGGGGGGGGGGGGGGAAGAAGGGAGAAGGCAGCACACTCAAGCAAGGCCTTGAAGCATTCCCTCCCCCTCCGCGTGCCACGCCCTGGCAGGGAACCAGAGGGTGCTTGTGAAGGAGCTTTGCTCTTCAGAGCGCTGCACCCAAGCTCAAGAATCCAGCTCCGCCCTGCCCCCCTTCCAGTTCATTGCAAGAGCCGGAGCTGCTGGCATCACGCCCAGCCATTCAGTGCCATATGCCTGCATCTCAGCACCCCCTACGCTTGCCTGTCACACACACAGGCTCTGCCATACCCACTTGCAGCCCCGGCCACTTCCCTCATTCCACCCCACAACAGAGCCAGTTAGCTCCAAGCCTTTAGGATATCCCTCAAACCAGTGAGAGATTTCCATACAGACATTCAGGATATACTGAACTCAGACTGTCTCAGATGCTTGGAAATAAGCCCCAGCGGAGGGCAGAATTAACACACTGGGTTTGGAATCACAGCCCTCAAGGCCACCCCACGTGCTGAGCAAGTTTATGGGCACTAATGAATTCCTTCCTGCAACGATGGTTCCCTCATTTAAAAAAATGGGGAAACTGAGGCAAGAAGCAAGAGAGGCAGCTTGCCTGAGGTCACAGCAGGACAGTGGTGGAGCTGAGAACACACGACTGAGGGTAAAGTCACCAATTTTGGTCTGGAGATTTCAGCACATGAGAACCTTTGAAGATTAATCTTTAATTCCCATTGACTCTGGGACAATCCTGGAGGGTTGGCACCCCTAAACTCAGGGGCCCATCAGTTTTATGCCCTATCCAAATAGGCTGCTTCCCTGTGCCAGAAGACGGGCATAAGAGCCTTCCCCCAGCTCAAAGCAGCTTTCACTGGAAGAAGGGCTGGGAGCCCCACGGACTGGTGTTCTGTGAGTGACCTGACTTCGCATTCGGCTGCTGGCAGATGAGGGATCTCAGCATGGAGACGCTTGAATCTGACCAGTGGAGAATGGACAGACACAGAGATCATGAAGGAGAGCAAGAGAGAGAACAGGATAGAGACATGACACTGGGTGAGACAGATGTGTCTGTTACCGGCCAGCACACATGGCCAGAGCTAGGTTATTTTTGGCAGCATGAGTTACACTGGCCCAGGGGATTCCTATCCTGAAGGTCCCCAGGGAGCTTAAAATAGGCCCTGTCACTTCCTCCTAGCATAGCTGCAAGCAGCTTCCAGGGCTCGGATCAGGAGGGGGCCAGCAGGTCAGGCTCCGGGAGCGGGCAGGGTGGCTGCCGCGTGCTATGGGCTTCAAAGATGTGCCATGGGCAGCACGTGCATGGTAGTGTCTCTTGGGCACTGCTGGATGAGAACACAGGCCAATGCAGCTCTTCCCAGAGGCCCCGTCTGCACAGTGGTACGCATCAGCTCATGTCTAAACTGGCTAATTGGCTACTAATATGGCTACCAGAAGATGGGAGAAGAGGCAGCAGGATCCCCCCCCCCCACACACAGCTTTTCACTCTCCTGTTATGCCCCCCCATAGCTTTTCAGTCTCCTGTTGTGCCCCCTCTCCCTCATGATGTCCTCTACCTGGCTGCACCTCCAAAGAGGGGCTCATGACTGACATTGGAAAGCACTTCACTGGGGCAAGCTAGTTACTGCAGTAATACTGCTCCCTTCCACAGCTATGACATGCTTTACTGACAGACTGCCTGTACTGTTCAATGTTATCATCCCCCCTTCAGAGGGGGAAACTGAGGCACAGGGGGGAGTGGCTTGTCCAAGGTCACATGGTGAATTAGTAGCACAAACAGAAGCCAGGAGTCTTAACTCTGTTTCCCATCCACCCACCACTAGAATCCACTCCCTCCTACCACTGGGATTTGAACTCAGGAGTCCAGACTCCTCAGCCCTCTGCTGAAACTATTGCTTCCTGTTGGATTAAGAACATGTCCCTCTCCTGGCTGCGGCACTGCTTGGCCAGTCAGACTCTCCCCTCCCTGGACTGCCAGGGTCCCATACAGAAGAAGGGATTAGCTTGGGTAGCAAGCACAGCATAGAATCTCCTTACCAGCGCCTTGCCCTGGCAACTCAACAGGAACTCTCAGGGCAAGGGAGCCAGGAGACATGGCCATAGTACTGACAGGGAGAGAGTTCGGGTGCAGCCCACAGATCGCCCACAATGGGGAATAACTAGGAATGGGGCCATCCATGTAGGAATAGGGACAGCTCCCTGTGCCAGCTCTTAGTTGAAATAGGCATAAAGCAACACCCCAGATCAGAAGTTCCGCAACAAGGGGGTTCCTGAAAGCCAAATCTCACCATGCTCTCCAGAGCTTCAGATGCAGACACCCCCGAAAACAGAGGCAATCAAAATCCAGTTCAAGTTTTTGTGGCGCCAAGCCTATCTTTAGCAGTGATTAACTTGGGGTAGGAACTTCCCCTTAAATGGGACTCAAACTAGAACTTTGGGCATCTCTGCCAAAATAGTTTAGGAAAGGAAAGAGGCGGCAATCCCCACCCACTTTCTCTTCCTCCGAACCCCCCCTAAATGGTTAAATACAAAGTCCGCAGAGTGTAGCTGTAATAGAGGAAAGAACACACACTCTCCCAGGGAGAGCAAGATTGCTGCTAGCCCAGCTTCTCTTCCCGGCATGCCCTGCTCCTGGGAAAGTGTAGGCTGTTTTCCATATATAACTGCAAACTGTTCCATGCAGTAAGAAGTCCAATTAAAGGGAGGGGGAGAGAGATGCAGAAAAGACCAAAAGGCAATATCTGTAAGAAGGAAGAAAGCCTGCATCCAAGGCACCAAACTCAACCCTTGCAGAACAATGCCTGTGACATCAGATCAGACCCAGCACAGTGGCAGCTTTGCACACAGTTGATCGGGGCACCAATAAATAAGGGAACAGGGCCGATTGGAGCCAATTGCTCAGGCTAGTGCAACACAGCAGGGGACCATTCACCCCACTCTTGCACTGTTATTTCTAGACTAGGATTTCAGCCACTGGTGTAGCAGCACCAGGGAACCATCTGTCCAGTTCTATGCAAGTCCTTGTTCAGGTACTCTAGTGACTGGAGCTGTGTGCTAAAACATGTGACAAACATCTGTCACATGGGGTTTACAGGCCTCTCCCCCACCCCCACCCCTTCCAAGTTGCACTGGTTTAACTGAAACCAGTTTTATAACCAATGCAAAACTCTATGTGGATGCTCTTATATCAGTTTACAACTGTGTCACAGGATAGCTGGTCTCTGTGCATAGACTAAGTGAGGGGTTCTCTACAAATGTTTAGTGGCCTCAGAGTGCAGCCACCAACTCCTGCTTATATAAAGATGCACGTATACACATCCAGATCATTGTAATTTATGTAGGGTGTTTTGCAGGGACAACAAATACTCTGCTGTGAAAAAGTGCTATTTGCAGGTTTGTTAATACCACTTTTCACAGCAAGTCCTGGCAAGTTAAGACCTGGATGGAGGGGTTGGGGGTTAGACAGCAGGGGCCAGGGTGATGGATGGGGGGCCCTGCCACTGTGTGGTCAGAGGTGTGGGTTGGCACCTGTGGCTTGGGGTTTGGTGCCCTGGGCCAGCCCTGGGTTGGTGCCTGCAGTTGTGTGCCCGGGGGCACCTGCTGCTGTGTGACTGGGGGTCAGCACCCAGGGTTAGCACTTGAGATCCACCCCTGGGGCTAGGAGTCAGTGTCCTGGGCCAGCACCTGCATGACTAGACTGGAGGTCAGGGTCCAAGACCAGCACCTGCTGGGGCTGGTGCCCACTGCTGGGTATCTGCACCCATGGCTGGGGATTGGTGCCCATGGCCAACACCTGCCGGAACCCAGAGTCAACACCCAGGAGCAGTGCCCAAAGTCAATGGCCAGGGCTTGGGATCGAAGTGTATCGCTGGGGGTTGGCTGCTGCCAGGGTTTGGGACTGGCGCTTGGGGGCTGTGCCTGCTGCCGCATGGCCACAGCTAGAGGTCAGCATCCAGAGCCAACATCTGCCAGAGCCCAAGGTCAGTGCCAGGGATCTGCACCCAGGGCTGGCAGCTGCTGTAGCCCAGGGTCAGCACATGGGGACAGTGACTATGGCTGAGGGTCAGAGCTCATTCCAACCCCTGGCCACGTGGCGATGGACTCTGATCCCTGGCCAGCGGCCGCCGGTGGGAATGGCAGTCGGGCACCACATGGCCAGAGACCAGAGCCTGCCCCTGTGTGGCCAGGGGTTGGAGTCTGAAGCCCCATGGCTGGAACCTTACTCTGCAGCCAGGCTGCCTAAGTTCCTGCTGCACAGCCACCCAGGGCTGAAATCCAAGCCCCACTAGGCCCGTCCCCCCTCACCGGTAGAGATCTCACCTTGCTCCTTCAGCGTTGTGCTCCACCTGTCTCCAGAGACGTGCAGAGTAGCACATCCATGAGCAACACTTTGCCCCCACCCCACCTCACCACCCAGGAAGCTGTGGTGGCTGCTGGGAAACCCCCTGGTGGCCGCATTTGAGACAGGGTGGACTAGGCCCAGCCCCCCATGTTCAGAACAGCTGTGTCCAATCCAGCCCATTCAAGGAGGCTGGGCCACCCCTAAGCCTACAAAGGGCTGCCGGAGGGCAGCAAATGGGAGCTGGAAGGCGGTGAAGGGGATGGCTTGGGACAGGCTGTGCCTGGGGAGGGAAAGCCACAGTGGAGACAGTAGCACTAACTCCTGGGTTAGGTGCCCAGGGAGACAGCCCTGAGGCTACTGTCCCAGAGAGGGGGCAGAGCTGGTCAGAGAGGTGGAACTGAAGCCTGGAAGTGAGGAGAGCTAAAAAGATTGCTTAATAGAAGTAAACAAAAACAGAAAAACAAATAAACTCTGGAAAGACTGGGCATCATCTGCTAAAAAGCCCCTAGCAGAGAAAAGAAAAATATAATATTCTTACTGGCTTCTGGATTTTATCTCACCACTGCACACCATGTCATAACTCTAGTCCCAGATTTGGACCTTAGCGTCCAAAATATGGGGGTTAGTATGAAAACCTCCAAGCTTAGTTACCAGCTTGGACCTGGTACTTGTTGCCACCACCCAAAAATTTAGAGTGTTTTGGGGCACTCTGGTCCCCCTGAAAAACCTTCCCTGGGGACCCCAAGACCCAAATCCTTGAGTCTTACAACAAAGGGAAATAAATCTTTTCCCTTCCCCCCTCCAGGTGCTCCTGGAGAGATACACAGAAGCAACCTCCGTGAATCTAAGCAGAGGGAGTCCACCCTCTGTAATTCCAGTCCTGAAAACAAAAGCACTTTCCTCTTCGCCCAGAGGGAATGCAAAGTCAGACTAGTAAATCTAGCCCACACAGACCTCCCCCCGATTTCTTCCTCCCACCAATTCCCTGGTGAGCTGCAGACCCAATTCCCTGAAGTTCCCCACTAAAGAAAACTCCAACAGGTCTTAAAAGAAAGCTTTATATAAAAGAAAGAAAAATACATACAAATGGTCTCTCTGTATTAAGGTGACAAATACAGGGTCGATTGCTTAAAAGAAATATGAATAAACAGCCTTATTCAAAAAGAATACAATTCAAAGCACTCCAGCAACTATAGACATGTAAATACATGATCTCTGTACTCACAACTTGGAAACAGAAGATTAGAGAGCAGGAAATAGAAATCACTCCTCATAGCTGAGAGAGTATCAGGTAGAAGAAAAAGAACACAGACACAAAACTCCCTCCACCCAGAGTTGAAAAAATCCTGTTTTCTGATTGGTCCTCTGGTCAGGTGTTCAGATTACTTCTTTCCAGGTGAAAGAGATGTTAACCCTTAGCTATCTGTTTATGACACTGGGCATCACAGTGCGTAGTTTGGAGCTGGGGAGAAGCCCTGCTCGGTGACAAACTATTTATAGCAGTTCAGCTTGTGCCTGCAAGTTTCAGCACAGCTGAGCCCATGTGAGCCAGGTTTCAACGAGCGTCCACAACGGCACATACACTGGTTTATAAGTGAATAAATACCAATCACTGCTGGAGCAACTAATGCGACAGCCTGTGAAGAGCAGGGGCAGGCAGCTGAAATGGGGATTGATGCAAGACATGCTGCCAGTTGACCATTAATGCTCATTCCCCATGTCAACCACAGGCATTCTAGCGTAACCCTGCAACCAGCTCTCACATTGCTGAAGAGATGAGGACCTGCCTACCCACCGTCACCCATATGCATTTTTAAACATGAGCATGCTTTAAGGGCTAGCACATTTAAGAGCCCTCTCTTCCCTGACCCAAGACAAGGCCTGCACGTAGACACTACGTAAACCTGTAGAGCCACTGGTGCTGCTGCAGCTCACCCTGGCTTCAAGGAGGCTCCCTGCATGTTTAGATTTCCACCCCTGTGCTGGGCTCTGGTTTACCGTGCACTTGGGACGGAACTGCCACCTTGAGGATTTTGGAAGCCTGAGCTAAGGAAGCCTTGGTCTCCTTTCAGTGCATCCAGGAGTTTGCATTTTTCCTGTTCCCTTTCTATACCCTGGGCTTGATTCAGTTACCCCAGAATAAATCCAGAATCACTCCCACTAAAGCAGGGTAGCAGAGAACAGACTGACATTTAAATGCCTACTTGTACTTCCTTTCCCCTCCACCCCCCGCACCCAATTATACCTTCAACATGCCTCTGAACTCACATTTTTGTGCCTACAGCGGGCTTGGTTCTGACCTATAATTCTCCTCCCACTTACTACAGCAGCATCCCAAACCCCATCGTGCGGTTTCTTGCTCCTGTCTTGGGAAATGCCTCACAGGATCCCGGCTGCATGAATACAAAATAGAAGTAGAAGTAAAACAAACAAACAAACAAACAAACAACACCCCTTTCCAAACCACCAACCTGAAGTCATAAGCCATGATCACCCATCTCATGCCCTTCCATTTAGCAGATGGGTTGACTGCACTAGTGCAGTGACTCCACCTCTTCCATCTCCAGCTTCCCTTTCTAATGAAGGGCCTCTAAATTCCCCCACCACCAAAGCTCCCTCTAGCAGCTCAGCACTATCACATTATTGACAGGACAGTGGCAACTAGAGGTCCTGTATGTCTGCCCCACCCCAAGGAGCTTGGTAGTGTAGACAGAGGGAACGTAAATAACAAGATGAATTTTCCACAGTCCCACTGTTGGGAAGTGATTTTGTTCAGCAGCCGTTTAGGGGCAGGCTGGACTGAGTTGGGTTACACATCTTGGGGCTTGGTCATTCAATTTAAGATGGAAAAGCTGCAGATACAGGGGCAGATCCTAGAGTCAGTCAAGAGGGCAAGTCACAGCAGGGCAGATGCAAGCCTCCGGTCGTTAGGGACCCTCTGTCACAGTTCAGGGCAGATGCGAACTAGACCTCTCCAACCTGTCTGCCCTTGAACCAAAAGCAACGAGCCACCTGAGCTGTTCTCTTCTTGGGGAGATAGTACAGCCAGCTGACCTAACATTCTAAGTAACGCATCTACCAGTCCCGATCGATTGGCTATCAGCCCAAAATCCATACAGCAGAACAGCGAAGCCTACAAAAAAACCCACAACATTTGACAGTTAGGCTGCTGGTATACTGAGACCACGGCCTGTCATGCGGAGCAACACTGTCATGGTTTCCTTGTACTCCCCAACCTGTCCATATCCCCCTGCTGTCTCTTGTCTTATGTTTCAATTGTAATCTCTTTGGAGCAGGGACGGTTTGTTTGGTGTTTGTACAGCGCCTGCGCAGCAGGGTCTTGGTTCACACCTGTGGCTCCTAGGTGCTAACACAATACAAAAAAATGAAGTGCCTCTGCTTGGAATCTCTGCGTATGTGTGGGGAGGTGAGGGGGGAGGAAAAACAAACAATGCAAAAAAAAAAAACACAGAGGAAGAGAAGAGAAAACTACAGTGCCCCTGCGAACATGCTCTGTGAATTCTGCACAGCACGGGCATTCTGCAGGACGACTGCTGGACATTTTAACAACTTTGCACAGGTTGGACCCCTTGGCATTTTAACCATTTAAGGGAAGCTTTGCAATGGTTTCTGCCTTTCGCAAGGCTTTATAAAGTATCTAATCCCTAATGCTAATCTGTGGATAGTGACAGCTTTACAAGGGATAGGACAGGCGATTACCGCAGCAATCTGAGTGTCAGAAGGCATCATTAGCAATAAGCCACATGGTAGGCAGGCAGTTGTAGGAAAGATCTTTACTTAATATGCTAAGTGGCCAGGGTTACTGGCTTAATAGCTAGGGCCCAGCCTACATTCCTGCTCGTACCCGGCTCTGAAACCTGACCATTTTTCTCCACTGCCACTTATCAAACTATGAGGGGGTGGAGGAGTAGGGAGAGAAGTCTTCCTCATTAGCACAAACCCATTTAATTACTAATTGAGTTCTGCTTGGGCAGGAGTCCTGGAGCTAATGGGAGCTTGCACCCCCTCCTGGCAGTATTGCCACTGCTGCCAACCCTGCAAAGCAGAGGCAATGACAGTAACCTGGCACCCATGCCTTTGATGCTACAGCTCCTCTATTTCCTTGGTTTTTCAGTGTTATCCCACACTGAACTGGAACAAACAGCTGTGGCATGCTCCTTCACAAATCCTGTCTGCGTCACTGCTTTGCACAACGCTTAGACTCCCATCCAGGGGAGAATTTGAAGATCAAACACTCTGCAGAAGCAGGACCCCAGAGCAGTTTTCAAACTTCAGGGAGGTTCAGCAGAGTGAAGCGAGCGGGAGCGAGGAGACAGGGCAGAAAATGCTCAAATACTGCAGCGAGCGTTTGGAAGAATAGCTTACACCCATGTGACCAGCAGCAGTCTTGCCCATTGACTTCCATTCTTCACATTAATGGAAAATCGTTGCTTGCTGAGTCACTCACTGGGTGACTCCAGCAGAGGCCTGGCAGCCCTCCTCTCTTGTCTTCTAAACAGGGAACTCAAATCTTCCCCACAGTGACCCATGTCTCAGCCTCAGTTAGTTTTGCAAATCAGTTGCAGTCTGCAATTGCAATCATTTTAGGGCACTGACTTCCAGTCCAGGGGTGCTCCAAGCCCAGACGGAGCCTGATAATACAAATGGTCCCAAAGAAGTCAGTGGAGCACTGCTTGTGTGATGGAGGGTCAGCAACGTGACTGGGTTTTGCATAGGCAGACCAGACCGAACCACGTTGTCATGGACATTAAGGGACCTGAGCCACAATCCTGAGAAGATCAGGGCTATAGTAAGGTTCCCATAACATAGTTAGAAGCCCATGTGCACATGTTTCACACTCTGGACACAGCCAGGCTGCAAGTGCAGGGGTAAAAGGTCCTCATGTGCATCTCCAACATGGAAACAGGTCTAATTACCATGGGCCAGCCTAAGGGACCAGGTCCTTTACCTCTAGCAACAGAGGCTAATGCTTTTAGATCCAGAGATTAAGTCAGCCAGGGGCATAGTTACATAGGGCCTATATCTCATGCACTTTAAGAGACGCACATTAATAATGCCAGAAAGAAACCAGCTCTCCAGTTTAAAGGCCACTGGGAGGGAACCTAGGAACCTCTTGAGCCTTGCATAACCTGAAAACTGGAATGCAACATAGGAGGAATTTCTGACATGATGTTTGGGTGAATTCTCCTCCCCCCAACCCTGTTTTCTGGGGAAACAAAATATAAGCCATGATCTAACTGAAAAGCCCAGGTGAGTTAATCATTGCCAGATCACTAGGCCTCACACCAGGGATGGATCTGCCGCAGGGTTTAAAACACACACTGAAGTAATTGTGCTGGGGTTCCCTTCTCAGCAAATGGAATAATAGGGGGTGAGCTAGAAGCAGTCACCAAGGATGCCCACTATCTCTGTAGCCCATAAAAGCAGACTCCCCACGATCTTGTGCAAACAGCTGTTCTGTCCTCCTTGTCTGGGAGAGAAAGCAGGAAAGGATGTTTGGAGAGGGGAAAATCTGACCTGTCCCCTTCAAAGATAAAAGGAAATGGCAATACATTTGAGTGCTACAGGCAGGACAATACCCCAGCTTTCCTCCAGCCTAGGCCTCTGGGACAACTGCACAATCTGCCCAGAGGCGACACATAGCACCACAGAGAGCCCATGCATTGGCAATCTTGATTGCTGTAGAGCACTGCAGAACGAACTGCCCTGTGCTGCAGAAAGTCAGCGTAATCTGCAGCATCTTGCAGAGACTTAATGCATTACACGTTTGACTGCAGGATGAGGCAGTGACGGCAGGATTTCCCCACCAGCTGCCCTGCAGAGAGACAGGCAGGTACAGCAGAGGAAGGGCGGCAGAAGGAAATGAGGTGGAGAGATTCCCCCCGCCTCCACCCAGTTTCTTTTCTGGAACCACTGACCGTTGCTAAATATGAACCTTGCACTGTGCCATGTAAGGCCAGATAAACAAGCAACAGGATCCGGTGCTCAGGGGAGCTGGCACTTGGAGATGCATGCCCGTGCCTAGAGAAGACAGAGTGCAACTGACTGCATATGGCTGGCTCAGATGGAGAGCAGGAAGAAGAGAAAAGGCACGGATAAATAAAGGCGAGAAGAGGGAAAGAAGGGAATGAAATGAGATTCATCAGGTAGCTGGTGAGAGCGTTTGAGAGACAGTGCCAATAGCAAAAATTTAGAAAAATTAAAGCGGTCCAGTGAGTCACTGCAGGAATTCACCCTCCCGCACATAAAGCAACAGGGCTTGGTGGGGCTGGGGGGGGGGGACGGGGTGTTAGTAGGAGGATGCAGCTGCTGGCATCGAAACTAGAAGGAAGGGTGAGGTCTTGTGGTGAAGGCACAGGGCAGTGATGGCTTAATTCCTGGCTCTGCCACAGACTCCTCAGGCAAGCCAGAGGCAGGGGGAGATCGTCAGGAGAGCTCAGCATGTTGGACGCCATGCTCTTAGGAAAATCTGGCACCAGTTGTGGGCACCGAGCCCCCATAACACTGCCCGGCTGGGACACCACCACCATAGAATTGTAGTACTGGAAGGGACTTTGAGAGGTCATCTAGTTCAGTCCCCTGCACTCACAGCAGAACTGAATATTAGTCATGCTCTTCCAGGGGAAAGCCGTAGAGGCTGACTTACCCCCAGATCCTACTGGTTTCAAGGAATGCAGGCAAGCCCACATCTCCCGAAGGAAGCATCCTCCAGGGCATGTTCCACAAATATTCAACTCCCTTTCAAGGAGGTTTTTAAGCAGCTTTGGGGACTGAAGGAAGGTGCTGTACTGAGACCCCTGGGAACTGAAGGCCTTTTGTTCCCCACAGAGCAGATCCACCATAAGCAGTGACAGGGCTAATTTCCCCTCCACCTGGCCAGCATGACTCAGCTCTGACCTGAAGGGACCTATCCTAAAGGCAAGGAGAAAGTCCAGTCACCAAGGCTCATTCCATCCTCTGCCCTTGAACAATGCTGTTAATTGGGTTGGTGGCTGGGTGAGGCAGGCATGTAAGAGTCCCCACCCCATAAGCCATGTTTAACTGCATTTGTCACCCAGCAGATGTCCATGAATATAGAAGCCTGTGACTTTCAGCTCCTCAATATGATTTTTTTGATCCTCATTCGCCTTCATCCTGGGGGGAACTATAGCAGATTTCCACCACAGCCCCTCCTTGTCCAGAATCTCCTCCAAGTACATTCTCAGCTAACTTCTTCACTCCCAACAGATCTCACTGTTTTCTAAGGAATATTGACATGCCTCCTTTAAATTTTGCCCTTTCCTTCACCAGGACATGTTGTACCCTGTGACGAAGTGGGACTGTTCTTAATGTTTCCTCTGAGTACTGTGTGGGTGCCTCAGTTTCTGGCCGACACACAGTCTCCTGGCAACTAATGGCCCGGGTCCTTCCTGCCCACAAGGGGATGCTAAAGGTGTGGGAGAACAAAAGAGGTCAGGTGACCTCCTGGCCCAGGAAAGGAACTTAGCAGAGAAGGAGGGGCTGGAGGGGGGGGTTCAGTTTGGAGCTGGCTGGGGATGGCAAGTGAGGACAGATGGAGTTGTCTGGCTTGCTGGGCCCCAAAAGGAACCTGGCTGAGGGGTCTTGTTCTCTGTACCTACAAGCTCTGTTTTAGATCATGTTTCTGTCATCTGGTAACCCTTTGTTTTACTGGCTGGCTAAGAGTCACGTCTGACTGCAAAGTGGGGGTGCGGGCAGGACCCTCTGGCTTCCCCAGGACCCCACCTGGGCAGACTCGCTGTGGGAAGCGCACAGAGGGGCATATGCTGAATGCTCCAGGATCAGACCCAGGAAGGTGAAGCCATGTGAACTTCTTGCCCTGAAGACAGTCTGCTCCAAGGGAGAGGAGGCTCCTCGAAGTCCTGACTGGCTTTGTGGGGAGCAGTTCCAGAGCATTGCCCAGGACCCCGGGACATACCTATCAAAATACACGTGAGCATGCAGATGTATATAGACACACACACTAAGATTTATGTATTGATTTGTACAGCCTGAATTCTCCATTTTGGGTGCCTCCATTGGTGGATGCCCAAGTGGAGACATTTTAAAGGGGATTTGATTTTTCTGAAAGCACTAACCCCTTCACCCTCTGAAAATAAAAACCTCTCAAGGAGACTCTAGCTGGGCACCTAAAAAATCTGTGGTGTCTTCCAAAGTGTATATTTTCCAAGATATGACCCAAAACATGGTCTCTGATTACAGGAGCCATCCTACCAGCTTTTCAGATATGGTTATTCCAGCTCCTCCTCTCTCAGAAGAGAGTGGGCACAGAGCTATGCTCCTCTTTACAGGCTAATTGTGGTGCTAACCTAAGCGAGCTCGGTTTCACCTCATCACTTCTGCCAGCGTCATCCCTTTGGTTAAAGCCTCTTTATGAAGGGAGATTTGGCCAAATTATATTTATCAGTCCAAAGTTTCAGAAGCACACAGGCAATAAAAGCAGCATGTGTGTCAAAATACATGTCACTGGAAAGCTGGCCCTTGCTCGCTCATTTAAAAGGAGACTCCATTTTAATAAACTGCATTTTTACAAAGTTCTTGGAAAGTGTCTGTAGCATTTGGCTGTCACATGAATATGGGATCATGGAAAAAAATGTAAAAAAAGGTATTTTCTTACTGTACAGGTCTTTGCTTGCTCAGCACTTCATACTGTACAGGGCCATATAAGAGACCTTTGAACAAATATCCAGTTACCTGAACAGCAACCCTGTGAGGTAAGGAGCATTATTAGCACTATTTTACAGACAAGACATAGAGGAAGTGATTTGCCCAAGGTCATACAGTGAATCTGTGGCAGAGGCAGGAACTGAACCAAGATTTCCCAAATCCCAATTCAGTGCCTTATAAGAGACTCTAGTGGCATGAATATTCTTATTCCTTTAACCCTTGTTAGCACTGCAGAGCCAACAGCTGTGCTTCCCCTTACTGGCTACCCTCCTCTAGCTCATCCCACAGAAGTGGCTGGTCTTCTCTTTCAAGGCCCTTTGTGGACCATCCCCACCCTACCCATCATCTCTCATTCACTATCAAAATGTCCACTCCCACCGGCCCATGACGCCAGCTGCCATCACCACTTATGTTTGCAAACAAGCTTTCATGCTCTCTCTCACGCTGCTCCTCACACTTGGGAGGAGCTCTGAACATCCACAAAACCACTTCACTGTTCTCCTTCAAATGCCTCCTTAAAACTCCACTTTGCCAACATGCCCACAAACAACTTGAGAACAGTTAGAACAGTAGTGTGCTGAGACCAAGCTGGCTAATATGCCCCCATCTGTCCATATCTATTAGTCATGTCTTACACTTCACTTGTAAGCTCTTTGGGGTAGGGATTGTCTTCTTGTTGCAAGTTTGTAGTACCTAACACAATGGGGTTCTGGTCCATGCCTGAGGTTCCTAGGTGCTAGGGTAAAACAACTATGGGAGTGCAAGCTCAGGTCTAATCTGTGTCACACATCTGTCTAGGCTAGGGAGTTCAAAGATTAATCATCACGGAGTCTGAGAATTATTAACTAAGTTCCACTTGCAAAATGCTTATTAATGGGTATGAGCGCATAAGGCACAAAACCCAGCTTGATGCTCAGATCCCAGGGTGAGTTTGCAGGGTTGGCAATTAGGAAAAAAGACAAACAAGTCTCTTTTTAACTTATGAGCAGCGCAAACTGCATTTGGCATCATGGAGAGCAATAGACTAATGCAGTGACATTTTAACAGCAGTTTAATGTAGGATCTGCTCTATCTAATGCCAGTGGTTTACAAGGAGCATTACAGATGTACAAGAGCCTGCCCTGAGGAGCTTACAACCCAAGTTATACAGAGCTCATGAACACCCATTGTCCTTTCTAGTGTGAAAAACAAGAGTCCCTGCCCTGGAGATCTTACTGGCCACAGGAGAGGTGTTAATTACAATTTGGAACTCTGACTAGTTACCCCAGTGGCTAGGGAATTCTTTTCTGGCTATGTGGTTAAAATGGAATGAGTCTAAGGGCTTGGCTACACTGGAGAGTTGCAGCACTGGTGGTGGCTTTACAGCGCTGCAACTCACTCACCATCCACACTTGCAAGGCACATACAGCGCTGTATCTCCCTGGCTACAGCGCTGGCTGTACTCCACCTCAGCCTGGGAAATAACGACTGCAGCGCTGGTGATGCAGCGCTGCTCCGCCAGTGTGGCCACCAAAAGCGCTGTTATTGGCCTCCAGAGGTATCCCAGAATGCCTGTTCAGCCACTCTGCTCATCAGTTCGAACTCTACTGCCCTGGCCTCAGGTGACCCGCCCTTTAAATGCCCCGGGGATATAAAAAATCCCCTTCCTGTTTGCTCAGCCAGGTGTGGAGTGCAATCAGTGAATCTTTCCAGGTGACCATGCCTCCACGCGCCAAACGAGCCCCAGCATGGAGCAATGGCGAGTTGCTGGACCTCATCAGTGTTTGGGGGGAGAAAGCTGTGCAGTCCCAGCTGCGCTCCAGCCATAGGAATTACGATACCTTTGGGCAGGTATCAAGGGCCATGCTGGAAAGGGGCCAAGACCGGGATGCGCTGCAGTGCAGGGTTAAAGTGAAGGAGCTGTGGAGTGCCTATTGCAAAGCCTGCGAGGAAAACCGCCGCTCCAGTGCTGCTCCCACAACCTGCCTTTTTGACAAACAGCTAGATGCGATACTTGGGGGTGACCCCACCGCCAATCCGAGGACCACGATGGACACTTCAGAGCGGGCAGAGGAGGAGGAAACCGAGAATGAGGGTACTGGGGTGGGGGGAGACACCCCAGAGTCCCTGGAGGCATACAGCCAGGAGCTCTTCTCAAGCCAGGAGGAAGGTAGCCAGTCACAGCAGCCGGTACTTGGTGGAGGACAGAGGAGCGGGTTCCCGGTTAGCGGCTTTTATTTTCAGGATGGAAATTTTTCAGGAGAGGAGGGAAGGTTCTGCATGCATGCATGCATTCCTAGATGTGGAATAGCGAGGGGGGGGCCATCGCTGCACACTGGCAAGCTGCATAGGGGCTAGGGTGGAATCCGCATTGCTGTAGAAGACCCTCCCACTCTTCTCAGGTGATCCGCAGCAGCGAGATATCTTCCAGGATCAACTCCTGTGGAAAATGTTGGGAGAGTGTTCAATGTAGGTGCCCCCTGGAGCTGTTAGCTTTCCCTAACCCACAGAAACCCCGAGGACAGTACAGCCCTGAAGCAATCAGTCCCCCTTACTCACCATTTCGGGGCTCCTATGGGTTATGTGCGCTCTCTTTGGTATGGGAAAATTATGCTATTGTGAAGAATGTTACTCCTTCACTGTGTGGGAATAACTGTCTGAGATATAAACAATGCTGCCTCTGTTAAGTGTTGCCTTTCCATAAGCAACCTTGAGTTCTCAGCTGCCCGTGTTATCAACAGCTCAAAGACTCCAAAACCTCCAGAAGAAGCCACAAAAAAGCAAAGACGACCTGCAGTTATGGATCATTCTGCCACAGAGAACCAAAAAGTGCAGGACTGGAGGGAAAGGGAAAGCAGGATCCGCCAGAAAAACACTGGGGCCAGGAAGAAAAGCACAAAGCAGCTGATAAGCACCCTGGCACACCAAGTGACTCTATCCAGGCGCTCATAGTCATGCAGGCAGAGCACTACCGCGCCGCTCCCCGCCTCAAAGCTCTTTCCCTTGTGCCCCAGTGTCAGCTCAAAACCCCCTTCCCCAGCAGCCAGGTTCTTACCACCACCAGCTGCCTCCAACACCTGTACGTTCACCAACCAGCCCTGAGAACTATGACCCTTACCCTCTGCACTCAACCCCCATCACCATGCAGTATAGGCATCCTGAAGTGCTGCAGTCATTGCACAGCACTCCAGACAGGACATATTCAAACCTGTGACTGTACAGTTCCCCACCCCACCCCCCTGCCCTTTTAGGTTCCCAAAATGTCATGTGTCTGTCAATAAAGTTATTTTCTTTTCAATAAATGAATTCTTGGCTTTGAAAACAGTCTTTATTACTGCAGAAAGTGAAAGATACCTTAGCCCAGGAAAGAAACAAGCACTGCAAATCAGCTAAGGAAAAACAGATTCCTACTAACATTATAACCACTGCACTTCACTCCCGTGCAGGGCACCAAACATTACTGTTGGTTTTCAGCCTCAAATTCCTCCCTCAAGGCATCCCTAATCCTTGAAGCCCTGTGCTGGGCCTCTCTAGTAGCCCGTCTCTCTGGCTGTGCAAATTTAGCCGCCAGGCGTTGAACCTTGGAGGTCCATGCCTGACTGAATCTTTCACCCTTCCCTTCACAAATGTTATGGAGGGTACAGCACGCGGATAACCGCGGGGATGCTACTTTCCCCCAAGTCTAGCTTCCCATACAGAGATTGCCAGCACCCCTTTAAACGGCCAAAAGCACACTCCACAGTCATTCGGCACCGGCTCAGCCTATAGTTGAACCGGTCCTTGGTTCCTGTCAAGCTTCCCTGTATACGGTTTCATGAGCCAAGGCATTAACGGGTAAGCGGTGTCTCCAAGGATCACAATGGGCATTTCAACGTCCCCTACTGTGATCTTCCAGTCTGGGAAAAAAGTCTCTGCCTGCAGCTTCCTGAATAGGCCACTGTTCCGAAAGATGCGTGCATCATGCACCTTTCCAGGCCAGCCTGTGTAAATGTCAATGAAACACCCACGGTGATCCACAAGCGCCTGGAGAACCATAGAGATATACCTCTTCCGATTAACATACTCAGATGCTAGGTGGGGTGGTGCCAGAACAGGAATATGCGTCCCATCTATCGCCCCTACACAGTTAGGGAAACCCATTTGTGCAAAGCCATCCACAATGTCCTGCACGTTCCCCAGAGTCATTCCCCAGTTCTTCTTAGCAGGATGCGATTAATGGCCCTGCAAACTTGCATCAACACGATTCCAACGGTCGACTTTCCACTCCAAACTGGTTCCCAACCGATCAGTAGCTATCTGGAGTTGCCAGCTTCCAGATTATTGCAATAGCCACCCGCTTCTCTTCTGTCAGGGCAGCTCTCAATCTCGTGTCCTTGCACTGCAGGGTGGGGGTGAGCTCAGCACACAGTCCCATGAAAGTTGCTTTTCTCATCCGAAAGTTCTGCAGCCACTGCTCATCATCCCAGACTTCCATGACGATATGATCCCACCATTCAGTGCTCGTTTCCCGAGCCCAAAAGCAGCGTTCCACAGTGCTGAGCATTTCTGTGAATGCCAGAAGCAATTTAGTGTCATACGTGTCAGGCGACTTGTTATCATCGTCAGACTCCTCATCACTTTGTATCTTAAGGAATAGCTCAACTGCCAAACGTGATGTGCTGGCAAGACTCGTCAGCATACTCCTCAGCAGTTTGGGCTCCATTTCCCACTGAAATCGCGCTGCACAGAAACCGTTGAGAGAGTCAAGATGGCGTCAAACGTGGACGGAAAAACAGGGATTGCTGGGATGTGAAGCGTTGCATCACAGGGTGTTGGGACAGCAAGAATGACCCGCACCCTCCGCCCACTTCCCACAACCCACGGCGCCAGAATGGGATGAGGTGCTCTGTGGGATAGCTGCCAATAATGCACCACTTCCAACACCGCTGCAAATGTGGCCTTACTGCAGTGCTGGTAGCTGTCAGTGTGGCCACACTCCAGCGCTTTCCCTACACAGCTGTATGAAGACAGCTTTAACTCCCAGCGCTGAACACCTGCAAGTGGAGTCTGGAAGTGGAGTCCAACATAAGTGGTCAGACAGTTGAGATCAGAAACCTCAGGCCTGGGGTTCTGGTTCTTCTCTTTAGGAAGCGAAATGCAATGCACAGCAAGAAAGCACACAGCAGGGCCAACTCTCTCCCTTTTGTTCTATTGGCTACAGTGGAATTACTGCCGATTTACACTAGCATGCATGAGAGGAGAATCAGGAGGTGGGTCAGGAAAAGTTACTCGTCTAAGCTTAATGGCATCTTCTCGGCAGGCCCCAAATTTGCCCACAACAGCGAAGTGTTAAAGCAATCCCTGGATTGCTTTCAGTTGTTAGTGCCAGGGGAGGGATAAGAGACGAGCACAGGCTGTGATGCCCTGCACACACAAGGGGTATGATAGTTAAACACTAAACAATTTTAAGTCTCTTGCAGTGATGAGATGGTAGAAGAGGAAACGGGTTGTGGGGCAGAGTGAAAAGTCTGCAGAAATCTCAGTTTTGAGCTCTGGCATTTGATGTCAGCAAGCTGCATTGGCAAACAATGAGAGACCAGTGAGTGGGGCACATGGATACAACTGGGGTTAATGGGACAGATGGCAGTCAATGCAGAAAAGCATGGGGGTGATTGGGAAGAAGCAGAGGAAAGGGGCCTGTCTTTTATATCCATGGGACATGGGGACAGGAGAGCTTCAGCAGTTACAGTGGGGTCTTCAACATGTCTCCTGGGAAATCTTGTTCTGCAAAGTCAGGCACCTTGTCCGAAATCTGAGACAGACCTGAAAATCTGATCGCTAAATCCAAGTTGTGCTCAAAGAAAGAGCAAAAGTCATTCAGGAGTCACTTTAAGAAAGTTGCGAGGACGTGCGCTTTAGTTCAAACCCAAACACCCAGGAGATGGGAAGGAAATCCAGGGTCCCTTGCCAACACTGGGGGTTCCCACTTCCTCCAGCCCCTCCCTGGCTTTTCAGATTCTCTACCAGCCCCCCATGCAGCTCCAGGGCTGGGGTGCTCATAACAGATATGAAGTCTCATCATTCCAAGGGCCAGCAGGCTTATTTTTAGACTTGGGAATCAAGAAGACAGTGAGCGGATCTCTCTGTTCTGACCGTTGGCAAGGAAGGAGGTTTCAGAAATGCTGCTTCCTATTACCACTTCCCTCAACTTGAGGGCAGAGAGTGGGCCAAGGAACCAATCTGTACGGAGCAGCATCCTAGTCCCACTCTGATTCCTCCACTACACACAGTACTGGCAGCCCTGGGGACTAAAGGCAACACTCCCCAGAGCAAGCAGAGAGAGGTGCAGGCTGATCTCATGTTTAAGGCACTGGCCTGGGACTCTAGAGATCTGGGTTTGATTCCTAGCACTGCCATAAACTTCCTGGATAACCTCAGGAAACTCACTTAAATCTGTTATCTGTAAAAATCCTTCTTTTCTCCCACCTTGTCTGTCTTTTCTGTTCTGATCGTAAGCTCTTCCAGGCAGGCATTCTTCTGTGTAGAAGGGGTAGGCAACCTATGGCACACGTGCCGAAGGCGGCACACAAGCTGATTTTCAGTGGCACTCACACTGCCTGGGTCCTGGCCACCGGTCCAGGGGGCTCTGCATTTTAATTTAATTTTAAATGAAGCTTCTTAAACATTTTGAAAACTTTTATTTACTTTACACACAACAATAGTTTAGTTATATATTAGAGGCTTATAGATAGACCTAAAAAACATTAAAAATGCATTACTGGCACGCGAAACCTAAAATTAGGGTGACTTAATAAAGACTTGGCACAGCACTTCTGAAAGGTTGCCGACCCCTGGTGTACCTGTATAGTGCTCTGCCTAAGAAAGATAGCTAAAGGGTTTAGGTCAGGTTTTATGTGAGGAAAGGTTTAGAAAACCGGGCACAGTTAGTCTCAAGGGCTGTAATAAAAAGCCCCGGGATCAATTGTTCTCCATGTCCGCTGAAGGTAGGACAAGTGCTAATGAGTTTTATTTGCAGCAAGAGAGATTTAGGTTAGATATTATGAAAAATTCTCACTATAGAGATAGTTAAGCTGTGGAATAGGCTTCCAAGGGAGGCTGCAGAATCCCCCCGGTTTGAAGTTTTTAGTAACAGGTTGGACAAACCTGTGAGGGACAGTCCAAGTTTGCTTGGTCCTGTCTCTGTGCAGGATGCTGGACTAGAGGACCTCTTGAGGTCCCTTCCAGCCCTGCATTTCTAAAGGCCTTGCCTACACTGCCACTTACAGTGCTGAAACTTTCTTCCCTTACGGGGGTGAAGCTACAGTGCTGGAAGCTACAGCTACCCAGCCACCTTAAAGCACCGTCGGCTGTGTAGACATGCCCAAAGAGTCCCTGATTGCTGAGAACAAACAGACTCATCTCTCTGCCATACACATTCAACACAGTTTCCCCTGCCCCATCAGCACAGAATGCAGTCAGTGGACCAAATCCTCGGCTTGATTTCAGCTGGCGTAAATCAGCATAGCTCCTTGGAAGGCATAGCTCAATCTCTCCAAAAAAACCAACCCACACTCCACGCTTCTGAGCATGTGCTCCAAGCGAGACGCAGAGAAACATGAAATCATCGCCTGAATTAAGAATTCAGAAAGCTCCTTACCATTTCTGACAGCTGATCCTGCTCAGGCTTCTAGCTGATGCGCTGCTCCCACCAACAAGCAGCACTGACATGAGAAGGGAGGGAGTGGGGAAGACAAAACTTATAGCCACTTGCACCATCACTGCAGTCAGTTTCAGGGGTAGGAAGGGGATGTTGACAGGTTGCCTGCAAGGTCGCCTTCAAGCCTGGGCTATTTGGTACAGAAAGGTCGATCCAGGGGTGGGTTCACCTTCTCTAAGTGGATCTTCCACATGGTAAAAGGTAATTGGATTACAGGAAGGCGCTAAACCATCCACCCTCCTGATGTCAGCTGGAATTTGTTCCTGGAGTAACTGGACTTGCCTTCATTCTGGAAATAAACATGCATTTAGAATAGCACCTATGCAGAGAACAGGGCCTCACTGTGCTCGGTGCTCTGCATATATATAGCGGGAGACAATCCCTGCCTCAAATAGCTTACAATTTAAACAGACCAGACCAGCAAAGGTGTGAGGGAAAATGAGGCAGAGGGAGAAGCAACTCTCCTAAAGTCAGCAGAAAAGTCAGGTGTCCAGAATCTGTGCTGTGTTCTCCTCACTGGCCCACGTGGCCTGTCCACTCCCCATAATCTGCTGCTATCAGTAAAGGACTCTGACGGCAAGGGGCCAAATGGAGTCCCCACTCAGCCCTGTGAAGGGTCCCCAGAGCAACTGCCATCATGCTGGACAGCTAACAGAATTGCCTGCAAGCCTGATTGGACATCTGCAGCCCTATCATCATGATCCCAGCCTTATGCCACATCCATGCGCAGGTCACTCGCATTAAGGGTGGGTCAAGAGTTGATTCCAGGGATCATGGATAGATTATTAGTTTTGACATTGATTAGTGTGTGGAATAAACCCTCCTTAAGGGTTTCCATCTACAAAGTCCTTTACAAATACTAACCAACCCACCCCTGCAATCCAATCCCACCGCCATGGAAGGTAAAGCAGCAGCATCCTCATCATACAGGTGGGGAAATCGAGGCACAGAAGGGTGAAAAGCTGAATCCAAGACACCAGCTACACCACCTTTCCATTCACTCTCTATTGCAGGATTGAAGAGCCTGAAAAATTGGCTGGGAGGAGGATATTGGGATCTACTGGGACCTGGGTTCTCTTCCCAGCTCTGCCACTGATCTGCTGTGAGACTTTGGGCAAGTCACTTCTCCTCTCTGTGCCTCAGTTTCCCCATTTGTAAAACAGAACGCTGACTCCCTACACCCAAGGGTGATGGTAGACAAGAATGAGTTAAGCCTCCCAAGAGCTATGCAATCCTCAGACACAAGGTACTGCAGAAAGCAAAGTATCTAATCCGCTGTTGTCCAGGGGTGACTGTTGCACAATACACCACAGCCATTTGCTCTGTGTGGTACATTGTGCATCTCAAGCCTTTGCCCACTGCAAAGAAAGCCTTGATTTAAGAAAAAACAAATAGAGGGGCAGGTTTATAAGTCTATGGAAACTCTATTATCCCTGCACACTAACGCCAAAAGCAACTAATTAAAATAGCATCAAAGTCAGATTTTTATGAGTTCAGCCTCAGAAAGCCCTTGCAGGGGATGCCAGGGAATGCAGCTGCTGCAGCCATCTGGAACGGAGGGAAAACACTGAGACAGGACCTGCAACTGGGACACTGAACCCTGATCCAAGCACCCCACCTGGGTAAACATCAGAGGCTGCTGCAGAGAGCCTGGGACTAGCCAAGGGTGTTTGGTGAATTACAAAAACAACAAGGAGTCCAGTGGCACCTTAAAGACTACGATTTATTTGGACATAAGCTTTTGTGGGTAAAAAACCCACTTCTTCAGATGCATGCAAACTACAGACTTTGGGTAGGCTAGCAGAGCCCTGGCACCACCCTGTGCCATCTTCAGACGTTCCGATTGATCTCCCCTTTCCCCCCCACCTCCAGCACAACAGTACAGCCCCACTCCTTCTGGGAGACAGTATTACCCTCTCAGTTTTCTTCCCATCCTTGGGGTAAATACCCCTTTTCCCCCCATTCCTGCCCTCGCCAGCTGCCATCTGAACCCCTTTCTCCCATCCCACAGGTCTCTAGCATGTTCACTTTGAACCTCCTATTCCTCCCAGCTTCCAACATGGCACCCATTCTTCCCTGCAGGTCCCCACCACATGCAGTCAACAGCCTCTCTCAGGCCATTCCCAGCTCCTCCCATGCACAATCTGCAATACAAGCACTGATCTAGAAAGCATCAAAACTAAACTGGATTAAAAAACAGACATTTAAAGAAAATCTGGGCATGGGAATAGTTCCCTTTTGAGCCCTTCAAATTGAACCAATTTTGAAATTTCAGGAATTTTTCTGGTTTTTAGACCATCTCTATTCAGGACCTTTGGAATGACATGCTGTGTAACTATCAGACATCCCCACCACCACCTCCAAGGAGACAGATTATCCACTAGGTCTATTAAGGACATCTTCTGTGAAGGAGCATCTCAGCACGTCAGGTACTGGTACCAACAACATCAGTGGCAAACCCTGCTAGGAAGTATAGGAGGGTGAATGGCAAGAAGAGCGATAAAACCAGAGGCGAGGCCGGCTGTTTGTGCCCAAGGCACTGGACTGGAATTGAAGTGAACTGGGTTTAGTTCCCAGCTCTGGCACAGATTCCCAGGGCGAGTCACTTGGGGCATGTCTAATTGCAATTATAAGTGGGATGGCAGCAGGTGTAGACCTACCCAAGTAGCTTTGATCTAGCAGCCCAAGAGCAGTAAAGCAGCAGCAGAGTAGGCTGCACAAGCCAGTCTGGGATTCCGGACAAGCCAATTACTCAGGCAGCTAGCCCATATTGAAGCCTGGGCTACCAGATTTTCATTGGGCCAGAAGTGTCTCTTGCTTATGTGTTTGGGGCCCAGTGCACTGGGTGCTGTGCAATCTCCCTTGGAGCCTCAAGGTACTCCTGTATTAGAAGTATCAGGCTGTGGCGAGGTCTATGGGGAAGGAAATTCTTCCCCCAGTCCAGGAATTCCCAAAGCCAGAGAAGGGTGCATTCATTGTATTTAAATGGCAATTTCTTGTCATTGGTCCTGGGATCTCTGTTCCATTACTTGGAGTTACCTTCGAATTCCCAGCAGGGGAAACTCACCAAGCAGGTACCAATCCCTTGCCACTCTGCTCCCTCCCACGTGGCTTCTCTTGCCTACATATAAAAACAACCTTGAGGGCTTTGTTGATGCAGCAGGTAACAAGTTCGATCAGAACTGCTAGATCCGCCCAGGGCAGAGAATCAGCATAGCTGGGCCACTGTGTTGGTTCTCTTCTGCAACCTGCGAGGAGATTTAGCCCCGGCTTCCTTTATCTGAACCTGCCCCCTGCAGCTAACATTCCTAGAGCTATGTAGGTACATGGAAGAGCGGAGGGCAGCCTTCCCCAGCTGGGAGGAGCAGCATTTGTCCAGACATGCTGCAGTCCTGGCTGGCCCTTCCCAGAGCTGTGTACAAGAGACAGGAGAGTAGAAGGAAGAGAGAACGGGCAGGAAGGACAGATGGGTGCAGAGGAAATCAGACAAAATGGAGCAACAGGGAGTGGAAGAACATCACTGGGCAAGCCTGCTGGGGGATGCCGTTACAAAACAGAAGCTCCCCAGTGCTGCCAAGACCAGCTCAGTAAATGGGATGTAATCATCTCCCCAGTAGCATTCCAGCTATGGAGAGCCTGGGGCTGGAGCATGGATGAGAAAACACTGTTAGGCCCACTTTTGCAACATTAACCAGAGAACTCATGTTGTACTGGGACCTCCCAGACATCTTATTTTGCAGTTGACTGGCGTAAAGAGAAACAGCCTTGTGGACCCCAGGGAAGCAAAAGGAAAATGAGGTCAAAGAAGCTTTGCTCCTCGAAACCTGCCTCCTACTAAAGCAGACACAGGTCTTGTCATGCTCAGGGATAACCCTGAGCCAGCAACTGGTGTCCATGCAACAGTACTGACCCTTAGCGCAGATGATGGCATTCAGGATGTCTTTATGAGTAACAATTTCTGACTAGTCCACTCAGTGCAAACCCTGACACACCCTCATCATCACTTTGGGACCCCAAGACTAGTGCTGCTACACTGATGGCTGAGTTCAGGATATTGCTCACGCAGAAAGGCCCTACCTAGGAGACAGCAGGATTAGATGCAGCCAGCCCATACATCTCCTCTAAACATGTCCCCATTCCAGGTCCCCAGAGAGATGTACAGCACCCCCTTCCCACTGCTCATTCAGATGCAAGGTGAGCAGTGGGAGGAGGAAAAGGCAGACACTGGAGAAACCAAACAGGCCTAGCCCAGGCTATATTTCCCCAGTACTGTTACCACCACGTCAGCCCCACCTGTGACTGCAGCACTGGGGGACATGCAAGCACATATTACGCTAGCAGCTGCTGGTGCACTGGCCACCTGCTCCATGTGGGTTGGATGGCAGAGTTACTACAAGGTACACTACAAGAGTACCATTTTTGGAATCAGGCCCACAAGGGGATAGGGGCTTTGTAGACAAGGACAGACAACAGACCCTACCCCCCGAGTCAAGCTATCCAAAACAGGCAGAGGTGGGTGGGAGGACAAGGCAGGCACAAAGTAGGATGACCAGATGTCCTGATTTTGTAGGGACAGTCCTGCCTACTATCCCCCACCCCATCCCGATTTTTCACATTTGCTACCTGGTCACTCAAGAACAGAGCCATCAGGATGCCTGCAGCTGCTCCTGTGCATAGAGCTAGGCCAACAGAAAATGTGGAGAAGGCTCATCTACTGCAGGCAACCCTTCAGCCTAGGGCCTCTGGGAATTGCACTCCTGGGGAGGAAGAGTAGGAGTGAGCTCCATTCACAGCAGCTGCTCCACCCAGCTTCTTCCTACCTAGAGGACAATAGCACAGTCCCTCCCTGCCTTCTCCTGCACGCTGGCTTCGCTCTCCTCTGCTGCAGCTACAGGAGTCCTTCCTCCACTCACATCTCCCTCTGCCTTTGCTAGTGGGAGCGCTAGTGTAGAACAGGCACTGGAGCTTCAGCCACCTGCTTCATGCCGGTCTCAAGGACCCAGTGATTAACATGCTGCTGGGCGCCAGCGGCCTGTCTGCACTGGGACTCCCAATGCTACCACAAGAATAGCCCTGGTGAGACCTCTGGGTTGCCTGGGACAGACAAGTCCCTGGGCATGCTGACAATAGGCAGATCTGCAGCCAGACACCTGGATTTACAGACTAAGAGAGCAGGGAATTCCCACTTGGAAGGACCCATGTTTAGTCTGGAGTGGGAAGGGGAGATATGTCTGGCTCTCAGTATCACCAAGTAACCCTCGCCCCTTCCTGCTGCCATCAAAGGCCCTTCCCTGATCTCCCTCACCCCCACTCCTTCCCCCAGGAGTGCTCCCAGCAGGGGTATTAGTGCAGATCTAGCCAGACTGGTGCCAATGTCACAACACTGCATCCTCAGCAGGGGCATCACTGGCTGAACAGACTGGACACGGAACTCCCATCTGCCCCGGGGAGAGAGGCAGGGCCTCCAGCTCAGAGCCCAGGGGATGCTCACCCTGCCACTGTTCCATGGATGCAGAAGACTGATCTCCAAAGCGGTCAGTCTGCTGCCTCTCACCACTCCACCCAGAGCGCAGTAGCCTGGCAGGGCATTTCCCCGCTCAGTTCTGGGCAAGTCATGCCAGGAGCATGCCCTGCACAGATGGCAGAAGTCCCCTTCTTCACTGGACACCTTTCATGCCAATCCTGGCACAGCTGGGCTGTTCATTTGCTGAGAATCCAAAAAGAGGGTTCCTCTACCTGCCACAAACCAACACCTCGAAAACATGGTGAGAGGTATCCTATGGTGAACACAGCAAGGGTCAAGGAGCATCACAACCGGTTTCAGGAAAGGCTCTGGGGTTGTCGGACACTCTACAAGAGCTGAGAGGATTCCCTATGCACCGCCTCCAACAAGCCAGCAGAAAGAAAGAAACCCACAATCATCCCCCAAGCCAAGACCCAGAGATGGTGCAGTCCTGCCCCCACCCCCACCCGACACCCAAATTGTCCCTTTCCTGTATCTTACCTTGCAATTCCCTGGGGGAGTCACCCAGCAGCCAGGTCAGAGGTCACAGCAGCACCTCATTGGTGGTTGGCACTGGAAGAGAGTTTCATGCCACTGCTTCTGACTGGGATGTGAGGGCAGCGGGGTTGTCGGCCTCTCTCATTCAATATTTAGGTGCATTTCAGTGCTCAGAGAAGTGAAGGATTGAGGGCACTGATTGGAGCCAGGCAGAGCAGAGGCAGCCTGCAAAATATTGCCACCACACCCAGCTCCTGCCCTGCTCTTCCAGTCCTCCTGCCTGGCTGTGCTGACGGGCTGCCATCCTGACCCTCCACCCCATTCATTTTCCAGCCCTGGGCTGCCCCCAATACTCAGTCGATGCATCTTGAGCCTGACCCAGTCCTCCCACACTGCTGTTCCAACCCCAGGCTCCCCACGCCCCTCAAGCCTGACTTGCAATCCCCCCTACTATTCCAGTCCCAAGCTCTGGTGATCTACCTCAATCCCACACACCCACTGCAATTCCTCTCCAGCACCGATTCTTGACAATCATGGTATACTCTAATGCGGTGTGTTGCATTGCAGACAAAAATCCCATCGACTTTACCAAACTAATGTTGTTTATGATCTAAGCCCCATTCAAGCCCAGGGCCCCAGACACAAGGACAATAACCCATTGTACCAGCTCCCACACCCTTCCCCTTTACTTTCAGTTCTGGTCAGAATTTGCCTCTGCCAAGCAGGGAGGGACCACCCAGATTTCAACCTCCCCCACAGAAGCTCCCTCTAATTCTTTGAGCTGCAGGGAGACCCTCAGCATCACCCTCAACTGAAAAGCAAGGGTTGGGGCAGGTTAGTGAGCCTGTGAACTGAGCACAGGGGGCCTTGCTCCTGCTGCACATTCCTCCCAGCTGTGTTACAAGAAGAACCAATCCACAAAGCATGCAGATTCAAACCAGATGCTCAGTGTGACAGAAGAATGCTCCAAACCTACAGAGCACAGGACCAAGAAGCAAAAAGGGTGCTGGGGCAGAGAGGGGAGAGATAAGAGCCGGAAGAGTACTTATTCTCAGTCATTTGTCTGCCGGCCATGTGGGCTGCAATCCTGCTTTTCCTGCTGCTTTATTTGCTTGTTTTTTTATTTTAATTTGATCTGACGGATGGGAAGAGACAGGAGGGAGGGAGCGATAGAGCCAGGCATAGCATGGAGCAAACTGCGCCCATATAGCGCTGCCAATGCACCACAATCCCATCCTGAAACACATCATGCTAGTCCAGGACCAGCTCATCCACTCACTCACCTGCATTTCTGTCCTGTGCTGCTCCAGCTTGGTTCTCCCAATACACTTGTGACATCCCTGCCTGTTCCAGAGCTGAGTGCTCACACAGCCCTACCAGGGCATCTCAATGCTTGCTGCCATGCAGCACACTTCCCTCCGCCCTCTTCCCCCCACTATTTCAGTCCTGGACTCCCACACAGCCCTGCCAGACAGTGCACCTCAACCCCAACCTGCAGCCCTAGCCCCACAGCTATTTCAGCCCTTCCCCAACAGTGACCAGCAACAGCGCCGATGGTTCCATTCCACATGGGTCAGCATCACCCAGCCGAGAGATCGCGAGAACCTCTTCTCACCGGCGCCTGAAGCCAGACTGCTCAGGATCAGCACTCCAGAGGGGAAAGATGTACACCGCCCATCCCATGCCAGTCTAATGAATCTATCTATCCTGCAGCTGCATGCAGCCAGCCACCCCAGACAAGACATATGGGTGACCCCTCCTGAGCAATAGAGGGACTGGGGGAATCCAGATGGTGATGCTCCCTGTGACCCCAAGGGCAGTGAGACCCACCCAGACACCAAGCAGCAGCAGCAGCTGGAGGGAGGTGTATGATTGCAGCTTTCCCAAGGAGAAGTGTAGTAACAGACGGGAGTCTCCCCGGCTGGAGTTTTCTTCCTTCCCACCTGCCACGAGGCTGGCGGAGAGTCAACCAGGATTGCCTGGGTGCTGCAGGCCAGGGGGGAGGTGCCTTCAATTCCTTGCCCACCCACTCCAGCACAATGGATCAGTGGGGTCAGACTGCAGGGCTTGAACCCAGCCAGCCTAGGGGCCCTGGAGCATCCTGCTGCAAGCATGGGATCCTCTCCATTGAGTGACATAAAAGAGAGGTGTGCCCCCTGAAGCCACCTCTGGCCATGTCCCACCCCGCACCAGGAATAGTTTAGCTCTGCTGCCAGCATAGGCCCCATACTCTCTCCCCATAGTCATTGCTGGTGTCCCCCTGGAATGGAACCCTGCCCATGGCCCCCTATTGGAGATCTGAGGGGAGCAAGGAGGAGGCACCGCACCCTTCTGAAAGGAGAGCTAAGCCAGATCTTGGCACCTGTTGGAAATCAGGCTGAGCCAGTTCGGTGGCCTGAGCTGGCCTGTTCTGCCCCTCATCTCTGTACCCCACAGTGTGCAATTCCTCCTTGGCTTTGGAGGGATGGAGGCAACAGCCTCTCCCTCCACCCATTCCATCCTGTCCTCATGCCTGTCATTATTGCACCCCCAGGAGCCGCTCCCAGCCCCCCAATGTCTCTTGCTAAGATGTGGGGCAACCTGCTGGCTCCTGGCTGAGCCTGCTTCCCCTGACCTGTTTTGTTCCTTAAAAGCATCCCCCATCCCACCTGCTGCACCACAGCATGCCAGGCTGCGACACAGCAGGATCATGTGCAAACAGGGAGGGCAACCCCCACCCCCCACAGTGCCCCCAGTCATCTCTCTGATGAATGAACTCTGCAGTGGCAAAACCAGATGACACCCTCCCTAGCAGCAGGAGAGCCCTGGGAACATGTGCTCCCAGCACAGCATCCCAGCCAGACCACTGTGTCCTGTTGCTTCCCTGGCAAATCCCCCTATAGACTAGACACTGGTGGGTCCCTTAGGGGTAGCAAAATGTTTCTCTGACCCCATACTCCCACACCCCACCCAATTAGCTGGCACTTTCCCCATGTGCCTGGCAGCCCTCCCAGTGGGTGGGGGTTAGGAGAGGCAGGGCAGTGAGCTCCCCCTTTCAGATTAAGCCAGGCTCAATGGTAGGGGTGACAGACCCGGCATTGTGCTCCCAAGGCATTGTGCTCCCAACCAATAAAGCAGCATGTCACTGTGCTAGCGCCGAGGATGATGGACGGACCCCCCCGCCCCCACCCCTTATTTATATACCATAGTGCCCTGAAGCCCCAATCAGGTTCAGGCTTCCAGTGCACACAGCCAGAGACAGCCCTTGCCCCAGGGAACTTGTAGTCTGCTACAGCCAGGCAGGCACCCGCATGCAGGTAAGCAGAATTACACATTGCCTGTTTCACTGTCTAAGCTATGGGTTATTTCATAGGGGCAGGCTCGCTAGCTCCTAACACTCTTCCAGCGCCCAGTTCTCCTTTGAGAAATCTTCCACGCTGGCCTGAAGTTAGCTCCACTACCACCTCCCTGCCCTTTTCAGTAAGAGGCTCTTAGTGCAAGACACATTGGCAGGTAGAAGGAAGGAAGAAAGAAAGAAAAATTGAGGATGAAAAATGCACAAGAAAATACTGCTGCATCAGCTGATCAGATCGGGAGCCAGGGAAAAAGTTCCCCCCAACCTGCCAAAAAACAACTCATCGGGACTAGAGGCTTCTGCCTGATGGGCCCCAGCTCCCCTCCATAAAACTGAAAGTTCCCCTGATCCTAGGTGCTGGGGCTGCTACCACACGCCCTGACTTGAAGTGGTTTGTGGTTTCTATTATATCCAGGGTTTACAGTTGGGTTCAATGGCTCTCAGGCCCCCCTCTATAAAAATTGTCCCAGCCCCCCTGCGTCTGATAAAGACGTCAACCAACCCCGCCAGTAACCAGCCCTGTCACCCTCCTAAGCCTGATTAAACACATACCAGCACAACACTTTCCATTTTTACAAATATTTCCTTCCCCGCTCCCCGGATACCTTCTCCTAGAAGCCCTCCCCCTCCCAGTCAACAGTGCTTCTCTCTCGGTTTTAGAGCGAGCTCCACTTAAGGGAACTCCCTGAATTTTCCACAGCTAATTATAACTTGCAAACTCCCAAGGGCTCCCAGGGGCTGTTTTTGCAAGCATGGCAGGGCGAGTCACCGGCTTGGATTTCCGTGGAGAAAGGAATTTCCTCCCCCACCAAAAAATAAAAAAAAACGAAAAAACTGTTCGTGTTGCTGCAACCAGCGCTTTGAGAGAGCTGAGACAGACACACAACTCTGCTTTCCAGCCTCCCCGGGTGATAGTCTCTCTTCTGCCTCCTTTCGCTCTACGGACAACTAGCACCAGAGCAGACAGAAACAGACACGGAAAATATGTTTGCAACAGTTTTCCATTCTGTGCCTGCTCCTCGGCCAGAGGAAGCCAGGCAGCCACCTTCCCACCCCAAGAGAGAAATCCCAGCCCCTGCCCCTGCGTGGAACAGCAGCTCCGTGCATGGTGGAAGGGGACTGGCAGAGGCTAAAGGCTGCCAGCACAACAAGAAAAACCACTTACTGCGCTCCTGGGAGGCCAGGTTCCTCCAGCCCGAGGATTACCGCCCGCCCCGCTGCTCCAAGTCGGGGCACTTCAGTCTGGCGAAGAGCAGGCTGCGGGCGGGGGCAGCGGCCATGCAACGGCTTTGCACGACTGAATCAATTCATAGGCTGCGGCTGCTCTCGCTGCTTTCCCTCCGCCTCCAGTAATCCAGCCTTCCACGGGCGGGGAAACCCCCCTGGATTTCCATGGACGAGAAGGGGTTAAAAAAAATCCCCAAACTCCTGGATTTGCTTTTCCACCCCCTGCCCTTCCTTTTCCACTCCCCCTCTGCGCTTGATTTTGCTCTTCCCAAAGTTTGGAGGGAAGCAGGAAGCTGGAAAGAGACCAATGTCCTTTAACGCTGAAGGTCTTTAAGAAGAAAACAAAAAAAGCAGCAAGCCCACACCGCTCCCTGCACCGAAGCTAATCAGCAGATGGGGGGGAGGCTTGGGTTTGGTTTTTCTCTTCTCCCCGTTTTCAGAGCCAGCCCTTTGCAAACTGAGCGAGCCCTGCACGAGCAGCGCTCTCTTAAGAAAATGCTTGTCATGGCAACGCTGCTGCCTAGCCCAGCCAGCCTCACCCCATCCCAGAGAGGAGGAGGAAGTCTCTTAAGGTGGCTTCACAAGACACAGCCCCAGCCCCGCTGTTGCGGGTTCTCGGCTTTGCTTTTTTAAGGGGGAGAGGCAAAAGGCAGATCTTCCTTCTCCGAGAGTCCCCCCACCCACCCCTTTAATAAATCCATGTGTGCTTCTGAGCAGGAAACCGGTGGGGAGATCAGTGCTGGGGGAGGGTTGTGGGGTTTATGGTAGGGCTGGGTGTTGCAGAAAGCTTTCTTAATCTTTAAGGGGGGGACACGCTACACTGCTCCTTTCTTCCCTGCCATCTCTTGCCAGGCCTCCTATCTTTACAAACTTAGTAAAAGCAGGAGAAAAATGCATGCACCCTGTCAGTTTACTGAAAAACATTAAAAAGACATTTCTACCTAATTTTCCCTGGGTTAGTAAATATTCCATTATGAATCATGGTAGAGGGCCCCTGCCCAGGGCTTCACCCATGTGGATTAGATATCAGGATTAGGGCCTGGAGTAGTAAAATGGGAAGAAATTAAGCATCTGGATCCCAGAGCCTGCCATGACATTAGTGCAGGGGAGCTTTGCCTGTGCAGAGGTCATTGCAAGATAGGGGCAATCATTTGTTATTGGTGATGGTTTGGGTTGTGTTTTCACTCAGGTTGGACAGTGAAAAGTAGGCTGATCAGTTTCACTTTTTTCGAGTCGGTTTCACTCTTGAGATTTCATGCCCCAGCCAAAAAATTGAGTTGCAAACAGTACGAGACAAGTAGTCCAAAATGTATATACCAAATCCTCCTGCTTCCTAATTATGGAGATGATCCTGTTGATCTGAAGACTGCTCCATGCAAAATAATAAATTCGTACCAGAGAATAGCCAATGTGACGCCAATTTTTAAAAGAGGCTCCAAAGGCAATCTTGGAAGTTACAGGCTGGAAAATCTAACTTCAGTACTAGGCAAATTGGTTCAAACTATAGTCCAGAACAGAATTATCAGACATAGATGAACACAATATGTTGGGGAAGAGTGAACATGGCTTTTGTAAAGGGAAATCATGCCTCACCAATCTATTACCATTCTCTGAGAGTGTCAAGCAGCACATGGATAAGTGTGATCTAGTTGATAGTGCACTTGGACTTTCAGAAAGTCTTTAACAAGATTCCACACTAATAGCACTTAAGCTAACTAAGCAGTCATGGGATAAGAGGAAAGCTCCTCTCATAGGTAAATAACTGGTTAAAAAATAGGAAATAATAGGAATAAATGGTCAGTTTTCACAATGGAGAGAGGTAAACAACAGGGTCCCCCAGACCCCATGTTGTTCCACATTCATTATGAATGTGGAACAGGGGAAAAACAATAAAGTGGCAAAGTTTGCAGAGGATACAAAATAATTCAAGACTTCTAAAGGGATCTCACAAAAGAGTGACAAAACAGATTAAATATAATGTTGATAAGATCAAAGTAGCGTACACTGGAAAACATAATTCCAACTGAACATACAAAATGATGGGTTCTAAACTAGCTGTTCCCATTCTTTAAATAGTCAATGCAGGGTGGATTTGATTTAAATCATAATTTAAATCACTAGTCAGGAAGACTCGATTTAATCATGGTTTTCAACATAAAAGTGCATTCTTGTTGGTTGTTATAACGTTAATGCATATTCTTCACAACTCAGAGATAGATGTAGATTTCATTTTTAGAAGGTACATGCTATACATTTTTAAACAGTGATTTATTTTGAAAACTTTTCAGATTAGTTTTACAGCTATATCAGAAAATGAACAATTGTTTGGTTATTTCATTTACCAAAGGTAATTGAAGCAGATATTTATGAAGTTATTGGGAGGTGAACTATCTCCAGTTCAACAGGTTAATCGTTTGGAGGATTTTCTTGCCATGCTGTATTAGGAGGAGAACATCACTAGACAAACATTTAAATTGTTTTATTTAACTAAAACAACAACGTTAAGTATTCTGGATTGTTTTCAGGGCCAGCTCCAGGGTTTTTGCCGCCCCAAGCAGCAAAAAAAAAAAAAAAAAAAAAAAAAGCTGCAATCTGCGGCAGTTCCACCGCTCTGCTTCATTCTTCGGCGGCAATTCAGTGGCAGGTCCTTCCCTCCGAGAGGGACCGAGGGACCCACCGCCGAATTGTCGCCAAAGAGCCGGATGTGCTGCCCCCTTTCCTTGGCCAGCCCAAGCACCTGCTTGCTGAGCTGGTGCCTGGAGCCGTCCCTGATTGTTTTCTTCAAAAGCAAACATAATATTTTAACAAAACAAGCATATGTCCCTCGCTTCTCACATTTATCTCCAGACTTCTCCTTGTCCAGTTCTATTCCGCCCCCAACAATCTTCTATTCATTGAACTTTTTGAAATTTTGCACTTTTAGAGAGAGGTACGGGATTGACTCTGTGTACACAAATTTGCAGAGGGACAGTAGGGTTGAGGTCTGTTATTTCTCACCTTTGTATATTATTTATTTATTTTAAAACATGTTTGCTGTTAACACGCATGTTATCTCTGGAGACACAAATCCACAGTTTGAGAACTGCAAAACTAAGCATCTCTGATGGTATCTTCTAGACTAAGGACTGAGTCCCATGGGGTAGATAGAAAGATTAACCTAAATAATCTATACAGAAGCTCCTGGAACCCCATAAGATTGGGTCCCTAACCCATGAACTATTGGAACTCACTTACAAAAATGTTCTTAAACACTACATGAATTTATTGTCTCATACTATAGAAATAGAATTTATAATCCCTATTCCATGATGAGAGATCTTTGAGCTATAATGTATCTTAATTAAAACTATCTTTAGACAGGTTTTTTCCTCAAAAAACATTTTATCAAAAAAATCTGATTTAAATAAAAAAATCCAATATTTCTGATTTAAAAAAAGATCATTGATTTTTATCCTCGAGTCAATGACTTTCTGGTCACCTGCCACCATATATCTACTTAGCGATAGTATCTGAGCATGTCCACTATGTCTATTTATCCTCACAACACCCCTGTGAGGCAGGGTAGTGCTATTATTAACTGATGCCCAGAAAGACTGAGTGACATGCCCAAGGTCATGCAGGAATCAATGTCAGAGGAGAGAAGTGAACCCAGATCTCTGGCTAGCACCTTAACCAACAGACCATCCTTCCTGGCTCTCGCCCCTCTGTTTCTTGTGATTTGTATTATTATTCCAGTGCATTATGACTCACTATTTACCTTGCTGCAGCAACCGTAAGCCCATTGCTTGGCTTCCCTCCCCCTGTAGGTGTTTCACAGATAAATCACTGCACTTCACACATCACTTCAGCTTGCAGTCGTGGGTGTATGTTTTGAAAAGAAAAGGTTACAATATGCTCAACAGCAGACTTGAAAGTACGTTTGCAGATCTCTCTTTGGATTTCTATTTTATTGTTATTAATTATTTGGATTCCAATAGCACCTAGGAGCTCCCGCCAAGATCAGGGCCCTGTTGTGCTAAGCACTGCATGCACACATAACAAGAGAACAGTCTGTTTACTATAGCTTACCATCTAAACAACAGATCCTGCAAACACTTATGCCCTTGACCCCTTAACGTTCATGGATTCCAAGACCAGAAGGGACCATTGTGATCATCTAGTCTCACCTCCTGCATAACAGCCCATAGAACTTCCCCAAAATGATTCCTAGAACAGCTATTTTGAAAAACATCCCATCTTGATTAAAAATGGTCAGTGATGGAAAAATTCACCACGATCCTTGGTAAATTGTTCGAGTGGTTAATTACCCTCACTGTTAAAAATGTCTTATTTCCACTCTGAATTTGTCTAGCTTCAATTTCCAGCCGTTGGATCATGTTGCACTTTTCTGTGCTAGACTGAAGAGCCCATTGTCAAATATTTGTTCCCCATGTAGATACTTTTAGACTAATCAAGTCGCCTCTTAACCTTCTCTTTGGTAAGCGAAATAGATTGAGCTCTTTGAGTCTTTCACTATAAGGCAGGTTTTCCAATCTTTTCATCATTCTCAGGGCTTGTCTGAACCCTCTTGAGTTTATCAACATCTTCTTGAATTGTAAGCACCAGAATAAGACACAGTCTTGCAGCAGCAGTCACACCACCAGTGTCAAATATAGAGGTAAAACAACCTCTCTGCTCCTACTTGAGATTCCCCTGTCGATACATCCCAACAGCACCTTAGCTCTTTTGGCCACAGGATCACATTGAGATGACCTGATTACCTACCATGACCTTACTGCTTCCCAGAATAGGATCCTACATTCTTTGTTCTTAGGTGCATATGTTTACATTTAGCCATATTATTTGCATGTTCCCAGTTTACCGAATGGTCCAGATCGCTCTGAATCACTGACCTGTCCTCTTCATCATTTACCGCTCCCCCAATTTTTGTGTCATCTGCAAACTTTATAAGTGATGATTTTATGTTTTCTTCCTGATCATTGATACAAATATTAACTAGCGTAGGACCGAGAACCGATCCCTGCGGGATACCACTGGAAACACACCTGTTTGATGACGATTCCCCGCTTACAATTACATTTTGAGACCTAGCAGTTAGCCAGTTGTTAACCCATTTAGCATGTGTCATGATAATTTTATGTTGTTCTAGTTTTTTTAATCAAAATGTTGTGAGATATCAAATCAAATGCTTTACAGAAGTCTAAGTTTACTACATCAACACCATTACCTTATCAATCAAACTTGTAATATTACCAAATAAATCAAGTTAGTTTGACAAGATCTATTTTCCATAAATTATGTTGATTTGCATTCATTACATTACTGTCCTTTAATTCTTTATTAATCGAGTCCCTTACCACCTGCTCCATTATCTTGCTCTGGATTAAAGTCAGGCTGACAGGCCTATAATTAACCACGTTATTCCAAATTTGCCCTTTTTAAAAAAATTGACATAACAATAGCTTCATTACAGTCTTCTGGAACTTCCCCAGTGCTCCAGGACTTACTGAAACTCAACATGAATGGTCCAGCAAACGCCTCCGCCAGCTCTTTTTAAAGTGCATGTTGTATTTATAGCTGCCTTCACTTTTTTGGGCATCTACTTAGGTGTTCCTAAGAGATTCCCAATTATCTGTCGCATTTTTCTGATAAAATTCTTCATCCCGACAGATTTGACTCATAATTGTTTTCGTCTTTGTGGAATTGCCCCTATTAAATCACCATATATATGTGATCAAGTCATGATCATTTGTTCCTAAGCTACCATTCACTTTTAGTTCTGTGATCAGATCCTCTTTATCTGTTACGGGAAGGTCTAGGATAGAATTCCCTGTGTTGGCTGCAGTCCTTTCCCAGTTAGAAAGTTTTCACCTATAATGTTTGGAAATTCCAAGGATGTTTTAGTACTAGCCAGATGAGACGTCCAGCATCCACTGAAGTCCCACATGATCACACAACTTTTTCCATACACATTATGGTTAGGTGCTTATGGAGGCAGTCATCCTGTTCCCTGTGTGATTTGGTGGTCTTGGAAGAGGAAGCTTGTCCCTTCCACCAACAGAAGTTGGTCCAATAAACTATATTATTTCACTTCTATTCTCTCTCTTAATATTATTATTATTATTTGCAAACGCAGGGCCAGACTCTACTTTCAGTTGCACCAGTGTGTAAACTTGGAGTAGCTCCCCTGTAGTTTTTTGAAGACAATCAAATGACTCCAGATCTTTCAAGGTTCTGGCTCTACAAACGTTGCCCATGGACTAATCATGCATCATAACCCTCCCTCTGCTGTCCCTGACCTCTGGACTGGTGGCTAGTCCTCTGAGTCCTTGGAAGCTGAGAAAAGCCATAGTGCAGGGCACTCTAGATATATCCCTGATTCACCCCTTAGGACATGGCCTGGAAGGGCCCCTGCCCAAGGGGGATTTTCAGTGGACCTTTGCTCCCACTTTTAGATCCTTTTACATTGCCTGAGTGGCATCGGGGGCCTTAGCGTAACTGAGGCCCAAAGGCAGCACAGTTGCAAGGTACATACAGTGCTACTAGCCACCCAAAAAGGCATGGAGAGGAAATGGTGCTCTGGCTCTGCTCCTTTCCTTCTGCAGCAAGTAGATCTGGCTGGCAAAGGAAAGGAACGTGCTGAATCCCTAAAGAGCCGTAGCAGTGGGTATCCTCCCACTTCCTCCCTCCCCCTGGCCCCAGAGCACAATGCACACTTGAGAGCTGTGTCTCACTGCCCAGACAACTTTACGTAACAGGTCACAAGGCCACCCACTGTCACTATCTTGTGATCCCTCTAAATAAACACTCCCCATAGCAGAGCAGAGTGCAAGGGGCGCAACATGTGATGCAACTCTAATGTCATGTGACCTCAGAGGCTGCAGCAAGCCCCTAAGTTCCATTTGTTAGAGGGGAGCAGACAGTCTGTCCCTGCACTAGGGGTGGGGTGTGGCATGGGAGGGAAAGGGGTACCGGTCCATTTTCCATTCAGTGCCACATGAGGTGTTACTAATGGGGATCTCCATGATGCGGTTGATCAGTGGGAGATGTTACAGCTAAGGGGTCCAGCCTAATCTTCCCCTGGATGGGAACAGGATCCTGCAAAAAGCTGGTGGAGTGGTGGGGCTGGAACAGGGGAGATGCTTGCATTGCCGCTGCTCGTGGTCCATCTTCTGTAGCGGGCATTACTCTCCACGACTAGAAGGCCCCACTCCCACAGCAGGATGGGCAGCCCCATGCGCTGAGGGGTGGACAGCTCGGCCAGCACAACTGTGGCTGCAGGATTAGGCCCTTCTTCTTTGTTGTTGTTTTTTTTCCCACTGGCACAAAATTCAGTTTTTCCCATAAAGATGTTGGTGTGTTAGGTGGGGAGTCTTGTGAGCCAGCGCAGAGCATCCAAAGGTCACAAAGAGTCAGCTGGGAAAATCCATGCCTGACCTGCCCAATGGAAACACCAGAGCCATGTTGCTTATTAAGGTGACCGGTTTCCTAGGCCAATGCCTGGGGAGACAGAGGTTGCTCTGTCACCTGAGGAATTCATAAGGCTGCACATACGCACAGGGAAGGCAGAAAGGGACTATTCTATTTCCCAGCCCAGCAGTGATTCCGATGCAGAAATTTCCCAGCTGCACCTGAAGCCTCTGCTCACACTAGCCCGGGGGCAAGGAATGAATCCTGGTGACTCAGTGCCAGCTACCATGGAGCTGCCAAGCCCCACAGGACCCAAGCGGGTCTTTTCTTTCCTACTATTATTGGCCACACACTCCAAAGACAGCTTTAGAGAGGAATAAAGCCTTGTGGCTATGCGCCGACTTGGCAATGTATGGGCTGGCCCAATCTTCCCCTCTTCAGTCACTGGCCTGGAGCGGGTAAAAACATCACGAGTCCCCTACCTGGAGCTCTTCACACACTAAGACCCTAATGCGACTGCCTCGTAAGTGACAATAACCCGCCAGGGACATGCAGCAGGCACCACATACAAGAGAGGGGAGTGGTCTGAGCACAGGTCTGGGAGCCAGGAATTCCTGAGCTCCCAACTGATCCCAGCAGTCACTTTCATTTACACTGTAGCAAGTCATTTTGGCTCAGTGCCTCAGTTCCCCCCAGGAGGAGCAGAACACTTCTAACTTCCCAGGGGCCATTGTGGGTGAGCTAATGATAGCCAGGGCCTTGCATGATGAAAGATAGCCAAGCATCCCATTCCATCAAGTGTATCACATTGTTCCTTTCCGTTCTATTGCCGAGGGCTCTCTGTCCCGTCAAAAGGGGGCAAAGCCTCCCCACTTGGGTGCTCTGGAAAGTCTGTGCCACTCCTGCCTGCTGCACTCCAATCCCCCAAACCCCAAGAAAAGGTGCAGCATCCATGCGGCAGGCCCTCCAGCCTGGGCACTGCATTGGCCTCAGGCTTTCCAAGGCTCCCTGGAACAGGACCCCAAGCAGGAATGAGCTGCTGCCAGGGTGTCCTTTGCATTGCTTGTGCCAGGAAGGGCCTTTGCCTCCCGGTTCGGTGTCAGAACCTAAAGATTGGGGTTCCCTGATACTGCTAGAAATGCGGCATTGTGCCGGGAGTAGGTGGCCGTGGGCATGCAGCTCCCCCACGAGCCACATGTCTCGACTGCAGTTCAGGCCCCTCTGACACTGCCGCTGGGTGTGTGCTTCCCAGCCCAGGCAGACAGACGTGCTCTGGTTTGAGCAGAGCCAGAGCACTGAAAACAGCAGTGTGGCTGTGGCAGCAGGCCCAAATACCGCTGCGCCCAGCCCCCGGGTACATACTCAGGTGGCTAGCCTGAGCCAGCACTCATGCCGCTGAAGCTAAGTTCAAGTAGAGTTAGCACACGTCTGTCTACCTGCGCCAGCTGGGAAGCACGGTCCCAGCTGCAGTGTAGATGTACCCTCAGGCACGCAGCTTCAGGAAGGAGAGGACACCCCGTGATGGGAGGATAATAGATGCCTAGAAGGACAGAGCACCCACAGCTCCCACTGACTGCAGGTCCCATGATTTGTTGCCTCCTACGGTCCCGCTACTGGCAGGGGGGCTTGTGAGTTTCTCCAGCGGTCGGCCTGCTGGAAAGGGGGCAGGGAGCCGTGAGATAGCAAGGAGCCCCAAAGCAGCCACTTGTCCCATGTGAGGCCAGTCCTGAGCTGGAGAAACGGAGATCGACCCAGGCACTTTCTGAAACAAAGCCAGGCCGCTCATTATGGGGATCTGGGTGAGTGCACACAGCCGAGTGCTGAGGGATCCTGCTGGCAAGCCTTGGTGGAGCAGCTCCATCACATTGTGCCTGCACCTTTGACCTCCTTCCCTTGGATGCCGGCTGGATATTTAATTTGTTCTCTTTTGTTCAGCAGAGAATAAGCTAAGGTTCTGACTGCGTGCGCTAAGCACGTGTGGCCTGCTCTGAGCCCTGGCACGTGGCTGCAGGGTGGGCATTTAGTTACAGCCCAGCAAGCACCAGGATAAGGTCGCCCTTTGGAGAGCAGCCTCAGGATGGGCAGAGGAGAGGCCTGATTCTCCTGCACCCTGGATAAGGTGGAGTCGTTTATACCAGGGCACAGGGAGGGCCATATTTCCCACCTGCTTTGCACAGTCTACAACTCTGCCCAATGGGCAGGGAGAATCAGGCCTGACAGGCACCCAGGGGAACAGAACGTAATGGGTAAGGTCGTGATTTGTTTGCCATGTTGCTGCAGATGCTTTGCACTCAGATGCAGTTCATCAGAAAGTATCAGGAATGGGTGGGGGGAGGAGATGCCTGAAACTTCCCTAAAAAGGGACAGTTCAGAACATTAGAAAGACCTGCAGAAGAGCTCTGTGTAGCTTACAAGCTTGTCTCTCTCACTAACAGAAGCTGGTTCAATAAAAGATATCACCTCCCTAACCCTGACCCTCTGATATCCAGGGACCACCGCAGCTATGACACTGCCTAGTTCAGAACATTGGTGGTGCCAGCCATGAAAAGCTCCCGGTGGAACCTTACTTGAGTGTAGAACAGGGGTAGGCAACCTATGGCACTCGTGCCGAAGGCAACACGCAAGCTGATTTTCAGAGACACTCACACTGCCTGGGTCCTGGCCACTGGTCTGGGGGGCTCTGCATTTCAATTTAATTTTAAATGAAGCTTCTTAAACATTTTAAAAACCTTATTTACTTTACACACAACAATAGTTTAGTTATATATTATAGACTTATAGAAAGAGACCTTCCAAAAAGGTTAAAATGTATTACTGGCACACGAAACCTTAAATCAGAGTGAATAAATGAAGACTCGATACACCACTTCTGAAAGGTTGCTGACCCCTGATATAGAACATAGGGATTGTCAGACTGGATCACAGCAGGATCCACCCAGCCTGGTATCCAATCTCTGCCAGTGGCCAGCACCGGCTGCTTCAGGCACAAGAACTGCCGCAGTAGGCAGTGACTGGAAAACCTGCCCATTGGGAAAGATTTTCCCTAAGCCCTGTTAGTGAGAAGTTGCTTGGCCTACACCTTGGAGTTTTGAGGCAACAGGGATGAGTCTTTGTATTACTTGTATCCTGGTAGCACCTGAAGACCCCAACGGCACCCCACTGTGCTAGGGGCTGTACATGCAAAATACAATGCACTCCTTGCCCTGAACAGCTTGTCTGAAAGACAAGACAGAAAGAGACAGACAACAAAGAAGTCACTCGCCCAAAATAGAAAAGAGTTTTGGGCTGATCTGTAAAACCTTGGGGTTAGCTGGTGATGCCCTCTTTAAAAAGAATAAGGAATTTGATAATGATTTTTTTCTCAATGCCTCCCAGGCTGGGAACTTTTAAGCAGCATATTAACCTGCAGTGAGTTAAATCAGCCATGTTATAAACCTATCAAAACCCAGGACCAGATTCCGATCTTGCCTACACCAAGGTGAATCCAGAGTGGCTACAGTGGAGTTCATCCAGCTTTGCACTGGGATAGTGGAGAGCAGAATTGACTCTCAGGGTTTCTAATGGAAACAGTGATTTACTCTTAAACCCAAGACAGTGCTGGGCGGCTGTAAAATCTCTCTCCAGTCTGGGCATAATATAGGTGAGAGAGTGTAAGCAATTCCATTTTATGTGCCTACAGAGGCATAAATGTTTGAACACACTGGCGTGGCGAGTGGGATTAATATGCTGGGGGTTTATGGAAGAGTCTGCCAGCCTCTACAAGCCCTTTCTACGTGGGAAAGGAGTAAAGAACACCTGCGATCGTAATGCCCATGTAGTCATCCGAAAGAAGGGTTTGTCTACACTACAGGTTATGTCAGTATAACCTATGTTGCTCGGAGCAGAGTCGTAACTAGGGCATGTTAGCGCCCGAGGCGCCCAAGCAGATTTCTGCCCCCTACCATTTTCCCCCTTTATTTCTCCACCTCATTTTGCCACCTCCATGGTTTTGAGCCCTGGGCAGCTGCCTTGCTCGCCCAGACCTGGTTATAGCTCTGCTTGGGGGTGTGGAAATTGCCACCCACCCGAGCGATGTAAGTTACACCAACCTAAGCACCAGCGTGGACAGCGCTACGTCAGCGAAAGAGCTTCTCCCTCTGACGTGGCTACTGCTGCTTGTGGAAGAGGTTTTATTATGCCGATGGGAGAGCTCTCTCCTGTCGCCAGAGCATCTTCCCCAGACACACTACAACGGCAAAGCTGCATTGGTCAGCTGCACCACTGTAGCACTTCTCATGTACACTAGCCCTGAGAAGATGCTCACAGGTGACTGATGAAGCCATGCAGGGCTCAGGGCTTGTTCTGAATCTAGCAAGTGCAGTGGTGGGGCCAGGACTTCTTAAACCTGTCCTCCCCCATCTAGTGCTTCTGGTGGGGCTAGACAAAGTGGCCTGCTGGCTAGCACACTGGAGTGGAGCACAGGAGATGTGGGGTCTAGTCCCAGCTTTGCTGGGTGACCATGGGTAAATTACTTCACTTTTCTGTGCCTCATTTTCCTCATTTGTTAAATGGGGATAATGAAAACTAGAGTGTAAGAGTGAGGTATTATTATTATATTGCACTTTCTCTCTCACCAGCCCACACAGTATGCCTTGTCACACATTTCCAATGCTTTCTTCATTGTTGCATGTGGCTCTTGGTTATTGTTTGTAGCTCAGTAGCCCCTAGAGGCGCCAGCTGAGATCAGGTGCAAGATACTGTACATGCACCTAGTGAGAGGCAGTCGCTGCCCCAATGTGCTGACAGTCTAAACAAATGAAGGTTGGCAGAACACAAAGATTATCCCTCACCTCTGCTTCGCAGCTGCTGCTTGTCGGAGAGCGACTTGGATGCCGGTGGAACAGCAGCTCTCCCGCATCACCTCTCATGGTGACCAAGTAATTTCCACTCTTTGTGCCTCTGTTTTCACCCTTCCCGCTTTTTTGCTTTCCTAAGCTATTTAGACTGACTCACTAGTTTGCCTTCCATGATCTCGTCTATTTCTCTCACTCAGTGCAACAAAAGCAGAAACTTCCAAGAAAAGCAACTCTGCTAGTGAAGCGACAGCACTTCTGAGCCCACAAAAGGAATCACAGAACATCCCACTACTACTCTGTCAAGCACTAATCTTCTAGAATGTCACTGCTATCAATTACTGTAAAAGCCCTGTTAATTTCTAATTATGCAATTACTTTTATTATGGGGACAACTGGCAATAAGGTACAGGAGGGATTTGGGCAAATTTTTGCTTTATGAAAGTAATGATGAGTCAAAATCATTCACTAAACCGAGCAGTTCTTTATTAGACTTTTATAAAAACTGAGATATGATATTTTTTTCCCATTGGGGCTGGATAATTGAGAACGGGTGGAATCCTACCCTTCAGTTCTGCCATTAGCTTTGTCCAGAGTAGGATCAAACCCTATATATATTAGTCTCTACCCCTGCAACGTCTACATTTACCAAGAACTGCTGCAGAAGAACACCTGAGATGTGTCCTTCATGGTCTCTTGTTCCAAGTTCAGGGAAATGCTCTGATATCTCGAAATCCCAAGGTGATGATGTAAGTAGAATGTTGACTTTTTCATGACTGGTGCCATGTTAATGGACACGGTCAGAATTCACACTCCACCTCCCATTAGTCAGTGGGAAGACTTTCACTGAGTAGTGGAGGGGCTTCAATTGTAGCTCAAATGAGTATTGTCCCTTCACATCCTTTCTTTTAATTCTAGGGTGTTTCATATATAGCCTACGCAAGAGGCTAGAGGATGGAAGAGCTCGTTATGAATCTTAGTATGACAGTAGCATCTACAGGACCCAGCTGAGATCAGGGTCCCATTGCACTGGGTGCATAGTAAGGGACTGTCCTGCCCCAGTGAATTTAAAATGTCATGGACAATGTAGCCAGAGGGTGAGAGGAGAAACTCCGAGAAGGGAAGAGACTTGTCCAAGGTCACACAGCAAGCTGTCAGTATAAGAGGTGGGCATATAACCCAGGTCTCCTGCATTCCAGTTGTTGAGAAATTGTATGGTCAATTCCTTGATCACACGTTGGTTCCTTATTTTGTTATGATATATACCCAAAGAGCCCAAATAACCAATGCCGGTCTGATTTATTAATGTGGTAGAGGAGTCCCTGTGCAGCGATGTTACATTTACCTCGTACAGAAGGTGTGCTCCCCAGGTAACCCATTTCAGCTGCTGTTATTTATATAATTTTACAAATTACACATCTCTTTACACGTCACTAAAATCCAACCCAGCCGTTTGTCCCACTTCCCTAACTTGTTGTTCTGTTCCTTCCTTAGCTTTGTTTTGAATACTCGCGTTCATAGGCACTGACTCCAGGAGCGCTCCAGCCCTGGAGCACCCACGGAAAAAAACTAGTGGGTGCTTAGCACACACTGGCAGCCAAGCTCCCCCCATCCCCAGTGCCTCCTGCCCACCAGCAGCCCTGCCAATCAACTCCTCTCCCTCCCTCCCTCTCTCCCAGCGCCCCCCCCCCACTGCAATCAGCATGCAGGGGGCTCTGGGAAGAAGGGGGAGGAGCAGGGAAGGGGCACGCTCAGGTAGGGGGCAGAATTGGCCAGGAAGGGGGAGCGGGGGTGGGGACTTGGGGAAGAGGTCGGGTGGGGGTGGGGTCTGGGGCAGAGTGGGGGGTTGAGCACCCCCCAGGCCCGGAGGAAACTGGCGCCTATGCTCACATTCCAGGTACTGCACGAGCTTGTACTAAGACATAGAATGACTGTATCTTGATTTTGACAAGTTTCTTATCCGCTTCTGCCAGATCCTTACTTCAGCAAATGCAAGGAGTTATGGGATACTTAGCATAAGTGAACAGGATTATGGGATAGGCCACATTGGTACTTAATGCCTACTAACGGGTATCTCCAGTGTGGATAATACATATTATTAATATGATATACATTTATATGCTAGCTAGCATATATTAGTCGCTGGAAAGATACTACATTTAGATAAGGAAAACGAGAGAGAAGCAGGTGCCTGTAACTCCCTCATCCAGAACTGGAAGCCTGCTGCTAGTAAGTTAGGGAATCCCTGCACTGCTATGTCTGGAAACGTACTGCATGTCTGCAACCGTGCTTTATACGCGAACACCCAGTCCAAAAAAGCCCATCAGAGCAGGTGACTTGACAGGTCATTGGACCCATCTGGTCTGTTTAATCTTATGTCCTTCCAAGGAGATTAACCTCTGTATTCTCCTTTCTCTTCTCCCCTTGCCACCACCACCATTGCTTCCCAGATCAGCCGCAGACAGGAGAAAACAGTCAAATTGCAGAGAGAGGTTGCTGCTGAGGTCAGAAGCAGAGTGGAATGCATGCCAGGAAGTCCTCAGTGTTCATACCACGTGTTTAGATCCACTAATCACAGCAGGGTCAGGAATGGGCAGAAGACAAAGGATAGGGACAAGTTGTCTTCAGGAGAACTAGAAAAGCAGCATGAAAGGATCGCCTCTGTCCTGGATCGCTTCCTGGCAGCTCAGCCAGGGAAAACCTTGTCTGGTTCGCAACCCAAAGCATTAATCAAAGCACAGCATCAACAGCAGCCAATCCTGTGCACATCTCTAATCACCAATCACCCCTGCACAGAGCGGTGGGTCTGGATGGAGTTAGAACCATCCCATCGGCACCAACTTTCACTATACCCTGCAGGGTTAGCATTACACCCCAAAGGTATCATTAATAAGGGCAGGCGCTCACCTCCTCAGCCTCTCTGCAGGAAGGCAGACTTTAGGGGATTACTGTTCACCAATGTGCTGGGGGCTACCCAAAGCCTTGATTAAGGCGGCTCTGAGAGCCGTGGACAATATAATTAAAAAGTGTCTCTAGTGCTTTGCTGGTACTGCTGCCTCCATTTACCGATACAGCTTCTTCTACTGAGTGGAAGGGGGCTGGAATAAGCTATATGGGCAAAAGTTTGTTGCTGGTATGAGTTGCCTCCACACTAGGAGTGCTTTGCTGGTATAGTATCGTGGTATTGCTGTATTGGCACAGTACTCCTGGCATAGACTTGACGGTGGCTGGCTGCGTGAATTGAGCATGCTTTTTGTGCTGAGACTCAGGACCTCAATTTTGACCCAGTTTATCTTGCAGCAGGGCAGGAAGGTTCTCCTGGAATCTACCTGGAAGGTGCCAGCTCATATGTGGTACACTGGAGGGAGAGGATGGCCAGAAAAAGAGGCAGCAGATAGGAAGAGAGAACAGAAGAGTAGGGAGAAAGAGGGGGAAAATAAGGATACAGGAGAAAAAGATGTGAGAAAAGAAAGCTTGCTACATAAACTGGAGAGATCATGGAGAAAGCCCAACTGGGAAACAAGGAGAGGACAGGAGATCAAGCGAGAGGGAGAAGTGGAGAAGACAGAATGAGAAAGAACAAAAAAAAAGGGGGAATAAGAAAACCCTTGCAAAGAGAATGGGAAGAGAAGAGACAAAGAGAGAGAGAGAGAGAGAGAGAGTCCGATGAACAATATAAATGTCACCAGTCCCGTACACAAGGAAAATAAAAGGACTTTTATTTGAATAATATCTATCAATAATACATTGCTAAGAAGCTGCAGTTGACAGCAATTAAAAAAGCATTACATTCCCTGAGCAAAATCTAAATTATTCCTCATAGCCTCTCTGCTCACTGGTTATATTAAAATGAAACGGTTCCTCGAGTGGCGCGCCTTGGCAGAGCTCAGAGAGCTGGAGTGGAAGACATTAAAAAAAAAAAACTAATGTAGGGAATCATAAATGTTTTATGTCTGAGAAGTAATGGGAAGATTTGCATAAATGAGTGTAATTGTGGGGGGGAAGAGGCAGAAAGGGGGATTTTAATCATGCAAATGCAGAAAACACATTACTTTTCACACACACAATGGCCTAAGTGGCTTCTCACCCACCCACCTTTCCTGTCCTGTGTGGCGCAATCTCACATACGAGCAGAGTCTTTCCAGTGGTTGCTATGGAAGTCGGTGCTGATAGATGTGTTCTGGGATGTAAGCAGAATAGCTCAATGGTTAGGGCACAAGCCTGGATGTGGGTGCTAGTCCCAGCTCTGCCACTTACCTCCTGTATAACCTTGAGCAAGTCACTACCCCGCTATTTCCTCTATCAGCCTTGTCTATTAGGGTATGTCTACACTACAATCAGGAGGCATGATGGCAGCATGTGTAGACATACGTGAGCAATCCTGAGTAACAAGCTGTGGCATGGATGAGCCCTGCCTGCCTGGGTCCCTTAGTACAGCAAAGATCAAAGCTAATTCTGTCTACATGTGTTGCAGTCACACCTCCTGTCTACAGTGCAGACATACCTGTAGACTGCAAGCTTCTTTGGGCAGGCAGTGCCTATCACACTACATCTGTACAGCGCCTAGCACACTAAGACCCTGATCTCAGTTAGGGTGTCTAGGTACTTGTGACAACCTGTTACCCCATGTTCACCCCTTTTACATGACTATGGTACATTTCATACAAAGTATGCCCTGTGAGCTGCTGTTTGAAAACTCATACTTTACTGATCATTACTGTCCTGGTAAAATATGTGTGGCAACATTGTATGTAAAGTTATAGGATGCTAATGTATGATATGACCAAAGACACGTTCTGAGTCTGGGGAAGAGTCACAAACCAGTTCCCGAGAGACAAAAGGTTATCCGGCACCTCAGCCAGATGTTAACAAAATCAAATGGACAATCACTTGGTTAAGGGGTCATTCTTGGGCAGGAAAGAGGATGTGGGCAAAAATCTACATCTTTACAAAAGAAACAGCTAGGGTTTCCCATCCACATAGACTTTATGAACTTTAGCTGGAGATGATTGTCAAAGAAGAGAAAGGACTATAAGAAGAGATCATATGCCTCCTTTTCCTCCTAAAGTATTCCTCCTTTTCTTACTACCCATAGCATCCATAACACCTGGAGAACAAAGTAAACAGCTTTGGGCTGGGGAAGGAATCCTGGCTGAAAGAAGTCAGCTAGTAAGATGGCTAGAACATGTGATAAGAGCGGCCTTTGCTTTGAAATCACTGAGCTTCTTAAGTTAGGCATTAGTCACATTTTTATTTACTTGTAACCAATTCTGACTTTTATGACTCATTAACGGTAGTCACTTAAAATCTATCCTTCTGTAGATAACAAACTTGTTTTAATTGTTTTATCTAGACTAGTGTGTTTGGACTGAAGCATTTGGGAAACTCCATTTGGGATAACAGAGTTTGTTGCATATCCTTTTCCATTAATAAAATGATGGACTTATATGAGCTTGTGTGGTCCAGGAGAGAGTTCAGTAGTACAAGATGTACACTTCTGGGGGGAAATCTGGGACTGGGAATTTGCTTTGCTGCGTAAATCAAGGGTGGCTGGCCGTAGCACTCATCCGGTATAACTGGGATGAATTTACATGTTGGAGGCCGAGTATGAGCAAACCAGGAGTGGTAACTCTCACAGCAAAGCAGTGTAAAAGGCACTCCAGGTTGGAGAACTGAGGGGACACAGCTGTTCATTGGTCCATATGTACCCTGGGTAATGTCACAGTACTGCTGTAATGTAAATAATCTCTCTCACTGGTGCATTAATCCATCACTGCAGGGTTTCTTCTTTCCTCTCCTCCTGGAACAGGGATAGAGCTGAGGAAATTCTAACTCCTGTTCCCCACTGCTATAACCCACTGGGCCCCACTCTCCTTCCAGGGGTGGGAATAGAATCCAGGAGTCCTGATTCCAGGCCACACTGCTCTAACCAGTAGACAACACTGTCTGTGCAAGCTCTCACATATATGGGGTATTTAGGTGTCTCTATGTGATATTACTCAAGAGCATTTTTCTTAAGAGTAGATGTTTGCCCAGTGTCTAGGCCGAAATCTGCTCTCTGTCCGCTGCTGTGTGATATGCTGGCAGCCATCTTCCCACCCCAGAGAAAGCTGCATCGCACTGCAGCTGAGAAGTGGTACAGCCTGTTGCTTGTACAGTGCTTTGGTGCTGTGCCTACAATGTCATGCTCATTTGCTGGGAATTTTCATTTTATTTTTCTAAGTGAGGATGGGGAAGGCATGGTTACTATGGGGATGTGGGGGGAGTGGCAGGGGAAGAAAGAAGCTAGATGTGATGAGGTGGGAGTGCTTGGGCTCCAAACCCACACCCAATATTGTCATTGTGTGCCCTGAAAACCTCTTTCTTTGTTGCTGGTTTTGTCTGCAATCCCCAGCGCATGGGGTTCAGACGAATAATGGTCATGGCAGCACAAGGGAAGTGACGGCTGGCGAGGTTTCTAATAACTGGCAGAAGAGACTCATTTTTCAATCTTACATTTCATTATAAGCCATTCCGACTCCTACAGTAACTTTCCATGGAGATTTTAAGGGTCTCAAGGCTCTTTGTTGTGCTCCTTGCAGGGCACCAGTGGTTTTATCTTGCTTTTATGTCAGCAGGGTCAGTCCAAGCAGAAGTTGCAAGAGAGAAACAGGCTCCTTCACGTTAATCACTCTTTGCTCCTACCAGCCATCTCAAAGCACTTTCTAAGGGTGGGGCAGCAACACTGGCGCCACTGTACAGAGGAGAAACTAAGTCACAGAGCAGGCAACGTGACAGCAAATCCAGGAACAGAACCTTTTGCCATCAGCATCCCACCCAAAGCCTTTGGATCACACTCCCTGTTTCCTCCTCAGGCTCCTCCTGGCCTGTGAAGACCTTATTGTGGTGTGGATAACACTGAGGTTTACAATGCAGTGGCCTGCATGCCAGAAACACCTGAGGTCCCTGTCAGTTCCTGTAGCCCCATGCCAGTCTCTTCACTTCCCTGTCGCATGGCTGCCTTCCTGGTCCGTCCCAGGAGGGTATCTGCACCCATCTCTGGAAGAGGATTTATGAATTATGTCTGGAGAGCACTTTGGTTGGGGTCAGTGCTCAATATTGTTATCCCAAGCTGCTAGCTAATGCCAGGTCGGGTCATTAAAGAATCAACCTCCTGAACTAGTTCACGCTTTTCACGGGAGCCGACGGCAAGCGCCAAACCACGCTCCATTCAGCTTGGCTGGTGGCTGGTGGAGAAGGGTGAGATCCCACTAAGGGAACGTTTGGGCCTGCCGGGAGGATAGCAACCCAGTTATTTACATTGTGCACAATGAAATTCACTAAAGCTAACAAGCAGAGCAAATACCAGCTGTTAACCCCTGCTATTGCTGGATAAACACACAGCTCTGCTATTAAAACAAGAGCAAATAAAAACAGAACTCTGGGCTTATCCCATGCGGGGGTCCCTCTTTCCTCCCTGACTTGCTATAGGCTTGCGTTGCGTTAGTGGGTTACAATAGCCTCTCCGGCGTGGGGAGTGGGTTGCTGTACCCACACCTGCTAACGACACACCACGCTCTTCCTGGTGCGGGAGACAACTAGCATTCAGTGGCTGCCAGAGCTGCGCGTAGGCTGAGAAATGCCTCCACTGAGGAATATGAGATGATGAGCGGGGGGTTCAAATGGCTTCTTAGCTCAGACCTCTCCAAATGGGGCTTTTCCGCCCTCCCGTGTGCGTGGGTGATCTCACCAGGTGCTGGCTGGGCTCAGCTGTGCACGGGAGCGGGAGAGGAGGGGGATTACAGCACGTGACCACAGAGGCAGGCCTGAGGTTGTGCAGAGCTGGACAATCACCTGAGCGCACTCCTGAACGTGTGACGGAGGCTCAGCCAGGCAGCCAGTCCCCATCTGCAGGCTCCATGCAGGTTGCTCCGCCATGCTCAGCAGCCATAAAGCTCTCATCCAAGAGCGAAGACGGGTCCCGGGCTCCAGCTTACAATCCACCGCTGACCCATTATGGCAGCAGCCGAGATAATGAACCTGCAGAGACAGGCAAGCGGAGTCCTTGAAACGTCCTGCCTCCGCTGACAGCTCCCGTTCTGAGAGCCATCACAGCAGAGCATGATGAGAGAGCTCCCCCTTGGCTGCCATCTGCGAAGATCCCTGTGTGGCGCCAAGAAACGTCTTTTTCTATCCACACCCTCTCCGGCTGAAGGCAGCTATGGCTTCATTAGTGCTTTGCTTCCCTCCCCACCATCTGCCTTATTACCTTGCGCAACTGAACGACAAATTGCTGTCGTCAGTCAATACCAAGCCCCAGACCGAAGGGGGATTGTTAAAGGGCGGGAAGCGAGCCAGGTGGAGCAAGGGCCTCCCTATGCCTATTCCTGCTCCAGCCAAGGACGGCTCAGGTCAGCTTCCGTGCATCCAACTCCCCCACCATGATCCAGCCGCGAACCTTAGGGGAGGCAGGTCCAAGCAGCGCTAAGTGTTCGGGTGCCTTTAAAAGTCCTGCAGCATCCGAGTGGTGATCAGCATTGAAAACCCATAAGGGAAGAGCAGGGATCAATGGGGTGTGGGTGGGGGTGTGGCCTTAGTCAGGGATTCTGTTTAGTCCTTTGTCCTCAAAGCAATTGAAGTAGTTAGAACGACTCCTTCACTCCTTGGAACCTGTTCCTTGCTTGGGACCTGCTACTCTCCCCCATGAAACAAGCCTCATATTTGGCTCCTGAAAGTTCTTAGCCTTGTTGATATACAGTGGCAATGAGTTCCACAGACTTCTTCACTCTCTAAACACAGACATGCCCAGCTTCCTGTTAAAGGTTGTCGGTCGTACCCTTGGATGGCAATTTCCAATACAAACAAGCACTGTACTTAAAACTGCTGCTACAGGGTGAGCAAAACTCTGTGCGGGCCAAATTCACAGGGTGGTGTCAGTGATATTATCAATAAGTCAATGGAAGAGGCTGTGATTTACCAACCAAGGGGGCAGAATAAGTGGGGGCAGCAGGAGTCTCTGGCGTGCCCTGGGTTGTGCGGACTACTTTGTTATTGCTGGGTGGCTCATGAGTAACGAACTATGAATGTTCATTGAATCATTTATTTTAGGAAAACATAGCATTGATTTCAGGGGAAAAAATTCAGACAGTGATTCATAGCTTGATAGATTTCGAGGCTAAAAAGAGACCATTATGATCATCTAGTCCGACCTCCTGCACAACAGAGGCCAGCAGAACACAGACCCACAGCATGGTAGTTCCTGCACCAAGCCCTAACTTCTCTTATGGTGACTTGGAAAGACAGCAGGTCTTGAATTAGACATCAAATGATGGAGAGCCCACCACTGCCCTAGGGAGGTTCGCTCCAGTAGTTAATTATCCTTTGTGCTTTATATCTAGTCTGGCTTCATCTCGCTGCATGTGGGCCGGATGTTACAAACTTAGGTGTAAGCTAGTCACTGCCCTTTCAAATCTCTGAGATTGTCGCTTACCGTATTCCCCCCAAGCATTATTTAAAAACACACGGGCACCTGTGGAGTGCTGCCGGCCATACTGAAACCTCAGCCTCTGAGAGCATCTTTTTCCAAATTAAAGCTTGAGTGAGACAGAAATGAGTCAGGAGAGGGAGAGGCGAACCTCCCAGCATCTGCAAATCACTGCAGAAAGCAGCAGCAGCACCTGGGGATGCTGGCTGGGGCCAGGACCGTCTGCCAGCAGCAGCATGGAAATCAAACGGAGGGTGTGAAGTTGGGGTACGATGGTGGTTTTATATTTATCCAGTGGGGGAGTGTGGCTGTGAGGGTGATTTAGTGCCTGTTTCTGTGCCGGAGGTATCTTTGTGCATACATGCGAGTGTTTATTGCAGACGAGTAGGAGGGCTGGGTGCATTTGCAGATGTGAAAAGGAGAGGGTTGTGGTTTTTGTGGGGTGATGGTGAGTTGATGTGGCGGGATAAGGGAGGGGATGACAGAGTTGAGTGTGAAGGGGTGTTTCTTTGAGTGCACATATTGATGTGGGGAAGATCAGTATTGGGTGTGGTAGACATCTTTGTCCGTGTCGCGCAATAAAGCCCGAGCTGTGTCTGGAAAGGTGCGGTGTGTACCTGATGTGTGTGCCTCCCTAGCAGGGTGTGTGTATGGTGTGATTGTTTGTATGGTGGGATCCTGGGCATGAAGCCTGTAACAGCTGGTGGGGTTGTACGCGGGGGAGGGTGGAGAAAGTGTCATGGATATGGTATGTTACAGCATGCTCGTGTGTATGATGGGATTGTGCATAGAGCAGGATTCAGTGCGGTCAGTGTGAGGGGACTCCTAAGGGTGTGTGTATGTGTGTGTGTGTGTGCAGGGACAGGAGTTACCCAGCCTCCTAGGTCATCATGCCTTGATCACCAGGGCCAGACAGCTGCCAAGCCAGCCTTCTCCCATGACCAGGGGAGAGCCCCCAGGAGCTCATGCTGCAGTCCAAGGTGCTGGGTCGGAGGCTGCATATGTCTTGCTTGCATATTCACTCTGAATAATTGAAAGCATATGCAACAGCCACAAATATTTAATAGTTTGTTCATCAAAAATTTATGCTAGTTAAAGTCATAATTTAAAAGTCTGGAAGACAGAAGGAAAGGAAGCCAGGGAAAGCTGAAGCAGGGATGCTAGCTGCAAGGTAGGGGAGGGACTCTGCCTAGGAATAGCCTTCATGGTTCTTGAATTAAGTCACCTCGCCTTGGGAGGTAGGGGTAGGAATCCTCCCAAACGACAACTCACCTGATTAGCACCAGGGTTCCAGCACGTTCAGACCTGGGACAGGGGAGGATCAAAGGGAATCCCAAATGAAGCGTGAATGAGCCATCATTACCCAGCATCCATTTCCCTATGCACTGAAGAAGGATTGATGGAGGAGAATCCTCCAGAGGAAGTTTCTAACTGAGGGCTTGTCTACATCAGAAAGTTGCAGCGCTGGTGAGGGAGTTACAGCGCTGCAACTTTGAAGGTGTACACATCTGCAGGGCACCACCAGCGCTGCAACTCCCTGTTTGCAGTGCTGGCCGTACTCCCGTTTTGTCTCGGGTGTAGAGGATCCAGCGCTGGTGATCCAGCGCTGGTAATCCAATGTAGACAGTTACCAGCGCTTTTCTTGACCTCCGTGGAAGGAGGAAGCCTCTGGTAATCAAGCTGGTTTCCTTTCCCGGTTTGCTCTCTCGGTCCCGGAGCCACCCAGCAAACCGCAGGGAAGGAGACCTGCTTGCTCGGGGTTCCGGGACCGAGAGAGCAAACCGGGAAAGGAGACCAGCTTCGCCGCGGTTTGCTCTCGCGTTCCCGGAGCCAGCCAGCAAACCGCAGGGAAGGAGACCTGCTTGCTCGGGGTTCCGGGACCGAGAGAGCAAACCGAGAACGCCGCGGTTTGCTCTCTCGGTCCCGGAGCCACCCAGCAAACCGCAGGGAAGGAGACCTGCTTGCTCGGGGTTCCGGGACCGAGAGAGCAAACCGGGAACGCCGCGGTTTGCTCTCTTGGTCCCGGAACCCCGAGCAAGCAGGTCTCCTTCCCTGCGGTTTGCTGGGTGGCTCCGGGACCGAGAGAGCAAACCGCGGCGTTCCCGGTTTGCTCTCTCGGTCCCGGAACCCCGAGGAAGCAGGTCTCCTTCCCTGCGGTTTGCTGGGTGGCTCCGGGACCGAGAGAGCAAACCGCGGCATTCCCGGTTTGCTCTCTCGGTCCCGGAACCCCGAGCAAGCAGGTCTCCTTCCCTGCGGTTTGCTGGCTGGCTCCGGGACCGAGAGAGCAAACCGCAGCGTTCCCGGTTTGCTCTCTCGGTCCCGGAACCCCGAGCAAGCAGGTCTCCTTCCCTGCGGTTTGCTGGCTGGCTCCGGGACCGAGAGAGCAAACCGCGGCGTTCCCGGTTTGCTCTCTCGGTCCCGGAACCCCGAGCAAGCAGGTCTCCTTCCCTGCGGTTTGCTGGGTGGCTCCGGGACCGAGAGAGCAAACCGCGGCGAAGCTGGTTTCCTTTCCCGGTTTGCTCTCTCGTCCCGGAACCCCCCTTGAAGCCGCCCAACAGCGCTGCAGTGTGGCCACATCTAACACCACTTGCAGCGCTGGTTGCTGTAAGTGTGGCCACTCTGCAGCGCTGGCCCTATACAGCTGTACTAATACAGCTGTAACAACCAGCGCTGCAAAATTTTAGATGTAGACATGGCCTGAGAAAGGGAGAAACTCGTACAGATGCCTGAGGCCTCTGGAGCCATGGAATTAATTTCACATCTCCTGCCTCCGCAGTGCTGAGGCAATGGAGAAGGCGCAAAAGGCTTGCTCTAGCAAGTGGGGATTAATATTTGCTTATTAATTTTAAAAGGCTCCCCAGAGCTAGAATGGATTATGGGGGATGGCGTGACCCAATCAGCCAGCTTTCTTTGTCTGTCCCACCGCTGAATTGGTCACACCTTCGCCGTCTGGTTCAAAGCTACTCCCAGTCCTTGTGATTTCATCGATTCGAAGCCTTGTCAAGTGTAAATGGACCGAGATGGTGATCACTGCATGCTACCCCCTATTTGGAATTGGCTGTCCTATGTGGCAGAGTCAATTGAAGTTTAGGCTATTTCACCGCTGGGTCCTTCCAGCCCTGGCACCCTTCATGGAAATGAGATGCAGGACCCAGCCAGCCACAGCCAGGAGAGGCAATCTGGATGCACTTTGATCGCTTATGTCCTCGGCTTGCAAACGGTGGGCCAGAATGGCTCAGAGATCTGTTAATTCCACCACCACAGGGATGGATGGGAGAAAGAGAGGTAAAAGCTCCTCCTACTTACAAAGGCTTATGTAAGGAGGTTGTCTCCATGGAAGGATGAGAAAGCAAAGGGATATTCAAACCTTTTTTTCACATGGGCATCCCCACTGATAGATACATTACATAAGTGTATTGCAGTGGGACTTGCTTAGCAGACCTCAGAGCTAGTGCTCTGTGCTCCCACCCAGAGGAACTTTTCTCCCTTCCCTCTGCTTAGCCAGAGCAAAAGAGGATAGGGAGGAGATAATCCCCTTGGAATGCATCCTTTAACATGCAGTGCTGGAAGGAGCTAGGGTTGCCCTTGGAGGAATCTTGGAACCAAAGACCATCACACAGACCTATTCAAGCCAATGGGTTTGTCAAGCTCTCTCTTTCAGGCTAAACAAAAGCCCTTTTATCTGGCCAAAATGGCTGCCAACATTGGTGGTGATCACCCAATGTAATAGGCAGCAAGGCCCGTCACAGCTAAGCTGTGTGGACTGAGGGGTTTCCTTGGTTGCAAACACAGGCGCTACAATATTAGTTTGCAGCCTGTGTATGTTGGAGGCAGAAAGCCAGAAGACACCGTTGTGAGCATGACCCTGAGAGGAAGCAGAGACAGACGTTCTTGGGTACAGAGCTCCTTGAAGCGGCAGACCTGGGGATTTCTGAGCCAGGAAACTGCCTGCTGCTGTTTGTTTCTATTCTGTTCAGGGAAACAGGACTCAGTGTCATTCCCGGTAAATGAACACGATTATACCAAGAAAATACCTGACTCATATAATTGATTTGTCCTCCTAATGGAAACAACCCTTCGAATATTAGCTACCTCAGGCCAAAGGGGCAACACTATTATTGAGAGAGAAGGTCGAGTTTGTTTGAAGAGGTTCAAATAAATAACTGTTTCCTAACAGCTGCTGGTCTCAGACTCAGGTAGTAGGTGTTGGTGGGGCTTCAAAACTTACTTCCAACAGGTAGGGGAATTCTAACAAGCACATGGATTTTACAAAGCCAGTAGGTCTAAGACAGAGCCAATGTACTTTAAAGAATGACACAGTTTTGGGGTCACTTCAGCTCCCAGAGGTCTGAGCTATCTGCGAGTTAGGGTGTCTCATTACGCTTGTTTGAGGATTTTTAGAAAATGATGGGTAAACGTCCAGCTCCTCTGGATTTGGCATTCAGACTTGGCCCTGTTGCAGGCGGGCCTGGCCCATTTAAGGGATGAGTGCACCAGCCCACCTGCAGCTAATTAGCCCTCATCTTGCCAGGCCTCCTGAGAGACAGCTGGCCCCTATAAAGGTCAGGGGGGGAAGTTTAGTGGAGAGAGCAAGCTGCTAGAGGCCCAGTGAGTAGAGTCATCCCTACCACACCTGTGCTGGGTGTATGACTTAAAATGGGAGGAAGCCCAGCACGTAAGGGCCAGCAGTAGACCAGAGCAGTCAAGTGGGGTTGTGGCCGGACGGCCAAGCCACAGGAGTGGGGCTAACTCCTGTGGTGGGCTCCTGGAGCAAAGGGCCAGGCTCCAGGGAAGCTGTCCTGGGGTTGGTGCTCTGGAAGAGAAACAGGGACCTGAAGAGTGGCCCAAATGCCCCTCTGCCATGTACATTGGCCAAACCGGACAGTCTCTACGCAAAAGAATAAATGCACACAAATCTGACATCAGGAATCATAAAATTAAAAAACCAGTAGGAGAACACTTCAACCTCTCTGGCCATTCAGTAACTGACCTAAAGGTGGCAATTTTGCAATGGAAAAGCTCCAGAAACAGACTCCAATGAGAAACTGCTGAACTTGAATTAATATGCAAATTAGACACTGTCAACTTAGGCTTGAATAGAAACTGGGAACGGCTGAGTCATTACACACATTGAATCTGTTTCCCCATGTTAAGTATTCCCACACCTCTTGTCAAACTGTCTGTAATGGGCTATCTTGATTATCACTACAAAAGTTTTTTCTCTTAATTAATTAGCCTCTTAGAGTTGGTAGGACAACTTCCACCTTTTCATGTTCTCTGTATGTATATATATCTCCTCACTATATGTTCTAGTCTATGCATCTGAAGAACTGGGCTTTAGCCCACGAAAGCTTATGCTCAAGTAAATTTGTTCGTCTCTAAGGTGCCACAAGTACTCCTGTTCTTTTTCCAAAGAGGAGTGATGCTCAAGCCCAGAGGCCGGAGGAAGATGCCTTGGTAGTGTTTAACTTTGTTAGTAGTTTTGAATTCTATTGAGGGATCCAAGGAGAAGCACTGGGACCTGCTATTCTGTGAAAGAAGAGCACAATTCTGCATTGTCCGTGTGGCAGTCCGCTGTTAGGGGGAGGGGGGATTCACCCCTCCCTGGGGCGGCTGGGAGCCCAGCTGCCCTAATACCTGGGGTGACAACAGTTCCGGGCTCAGACCCTCAGGCAGGGGCTGAGCAAGCAGTTCAGTTTATACAAGGTAAGAGGCCCAGGTTTCTGGGCCTGAGCGTTGGGACAAGAGGGAGACTCACTCGTGAGTGGGGTGGCAGGGGGGACGCAGGCCCGCCCACTCCTCTGCGTCCCAGCCCGGGGCCCTAACAGCGGCAGGCAACCTGCTGCTGTGTCAGTGGGGATCCTGGCCGCAACACACTGACATTGGCTCTGGTTCGGCTGAGGCCAGACTAGGGTCGGCTGCCCCCATGCTACTTCCAGACTCCCCCTCGGGGCTTACCTGGATCCTGGGGTCGTCCTCCGCAGGGTCCAGGTGCATGGGTTCGTCCCACCCGGGCTGGAGGGTAAGTCCGGCAGCTCCTCGGGGTAGCGAGCACGAGGAAGCTCCGGCAGCTCCTCTGGATAACGAGCACGGGGGAGCTCGGGCAGCTCCTCTGGGTAACGAGCACGGGGGAGCTCCGCAGCTCCTCTGGGTAACGAGCACGGGGGAGCTCCGCAGCTCCTCTGGGTAACGAGCACGGGGGAGCTCCGCAGTTCCTCTGGGTAACGAGCACGGGGGAGCTCCGGCAGCTCCTCTGGGTAACGAGCACGGGGGAGCTCCGGAAGCTCCTCTGGGTAACGAGCACGGGGGAGCTCCGGCAGCTCCTCTGGGTAACGAGCACGGAGGAGCTCCGGCAGCTCCTCTGGGTAACGAGCACGGGGGAGCTCCGGCAGCTCCTCTGGATAACGAGCACGGGGGAGCTCCGGCAGCTCCTCTGGGTAACGAGCACGGGGGAGCTCCGCAGCTCCTCTGGGTAACGAGCACGGGGGAGCTCCGGCAGCTCCTCTGGGTAACGAGCACGGGGGAGCTCCGGCAGCTCCTCTGGGTAACGAGCATGGGGGAGCTCCGGCAGCTCCTCTGGGTAACGAGCACGGGGGAGCTCCGGCAGCTCCTCTGGATAACGAGCACGGGGGAGCTCCGGCAGCTCCTCTGGGTAGCGAGCACGGGGGAGCTCCGGCAGCTCCTCTGGGTAACGAGCACGGGGGAGCTCCGGCAGCTCCTCTGGGTAGCGAGCACGGGGAAGTTTGGGCCACTCTGGGCGGCTACCCTGGGTTGCAGGAGTCTCCCAGTCCCGAGCTCCCGGAGGGACATCGCTCGCTCCGGCTGCTGGGGCTTCACTGAGCTCGGAGGGCCCTCCTTTATACTTCCGGGTCGGCGCTTGACCCTTTGCGGGGCAGGCTCAGAGCTCTGTAGCTCTGCCCAATCCGGCCTCCAGCTGGGCTCTTCATCCTCTGGAGCGGCTGGGAGCCAGGCCGCCTCATTGCAGTCTGTTTGATTTGGAAGGACTTTGCTGCTGGCCAAAGAGGAGTCAAGCCCAGGGATTTGGAAGATGCCAGTTAGAAGAAGCCAGCTTTGGGACCAGCCCAGTTACAACTGGACTTGAATAACCCAGAAGGGGATTGAATTTTTAAGCCACCTGGCTGGAGGGCTAACCCAGGGAAAACCCAGACAGAGACAAGCCATTGCAGGACCAGAGGTGACCAAGAAGAAGGCCCAGCAACCCTGCACCTTGCAGTGGTGTGCCTGCTGGTGAGTTGCTTCTGTGCATCTGGGGCACTCTCTGGGGAGGGACCCCATAGCAACTGGATATTTTAAAAATCAGTACTATATTTTTGTTCTGTTCATTTGTCTGGTCTCTGAGCCTTTTCGGTGCAATTTTGGGTCATGTGTTCAAGCTTTTTCTCCACAAACATGAGGGCTAGAAACTTTCTTTTTATTAAATGACAGCTGGAAGTCTCACCCAAATCACATAGGTCTCTGAGCTGGGGCTTTAAGAAAAAAATGCTAACTATTGTGAGAGGCACCATAAAACCGTGAGAATTACCAACAAAGTGTAATGCGCACAGCATGGCAGCCCCTGCCCCAGAGAGCTTGCAATCTAAACAGACGGGATGGGCAATGGGTCAGAGAAAGGAAGGATTCTTGTCTCTGTTTTACAGATGGGAAACGGAGGCAGGGAGGGATGAAGTGGTTTTCTTAAGGTACCATAGGAAGCCTGTGGCAGAGCTGGGATGTCATAACCCAATGCTGTCACCAAAGGATCAGATGTTCACAGTGCTCCCTTCTGGCCTGAGAATCTAGGACCAAACAATCAAAATGTCCTTACCGTTATTAGTAATAACGCTGTCATTGAATACAATCAAAATGTTGTAATCAGACATATTTTGCATCATTCCTGCTGTCCGATTATTCCTTTTGTAGCTGCTTCTAATCAGTTTCACTTACTGATTCTCATTCATTGTTGTGTTTGGGTCTCGGATACTGCAGAGCAGTGTTTAAACTTTCATTTTAATTTGTTTTAATTGAAATGGGAAAAACATTTCTTTTCACGCTGGATTTGGCAATCTCTAGCCCTTATTTATTTAACCAAACCTACATGTTGACAGTGTGTCTTCAGTTATGAGTAACTTTTCTCTCCTCTTCCTCTCCCAGAATTTTCCCATCTCTAATTAACATTCTCATAAATTGATATTTTTTTATAATGGCCACTTTGCATTCCACTCACACGGGGCTGCAAACAACATGTTCATCTTTTAATTAATTAAAGGATTAAAACAGGAAGAAACACGACAACCACAGGTGAATCAGACTCGGGGATGAGGAAGTTAGGGGACAAGGAAGAACAGATGTTCTGGTCTGTTTAGGAAACAGGAGACCTTGGATTGCCACTTGGCTCAGCTCAGCTTTGGAAACTGCTCAGGGCAAGCAGGCTTGGCTCTGCCTTCCCCGTTCTGAATGTGATATGTGTGTCAGTTACAGAACTTCCTGTTCCTCAGTCCATTTCGGGTCCCTCTGAGGGCAGGCCCTGAGGTGTCAAAGCCTTGTGCCTTTCCTGTCCTAACAGAATTCTGCCATTCTCCCACTCCTAAGCCAGCGCTGCCTCTGCGCTACAGTACTTTGTGTGTCCACCATTCTTATCTTGCAGGTCCAACAGAGTTCAGGTACCCGCAGTTCTTCCCTTGCAGCATTGTAGGCAGCAGGATACAATGATCAGACAGCCTCTTCAAGACCAAAGCATTGTTTATTTTAGCAGCAGGAACAAAGCTTTTAGAGTAAAAGAGTTTTAAAACAACAAACAGTTGCCATGCACAGCAACCTCATCTGAAGCCCTTCCATCCTGTGATGAGGATGTAGGCAGCTCTAGCTTCTTCAGACATCCCAGTAGGGCGCTGGGTGTGTGGTTCCCCTGGACAATTATTGCCCCTCACTGAAGATAGGGTCCCGCTTTTATCCTGCCAGAGTTCTTTTGCCCTTCCATGTTTGTGGGCCTTCTCTGGCCTGGTGGGAACCAGTTTTGTAGGTTGGCTGGAAAGGAGGCAGACTCTAATAGTTCTGGGATTGTCCCTTAACTCTTAAATGTTTGCCGAGAGCCATTCTTTTGTTTCCTGCCAGTTTTGCCAGCCAGATGCCTGTCGAGCTAACCCAGTATTGTCAGACACAGCTCACAAGAGCTGGACAGAAAGCGTTCCCAGGTGGGGGAATTTGGGTGTGGAACATGCTCCTATCAGAAATCAGACTGATCTAGAGACTGGCCTCCTTCAGGATGCACTGCAAAACTCTCCACCATGACCAGAAGTGGTAGCTAGATAGATGACATCTATCCCAAATGCAGTCTCCTGGACCAGGGAAGATAAATGAACAGAAAATTCCAGGAAGCCCACGAGATTCTATTTCCCTGGTAAGCACTTAGTTGTTGCAGTGATGAGTGATACAGGAGACTGACAGACAGACCTGCTTGCATGGGGGAGGATGGAGAGGCGTCTGCAGGCAATTACAACCCATCTGGGTTCTGACATCTGACTGGCTCAGCTCTGAAGAGACTGGGGTCAGGGACTTCCCAGCAGCCACTCTCAGGCAGAAACATGAGGCAGATTGATCACTAGGTCTTTCACACACCGCTTTCTGAGCTTAACTCTTTTAAGCACCATGGGTGGCTTGGGCCAGGTGGCTGTCCTTTCGCTCCCTGGTGTGGGCTCCACATTGCTAATGAGCTGGGCTGGAAATGAGCTGGCCCACAGGACACAGAGCCGGCTGTTGGGTTAGGAGTTAGTTGTGGACTGCAGGACTTCATGCCTGCAGGTTCTTCTTCCCTTATGGTAATGCATGTTCAGAGCAAGTGTGACAGATGTGGTGATTACGGTCATGATCTGGCCGGTCCCAGGGACCTTGGATTAATTAGATGGGGTGGGCACTGAGTGCCTAATTACTGAGAGCAAGGTGTGTGCCTCTGAACTCTATTGACCACAGCTGCAAGCAGCACTGCGCTGCCCAAACTCTGGTCCAAAGCCCTTTCTGAGCATGCGTCAGGCTCTGTGTAAAACCTGGATTGAGAGTCTGGAGGCCAGTCTCTTCGGAACAATGCAAGCTCTGCACAGGAATCTGGAGATGTCCCTGGGCCAAGCTGGAGGGAGGAAGTCCCTGGCTGTTGAGGGAGAGCTCACTACACATTTCCATCACATAGAGGAGGCAGAATCAATTGGTTCAAGGAGAAAACAAATACTGCTGGCAAATGCAGCATCCTCTTCCTCCCCAAAGCTGCCAGCTAAGTCAGGTGCATGGGGAACTTTGCGAGAGCATATAAATGCTTAGAGAGGCAACAGACCCTAGTGGGCTCAAGGCAGGAATAGGAGGCAGGGATTCCGAGTTTTAATCCTAGCTCTAATTCGCTGTCTGACCTTGAACAAGTCACTTCTCTCCAACACTGCCAACCGTAAGTGTTCAAAATTCAGACCCTCAAAAATCACGAGACTGACTAAACATCATGAAATCTTAAATAGAGTATATATCCTCTTCTTTCTACTTACCTGTTGGTTTTCGAACCTTTCAGGCTCAAATTTTCCAGTTTTACTTACTACACAACTGTGGGGGCTAATGTCATAACCTAGTCCCAGATTTGGACCTTAGCGTCCAAAATATGGGGGTTAGCATGAAAAACCTTCAAGCTTAGTTACCAGCTTGGACCTGGTACTGCTGCCACCACCCAAAAAATTAGAGTGTTTTGGGGCACTCTGGTCCCCCCGAAGCCCTTCCCTGGGGACCCCAAGACCCAAACCCTTGAGTCTCACAACAAAAGGAAATAAATCTTTTCCCTTCCCCCCTCCAGGTGCTCCTGGAGAGATACACAGAAGCAACCTCCGTGAATCTAAGCAGAGGGAGTCCACCCTCTGTAATTCCAGTCCAGGAAACAAAAGCACTTTCCTCTTCACCCAGAGGGAATGCAAAATCAGGCTAGTAAATCTAACACACACAGACCTCCCACCAATTCCCTGGTGAGCTGCAGACCCAATTCCCTGAAGTTCCCCACTAAAGAAAAACTCCAACAGGTCTTAAAAGAAAGCTTTATAGAAAAAGAAAGAAAAATACATACAAATGGTCTCTCTGTATTAAGGTGACAAATACAGGGTCAATTGCTTAAAAGAATATTGAATAAACAGCCTTATTCAAACAGAATACAATTTAAAGCACTCCAGCAACTATAGACATGTAAATACAAAAAAAAACATATAAATCCTATCTGATCTTTTTGTACTTACAACTGGGAAACAGAAGATTAGAAAGCAGGAAATAGAGAAATCCTTCCCATAGCTGAGAAAGAGTCCGGCAGAAAAACAAAGAACTCAGACACACAATTCCCTCCACCCAGAGTTGAAAAAAATCCTGTTTCCTGATTGGTCCTCTGGTCAGGTGGTTCAGATTATTTTTTTCCAGGTGAAAGAGACGTTAACCCTTAGCTATCTGTTTATGACAGTTAGAAACTTACTTTAAAAGCAAAATGCAAGCTGAGATTTACAGATGATCATAGGACTCCAGAAGCTGGGCCTCCAGCTCTCATGAGAGTCCTGATAAACTGCGAGAGCCAACTGCTGCATCTGTAAAACAGGGATGAAGAATTCATGATTCTGTCCTGTCAGGATTGGTTAATACTTGCAAAGTGCTTTGAAGATGCCAATTAGAAATGATAGAAATGTAGGGCTGGAATGGACCTCAACAGGTCATTTTCTCCAGTCCCTTCACACTGAAGCAGGATTAATTATAACTAGACATTTCCTGACAGGTGTTTGTTTAACCTGTTCTTAAAGTTTGCTCAAGGATACATTTTCCAAAGAGCTCAGGGCTAGCTTTTTGGATGCTTAAAACCCAGAACTGGAGCTTCTCAAAAGAGCCAGTAGTACCCAACGTGCTGCTGCTTCTCATATGCAGACATCAGAGCTCAGTGTCCAGTTTCCGTAACTGGAGGATAACCTCTGTATCAAAGGAGGTCAGGCATTGCAAACCTCCCTCCAGATGTCGAGTTGGGCACTCTGCCACCGCATGCGTGATTGTCTGCAATGCTGCCGCACGATCACAGCGTGGAGCGGAAAACCAGCCAGTCATCTCCCATGCTGAACTCTTCTGAAAATTTGGCCCCACCTGCTCTCACTATGACACACCCCGATGGTTGCATTTTCCTTGCTGCAGTCCTGGAGTTTGAACATTGCACTTATTGGCAGGGAGGGGTCTTTGGGTTGACACTCCAGTGTTATCCTATGACTTTCCCCCTGCATGGGCAGGTGCAATGTTAAGGCAAGATAAAGAGGCTCTGCTCAGTTGTGCAAGTTCAGTGATATCAGACTTAATTCAACAGCTCGAATGGTCCTCCCTGTGCAGCTATGGGGCAACAAGGCACTTGCAGGGCACACAATTAAAGATGCATATGACCCTGAGGCTGCTCTTTAGCCCAGCCCTACCCGGCCCAACAGGCTGCTGTTAATGCTCCAAAGTACCAAAGCTTAATTAAAAGTCGACCAGCCTGGTGGACTACGGTAGCTGGCACAGCAGGGTCATATCACACTAGCTTGAGGAGCTGGCTTAGGTTAGAATGAGATTTGCTTTTGCAGGAGAGCCTGGGTGCTGGTGCGCAGATTGTAGGTCTGCCACAGGCCGGGGCAGAAGTGCATGAACAGAGCCTGCCATTACACCTGCTTCCGTCCACAGCTGTCAGCTCCTTGCTTCCAGGAGCTGACAGCCTATCTGGCACTAAAATGTAAACGTAAAAGTAACATATCAGCCCCATAGCAGCTGGATGGAGGTTGGCTGGTTTCCTTAGGGACAGAGCATTGCTATGTTGCACGCTCGGAAGAAAGCTCCTCAGATCAGGTGACTTGCTTAGCACACCAGAGGAAGCAGTGTTCTCTAGTGATTAGAGCAGGGGGCTGGGACCTGGGCTCTGTTCCTGGCTCTGCCACTGGCCTGCTGGGTGACCTTGGGCAAGTCACTTCGCCTCTGTGTGTCAGTTTCTCCTTCTGTGAAGGACAGGGAGTTGTGAAGGTCGAGTCATTAACATGCTAAGATCAAAGGCCCCAGAGATGGGTGTGATGAACTAGGAATGTTCTTAATGTTTTCTCTGAATATTGTGTTGGTGCCTCAGCGTCCCATGGCAGTTCTTAAGTATCTGGCAGAGCAAAGGGCTAGTGCACCTAAATGTCTGACACTCTGTCTCCTAGCAACTGATGGCCTGGGCCCCTCCCCTGCAAAGGTGCCAACTGAAGGTGTTGGAGACAAAGAGATCAGGTGACCTCCTGGCCCAGGAAAGGAGCTGAGCAGAGAGGAGGGGCTGGAGGGGGTTGTTAGTCTGGAGCTGGCTGAGGGCAGACGTGGGGGTTTGGCTCACTGCCCCCCAGAATGGATCCAGCCGAGGGGTCCGGTTCGCTGTATCTACAAGCTCTGTTTTAGACCCTGTTCCTGTCATCGAATAAAACTCTGTTTTACTGGCTGGCTGAGAGTCATGTCTGACTGCGCAGTGGGGGTGCAGGACCCTGTGGCTTCCCCAGGACCCCGCCTGGGTGGGCTCGCTGTGGGAAGTGCACGGAGGGGGCAGAGGATGCTGAATGCTCCAAGGAGAGACCCAGGAGGTGAAGACGTGTGAGCTTCTTGCCCTGAACAAGTCTGCTTCAAGGGAGAGGAGGCTCCCCAAAGTCCTGACTGGCTTTGTGGGGAGCTGTTCCAGAGCATCACCCACGGACTCCGTGACAACATGGGATTATGTGGCATCCATACAACTACACCAACTGTTTTACGCATGGACTCGGGGGTTGCCCACTGTTTCCCTCCCAATTCCTGTGGCCTTCTCCAAAGCATCACAATCCAGGCCACCAAACCTGCCATATGGAGAAAGGAATGGTGCCCTGAGCCCTTCCCATCCAGCAGCAGAGGTTGGATTGCGGCCTCTCCAGTTGGCTAGGGCTACTCTGGAGAAGAGTCATGTCTCCCCTGACCCTAAAGCACGCAGTCTGAGCCAGCTCTGCCTGCTGCATTGATGGAGCTGGCCATGTATTGGCTTGGCATTTTGGCTCCTGTGTCACACAACCCCTTCCTTCCATCCCCAGTGTCTGTCAAGGTCAAAGCCCGGCCGGGGATCTGCCACTACCCACTCCTCCATCACCTCGCTGCACTACAGTCAAGCATCAGTCCCTTGGCCATGGGGGAAGGCCGCTACACTAATTGGGAACCCTATCACGAAAACACGAAGCCAGGCTTCAATAAATAGCATAGGAAGGGAAATTAAAAAATGTGATGCAGGAGAGGACAGGTGGAAGGAAGCCTTTTCCTTGCGAGTTACCAAGCCAGAGCAACTGGCACTATGACGCTAAAGCTGTTTGTGGGAGAGGACTGGAAAAGAAAGGCAGTCCTGTCCATCAGCTGGTGTATGTGTGCACATGAGGACTCCTCTCCTGTTGGATATGGTATTCCTTTTCCGGTCTAGTCCTAAATTGCCCTGTGGCATTGCGGGGTGCTGTAAATCAGCTGCCAAGTTCTGCTCCAGAGGTGGCTGCATTTTGGTGGTGGAAATGATGATACTTAGTATTAGGAAGGTGCTTCACAGATTCATCCGCTAGGAGCTGCACCGGGTGGCTCCCAGCTTCCCTCCAAGCCTCACCTCTCCCACATTTGCTAGGAAAGCAATTACCAGGGGCTGTTTGCTTCATTCTACCTTGGAACCCAGATTTCTCACTACTGACCAGCCGGATTCCCGCCTTCAGGTAGCCAAGAACCTTCCGCAACATGGTCACAGGCCCACCTGCAGGAACCTGACCTCCCGAAATCCAGCTGGATCTCTAGAGACAGGCAACTGGCACCCCTCACCTCAGCAGCCACCGGCTGGTGCATCCTGTTGCTTTGGACTTGTCCATAGAGCAGAACAGCAAAGTCCCTGCCCTGGGACAGTGCTGAGAACCAGCAGCCTGGTCACTATAAATCCAAGCAGAAGAGGGCTGGTTGATGGAAGCAGTGACTAATTAGCAGATCAGCCTGGGCTTGGGAGAGCTAAGGAGCTAATTAGCCATTAACTGCAAGAGTAGAAAAGAAGCAGTGGAAGGAAGTGTGAGGAATAGAGGGAGACCAGCAGACCAGTTGCCTGCCCACCCACCCACCTACCTGCAGGGCCAGGGCAAAGGGAGATCTCTGCGTGCAGGGATCTCTTCTTGCCGGTGAAAGGGGATGGCTATGTCACTCTAAAGAGAATTCCTTCCTGGACAAAGGCAGCAGCACACATCCCCCTGATGTCATGTCGCTCGCTGGCTCTGAGCTGTTACCTGGAGACACATTCAAGGCTGCTCTCCCGTAGGGAAATGATAATGGGATTGGGCCGTTTGTGTGACAGAGACACTTGGTATGGCAGTTATTTATGTAGCATTGCAGGTGTTCATGGCACTAGGTTAAATGTGTCAAAGCAAATTAGGCTCTCCAGTATCGTGGAGCTCACAAGCCAAAAGGCACCAGGGCCTGGGTGAGTAAGTGATCATATCATAGAGAGCACACAGCTAGGGGGTTAGTTCAGCCAGCGTTAGAAAAGGGCTTGCACCAGAGCTCTGGATCCAAACACCTGTCTTTGAGGACGTCCAAATCCTGCTCTAGCCAACTGCATCTCTGATTCTAGGTGGCCTTTGCCCTGTGAGCTGGGGGGAAAGCTCAGCTTCTCCTTTCCTCCCTGACTCTTGGGGAAACAAATTCTTTGCTTTTTTTCCTCATGTAAACTGAGAACTGGTGAAAGGTGACGATTGACAGCTCGGGGTGTGGAAGGGCTCCTCGTATCCACCAAATGAGCAGTGGGGAAGGTCCCGCTGCACTGGCCTGGACATGCGACCGATATTGTTATGATTATACCTAAAATAGTTGCATCTAGAGGCTCTAACCCAGCTCCATTGTGCTAGGCACTGTACATACGCACGGTAAGAGACGATCCCAAAGCGCTTACAGTCTGACAGACTAGACAGACCATGATGGGGAGAAAGGGACTATGGAGAGAGGACCTGAGTGGCACTGATCTGCCCATGGTCACACAGCTGGTCATTGGCAGAACCAGGACTAGCCCTCAGCTCTCCGGAGTTCCAGTCCAGTGCCTTAACCATAAGGCCATTCTTCCTCTCTGCCTCCCCAGTGGGTGATAGGGTTGTTCAGTCTCCGTGACCTGTTTAATCTTTGACTTCTCTACCATACTTGCTAACAAGGGAGTTCTTGTGATGCACAACATGGAAACCTCCTGCTGGCTGGGAACTGCTTGACGGCCCATCGAATTCATTTCACGCAGGCTGCCTTTTCCTCGCTACCGCTCCGAGCCAGCTCCAAACAGTCGCCTAGTGGTTAGAGATGCCATTCTCTGTGCCCCTGCTCCATCCAGTCCCATCTTCCTGGACAGCAGGATTTCTAGAGTCAGAACCTCCAGAGGAAAAAGATTCTGTTTGCATCCCCTGCCCGAGGTCAAGCAGACGAACCTTCCCCCGGCACAGGCTGGACACTTCCTGCTTTTGACAAGTTGTGGATTGCTCATTACTCCCTGTTAAGAGTGAGTGCATGTGCTCGGCCATCTGTCCATCTCTATATCCAGCTGTAAGCTGGTCTGTCCATCATCCGCCTGTCCCTTTGCATTATCGACCTCACCTGCGCATTTATCCATCCGTCTTGCTGACCATGCAGCTGTCCGTCTGGCTGTATGCTTGTCGCTCTGTCCCTCTGCATCCATCACTCTGTCAGTCTAGTTCTATCTATCATGTGCCCGGCTGTTCTCATTATTCATCACTTGCTCCTCGGTATCTATTTATCCATTTTACTCTCTGTCCATCCATTTATCTAGCTGTCTGTCTTGGGTATGTATATTAAGGAAATATTGCTTCTTTGCTAAAGTGCCATTTGGAATCTTCTCTGGGGCTCTGCCTTTCCCCACTGAATCATCAGCTGCAGTATCAGAAGAAAATTCAGTGTGCCTGAGGGGAACTGGCTGGCTTAGCAAGTTGGGAATGGCCTATCTTGGAGCTTTTTTGCCTCTAGGTAACCTGCTCAGCTCCATCCTAGCAGGCTCACAGTGACTGAGAAGGGTTTGGCTGTTATAATGCTGTGGGAAAAAAACCTTGCTTGGGAAGATAGAAAATCTGCCTATTTGTGAAATGAGTTTGGTGGGGCTCAGCCCAGTTTGCAAGAGAGACATGTCCACATCACGAATGGCTGCCTTAGCAGAGAAGCCAAGGCTGCGTGGAATTGGGAAGCTGCACTCTTTATTAACCTCACCTCCACCGCTCCCTGTTTAAGTGATCCCGCCAGGACAATTGCAGATAGAGCTGGTCAAAAAATGTATTTTCTGTCCTGTGAAAAATGTTGCAATTTCAAAAATAACAACAATAATAATGAATAATCCCAAATTGGGACACAAAGCCACAATTTCCATTGTGTGTGTGTGTGTGTGTGTGTGTGTGTGTGTGTGTGTGTGTGTGTGTGTGTGTGTGTGTGTGTGTGTGTGTGTGTGTGTGAAATGTTTCACTTGGTTTTGATCCTTTCTGGGTTTTTTTATTCTAATATAAAATAAAGTAAATTTTGAAATGAAAAAATCCAAACTTTGAACTCTAAGCATGTCAAACAGGCATTTGCTGCTGGAAATCTCTGGATAAAAATGTCCAGCTAGCTGTCATTGTAGAACACATGCTGAAGGAGGGAAGTTTGTGTAACCAGCTCTAGAGGAGAGTGCATCATTGTCCCTCTATAGTGGCTGGTCCATCAAAGAGGTTAGGGAGTCTGTTATTGCTGCCTGTTAATAGACTTTCTCCTTTAGGTCAGGTGTTTGAGACTTATTCGTGCAGCATAAAGGTCTATGGATTCAAATTCTGTTCACAGCCTGTCATAAACAGATAGTTAAGGGTTAATGCCTCTTTTACCTGTAAAGGGTTAAGAAGCTTAGTAAACCTGGCTGACACCTGACCAGAGGACCAATAAGGGGACAAGATACTTTCAAATCTTGGTGGAGGGAAGTCTTTGTTTGTGCTCTTTGTTTTGGGTGTTGTTCGCTCTTGGGACTAAGAGGAACCAGACGTCAATCCAGGCTCTCCAAATCTTTCTGAATCAGTCTCTCATGTTTCAAAATTGTAAGTACCAGCCAGGCAAGGCAGATTAGTTTTATTTTTGTTTTCTCAACTTGTAAATGTTCCTTTTTTGCTGAGAGGATTTTACCTCTGCTTGCTGTAACTTTGAACCTAAGGCTAGAGGGGGTTCCTCTGGGCTATACGAATCTGATTACCCTGTAATTTTCCATCCTGATTTTAGTATTTTCCATCCTGATTTTACAGAGATGATTTTTTTACTTTTCTTTCTTTAATTAAAAGCTTTCTTTTTAAGAACCTGATTGATTTTTCCTTGTTTTAAGATCCAAAGGGATTAGATCTGGACTCACCAGGGATTGGTGGGGGCAAAGGAGGGGTGATGGTTAATTTCTCCTTGTTTTAAGATCCAAGGAGTTTGGATCTGTGTTTACCAGGGAATTTGTGAAGCCTCTCAAGGCTGCCCAGGGAGGGGAAGGTTTTGGGGGGGACAAGAAGTGATCCAGACACTGAAATTTGTGGATGGTGGCAAAGTTACCAGATCTAAGCTAGTAATTAAGCTTAGAAGTGTCCATGCAGGTCCCCACTTTTGTACCCTAAAGTTCAGAGTGGGGAAGGAACCTTGACGCAGCCCAAGTAGGGTTGGTTATAAAAATGGTGCTTATTTTAAGTAATGAGAAGATTTCTGTCTCCACGATGGTCAGGCTTGTCCTTTCCAGTCATGTTAAATTCACACCAAAAAATGAAGTGCAGGCTGTTCTGAACTATAAGTTCCATATACAGTTCCGTGCTCTGGTCTAAACAACTCTGAGACAGTAATTAGCTTTCCTACAGGAACAAGGAGAGGTTTCTTACTTAGCCCGTCCAGTGTTTAATTTCTGCTGCATTTCTGACAGCACCATGCAGCATAGGACGTTGTTCCTCATTGTTCCTGGCTGGCTGCTGTTGGAACATCCAATGCTGCATGTAGACATACAGGCTGGAAAAAGAAATCGGTTATTCTATGAGAGTGGAGAACTGCAGCATCTGGGCCTGTAAACTCTTTGACATTTCAGTGTTTGTTTCTCATATGATGAGAGACTGCCAGCAAAAAGCATACACCATAAAAAAAGGAATAAACAGAAACCTTGGTTGCTTGTCTCCAGTGATCTCATCAGCTTCTGTGAACTGCTGCAGTCAGCAGTCATGCAATTTAGGCTGTGCCATGCTGGATCAGACCACTGGTCTGTCTCATTCCATAACCTGCCTTTCACTCTTAGAGCTTATAAATGTTGTTCATCTCATGAAAAATGAGTTAGTCTCTTCCAGGCTGTAAAACTGCACAAGGGCCAAACCAAAGAAGAGAATAAAAGAGCTCTTTACATGTAGACAAATCTTGAAAAAGAATTTGGGGCTTTGGTTAAAGTTTTTTGTTTGAGGTTCTCAGTTCTCATGGGGAATGCTGGACTGAGAATCGCCAGGAGTGAAACCTATTTATTCACAGAACAGATGCAGCATGGGCAACGGCTGTCATGATATACCAAATCACAGCTGGTCTTAAACCGGAGGTATTTATTGAAGAACACAAGCTTTGACTACAGGCACATACTTCCACCACACAGCTTGAATTCCAGCTTTGTCACCCTTGTTTACCAGGGTATACACCCTGTCTGGAACTCTACATAGCATACAGAGACAACTGGCGGGTATTATACTGTAAGTACATATCATTACAATTGCAATGTAAGCTTTCCCAATGTCACTCCCTGATGAGGGGCCTCAACTCTGATCTAGAAGGATAACCTAGATGATGGAGAGATTATTTTGGGGCAAGAAAGAATTGCTTCTGGAGAGAGGATAGTTCAGTTTCCATGATGCAGTTCAGGGAAACCACACCTGTATTCCCACTCTGTGGACCCTTGAGGGCCCCAATCTAGGCTCTGGACTCCTCAGCCATCACCTCTCTTGGGCAGAGACCAATGTCTCTCTCCGAATGGACTGGGATTTTTCCAGGCTGTGCCATTCCCTCCCTATACTCTGATATTGCCAGACTGCCTAAAAGTCCAGTGCCTGTTCTTTGCTTTTTCTTCAGAGACTATAAACAGCATATTTGAAGTAGTTATGAGCTACCACACAGATCTTTTTAAGCAAGCACATTTATGCTTAAGGGGAAAGTATTACAGATAAAACATATTAAAATCATTAAAAAACCACACATGGCATTAAATTTACCAGAGATCACCCCCACTGGACCCTGAAACTCCAGGTACGAGACAGTCCTTCAAACCCCACCAAGAGATTTTTCTTTGGTTGCAATTTTGTAACAGCCTCAGCTCAATACAAACACACCAATAGATAGTTAGTCTTTTCTTTATACAGCTTGGGCCTCTTCAGAGCCTGGGAACAGTGGTCAGTGGTCCTTTCCCACATTTAACAGCAAATAACTGGGTTTGGCATAACTGGAAGGGGGTGAATTTGCATTCACTTCCCCTAGAGAGTCCCACTTAACTCTATTTGACCCAAAAGTTCATTCTTGGCCAGCCCATTGTTCAACGGAGTCTTTTGACACTCATAACGCTTCCCAAGTTTTACACTGGCCATGTCTCCCCTCTAGAGAAGCTGCGTACAATCCCACAATAATGCATGAATTTTGCATTTCTATTACAATGGACTGTAAAGAGACTTAAACTTAATTCAATAAGATTTTTCAAGGATGAAATCGCTGTATCTGTCCCAGTGGGTATCCCGAACAGGCAATGAAAGGGTTAGGGTAGAGAGAGGCCAGTTACGTTATCTGGCTGCACCTGGAGTCTGAGCCAGACTTAATTAAAGATTAAGCCCAGCTGGAAAGGGAGCTTGGTGGTGTCTGTAAAGGAAGGATGATGTAGGGAGTAGAGGGAAGGACTCTGAGGTCTTTCACTTGGCATTAGCAAGTGGAAAGAATAGGAGCGTTCAGGAGGACGCACAGAGGGACAGTTGGCCAAGGGTTTCTCTTCTGAGCAGAGAAGTCTGGTGGGAGGGCCAGGAGAGATGCAGAACAACCACCTTGTGGGAGGCAGGCTCCATTGGTGGGCCCTGGTAGATGGGCAGGATGTGGACTTCCAGAAGGAGAGCTGTGGGAGGCATTCGGCTGAGGAACACAGAAGGATGCCCAGGGAGGGCAGAAGTGGGTTTACATATGTCCTACTAATTTAGGATTCTGATGTGGGACTCCCAGGGGGAGCAGTGAGGGTCCTGGCTCTAAGGGAAGGGTGAACCTAGAGAGGTTGTGGTGCGAAGACCTGAGAAAGACTCTCTGGAAGGAAGAGGTCTAGGGAGGCAGCACCAAAGAGTCTTGCAGAACAAACTATGGCTGCTACTTATAGGGTCCTGGGACTGGAACCCAGTGTAGTGAGAGGCCCTGGGGTCCGCCCCCAAGCCACCAGGGAAGGTGGCATGAGGTCTGTGAGAAGGGGGTAAGAATGACTGAGAGTAAGGTGTGGGGACCACAAGGCCCAAAATCAGGGGCAAAGACCTTTTGTAAGGACATCAGATGTGCTTGCTGGACTTTCTGTTACCCCGGGCGGGTTTGTGACTAAAACGTGGCCTGCTCAGACAGCTGAGTCACGAGACGAGGCAGAGCACCACGGGCCTGGAGAAATCATCAGCACAGGATGCTAGAGGTGAAAGAGCTGCCACCCCACCCAGCCATCAGGAGAAGTTCCTGCAGTGAGTCACCTCTTCTGCAGGTCTAAATGACTTGTGTTATAGCTCCAGCCAGTTCCTAGCTACTGTCCATGACTACTGAGCCAAAGAGCTACCTTCAAATACCTCACTAGTTAATCACTTCTCTACGGGACACACTGGATTCATTTGTTATACAGGAGTTTGGGGTCAGTTGGTAGCGGGCAACCCAAAGCAAGTTGGCATCTGTGAACAAGCCAGCCTCTGTCCAATGCTGGTTGGTATGTGGTGGCCTAGGATCCGTTTGTACATGCACTCCAAATAATCTCTGTTTTAAATGACATTATGGGTTTGACTTAATTGGGGATTTCCGGATATGTCAGATTTAATGGTACAAATCAGAATGGATGAGTCCAAAATGTGACATATTTTAAAAATTAAACTTTATTTTTGGGGCCTAACTTTTCAACAGTGACCCCTGATTTGGGGCATCACAGCTTTTTGGCTGCCCAACAGCTGGAGATGTGTATGGTAGATAGTCTGAAAACCACAGCCCAATTCCCCACAGCAAATCGAAAGTTCAATCTTACACTCATCAACATTAAAAATACCCACAATCTTCAACCTTTGGCCCCACATGCTGAGGCAGTAGGGGAGAGCTGACCTTGTTTTCCCAGAATGCACTCACACATAGCCGTGCAACACCGCAGGGTGAAAGCGTGAGGTGTGGGTGAAACAAGGTTATGCTGCTCCTTGGATGTGTTGAGCTAGGGTAGTTGTAACCAGGGTGGCTGAACATGTGGGAGGCGAGCTGCGACGCACGTGGTTATTTAACAGGCTGTTAATAGCCTCATCCTCTTCCATGATGTGGGCCAGAATCTGCAAAGTCAGGATTATTCCATGAAAACAGGGAGGCTCAGAGATGTCCCTGGTTCCTTTGTAGCCAAGCTACCTAGGAGGTGAAGAATCACAGTGCCAGGAATGACCAGAGCTCTGCCTGCCTCCGAGAACACACTAGGAAGGGCAAGCAGAGAAGCAGAGCGAGGTGTACACCTGTGTGCCCAGGCTCTGAACAAAGCCAGTGCTGTAGGTTTATCAGGAGTTGCAACCATGCTGAGGTCCCCATTTTGCATGCCCTGCTTGGTTCTTCAGAGTCAGACATGCTGCTGAGTCCAGGTGCTACAGCACAACAAGTCACTAACAAGAGGCATTGGCCACACATGGAGTATTGGTCTTGTAACCCAGTGTCATAAACAGATAGCTAAGGGTTAATGTCTCTTTCACCTGAAGCACCTGACCAGAGGACCAATCAGGAAACCGGATTTTTTCAACTTTGGGTGGAGGGAATTTTGTGTCTGAGGTCTTTGTTTTCTGTCTGCCTGCTTTCTCTGAGCTTTGGAGAAGTAGTTTCTGCTTTCTAATCTTCTGTTTCTAAGTGTAAGGACAAAGAGATCAGATAGTAAGTTATATGGTTTCTTTTCTTTGGTATTTGCATGAATATAAGTGCTGGAGTGCTTTGATTTGTATTCTTTTTGAATAAGGCTGTTTATTCATATTTCTTTTAAGCAATTAACCCTGTATTTTGTCACCTTAATACAAAGAGACCATTTGTATGTATTTTTCTTTCTTTTTTTATATAAAGCTTTCTTTTAAGACCTGGGGGGATTTTCCCTTCGCTCCAAGGGTATTTGAGAGGCATCTGGGCCTGGGGATCTTTGGTGTGATGGTGGTGTAATGAATTGCACTCGCATGGTGTTCTTTGGACAGTTGGCCTTGATATGTCCCAGTTCATTACACTTAAAGCATCTTCCATCTGATGGGTCACTGGGCCAAGGTGAGTTACTGGAGACTGGTGAGGTGGAAGAGTAGGGTATCTGTGGCTTTACTTGGGTGGTATGTGGGGTCTTTGGCTGTCCTCGGTTGTAGGGTTTATGGTTTGTGTCCCCCCTGGGGTAATCATGCTTTAAGTGTTAAGTTAATTCATCTTCACACTGTATTTATTTAGAGGAAAAATTAAATGTGCAGTCATGCAACGGTTTTCACTTCCTTCTATACTAATAATAGCACTTTACACTTACAATGGCAACTTCAGTCCACAGCTCTTCAAGTGCTTTGAAAACTCATGTCCCTACGATGCCCTGGGAGGTGGGTGAGTATGTCTTTGACAGGTGGGGAAACTGAGGCATGTAGTCTAATTTTTTTCAGAGACTGACATAAATGGGAGTCATGAATTGTTTCCATGTGGTCCCCCGTGCGTCTGTCTGTCTAGACTCGCCTGTTGTCTGCAGCCTTAGGCTAAGGGCCTATCTACACTTGGAAATTTACTGAAATAGCTATTCCAGCATAATTATTCAGGAATAGTTATTTTGGTGTAAGCATCAGTGCGGACATTCTTATTCCAGAATGAGAGCTATTTTGGTAAATTTCCAAGTAGACAAGCCCTTAGATTATAAACTCTTTTGGGGCAGGGATCATCTTTTTGTTCTGGGTGTGTACTGCACCTAGAACACCGGGGTCCTGGGCCGTGGCTCGAATGCTTAGGTGCTATTGCAGTACAAATAATAATATAATAATATAATAATAATTAATTATGGGTACTCAACAGCTCTAAAAATCAGGTGATCAGTGACTTGCCCAATGCCACATAATAAGTCAGAACAAGGGATAGAACCCAGAAATCCTCAATTTTCTGCTCTAACTATTAGGCATCATTGCCATTAAGAGAGCTTTGCCTTTCCCCATTCAGGTGATGTAAGCTCAGCCATTATTTTTGCAACCGACTAATGTATTATTAATCAATTAACCAATGGATAGCCTGATTTTTTTAATAGATAATCTCCAATTTCTGATCACTAATGAATAATTCCTGCAATTCATTACCAGAGTAAAGAGTATTGGTAATTGGGAACAGATGATTAGAGATAATGAGCGATTAGTTGCTGTTTGTAGTCTCCTATTGAATATGTGCTGGGGATTATAGTCTTTTTAATGTATCATTGAGTGACTAATTAATGATGAACTAGTAACTAGCGGGAGTCGGGATTAGCATGACAGCTATTCACATATCTAGAGATGCAGCCACAGTTGTGTCAGTAGCATTGACCGTGAGGGGTAGAAAGAGATTTACTGGGTCAAATGGGCTGATTGCCATGTGGCTATCAAAAAATAATTGTGTGAAGATACATTAAAGAGGCATGAGCTGCTCTCTGTGTGATGTGACTTGATGAGAAGCTCTGCTTGGGTTTAAATAAGAATCCGCAAGCATCCTGGAGCTCCAGAGTCTGTGAGTTTCTCCAGTCGTTTTTATAGGCTTCCAAAACTCATTTGAATTCATGAACCTTTTACCCTGGTCACTTAGATTTCTCGCACCCGAAAGCATGATTTGAGTCGAGATATATAACTCCTAGCTAATGGGAAATCTGTCATCTGCATTAGGGACCAGAAGGGACCCCACCAAAACTACAGCGGCAACACTGAGTGCCCTGTGCATGTTAGTATACCTGAACCAAAGCTCCAATCCACCCACTGTATTTGCAAGGGAGCTCAGCCTTTAGGGACCCATGTCCATTTTATAGATGGGGCCTGATTCTCCTCTCACTTATACCATTTTTACCCCAGTGTTCCACATTGGCTACAGTGGACTCACTGCTGATTTACAGCAGTGGAAATCAGCGAATCAGGTTGCAGCGCCTTGTCACCCAGTATGGTTTTCCCTCTCTGCTCCTTTCTTCTAGTCTCTCCTCAGTGGAACATGCACCAGATCACCTCTGAGTCAAACTTTAATTTATGGTTTCCTTATAGGATTCTAGCACTTAGAGGCCCCAGTCCTCACCCTGGGGGCTGCACAGACACATAGTAAGAGATGATCCCTGTCCCAAAGAGCTTGCAGGCTAAATAGCCAAGAGAGACAAACGGTGGGAGGAGAAACCAGCTCCGAGAGGGGAAGTGACTTGCTCACTAGTGTTTGACTGGTTTCCAAACCAAACAAAAAAGCCCCCGAAGGTTACGTTCTCTGTGCAGCCTTGGTTTTAAGCCTGGTCCTCGGTATTCTGTTTAGTTTAGGTTTTTTTCTGGGGCTATTGTGAGAAGAGGATTGGACAATCGTTTTGTTCTGTATTTTTTACAACACCTGCCACAGAGGGGTCATGGTTCATGACTGCAGCTTGTAAGTGCTGCTGCTATACAAACAGTAAATAATAGCCTGTGGGTTTGTTTGGGGAAGCAGAGGAGAGCATCCTAGGCCAAACTGATCCATGGTGTGGCCCCACCGGAATGAATGGCATAACACCAGGGAGCGCAATCGCTGGTGGAGAGACGATGCTGAGGAGGCAGCTATTTAGAGAGAGAGAGGACCCCTTACAAGGGAATGGAGATTCGGGAAGTTTCCGCTCACTCTGCAGTTGGGAAGTTTGGCTTGCACAAATACGGGGCACTGGAAAATCTGAGCTGGGGCAGGAGCTGATGGGGAAGGAATGACTTCTGCTTCTGATAAAGGTTACTGCAGCAGCCCTCGCAAGCAAAGGGCCTGCCTGGCAACTTGCTGCTTGTTAGTCATCCTGGGCAGATAGCTGCATGGGAATGACCCGCGTTCATCAAAGCAGTTTCCCTTTAAAGGCAGTGTCTGAATTATGGCCACGGCAGAGGCTGTGTTTCGTCTGGCTCTGTTAACAAATGCAGTTGTGCGGATTGTCAGGCGCTGAAGGGGAAGAACTGCAGAAGGAGATGATTTCCTCTAACGCTGAACAAGGAAGTTTTTTACTATAAGGGAAGCAGGCCTTTAAAGCAACTCTCTCTCTCTGTTATGATGTAGAAACTTGGGCTTTCAACCCTCCTGGGTCCCCATTCTGGTCTGTCATCTTGCTACAAATTTAAAGAAACAGGACGCCTCTTCTCAAATTATTGCTCTCTGTAAAGAGATGGGAAGCAGAGGGAGTGGAGAGAAGAGGTGAGGAGGAAAAGAACCGAGGCCCAGGGGGACAGAAGAAAGGATAAAAGAAGAGACCAGTGATGTGCTGCTGCAGACGTCGGTCTGACTATCCACCCTATTCTGCCAGAACACCCCCAGTCTTGACTTGCCATACCCTGTGCTACTCTCATTACATTCCTCCTTTGATACAATATTCTGTGCTCCCAGCCAATGCTGTTGTTGAATGGCCTTTTGCCCTGGTGAATTGGTGCCGTGTTCCGCCCCAGAGGTGGTTGCATTTGCATTGGGGGTGAAGTGATTCCCTGTATAGTTTGTTGAGCTCTCTGGGATGACCGGGACAGGCCATTATGTAACTCAGGATATATCTACACTGTAGTGAAGCACCTGCAGCTGGCCCATATTGGCTGATTTGGGTTCAGGCTGTGGGGCTGTAAAATTGCAGAGTTGGTCTGGAGCCTGGGCTCTGAGACCCTCTCCCACTCTGCCCAAGTCAGCTGACATGAGCCAACCATGGGTGTTTAATTGCCATGTAGTCATATCCTCTGCTATTACCTGCAGCAGGGTCTCTACCAGGCAGCCCCTCTGCAGAAATGCAGTAGCAGAGCTCCACATCAATATCAGTGTCACCCCTCCCCATCCCCTTGTATTGTTGCCCGTAGCTAATGAATGAAAGAAGAGTCTATTCTTCAGACCGAACAGCTGGATGATGATATCTGCAGCCAATTTCCAGCTTCGCAGAGCAGAACGATTTCTATTTAGCTTGGTAAAGAGCACAGAAAACTCTGCTCCCCGAAGGTTACGTTCTCTGTGCAGACAATTACAGGCACTTGGCTTGAGTCTCTCCATGAAAGGCCAACACACCTGAATTTCATTAGTAGATAGGGAACTAGAAACCCCTTCCTGAATTCATTACCCTGTGGTCTGTTGGGAGTCAGGGGATCCCTTTGTCAGCTCCGCAAAACTGCAAGATGCCAAGGGACTCTCCTAGGTAATCTCACTCATTACTCTTTGGTCCTGGGAGAGCATTTCTTGGGCAGAGCACTGTGGCATCTGTGCTCTGTGTGTGTGGCCATGGCAGGGTTGTGGCCACTTATTTGTAAATGGATTCAGCCAATGAGAAAGGGAGTCCCTCTGCTGGTCAGGCAGAGATGAGAAAACACCTTGCCCGTTCCATTTTCCCAAACAAGGGATGAGATTTTGGCAAAGGCACAGTGGCAGTTACATGCCTGTTGCACTTAGTTTAGATTTACATTCAATGTGCCCTTTGAAAGCCAATGGGAGTTAGGTGCCTAACTGTTATTTATACCTTTGACCATCTCCCCCTTTGGTGCAATTAGCTCCTGAAACAATGTATTTAGGTGCCTAAATGCTGGTTTAGTTGTCATTTTAGGAATCCAAGTATGAAAACTGGGTCTTGTGTAAGATGCACTTGGTTGGCTGTGAAGTGACAGCAGTGAGAGTCCCTGTAATGCAGCTAATAAAGGAAACCTTTTGGCATTCAATATTGGAGGCACAGCTGGTGGGCCTCAGCTAGTGTAAATCAGTGTAGCACCACTCAAGTCTGATTTACACCGGCTAAGGATCTAGGCCTGGGCATTTATATTCAGTTAAAAGTTCATGCACAGAGACAAACATTGCATTGTTTGGAAAAACAGCGGCATCAGCCCCGGTATCCTGGGCCAATTCCAACTCGGGTGATTATTAACTGCCCACTTAAATGCCCCTGGGTGTTTCATTCCCACTGTACAGCATAATGCTGCTGGGTGATCTTAAACAGCTAATGCATTTCATTCCAGCTCTGCCCGCCTTTCAGCAGCGGGTGAAGCCATTCCTGTGTCTGCATAGAACCAAATCCTCAGCAGTGCTGAGCATTTGCTAAGTACCAGCAACCTTTGCTGAAACCAACTGGACTATGGATGGGAGGAGGCACTCAGTATCTCCCAGGATTTGGTCTGTGGCTGCTGAAATCCTTTGGGATGAGAGCCATTGGGGAAAGGGCTGATTATCCTATTGTCATTCTCCTTTAGGGGTGCTGGATTGGCATGGCTGCTGCAGGGGCTTGAGTGCCGTCTGAGTGCATCGCCTCCTGAATCCCTGCACTTGTTTTTGGAATGTTCCTCCCACTCAGTCCTTTGTAATCAAACAGTCCTGGAACATACCTGGAAGAAGCAGCCAAAAGGCATCAAATGTTGATGAGACTGTGCCAGCTAGAGAAGCTGCAATTAAAACAAAATGATTAATTGCAAACAGTGAGTGTGTACAAAGTTCCAGTAATAGGAGCGGGGCTAGGGCATGCATGGGTCCCGTAGCTCTTCCGCACGCACCACTAGAGGCATGGCAGGGTCACAGCAGTGTAAAGGACAGCAGCATTTGTTCCCCGGGGAAGGAGGGAATGGATCCCCTATTGAGCTGAGTGCCCTGTTGGCTTCAGAGATATAAAATACTTGGCCAGAGCATTCCCTGTTGGCCAGGAAATGGAAATGGTTTGCTAGGATTTATGCCTGGTTCCTGGGACCTCTCATCAGCTAGTGTCCCAGGGCTGCTGGATGCCTGGGAGTAATTGCCTTTGTTTAACCATTACATAGGCAGGAGTGTGGTGCAGTGGACAGGGTGGGGGCCTGATAGTGGAGACCTGAGTTCTAGTCCTGGTTTTGACCAACATGGTCTAGTGGTGGGAGTCCTGAGGTCTGAGTTTTCATTTCAGCTCTACCACAGACCTGCTGGCTGCCCTTGAGCAAGTCATGTTTCTGCTTGGTGCCTCCGTTTCCCTATCTGCAGGATGGGGATAATCATAGAATATCAGGGTTGGAAGAGACTGCAGGAGATCACCTAGTCCAACCCTCTCCTCAGAGCAGGACCAATCCCCCACTAAATCCCTAAATCACCCCCTTAAGGATTGAGCTCACAACCCTGGGTCTAGGAGGCCAATGCTCAAACCACTGAGTTATCCCTGGTACTGATGTTTTTTGGAAAGTGCTTTGAACTTTAAATATCTCTCCAGCTTCCATGTAGTTTCCCTTGTGGTAGAGAAGAGACAAGGCTGGGTTGTCACAAATATAAAGGGGATTTTTTATTGAGGTTGCCGGACACAAAACAGACCCTAGAGTTCTCATTGGCTCTCCAGTGCCTGGACTAACAGTCTGTGCTGTCTGGTGTCACCTCACAGGGTCTCCTTAAGTCTGGACCTGAATTCAGCAGTCAGAGCGAGGACTGGGGACTGCACTACTCCCCTTGGCCAAAGAAACTCCCACCTCTACCATCTTGGGCAGGAGCTTGAGTTCTACATCTATCCCGAAGCTCGGCAAACCTGAGCTCTGTTGGAGCAGTGGGGGAGGAAAGTTGCAATGCCCTGAGGGAGCAACACCCAGAATGCCTTGCTCCGGGGAGGAGGGAATGCCACGGCTCTTGGGGAACATAAGAACAATAAAAACGGCCGTACTGGGTCAGTCCAAAGGTCCATCTAGCCCAGTATCTGTCTACTGACAGTGGCCAATGCCAGGTGCCCCAGAGGGAGTGAACCTAACAGGCAATGATCAAGGGATCTCTCTCCTGCCATCCATCTCCATCCTCTGACGAACAGAGGCTAAGGACACCATTCCTTACCCATCCTGGCTAATAGCCATTTATGGACTTAACCTCCATGAATTTATCCAGTTCCCTTTTAAACATTGTTATACTCCTAGCCTTCACAACCTCCTCAGGCCAGGAGTTCCACAAGTTGACTGTGCGCTGCATGAAGAACTTCCTTTTATTTGTTTTAAACCTGCTGCCTATTAATTTCATTTGGTGACCCCTATTTCTTGTATTATGGGAATAAGTAAATAACTTTTCCTTATCCACTTTCTCAACATCACTCATGATTTTATATATCTCTATCATATCCCCCCTTAGTCTCCTCTTTTCCAAGCTGAAGAGTCCTAGCCTCTTTAATCTTTACTCGTATGGGACCCTCTCCAAACCCCTAATCATTTTAGTTGCCCTTTTCTGAACCTTTTCTAGTGCTAGAATATCTTTTTTGAGGTGAGGAGACCACATCTGTATGCAGTATTCAAGATGTGGGCATACCATGATTAATATAAGGGCAATAATATATTCTCAGACTTATTCTCTATCCCCTTTTTAATGATTCCTAACATCCTGTTTGCTTTTCTGACCACCTCTGCACACTGCGTGGACATCTTCAGAAAACTATCCACGATGACTCCAAGATCTTTTTCCTGACTCGTTGTAGCTAAATTTTCCCCCATCATATTGTATGTATAGTTGGGGTTATTTTTTCCCAATGTGCATTCCTTTACATTTATCCACATTAAATTTCATTTGCCATTTTGTTGCCCAATCACTGAGTTTTGTGAGATCTTTTTGAAGTTCTTCACAATCTGCTTTGGTCTTAACTATCTTGAGTAGTTTAGTACCATCTGCAAACTTTGCCACCTCACTGTTTACCCCTTTCTCCAGATCATTTATGAATGAGGGAGGAAGGAAGTCGCTTGTGGGACAGCCAAGATGTAAGTCTGCAGACCCCGGCCAGCATCTGCAGAGGGCACATTGCTAGGAGCCGTGAAAAGCTCCCAGCCACTCCCTTCTCACCTGCAATAGACACTTCATCCTGTAAAGAAACAGAGCCAGGCTATTCCCCATGGCAGTGTGAGGCACATCTTCTCAGGAGTGCCTCCATTTTATCCTTGGCAGTTCCTTGTCTGTCCTCTCCTAAAGGGCTGTCTTTCCGTATCCTTCTCTGGAACCCTGCCTGTGTCTTGTGAAGCCTGGTTACCTCCCACACTGCTGTGCTAGTCCCCTGTGCACCAGGATTGACGAGGGAAAGCCAGGACTTAATCAGGAAGTTATTATTCCCTGGCAAGTATAAAAAAACCCAGCCCCCAAAAAACCCTCTGTGCCACATCTCACTGCACTCCCAGCTCCAGGAATCCTGCATGCAGCACAGATGATTGGATCTTCAGCTGGTTCTATTCTATTTTCTCTACTTTCCTAGTGCCCCTTCTCTGCTCCTCCGCCAAATCTCGCAGCAGGGCTTTAAGAAGGTTCGTGGAGACTCCTTTCTATCTTAGCTACTTGCGTGGCCTTCATTGCCATGCTATGTGACTGCCTCCCCATTTTTAATATAGCTAGACTCACAATACCCCTGGGAGACAGGGCAATATTATCTGCATTTTGCAGTTGGGGAACACAGTGACTGACCCCAGGTCAGACAGGATACCTGCAGCAAAACCACCTTGGATCCAGGTCTACCAAGTCTTAGGCTAGTGCTCTGGTTACAGGCACATCCTATCTCTCTCGAATGCCCTCCATGTGCTGCATACTGCCTGTGTCTCATTCATGCCAGACACTAGGCAGTGTTCTAGATCACTGTGGATTCCCTTGATTCTTCTGGCAGGGAGAAGAGATGGGGAAAGAGAATATAAAGCCATTGCTAATAAAATTTGCAGGTTACACAAAGAGGGTGTGTGCGGAGCTGTAAATAATGACAAGTCCATTATACAGATGGGTAATGTGGTCAGGCTCTAACCAGCAGCCCTGATTCAAACCCCTGCTAAACTGTGCAGCCTGGGCCTCTCTCTCCAGCAAAGATACCCAAAAATACTGAAATAAAACTGCAGGGCAGAAAGGGTTTGGTGGTAAGGAAGAAAACCACAAGAGTTGCCTGAAAGGGAATGGGATGTGAAGGGTTAAACAGGTGGCAGCCCATGGGGAATTTTCTCCATGTAACCTTGCAGCTCCAACCAATCAGAAGCTAGATCGCCCCACAATTCTCATCATCAGGGAAGTGACCTCTGCTATCTTGGCATCTGCTGAGGTGAATCAGGCTTCCCAGAGCAGTGAAAGGAAAAGAATCCAGACTTATGAGCAGTGGACCGGAAGGAGCAGGGGCTTGGCCCAATCTGCAGTCTGGACAGTCCATGGCTTACTGGAGAAGTTCCCTGATAGTCACGTTATTTTCCTCCCTCAGTTCAGTTCATCTGGATGAATTCTTAAATGCAGTTTTCCCACACACCAACGCAGCGCTGCTTGGGATCCCTGGAGGCCAAATTTTCAGAAGGGCCTGGGACCCAAAGCTAGGGCTAGCTTGTCCAGTATACCCAAAGAAACAGGAGAGCTCAGCTCTTTGGGTGCATGCTGAGCGCTGGACTTTTTGGGAAATCTGTTGGCCAGTCCCAGCTTCTGGCAGTCAGGTTTTGGGACACCCAGAGCATAGGGTTGTGCCCCAGACCACCTTGGCTAATAGTTGTTGATGGACCTTGTCCTCCATTCTCATAGGAATTGAGTAACCCAGTTAATCCCCTGATCACTTTACTACACCAGCCCCAAGAGTGGGTGCTGTGTACCTGAAAACCTGGCCTTGAAAACTCGCACAGAGCAGCTATTGCAATGGGGAAAATCCCCCCCTCCGGCTACACCCAAATACCTCAATTTTGACCTTCAGGTGACTGCCTGTGAGGTGAGAGATCATCTAGTCTCCATGATCTCTCAGCAGCTTCCCTGCTGACATCACCAACAAGGAAGCCAATGGCCTATGCTCCTGCATACATTATCCTCCTCCTTCTCTGCACTTCACCCCCCTTGTTTGTTTGGGGCATCCACTGGATGTCCCTCATCAGATGTTAATTTTGTGACCTCTGTCAGGACAGAGACCATTTTTTTTATTTTATTTTTTTTTAAAATAATGGTTCTTGTAGCAGAGTGGGTCTCTGCTCCGGCCCAGAAGGGGTTAAAACAACCCTGGATAAGGGATGGAGAAGGCAGCCTTTTAGGCTAGGCTGATTGGGGAAGTAGCAGCAGCTGGGTCCACGCCCCAAACTGAGCAACAGGCCCTTATATAAGGGCAGAGGAGCTAGGAGCCCAGACAGTCTCTCTCTGTGTTGAGAGAGAAGGGCCTGGCTGCAGAGAACCAAATAAGGTACCTAGGGTGAAGAAGGGCTGGGGAAAGGCAGAGGAGCTAGGGAGCTCCTGCCCGGAAAGCCCCAGGCTGCAGCCTAGCAGAAGGCTAAGAGGTACTGGGCATTGCAGGGTGCAACCCAGGGGTAGGCCAAGGCAGCAGGTCCAACCTCCTTTGCTGATGATGAGAGGCTAATACTGCAGTCTGCCCCAGGGCATGGGGCTAGCCAATGACTGGGCAGTTGCCAAGACACTGAGGCAAAGTGGGGTTGGACCTGCTGCCTTGGCCTACCCCTGGGTTGCACCCTGCAATGCCCAATACCTCTTAGCCTTCTGCTAGGCTGCAGCCTGGGGCTTTCCGGGCAGGAGCTCCCCAGCTCCTCTGCCTTTCCCCAGCCCTGCTTCACCCTAGGTACCTTATTTGGTTCTTTGCAGCCAGGCCCTTCTCTCTCTGAACACAGAGAGAGACTGTCTGGGCTCCTGGCTTCTCTGCCCTTATATAAGGGCCTGTTGCTCAGTTTGGGGTGTGGCCCTAGCTGCTGCCACCTCTCCAATCAGCCCAGCCTAAAAGGCTGCTTTTTCCAGCCCCAGACCTTATCCAGGGTGTTTTAACCCCTTCTGGGCCGGAGCAGAGACCCACTCTGCTACAGTTCTCCGTTGTTTTCAATGGAGCAGAGAAGGAGGGATTCTCCATTGTTCTCAGTGGGAGCTGTTGGGTGCTGAGCTCTCTTGCAAACCAGCCACTTCACATGGGAGACTAAACAGGATCTGATCTTCTGCTCTAGTCCTCCCTCCCAGAGGTGTGCATGAACTGAACACACTCCCAGGAGTATCTTTGAAAAGTGACCTCCCCTTCCCACCACTCAAACCCTTTAAACAAAACTCAGGGCTCTAACAAGAAGTGTGCTAAGCACCACCTCCTCCATGCTCAGTCTCTTCCCTGTTGTTGCATCCCATTCCCTTACCTCTTGTCTGATTGTTGTCTGCTTAGCTTATAAGCCCTGTACACTTGTCAGTAAGGCACCTGGTTCATTATAAGTACATTATAATAATAATTAATGATCATCGTCTCAGTCTAACGAGGCTGGTTCTCATGAGTCCTCTTGGAAATGCAGATAAGAGGCGACTTCCCTCCCCCACTCCCAACAGAATTTATTTTGCCTTTCTTCTGCAAACACTATGCTAGTGGAGTAGTGTGTGGGCGTGTGAGCTTGTGTGTGTGCATATGTGTGCGTAGGAAGGCTCACAGCACAGAGATGAAAGTACCCAGGAATGCTGCTGACTCCAGTAGCCAGGTACTAAAACACCCACTGTACTGAAACACGAAGTTTCTTCCCTTTGAAGAAAGCGAATCTGAGAATTAGGCTGTTCCGTTGCCATGACCACCCTAAAACATTTATCAGCAGTAATTGCTAAGTTGCCCAGACCTAAAGGAACCTAGTTGGGGTAAAATACCGCATCAGAGTTGCTTTTTATCTGCATCGCAGCCAGTTGGCTTTTTAAAGCATTTCTTCTGAGCATTAGGATTCTCCGGTGCAAATTCCCCATCTCTCAGAATTTGGGAAGGGTAGAATGCCAGTTTGTCTGAAAATGCAAATGGATAGTCATAGAAACTGTTTGCAGTATTCATTCTGTCCTAGTTCCTAGGGAGAATGGTCAAATAGTTACACTAGAAACATGACAGCAGCACGGCTACATCACTGCAACTCTGCCACCAAAGTGTAGACACTCCCTACAGCAACAGAAAGGGTCCTTCTGCCTCTATAGTCAATCCACCTCTCTGAGAGGCAGCAGCTAAGTCAATGGAAGAATTCTTCCATTGACCTATCAGTGTCTACACTGGAGCTTAACCATGTTGCACAAAGCGTGAAATTTTTCCAGCATTCAGTTGGCTTAAACTGAAGTTATGGGTGGTCAGTGTGACAGAGTGGGATACGTCTGCATCAAATGGGGAGCTCCACTTTACATTAGGAATTCCATGGATCATGTGTTGAACATATCTAACCTGGCCCAAGGCAAACCTACTGAAATGCATTCCAGATAGCTGCCCTGTCCAGGAAAGGGTCTTGAGGGACCATCATGGAGAAGCCACCGGGAGTAAAATCTAGGGGCATCAACGTGTAATGACTCTGTAATTGCCCTCATAGAGCAATGGCTTTTCTGCACAGGTTCCTGACTGGGTGCAGATGCTAGAGATTCCAAGCAGCACACCTAGCAAAGAGAGTCAGGCTGTACTTAGTAACATAAGAACGGCCATATGGGGTCAGAGCAAAGGTTCATCCAGCCCAGTATCCTGTCTACAGACAGTGGCCAATGCCAGGTGCTCCAGAGGGAGTGAACCTAACAGATAATGATCAAATTATCTCTCTCCTGCCATCTATCTCCACCCCTTGACAAACAGAGGCTTGGGACACCATTCCTTACCCATCCTGGCTAATAGCCATTAATGGACTTAACCTCCATGAATTTATCTAGTTCCCTTTTAAACCTGTTATTGTCCTATTATAGGAGTGGGGTGCTGCTCTAAGCAAGGGGTCAGCAATCGCCACATGTGAGCAGGACTGCCTGGAGAGAGAGAAGGCAGGAGGAACTAGTCAGAAGCTTTGACAAACCTCAGACTCATAGTTGCGGTGAGCTAAGACTAGGGGAGGATGCATCTCAGGGCTTTTGTTGCTTTCAACGACCTGTAACTCTCAAGCGCTGTCAGAGTAAAGTGAGTGTGGTTAAGAGATTCCTTGGCTAAGCCTGTGCTCTTAACTTTTCTGCCACATTGTCCTTGAAGAGGTTAAACTAGAAGCCAAAAGTGACCTCGGCCTAGGTGGAGCTCTGGGGGAGCGTGTGTAAGCGACATGGGAGAAGCGGGGGCTCAGAAGATCAGAGGCCCTGGTTGCAGGGTCTGGTGTGGTTTCACTGTGGTGTCTCACATCCCTAGGAAGGGTTCAGGCAAGAATCTGAGGTCATGAGGTTGCTCCAGGGACCTAGAGCTGGAAACTTTGACTAGACATTTCTGAGACCCATGTGGTTTGGAAACATGTGAGACCCTGTGACTAAGCCCATTTGCAACAGACTGGTGACAGCACAGGGGGCCTCTGGGCCAGGTTGTAACACTCAGCACTAGAGGTAGCAAGGCCCTGGCGAGAGGGTGGGGGGTGGGGGTGTCTCTATTTGGGCATCCAAGAACTGAGCCAACCAAAATCAGAGCTACTTTTGAAAACACTGGCCTTCCCATCTGTGCATGCTCCATGTCCCTGACCTACATGCCCCTCACTCATGTCTCCAGCCTTCTGAGCTTCTGTCCAGGGCCGACACCATTACCCATGTCAGTGCATACCCTGCACCTCAGCCTCCTGGACTTATTTTTCAGTATTCGGGGGTTGCAACACCACTTGCTGCGAGGTCCAGATCTGGAGAACGAGGGCATACTGCATGGGATGCGCCTGCTGTTGTAGAGAGGGCCTGGCGACCTCTATGCTGGATAATATACTAATGACAGTGGTGCAGGTCTTCTGTGGAGGAAAGGGAGGTTCCTGCTCATTGGTGACATTGGCAGATTCAAGCTGTACATCAGAGAAGACACCAGTCTCTGCCTTGCCATGCTCCCTGGCTTTCCATATGTCAATGTGCACATATTTCACCACTCTCCCCACTTTGGGGAGAAGGCAGAAAGGCTTAACTGGTTCTGAGGAAGGCCTAAAGCCTCCCTTGGCTGCTTTGGGTTCCACATGGGAGAAGAGCTGGTCTTATGCTCCTATGGATATACTGTATTGTCCTCCTCCTCCTTCCTTCAGTGAACCCAGCTGCTTTTTTGAGCAGACTCACTGGTAGGGAGTGGCCTTTCCAGGAGTGCATCCTCCGCCAAGATGAATACTTGGCATTTCTGTAGGAGCCTCTCATCTGAGAATCTCGAAGCACTTTGCAAACCTTAATGAATCAAGCCTCCTTATGGCCCTGTGAAGGAAGAATGATTATTCCCACAGTGCAGACAGGGAAACTGAGGAACAGAGACACGTTTTAAATTACTTGCCATGGGCCAAGCAGGGATCCTGTGGCCGAAGGGGGAAGTCACCTACACTGGTCCATCCTTCCCCTGGATCACAGATTTGACCATGTCCACAGCTGTCTAGCGTTTCAGGAAACAGAGGGAAGAAATTCAAGCATTTGGGTGAACAATGTTTGACCTAAGGGACGATCCAAAACTCAATGTCTCTCTCTCTCTAATCTATCACCATAGTCCTCTGTGTGCTTAGCATGGAGATTAGTATTTGTTGTTTATATTGTGGTAGCTAGGAGCCCAAGTCAGGACCCCTTTGTGCCAGATGCTATCCAAACACAGGGGTGCTCTGGCCCTCCCTGGAGCACGACTGGCTGCTGGAACTTCCAAGCCACGTCTTGCATCCTCTCCTTGAAATGCCAGAAGTGACTCTGCTTCTTTCTAGTTCCAGCTGGAAAAGAAACAATCTTCCTCTGCCCCTTCCGGGTGCTGCGTGTACACAGCTTTACGCTACGGGAGTGGGTGGGGAAAAGTACTGGCCATTGGAATTTTCCGGCTCAAGGATCTTGTAATATCCGCTCCCTGGGATGCTTCCCATGGCCAGTGCTCCCGACCCCCGTGTCCATGTGTTTAGCTCCCATGCAGAAATATCTGCAGCCACGGGAGAGGAAGGAGAAGTGGCCCCTTCTCCAGCCCAGAAGCACCCATCCAGGAAATATTGAAAGCAAACTCATTAAAATAGAGGCATCTGATTAGAGAACCCAGAGGAACTTATTAGTAATTAATGAAACTGCCTGATGTCGCTTCATGGGCCGTTGCACTTCCTTCCCTTCAGGCCCAGAGGAGAATTCTGTGTGGGCCCTGGTAGGAGGCTCTTTCCGAGCAGGGCCGGCTCCGGGGGTTTTGCCGCCCTAAGCAGCCAAAGAAAAAACCAAAACCAAAAACAGCGATCGCGATCTGTGGCAATTCAGCGGGAGGTCCTTTGCTCCAAGCAGGAGTGAGGGTTCCTCCGCCGAATTGCCGCCAAATAGCTGAAAGTGCCGCCCCGCTCTGGAGTTGCCACCCCAAGCACCTACCTGATAAGCTGGTGCCTGGAGCCAGCCCTGTTTCTGAGCAAGACTGAACGCCAGAAGTGACGACCTGCATGCAAGTGTGCGCACACACTCGAACAGGGACTCTTCCCCCGACCCTAAAGAAACAAGGCTGGCTCTTGTCCTCAGGGATCCTTCTCTGTCTGGTGTGCTGGCTAGGAGTGCACAGTCCCCCAGCCAGCCAGCTAGCCATGATGCCAACTTTGTTGCCACTCTCGACTCCATGGCTTGTCCTAAGTCTGGCTGATTCTAGTACCAGTGAGCTCCTTTCCCACTCCCTGGCTTGGCCACATCTCCACAGGGAAGGGTTCCACTTGGGGCTGGGTTCCTCGGTCCCTTGTTTGAGGTTTCACTGACCCTTCTCTCCCCAGTTGTTCTTTAGAGTTATGGGCAAGGAGGTGGTAGCGAAGGGAATCCCTTTGGATACATCCTGTGTAGGGAAATGAGGCCTGCTGGCTCATATAAGAATGCTCCCCACCCTCAAATCTTTGCCCCATATTGATTGTGGGTGATTCTCATTCCCCAGTCATGGGGCACAAAGAGAGTGGAGACTCAATGTAATGCCCTTGCTGGTCGGAGGAGTACCCAGATAGCACACAACCAGCTCCTGTTCTCCTGCGCCTCTGGCACAGGGACTGTGTTAGGGTAAGGAAAGGGCCTGGCCAGACCATGACTCACTCCTGCAGTCCTCAGCTGGCAGGTGTCCCTTAGAGATTATAGGCAGCTGGCCCAGGTCAGAGCTGCTCTCAGGTTATTCTTACCTGTGCTCAGGACCAAGCAGAGAATTAGTGAGAGCCGACTAGTTCCCTGATGGCTTGCTCCCTGCTTCACCAAGCATGAGCTGGGGACAGCCAAGAATCAGGCCCTAAGACTTTTCGGCGAATAAAAAAAGTTCAGCCCAGCCCAGCCCAGCCAGCTCAGCTCCCTCAAGTAAGGGCTAGGGGACCCAAGAGGGATCCTGTATGGATTCAGACCTGAGCTCAGCTTCAAAAGAGGCAGAGTTTGTCCCGTCTCTCTAGCAGGTAGGAATTACTTGAGGGGAGGCAGCCAGGTGGATCCACCTACCCCTAGGGGTTCCTGCTGATGATCCCAATTCAGTTGAGCACAGCAACACTCCTTTCTGCCTCCCTGACCGAGGCATCTGACGACGTGCTTAGCTGCTGAGTGCAGCTGTTTAATATTACAACTGCTTCTGCGTTCTCCTCCTCTGCGCATCCCCTTCTGTTCCAGCACACCAGGAGCCAGGCACAGGGAGGAGACTGAGGGGAGGAGGGGACCTCAAACCATCAGCCAGACACCATATCCTCCAATTCCCAGACAGCCTGCCTGTCAGGTCGGAGATCCATGCCTGAAAGCTGCAGGCATTCCTGCTGCCCAGGGGACAGGGTAGAGGAGTCAGAGCTCTGCTGCCTTTATTACTGAGATCCATCAGGCCTTCTTAAAAGGAAACACGGGCCAGATTCTGCTCCCCTGGCACATTGAAGGTGCAAAGATGGCTTAAAAAGCCAGCACCTCCCCCACTGCCTCTATCCTTTACTGACCCCGAGCACAGGGATGAGAGGAACGAGAATCAGGCCTAGTAGCACCTGCCTGAGAGCTAGGGCCAAGTTTTCTCTCTGTGCCAATATCCCAACAAAAATCAGCCGAGTCGCCCAAAGAAACACCTGAAAAATTGGACTGGCTGTGGGGAGGTGGGAACTGACATCTGTGCTGCCTGATGTCTCTTGCTGTGATTCAAGTTCCAGGCAGGATGGATGAAACTAGCAATTTGTCTGGATAATGCAAAGGGCATTAATTCTCCTGGAAAAGGCCCTGGGCATACCAATTGGAATCACAGCCCGCATTTAAAAAAAATTCCACGCCGCACACGTTATTATAAAAATATGTATTTATTCATATTTAAATTGACCTAAAACGGGGACCGTGCCCTTGGTACAGTGTGTGTTTTAGGGATTCATGCTCAATGGGAGTTAATGGGATCTTTGGATGAATCTCAAGTCATTAACCCTTTCTAGCTGGTCACTGATCCCCAGGAAATGCTTTGGGGACTTGGCTCACTGCTACTTAATTCATATAAGTTCCCAGCCCTGAGCACCAGGTCAAACCCTAAAGTCATTATAGAGGGGCTCATTGGCTTTGAAGGGAAGATACCCATTGATCTGAATGGGGTTGGCAGTGGGACCTTTTTGGTCCTTGCTCCCATTAAGTCAATAGCTGTTCTGCCAGAGCAAAGACTGAATAAGCCCTCCATGATCTGAATGAACAGAGGTGGAACTTGTGTAAAGGTTAACACAGAGACTGGTGGATTCTTACTTCTGGATTATAAGATCTGTGGGATAGGGATCGGCTGGATGCTCTGCTCCTGGCAGAGTGGGGTCCTGGTCTGTAATTGAGGTTCCTGGATGTTACCACAATACAAATAAGAAATAACAGTGATAACAATGCAGCCATCCATGTAGAAAGCCCAGAGAGCAGCCCACATTCAGACTATGGAAAAGGAGGCTGAGGGTGGGACCTGATGATTGCAGCATCCAAACACTAAAGGAATGTCAGGAAGAAGACTGGAGCAATGGTTCTCCTTAGTCAGGAGGACATAGGAAGGGGTATGTGGGCTTGGGGGCTGGATCCAACTCGCACTGAAGTCAGTGCAAGCCTCTGGAGCTCAGAGCCTCTGAAAATCAAGTCCTATTTTTTCCAGAGAGTTTTATATGTATCATGTTTTGACATCCACTGTGCAAGGTCAAAGGAACACACACACACACACACACATACACACACATTCTCTCTCTCTCTCTCTCAAAAGGCCTCCTGTTCCAATACATGATAAACAACAAACAGTTGTTTTCTTCTCCTTGCTCTTTAAAAAAACTGTCATGTGATTAATTTATCCCTCTAACTTGCTGAATGGAAACCTCATCATTTCCTCCTCCATTCCCCCGCCTTCCCCTTTCAGGATCTCTCACGTCTCAAAAAGAGAAAAAAAAAACCCCAAACCCCCCAATGTATCACAATAATGATTTTTATTTCCAAGCATCCCAGGTGATTGATGGACCTGCTACCCAATGTCATATTTTTCAATAGGAGAAATAGCTGAATGGTATCTAGAGTTGGGTTGCTGGTGTTGGTGTAGAACAGAGGTGGGCAAACTACAGCCCAGGGGCTGCATCTGGCCCTCCAGACATTTCAATCTAGCCCTTGAGTTCCTGCCGGGAAGCAGGGTCCGGGCTTGCCCCCACTCTAGTGCTCCAGCCAAAGAGCAGAGTCTGGGGCTTGCCCTGCTCTGCATGTGCCGTAGTTCCGTGTGGCTCCTGGAAGCAGTGGCATGTCCCTCCTCCAGCTCCTATATGTAGGGGCACATAGGGGGTTCTGTACGTTGCCCCCACCCCAAGCACCACCTCCACAGCTCCCATTGGCTGGGAACCATGGCCAGTGGGAGCTGCAGGGGCGGTGCTTGTGAACGGGGCAGCACACAGAGCTGCCTGGCCATGCCTCCGTGTAGTAGCCATATGGGAGGACATGCCGCTGCTTCTGGGAGCTGCTTGAGATAAGTGCTGTCCGGAGCACTCTCCTGCACTCCCTCATCCTGAGCCACACCCCAGGCAGAGCCTGCGCTCTCTATACACACTCCAACCCCCTGCCCCAGTCCAGAGCACCCTCACACACCCTGAACTCCTCATTTCTGACCCCACCCCAGAGCCTGCACCGCCAGCTGGAGCCCTCACCCCCTTCCAAACCCCAATCCCCAATTTCATGAGCATTCATGGCCTGCCACACAATTTCCATATCCAGATGTGGCCCTTGGGCCAAAAAAATTGCCCACCCTGGTGTAGAAGGATGGAAAAGGGTAAGAGAGACAGAGAGAGAGCAGTCCTGGGAAATCTGGGGCTGATTTTTTTTTTTTTTATAGTTAAAGTCCTGAGGTTTGAGGCCTGGGAGTGAAAAAGGAAAGAATGGTTTAAATGAGCCTGTAGGCAGAGGCGCATTAAGGTCCCCTGGGGCCCTGGGCTGGAGCAAGTGGGGGTGCTCGAACACCGGAATCATGGCCCCGCACCTATTCTGCTCCTTCTGCCTGCGGCCCCGCACCCCACTTGCTCCTTCCCCCAGCTGTGGCCCCAAGATCTGAGAAGCTCTGTGCCCCCACTGTGACCTAGCTCCATCCCCGGGGCTACAGTCGGGGGAGATTTTTCTGGGGCCCCCAAACTGACCGGGGCTCGTGGGCACAGGCCCCATGCAGTAATCCACCACTGCTTGTATGCCAGTGCTTGCTGTTCATCCAGCACAACTTAAAAACAACCCTTTGCGTTATTATTTATTGGTTATTTGTAGCACAGTACACCCTAGGTATCCTGCTCATGGAGTAGAATTTCATTGTGCAAGGCGCTGTACAAACACAGGACCAAAAGATGATCCCTGCCCCAAGGAGCTCAAGGAGTGAAAGACAAGAACAATGCAGGTTGGGGTAGTGCAAGGAAACAGTGAGACAATATTGGTCACTGTGGTAGGCAGTGATCTCAGCACACCAACAGCCTGCCCGTGGTCAGGGTTTTTTCAGACCTCACAGGAAAGGCGGAGTTTTGAGGAGGATTTGGAAGGGGCTAATGAGTTAGTTTTGCAGCTGATAATGAGTTAGTTTATAGCATGCTGGAGGTGGGCAGATAAACTGGTAAAAAGCAAGGCAGATTTCTGTTTCCGTCCAAAGATTAGTGGAAATGGACACATTCCTGTGGAATATTTTTTTCCCCCATGAATCAGCATTCTCCGATGGAAAAATGTGGTGCTGGAAAATTTCCCACCAGCTCTGCTCACCTTCCTTTCTCCCATCCTATGTCTCATCTGCTGAGCCTGCTAAGTTGTTGGGTGAGGGACTGTCTCTTGCAATGTATACGTACAACACCTTGCACAACAGAGCCTGTGTGTCACCTGCGGCCTTTGGGTGCTACAGTAATACCAATGCTCAACAGACAATGAATGCCCCAGGTCTTTGGCATTCCCTTCCCTAAAATGGCTCCCACTGTTCTGCTCCCACCCACACAGCACTAGGGAATGCTTCCGAGACCCATTTTGACAGTTTAGGCTGTTGGGATAAATGGAGCTATGAAAATGTGAAGGATGCTAGTGAATAAATCCCCTGAATGAATCCAGGTAGGAGTCATTAAAGCTCAAGGAGAAAGGTCACTTCTTGTGCCAGTTTTCACGCAGCCATAATTAACGAAGGACAGGAGGTTTTCTGGCTTAAATATCAGAGAGGTTTTTATAGGGCCGCAATCCTCACGGGCTACATCTGGATTTTTATGCTGGAGAGACACTTAGAAAAGCTCTGATGTAGCCCCAGGGGGTAAGGGGAGAGCAGTGTCCAGACCTCCCAGTCACCCTCACTGGGTCGTCCAATACACTTTGGATGGAGCTGAGATATAAGCTCTTGGCAGTGCAATCCAATGGAACTTTCAAAATCACCTGAGCAGGATAGGTGCCAAACGCCCGCTGACAAGCTTTAATCAGTCCCACTAGGTGCCTATAGGCCTCTTTAAATGTCTAAATACCTTTGTATATCTGCCCTGTGCTCAATATATGGCAGGTATTTAGTAAAAAAATGGGCCAGATCCTCAGTTGGTGTAAATCAGGATGAGGGCCTAAGTCTCCCCTTTTATGGTCTATATTTCCCAACATGACCAGTAATTTTCGGAGGTCCAACCTGAGATGCTGTAAAAGGACCTGATTGTCAGACAGTGCAGAGCACCTGCCCCTCTGCAAATCAGGCCTGAGCTATTCAAAGGCTACTGTCGGATTTAGCATCTTGTTGAAAGGCAGGAGAGAAGTGTGGCTAACTCTCCTAACCGGCTTTAAACATTTCCACTCCGGTCCCTTCAAAGTGTCTTAAGTTGGGTGCCCCAAAAATCCTGCCCCCCACCCCACAAATCACTAGTCGCTTTTGCAAATGTAGGTCATGATGTATTTATTCCCCCTCCCCCCATGTTATTTGCGTGCCTCTCTTTTTCTTTTGTGTTTCTAAGTTATGGCTCATTTTTAGGAGCAAAAATAGGCAGTTTAGATATCATTTTAGAAAACATTGCTTTCCAGGAATGAGGTAAACTAAGATCAACCCTCGGGAAGCAAACTTTATCAGTGAGGATTTTATGTTATTTTCCAGGTTGTTGGTAAAAATGTTAAATAGCATAGGGCCAAGGACCAATCTCTGCAGGATCCCACTAGAAACACACACACTTGGATGATGATTCCCTATTTGCAGCTGCATTTTGAGACCTGTCAGTTAGCCAGTTCTTAATCCATTTAATGTGTGCCGTGTTCCTTTTGTCGCGTTCTAGTTTCTGCATCAGAATGTTGTGCAATATCAAGACAATGCCTTACAGTAGTCGAAGTCTATTATAGCAACATGATTATCTTTATCAACCAAACTTGTCATCTTAGAATCCTGGTTTGCTTAGCATGAGGCTGACACGAGGCTACCTCAATCCACCCACAAGGTGGGGCAATTCCTGCGCGGCATCATTTTGTAACATGGCTTGTTGCATTTAGAAATGTGCAGTGCAATGCCCTCCCACATGGTGGTGCTGTTTATGCCACACCAGTGAGTACAATCAGTTATGTGTAGCCTAGCCTTCCATGACTGCTAAATCCAGGCTCAGATTTAGGGATATTTTAGGCAGCGAGTTAGTGAGCCACAGAGAAACCCCACTCTATGTCCAGAAGCCTCAATAAAGACTCTGCTACATAATCTTTACAACTAGTTTCTTTTTTACCGTGAGGGATGCAGGCTATATTATGTGCCTACTGTATTGTTAATGTTTATGCTGAGAATAAGACTCTTGAGTCCCCACCCTGCACTTTAAAAGAGTCTCTCTGTTATAACACTAGTATCAGAAACCACAGCAGTTATAACACTTCCAGTGGCTTGGCTCCCAAGGCTGGTGTTATTGATGGGAGGTAGAACGCAGAACCTCCTAGGGAAATGCTGAGGGGAGCATGTGGAATAAACCCAGTCGAGAATTTTTCGACTAAATGTTTCTGTGATGCTGGCAAACCAGGTGCCAGCTCTTGCCAAGGCTTTATTGCTAGAAACCAGTCTGTTTCACCTGTGTTGGTTAAGATATTGAACTTAGAACAATGTATTTGGTATTCAGAGTTAATGAACTGCTTGTAAGTTGCAGCATGCATTAATCTCACTTATAATAGCACAAGCACATGATATAAGGTAATATTTAAGGTTTTGCTTTATATCTGTAAAAAATGTTTTGCTGTGAAACTGTGAACCTCCCCAGGAGGGATGGTCTCCTGCCCATCATATATTATGTTGCCTCTATATAAATCCATGGTACACCCACATCTTGAATACTGTGTGCAGAAGTGGTCGCCCAGTCGCAAAAAAGATATATTGGAATTGGAAAAGCGTCAGAAAGGGCAACAAAAATGATTAGGGGTATGGAACAGCTGCCGTATGAGGAGAGATTAATAAAACTGGGGCTTTGCAGCTTGGAAAAGAGATGACTAAGGGGGGATGTGATAGAAGCCTATAAAATCATGACAGGTGTGCAGAAAATAAATGAGGAAGTGTTATTTACTCCTTCTTTTAGCACAAGAATTAGAGGTCATCAAATGAAATTAATAGGCAGTAGGTTTAAAACAAACAAAAGGAAGTATTTCTTCACACAACGCACAGTCAACCTGTGGAATCCTTGCCAGAGGATGTCATGATGGCCAAGACTATAACTGGGTTCAAAAAAGAACTAAATAAGTTCATGGAGGATAGATCCATCAATCGCTATTAGCCAGGATGGGCAGGGATGGTGTCCCTAGCCTCTGTTTGCCAGAAGCTGGGAATGAGCGACAGGGGGTGGATCACTTGATGATTCCCTGTTCTGTTCATTCACTCTGGGGCATCTGGCATTGGCTGCTATTGGAAGACAGGATACTGGGCTAGATGGACCTTTGGTCTGAGCCAGTCTGGTCATTCTTATGTTCATCAAGAAGGGCTATCAACACTAAATGGGCCACTGTAGAACATCACAATACAAAGCCTTTGTTCCTTGCTCCCTCACACCATGAAGAGACTAGGTGCAGAAGGGCTCATCCCATCAGCTTGAATTCTGGAAGAAGGAAATTTTCATCTCTTTTGCTCTTTGGATTCTCACAGGGCTGGAGCTATGAAACAGAAGCAGAGATCCCCAGAGTCAGCCCGGCTTAGCCCTAAAAGGCATTCAGAGCTGACAGAGTACTTCAGCTTTGTCATCGTTTGAAACCATAGACTGTAACTCATTTGTGTATATGTCTTTGCTTGCTGTGACCTTGTGATAACTCGCTCATTTCTTTCCTTAGTTAATAAATCCTTAGATAGTTTACTATAGGATTGACTGCAAGTAGCATTGTCTTTGGTGTGAGATCTAAGGCATAAAGTGACATGGGGTAAGTGACTGGACTCTTGGGGCCGGGAACAATCTGAATATTGTTGTGATTTTTCGAGTAAAGTGACCATCTATCACTAAGTCCGGCTTGCCTGGATGGTGAGATAGACCTAAATGCCCAAGGGGACTGTCTGTGATTCTATAATAAGACTGCTCTAGTGCTTTATGAGATCACACCTGTTACTGGGTTGGCGAAATCTAGTTATAGAGCACACAGCCAGTTTGGGCTCTCTGCCCTGCTTCTTGACAGCCTGTCCTGAGCTTGGCGCTTCTGGGCGTGAGCCACTCCAGACAGCGTGACAACTGTTTCTTTGTCAAACCCAAAACTTGTTACACTAATGTATCAGGTTTGACAAAAAATTTTGTCAGGAAAGTTTTTCAAGTCCAGGGTGGAATTGCTGGTCAAAACAACAGAGAGACACACCACACCTCAGAATAGCCAATAGCCCAGTGTTAGGATGCTCATCAGGGAGGTGAAGAACCCAGATTTAAGTCTTGAAGGTGGGTATCTTACATCCCAGGTGAGTTACGTAACCACTGGGTTATTGGCTATTCAGGGATGAGAGGGTGTGTGTCTCTCTCATTTTTTCATGAAATATTTTGAGAGGTCTCGGTTTTGTTCCAATGCAGAATAAAAATGTATTTTAAAAGCTGGGCACTTTTTGCAAAACAGACTTTTTATTTTCCCATCAGCCTCATATGGACCTGTCTGGGAAAGCATGCACTGCAGCAGAAGGCAAAATAAAAGTAACAATCTGGCTGTCTTTGCACATTGCAACAGAAAGTATATTTCATGTGCACCTCTTAGTATTCTACAGTCACAACCTGAGCAGATATTCCAACACGTGACCTGGCTGTTTGGTGAGTGAGGAGCCATATTCCTGAGATCCCCAGGATTGTCCATGCTCATCCCAAACTCTGCAGTGGGGCTCACGAAGAGCTGCTGATTTCTCTGCTGCACCCTGAATACCCTGTGCAGAGCCATTATAGATAGAATCCCTACAGGAACCATGGTCAATCTCAGGCCTTGTGTACCTCGGGGATTTGTCACGATTTCAGCCATTGAGGGCTGTGCCAATGCAACCCCCTAGCATCTGCACTGGATCAGTCTTATTAATGGCTTGAATTAGGATGAATCCCTAGTGTAGACAAGGCCTGAGAGGTGTCTCTTCAGGAAGCTCTGCCCTGAAGACATGTCAGACTAAGACCAAAAAAGTCCCAGTGGCCACATCAAATGAATCCCATCAGCGTAACTGGTCTGATTAACTAGCTCAGCAGAGAAGCCTGGGGCTGTGTGAGCTACAAAGGCCGAGCTGTCTTCTCTGCCTGAGAGCTTCATCAACATGAGGAGAGCAATTTGCCCTACAGGACCATATAATTATAATCCCCAGCTCTACTTTTGGGGATTTTGGTTTGTGTTTGCGTTGCTCCTTTTGGACTTTGCCCAGTGCATGCTAGAAGGTTTAGAAAATCAGCCCTACGAGGACAGGTTAAAAAGAAACGGGGGCATGCTTAGTCTTGAGAAAAAAAGACTGAGGGGGGACCTGAGCATGGTCTTCCAATGTGTTAAGGGCTGTTACAAAGAAGATGGGGATCAATTGTTCTCCACAATTGTTCGCCACTGGAAGTAGGACAAGAAATAATGGGCGTCACCTGTGGTTTTCAGGGAGTTTTCAGTTAGTTGGAAAAACTTTCTAACTCTAAGGCTAGTTAAGCTCTGGACTAGCAGAATCCCCATCCCTGGAGGTTTTTAAGGACATGGTGCATGCTAGCTCATGGGTTCTCTGTGAAGGGGGGTTGCAGTCAAGTCTAGAAAGCTGGCCTGAGTGAGGGGCTGTGCATGAGGGAAACATTGCCAACGCCTTCCATTGTATCATGATAATATAAATATAACATAGAAACTTCCTAGCCCACATGGGTATTGGATATTAGGAAAAACTTTTTCACTAGGAGGGTGGTGAAGCACTGGAATGGGTTACCTAGGGAGGTGGTGGAATCTCCTTCCTTAATTAAGGTCAGGCTTGACAAAGCCCTAGCTGGGATGATTTAGTTGGGGATTGATCCTGCTTTGAACAGGGGTTGGACTAGATCAGTGGTTCTCAAAGCCAGTCCACAGCTTGTTCAGGGAAGCCCCTGAGGGCTTGTTTACCTGTTGCATCTGCAGGTTCAGCTGACCGCAGCTCCCATTGGCCACAGTTCATCGCTCCAGGCCAATGGGGGCTGTGGGAAGTGGTGCAGGTCAAGGGATGTGCTGGCTGCCCTTCCCACAGCTCCCATTGGCTTGGAGCGGCAAACTGCGGCCAGTGGGAGCCGCCATCGGCCGAACCAGCGGATGCGTCAGGTAAACAAAGTGGCCTGGCCCACCAGAGGCTTTCCCTGAACAAGTGGCAGACTGGCTTTGAGAACCACTGGACTAGATGACCTCCTGAGGTCCCTACCAACCCTGATATTCTATGATTCTATGGCAGAATGCTGGAAAACATGACCTGAATGGCCCCAGAAGGCCCATAAGCTAGAACGCCAATAAAAAGAACCCCCAAATTATTATTTTTTAAAATCTCACAATTTTTAAGCCAGTCTCATGATTGGGGGGCAGTTCTGAATGATTGGAGGGAGTTGGCCATATTACATTTAGCTTTTTTCTCACCATCTAGCTACAGTTTCAACAAGCTTCCTGTAACTAGAGTCTCTAAGTGCCCTGCTGGGGATACCCTTGTCTGAAACAATTGCTTTGCTTTCTCTGTTGTAATCAGCACTACTTATTTCCATCTCTCTTGCATAGGTACCTCCTATCTACTAAAGCTAATTGGAGGCTATAATGCTTTCTGCCTGCTTGAATTCCTTTTTCGTTTGGTTCATCTTACATTCCATTCATTCCCGTCAGACAAGGTAACAAAGGGAGCTCTCAGATCTACTTTAGTGGTTCAGACCTGAAATTATTATAATGTCAGACAGGTGGGGAGCTTCATGTGAATGATTTATCCCTGATTTTTTACGATCTCAAACTAGCCTTCCAATTTTGTGAGCATTTGCACACACACACACACACACACACACACACAACTGCAGCACAAGATCACGAGCGCATATGATCAAGTACACATTTTATAGCCCTGAAGACATCTAATTGCCCACAGATCAGGTGATTAGATGCCTACATGCTGTGACAGATATTGCAACTGCATGCAATATCTCTGGGGACCAGAGATATGTTAAGCGTATGGATGGTTTATGTAACACTGTGGAGCAGTGATTGTAGGTTACTCCAAGGAGGAACAATTGCCACAGCTTTGCCAGGAACTAAAAACTGTAGGGGATGATTAAGATGAATCTCTTAAACTGTAAACTCCTCCAGAGGGGTCACATGCCTGAGGAGGCTTCCGTTCACTGGTTCAAACATTTTTTTTTAGAAGCCAACAGACAAAGAACAGGCATCTGGTATAAAAAGGCTGGGTTTAAACTGACTTAGGGCCTTCTTTCTGATCCAGCAAATGGACCGAGTGGGTTCCTCAACCCTTGTGGAAGGACTGGAAAAGCTATGACCTATTTTTAGCTTTTACCGTGCATATAGGAACTTGTTTTCAGATGTTTTCACTGTAGTGCTTTTACCTTAAGAATACAGGTGCTTGCTTAGAAGGAGTTGTGTGGTAACTTGAAATTGCTGGCCATACACTGTGCACAGCACTCAGAGAGAAAACAAAGCACAGGTGCTGGGCTTTAGGCAGACTGGCTTCCTGGGGATATCACAGCGTAAGGGAGAGAGTTTGGCAGCTTTAAATTCGCTCCCACCCCCAGTCAGGAGGGAGAGAGACATGGGTCTCCTCTGCACCCAAGAGAGGTGGAGCTGGAAACCTTAAGTGTGTGCCCTTGAGGGACAATGGAGGAGGAATACAGGTGGAGTTTCCCTGAAACTGACATGCTATGAAATGCACCCACATATACTAGTGCCTGCAAAAGTGTGTAAGAATGTGGATGCAAAATTTTGAGCCGAGTTCCAAACGAGACCTTTAAAGACCAGCAAAGAGGAAGTTTCTGATTCAGAAATGGGAAACATTTGTGCCTCTTTAGAGAACCATCATGAAACGTAGGCACCACTTATCCTTAAAATAGGGTTAAAATGGGACCTAAGTGGGGCATAAATTTATCCCAAATTTCACCCAAAGCAAAAGGATCATGTAGCACCTATAGATCAGAGAGCTAGCTATGTTAATAAAGATCAAAGAAAGCTCTGTTCCTTCTCATACACATTGAAAAAAACCCTTGCAGACAGATGGACAAGGGATAGTAAATCCAGACCTGTTGCAGGCAGGAAATTAGCTTCTCCCAAGTCAACTTTGTTGGATTTGCTTTGAATTCTGTTTACTCTGGGTTTGATTTTATCACCGTTATTCCTGAAGTAAAGACTCATGTAAGGATGTCAGGATCTGACCCTCGGCGGTCAGATTCAAAAGGCACCTGAATTTGCAGAGAAAGCTGCATAGACCTTAGAGCTTAGACCAGGATCCCCCACAAAAGCAGCTGTTCTTTGCCCAATTTTATTTGTTTCTTGTTCTAGGTGAAATCTGGAAACAGCAAAACGAGCCAAAAATTTTTTGCACCTAAATCACACCGCTCAGATCAATTTTTAAGAACAGGAAATGCTGGGGCTGTTCTGGGCGGATGAGAAAGACACCATGTGAAAGAGATTTATGTCAGAGTGACTAACGGGAATAATAACCAGAAAGCAAGGGATGAATCATTTAGCAGGTGCAGGCCAAGGGCACAATTGGTAGTAGGAATTTGTAGCATAGGCGGGTTTTTTGTTTTATTAGAAACAACATACAGAGAAACCAAATCATTTAGCCAAGGAAGGAGACGTGGCCTTCACAAGCACGTGTAGATCTTGACTGGACCTGGAGAGCAAAGCTGGTGGCTGATGCGCAGATCTGTGTTCTAATTTGCACCTGAGCATTAGAGATTGACAGCTAATTATAGTAGACCTCCAGCTCTTCTAGATGAAGGCCTCCTCTTCTCCAGGGTATCAAAGGTAAGCTACTTATCTTCCCTTTCAAGGGACATTTCTGGCCTGCCTCCACCCCGCATGTCCTCTCTCATTCAATATCTATGACAGCCTCCCATCGCCCATTTGGTAAATGTTCCAGCAGGGGCCTCTGTGCTTTCTCCCATGCTGCCCCTCGCTGTTCAGAGGCGCTCCCCCTAAACGCCCACAAAGCTTCCTCCTTATCCTCCATCCAATCCCTTCTCAAAACTCTCCTCTGCTGGGAAACCTACAAAAAAACATTGATCTGAGACCACTGCCTGTATCCTGGCCAATACGGTGTCCTTTTTCCCCTTGTACTCCACACTGGTCTGTCTGTGTCCATCTGTTGTATCATCTTTTATACGTAGATTGAAAGCTTTTTGGGGCAGGCCCTGTCTTCAGTTCTGTGTTTGTACCACACCTAGCACAATGGGGTTCTGGGCTCCTGTACACTATGGTAATACAAACAATAATAAATAGTTTGCTGCTCTCTGTTAATAGCCAACTGGACCTATGCACAGGTGGGTGAGGCACTGGACTGAAAGTATTTTAGTTGTTTCCTGAATGGTGACAATTTTCTTTCTAACTTTCCTTTGCTTCCTCCCGTTAACTGTATATCTAGGTGCCAGATTGTCAGCTCTGGATATCAAAAGCCTTTGATTTATTCACAGAATGAGCACCATCCTGGTACAAGCCACCCACAAGAAATGTATCCAATCACTGACCTGAGAGCGCCACGTAGGTGGTCGCCCATTCAGTCCTTGGCCTCTGTTGAGCCTGCCATCATGTGTGTCAATCCATGCCAAGTGACCCATTAACCAATCCATGCCAACTGAGCAGCTGGGCTTTGCGGGGGTGAGTGGACTCATTCTAGGAGACAGGGCCCTGAATTCTAATCTTGGCTCAGCTCTGCCACCTTGACCAGGTCACTTCCCTTCTCTGTGCCTCTCTTTTGCTTTGCTTTTGTCTTTCTCATCTATTTAGATTGTAAGATCTCCAGGGTAGGGCCTGTCACTCACTATATGGACGTACTGCGCCTTGCACAATGGGGCCCCAGGCTTGATTAGGGTTTCTAGGTGCTACAGTCATACAAACAGTGTAATAGTAGTAATAATTAGAATTGCTGTATGCATGGCAGTACTTTCTGAGGTGATGCTGGGCTGCCTGAGACTCACAGCCTTGTAGCCTACTGGAAGTCATGTGTTATTCAGAATGTAAAAGACAGATGAGCATCTTTCTGATCTTCATGAACTCCCGCGCTTGGAACAAGAGTGGATTATTGTGAGCGTCTAAGGAATATGGTTCTTAATGCACCAAAGCACCACTTTGCATGACTGGAATATATTAACTCAGGTAGCAACCCTGGAATACTGATAGGGGCAAATCACACATCCTGACTAAATAGGTTAGAGATTCCACTTGGAAACACACAGCCCAGCCAGGAGATTTTGGTTCTCCCACATCTTTAAAATGTGGCTTTTGAATGCCAACTACGTCCTCCTCTGTCTATCCCATAGCTGCTACCAGAGCATTTCCGACTCCTCTCTTAAGCTCCAGTCTTGCGTAGCAAAGGATCTGGAGGGCATTACGGGATTGAAACAAAATCCTGGATATGAACCTCCACCCAAACTTTGGATCAGAGCTATGCAGCTTCTCTCTAAAGCAAATTCCCAGGAGTTATTGTGCTTTCAGATGCAGTCCAGTGCCCTATCTACAACATCATCCTTCCTCTTTAAAGGTTCTAAGGGGAAGACACCCATTTGCCCGAGGTCCTCGGAAGCTGGAATGAATGGATTGGTGTCTACAGAACTGGGATGGACCACCAATTTTTCTAACTCTTGCTATTTTAACATGTGGTCTCATGATAGTTCATGTTTTCTTAAAGCCCCAGGTTCTGAAGTCCTGTGATTTCATGAGAATCTGGGTTTATTTATGTATTTTTAAATGGAAGTTTCTAGCCCTTGTGTTTGCAGAGAAAAGCTTAGCAAAAGGATTCTCGAAAGTCCTCAAAAGCAGACGGCTGATAAAAAGACTCTACATATTTTATTTTATAAGGTCTCGATTTTGAAGCCAGTGTCACGAATTTGGGGGGCCTCGCTCATGACTTTTAAAGGCTTGAAGTTGGCAGTGCTGGAGCATTCCTTTTGCTTTATCCCAGGAGTCCTGACAATGTGGGATCAGCCAGGCAATGTGGGATTGCCCTCCTGCAAACTTAACAGGGAAAAAAAATTTGTTGCCTACAGAAATATTCCTCCCTGCTTCCTTCTGCAAGTGGCAGTTCCATCCACTCTGCCGTGGCTTCAGCTATGTCCTAGTTCTGACAGATGCCTGCATCTGCTCTTGTTTAAAAGCACACTAAGTCAAACCTGCTAGTTTGTTCCAAAATGGAGAAGGGCGGGGGGAGCCCATTTTTCTTCAGAGGGTTCATTACTTCTCTGTCTCTCTCTGTTCCTTCGTGGTGTGGAAAGTTTTGCTTCAGCTCACCCTTGTGACTGGAAAAAGAGCCAGTTAATCACAGCAGAACAAGGGATTTTTTTCAAGAGTTATTAAGAAGGCATTTTCGCAGGGAGGGCTGGAGGGAGTGGCATGGAACCGGCTCTTGTGCAATTCTTCTGAGCAAATTGTGAAGGACAAGCTTTGGGTGGGATGCCTGCTGCTGCTCAGAGGCTACATGAAAGGGAGCATGTGTGAGAGATAAGACCGTGGAAGGAGAATACAGATTGTAACCTGTCGAAGGCAGAGCTGCAAAGGCAAAGGTGAGCAGCGAAGGAGTCAGCAGACCAACTTGCCTTCTTTAAGGTCATTTCTCTTTCAAAGCCGCTGTCTGAGAAACGGACATGGTGAGGCCTGGAAAAAGATCTGCATCTACACTGCACTCAAATACCCGCACTGGCCTGGGTCAACTGACTCTAGCTGAAGGGCTCGCTATAAAATTGAAGTGTAGACATTCAGGGTCAGCTTGGAGCCCTGGCTGTGAGACCCCAGAAGTGGGGAGGGTCACAAAGTCTGGGCTTCACCCCAAGCCCCAACCTCCATACTGTAATTTTACTGCCCCATAGCCTGAGCCCTGCAAGCTGTTGGTATTTTATTGCAGTGCAGGCATACAGAAAGAGGCCTAAGCATTATATTTAGGATACTTAGATTCTCTGGATGCACAGGTTCAAATTCCACTCCTGGGACTGATTGCTCCGAGATGCATTGAGTACAATGCTCTTGATTCTGGGGAGTGGGGTCTTTCAAATCAGTCCATGAGCAATTAAACAAGTAACCTTGTCCTCCTCTCCCCATCCTCAAATCAAATGACCGTCGGATACCGATCCTCACATTTCTGCACACAAATAAGTAATGTTCGAAGGCCAGATTTCCAAAGTGGGGAACAACAAGCCAGAAAAAAGCTAGAGACATCAAGCCCAGGGTTGGGAGGCAGAAAGTTCTGAGCTCTACTGCAAGTCAATTTCACCTCTGTTACTGTTATTACAGGTGATTTGCCTCACGGTAGCAGGATCAGGGCCCCATTGTGCTAGGTGCTGTACACACACACACACACACACACACACACACACACACACACACACACACGAGACAATCCCTGCTCTGATAAGCTGACAGTTTATATAGACAAGACAGACAGGGATGGGTGAGAGGAATGGCTAGTCTCATTTTCAGATGGGGGCCATGGCACAGAGCAATTAAGTGCCTTGCCTAAGGTCACACAGAGAATCTGTGTCACAGCTGGGAACTGAAGCTATATCTTCTGTGTGTTCTCTAGTGCCTGAACCACAAGACCATCCTTCCCTTGAAGATGCCAGGGCAATTTTGATAAGGGGATGGGCTCTGCTATTTTCAGTCTCCATATTTTTTCACACATCTCCTCCCTCCTTCACTGAGTGGTAGCAGGTTGGTGTGAGAGGTGGCTCTAGGGAGGTGGCCGCTGCAAGACAGACTTTGGGAAGACAATAGCAAATTTTGCACAGAAGAAGAATTTCATTCTTGCAGCTTCTAGCTCCTTTTTCACAACAAGGGCACCCTGGATGGGTAAGAAAGTCAGCATGGTACGTCCTCCATCTCCCCTGGTCACGTAGTGACTGCGGGGGAAGTCCGGCTGCCTTTGCTAGTGACCTCAGGCCGGGATTTGTAGTCACTCTCCTCTTCATGGCCGCAGTTTCTTTTTGCCTTGTACGTTCCCCCTCCTCCCTCCTTCCCTCCCTCCCTCATCGTGTTGCGATTGTGCTTATGTGTCAGCCAGCTTCCTTCTGCACAAACAGATGCTACTGCCCCAGGTTCCAACTTGTGTGGAGTCTGAACTGCTGGTGATGGTGAGCGTTGCAGGACAGGCTGTTCACAGGGGCCCTGGGGGCTTGCTGGGAATGGTGACATCTCTGCGTCACAGATGATAAGACAGAATGGGCTCAACGCCGCTGATCAGACCCCCCGCCCCTGCCTTGTTGGAAAATACCCCAGTGTCTACTATGAGCTACTTTATCCTTGTCACACATCCAGCTCTCTCTTTTACTTGGTGAAGAGAACAAATGAAGGGCAAGATTAAGCTTGGAAATAAAGGGAACCAGTGTATTCAGTCCTAGCTATCAGGAATGCATAACAAATACAGTGGCTATTCAGGATGCTCATCTTGCTGCACACCATGGCTTCACAGTGACATGGGGACAGAAGTCTGAGACACTCCTCTACCATGGGGACCAAAAGAGAATCTCCATTCGCTGCGAGCAGTGTAGGGACTATGACATACAGTTGAGCAGTTCTGATTCCATCCAGTAAAGATTGATGATGTTCTCTCTCTCTCTGTCTCTCTCTCTCTCTCATACACACACACATGCAGTTTGCTGCAGTCTATTCAGCCAGTTGTTCCACCCACATCACACAATAAGCAATTGCTCAGTCTCAGCCCGAGACCCTGCGAGGTGCCGACAACTTCCGTACTTCAGTGGGAATTGAGGGCACTCAAATGCTTTTTCAGAAGATGACCTAACAAGAATAGGCTCTTGGACAAGGATGGATGGGCTTGGCTGTTCCCTGTAAAAGTAAAGACAAAATCAGTGGCAGCACAAGAATTTTGGAGGGTGATTCACCTTACAGCAGAACTCAGGGAAAATCCCTGTTCTTCCATTCCCCTCACCCCCCAGTTCCTCCCAGCCACATTCCCTTCATGCTGAAGGTTTGAGGATGGAGGGTTTGCCACTGTGGGTCACGCCATTCAGCCAGCAAGCCCCTAGGAGTCAATAGTCTCACCCTTCATAGTGAATTTAAACCAGCATCTGAGCTCAGACAGGCTGCTGGGCCTGAGCTGATGGGTTTCCCCTGGGAAAGCAGACAGATGTGATTGAGCCTCTAGGCACTTTTTCAGCTAGTCCCAGGTCAACGGCAGGCTGTCCCCATGTGGGCTGGGAGGACAGGAGCTCATTGCCCAGATGGGGCCTACACATGGATTTCCTCCTCTTCACCTTATCTCCACTGTTGACAGCCAAAGCTGTCCCCCTGTGTGCAGCCACAGCTGGATTAGGCCAGCAGGGAAGAAGGAGACAGCATAGACAGTGCTGCAAGCAACACACAGACAGGGTGCTGGAGGCTGCTCTGTTCTTACACCCCACCCTCTCCACCTCCCAGAAGAGCAGTGGGATACATTTCCCATTCCTGTCACCCTGGGGAGATGCTAAAATTGTCCCCTACCCCAGCCTGCTCCGTATGAAGAGAGGAAATGAGACAAAGCACATTTATCCTGGGCAAGCTAGCATGGGCTGCCTGGGGCAGTGGCAGTGTGCTCAGCAAACAGGCAAAACTTCAAGTGTGTCTAAGCCTGAGCTGGTCATAGTCCCAGTGATCAGACAGCATGATTGCCACTCCCTCAGCCTGCTCAGACGATACTCCTGGGAATGCCCAGGTTCCCTTTGTGCCTGCTCCTGCCCTGGTTAACATCTAAAGCATGCAGAGCGAACAGACAGGGCATTTTCCCAGGGAGTAGGTTACATTGGGGCTGAGGATGGTGTTTCAAGGGGAAGGAGGAACCAAGATGCCAGGGCTCCATTCCCAGGTCTGCCAATGACTTGCTGCGTGACCTCAGGCAAGTCACATGCACAGAAATGTTTCATAGATTATTAGGGTTGGAAGGGACCTCAAGAGATCATCTAGTCCAACCCCTGCTCAAAGCAGGACCAATCCCCAAATCCCCCTCTCAAGGGTTGAGCTCGCAACCCTGGATTTAGCAGGCCAATGCTCAAACCACTGAGCTATCCCTCCCCCCATTAAAGTTGCCACTGATTCTGGCTGCCTCCAGTGTGCATATCCCAATTTGATACACCCTTAGGCCTGATTTTTTCAGGGGTGCTGAGCCCCTGCCACTCCCCCTGGATTTCAGCTGGAGCTGTGGTGTTCAGCACATCTGATAACCGGGGCCAAGGCATGGGATATACCAAATCAGGGGTAATTCTAGAAAATGTTGGCCTTAGCTTTTCTTCAGCTTAAGTTTGCCTTCCATAAAAGGGGAATTTTAATACTTCCGCTTCCAGGGGTTCTGGGGAGCCTACTGAATGTCTGAAAAGTGATGGGGGTGTTCATATCACACCAGCTGAGAAGGTGTTAATGAGGCAGCGGAGAGGCCACAGCTGAGGGCAATTAGCTGTCCTAAGTAACTCCTGAAAGATGATGGGGCCCTGCTGGGAAGGAACAGGCAGGGCTAGGATAAAACCAGGAAGCTGGGGGCAGACTGGGGCTATAGTGAGAAAGCCTGTAGCTGCTCTCTGGACAGGAGCAGGGGAAAGAAGATAAACTAGGTAGAGGGGGTGTTGGAAAAGGCAGCAAGGTTTAAAAGGGTGCAGACATTGTTTGCTGAATAGAGGGTCCCTTAGGTGGGGCTGAGGGTGGGCCCAGTCTCCCCTACCAGCCACTGGGGAAGTGGCACAGTTTGAGCAGTGAAGGGGAAACTGCTAGCTTGGAGGAAGAGATTTTGAAACCCTGGAAGAGGAAAACATGCAGTGACCTGGCTGGAGGGCTGAGCCACAATTATAGAGCACCTTGGGTTGCAAAGAGTGAGAGGCAGAGCATGCAAAGAGCAGCAGAAGGCGGTGCTGGACCTGGGAAGAGTTAATCCCCAGAGTGGCCAGGAGGAGGTGCCCTTGTGGTGAGTAGAGCACCCCATGACTGAGATCCTCTGCTGAGGGGCTGTAAAAACACACAATAGGCCAAATTCTGCAATGGGATGACTTTCACCAATGCTATGCAGGCTCCTCATCTTCTGAATGTGTGAGCCCCATTCAGGAAATATCATTCCATCCCTGAAATGCTAAACACATTGCTCTATTGGTGGCATTTATATAGTCCACTGACTCCATAGGGTTGGTCCCCAGCTAAAACTGATCATAGCCTTAGTCACATGCCTTCTTTGACCATCACCAGACCCAAACCAGGTCAGGCAAAGGCAGGGACACCTACTGAATCCAATTTCTCCCACCCCATTCACATTCCTGCCTGGCTTGGTCACTGGGAATAACCCAACTTCAGGAGAAGCCGCATCCAGAGTGGCTTTATTCTTCTCCAGTGCTCAGCGATGGGTGTGTGCATATGCAATGTAGCAGCCAGCTCTGAAATATCCTTCCCAAGTGGGTCTTGTATTGAGAAAACCAGTCATCTGTCTGGTAGCAGATGCTTCCAAGACCCCATCTTTGATGGTGTGAGGCAGGGATAATATATTCTGTTGGGGATGTCAACAATCGGAGCAGTTCCAGCCCTGCTTTTTCATTAGCGGTGAGCCCTAGCAGATGGTGGGGGGTCATTTGGGTCACACGGGCATGAGTTGTCCCTGGCAATTGGCAATTGTCCTTCTCCTTTTCCCTGCTGTTGGTGACTAATCTCCACATCTCCTGCTGGCCTTTGGCAAGGCCTCTGAGCTGGAGCAGTTGGCCAGGTTCTTGCCACTGAAAAGATGCATCAGAACCCCAGTCTCCGTTCCCTGTTTGAAGGGAGAATGGCTCCAGAGAGGCAGTTCAGGTATGTCTATGCAGCCATTAAGGACCATGGCTGGCCTGGGTCAGCTCACTCTGACTTGTGGGTCCCAGGCTGTGGGGCTCACAATTGAGCTCTGGCTCCCTTCTGCGCTCACTCTGCATGGCTGACTGCAATGGGGTGTTACCTGGTGTAGTGGGAGAAGACTCTCGCTCCCAGGGTCAGTAATGTGCTGCAGAGTTGTGAGCCGGCAGTGGAGTAAGGGGGGTTGTAAGGAGACATTGACTCCCCAGCAGGGACTACCTATGTCTGGAAAAGCTGCCTCTCTGAGGGTTGCTCAGGCCCCACTTGCCTAGCTGGGCAAGGAGCCTTTCTGCCCCTTGCTGTGCAGAATAGAACTGCACAGCCAGTGTGGAGGGTAATACGAGTGGTGGCATTCTGCACAGCGGGGCTGGGGAAGGGCAGAGCTTTAGCTCCACCTACTCTAGCACACCTGTGCTGGTGAAAGTATAGCATTAGCCATTGCCACAAAATGGGCCAATGCCTCTTACTTCCCCTAGGGAAAAAGGAGGAAGCAAGGAGCAAATGGGGATTCATTTCGGTCTCAGCCCTGCTGCTGGACCAGCACAGCCTGGCACTGCCCCTTAATGAGGCTGGATTGCAAGATGCCAGTCTGGCCTTTGTCTGCTTCATTAATAGCCTTGGTCGTTTTACTCAGGCACATGGTATTGTTTGGTCCTCCCACCTTGTAAAGTGCCTTTTGTTTTTCTGTGTGCAAGCGCCTTCCATTACTGCCCTGTCTGTATTTCCTTCTTCTTTTCTAAAACCCTTTGCACTTCTTCATCAGCAGATCTTCTGACCATTAAGGCATTAATCCTCCCTCTCCCAGGGAGGGAGGTAAGTCAAGTTGTATCTATTTCATAGACTGGCAAACTGAGGCACACTATTTCCAAAGCAAGGAAGAGAGCATCTAGTACAATGATTCAATCCAACAGGGGTCAGCAAAAGTTATACTAACCAGAAACGCATGTATTTATGCCAGCCTGTTTGTGCTCCTTGTTCAATGAACCATCCAGTTGCTCTTAATGTGGTGAATCTGCACCCGCTGTTCTCTTCCTCCTTCTCCTCCAGATACCAAAGGGGAGGATGTGCCCATGCTGGGCAGCCTGAGTAGTGTTGGCAGAGCTCCCTGCAAACTGTTTACCAGTTGAGTTGGTAACAGCATGGGTAGGGGAGGTGGCATAATTGGCTGAAATGCCCCTCTAGCTGGGAACTGGAAGTTGCTGAGTATCCACTTTCGTAATGGGTACAAAGGAAAAGTTACTTGGGGACCGACAGGGTTGAGGGGAGCAAATCTTTGCACCTTCCATTGTGGGAAAAGAGATTTCCACTCAATGTCATCGTTCTCCTTGTATAGCTCTGTACCCTTCTCCAGGGGGTTAAATTTTCCATCTTGGGCTAACTCAGAGGCAACATGCAGCTGTTTACATAGTCCTGGGAACTCCTGGCCTTTTTGCCCAGTATACTGGCATTTTATGCTCAGAAAGATAGTGGCTATCAGGTTGTTCTTTTCATTGTTCCAGGCCAGAGTGAGCTTTCGCTCAAAGGTCTCTATTGATTCTCTTATTTACATTTTAACTAGCTAGATTCACCTTTGGTAAATATCTGAGTTTGCCAGACACAGAAGGGGGATGATTGGGCTCCCTTTGGTTAAGCCCCTTAAGGCATGGGTAGGATTATTATTACTTGCATTGTTATAGCTCCTAGGAGGCTCCAGTTATGGGCCATAGCTAGGGGTGACTCTAGGCCCCAGCATGCCAAGCATGTGCTTGGGGCAGCAAGCCATGGGGGGCACTCTGCCGGCACCGCGGGGGCAGCAGGCAGGCTGCCTCCGGCGGCGTGCCCACGGAGGGTCCGCTGGTCCCGTGGCTTCGGCGGACCTCCCGCACATCCACCGAAGCTGTGGGACCAGCAGACCCTCTGCAGGGAAGTAGCCTGCCTGCCGTGCTTGGGGCGGCAAAATCCCTAGAGCTGCCCCTGGCCATAGCTCCACAGTGCTAGGCAGACCCTTAATGCGGATGAAATGGTGTCTCTGGAACCCATGTTTTCAAATAAGGCTCTGATTGGATGGTGAATATTTGAAAGGTGTAACAATGGCTACAGGTTAAAAAGATGATGTGCTGGGGGTGTGTGTGTGTGAATGTTGGACTAGGGCTCAGCAGGTATGGAACTTGGATCCCAGCTCTGTCCATCTTGGCCAAGTCATATGCCCCTCTGTGACTGTTTCCCCATCTGTAAAATGAGGGTGGTGATATACTGGGTGATTGGCTAGTGTCTGTACAGAGATGTGAATAAATGTTCAAAGGATTTATTAACATCTCTGTGCAAGCTTCAACTCCAGAAGCTTCATGGAAAATACTTGGTTTCCTTTGCAAAAATACTCAGTGGTGCTGAGCAAATACAAAGCCCCTGCTTGTGATCAGATTCCAGTTCAGCTACCAACCACCTAGTGTGCAGTGTATACATACCCTAAGATAGCTCTGTTGCTCCCATGTGGCCTTGGGTGGGTGAGTCTATTGACTTCTCTGTGATGGTGTGCCCATCTGGAAAATGGAGGGAATGGCCCTTGGCATGCTCACCAGTGTATGTGCACTGCCTCTAAAGCAGGGAGCCCTGTATGTACATATGAAGGATTTTCATCATAGAATATCAGGGTTGGAAGGGACCTCAGGAGGTCATCTAGTCCATCCCTGTGCTCAAAGCAGGACTAATCCCTAGGCAGATTTTTACCCCAGTTTCCTAAATGGCCCCCTCAAGGATTGAACTCACAAACCTTGGGTTTAGCAGGCCAAGGCTCAAACCATTGAGCTATCCCTCCAGTATTTCTCAAACTGGGGTTGCTGCCTGTCATGATGGCCTCTGTGCAAGAACCCTGCATTTCATAGGAGGTGCTGTGGATCAGATGAGTGCAAGCTACTCCTATGCCCTTCAATGGAGGCATATCATGTTGTGGGATTTAAGCCCTCTCTTCTGATTTATTCTTGGATCAAAATAGTGTCCGCTAATAATGTTATCATTGAGCTCTTATCTAGAGCTTTGCAGAGGAGGTCAGCATCACTCGGAGATGCAGTACATTTAAGAAAAAAAGTTTAGACCTACTTTTCCAAAATATTTCAGCTTCTAAGCCAGGGTCTTCTGCCATAAATTCTCATGAGACCAAAGGCTTAAAGATCCTTCTCTGTATGAGCTGATGGGGCAAGTCTTGTTTGCTTTTGACACTGTCAGGATTTTTCTTCACGGAGCCCTTAGCTAATAGATCTAAGAGGCTCTGGGGTGGGACCCTGCTAGAGAAGATCAACATGCCTAGGGTGGGTCAATGATAATTGTTGCAGGGCCCAAGTGTAAACAGAAAACCAAGGGAACTCTTCCTTTGTGCTTTTGTCCTCTGGCTTCATTCCTTATCTCTCATACCCAGGTGACGCTCACTTGGATTTGTTTTGCATGGGTGCCATATAAATAAGAAGAAAACAAAGAGAAAAGTGGGACCCCTAAACACTGAGGATGGAGTGGAGGTTAAGGATAATCTAGACATGGCCCAATATCTAAACAAATACAGCCTCAGTCTTTAATGAGGATATGGAGGCAGATATTACCACATCTGAGGTAGAAGCCAAACTGGAACAGCTTAATGGAACTAAATCCGGGGTGGGAGGAGGGGCAGATAATCTTCATCCAAGAATATTAAAGGAACTGGCACATGAAATTGCAAGCCCATTAGCAAGAGTTTTTAATGAATCGGTAAACTCAGGGGTTGTACCGTATGACTGGAGAATTGCTAACATAGTTCCTATTTTTAAGAAAGTAGGGGAAAGTGATCTGGGTAACTACAGGCCTGTTTGACATCTGTAGTATGCAAGGTCTTGGGGGGAAAAAATTGAAAGAGAAAGTAGTTAAGGACATTGAGAGCAATGGTAATTGGGACAAAATACAACAAAAGGTAGATTGTGCCAAACCAGTCTGATCTCCTTCTTTGAGAAGGTAACTGATTTTTTAGACAAAGGAAATTCAGTGGATCTGGTTTATTTTGATTTCAGAAAGGCATTTGATACGGTTCCACATGGTACATTATTAGCTAACTTGGAAAAGATGGGGATCAATATGAAAATTGAAAGGTGGATAAGAAACTCGTTAAAGGGGAGACTACAACGGGTCATACTGAAAGGTGAACTGTCAGGCTGGAAGGAGGTTACTAGTGGAGTTCCTCAGTGATCAGTTTTGGGACCAATCTTATTTAATCTTTTTATTACCGACCTTGGCACAAAGTGGGAATGTGCTAATGAAGTTTGCGGATGACAGAGAAGGACCGGGATATCATACAGGAAGCTCTGAATGATCTTGTAAACTGGAGTAATAGTAATAGGAGGATGATTTTTAATAGTGAAAAGTGCAAGGTCATTCATTTAGGGATTAATAACAAGAATGTTTGTTATAAGATGGGGACACATGAGTTGGAAGTAATAGAGGAGAAGGACCTCGGAGTATTGGTTGATCACTGGATGACTGAGCTGCCAATGTGATATGGCCATGGAAAAAGTTAATACAGTCTTGGGATGCATCAGGTGAGACATTTCCAGTAGAGATAAGGAGGTGTTAGTACTATTATACAAGGCACTCATGACACCTCATCTGGAATATTGTGTGCAGTTCTGATCTCCCACGTTTAAGAAGGATGAATTCAAACTGGAACAGGTACTGAGAAGGGCTACTAGGATGATCTGAGGAATGGAAAACCTGTCTTATGAAAGGAGACTCAGAGCTTGGCTTGTTTAGCCTAACCAAAAAAGGCTGAGGGGAGATATGATTGCTCTCTATAAATATCAGAGGAATAAATACCAGGGAGGGAGAGGAATTATTTAAGATCAGTACCAATGTGGACACAAGAACAAATGGATATAAATTGGCCATTAGGAAGTTTAGACTTGAAATTAGACAAAGGTTTCTAACCATCAGAGGAGTGAAGTTCTGGAACAGCCTTCCAAGGGGAGTAGTGGGGGTAAAAGATATCTGGCTTCAAGACTAAGCTTGACAAGTTTATGGATGGGATGGTATGATGGGATAGCCTAATTTTGGCAATAAATTGATCTTTGACTATTAGCAGTAAATATGCCCAATAGCCTGTGATGGAATGTTAGATGGGGTGGGATCTGAGTTACTACAGAGAATTCTTTCCTAGGTGTCTGGCTGGTGAGTCTTGCCCACGTGCTCAGCGTTTAGCAGATCACCATATCTGGGGTCTGGAAGGAATTTTCCTCCAGGGCAGATTGGCAGAGGCTGTGGGGATTTTTTGCCTTCCTCTGTAGTGTGGGGCATGGATCACTTGCTGAAGGATTCTCTGCACCTTGAAATCACTATTTGAGGACTTTAATAGCTCAGACATAGGTTGGGGTTTGATACAGGAGTGAGTGGGTGAGATTCTGTGGCCTGTGTTGTGCAGGAGGTCAGACTAGACAATCATAATGGTCCCTTCTGACCTTAAAGTCTGATTCTAAAGTTTCCCTTTGCACCTTCTAAGTTTTCTGTTGGCTTTTGGGGTTGTGAACCCCTCCAGATTCTAAAAAAAGCTCACTTGGCACTTATTGGCTTTTGCCTAGTTTCATGATAACCGCGTAAACGGGTTCCTGGTTCATGGGTATACAGGGCGCAGGTCTGCACACAAAGGTAATGAACCGTTAGACAAAGCCATGCTAATACTTGAGTTTGCGTCAAGATCTCTAACTAGGTGGGTTTCAGTCTTTATTGCCAACTTTTTGCTTTGCTTGAAAGTTTAGGGCCTCAGATCCAAAGTCCAGTGAAGACAATAGACATCTTTCCATTGACTCCAGTGGGCCTTGGATTAGTCTTTTGAGTGGCCTGGTATTTCTCGTCTAACCCTGGGTCCTTCTATTTCTGAGACCAGCCTTGACTGTGCACCTTATAATGTGGGGGATGGAGAGGCTAACAGCTGAAAGCAGCTCTGAATCTTGATCCCATTTCCTACTTGTTCAGATGTTTTCATCCCCTTGGTGGTTTGTTATTGCAGGGTTGCTCTTGCAAATGCCAGGCTGCTGGCTTTGATTTTATTTATTACTATTCTATTTTATGAAAAGCCACATCTGAACACCCCTGGAATAAGTAGCAGTTTGGTCCAGAATACATGGCTCAAGACCCATCTATATTTTTTTATATTGCAGGGCACTGAAGTATTTGATTAAAAAACTACGTGGGATTTGTAAGTGGATTAAAATAAAGAGAAAAGTGGGTCAGGTTTTGGCCTCTTACCTACACTGCCATCATCTCTAAGTCTAGCCATGAGCATAACTAAAGGGAATCTGGCAATGCTGGTAGGTTCAAAACTGAATGTACCCCCCCACCCTGCTCTGCCTGCAGCTGCAAAATCCAAATACTACTTGTGTGTGAAAAGGAGTGGGAGAGCTGGGTTTGGAAGAGGGATAAGTCCAGCTCAGATGTGTAAAATGTGCTTATTTAAAAAAAGCAATCCATGCCAGTGGCCCAGCACTCCGGAACACTGCAGTAGGTGTGCATACAAGATGGGAGGAAAAAATGTGGGTACGGAAATTGAGTTCAGTTTCTGGCTTCCAAGTGGCAACAAATTACAGGGAGGGTTTTTTTAACATAAAGTTGTGTGCCATGGTGGACTTATTCTGCATGTCAAACCATGTTTCTCCATGGCAGTATCCATGCTGTTACAGAGTATTAGTGTGGAGGTTTTTTTGTGGTTGTGCCTTTCCACTTCCTTAGGGTCTATTTTAGAGCTGTTACTCATGGCTCACTAATTATGAGAAAAATAAAATTCCATTTTGTTCCACCCAGAGGAAGAAAAGGCAACAGAAAACTGTTTGGAGATCTACAAATGGAAAGCACTATATATGTATACTGTGTGTGTGTAGAGAGAGAGCTATTTATTTTTATAAAATAAACCCAACATGATAGTTTTTCACATTGAGACAGCACCTGTGCCCCAGAGCATATAAATACAAGAGACAGGCATTCAATCACCTACCACTGGCAAGTTGTTTTCTCTGGCATAGAACCTGGCAGCAGTTTAGGGCAGGAAGTGCAGAACACCTTAATATCCAGTTGAAATTGCTGTAGGACTTCACCCAAACCGAAAACTTGACCAAGACCCAGTAGTCAAGCCTTCTCCTCATGTGGAGAGTGTTAAAGGATCTTTAAGAACCATGGGTGGTCAAGGGCCTCAGTTTTATGTCTTACGTCTCACCCAGAAGACAACACCTCCAGCAGTGCCTTGGTCCCACCAGTGTGGCTTTGGTCCTGTGCTGAATCGAAGAAGATCAAGCCTCTGATTGAATCACTGCCACTTCCTGAAGAACCTAGTGTTCTTTGAAAGCTTCCCCAGCTGATGCTGCAATAAAATACTCACCGCTGTCCCATGTCTCTGGACTCGCCCAGACTCCAGCCTGAGCTCAAATGTTTACACTGAAATTGTATAGCCCCCGAACCAAGTCAGCTGAAATGGGCCAGCTATTTAACTGCCATGTAGCCATAATCTTCAGTGAGCTGAACTGGCCTGCCCCTGCTTTGAGTTTTGACAAGATCTCAACCTGAGGTGACTAGGCTGCAGAAATAATACGTTCTCTCCTTCAAGACTTGCTGTCTGCTAGCAGCAAGATCCAGCACTGGAGGAAGAAGAGTGGAGACAGGGAGGTGACTGACTGACTTCTCATTCTGTTCCAGGGACGCTAGGACAATTTATATAGTGGAGTGGGGACTGAGAATCATTGAACCAAACTGTAAACCCTGGCTATGATGGAAACCACTTCAAGCCAGGGGCTGCTGCTGCACCCCCAGCATCTCTGTTCTATTCTCCATAATTTCAGTTTGAAAAATCTACCCATACCTACATTAGCTCTATTATCAACAAGAGAACACTGGCATGATTCACTCTATGCCTGTAATTTACACCTGCTGTCCCAGTGGCCCATGAAATCAATAGGCACTCTACGTAAATTATAACCTGGAATTGTTTTCGCTTGCCCATCTATCCTACCACGCTATATCATCCAGCTTGCTTGGCTCCAGTGCTGGGGAGCAGACATTTTATCACTGGGACCATTAGAACTCAGGATGAACTTAATTTTTGTGTGCAACATCTACAGCGATATCTGTTAAATAAAAAGAATAAATCTAGTGTTGCTGTACGTTATCCTATTGTGTATACTGACTAGTTCCTACAACGTCTGTTGTAACCGAAGGGAGTCAGGCTGTAGCCCATTACTCCTGGCTGTAATAATGCCCCGAAAGAAAATTGCATTGGCGTCAATGCTTTCCAAGGCCTGAAGCTATAAATGAGAGAGGCTGGCTTAGCGGTTGGGATGCTACCCTGGGACGTGGGTTTGATTCCCTGCACCATCACAGGCCTCGTCTCTCTGATACTGCAGTAATGGGGACTGGATAAGTACTTTAGATAGGAAAATGAATCAAAGGACAGGGCCTCTATCTGTCCATCTTAACCATTTCATTGGAGGCTAGGTACCAACTTTGGCTGAATCCGTGTGATAATCCAAGTTTCTATTAATCTGTCCGGCCAACATTACGCAGTTCTGGCCCGTAAGAGGGGAATTACTAGACCCTAACCTTGCTCTCCCTAGTCCAATATAATGCCCCTGACAATGGCCAGTGCCAAATGCCTCAGATGAAAGCAGGAGAACTCTACAGAGGCAGATGGAGGATCATCTACTGACCACAGAGCAGATCCTGCCTAAGCCCCAGAGTTACTGACTTGAGCTGGGTGGGAAACAGCTTCTCCTTCCTGTGAGAATTTCAGAGACTTTGAAGATTTTTCTCAACCTAAGTCAGGGTGAAAAGTCAATCTTTTGCAAGCTGGAAATCTGAGGGGGGCGGGGGATTCAGATGAGGTTGATCAAAATGTTTTGTTAATTTCAAAACCACTTTTTTCAATTTCAATGTTTTTTACTGTAAATTGACTTAAATTTCAAAACAAAGTCCATTTAAAGCAAAAAAGGAAAATTTTCATTTAAAGTCAAAATGGGATGTTTTGACAATATCTAACCTTTTTTCCCAACCTTTTTTGAAATGGGAAATTCGTCAAAACTTGCACTTTCTGTGAACAGTTTTTAGTTTTGAAAAACTCAGATTTTCTGATGAAAAATCTTTTAAATGAAAAATTCCCAACCAGCTGTGCTAGTAGTTGTCTTAAGCACTGAAGAATTAGGTTTTATATCCCTTCTAAACCTTTAATATTTACTATTATAAACGCTGGATATTCTTGTCATCCATCTAAACTTCCACGCCCTCTATAAATCTTGCTAAATTCTTGGCCTCAACAACCTGCCGTGACAATGAATTCCACAGGTTAAGTATCCATTGTATGAAAATATATTTTCTTTGATCAATGTTGGATTTGCCACCTTGAATGTCCCCTTGTTCTTGCGTTATGGAACTTGGAGAATAATTATAAGTAACACTTTCATATAGCCCATTCCAACTGCTGTAGCCCATGATTCCAATTGCAGTGCTTAATGTATGCCAGGGCTTGCTGGGGCTGACCCTGACACCGCTAGGCTTGGGTGCTCATAGCCCCAGCACCTCAGGGCTTGCTGCTTCCATTATAAATGTAAAAAAAAAAAAATGCTTGAGTCCTGGTGTCTTTTTCATTGCGAATTAAGCACTGTATACAAAGCCCTGGATTTGTTAGCCAATCAATCTGTTAAAACCTAATCACAGAACCCTTTTATTTCATGAGGAAGGAGTCAGAACAGCTTACCTGGGTGATTCTGAACCATCGGCCTTTTATGTAAGGCACTAGTAGGAAGTTTTCCAAGTGAAATTTTCAACTGAAGTGGGGGAAGTGTCAATGGTGGGGGATGGAGCATTATGTGCCTATAGGAAATCCCATCAGCAGGTGCTAACATGTTTCCTGCTAACAGGCTGTTCAGTTCTGTGGTGGGGCCATTCCCCCCCCCCCCACACACATTTTCTTTTTACTTAACAAAAAGCCCTATATTTTTTCACCTTAAATGCATTAGGTGTCATTTAATATCGCTATCCTCTGTTGCATACAGCCAGAACTCTCCAATCTGTGACCATAAAATCTGATCAAAACAAAACGAATAGCTGGAAAGTCTGAATCACAAATCAATCTGACCAGAATTAAATATTGATTTTTTTTTCTGGGCAGCTACTTTACTGTAACTAGTATTTCTTCCTCCTCCTCTTGCTTTCCCCTCCCATGCCCAACCCTTAAAACACTCTCTATCTAAAAGACTAATTGGCAGGGCATGTAACCTCAGGAATTCCACTCTTACTCCCTCCACTCATCTGTCTTTAAACTTCCTTTGCGTGCTAACCGTAGAGAAGGGTTTTATTGACTTCGGTACTCCGTACCCTCCTCTCCGCTCCCAACCCCGAGTCAAGGGTACTGCGATATTGAGCAACACATTTCTGGATCCTGATAAATATGTTCAGGCCAAATTTCCAAAGCAGGGTACAACAGGCCAGCCAATGGCCGTGTAGTCTAGAGACACCAAGCCCAACAGGAGGCAAGTGCTTCTGAGCTCTAAAGCACTTCACCTCTTGTTATTGTGGTCACAGATTATTTGCATTATAGTAGCACGATCGAGGGCTGCACTGTGCCCACTTAGAGACAGTCACTGCCCCGAAGGGCTTCCAAGTTAAATAAACGACAGACAAAGGGTGAGCCAGAGAAGTATTCTCCCCATTTCACAAATAGGGAACAGAGGCCCACAGTTTTGCATGGATCCCAGAGCAGAGCTGGGAATTGAAGTCTGCTCTCCTGAGTTTCAGTCCTGTGCTTTAGCCAGCAGGCCAGCCTGCCTCTCTGCCTCAGTTTCCCCATCTGCAGAGGGGGAATGATGATTCTTACTGCCCCTGGCTCACTGGAGGGTTGAGAATTGAGCTGTGAACAGCCAGGGCAGTGAACATGTAAACTAGTATATAGTGCAGCTGCTAAGTGCCATTATTAACAAGAGTGCCCAGACCTCCAATGTGTTTGCATTTGTGTGTTCAAACAGGCCCCCAGAATACATTGCTATGGGTATGAAAAGGGGCTCTTGAGTCCAGCAAACACCAGTTTTTGAGAATGGAACCGGTGCTGGAAAGAGGAAGGGGCTTTGGAGACCCAGCTTCAACTCCCAGCTCTACCACAGGCTCCTGCAGGTGGCAAAGGTTTTAGACCAAACCCAGCCCTAATGCAGACAGAACTCCGCTACATGCCAGTGGGGAGCCTGGAGTGGGTAAACGGTGATCCTATTGTAGCTACCCCCAGAGCAAGTTACTACTAGATATGAGTGAAGGTGGTAGAGACTTGCCTGTTTGGAGTTAGAGACCAGAATGAAATGGTGGAAAGAAAAGAGATAAAAAGGGCCTTTGAGTCTGCAGAGGTGCTGTCTGGGGGGGGGGGGAGGGGGGGAGTTTGCCAGTGTGCAGCATTTGTGCAGGTGGGTAGGTGTAGGTGTGTAATATTCAATAGTGTGCTTGAGGGGGTGCATCAGCTGTGTGCGCGCACTCATATGCATGAGAAGGCATAGGAAATTGTGTAGGAGAGAAACTGGTTTCTTTCAAGTCGGAGACCATGCGTCTTCCATCCCTGCTGAGAGAGAAGGGGGCTGATGCTGTGATGCTGAAGCTGCAGTTGATCGAAGCAGATTCATATAATTACGATATTAGCAGCCCCGCGCTCTCTTCCCCCACTTGTTAACCTAATGGCAATTATTATACTTATTACAGCCTCAGCCGCCAATGCTTATTGATTCAGTCATTGCAGTGTTTTTAATAAGGGATCTGAAACATGTTATTATTGGTTCCATGGGGGTCACCATTGTTCCAACAAGGACAGGAAGACAAAGGAACAATAAAAAGAACAAAAGTAAAATGCAGGCAGACAAAAACCCAAATACAAATACACTGCATTTGCAGTGCAGCCTGCTGACAAGGAGCAAGGGGCTTACCTTGCTGGGAGGAGCCAAGCCCCACATTTAGTTTTCTGAGTCTCCAAAAAGTTTGATCGGATGGTTTCACATTGTTCGGTTTTATCGGCGAGCTCCCATGCCTCCTGGTTTCAAATCAAGATAGCTCTGAGCTGCAAGTCAGAAGACTTGGGACTTTTCAGCTTGGAAAAGAGATGACTAAGGGAGGAGATGAGAAGTCTATAAAATCATGACCGGTATAGAGAAGGTAAATCGAAGTGTTATTTATGCCTTCTCATAACACCAGAACTAGGGGTCACCAAATTAAATTAATTGGCAGCAGGTTTAAAACAAACACAAAAGGAAGTATTTCTTCATGCAATGCGCCATCAACCTGCAGAACTCTTTGCCAGGGGATGTTGTGAAGGCCAAGACTATAACAGGGTACAAAAAAGAACTAGATAAGTTCATGGAGGATAGATTAGGGTGATCAGATAGCAAGTGTGAAAAATTGGGACAGGGGTTGGGGGGTAATAGGTGTGTGTATAAGAGAGCCCCAAATATCAGGACTGTCCTTATAAAATCAAGACATCGGGTTACCATACATCAACGTCGTATTAGTCAGAATGGGCAGAGATGATGTCCCTAGTCACTGATTTCCATAAGCTGGGAGTGGATGACAAGGGATGGATCACTCGGTGATTGCCTGTTTTGTTCATTCCCCCTGAATCACTTGCCGTTGGCCACTGTCGGATGACAGCATACTGGGCTAGATGGACTTTTGATCTGACCCACTCTGTCGGCTCTTACGTTATGGGTTCTATTTCCAGTTCTGCCGCGGATCAGTGCTCAGCTTCACCCCAGCTGTCCCACCTTCCCCCTCTCTCCGACTTGCCATACTCCTTTGCTTCCACACTGCAATACCCATGGCTCCTCATGAAGGACAGGTCCTCCCCCAGAGAGCCACCCCCAAGATCCAGTTGCCCAAACCATCTCCTGCTGTCAGTGCCCCAATCAGCAACCTCACTGGGCAGAGCTCTGTGCCCCTCGTGGTGAGCTCCTTGCACCCGGCGGTTCATGGTCCAGCTTCCTCAGCAAATCCCCTTTTCAACCAGTGCTGCCTCCGTCTGCCTCCTCCTTCTTTAACTGCCTTCCCGCTGCCCCCTTCGGGCCATTTCCAAGCCCCCTCCCCAGCTCGAGCTGCCCTCTCCTTGGCTGTCTCCCCCCCAGGACAGCGTTCTCTGCTGCTGCCCCCCAGCTGCAGTGGGGACTAGTTTCAGGGCCAGGGCTACTAAATAACTAAACAAGTAGCCACTGGTGCTAGTGAAAGTCCTGTATCTGCAGGACAGAGGACGCATAGACATCGCTCGCACACTGCCCTGCAACCTGGCTGCATTGACCTCTAGGGATGAGAGGGGAGTTGAGTCCCTATGGCCCAATCAGCCCTTGGCCTCCCTGCAGTCATGTTAGAGCCAGCTGCAGGGGTGGCTTCTGCAACGTGCTCCTGAGGCCCTACAGCTCATTTTCGTAGGCGGCGAGGCCCAACAGGGTAGTGATACGTAGCCACTTCCAACCTGAGCTGGATCTGAACCAGCAATGTAGGAGTGAAAGGCTCTATAATGCAATCCCCCTTCACTGCACATGGGCCTTTGCCAGTCAGGCTCAATTACCCCGGAGATCCCAATTCTCGTTTTCATTGTAGGTGCAGAGAGGGCCGGATCCAAACCCCACTGAAGTCAATGGAAAAGGCTCACTGTGGGTCAGGGAGTCCGCAGCTCTGCTGGCTTCAGTGAAGCCGTTGCAGAGAGCAGTAGTATACTCCAGTAAAGTCTGGCTGGGAGCAGTTCAAAAGCACAAAGCACCTGGTAAGTAGCCTGAGAGATTAATATTGGCCCACATCTCTGCCTCCGAGACAGTGGTTTCCCACTCCAGTTGGCTTGTCTTTTCTTTCTCTCTCCCCCAGTTACCGGTGAGTCACTGAGAGGCTATTATGCGATTGTGGGAAAGTGTTGTAAGTGTAGAGATAATGCCGAGAAAATGACACATGCCCGTGCCAAATGCTGCGGAGTTCGATTACAATTACTCCCATACATATTTATAGCCCGGGCCGCTGAATGAAAACCCTTCCAGCAGGGGCCTAATGAACACCCTCTTCAAAGAAAAGCAGCCCCGCCACTACCACATGCCCAATTTTGTCAAGTTCATAGAAACATCTGATCTCTCTCAAGCAGCTCGAATGGAGCTTGTGAAAGAAAAAGAAAAAAAGAGAGATGTATCTTGGTTGCAAAAATAAATCTCTGGCCTGCGCTCCCACTGCTAATGTTCATTATAAGTACAGCACGCGCAGGGCTTGGCTGGGATTGATTCACTGAGCAATCATTAATTCATAAGCACAATAATAGATTTTTTTTGCACAGGTTCTCATGAATGTTTTATCAACGGAGCCGCGTCACTGGCTGGCGGTCCCGGGCCTTGGCTTTTGGGGCTGTTTTACTATCTGCCATGGGACCCAGCCCAGCTGTCTGCTCATTCAGTGGTGCCTCTGGTGGATCACTGCCCTGCCTCCCCCTCCATCTGCTGTTGCTCTCCAGGGGTCTGTTCATCATCCTGTCTGCTTCTCCCTCTACACTCACCCCAGGGCCACAGGTTGCTTCATCTGCTCCCCTAGTCTTTGTGCTGCCTTTCTACCCTTGAGCCTTGCCCCAGCCTGGGGGATGTTCCACCACACCCCTCCACTAAACATGGTAGAGGATGATTTTCAAATTGCTCACCCCTGCGCCAGCCTTCTCCCGGCCCTATGGAGAACTCCAGTCTCCCCCTGCCACTCAACCTCATCACCTCAGGTTCTTCCCTTTCCTTCTCTCCCCTCCTCATCCAGACTCCCACCAATCATTTCTCCCCTTGCCTCCACTGCCAAACATCTGCTTCACACCAGGTTCCCTTTGGTGTCCCATTCACATCACCCCCTCCTCTCCAGCCTCCCTGGCTCTGTGATCTGCCCAACTGGCTTGGTGGGGAGCAGTTCCAGAGCATCGCCCGGGGCCTCTGACAACTGGTGGCAGTGGTGGGATGTACTGCACCCTGTGAATGGCGCTGCCTGCAGTAGGTAACTGGGGAGCAGTAAAACTAAGGAGGGATAATGGGGGAAAAAATAAAAATAAAAATCTCCCTCTCCCACCTCTGTGAGCTGCATTAGACCCATGGGGATGTCCTTTGGCCTGTGCTGGCATAGAACAGCTGTGTCTGGTACCATGTGCCCAGCAAGCTGGAGAGTGGAGGAGGACAGGGATGTAGCAGGAAGGGGGTCAGTTGCCAGCTGTGTTCTCTTTCCGAGGTCCCTGCAGGGTGTGAGTGTGCAGGTATGTGCATGAGCCAGACAGCAGGCCAGATCCTCAGCTGGTGGCGGTGGAGCAAAGCTGACTTGCAATCTAAACCGTGGTGCAAAAGGGTTGAGAAGTGAGCAGGGGCTAACTCCTGTTCTGAGTCCCAATCCCTCTGCAGTCCTATTCCCTTCAGTGTGATTTCACAGGCCCCCTGAGGTTTTTCTCAGTTTGCCATCATTCACTCTCATGCCATATTTGCCCCAGGCCTTGTAATCCATCACATTCCCTCCCTTCCACGTGGGCTCCTCCTCTCTCTCCATCCGCAGCACCGCAGTGTGAGATTTCCCTCGCTGTGGGTTGATCACAGGGCAGTTTGGCTTCTGTTCCCTGATGGTGAATGACAATGAGCAAGCTGCCAGCCTGTGTCTGTTGCCTTATACATCAGCGTGCTGACAGTGCAAGTGATCTAGGATGCTGGTGGTAACCCCAGTAATGGCTCATGGCAGAAGAGGCAGGGAGCTAAGATTTTAACTGTGCTAATTGCAGGTGCCATCTAGGATTCTCACTGTAGGGTGTTAATTATATCTTCGGACATTTAGCAGCACTCTCAGGGCCCTGGTACAGGAGTTAAGGGACCCATGGCTGACTCTGCTGCTGACTCTGTGAAGACCTCTCCTCCTCTCTGTAACTCAGTTTCTCCATCAGCAAAAAGGGAATAATGACACTTAAAGAGGGAGTAAGTATCTTTAGATCCTTTGAAAAATTTAACTAGAATTGCTTGGCTGCATACATGGTCACTAGACAATCCACAGCACTTTTAGTGAGGGTATCAGGGGATGTAATTCTTCACTCACTGATGCTGGTGTAAATCAGGAGTAACTCCTCTGAGGTCAATGAAATTGCATTGGTGTAAAAGTGTTGTAAGTTTGAGGAGAATTAGGCCTGAGAGAGTAATCCCACTGTCCAGGTACATTCCATTTTGCATTGCTAAATTTCCCCTGCCAGTTCCAATGGGGGCCTGTATTGTTTCTTGCTTCCTAGCCCCATATTGCTGTGTGCAGTTAATCAGCTGCTGCATTCCACCCCAGATGTGGCTGCATTTAACTGGTGGGCCAGGGATCCCTGCAGAACCAACTGCTGCATTCCATCACAGCCTGGGTTAACATTTCAGTAATAGGTCAGGGATTCCTACAGAACCAGCTGCTATACCCCACCCCAGAGGGGGCTGTATTTGACAGGTGGGGCAAGGATCCCTGCAGAACCAGCTGCTGCACACCACACCAGAGGCAGCTGCAAGTGGAGTGTGATTGCTGTGTGTCCAGCCTCCTGGCCCTTCCCAGCGATGCATTTGGGATGCGGTGCCCGTTGCTTCTCTCGCAGGGGTAATTTCTCTCCCTGCCTGGCTGGACCATGTTAATGTTTATCACCCTCTCCAGCTGCCCCTGTCTAGTACTCTGCTCCCCAAGTGCCTCCGAGTCCAATGCTCATGTCTCTGGAATGAGCTTTTCACTACTATTCATCTCTTGGAAGGGCAGGGGGGAGGGTGAAGGGGGGAATCGCCTGGCAGGTGAGGGATGGACCCTCTGCACCGAAGGATAAATACAGCCCTCTGGGCATGGCTATGACCCCAGTGAGGCGCTGCCATAAAACACTGATCCCATCACTGGGGCCTGCAGGCCATTCACTCTGGCCAGGCTCGTGCTCTCACAGGGTGAGGGGCCTGCCCCATTTCCTATGGGGCAGGTAGGGCATAGACAGACAGGCAAAGCAGAGCAAGTATAAAACTGCTTCCCATTCAGTGAGGGTCACAGAGCTTTGCAAGCAGAGAGAAAAACCCTTGGCTGCTTTATTAGCACGAATAACTCCTCTCCGTATACCAGGCAACTCCATCCTTGCTCTGGAAAGGCAGGGCTGGTGGGGAGGGAGAGGTAGAGGAAGCGAGAGCAAGCCCTTTGCTATGTGCATTGATTACTAATGTGCAGGGCAGCCTTGCTAGCTCTTTGGGGAAGCATTAGGAGATGATGTTTAGAAAAGCTGGCCACGGTCTACTGCAATAAACCCCCCGATTATTTCAGCAGCTAGGGAGGGGGACCTGGAAAGCGATGGATTCCTGACTCTCCTCCCTGCAAACTGGGCCATGGAGCAGTGCAAGGAGGGAGGGAATGAAATGAGGTAGGAGAACTTCATTCCACTCTGCTTCCTGCCTCCGAGTCCTGCCTCATCCATTACAACCCCGTCTGCTCATTTTGTGGGCATCTGTGAGGGCTGGGTGCTTAAGATGTTGGCAAGAGTCCGGCCCACCCAGCTCAGCCCTTAAAGGCACAGTCTCCAATATCTAGGGTGACCAGATGTCCTGTTTTTAAAGGGATAGTCCCGTTTTGGGGACTTTTTCTTTTACAGGTGCCTGTTACCCCCTGCCCTGTTTTTTCAGTTGCTGTCTGGTCACCCTACCAATATCCAAAGTGCTCCTTTTGTATTTCAGTAACACCAAGATCGGGGCCACATTGTGTTGTGTGCTCTCCAGACAAAGGGCTTACAGGCTGTCTAGACAAGCCAGACAAAGCACTGGAGAAGGTCACCCAGCAGCTCTGGAGCAGGGCTGAGAACAGAACTGGATCTCCTGCACTCCCAGGTGAGTGCCCTACCCACTGGACCACGCTACCTCTAGATAGCACCAGCATTCCTTGCAAGGACCTCTCTTCTTCCAGACGGATGACCTCACTATGGAATATTATGCCTGCCAGTCTGCATGGGCCTGGCAGTTCTCAGGAGCTATGAGGTGACTGAACCACAAAATTTGCATCCAGAGCTTGATGCCATGCTAAATGTCCAAGTGCTGGGAATGTTTGGATCCAGGGCTTAGATCTGGGTCTCTCTCTCCTTGTGTGAACATGAACACTTGATACTTTCTCCATGGTTGTGACAATCACCTGCTAAGGAAACTTAGCTGAGGAATAGCAAGATTCCAATGTTGTTGATGCCTTGGAATGCAATCAGCATAATTTTTTACTCTCTTGGCAGTGTGTTGTAACAATGGACCTTGATAGGGTGACCAGATGTCCCAATTTTATAGGGACAGTCCCTATATTTCGGTCTTTCTTATCTAGGCTTCTATTACCGCCCCCACCCTCTGTCTTTATTTTTCACATTTACTGTCTGGTCACCTAGGCCCGGAAGCTTTTTTGACAAGCTCTGCATAGCCCATTACTGAAATGCAGCTGTCTCTGGGGTGAATTGCAGCAGCTGGTTAAACAGAGCACAATACTCTAAACAGGCTTTTTTCTTTCAAAGAGGAGGAAGTGAAGAGCACTGGAGCCAGCTGACAGCATCTAGGGAATGTTAGGTAGGCAGAAGGTAATTACTCAGATTGGAATTTTGGGTAATTATGTTCTGCTTTCCTATAATTCTCCCCCAGGAGAAGCCTTTTCACAAAATCCCTATAAAACAGATGTATCAGCTGCAGAACACCGAGCCCTTTCCTGTAATCTTCAAACTCAAACATATTTCCCTAATAAATTAATTGACACACTTTCTCTCAAAGCTTTTCTCACTCCCCCTGGATTTTTCACATCCTACAGAAAGGGAGAGCCAGAGTGTGTGTGGGGGGTAATTTTAAAAGAATAAAATCCATCAGGACGGCCAAACAGCATTCACGGTGGAAAGTGCTAGGGACCATCCCTCCTGCCCCATATCGTCCCCCACTGACATGCCAGCTGTTATGATCCAAGAGCCTCTTGGGGACCCTGACTCCGAAGTCTATGGATGGCAGCTTCTTTTTAGACTTAATGAATCTTTTAATGAGTTAGGATTTAAAAAAAAATGTTTAGAGTCGGCACTGGCAAGTCATGGTCTTCGCAGAGGGGAGGCAGCCTGGTCTAATGGTGGGGGATGCTGGGGTTTATTATTTATAATTTGTAGTGTTGAAAATCCCCAGTGCCAAACTAAAGTTTACAATCTTGAGACAGACTTGTGTTCATTCCCAGCTCAGCCACCAGTTATGAGTGGGGCTTGGGCAAATAACTGCCTCGGTTTCCCCATCTGCAGAATAGGGGAAGGATAGTGATATGAACTGCCTCTGCAGGCCCTCAGATGAAAGGTAGGGAATGCCTGACTCTCTTGTGCTTTTGCACAGCTAAGCCTTGGAAAGGGAGGCGGGGGGGCTGGGAGAGAGGAAGTGCCAGCTGTGCAGCGCACCCTGACCGTATCACATTGTGTATTTCCCCGTTGCTGCAAGATGCCACCAGCGAGAAACCTGGAGAGCCCAGGAATCAATACAGCAGTGGCAGCTGTTAGGAGTGTTTGCTGACATGCACCCCAGAGGGTTGCCTGTAGTACAGGCTCGCCTTGAATTTATACTAGCTGCAAATAACCCATCTGTCCTCAGGGAAGAGGCAGCTCACAATGAGTCATAAAGGAGGGATGGGGTGAAGCACCCATCTATAGGTGAGCCAGCTTCCACCATAGCTGCCTTGTCCAAAGTCCTGGCAGTCTGGGAATCTTTGCTTGTCAGCATGCTGGCTGCTTTGAACTCCATGACAATGTTGGAGGCAGAACTCAGACCTTCTTGTGCCACACACAAACTATGGGTCATTGCCCCTTGAACTAAGAGAGAATCTCTATTAGCCGTGCAGGGCCTACAGGACACTGAACCATTCTGATGCTGATCAGTAGAGTGCAGTGGTATACATACCCGCAGAGCTCATTGGCTATCTTGTGTCTGTAGCAGAGGTGTGGGCCCAGCCAGCTGAATGAACTAAGCTTGGCTCTGGCACATTTTTCATTCATGTAGGACCCAAGGATCCCATAGCCAGCCTGCTCCGAAGCACAGCTCGCTTCAGCCAGCTTTACAAGAGGAAAGAAAAGCCCTAGGTTACCTTCTTGCTCAGCTCCCTCTGCACAAAGCCCCAACTCTCACTGCCAGCCCCACCCCAGCCCATCCCTTTGATATTCTTCTGGGCTTTGCTGCCCTCTAAATCTTGTCCTCGACATAAGACTCTGCGGTTCTTCCACCACCCAGAGGAACGTTAGCCCCTTCCCTGCTAATGTCTGGGAAGGATCTGTGCTCCCTGTCAGTGACGTGTGGCATTTTCTATGCCATGAGTGTTGTGCTTTAGGTTTCTAATAAACCTAATGCATTGCTGCTAATAATACCTTTCCTTTCGATAGCATCATCCGTCCTGAAGCTATTTGTTGTATTGAATCAAGGAGTCATTTCACTTCTGGGATTGAGAGAGCGCTGCTGTTTAGCAGTCACCAGTAACACTTTGCCCTCGTCCAGACTAACCCGCGGCATCGGCGGGTTAAAATCGATTGCTCGGGGATCGATATATCGCGTCTAGTCTGGACGCGGTGTATCGATCCCCGAGCGCGCTTACATCGATTCCGGAACTCCATCAATCCGAACAGAGTTCCGGAATCGACACGGAGAGCCGCGGACATCGATGCAGCGCCGTCCAGACTGGTGAGTACCTCGATTTTAGAAATTCGACTTCAGCTACGTTATTCTCGTAGCTGAAGTTGCGTATCTAAAATCGATTTTAATTCCTAGTCTGGACGTGGCCTATGATGCAATTCAGGACAAGAAGCAAAGGAGAAAAGTATATCCAGCTGAACATACCTGGTGGATTTTTGGTAGGTGGCATGTAATCCTCTGAAGTGGAGTTTGGACAGGAGGCTGCTGGAGCATTGGTCAAAAAATTGTAAATATTCTTCACGAAAAGGAAAAATTCAAGAGTTTGTAAAAAGCCACAATTTTATTTGATCAAAAGTAAAATTCTTTTTTTTTCTTTTCTCTCCCACCCCTTTTTCTTTGCTTCTCCCTGGAAGAGAAAGGGAGGAAAAGACCAGAAATGGTTCAATTTGTGGCTTTTTCATTGAAAACCTGGAAAATTGTCATGAAACAAAAATTTTTCATGAAAATAAAATAATGAAATAAAAAAGGCCATTTCATAAAAAACACAACAAGACACTTTCAAATGATATATGTTGTCCAGATCTATACCAGGCAAAATAATAATTAGCATTTTTCATCTTCCATGTCCTTGCAGAGGTTACGTTATGAACCCCAGGATGAAGCTCAGTATTTTGATTGCGCTTTTACAGATCAGGGAGCAAGGCACCAAGAAGGGAAGCGACTAGGTTATTATTAATTGTTGTTAATTATTTGCATTTCCTAGGAGCCCAAGTCACAGACCAAGATCTCATGGTGGTACAACCACAGCCCACAAAAATGGTCCCAACAGTCACAGATTCCAAGGCTGAAAAGGACCCTTGTGATTGTCTACTCTGACCTGAGGCATAACCCAGGACCGGGACGTTCTCCACAATAATTCCTGTTTGAATTTGAATTAGAGCAGATTTTTCAGAAAATCATCCTGTTTTGATTTTAAAATTACCCTTTGTGGAGAATCCACCACAACCCCTGACACTTGTTCCAATGATTAATTCTCACCCTCAGTGTTACAAAGTTGCACCTTATTTCTGGTCTGAATTTGTCTAGCTCTAACTCCAGCTATTGGATGCTGTTAGACCTTTGTCCTCTAGACTGAAGATCCCATTATCAAATGTTTGTTCCCTAGAACAGGGTCAGAGAAGGGAATAGAATCCATGAGTCCTGGCTCCCAGTCTAGTATTCTGCCTTCCTGGGCGATGCCTTTCTCACACCCTAGGGGCCTATGGAAAAAGCCATGGATTGGGAGTGGAAAGATGTATAAACAGGGCAAAACGCTGCCCTGGTGAAAACCAATGGAAATTAGCCAGTGACTTCAACGGGGATGGGATTTGACTTTGTATGGGGAGCGTACTCCAGCTGTTGGCAACACTAGCAACCGCTATAGACAATTACATGCTAAACCAAAGTGGGGCCGCGAGCCAGGAACCAGTTAAGCACTACAAATAAAGCTGTTATCAGTGTCCTGCTCAGCACCTCGGGGCAGGGCCGTGGCCCATCCTCTGTGGCAGCATTTAGAGGCAATTTCTAAGCCAGAGGGCTTTGGCTAGGGCCATCCAGCCCAACAGCCACGGTGACTCAGCCCTGATTTTTCCATCCAGCCATTGATTTTCATTTGATCAATATTTCCAGCTGATTACATCTGTGCTTGGGATAGGGTGGGGAGGGGGCTGCAGCCACACGCTGGGTGTCGAGGGATGGGGGTGCAGGCAGTGGTATCTACTGATCAAGGACCACTTCCGTAGTATTCCTTTTTTTTCCCTGCATCTTGATCTTGGCTTTGCAGGCAGGGCTCAGAGCCTGTCCCTCCTTCTTCTCCAGTACCCATCCCAGGACGCTTGTCAATCCAAACAGCCTCCGCTCTGCTCTGGACCAGGGCATTCTGTGGGCCACACTCCAGGATCGAACAAAGGGAATGCAGCTTGGCAATCCTGCAGCCTCTCTGCTGACCCTTTCCAGCTCCTGCCATCTTCAATGGAGCTACAAGAGTGACAGCAGGGGAAGAGCTGGCCCTGAGAGATACACTAGTCAGAGCTGATTAGAGAAGGAGGGGCAGATTTGGAGGGGTGTAGCCAAGAGAACACTGAAGTCATGCCAGAGTCCCACTCGTGCGTAACTGAGAGCAGAATTGGGCCCTCTGTTTGCACATCTGTTGAATCCCAAATGGCCAGACCTCCCTTTCTGGGCATTGACTATTTGGAGTGATGCTTGTCCTGTGATGGCAAAATCAGGCCCTCAGTCTGCACAAGCACAGACACTGAATCCCCTTCGCTGCTCAGGAGACAGAAGTGTGCCTGATTCTGAGTCCCCTGCCCACCACGGAACCAGATCGAATCCCACTGATCTCAAGTGAATTATTCCAGCCCTTTGCCAGCGGGAGTGACAACAGCACCGGGCCTGGTGTCTCCAGGCCACTGCTGGGTCACGCTGGACAATGCTGACCGAAGAGGGGAGGGAGCCATAAGACAGGGGCAGGGCTGAAGATCACAGGCCAGAGTAAACACACACTGAGCTTCTGCCCCCGCTGTTTCATTGCATTGTCACCCTGGCAGTCTCTGAGCAGATGTCCTGGTCTAGAGGGCATTGCGCTCACCCTGGTCTCAGAAGGGCAATGACCAGCAGGACCTGCATCACATTACAGTGGTGGCTCTCAGCCTGGGGGCATGTCACAGGGTAGCTGGGCCCTGGACAGAGACCAAGCCCAGGCCCCTGGGCCAGAGCAGGTGAACCCAATCCAGCCAATACAAAAGGGCAGGGCTATACCTGGGTTTATAAAAGGCTGCTAGTGGGCAGCTGTGTGTGGAAGTGCTAAGCTCTGGGTAGGGGAAGCCATACTGGAGTGGTGCTAGTGTGGGCTCCCTGGAGCAAGAGGTCTGTGGCTGCAGCTGCAGGAAGGGAGTGGAGCTGATTGGAGCTGGAATGCCAGAGACCCCCTGGGAAGGGTGGTCCTGAAGCCAAGCACTGAGTTAAGGCTGTTTTCAGTTTGTTTGATAATCTCTGTTGAAGAAATAAAGCTGCTTGAGTGAGACTGGGTGTGGCTGTGCATGCTTGGGAGGGGAGGAGAAGCCTGTCCTGGTGACAGGGAGTTATGAGCAGGTGTCAGGGGATTGTGACCCCCCAGCTCTTGCTGCATAGTTGGGTCTCTACTGGGTAGGATGGAGGGGCTTGGTGTGGAACTGGTGGCCTAATATGCCTTTCCCTAGCAGCAACTCTAAGAGGAGGAGTCATTTGTGCCTGATGAAGGCATGTAATGATTGATGCCTGGGGCAGGGACTCCTGATGCTGCCGCTGACTCCCTGTGTGACCTTGGGTAAGTCACTTCCCCACTGTGCCTTAGTTTCCCTGTAATGAGGGGGGCTAATCCTCCTCTCCTTCATTACATAAAGTGTTGCAAGGCCCCTGGCTGGAGGGCAGCATGAGCTAAGGATAAACTCCACTTTCCTCCCTGGCTTCTGTACATGCTTCTTGCTGCTTTGGGGGCTCTGGGGTTTAGTGATGTGTTGGGGGTGGGTAATTAGGTGGAGAGGGGAGAGTGGCGTGGATGCTAAGGGGCCCATATGGAGATCCTTCTTCCAGAGAGTGACAGGATGCTGAGCTGGCATGAGACTGGAAGTTCACTGAGACATCGGCTGTTCGCGCCAAGCAATCAATATGTGAAAATGCAGCCCAGGCTAGGAAGGTGACCTTGAAAGGCAGCGAGAGAGGGAGAGGAGAGTTGTGTGAAATGCAAAAGGAGATGGTTTATGGGGGAGGGAGGAAGTGAGAGAGAGACAGGGACACACAGAGCCCCTGTTCTCTGCACATCTGCCTCCTGCATACTCATGAGTGCAAGGGGGTGAGGGGCTGGGAGGCCTGGGGAGAGGAGAGAGCAAAGCAAGGCTGGTGGGGAGGGGGTGCATAGTGGTAAATCTGGCCCCATATGTTTCTGCATGTGTACATCTTAACCTACTGTGTATGTGCCCCATGCATATTTCCCTGTGTCTGCACGTACATCTACAGGCTTGCATGCCTCTCTGTGCATCCCAGAAGTGAGGGATGGACTAATACCTGCAGGTCCTGTCTAGCCTATCCCCTGCCAGTGCACAATTGCTCCCTGGAGTCTACTTTCTAGAGTTCTGTCCACTTTAATTTCAAAGGGCTGTAGCGATGGGCTGTGTTTCCCATGGGAGAGACTATTCTGCAGCCTGTTAGCCGTAGCTGTTAGCAAATGTTTCCTGAGATCTGCACTGCTGCTTCCTTTGCTCAGGTCCATCTCTGTTACTTTTAATTATGTGCCCCTTAAATCTTCTCCCTCCTTGATGATGGCATCCATCCAGGGCTGGTAAGGTCCCACACCGAGTGGCTGTTTGGCCTAGCTAAACACCTGCAATTCTTTCAATCTTCCTTCCCCAGTCAAGCCCTCTGGATACTTAATTGTTTTCTGCTGGTCACTTGGGATGATTAATGTGTGTTCCTGACTCTGTAGGCATGTGTGTTTGAGCATTTCTAGATGTGTGTATCTTGTAAGTACATGTCCTTGTGTGGTGTGAATGCATGTGTGTCTGTGTCCCTGTATGGGCTGTGCCACCAGAGTGACTCACATCCAAGCCAGCACAGAGGCCCAAGATGTGAGGTCATTTTGAGAACAGCGTGTGCCCTGGGGTCTAGTGGTAGGAGTGGGTCCCTTCAAGCCATGTACTGAGTGGGAAATGGATGAGCAGTGATTCAAGCACTGTCCAGCCTAGGGGAGCATCAGCCAGCATGAAGCCATTTTTCAGAGGAGGTGTCTGAGTCCAGGCCTTGAACTGGCCCAGGAGCAAGCAGCTTAGCAGACTAGGTCTGGGGTTAGGTCCCCAGGTCCGAATGCAGAAGCAGAGCAGGGGGTGAGCATGGATCCAGTCTAGAGGGGGAGGAAGCACCTCAGTGCTGAACATGAGCCAGAGTTTTCTCTCTCATGTGTGGAGGCAGCTGAGTGGGTGACCTGCTGTCGCTAGCTCCCTGGCAGATCCCAGCGTACGTTGTCCTGGCACCAAGGAGCCTGAGGCTGGGGTGGGAATTCAGAGTCTCCATTTCCAGCATGGAGACTCCCTGACTCGGGCTGTGCTGTATCCCCCTGAAACTGCCATCAAAAAATTTCCTTGGGGGCTGCTGGCCAGTGCTTCCTGGATTCAGCCCTGGGGGTCGGTCTCCATGTTCTGCTGGGTCTGGACCCCGGGTTCCACCCCTTTGATTGTGCCTCCCCAGATCAGACTCAGGGCACCACACCTGATCAAGCTCCTGTTTTCCCTTCTGCAGGGTTTGGTGCTAGAGAGGACTCCCTACCCCAGCCCATCGCCGTGGCTTTCTGTCTTCATTTTCATGCCTCTATGATCCTGCCTCTCTTGTCCTTTGGCAGGATTAAGCCATCTGTATTTGGGCATCTGGGGAAAGGCTGGAGGAATCTGACCCATGTAGGGGTGGGAATGAGAAGAGCAGCCTGCTGCTGGTGCTTCCATCTCATGGGGGGATGGCTCCATCCTGAATGCACAGGAACAACCAGCACCAACAGAGAGCTCCATCCCCCTCACCTAGCTCCCAGGCAGCTTGGCAGCATCCACAGTCTGTTCATCTTGCAAGCACCCTCCCATCCTCTGCATTAGGCAAATAATGTCCCCACACATCCACCCAATCCCAGCAAGAGTAAAATAATGTATGCAGACATCCAGCAGGGGGTGCTATCCTGTTTATTGCACTGTGTGCGGCATGTATGATTACCTGCCCTGTGGGAGGTGGCATAGGTGGGCCCCTTAGAGACAAGGTACAAGCTTCTGTGACCAGAGTGGCCAAACTAAAGAGCTACGGAAGACACAGACAGGGGCGTGGCGGAACAGGGGAGGCCAGGGGGCCATGGCCCCTTCACTTTTATAGCTTGCCCCCTTTTTACTGGCTGTAAGGATGAGTGATGGGGCAGAAAGGGTGGAGAAGAGCAAAGGGGGGTGAGACTTTGGGGAGAAGGTGTGGCCTTGGGGAGGAGGGATGGTGTGAGGGCAGGGGCTTGGGGAGAAAGGATGGTATGAGGATGAGGCCTCACGGGGGAAGGGGAAGCATGGGAAAGTGGGGCCATGGTTTGGGTGTCAGTGGCCCCCCACTTTTAGGGACCTTCTGCCACGCCTGGACAGAAAGGTATATAGACAAGACTTTCTGGGACACAGTAGACCAGTCCCACTCCCATCTGATGGTGTCTGTGCTGCTGAGGAGGATGAAGGTCTCAGAGAGGGAGGGTATCAAGCTGCAGCGGAGGGAAATGATCCAGGATATCACCTGGCTCTGAGGAAACAGAGAGAGTTGGGTTTGTGGGGACTGGGAGAATGGCATGGTGAATTGTCTGCCCGGTGTGAAGATTGCAGACCTCTTAAGACATCTGGACAGACTATTCTGCAGGGCTGGGGAGCAGCTGGTGGTCGTGGTAAGTCCTGGAGGTCAAATTTAGGCTGCTAGGTAAAAGATTAAAGTCCAGGAGCTCCTTGATAGCATTTTCTGAAATGTATCAAGTTCCATGCACAGAGCTAGTTAGGCACAGCCGCAGGATCTCAATACGTGGATGAGATGATGTGTTTGGAGAAGACATTTAGGTTTATTAGGAACTGGGGAACCTTCTGAGAAAGGAGGAGCTGTACAAGAAGGATGGGCTTCATCTAAACCCAAACAGGCCAAGATTGCTGGCATGTAAAATTAAAAAGGTGGTAGAGGAGTTTTTAAACTAAGTGCTGGGGAAAGCCAACAGGTGCAGAGGAGCCCATGGTTTGGACAGAGACATCCCTTAGGGGAGGGTTTATTAAAGGAGATGCTCTATGTATCAATGGCTCGCAACCTTTCCAGACTACTATGCCCCCTTCAGGAGCCTGATTTGTCTTGTGTATCGCCAAGTTTAACCTGATTTTTAAAAAAAAACAAGACATAAAAATACAAGTGTGTCACAGCACAGTTATTGAAAAATTGCTGATGTTCTCATTTTCCCCATATAATTATAAAATAAATCAACAGGAATACAACTATTATACTTACATTTCAGTGTATAGTACATAGAGCAGGATAAACAAGCCATTGTCTGTATTAAATGTTAGTTTGTCCTGACTTCACTTTTTATGTAGCCTGCTATAAAACTAGGCAAATATTCAGGCAAGTTGATGTTCCCCCTGGAAGACCTCTGAGTACCCCCAGGGGTACACGTACACCTGGCTGAGAACCACTGCTCTGATATCTTAGTAAAGAGGAGAGGATAGAAGTGGATAACATACAGGTGGGAACTGAAGAGAAACAGTCAAATGTAATCCATTCAATTGCATCACAGGAAGGCAGACAACTAAATATCGACAAATTTTCTGAGTGCTTGTATGCAAATGCAAGAAGTCTACATACTAAGATGGGTGAACTTGAATGCCTGGTATTAAATGAGGATACTGATATAGTAGGCAGCAGAGAAACTTGGTGGAACAATGATAATGTATGGGATATGGTAATACTGGGGTACAAAATGCATAGGAATGGCAGAGGAGGTTGCACTGTTGCACGAGTGACTGTACAGTCATAGAAATATAGGACCGGAAGGGATCTTGATAGGACATCGAGTCCAGCCCCCTGCACTGAGGCAGCACTGAGTATTATCTAGCCCATCCCGGACAGGTGTTTGTCTAACCTGCTCTTAAAAACATCCAAGGACAGAGATTCCATAGCCTCCCTAGGCAATTTGTTCCAGTGCTTAACTACCCTGACTGCTGGGAAGCTTTTTCTAATGTCCAACCTAAACGGCCCTTGCTGCAATTTAAGCCCATTAGCTCTTGTCCTGTCCTCAGTGGCTAAGGAGAACACATGATAAATCGATCCCAGATAGATCCATCGCTACCTGCCGATCTGGCGGGTAGGGTAGACGTACCCTTAGAGTAGTACTTTGCATTTGTCCTCACTGAATTTCAGTCTCTTTATTTCAGACCATTTCTCCGGCTTGTCAAAACATTTTGAATTCTAATCCTGTCCTCCAAAGTGTTTGCGACCTCTCCCTGCTTGGTGTCCTTTGCAAACTTTATAAGTGTACTCTCAATGCCTTATCATTTGTGAAGATATTGACCAGACCTGGAGCCAGGACAGATCCCCCTGGCGCTCCACTTGATGTACTTTTCCAGCTTGACTATGATCCACTGATAACTACCCTGTAAGTACATTTGTCCAACCAGTTGTGCACCCACCTTTATAGCAGGTTTGTCTGTTGCTCTAGTTTGCTTATGAGAAGGTCACATAACAGTATCAAAAGCTTTGCTAAAGTGAAATATGGGAACGAAATCAGTGTAAAATAGAGTAAAAATTTTAAATGAATCAACAGTACCATAGAATCTGTATGGATAAAAATGTCAGCATTTGAGTGCTACTAGTAAAGCAGTAGGAATGACAGTGAAATGCGCAGGCTGATTAGAGCAGCTACAGAAACTCAAAACTCAGTAACAATGGGGGATTTCAACTATCCCCATATTAACTGGGTACATGTCACCTCAGGAGTAAACGGTGAGGTGATAAAGTTTGAAGAAGATACAAAATTACTCAGGATAGTTAAGTTCAAAGCGATTGTGAAGAGTTACAAAGGGATCTCACAAAACTGGTTGACTGGGAAACAAAATGTCCTTTATCTACTAGAGGTGGTGATGCCAGCTGAGTGTGGAGCTTCTGCAAACTTTCCTGTTGAAGCAGTTTCACTTACTTATTTTTGGGGCATCTTTAGGCTTAGGATCACTCTGTAGTCCAGTGGTTGGGTGCTTGCTCAGGAAGTGGGAGATCCTTGAGATTTCTGGTTCAAATCCTGCCTCTGCCCTTTAAGAAGGGGTTGGAATGAGGCTGTCCTATCTCCCAGGTGACCAGTGAGGTAGGAAATTCCTGTTTAAGTCCCCTCTCCTTTGCAGGAGGCCCTTGTCTTCCAGGCAAAAGGAGGAGGCTTGAACAGGGGTCTCTCACCTCTTTGGGGGTTGGAGGGGAGGGGGGTTGGTGGGGTGGTTGGGTGGGAGGGGAAGGGGGTTGGTGAGAGGGGGTGGAGGGAGGAGGGGTGGTCCCTGGGATGTAGGAGGTCCTTGTTCCAGTCCCTTCGCAGAGAAGGGATTGGAACTGGGATCTCCTACAGCCTGGGTGGGTGTCTGACCAGTGGGGGCAAAAGAGTGATTCAGTTTTTGCTTTCGGGGGGGGGGGGGGCAGCCACTAAAAATAAGTAAAAGCCACTGCTTAGACAGCAGAGCCTTCTTCAAAGATGTCTGCCATCTCAGGCCCTGAAGAGGAATTGAACCAAGGACTCCAGCATCCCAGCAGAGCTCCCTCCCCACTAGGCTGCAGAGGGCTTCTTGTAGTGAGCTTTTCGTTTGGCCCAATTACTATTGAATTAAAAGTGGAACAGCTTCAAGAGGAAAGCTACATACCCTCTCTGCTGGGTAGCTCTCCTCTCAGCAGCCCAAGGAGTGACTCAAACCAAGCCCTCTAACATCCTAGCAGAGAGCCCTCACCACTAAGTTATAGAGGGCTTCTTGTACTGGGCTTTTCGTTTGGCCCAATTACTATTGAATTAAAGTAGCACTGCTTCAACATGAAAAGTTTCAGTGAGCACCTTATGGAAATCCCTCTTTTCAAGGGGTAGATGGAGGAATTGAACACAGCTCATGAGGCTTCCAGGTAGGCACTCTAACCACTAAACTAGAAAGGACTTTTTAGGAGTCATGCTCCCTTTGGCCAAATCCATAGTTATTAAAGTGGAAAGCTGGCCTGAGCTCCCTGCTCAAATCCACTTGCTTTATTTAGAAGGAGCACTTGAACCCAGATCTTCAACAGCCCACAAGCGTACCCTACCTCCTGTCTTCTAAAGGGCTTCTTACACTCACCTCTTGTTTTGGCCTCATTAATATTTAATTAAAGTGGAATAACTTCAAGAAAACTTGAGGAAGCTCTCTGCTGAAATCTCCTCTCATCAGCCCATAGTGGGAGGACTTGAATCAGGAGCTCATGGTGGCCTGGTCCCTCAGGGACTATCAGCCAAGAGGGTCAGGGCCATAACTCCATGCTCTGGCCATCCCAGAACCTCTGACTGCTAGAAACTGGGCGTGAATGACAAGGGATCACGAGATAATTGCATTGTTCTGCTCATTCCCGCCAAAGTATCTGTTAGTAGACACAATAGCAGGCTAGATGGACCATTGGTCTGATCCAGTATGGCTGTTCTTATGATGCTCCTCTCTAGAGCCCTCCTGCTGCCTACATAAACCAGAGCTTAGCTGAGACTAGTAAACTCTTTGCCTCAGGGCTGTCACCACAGGATGGTGCTGTGCCTGGGGGGGTCCCCTTGAGCACCAGCACCCCTCTTAAGATAAGAAAATACAGACAGTTTTCAGACTCTTTGGCTGTGTCTTCATCAGAGCCTTCCTGTGTGGCTTCCTCAGAGCCTGAGGTCCGCTTGCAATCACCAAGCCAGTTCCTTATTGCCCTCTGCTGTCCACAAACATACCCTGCCCAAAATGCCAGCAGCGCATACAGGTGCAGAGCCGAACGGGATGCTCAGACCAGCGTGCGTCCAGAGGCAGGGAGCATCCCCCCTCAAATGGATCACTGCCTGCCAACGGCAGCCCTTTGAAAAGGATGTGAGCACAATCCCAATGGGCCAGGATAACCAGCTTACTCCTTAATAAAGCCCTGTAGTCCATTGCCCAACACCCTCTGTGTAATGCATGGCCTTTGTGTGCCATGTCGCCCTAGAGGCTGGGCCAGTGGCGAAACTGCTACTGCCCCCTGCTGTCTGATTTTGGAAGATGCAGGTTTCTGAGCCTGGCTCTCCTAATGCAGGTGAAGTTTATTTAGTGTTTCTATCAGTTGTCTGAGCAGGTGAGTTGGTGCCAGTCCTTCGAATCCCCCTCCAATCCCACTAGGCTGTTCTGAGAAAGGCAGCCAGGCAGTGGTTTGTATAAATTTAGTGGCTGCAATTAGGAAACTACTTTTCTCCAATTGCCTCTTTGCCTTCAGCTTTCTTCCCCCCCCAACACCCCAGCCTCTCAGAACACATGATCCACGAGAGCTACAGGGTTTCCCAGCAACCAGCAGGTAGGAATTTGTGCTCAGCTATTAACTGAAGGGCAGGCATGTGGGCAGCAGCTCACCAATCTCATTTATGTAGACAATGAGCTTAAATGAGAAGGGAGACAAGGAGCAGAGATTAGGTGAGCAAGGCACAGGGATGGGTGGGTTTTGACACATTCTGTTGCACCCTCTAGTGGGGTGAATGTGAATGCTGGCAAAAATACAGCTAAAGGATGGTTCCATCTTTGCTGGCTCTGAGCCTAACTGGCCCCTCTATTCAGCCCTTTGGCTATAAAAGCAAGTAAGATACAAGATGCTTAAGGACAGTGCTTAGATATTATGGTGGCGGGTGCTGAAGAAAACCCGTAGCTAGATGCTTTCAGAGCACTGCATGACAGCATAATCTGCCCACTCTGGCACTTTAGAGAAGAGAACAGCAGCCATTCCTCCAAGTTCCTCTTTTACCCACCCACTGAGAAACTTGGGGTGCCAAAATAGGACTCTCATCTGAGTGGCCCTGCTTTGTGTTTTGTATAATAAGAATGCAGCTGAGGAGGATAATTTTGTACAACCAAAGCCAATTCCCTGAGCTCCTGCCTGCCATTGCTAAGTGCAAAATGACAGTTTTGTACATGCACCAGATAACCATGCATCTAAGGGGCAAGCTTTAAAACACCCACAGCCGAACTGTGCATCAGATGGGCATTTTTGCGCATGCTTATGGCAATGTCACATCTTGGGCACATGTTTTGCACACACAGATGAGGAGGGTTTGGCGGGACAACGTGAATTTTTGAAAACTGGAAGTGTGCCGTAAGATTTTTTTACTTACCAACTTCCCTCCCCTGCCCTGGAGGATGGAGGTTGAGCTCAGAGGTTTCAGTTCAGTGTTTTGGCTTCTCCATGTGCACGTCGTCTCTCTCACGTGACGTGCGTTTATTGCACATGTATAAAGATACAGATGATGAATAAGCTGTATTGAAAATATTCCCCAAGTGGACAGCTCTCTTCTGATTTCAGAAGTTAGGGAACACAACACATACTATATTTTAAATACACTGAAATGATTTAGGCCTCAAAACTCCCTCCCTGCCTGTTTGGATCAGCGCCGAGACCTAAGCTTTGGGTGGAGCTGTGCACAGGGGAGCCTGTGACTAGAAATGCAGGTCAGGATCCAAGTGACCAAGCTCCAGGCATGAGGGAATCCAGGGTTCATTCCCTCAAAAGCTTTGCCCATCACTGCCCATACCACAATGCTCATGAAGTAGCTGCCGCCTGCCATGCTAGATGGGGTTGGTTATTTTGTTTTAAACAATCCACAGAACAAGTTTTTAACCTTTTAAATTTTATTAGTGCTGCTCTCGGCCTGGGGCATCCTTCGCGCTGGCACACATGGACTGAGAACTCAAGAAGATCCCCACATCCAGAGCCCCCTGGCCATTTTAAACACATGCCATGGTATCCTTAGCCTAACTAGACTGCTAAACCCACATTAGCTCGTATGTGCTCACATCACATCTTAAACCCTAGTCTAGACAAGGCTGGTGGTGTTAAGATGAGCAAGGGAGAAGGGCAAATACCAGATGACGCAACAAGACAGCCAGGCATGGAGCTCTTAACCTGTGGGTCCAGGACAGGCCTTCTCCCGAGAGTGGTTCCCATCACAGGTGCTCCCTAGGTGGCTGTCTGGCAGGCTCAGTAGAACTGGCCAGTGGGTAGCCGAGGCAAACAGAAGTAGGCGTCGGAGAAGAGGCTCAGGTTGATGGGGTTGCGGTCGAGGCGGATGTCCTCTAAGGCCCATCGGATGTGACCGTGGTCCTGGCTATCGCAGAACGTGTCCTTGTGCATGGTTCGGATGTTATTGTTCTAGCCGGGGAGACAAAGCACAAAGCCGACATTAAACGGTGGGGGGAAGGGGTGAGGCGGGGTGATGGGTTTGTGCGCTAATTGTCCCTGCCTAGTATGAGCCTTTGCTTCTATTAGACTGGGGCTCAAATCAGAGGCAGAGGCAGGAAGGGGCCTAGGACTAGAATAGCAGAGGGGGCATCAGTCCGGACTGAAGGGCACTGGCAGAGCTGGGTGTGCACAGGGGGTCCAGCATTGGACTAGCTGTGGGGAGAATGAGGTGCATGGTGAGATCCGTGCAGGGGACATTAAGACTGGGGCACTGTGAGAGAGAGGATCTCTCCCCATACCCACCTGCACTCTACCTGTGTCTAGCCAGAGCTCTCCGTCCCTCGATTGCAAGGGCAGCAAAATTCAAAAGCAAATGCAAAAATCAAAGAGTGGCTGTATCTTTAAGGGACTATCACCCAGGCTGGCTGGGTCCCCTTGCTTGACTCAGTTACTGCCTCACCTGCAGGTGCAGGGACCGCAGGCCCTCAGGCAGGGGAACTGGGATATAGTCCAGCTTGTTATCAGACAGGTGGAGGAACTGCAGCTTCTTCAGCTCCTGCAGAAACACAGGCAAATGCATCAGCCCTCACCCTGGCTGAGAGTCTGGAACGAATGCACTGAGGCTCAGCGGGTGGAACTCACAGCTTTGCTGAACAGAACATGCTGCTCTCATGCTTGCATGGGACTGTCCCACCCCAGCAAACACTGGAAAAGCTGGGGGTGGCACTTTGGGCTTTGGCTATTCCCAAGCCCCCGTCAGCTTCTTTATACAGAACATCCGGGTTATTTCTGTGGTACAAAGGGGTAGGAATCAGAGCCAGGTAGGCCTAGAAGGGGGTTGAATTGACCAAGGGTATGTCTACACTACGGAGTAAACGCAGGGTTATAGAACTCAAAGATCCTGGGTTTGTTAATCTAGGGCGTGAGTGTCTACACTTATTATATGGGCCCAAATCCAACCCCAGGTTAGGAATTGTTGAACCCTGGGTCCCAACCTGGGCTGACGTGTCTACACTGCATTATATGGACCCAAATGCAACGTGGGAAAACTTGACTGTCCAGAGGATTAAGAAAGTCAGCTCGTGGGATTGTGGGCTACTGCTGGTGGACTCCCAGACCACGAGTCCAGTGGGGTTGCGTCTACACTGCAAAGCAATAGAGCATGAACCCTGGATCCCGGTTTGACTCAGGCTCGGACCTGTCATCCCCATACAGTCCTGAAACCCTGGGTCCGAGCCTGGGTTAGTGCGACTTGTGTGGAGATAGGAGGGAGGTGAGGCTTGAGCCTGAGTTCAAACCCTGAGCTTATCTTGCAATGTAGACATACCCCAAGAGACCCCCAGCCCTCTTGGAGGGTGGAAAAGAAGCTGTGAAATGTAGGGACCCCTTCTGGAATCTTGGGGCAGCCACTGGCCGCTGGGCACAGACTCACCGTGAAGGCTTCAGGTCTGACACCAGAGCTCTGGATCCTGTTGAGCCGGGCATCAAGCTGCACGATGCTGTTGGGCAATGCGGGCAGCACTGTCAGCCTGTTCTCGGCGAGGATGAGCTCTTGCAGGGTGCTCAGCAGCCGGAAGGAGTCCTCGTCCACCCAGGAGATGAAGTTGCTAGTCAGGTCTATTCGCTTCAGCTTCTCTGATGGACGAGAGGGGAGAGATGTCACCTTCACAAACCCTTGCCATCGCTCACAACAGTGCTGAGCAATAGTTAGGGGCTAGGCCTGGCCAGAGCCCTAGGAGAAAAAGCCAGCACTCCAGCAAACAGAACTAGAATGAAACAGGTCCTCTGCTGTGTGTAAATGAACACAGCTCCATTGAACTCAATGAAACGATGCCAGTTTACACCAGCCAAGCCTAATCTAGCATCTAACACAACAGGCCAATATCCTGACTATGGTGGCTGGATGCAGCTCCAATAGAAAAGTGAAATACATTTCCATCTTTGTTATTATTATTCCTCCAAGGGCCAGATTTTCAAGACCTCGGCCTCCCTTCTCAGGGACAGGTTTCCAGAGGAGCTCAACGTCCATTTAAGGACCTAAATCAGAGCAAGGTTTTCAAATATGCACAGCACCCAGCAGGTCCCATTTCAACAGAGCCCAGCCCCTCCCCAAACATGCACCTACTGTGTTGAAAGCCTCTGCAAGCCCCAGGTCACAGTTCTCTAGCTAGTCCTGCAATTTCAAGGCTCCATCTGCCTTGGCAGGGGGCATTCCACTGACTATCACCAGGTGCAATTCCTTCCTGCAGGGGAGAAGGGACTTTAAAGCTACAGGGCTCCTATTCCAGCCAGCCAAAGGGGAAGGATTGTGCAACACCACTCTCCTGCCCCTAGAGGGACCCACTAGGCGATCTCCAGAGCTGGGCAAAACCCAGTGAGTTTGGAATGGAGTCACATGCTGTGCAAGCCGTCGGGGGGCTGGAACAATCTGTACAGTGGGGGTGCTGAGAGCCACTGAACCAAACTGTAAACCTTGCATATGATGGAAACCACTTCAAGCCAGGGGGTCCAGCAGCACCCCCAGTTCCAGCACCTGTGAATCCATGCTGTAAATGGGGGCACCTGGCTTGGCACTGATTTCACAGTCCTGCACTCACCCTCTCCACCCCCAGGCAGATGAGCATGACAGGACCTAACCGGGCTTTTCCATCTCCAAACATCTCTGAGCACTGCCACGTTACAACCAGCGAGTTCTTGGCCCCTCCAGTTCCTAGAGCTGACCAGGACTAGCTGTACCAGGACTTTAATAAAGAGCAGCATTGTTGCAGAGCAGTGATATGCGTTCCCATTCACCCTCCTGGGAACGGTCTGCTTTTGGCTCCCTGACTGTGCACCTGGGTGTGATGGGTGGGGCCGTGTGTGTGAGATGCAGCCACAGCCTGGCCTGGCTCTTCCCCCAAGTGATGCCCTTACCTGCCACTCAGCAGGAAGGCAGATGTCCTGATTTAAATTGTGTAGAGGGGTGTGGACGAACCGCTGACCTGACTCAGGCTTGTGTGCCCAGGACTCAGGGTTAAAGCCAGCTCTGGTATCTATCGGCCTGGCTCCCATTAGTGCCGTGGGGAGTGGCATCTATGTACACCTGCAATTGTAGCTGATGCCCAAGGAGCAGGTCTGAGCCCTCTGCTGTGGGTGGGAGGAGTCTAAACCTGCCTAGGGAGGATTCAGTGTCAGATTGGATCTGGACCTAGCCAAAACATTGTACAAATCCAGAACAGGATCCAGTGTGACAGCTGAACAGGAATCTGAACAGCACAGCAAGGAGCAGCCTCCTCCCTCAGGCAGCTCTGCAATGGGCCCACTTTGCAGTGGCTCACAGGGAGCTGGGGGCAGGGGCTAAGTTTCCCCATCCCCCATGTCCCCCAGCAGAACACAGTGATGCCCAGATGCCACTCTATGTGGGGGAGGGGGGGCAGGGCCCCGGCTCCACATACTCAGCCTGGCAAAGTCGCTGGCTCGGATGCGGCTGATGCGGTTGAAGCGGGCATAGAGGTACGTGGTCTCCAGGGGCAGCGGCGGGATCTGTTCCAGCTCAGCATCATTGCAGTACACGGAGGTGCTAAGGCACACGCAGACCAGGCAGGTGGGCAGACCTGGGGCAGGGAGAGACGGAGCAGTCAGCCAGCAGCAACGAGAAGGGATCGGGGCTTGGGGGTATTAAATGTAACCTCCGACCGGTGCCCTCAGGGAGGATGGGGGGACAGATTCTCAGCTGACCTAGTTCCACTAAAGACAATGGGACTCAGCTGGCTTACCGCAGTGGAGGATCTGGCCCGACACCCCATGCTGTGGGTTAGGAGCAGAGCCCAAGGGAATGTTCTTGACAGAACCTGGAGCCTTTTGAAACTCCCCGGCTTCTGGGGTTCATTGCAAACCTCGAGGCCAGACCACATGCAACTAGCGGGACCAGATGTCCTGATATTAGGGGCTCTGTCTTATATACGCAACTATTCCACCTCCCTCAAAAAACAAATCCATGTGTCCTGATTTTTCACACTTGCTATCTGGTCACACTATATGCAGCATAAGACTAGCTTGGGCCAAGGAACCTTTCTGACTGAGATGGACCCAAAACCAAGCCCTGGAGCCAACCCCCTAGAATTCCAGGCCACCCAAAATCAACCAGCAGCAGTACAGAGCTGGAGCCTGGGGAACCACCCCCTTCCCAATCCCAGACCAGGACTTCAGAGGAGTCAAAGAAGAGCCCAGCCCTGGGAATCCAGGCCTGGACTTTGGGAGTTCAGCAGGTGCTGTGCTGTTATCCAGGCAGCACTGGAAGGGTCCCTAAAGCTCAGAGTCTGTTCCGGGCTTTGACAGCTGGGACTCAACCCTCTATTTTCAAGTGAACTGGGATGGCCGTGCATTGTGAGAAGGGTCGGAGCACCCTGGGGGAGGGCAACCTGGACAGGGACTGCCCCTCCCCTCCCCAAGCTGTACCAGCTATGTAGATACACAGATGGCTTTGGTCCAGGGCTGCCAGCTCCTTCCACCAACCGCTAAATTCAAAGGAAAACAAAACAAGCAAAACGCAAACCACAAGAAAGGCCAGGAACAACCAGCCAAAAGAGCTGCTTAAAAACAAATCAGCGCAGGCCAAATCTCTCCCTGAGGGGTGCGACTCCACCAAACACAGCAGCCAGGTATGCCAGGGGTCTGTTTGGCCCTTCTGCACCGTCAGAAATGAAACAAAAGGAAACCGTTTGCATCAAGCAAACATCTGATTCCACAATGTCTTGAACTAGACCCTGCTCAGCCAGGCAAAGTGGCAGTGGCAGCGTGACAAGATTTCTGGCACCAATTAAAACTGCGTTGGGTTTTTTTTTGTTTTTCCTCTTTTCCCCCTTCTCCCCCCAGAGCGCGCGTGAGACTCTGAATCTCTGGGGGAGTTCAAAGCATAAAGGCAACCATTTCCCTGAGCCTACTACGTAATTTGTCCCAGTTCGGAGTGACAGAAAATGAATAAAGATATTTATCCCTCGCTGCAGGATTTTAATTGTCACTAATCTAATTGCTACTCTGTCCGACTGTCGCAACGTCTCTGCTTGTTAAAGCGTCTTTCCTGTTTGCTGGTGTTCTCGTTGCTGTGAGGCGATTTCTCTCGCCCACCACCATGTTCCTCACGCAGGGCAATGGCTTGGCTCCTGGACAGGGGATGGTCTGCGCATCCTCGTGTCCTTCCACCAGTGCCTCTAAGCTCCCAGGCTTACTCACTGCTTCTCTCTCTCTCCTCCCATCAGTCCTGCGGCCCATGCAAGGACGGGTCTGCCTCTGGGCAAAAGGCCTCAGAGAGTGCTGCCCCGTGCCACGCTGGGAAGGAAGCACCTCCATCTCACTCATTTCCAAAGCTCCCTCTTCCCCGCATGGGTACAGAGAAAGCCCCTCCCACTCACCCCCATGCTGACAGAAGGGGGTTTCCATACTGCTGTCATTACTTGTGGTATTTGGAGACCTATTCAGCTGCATCTCCTGTGAGCAAATCCGCCACGTTGCACCATTACCCTGAAGAACAGGTGACGAGGGCTGGTCTCTTACTCACCCTGTTTGGTTATGGACTCGAGCAGACCTGGTCCAAAGGGCTTGGTCGTGGGGGATGTCGGGGGTGGCCTTCTGGGTGCTTCGGTCGGCATCGCTCTCATGCTCCCGATGCCCTCTAGACGCTTGGTTGGAGGAGCCAATGTACCAACCTCAATCTGCAAATACAGGGCACGGGGCATCATGGCACTGATCACAGGCTGTGGAGCTGCCCTCATGTTAAAGCATTGACCAGTCACTGACTCCTCCCTTGCCCTGCCCAGTTCATATCTCCACTGGGGAGGGGTAGAAGGTGCCACAGGGCAGGTTAGAGGGCTACAGCAGTGATATACCTGAAATAGCCAACGTCTAGGGTAGGCAGGCACCCAATCCCATTGAAATGCACCTAACTCCCTTAGGCTCCACTGAAGACCCCCCACTGCCAGCTGCACCAGGTAACAGAGGGTTCCTAGCCATGGCATGCTCCGTGCAACAGCAATACCAGGCATGTCTCGCATTCATACGGCGCCTTTCTCCCCATGGCTGCCATGCTGTAAGCCAACTTCAGCGGGACTGGGTACGGGGTGAGGGCAAGTGAGTGTGTGTAAGGGAAGCTAACACTGTCTCATGGCAGCTCTTTGCTGACTACAAGCTGATGTAACGTTCCTGCTGCAGGTCCCTGGTGCACACGGCCTCAGTTTAGCCTCAGCCCTTATTTTGGCCCCGCTGATCAGCTCAGTGACGTCAGTGGGAGCTTTGCAGAGGACTCCAGCAAGAGCAGGGTCAGCCCCTGTACACTGGAACGACCGCACCGCTGCAGAAATGCAGCCACCCCCTGTGAGGGAGCAGCCTGCCCTGGTCGTCTGACACCCAGCAAGGAAACACAGCAGCACAGGCAGGGAGTGAACTGAAGGAGAATGCCATGTGCAAGTGAACGTACAGGGACCAGGTCAGCGTCTCAGCAAGGGTCAATCCGCGTAGTTCTATAGACTCTGGCTCAGGGACTTAGCGAAGCAGGGTAGAATTACCCAACAGCTAAGTTAGCTCCCCTTCCCTGGAGCACCCTGCCATGGATAACAGGGTTCAAAAAAGAACTAGATAAGTTCATGGCGGACAGGTCCATCAATGGCTATTAGCTAGGATGGGCAGGGATGGTGTCCCTAGCCTCTGTTTGCCAGAAGCTGGGAATGGGCGACAGAGGATGGATCACTTGATGATTCCCTGTTCTGTTCATTCCCTCTGGGGCACCTGGCACTGTCCACTGTCAGAAGACAGGATACTGGGCTAGATAGACCTTTGGTCTGACCCAGTATGGCCGTTCTTATGGATCTTTCCTGGTACCACTGCTTCATTCTGCCACAGCCTCTTGAAGCCAAGTACATTTGATAATGAAGCCTCACAACCCCTCTGTGAACATGATTATTTCCAGCTTACAGAGGGGCAAGCTGAAGCATGGAGAGGGTTATGTGACCTGCCCAAGGCCATGCAATAAGTCATTGGCAGAGCTAGGCATTGGCAATAGGACTGTTGCTAAGCAGGATCAGGATCTAACTACCAGACAATGCTATATCCTAGCGACCACATGTGGTCAAGACCTCAGTGCTAAGTGTCAGGGGAAAGCTGATTCTCCCTCCTGACTCAGGACTTTAAAGACATCGTAGACAGTGTTATACCCCTGCTTCCCTCTGGATCCTACACTGCTGCAAGCCTCCCTATCAACCAGCTGACTAGGAGATCAGACTAGATAATCATGATGGTCCCTTCTGACATTATAATCTGTGTGAATCGAAGAACGCTCTTCATGGCTTGCGAACTCTACCAGAGAAGCACCTAGGAGAAGAGAGTGAAGTACCTAAACTGGAGAAAGTGGGGTTGTACTCACAGCTAGACTCCTGAATCCCAGATGAAAGCATTTCCGTCCACCAAGTGCTGTGGGTGGAAGAGTGGCCAGAATGCCCCAGCCCTGGAGAGACAGAGCGGGGAGCAGGAGGGACGCCTAGCTCAGCAAAGGTGGTAGCACAGAAGCTACCCTGGGATCCTACAGAAAGGAGCTGTCTTAGGACTCCCCACAGGCGCCTGGAGAAGAGTTGGTCCATGTTTCTGCTGCTCTGCTGTCTTCATCTTACCTTTGGTGCCAGGTCACTATAGTCATAAAGCTCTTCATAGAAGCTTGGGTCAATGATCTCTCCATAGCTGTCTAGGCTGAGGTCGTAGTTGGGCAGGTCCAGGTTGTCATCGGTTGCAATGTCAGCTCTGGGCTTCTCTTCCTTCTTCTTGCCTTCTTCTTTAGGCGGGGCAGCCATGGCCAGCCCCAGAGCCAGGGTGGTGACCCCTAGCAAGGCTATGCTCCGCATCCCGCACCTGTGCCGAGAAAAGGGAAACTACAAAGCATTTTTGTCACCACTGGTCAGCTCAGTTCTGCCGCTTACAGGGCTGAGCTCAGGGCTGCTGGGTTTGAGGGATGTGTCTTACTTGCCCAGCACAGGGCTCTGATCCCCCAGGAACACCTGCCTGAGGTGTGCTTAGTGGATTAACACGACTGGATGCAGGGAACCCAGCAAGGGGGTGCCACGGTCTGGGAGTGAAGTGTATAGGCAGAGCCGGGTATGGGGAGCCCAGGACTGGGACTGCGAGGAATATGGCTGGCCAGGAGTGAGGGGCATTGGCAGAGCTGCTGAAGGTGGAGCAGTGGGGCTAGGGCTAGCATAGCAGAGCTTGGAACCGACCAGATTTGAGCAGCACTGTGTTGGGCAAAGGGGGTTCAGCAGTGGCAGGAGATGGGGTGCATGGGGAATCCAGGAATACCACAGCCAGGTATATTGCAGGCCAGGGTAGCGGAGTTCTGTCAGGGAGGTGAGTGGAGGTTCCCCTTTGTAAACAATAACATTTACCACATTCATCTAAGTATTTTGCAGATCCCACTGTCTGGCACCCCTGCTGTGCAGCAAAGACAGGGGCCAGACAGCAAGCTCTGCTCACTTGTGCTGAGATTTCCAAGTGCTCCACTCCCACAGACTCTTTTCCATGAGGGCTTAGCACCTATTTAAACACCTCCAGGAGGGTTGGGTTTGCAAAAACACCCAGCAGTTCTCAGGGTGACCCAGATGGGCCAGATATTCAGGAGGGCTGAGCCCCCAGCCAGATGAGCTTTCTTGAGCCTGCATGCAGGTGCTGAGCTATTTGGGAAACCTGGCCCAGCAAGCACTAGCTGATGTTTCCTCCAAGTGCTGGCCACCAGCTTTACCCCCCACCCAACCCTTCACTTTAGCTCCTTCTACTGCACTTTTTGTCGCTCTCCCTGAGTCTCCCTCACGTTAAACAGGCTTCCTCTGCAGCAGCAGAAGTAAGTGGACTTGGCTTTCCTGCTGGAGAGAACCAATGGATTGTGCCTAGCGCCCCAGAGGAAATCATTACTCTCCTTTTCTTTTCAGGCTGTTTCATGCTTGAGTACCCTGCTGCGAGGGGAGAGGCCTAGAGCTGCTGCACGGAACTTCACCCCCCGCTCACACGCCAGATCCAGCCGTACAAACAGCCTGCAAAGAACTTGGAGAATAGCTCCCCAAGTGTCGGGGGGAGGGGGGGGTTAAGACTTTTTTCTCTGTCCTGAACTCCTTGGCGGCAGGATGGAGAGAGGATGTATCATGAGAGTAACTCTCTGCTCTTATGTGCTACTTGAGCCTGAGATCCCAAAGCTCGTTACAGAGTTGGGGCAGCAATATCCTTCCTATTGCACAGAGGGAGGAAAATGACCTGCCCAAAGTCACACCGTAGAACAGTGGCAGAGCTGGTGAGAGAACCCAGGAGTCTTGATTCTCAATCTCTCCTGCTCTAACCACTAGGTCCCAGTCCCTTTCAAGGCTAGGATACAAACTAGGACTTTGATGATCACTCCCTAGCGAGTTTTTTCTCAGATGAACTAATGAGAACCTGCCCCTAGCCCAGTGGGCAGGGCCAGAGCTTGTCTCTGCTGGAAATTGCTCTTTGCATATCATACAGATACAGTCACCCCCACCAGCTCGAGTGGTTCATATTACTGTCAGAGCACTCTCTTCCTCAGAGCAGTGTCCATTAGCTGAGATGCTGGCTCATTACTGGAATGAACACAGTAGCGTATGTTGATGGGCACACAAGCACTGGGGTATGTCCTGCAGCCTGCACATCTGTGTAGATCCACACCTTGGGCTAGATCTGTGTGAAGTGCATGAGAGTGAGCACCTGTGCAAGTAGGGTCAGGTAAAACAGCTTGTGAATGACAGTCTGCCCTTCTCCCCTGAATAGACACACCAGGAGCCACGTTTTCAGTTCTGTGGACGGTCACACACCCAAACGCCCATCTGTCTGCTCAGTTTGCACACACAGTTGCAGTAGTGAGGCGAGCAGTTGAGCACCTGCACTGAAACCCATTTTAAGAGACTGCTCCGGGAAGCAACAAGACTCAATTGCCTAGGGAAGGTTTCAGAGACCAGAGGAACAGAGTTGCACTATGCACCTTCGATGACATTCTAGAGGCTACACTGTCTAAGACAAGGATTCCCTGCACAGGGTTCCTTTGGCAAACTAAGGGCAGGACGCTTGATGGCAAGGAAGACATCCAAACTCGATTAGCTCCCCTGGAAAGGGGATTTGTTCCATTCAGAAGCAGCTCCCGCTTGGCTACCAGTCCCTATTCTGAGCATGACTCAAAGTGTCTGGCCCATCTGTGTGTACACACAAACACACGAGTGCACACACATGCACAAACAAACATGTCTGCACGCCCATGCACTCACAAACCCAGCATTCACACCAACATCCCCTCAAACACCCATACTCCCAGACATTCGCAAATCCAGCATCCACACCAACACCCCTCCAAACACCCATACTCCCATGCACTCGCAAACTCAGCCAAGTCACATAGACACACAAACACATATGCAACAAACCTGGGAAAACATGCACACGCATGCACACACACAGACCAGCACACGCTTATTTGGCACAGCTCTCTCCAGTCTATAAAAGACAGCACTGAATTTCAAATATCCTGACGTGAGGCGTCTAGCCCTTAATCTCAGCCGGTTTCCCACAGATCAAACCCAGCATTAAGAGAGTAATAAAAAAGCCTTTGAAATGCACACTGCAGGCAGCCCTCATGCATTCTGCATAAAGCCCAATCCCCAGGAACCTCCCACTCCCACAACGCCTCTGAACTGAGCATCAAAGCCCCTGAGCTCAGCTCACTCAAGGGAAAGAGAGAGAAGGGGAGAGAGAGAGGCACAAGTCACAGACGTACCCCCTGGTCCCTCGGGCTGCCCTGGAAGAGCGCAAACCTCCCAGCTCCTGCAAAGCTGATGTGCTGGGACCCAATGGGCTGCAGAGGTTTTAACGAGGGCGAGGGGAGGGCAGCCCTGCCTGGTTGGGGGTGGGAGTGTGCAGGGGATAAGCAGGAAGTGCAGCCAATCAGGGTGATGGTTATTCCAGCTGTCACCTGCCCCCCTCCCATGGTGTCCCTTGTACAGTGCCCCCAGGGGCTAGCCGCCATGCTCACTTATAGCTTTCCTCCAAGAGGCTGGACTTGCTTTTAGGGCCTGCATACTGGGATGGGGGAGGTGGGCCTGAGAGCACTTTCCTTCCCCCCTCCCCCAGACTTTACAACTTGCCAGCACATAACCTGGGGGGGGGGGGGGGAGATAAGCAGAGGAGTCCTAGGGTGACATGCGGGGGGGGGGGGAGGTGGGGAAACGCTGCCCAATGCCCCACTTAAACCCATCAGGCCTAATGCTGGTCTCACCAAAGCCAGCCGGAGTTTCACCATAAACTCCCCAGTGTACATTTTGCAAAGGGCCCGCGGCACCTCCCCTACTTTGCTGGGCTGAGTTTCACCCCTAGCTGCACGGGTCACTTGCTGAAGGATTCTCTGCACCTTGAAGTCTTTAAACGATGATGTGAGGACTTCAGTGGCTCAGACATAGGTTAGGGGTTTTTTACAGGAATGACTCGGTGAGATTCTGTGGCCTGCGTTATGGAGGAGGTCGGACTAGATGATCATAATGGTTCCTTCTGTCCTTAAAGTCTATGATTCTATAGCTGGGAAACATGCCTACGTTAGCTCTCCCCTTGGCTTAGTAGGGTGCATGATGTTCATGCAGGATAACGTGGGAACAAGCAGAACCGTGTGGGGAAAGGTACATGCAGGGCGTGCTCAGCCTGTAAAAACTCTGGCCATGAGGTCAGAATTCACTGAGAAATACCCGGGTAGGAGCTCTCTTTCCAAAGGGCTAGGTCTGCCCTGTGTTATGCAGGAGGAGAGGCTAGCTGAGCACAGTGGCTTTAGCATCTATGAATCAGTGGTCCCCACACTGTGGCGGAACACATGCTGGGGGTGTGCAGAGAGTGGGAGCCGACTCCGTCTTCTCCTTCCCCGCTGCTGAATCCCATCCAATGTACAAGGCTTCCTCCCAGCTGCTTCCCCCTGGAAGCCACAGCTTGGAGGTGCTGTGTTGCCCTGCAATGGCCAGTGGGAAGGGAAGTGTCTACACGCCACTCTATCTGCAGAGATAGGGGCCACACGCTGGGAAAGGCTGAGGTTTCCCCTGGGCTTGGATACGTTTTGGAATTGTGACAATCCAGTACTTCATGTGAATTTAGCACTGGGGCAGGAAAGGGGTGGGTGGGAAATGTGCTTTCAGGAGATAGGATCTCACCGGACAGATCCTTCTTTGATGGGTGCCACCCTCTGTTCTTAGCAGGGTCCTTGTTGGTTGGGTGCCACCCCCCCATCCACAGCTGGGAGCTCACTGGCCGTGGTCTGATCACCATTACGGCCAGGATGGGCCCCCGTCCCAGCAGCTGGATGGCTGCTTAAATTCAACGCCTCATAAAAAAATGCTGTCTTTGTAACCAAAGCTCCAACTGGAAGCAGCCACCCCCACTCCCACCCCCGCAAGAGATTAGTGCCGGCTTGCACCTCCGCAGTGCTGTTGCTTTGGAAACCTGGAGGGGGGGCACATTGTTGATGCTGGACATACAGTGCTGACGTCAGGGCCGCTCCCCTCTGGGTGGGACAGCGGCTCCTCCACATCTGTGTGCCATGGGGATCAACAAACCCCCTTACATCCCCTTCGTCAGAGGGGTGGCAGCGTGTCTGCCAGGCATGCAGGCCGGCTGCACTGGAGCCTGCTGCCACAGTCACATTCGAGCCGCAGCCTGCGAGGGGCCCTGGCCTGCTCCACGGTCCTCCTGGGTGTGGGGGGTTGTTGCAGGGCTGCCCAACTGGTGGCTGCTTGGAACCAGGAACGGCCACAGCCTCTTGCTCTAATGCTGGAGTTGGCAAGCCCAGAATAGCACCAGATGGTGGCAGAGACCCCTCCTGTACCGTGTGCTGTTCACATCCTAAACAGGGGTTGTCTTTGCATGACCCCATTGCCCGAGGGTGGCAAGGGGCACCAGCTGGAAAACAAGGCTTAACCATGGTTTTGCCACCCCTTACCTGTGCACAGGGATTCAGGAGAAAGGCTCAAAACCTGGCAGCTTGGGAGCAGAGGAGGAGGATGCTCCATTCCCAGGGCTCTAACACAGGGCCATAGGGCTGGGCCGAACCCAAGGCCAGGGAATTCTGCTTTCCCCTTCCTTTTACAAACATTGTCCTGGCCGTGAGGAAAGGCGCTTGCTGACTGCAGCTGTTGTCTCTGCTGAGCTATCCCATGTCCCCAACCACCTGCAGAATGAGTGAATGCAGGTGCCCCAGAGATGGAGCCCATTCCCTCCTCTGGATCCCTGGGAACTCCTCCACCACCCTCCCAGAAGGGGGCCTGGAGGAGCCGACTTTCTGAGCCCGTCAATGCTGTTCTCGATTGCCAAGCAATTCAGGGATACTGACCCTCACCCCCCACCCCACCCCCGAGCTGAGTGTGCACATTGCTAACCCTTCCCAACCACTGGAGAGAGCCCCCGAACAGGGAGTGACGCTGACTGGTTTTGAAAGGAGTCCTGTCTGATCCTTCCCTCCCAGCTGGAAGACGCACCTTAGCTGCATCTGATGAGCAGAGTCTGTCGCAGTGCAGGGGAGGGAAAGCTCTGCTTGGGGGTGGGGTGGAAAGAGGAAAAGGCCCCTCACAGTGTCTGTATTGCAACCCGTCTGGGAGTGCCGGTGGGTGAGTTCCTCACTCCCCAGGTGTCATACAGCTGCCGAGGAATACTTTCATCCCCCTCCAGCACGCAAGCCTGGAAAGTAGGGCAGAAGCCTGGCTGGATCACCCACCTCTATGCTCAGAGGAGGAGGAGCAGACTGGCTGAAAGGGACAACATGGGAAACACACATGATTGCTGAGTGGCAGTGTGGCCTCATGGAGAGAGTGTCGGACGGGTACTCGGGAGTCAATTCCCAGCTCAGCCACTACTTGCTGGATGACCTTAGGCACTGCTCTGTGCTTCAGTTTCCCCATCTGTAAAATGGGCATAATGTACTGGTCAGTGTAGACAGCACCTCCACCAACAGATCGTTACCTTAGTGTTAAGCTATTCTCTTGTACGTTGTTATGTTATGTTGTGTTGTACTTGAAGCTGTTGTGTTGTATGTTGTTATCGGTGGGTGTAGGGAGGTAGTAGGAACTTAAATCCTGTCCATGGTTCTGGAGTTGTTACTTGCAGTGTTCCAATAAATCTCTGTCCTTCTAGCGCAATACTGACCTTTGTAAAGCGCTTTGAGATCTAGGGGTGAAAAACACTAGATAAAACTAGGCGTTATTATTCCAAGGGGAGGGGAGTTCTGTGCTGCTACAGTGCTGGGGAGCCGGGGAGACTCGCATCCTAACCTCCCTTAACAGGGCACTGAGGGGAGAAGGAGCTGAGAATTTCAGAGCACAGCTGATTTTTAAAGGTAAATATTTGCCGTGTGTGTGTGTCTGTGCCAGGCTGCACCCACAGCTGGAGGTGGGTAGCTGCAATTTACTCTCCTCTCTCATCCTTTCATTAGTTTAATGAAAACAAGGGGCTGAGAAGCACTGTCTACAACCAGGCATTGCACAAGAAAGCTTCCCAGCAAATGCTCCTCAACTACAGCCTTCCCAGCGTCTCCAGCCCTGCGGGTATCGCAGCTCCGCCAATGCACCTTAATCCTGCCCTGCAGCCCTCCCTCCTAGTCCAGTCCTGTGCATTCCACAGCCACCGGCTGCCCAAGCCAATCCACCACCCTGGGCAAAACATCAGTGTGCTGCTGCCCCTGCTCCTGCTCTCAGAGACCCTTTCTCCATCTGCCCCATCACACGCCCCTTCTTTGGCCTCCTCTGCTCCCCTGGGGCCAGGGACTTGCTCCCCATCATCCCTGCCCTGGCTTCCTCTCTCCTCTCCAAGGCTGGAGACCCCTACCCCCTGCAATCCTTCCCCAGGAGCCACTTAGTTCAACCACAGAGGCATCTAGGCACCCTCCCCTATCTGGCCTCTCACATTCCACAGCCCCAGCCCACAAGCCGCACCCTCAGCCTGCCGGTGGGTGTGCTTCCCAGAATCCTCGGAGTCTCAGCTGGCAGCTACTCCTTCCCCTGGGCAGCTCTGCCAGCCTTATCCCCTGCCATCCATTCCCTAAATCTGCCACCCCCAGAAATCCACCATTCTAGGCAGCTGCCTAGCTTTCGTATGCCTAGAACAGCTTCTGCCCACAGCTCTACCAATGCACCTTAAGCCCGACCTGTAGTCCTCCCTGCTGTTCCATTCCTGGATCCCTACACACAACTCTGCCAATGCCCCTCAGCCCTGACCTATAGTGGCACTGCTCCCTGGCCCAGCCCTCTCCATGGCAGATGGCCGGTTTTGTCAGTTTTGTGCCTTGTGACTTGCACAGATTCCCTCTATGGGTTACTTCCTAGATTGATGCTTTTGGTTCAAGTCAGCCTCTGAGCATCGGTGTCTGTCGGAGGGACTGAACATCACTGCCTCTTGGAGGACATGTATCCGGATTACGAACGTCCCGGCACTGAATGGGCCACCTCGCCTGGAGCCTGGGCCTGGAACCAGAATCTGAGCCAGAGAAAGGTCATTAATCGTGCAACTCCCGGAACACCCACGCGCGCCTCACATCTGCAAGGCACAGTGCCCGGTGCTCATGCCTATAAAGACCTCATGTGCCCCCCTCTTCCCCCAACCACACACACTCATCACACATATGCAACTCTCTGCAGAGACCCTCACTTACAAACACACAATCCCATCACACATACACATGCACACACAGCTTCTGTTCTCTTTCACACACACAGCCTCCTCCCACACATGCTCCCACCTTCAAAGATTCTAATGCCATACACAAGGCACACGCCGGCTCACCCAGCCGTGCGCACAGCGTTGAGGGCTCAGAACAATCGTAGGGACTGCACCGAGGTACCTGCGTCATGCGCTTCCTTGACCACACGCACAGGTCCATGCGGGGCAATTGGGAGGGCTACATCTGACGAGCTGATTATGGAAAGCAGGGGATGGTGGAGGTGGAGTGATGAGGAGGTGCTAAGAATCCGGGAAAAACCCAAGCTGTGTTCTAGCTTGGAGGGCAGCCATGCCCTGCAGCCCCATCCCCGCTAGGCACAGAAAAGTGCCGAGGGCCTGCAGTAATCTCTTTTAAGCCCTCATTAGAGGGCTCGCTAGTGCTGGAGGTGGCGTGGCAGCCCGGAGTGGTGCATTCCAGCTGACTCAGTGGGTCCGCTCCTTTGAAGGGCCCAGCGGCATTTGACTGCTTTTCGGGGTCGCCCGGGTGCTGTGTTGCCCGCTCGCTGGATGAAACAGACTCGGTTCACAGAGAAGTCAGGAGTGAAGCACTGATCACAGGGGCTGGATCAGAGAGAGAGAGAGAGAGAGGCTTGCAGTTCAGAGAGCACTGCTGTAGCCAGCCGAGGCTAAGTGGAGGGAGATACTATGAAGATGCATTAAAGGCAGACAGCTGGGTATACTCCTCCTTTTTTCCCTGTCCCCCTCCAGCCCAGGAAATACCAGGGACAATTCATTTCCTGTAGGTTGGACGATTTTAAACCACTGCCAGACAAAGGGCTAGATATGGGCTGAAAGCCACAGCCCAAACCACAGGAGCAGGGAACTGGAGAAGGCCCAGGATGCAGCAAGAAATCTCGGGAGGAATTCTAGCTGAATTCAAACCCATGACAGCTCTGCTATGCCCTGTTGCTTTCCCAAAGGAGTTGAGGTTTGCCCAGGCCCATCTCTTTTCCCCCCGTTGGCTGCTGCTTGGCTGCCACCCACCGTCCCAGAGATGGCCGCATTACACTGTTGGGAGATAATGGAGATAAGGTTCCAGAGAGTAAGCGGTACTGGGGCTCCGTGCTTGTGCAGCCACTGATAGGATGGGGGCCGTGGTTTGTAATTAGTCTCGTTATGCACCTTGCACCAGGCCCCATATTTTAGCGTCTCTCTCTTCTCTCTGTAGGATCAATGACTCCCCTCCCCATATATCAAACACCCTGTGAGCCCTGGGAACGCCTTTGATGTTCCCATCCCCATGTGGCATGCCCACGTCCCCTGGATCCTCAGCAATCCACTAGGGCTAATTAGGAGATTTCCCACATTCCCATTGTTACCTGCTAACACGGCTGGAGAGCTCACAAGTTACCACCCCACTTTCTTCTGAGTCCCAAAAGGCTGCTGTTTGCAGGAGGGTGGGGAGGGGAAAGAAATGATCCCCCTCCTTTTTTTTTTTTAACCGGTGTTGATATCCTGCAGGAGACAGAGCTGTCCTGCCTAGAGGGATGGCAAGGTAATTCTCTCTCTGTCTCGCTCATATATGCACATCAGAGAGTTTACGATTCATGTGCTGATCACAACCTAAAACAACTCCAATTTTATCCTGTGGCGATCAGCATGAGGCTAGCTTGCTCCCTGCACCCACTCTGCATACACCGACATGCCTCCCTGCCAACACACACGTGAATGAAGCGCCATGTCTTGGCACATGCATTCAAACACACACACTCACCCACGGACCCCCGCCCACCTCTTTATGATTCATGCCCATGACAATCTCTGATGAGCTTTGAGTCTACAGCAATGGGCAGAAGGATAAACTGCAGCCCACACCCATTCTGTTCCCATGCACATACCCCCCCTACACATGCACACACAGTCAGTCACAACCACTTACCCCACAAGTATCCATATCATTTGTGAGCTGACACATACACCTAGACACCCAGAAGACACAATCTCTCCTCCCCACACCCATTCCACACACCCCTAGACACAGAGACTGTGCATTCCCCAGTAGGGATGTGATGATGAACTGGGGGCAGCTCTGCCTCGACTTTCACAACCACACAGGCATTCGCACCCCAAACTGGCAAGAGTTGCACGCTTGGAAAGTGCATGCGTCCTCCGCCCTCAGCCTGTGGCCTACGGAGAGGGCAACAAACTCCTACCAGCTAGCGGAGTTAGTCCTTTGGTTCAAGTGGTAGAAGTCTTTGGTTCAGTGTAGGGTGACCAGATGTCCAGATTTTAAAGAGACAGTCCCGATTTTTGGGTCTTTTTCTTATATAGGCTCCTATTACACCCCCCTCCCCCATGCCGATTTTTCACATTTGCTGTCTGGTCACCCTACTTCAATACTGAAGGTCCCTGCACTTCCCTGGGATTTTCTGTGGTAATTGCATGTGCAAATGGGCCAGATAACGGAGGCCCAGATTCTCCGCTGGGCAGAGCAGAAAAGAGGGGCCCACTCGGGACCTTGTTACAACTCACTGATTCTCTGTCCAACCCTGGCCCAGCTGAGAACAGTCTAGGGTGGCTACTGTAATTTGCATCAGCTGGCTGCACCCTGAGGACCCATCCACCAGCTAAGGATCCCTTGAGCAAATCATGGTCTGGCCACACCTCTGCCTGCCTTGCAGAGATGGTTGCTTAGGCTATGCCAGCTCCTGTGCCTGCTGGGAACTTCCTTACCCTGGGGATATCCCCAGTTCAGCGGTTAGGGTTAGATTTCACTTTCTTACCTCTGGCAGCATGGCCCAAAGGAAGCAGAGGAAGGCAGGGCAGAGGATCTGACCCTGAACTTCATAGTGGTGCCCAGACACCAGTACGATGGGCACCATCCCAGAGAACCCTTGGAGTGAATAAATAATCAGTACATCAGTTGCTAACAGGTCCCTAGGCAGCATTTTCTGACTGCACTTCCAGGTTTCTTTTTGAATTGTTTTATTTTCACTGCCACGGGTGAGGAGAAGTGAAAATACCATTGAGCTAAAATCAGTTGAGAGCTACTGTATGTATATAGTTATGCATGTACAGTGTACTGGTATATATACACATATAGATATATAAATATATACATAGGGTTTCCAGGTTTAATGTTGAAATCAGCCAAACCCAATAAATCCCACTGACGAACATTTGGAGACGAGGGTTTTGATAAAAATACCTGCCTGGAATTTGCAATTTTCATAGTGTTTGCAGAGGGAATGGGTAGATCTTAACAGTCTCTCTACTGCTTACTGGGAGGCCATCCCTGGAGCATGGCAGGTAGATTTTGAAATGCACAAAGGAGAATTAAAGCATCTAGTTCCCACTGATTTTCATGGATCGCTCCTATCGATTTGCAATGGAAGCTGGACTTCAAACTCCCATTTGTGCCTTTAAAAACCTCCTCCTCTCACAGAGGATTCATATTTTGTTGAATTCAAGGGAGACAATTGCGGGTGGGTTTATTTGTTTATAAACACCGATTTAAAACAGATTATTTTTCCTTTAAAAAACAATCCTCAATTGGTCCAGAACAAACACGGAAAATCAGAAAGAAATGAAACCCAGACCCCTATGTATGCAGTGGCGAAGGAGGAGGGAGCCGTACATATAAGAACTGGGGGTAGAATAAAAAAATAAGCTCCTCAAAAAAAAAAACCAATTTTTTTTTTCAAAATGAAAAAGGTACAAGCGGTGTTTGGTTCTGTAAAGCAACCGAGAATGAAACATAATGCAAGGTAGGCTAGGAGAGAGACCAGGAGATCACATTCTACATGTCACAATCCAAAGCAACTCAACTGAGATCAACGGAGTGACTGTGGAGTTACCCCTGCGTCACTGAGATCTGAATCTGGCCCCATGGACATAAGTAGGAGAGCAAGTTTCACGCCTGCATTGCTGTTAAAATAATTGACTCTAAGCGTACACCTCCAACAGGAGCTCCTGGGAGGATGTGTCCAGGGGACAATGGGGCTGTCTGGTCACTGAGGACGTGGTCAAAGCCCATTGATGTAAATGGGAGTCCATTGGCTTTGAGGGCCATAGTGGGGGGGGTTGGATGGAAGAAGGGGTTGCACATATACCGTCAGCTACTCTGTTCAATCTGTGCAGCTCCACAGGGCCGTATAGGCCTACAAAGAGAGCCAAAGGGAAACCAGGCCGAGAACAAGGCAGGATAGGAAGAGAGGAGACAGTGGGAGGGTTAGCGTAATGGGCACGTCTTACCCAGCAATGCCAAAGCTAGAGACCTGGTTGGAGGTAAAGAAAAGGGGTGTATGTGGCAGGGGGCAAGGAGAGTATTGGAGAGAGAGAAGGGGAGAGAGAGACGCTTCTTGGGAATGATATGAAGGTGTATTGCTGTGTGCAATACAGAAAGAGACACACATACTGGCGGCTCATGACATCCCAGCTCCTTCTAGCTGCTAAGATGGAGGCAATGCAGCTGTAAGTCAAAAGCAATCCCAGTGTGAAGGGGGAAAGACCAATCAGCCAGAACCTCCACTAGCCTAGTTCCACTGAAGTCCATGGAGCTTTGCCGATTCACATCCAAAGATCTGCCAAGACGAGGAGCCCAACTGGATTCACAGGAGGAGAGAGGGGTGACGTCAAGACTTAGGGACGTCTCCTACAGCCACCAAGCCCAATTTTGCTCTCAGTTACCCCGCACAGAACACTGCTGAGTTCAAAGTGAGCTGCATGGGGATAAGGGAGAGAAACACTGGACCTGTTTTGCTGTGCATGCTTGGATCATGCTGAGGAGGCTAACACCGGAGGCAGAGCAAATCACAGGGATTCAGAGGGATTTGAGTCACTGAGGTGAGCAGGCCACCGAGATGGTGAACGCACTTGGTTGCTGAGATGTGTAAAGGGATTCACCTGTGGGAGAGAAGAACCAGGCCACAAGATCTGAGCTGAGCATGTGTCACCCAGCAGCACGCTGATGGAGTCCCAGAGGGAGGAATCATTAAAAACCTAAGTCCTGTGCAGAGCAGAACAGCAAAACCACTCAGGACACAGTAATGCCTCATTCTGCCCATTGGGCCACATGCAATAGTTGGCACTAGGTTGTGGCAATACTGCTACTGTGCCTGACGCATGTTAGATACCTTCTGAGCTTCAGCAGGTAGCACTAGGTGCTGCCCCACATAGCGCTGGAGAGGATGCAATGTGTGCTACCAAAGATCAAAGCATCCGTTACACAGAGGGGAAGAGAGCTCAATGGAGTCTCCAGGAATAAAAGGGGCACTATTCTCAGCTGGCATCCATGGGTGCAGCTCCATTGAAGTCAGAGCCAATTTACACCAGCTGAAGGATCTGGCCCTGGGACTTAAGGCATGAAGTTGATGAACAGGATCAACAAACTAAGAGAGAATTTTTCATGCTGCTTCCAAACCTCAGAGGAATCAAGGGGGCATGCAGGGACTTTGAGCAGAGCTCTAACTCAGACAGGGCAGGAGGGAATAAGTGACTGGGGAAGGCGAGCAAAGGGTCTGAAGAAAGGTGATAGAGACCTTCGATGGGATGCTGGAGGACTCCGGAGGAGGGGTGTGTAGGGCAGCAGGAGGTGGTGACAAGAGGAAGCTAAAGCAAGCAGCGCCAGTGGGCTAGGCAGCTTCTTCTGTTCTTCACATCTCCCTTCTCTCCTCTTGCTCCTCCTGCAAGTGGTTTTCTGGGGGGCAAGGAGGATGGGCAGAGGGTGTTTCCTTCTGATGGGGAGTGCCCAGGGAAGCTGCAGCTTTCTCCCATCGTTCTGGTCCCCCAAGAGATCCAGGCCCGTCTCAGGGTGTAACAACATCACTTGTGCTTAAATCCACTCCCAAGTGCACAGTTGGGGGGGACAGTAGTTTATGACAATTCTCATTTCCGCTGGACTAAATCTGGATTGACATCTCTGAATGTGAAGCAGGGATTCCCTCAATGTACCTGGCATTACTCTAACCTGCCACCTTTAAATAAGACAAATGGCTGAGGTCAGATCCACCCAAAGGGAATGAATGGGATTAACGTAACCAGCTACCTTTAAACAGGAACAATGTCGATCTTTGGGAAATCTAGGACTGCCCGCCAATGTCACCCTCTCTGGCCACTGGGTGTCACTGTGGTGCCCCATAAATGGAACAGAGGAAACATTTGTCTGCTTGCAAAAAGATGGTGCTTTCAAGAAAGATCTCCCCTATTGTCCCCGTTCCCCAGAATGAGGCTCTCTATGCTCTACCAGTGCGAATTCCAGGGCCCTAGCGATGTCCAGCCCTCAGCACCAGCTCCTGGACTTGACCCCATCATGCAGGAGTGCTGCAGTGCCATGACAGCTCAAGCTGTCCCTAATGCATAGAGCCACAGTTAATCCATCTCCCCTCGCCTTGAGATGTCTCTCTATCTAGCCCCATTTCAGACCCTAGCCTCACAAACTACCTAAGCTCTGGGTTCGAGGAGTTACTCTTCATCTCAAAACCATCTTTTGGAATCAAAGTAGCCGCATGTATTAGGAAGGACCCAGCTGCAGGTCACCAGCCAGAGCAAAGACCACTCTCTTTGTGGTTTTTCATAGATTCACCGATTCCAAGGCCAGAAGGGACCATTGTGATCATCTAGTCAGACCTCCTGCGTAATACAGGCCAGAGAACTGCCCCAAAGTAATTCCTAGAGCAGAGCTTTTAGAAAACCATCCAATCTTGATTTAAAAGTTCTCAGTGATGGTTGATGCCCATACTGCTCTGACACAAGGGCAGACTGGTGTGTGCGTACATGAAAGGGATACTCCACCAGGATTCTTATAATCCACAGGGTTTTAATGTGGGACCTTATGGGGACTCCTTATGGGGTCTATCTGATTTGGCAATGGGGACCTGCTGGTAACCCTGGCTGCCATGAATTGTGATAGAATCCAGCATGGTGCTGCAAGAAGCTGCCATGTGGGTAAGGAAGCTGCTTGATTGGATGAATTTTTTTCCATGTGAATACGTTCAGCCCACCCAAGGGCTCTGCATGCCTGCCACATGCTTATATGGTGTCTGTACCCAGAAGCTTCTGCTCAGTGGGGAACCTCTGAGGTTTCATCAGCTTTCATTGGCATGAAGTTGGTGGGTGAGTCCAGCACCAATGTCACCAAAAGACACAATGGCTGAGCAAATCCACTGGGTTTCCTTAGGATCGTCCAAACTGAAGTATGAGCTGCACCATTTTGGGCCAAGAAGAGGACTTTGAAAGAAGTAGAACCTGACCTGGATTCCCAACGCTCACCTCGAATGAATTCTGTGCCCTTGGAAGAGAAGCACCTGAACTAGATCTTGGTGCCCAAGACAACTTGGGTTATTTTGCCAGATATTGCAGCTTTGGGGATGAAATTGCCTTGTCTCATAAAGCAGCTATAATTGCCTCGGATCATTGTCCAGTTCCAGGCCCCCTGCCCCTCCCATCTGCCAGATAACCCCTCCATCACTGGATGCTCCCAAAACAAAGCTGACGTACCACAGTCTGCTGGAGTTGGGAGGAGATGCTGATAGACCTACAAAGACCAGGTCCACCTGAAGATGGTTCCTATGGCTGGAAGATGTACAGACCTGGGAAGGAAAGGCAGTTGCATGCTAGGTATAAGTGAGTGGCATTTGAGCAGGTATCTCTTCTCTGACTTTGACCTAAAAGGTAGGCTTGAAAGGGCCCCATTTACACAAAGGCCTTGGATGCTTATTGTGGCATAGTGCCATTGTGTGGGCACTACAGATATCCGACAGGAAGTGCACTCCTATAAGATACATGCAGCATCCACAGGGCGGTACTGTGCAGCACCTAACGGCAGCGGGGCTCCTTGCAGCTGAGGAAAGAGAGGGAGGAGGAAGAGGAGACAGAGCGTTGAGGTGTGAGTGGGGTGGGTTGAATGGGGGAACAAGGTATTTTCCAAGTGTCTGACATAGACTGGAGTCAATTGTCTGCGCAAAGCCAAAGTCCCGGGAGAGTGGCACTGCTGGGAGAGTTAAAACACAACTGACTGTAGGAGCCGGAAGCACATCATGAGGTCCAAGGGGATGGGAGGTTTCAGTTGGTTGCCGTCCAGGCGCAGGTAGCGGAGCCGGGGCACATTTTCTAGATCTGAGGAGTAGTCTTGGAAGGTGACCAGGGAGGTGGGGCAAATCTGGGTCCCGTTGATTTCTGCAGGGGAAGAGAGAGCATGGCATGGGTTGGAAGAGCTCATCTGAGAGAGATGCTGAGAGTTTATCTACTCTACATCACACCCATCCATCCACTTGTCTATGGTGTTCAGTGATCACTTAGTGCTTAAGGGGCTTGCAAGAGATCTGCTTTGTTGTCTCTGGTGCGTACCACCCCATCCCATAGTTAAAGTAGATTGAAACAGAAGAGGGAGTTCTCTCTGCACCAAAGGAAGAGGAGGGTTCCGCTGCTCCTCACTTTACCCCTGTATCTCCTTGGGTATGTCAATTCTCTTGGAACGAGCTAGCTATGCATTTGTCTTATTGACAGAGCACATCACTGCAGTACCTAGGTGCTGATGCTACAGTGGAAATACATATTGGTTTAGGTGCAAATGGGGGCACACTTCTCCTTTTCCGTGCATGCATTTTTGCGCCTAGAGTATTGCACTCATCAATGCATTTTGGGTGCAACTCTAAGACCTTGCTGTTCTGATTAGCTGACTCTGGGGGCAAATCGGATGGCAGAGGTGCAATGACTCACATTTGCACCCAGGATTCATTCTATGGGTGGGAATTGTGCCCCTGGACTAGGAGGCAGGACCTCAGCCTGTCTGAAAACATACCTCTCTATCGATGGAAAGCAAGAAAGCAAAGTTGCCTGTTCTTCTGTCAGCGGGGATCTGCAAGCAGTGAGCCGCACGTCATCCTAACTTTAGCCATGTGGGCATCCCAAGTCCCCTTTTGTCTACCAAAACATAAGGATCCCTGGGCCACTGTTGTTAAATTCAATGTCCCAGATGGTGGATCACCTCACCAAGCTCCATGTGTCAAACCAATCAACAGGCTCATCCAATCTGTTAGCTCCTGCATGACATGGCTTCCTTCATGTGGCACTTCCTGCCCCTACAGACATAGCAGGGTTCATCAGTCTAATGTGCTTGGATTTACTAAAGAGAATGCAGGATTTCACCTCTCCTGGCTATCCAGATGCAAACTCCAGTCCTTCTGCCCTTCAGCCCCCACAGCTTTTACGATTCCACCAGAGGAATCTTATATCGGCTGTTGGCGTCACCAAATCATCTGAGCACACCCAGCCCCAGCAGAGCTCCAAAGCCAGCCTTCAAAACATCAGCCAGGCGTTGGAGATTCCACTCTGTCATTAACTCCAGAAAACAATGAGAAGTCCTTGCACAAGTGAGCACTCCAGCAGGCCACCGAGAAGGTGTAGTCACCATTCCCATGTCTTCTAATTGGCTATAGCAGCTGGGGACTCACTCGTATCAGCCTAAGAATATACCTGATTGGGTGATTTTCCAGGAAATAGCAAGCTATAATTCCTCCCGTCCCTGTAGGTAGCTATAAAAATAGCCCAAAGTATTGCTAATCATTGCTGCCATTATGAAGCCATCACAAGAGGAAGGAAAACCCTGGAGCTAGAGAGAGCATTAGCCGTGAGTAGTTATTCTGGGGCTTATTTTCAAGTCTATTTTTCTTATGCTGTGTGTGCGGTGTTCCCAGGGCTCTGCTGTGATTTCAGGGTGTCTGGGGTGCTCTCAGGATGCATCTGCACTTTCTAACATCTTCTATAGTGTCTCTATCAGTGATGTGGGGCAGACAGAAGGGTGCTATGGTGGGGTGACCTTGGATGCAGAGGTGAATGAGTTCTGTCAGGCAGTGCCTGGAGTAATCTGCGCTTAACAAGAGAAAGGTGAGAAATACTGTGGCACTTTATGAAAGGGAGAAAAGAAATACTTTACAATGGGAAATCGGTATTGCCAACCCCAGGCTTTCAAATATTATGATCTAGGACCCCCAAATTCAGAAGACTGGCTTAAAAACCAGGACATAAAAAAAAAGGCTGGGTTCTTTCTGTTCGCCTTCTGTTTGCAAGTCCTTTAGGGGAGCACGTTTCAGGCTTTTCTCTGCCACCATGAGGGCTAGAAACTTGCTTTTAAAGAAAATAAAAGCAGAGATTCTCACTGAATACATGACCCCAGGAGCTGAAGACTCAAAAAAGCCACCAAATGTCCCAAGGCTCAGGATAAAATGCCGACAATTGGCAGCACAGGGGAATGGAACATGGGTCTCTCTCTAACCTGCAGCATATACCTCCTTAACTAGTATACCATAGCTGTGCTGAATAACTACATCACAGATCAGTCAGCAACTTGACCCCAAATTCCCGCTTAGTTAAAACTTGGCCCAAAGTGGCCCTTATTTGGCCTTTGGGGGCTCCTGTCAGTTGCTGCTGGTTCTTTAGTCCCCCGTGGGCCAGTCCAGCTACTTAAGCAAGGCCTAGATTGGGCCCTTCTGTCTCCTTGTCCTTTTCTCCCATCACCGCTGACCTTCAGTGATGACAGCTTAGTTCCACTAGGATTCTCCACCTTGAAACTCCTTGCTCCTCTCTTTGTTTTTTGGATCAACCCCCAGGATCAAACCCCAGTGTATTCATAAACTGGATGCCCGTGCTCTACTGCTGCCTTCCTTGACCACTACAGCTGCCATGTTCCACCTCAGAGGTGGCTGCTCTTCAGTAGTGGACCATTTTGGCATATAAGGGCCCAATCTAGAAGTCCTTAAACAGACAAAACTCACATTGAAGTTAAGGGGGAGATTTTCCTAAGTAAGGACTTTTGGGTTACATCCTTCATTGCTATTATCAATGGGTTCCCCTGGTCCTTTCACTGATGTGACAGTCTATGGACATAGCTGTCATAAACTGCCAGTCATAAAGGTATTTAGATTTTAACCACATTTTTGAGACTACTGATTTACAGGTGTATAATCCCACATACTGCTCTGCTACAAAAACTCCATCAGCCCACTCTGCAGCCACAATATTAGGAGTTGGGCTGGTTTCTGTGCATGTCCCTCCTTTGCATGCAGAGAATTTCTGGAAGGAGCTCTGCATTCTTGCTTCCCTGCAGATGTTTTCAACCAGGGCAGCAGGTGGTGAGAGCTCCGATAGCACAAACGTCTGGGTCTGCTGGGAACAGGCCTTTGTTATTCCTACATTTGCGGTGTTTATGCATTTCATGGCCTGGCACCTGTCCTATGAAATCACTGTTCTTTGCCTAAATCCATGTGAAGCTGTCTCTGCTGGATTTGCAGAGGTGCTCACCAGCATAGCCCTGCTCTCCCTTCATCCCTCTCTGCGTCCCCTAGCCCTGCTAGCCTCAACAGCCAGCAAGTTAAGCTGTATTGTTTCCACCTATCTTAGGTACATATGTGAGCCCCCCACATCACTGTAGTATCTGAGCACCTCACAGTTCCCTGTGAGGTAGGGAAGTATGATCCCCATTTTACAGATGGAAAGACTAAATGAGTTGTCCAGGATCATATGGGAAAAATCTGTGGCAGAGCAGGAAATGAAACCCAGGTCTCCTGAGTAGTGCTTTGGACCATCCTTTTCCTAAGAACAGGCCCTTCCACCACCTGGCCCCATACACCCATGTAAAAGGGCCACCAACCCATTCTAAACATCAAGTCCTGTTTTGAATGGAGTGGAACCATGTGGGTGGGTTTCACACTGAAAGAAACAATCTCCGGATGCAAAGAATTCTGTCCCCGGGGGACATCTGCTCCCTCTAGGCCCAGCCACAGCCACCTAGGCCTGCCGACCTGCTACCCCCAACTCACTTTCAATGGAATTGTCGTTTAGGTAGAGGTGCTCCAGTTTGGGGTTGATGAAGGGCATAGTGGTGAGCTTATTATGCGCCAGTTGCAGCACCAGAAGGTTGCTGAGGTTGAAGGAGTTCTTGGGCAGCCCTTTGTCAGAAATCTGATTGTAGTTGAGCCTGAGGAAGGCCAGATTGGGGAATTCTTTGAAGTAGTCATCAGGGATGTCCTCAATGTTGTTCCTGTCTAGGAAGAGCTGGTGGACAGCACTGGGCAGCCCAGGAGGCAACTTCCGCAGGATGTTGTGGGCTAGGTTGAGCTGCATGAGGTTCTTGAGCCCCCTGAAGGTGTTTTTGTTGAAGACTCCATCACTCAGCTTGTTGTGGTGCAGGTCCAGGAGGACCAGGTGCTCCAGCTTGTTGAAAACCCCAGAGGGGATCTTGGAGATCTGATTCCTGCTCAGACGCAGCTGCTCCAGGTTGGCTGGCAGGAAAGATGGCACCTCCTTGAGCTGGTTCTTCTCCATGTACAGAAAGATTAGGCTGTCCAACTGCTCCATCACCCGCCGGTCCAACTTCCTGATGCGGTTGTTGTCCAAGTTGACCCACCTCAGCTCTGTGGCATTCTTGAAAGACTCCTCTGGGAGGCTGTCAATGAAGTTGTTCTGGAGATAGAGGTAGTGGATCCTGGAAGGGATGAGGGGCACCTTCCTTAGGTTGCGGCTGTCACAGTAGAGGGCTGAGGGGAAGTCTGGAGGACAAAAGCATTCTCTGGGGCAATCCGGGAAGACGGAGGGGGGGCCTGGTGGCAGGGGCGGAGGCAGCTCTGTTGGCTCGACTGGCTCAGGAGTCGGGCGGGCGGGCTTCCGCCCAGGCTTCCGCCTCTGCCCGTTCACTTCAGAGATCAACACAAGGATGAGGAGGAGAAGCAATCTGAATGCTGCCTTCATGGTCCAGCAATTCACCTGCAGGGGGCACAACGAGGTTTGTTAAAAAGAGGCTTGTCTAGGCACTATGTATCCCCCATCACAGCTGTATCAGCCCCTCACGAACACTAACCGGTTTACCCTCACCATGCCTTGCCAGGCAGGGAAGACTAATTATCCCTCATTACTGTGGCAATGACTGATCAAGGGGCTTGCCCAAGATCACACGGGAAGTCATAAGGTCACAGATTTTAAGGCCGGAAGGAACCACCAAATAGTCTAATCTGACCTCCTGTATATCCCAGGCAACCAACACCAGCTGCACAACAACCCAACAACCAAAATGAGACCTAAGGAGCCCCCAGGAGACTAGACCATTATGTGCTGCAGGCCAAGAACTGGTAGGACCAAGGTTCACCAGTGCTCACTGCCCTGCAATGGCAGGGAAATGTAAAGTTTGTGAGAGATGTGGGACTTGACTCTAGATCTCCTGAGTCCCAGACCAGTGCCTCAACAACAAGACCATCCTCCCTTCCTCCTTACACAGGGTCCGCTATCATGCTGGTTAGCAATTAGTGGGGAAGCACTGATGACAGAACAAGGAGCAATGGTCTCAAGTTGCAGTGGGGGAGGGTTAGGTTGGATATTAGGAAATATTATTTCACTAGGAAGGTGGTGAATACTGGAATGGGTTACTTAGGGAGGTGGTGGAATCTCTTTCCTTAGAGATTTTTAAGGTCAGTCTTGACAAAGCCCTGGCTGAGATGATTTAGTTGGGGTTGGTCCTGCTTTGAGCAGGGGATGGGACTAGATGACCTCCTGAGGTCCCTTCCAACCCTGATATTCTATGATTCTATGATTTCATACTTCATTATATAAGGGATCCTTCACCCCCCTCAGACACATGTATTGGAGGGTATGTGTGTGGGGATTAACACACAACGTGTGTGTGTGTGTGTAGGGAGTGGGGTGGTGAAAAGAAAGGATGGGGAACTAATGCAGAGATGCACACACACAATATATATAAAACATAAGATGAGATGGGCTTGAACAGATTTCCCTGGGCAGTACAGCTAATCTCTCTCTTTCCAGTCTGTTCTGGTCAGATGTCCCTAGATTACCCAGCCCCGTGTTACAGACCCAAAAGGTTCGGCGAAGACAAGTGTGTGAATTTGGGGGTATGTTTACCAGAACTGGTCCCAAGCAGCAAGCCCCCTGTGGTTCATACGTCACCATCCATGACCCCGCCTGGGCCTAAATTGCTGCACACTGTCACGAACTCTCACGAGGACAATGCCTCTGAAAGGCAACCCGCCGAGTGGCTTTTCATTGCTTTCACAGCAGCAGGTTTTCAGGCTGCAGCCCCCCCTCGCAAGACGCCCAGGGCCTGCAGCTCCCCCCTAGATCTATGGACGAGCAGGCTGTTACTCCCTGGATCAGGCCCCTCATGCTTGTGCGCAGAACCTGTGGAGCAACGAGTGATGGGAATCACGCTTTGTGCAGTTGGCTCTGTAGCTCATTAATCTGCTCCACTCACTAGGAGCCCATTTCACACAATGGCTTTTTGCTTTGATGTATTTCCCAGAGGTTTACTCCTGGAAGCAGTAATGTGACAGGAGACACTGAAGGGGGAAGGCACAGTTCACTTCATGCTCTGGGTTCACTTTTGTGAACATAGGGGGGAGGGGAGGAAATATGGCTTCAGAGAACTATTCTCATCCATGCCAATGGATCACAAATTCGGTTTCGTTTTAGAGCAGAAGCTCCAGGAGAACAGGACCCAGTCCCATGTCGCTCAAACAGAATGCACAGAGATGGACCTGAACGACAGACACGTTTGTGTTCAGTTCCAACATGATTTTACACAGCAGGGCACTCAGAGGTTAAGAAAAGGTGCTGCTAGGTTTGGTGCTGAGCTCTTTTGTAAAAGAGATGTGTTAGGGTAGCGTTGGCTGGACTGGCAGGTCTGAAGGTGACCCACAAAATATATGGGGCCAGAGTTTCAGCTGGTAATTCAAAGTAGCACCTGCGCTGACTGCAGTGCAGATATACCATTCACACCAGCCATTTTATATTCCAGGAGCGATTTTCTCCTCTGTCTGTTTGCAGATTATTCTTCCCCCCATTCTCCTCCAGCAAATCACTTTGCTCCAGAGAATATTTTGATTGAGCTGGGTCAGTGTTAACCATTGTTTCACTCTGCTTTGCTCTTATAAAGAGCCAGCAGAGAAGAGAAAGTCCACTGAGGCGCCGTTTGGGCAAAGCATTGCCATCAGAGTCACTGGGATTCAAAACAAGCAAATGTGGATGGCTCAGATTTTTAAAGGTATGCAGAGATAGCTGTGCTCAGGACAGCCCATCAATGGGCCTCAGTGCTTAAATCCCTTTTGCAAATAAGATTTACATTCTTCAGTCAGTTAGGTGTTGCAACACTGACACAGCAATGCCAAAACACCTTTACAAATCTGGGCCTAAGTGCGTTGCTGAATTGCGGCTGGAGAGATGTGAAGGCAGGGGACTCGATCCGCTCACATGCTTAGCAGGCAAAGGAACATACAAAGATAGGAATTGCCATGCTGGATGTCCCTTCTAGTCTGGTTTCCTGTCTCCAATTGTGGCCATCGTCAGCTGTATCTTTGGAAAGTGTTTAACCCTCCCAATGCACAATTATGAATAACCCACCCAAAGGGAAATCATAGAATCATAGGATATCAGGGTTGGAAGATACCTCAGGAGGTCATCTAGTCCAACTCCCTGCTCAAAGCAGGACCAACCCCAACGAAATCATCCCAGCCAGGGCTTTGTCAAGACTGACCTTAAAAATCTCTAAGGAAAGAGATTCCACCACCTCCCTAGGTAACCCATTCCAGTGTTCACCACCGTCCTAGTGAAATAATATTTCCTAATATCCAACCTAAACCTCCCCCACTGCAACTTGAGACCATTGCTCCTTGTTCTGTCATCTGCTACCACTGAGAACAGTCTAGAAAGTTTATCCTCAAACCCAGGCAGTTTAATGCTTGGCTTGTTCCCTGAAACACGCGACTCATCGCTCCTAGCAGGATCATCTGTGGCTTTGATCATTAGATCTACATCTGATAAAGGATGTTCTATGCCACGAGGCCCATCATAAACCAACTTCTAGTGGATGGGGTTCACTATGAACTGGTGTGTTGAGATGGGTTTGCAGTCGTTTCATGTATTAAATATCTAGAGAGGAGGAAGCTAGGTAGAGGTCTCAAAGCAGCAAGCAGCATGGTGTAATCTATTTGGCAAAGGATAATGTAGCACACAGAAGAATAGAGAGGAAGGGAAAAGTATACCCAGTGGCTAGGATGTGAATGACAGATAGCAAGGATGAGGGATATTTTCTTGGCTTCCCTGGCCCTCCTACCACAAAAAATCCATGACAGCTTTGAACAATAATTTCACTTCAGTTTTTCAAGATATTTTAACTGCAGTGCCACCAAGTGACAGTACCGAATCCTGCACCATAGATTATATGAATCATAAAGGCACATGGTCATGTGATAATTCACTTATGAGGCTACACTTCCGTCAGTGAACCATGACGGAACATTATAAGTGTCACCAAAGAGACGGACTGCATCTACAGAACGTGCTCAGTGGAAATAGCACCTCGATTCATCGTGTTTAGCTTTGTGGCTGTGCCAGAAGTCAACGAATCAGTCGTAAATAGGCTAAATGATGATAGCAGCAGACCAGAAGCTGCTGGTGGGATGGTAAAGACTGATAGTCTTGTGTTTCCGTACTGGACTAGAATGGAGAAGCTCTGAGAGACAGCAGTGTGATTTCACAGGATCATAGACATGTAGGGCTGGAAGAGATCTTGAGAAATCATCAAGTCCAGTCCCCTGCATTGTGGCAGGACCAAACAAATCTCTAGACCATCCCTGACAGGTGCTTGTCCAAGCTTTTAGAAGTGGCTGGAGCACTAGAGTGGGACTCAGGAGACCTGGGTTCTATTCCTGGCTCTGCCACTGGTTTACCTGGTGACTCTTAGGCAAGTCATTTCCCCGCTCTGTGCCTCAGTTTCCCCATTGGTAGAATAGGGATGATGACACTGACCTCTTCACTGAAGAGTTTTAATCATCTACTGATGAAGAGGGCTGTATGAGAGCCAGGTATTATTATTAGGACTTCAGTTTCTACCTCTAACACAGACTTCTTGTGTGACCATGGGCAAGTCCCTTGATCTCTATGTATCCCCATTTATACAATGGGGTTTATAAGTCATCATATTTTACAAGGAGGCTGGGAGCCTTAATTCACTAATATTTGGGAACTCCTCTGATATTATATGATAGGACCATGTAAGCACCTCGGTAGGGAAGGAACAGTGTCAATAACAACACTATACTTAGCACTTATATAACATTTTCCATTTGCATAGGTCTTTACAAACATTAAGCGTGCGATTTTCAAAAGCGCTCAGCGTTGGCTCAGCTCTGCTCCACTGACTTCAATGGGAGCTGAATTAGGCCAATGCCCTTTGAAAATCCCACCTGTACAATTCTTGCAGGCCTGCTCCCCACCTCTAAGCAGGTGGGCACGTATCAGTATATCCTCATTTTACAGAGGAAGCCACTGAAACATAGCAAGGTCAAGTGACGTGGCCAAAGGTCACACAGCGGGTCACTGGCAGAGCCAAGAAGGGGCCCCAGGAGTTCCTACTCCCACTCTTGCAGTCAGTCCATCAGACCACACCGTCTTTTTCCACCATGTCCCATCTTTTACAACTAGCATTAGCCCAGGGTGGTATTGTTAAGGTGATGTATAGAAGGGCTGAAGAGGCCCAGTGATTATGGCTGACAAGTATCAACCTATGAATAATGGTTTTGCACAGAGACCTAATTGACAATGTAGACAGAGACAACGTAGATCAGACCAGGGGTCCATCTAGCTCAGTAGCAATGAGCAGCCAGTATCATCCTCTTCAGAGGGAGAATCCCAGGATGGGATAGAAAGAGAAGCTGGGACAAACTGATCAAATTCTCTCCCAGGCTGCCAACTGCAAAGGAAGGAGGTAGCAGCACCTAGGGAAGATCATGTGCATGAAACCAAGCAGCACAGCCTTCCTGAGCCCCACTCAGCTGGCAGGGCTGGAGGATGTGCTGGGTGGAGTGGCAACCAGAGGGAGAATTTGAAGGAGTTCCATTGTGCCACTCCTGCTTACCTGCCCCCTCGCAGCCCAGCTGTCTGTAAGTCAGATGAAGCAGCAACTTGGCCAAGCTACTGCTGCTGGTCAGGCGTGCGACCAGAGGAAGAAGAGGAAGGCTTTAGAGAGGGCTGAAGGCAGAACCCCTTGTGTAAAGAAAGAAAAAAGCAAGATGTGTGCTCCCCATCCTGCTCAGCGCTTTATATTGTGCTTTCAAATGTGCGGCACTCTCCGTTGCATCGGGATCCCACCTCACTTGTTAACCCCAGCTGCAACGCCACTGCCATGCAGCCCTGGGCAGGACTTCAGGGGAGCCTTGCTAAGACAAAGGTCAGCGTCTGGGCGCTGAGGGATGTATGCACACAGACTTCATTTGGCATGTAGCTGGCACCATCCCGCACACTTTGACAATGAGCCCAGTGCGGGATGGTGCCGGCTACATGCCAACTGCGCAGACAGGGGCTGAGAGAGGCCCGTCACGTTCCCCTTCGGGCTGCAGCGGGAAAATGTCAACAGCATTAGGCTAACAAGCCAGCAGTGAGGGCTCACGTGGCTGCAAAGCGGAAAGGTTTGTCAGCACTTGTTGAGAAATGGAAAATTCCACTGGTAAACAAGTCCTTCTACCCCTTTTCTCCAGCAAGGAAATTGCTTCCCAGGCAGCCTGTTAGCTTCTTCACCTCCGCCTGACACCACCAAAGACAGCTCCCACCACTGGCAAGATTGGCACGGCATCCTGGCCCAGGCTGAGCCTTAGAGAAGTCACAGCAAGAGCCACGGGGAACATCGCCCGTGCTGGCAACCTCCACCAAGGGCTCCTGGCTCATTGGACCCATGGACAACTTGGCTCCCTTTGAAATACCTCTGCCCAGCTGACTGGACGCATTCCTTGGCTTCTAAATAATTGACTATCTCCATAAAGAGATTCTGGGCTTTCCCCACCCCCTCTTTTTCCTGATTGTTTCTCTTTGCTTCCATCTGTCTCTCTTTAACCGCAGAACCCTTCCGGCCCTGCTGCTTTCAATCAACGTTCTGGCAGCTCGGGGATTTCGAGAAGCTGCTGAGTATTAGGTTCACCATAGTCTGGGTAGGGGTGGGGGAGAGGGGAAAACATTGAATGCCACAGAGAACTGACAAATTCATCACAGGGATATTGTCTACATCTGACTACCTCTGGTTTCCCCTGACCCCCACAGTACACACGCTCATTTTTTCAACCCCATCGCCCAACTCCACTCCAAAATTCCGATCTGGATTTAAAAAACCACAAAGGCTGTAGGGGGGTGGAGTAGGACGGGGAGGAGGGTTGGATTTGGGATTTTGGTTTAGCCCATTATGGAGGCAGGATGCTGGGATGCGTACTTCCTCATTGTGTCTCTTCAGAGCTGGGATTTTGGTTCAGGTCTCTCTCCAATTGTCATGCTTAACAGTTGACATCATTCCATGGCAATTGATTGTGAAGTTACGCAAGAGTTAATGATCCCAGGGCAGAACCTAGCAGAGAGAGAGGCAGGCATGAAGTGGGGGACAGGGTTGTCACTCAAGTGACTATACCAGAGCTGGCTGAATAACACGGACAGAAGTTTCCAAATATTTCTGTGAACAAACCCAGTGTGTTTGCTCTGCTCTTATCAAAGGGTCATGTCTGTTGCTGTGCATGAGGGAGTGCTGGTTTATTTCTGAAATTTTTTAGGAATCCACATTTCAATACAAACAGTTATTGGCCCAGAAATTCAGCCCAGAAAGCAGCATCTTCGTTATTTGATCTATGTCACAGCTGAATAAAAATGTCAGCAAGCAGAAACAATCCTATTAACCTACTGTAATCCACTCCCTGTTTATTGAGGGTAACTACTATGCATCTATTTACTGTATGTATTTCAGATGACCAACACCCTGCTATCTGAGCTGCTACCTGGTGCCTCAGGTGACCAATCCCACACCATGAGGAGCTTAACAGTTAAACAACCCACTAGATGAAATGTGTTCACGTAAACTATTCCGAAAAATTAAATAACCTTCATAGAAAACTGGGTCAATCTGCAGACACTTTACAGGCACAAGAAGGAGCTACATGCACGATAAATGTTATGTGGAATGAATAATCCAGTCAGGTCTTAAAAATACCTTCCAAAAGGAAGGCATGTGACCAAAATTTGAGATGTTTCAACAAATCTGAGGCCACTTCGAACTTTATTGTTGCCTCTAATATGTTTGGATGTTTAAGTCAATTGTCTTTGGCCACCCTTGTGTGTTGGCTTTCCATCCACATTCATGTGATTGCATTTACTGGCTTAAATGTTAGCAAGGAAGGAATTTCAAGTCACATGCACCAGTTTTCATGAAAACCAAATACTAGCTTTGCACTCCCAACGACTGGCATGCAAGTTCCTCCAGTCAGGGAGCAGTAACAATAGCAGGTGACCTTACTGACCAATCACAAGTAGGCAAAACACCTCACTTTCTGAATATTTATCATCAATCTCTATCAAAAAAATTCAACAGTGCATTGGTTGAATAACAAGTATATTCCAGAAACTTGCTAACTGCCTATAGGAAAGGAGTTAAATTCATTTAATAAAGTAGTTCAAGTTGCCATATGAGCTGCATTCCATGGCCATTTAGACCTTCAGTGCAACAATGAGGAAAGATGACCTGAAACAGTCCCCAATCACCTGAGATGAAGCATTTTCTCCATGCGGAAGAGGGTCTATGATACACAAACGAGCAGTTCTGATTCTGTCCAGTAGGGGGCAGTGATGTGCACAACCGGTTTCTTACAATAAGTGGTGCCAGGGATAATTTTCTGTTTGTTTCAGTGAGAAAGTTTCCCTTTACTGCTTCTCCCTCCATTCATTGCTGCTTTGTTGAGATCCTTCTTGTGCGCCTGATGCCTGATGACCACCCCCCTCCCCAATCTACAACTATTTAGCATTTGTGACTAACAGACTAGGACAGAGCATGTGCTTGTCCCTTTAAAACAGAGAAGATGGCCCAAAATAAGAGCAGCAAGCGCTTTCATTGGCCATGCCTTTTGTCTATCAATTATAGCAGCTAATCAGAGTCATCGGCTGGGTTGACCAAACATGCCTCCCAGTCAGCTGTTTTGATAACCCTAATATACACAAAACAGGGGTTTCCTTTCTTCAGCTGGGCTGGAGAGCTGAAATGGCAGAATTCAGTTTATATTAAACTTTCATCCGGCATGCCTTTAAAGCAGTGATGGGACGAAGGGGAGTGTGGCAAGCGCTCTGACTCAGATTTCCTCAAAGCATCTTTAGAAACAGAGACCCAATGCTAAGGACCAATTCTTCCCATAGGTTTTGGAGTGAGAATTTAAACAGCAGAGTATCTGTGCTAGGCTGGAGCCATCATACCACTGGCTAATCCAATCCCGGGGACTCAGCTGCAGAAGCTTTTTTCTGCAGGGAAGGTTTTATACTCATGCATATGGATCGGGTGTGTCCTGGGTGGAAACTAGCTAGGATCAGCTGGCTGGATAATTCCTGGGTTATTGTAACAGAAAATCCTTGCTTGTGCTCTTCAGCAGCACCAGTGTCGCTCTTCGATCCATCCCTCTCTGCCTGTGTCTCCTTCTGCAAACAAACCATAGCCCCCAGATTTGAAAAGAGGCCGTGTAAACAGCAAGCACAGACCATGTATTTCTGTGCATGCAAATGCATGTTCAGGGGCACAGATCCCCACTTAGATACCACAAATTTCTCCCTCATCTTTCCCCATTTAGGTGCAGAGTTTATAGTGGGTGCCATCACCCCCACCCTGCTGTCTTCAGCAACCCCAGTATCTTCCCATCCTTCTGCCACCGCTGCTAAGGAGCACATGTTGAGTGCTAAGGAAGCCCCTTTTGGAATCTGTGGTCCCAATGGGCCAGGTTCACCCCACACCCTTTCTTTTCACTCTGTCCTTTGGTCACCCCTGGCCCCACATCAGAACCTCTCTGTCCAGCAGGCTAAATGGCTGGATCCTCTGTGCTGCGCACATAGTGTAATTGGCAGAGCAGACATGAGGAGATCATGGGACTGGTGTTTCCAAAGCAAATACAGTGTTAACTCCTGAGCCTCCCTCTTTGTTCCACACTGTAATTCAGATCCTCTGCTTTCTCTCGCTAAGGAATAAGAATTTGCCATCTGATACCTGCCTTATCTGCTCCTCCAGATTCTCCTCTCTCGATCTCTGTTCCAGGCTTTCCCCAAGGATGAGAGAAGCTTCCCCGTTGCACTTAGATCTCTCTCCTGACACAATTGCTCCAGTGGGAAGTACAGCATGGACAGCCCACTCCTGGGTCAGGGCTGAGAAAGCAGCTTAAGTGCAGTTGTGTGGCTAGGACACAATGATCCCAGGCTGGTTGGGATATGGAGTGTCTGTGACTGACAGAGGAGATGAAAACAAAGCCTCTAGAGCCATCTTGGGTGGCTTGTGTGCATTGCAGAGCAGGGAGCAGAAGCCAAACATCTGATAAGGGTGGGCTGGGACCTCAGGTTCCTTAGGACACATCTACCCTACAAGGGCTACAGCGGCACAGCTATAATGCTGCTGTAATGTAGTCGCTTCTTACAGCCACAGAAAGGTTTTTTCCATGGATGTAGCAAATTCACCGCTACAGTGGGGGTTAGGTCGAGCTAACTACAGGATGCAAAATTGTTCACAGCCCCAAGCGATGTGGCTAATCGCATTTTTAGATGTAGATCAGGCCGAAGAAAACTGTTTCTCTCTCAGGCTACCATCCCTACACTGAGTCACAACAAGGCTGAATCTTCCCCCCTCCACACCACACAAACACAAACACACTCCCTTTCCCCAGGCCACACAGTTCTCAGTCCACACAGAGAGGAGGTTTCTGTACAACACAGTCTCTGCTCGTCATTATACACAGAATCTCTTTCCTAGGGATTCAGTTAGGGTTACAATCTTTACACTTCATTCCCTCATCACCTCTGCCAGAACAGGGACTAAGAACCTTGGTCCTCATGTCTCCATATTGTCCAGGTGCAGTATCAAATCTACGCAGTGAGGAATGGGTTAAGCCTCTCTGGCTGCCCTGGAGTAGAACTGTCTTGATTTTATACTATTGGGACAATCTGGGTAGGGCAGCCTGGGTTCCTTTCCTTTGGAATGATCCAGATATGAATGCAGCCTGGATTCTGCCCTCTGCATGTTGAAAATCAGGGATCTAGCTTCTGAAATTCAAGCTGAAAAGCCCAGCTGACTGAAGGAAACTGGAACGCAGTGGAGCCCCCCACACCCCTCTCAGAAAAGAACTTGATTCACCTCTTCCCAGAAAAACAAAACAGTGTGTGCTCTTTTTCCATCTATCCATTTGGAAAGGGGGGTTAACACCCACGCCCTCCTCCACCCCCAACTTGAGATTGCAGTGACTTGTGGAGTGTGTCTCCTCACCTTCTACCCCCTCCCCGGGAAACTCCTACCAAGCTCTTCTGAGATCTGATCTGAAACAGCAAATTTATGTTTAACACAGAGGAAGAGGAATTAACAAATGTCAATGTCTGCTGAGAATAAAACTACAAAAGTTTTGGTTAACTGCCACCCAGTAAAAGTCAAGACTATGTAGCAGAGGAAATCTTGCCTGCTCTCAGCCTCCACTCCTCCCTATATCCCTTCTACACTTCTTTTCTGATGCAGGACAACTCCTGTTCTGTGCTTGTATTAAGGTATGCAGCTTTCATTTAAAGAGGCACCTTGGTTTTTGCATTTATAGCTGAGAACCAGACGTGCACATGTGTATGTGTGTCAGAGAGCGCGAGAAAGAGTGGGTGTGTGAAAGGTAGTGCTGGGGGGAAAAAGGGAGGGAGGAAGGGGTTCCCGAGTTATGCTTCCATGGAAACAAATCTACAGCATTTGCAACAATCTCACACATGAGTTTGTCTTTTCGCTTTGCAGACCTAAAGATATCCTCTTGCCTCCTCTCCCCAACAAGTTTTACTTTTGGAGAAAGAAAAGAAAAGAAAAGAAAAGAAAAGAAAAGAAAAGAAAAGAAAAGAAAGATCCAACAGCTGAACTAGAAAAGAAAAGAAACCTTTTCTTTTCTTTTAAGTTTCACAGAAGGTGGAAAGTGAATGGTAATATTAGCCCACTGATAAAGGAGGTGGTTGACTCAGTTGTAACAATCAGTCCAGGTGACAGCACTCTCCAGTAGAACACCTGTCCGGAGCTTACCTGTGTGCACCTGCCCCTCCTCCTGCCTCTCTGTTATTAATTCCCAGGAACGTTTCTCTCCGCCCCTCCTCCTCCTCTTCCTCACTGCAGTTCAGCTCTGACACAAGCGAGTCTCCCTCTAAGCTCTGTGTGTGTGTGTGTTTTCCCTGGTTCTGTTCCTCCAAGATTCTCTCGCAGAGGGTGGGTGGGAGCAAGGGAAGGAGGGGTGGGAAGGAGGGAAAAATGACAACAATAACGTCTTTATCTGGCAGCCAAGCTCCTCAGGATTTAATCCGCACACACGTCCTGCCTACCGACGGACTCGCGTTTAATAACATTTCCTTCTGCTGCGGAGGCAGTTGAGAACTGTGTTTTTAAACAAAGCTAATTACCAAATAGATGTTTTGGGTTTTTTTTTTAAAAAGACCTCATCTCTCACCATGGCCTGCAGTAAGGAAAGCACTTAAACTAAGCGCATGTTTAACTTACAGCACATGCGTTGCGTTCAGTGGGAGCCAAGCACATAATCAAGGGTTATGAGGATGCTGTCCTGAATTGGGACCCTTCAGTTTTCTCTCTGTGCCCTGCCAAAGGCAGCCAAGTAATTGCTGGGGTCTCGGTGCCGGCTCACCCACAGAGAAAAGTCCTCCAGGCTTTACTGCCTCCCCGATTGTTGTTACTTAGCCTAAATCCTCTTGTTATTTAATAAAAAGAACCAAGGGGAAAGGAGGGACTTGTAGTAATTTTTATCTGTAAAGGAAATGGCAGCAGACAGAGTTTGCACAAAGCAACTTAACCTTCCGCCAGCATTACACTGGAGGGGACCCTGTCCATAGATGGTGACAGCCACCCTGGGGGTCCCAGCCCATAGACCAGACAGCCCCCCACATGGGCCCACTCCCCAGTGCAGGAGACAGTTCTGAAGGGCATGTAATCGATAGACTGCAACAGTATCATCAGAGAACCAAACATTAGTATAGACCAGACAGCCCCCCATAGGGACCCAACCCACAAACCGATACAGCCCCCTCCATGGGGACCCAGCCCTCACATTGTTACAGACCCCTCCATGGGGACCCAGCCCATAGCTCAGTTCAATCCTACAGGAGGAAGCAGCGCAGAAAGAAGGGGGCCAGTGGGCTGTAGCAGGAGGGCACTGGACTGAAAGTCAGGAGATCTTGTCTCTATTCCTATCTCTCACCAGCCCCTTTGCCTCTCTGCACCTCACCTTCTCCATCTGCACAATGGGGCTAATGATACTGCCACTCCTTCATAGGGTGCTTGGAGAGCTAGAGATGGAAAGAGCTAAGTGTTCCCAAGAAAGGGGCCCTATCAACAGAGCATGGCAGTCCCAAGAGGGAGCTGGTTGATAGACAGGGAATGGAACTAACCATGTTATGAGTCAACAGTGTGCCCTTGTTGCCAAGAAGACCAGTGGCATTTTGGGCTGTATAAGTAGGGGCATTGCCAGCAGATCGAGGGACATGATCATTCCCCTCTATTCGGCACTGGTGAGGCCTCAGCTCAAGTGTCCAGTTTGGGGCCCCACACTACAAGAAGGATGTGGAAAAATTGGAAAGCGTCCAGCAGACAGCAACAAAAATGATTAGGGGGCTGGAGCACATGACTTATGAGGAGAGGCTGAGGGAACTGGGATTGTTTAGTCTGCAGAAGAGAAGAATGAGGGGGGATTTGATAGCTGCTTTCAACTACCTGAAAGAGGGTTCCAAAGAGGATGGATGTAGACTGTTCTCAGTGGTACCAGATGACAGAACAAGGAGTAATGGTCTCAAGTTGCAGTGGGGGAGGTTTAGGTTGGATATTAGGGAAAACTTTTTCACTAGGAGGGTGGTGAAGCACTGGAATGGGTTACCTAGGGAGGTGGTGGAATCTCCTTCCTTAGAGGTTTTTAAGGTCAGGCCCATCGGGCCATTCATCCACATCATTTAGGGATCCAAATAATAACGTTTATTCTTGCATGTATTTACTATTTTGAGTCACAGCTTGCCAAGGTTATATCATCATAAATCATAGAATCATAGACTATTAGGGTTGGAAGGGACCTCAGGAGGTTATCTAGTCCAACCCCCTGCTCAAAGCAGGACCAATCCCCAACTAAATCATCCCAGCCAGGGCTTTGTCAAGACTGACCTTAAAAACCTCTAAGGAAGGAGATTCCACCACCTCCCTAGGTAACCCATTCCAGTGCTTCACCACATTCCTAGTGAAATAGTGTTTCCTAATATCCAACCTAGACCTGTAACTTGAGGTATCCAACTGTAACTTGAGACCATTGCTCCTTGTTCTGTCATCTGCAACCACTGAGAACAGCTGAGCTTCATCCTCTTTGGAACCCCCTTTCAGGTAGTTGAAGGCTGCTATCAAATCCCCCCTCACTCTTCTCTTCTGCAGACTAAATAAGCCCAGTTCCCTCAGCCTCTCCTCATGTTGGTTTTTTCTCACCATTTTGAAAGAGGATCAGGGTGGACATTGCCAGATGGAAAAAGACAAAAACAATAGGGAAAGAAAATATTATTTTACTCCATAGAGCTTTATATTGAGCACTTCAAAAATGTAAAAGCTCCAAAAAGCAGCCAGGCTGAATCCCTTGCTAAATTCCTCATTGAAGGTCATTTCTGTTTGAAAGCAAAATAGGACAATCTAATGCAATACTATTGTTTGGAAGTACTCCAGGAGCCCCTATAGACCCCATCCAAGATCAGGGCCACATTGTGCTGGGCACTGAGCTAACATATAGAAAGAGACAGTTCCTGCCCTGAAGTGCTGACAGTCTAAACAGACAAGAGGTAAAGTGAAGCGCAGAGAGGAGAAGTGACTTGCCCAAGGCCAGTGACAAGGCCAGAGCCAGAGCAGGGAATAGAACCCAGGTCTCATGAGTCCAGTGTCCTAACATTCTCTCATTTAAAATACTACTAAACTCATCACTTGAAAACAGCTGATTGCTTTGACAATCTTACAGGCACAAATTTTGCTCTTGGCCAGAGACTCAGTCTGGATATTATATGTGCATTTCATTATGGAGGGAAGAGGTGATCGCTCTTGCCAAGGTGAAAGGCATGAAGGAAATCAGCTGTTGTGAATCCGCGAGTATGAGTCGGTGGAAGGGAGGGTGGTTCTTTGAGGATCCTCAACTCAGAGGCTTGCTGCAAAGATTCCCAGTGGTTGCCGTTGCTTTTCCGTCATTGTGCTTTTCATACGACTCGTCTCGTCCTTAAGAGTTGGATGGAAAAAAAGATAAAGGGGCAGAGGTGAGAGAGCGGGTGGAATGAAAAGATGAAAAGTCAGCAAGGTGTGTGTGTGGGGGGAAATCAGCATCTGTCCTTCGTTCAATAAAGTTTGCAGAGCAAATTGCCTTCTTTACAATGTAAACAGCCCCTCAATAACATGAGCTGGAGAACATGGGCTGGCTGGTGGTGCTGGGGAGAGAGTCCAGCTCCCTGTTGTAACAGCAGCTCTGTCTCTGTCAGAGCGGCATCTTTCCCTCTTTCTATTGCACTCACATGCCATGCACAACTCTAGCTCTCCCACCTCTCTTCTGCAACCCGAATGAGCTCTGTAGCACATCCTCAGCGCAGATGGCGGGCATCCCAGGGGGTCTGTCAGTGCACTGCAGCTGAATGTAATTTGGGGGCTGCCGACTCTGCTGTTCATCCCAGCACTAATTCCAAGCAGCAACACATCCCCTCTTTGAGCCCCTTTCCAATGGGTTCCAGGACAGGCCACTTCCTCATTAGGAGCCGCATGGGAAACCCTTACATTAGTTAGTTCTAGCCAGTCCACCAGTCACTCCCAGTCTTATCCTTAGCGCAGCCCATCCCACTCCACCCCATTCTGGTCTATAGTTATTGGATCCTTTAGCTTAGCTCAGCCAGACCCCTTCAGTTCATTCTAGCCCAGCTGACCCAACTCTCGTTAGCCTAACCCCGCTCAGGCCAGCTCATAGCCTACTCTAGCTCAGGCCTCTTTACTCTAGCTCCCAGTGAAGGCTTTATTTGGTGCCCTCATTCCACCTTCCCCTTTCCTTAAAGCTCCACTTGGTGGATTATGTCACCTCTAAGCACCGTGAACCAGATGTTCTGAAATCTGAACCATCCTCTGTGCCAGTCCACTGGTTGTGCCTTGGCAATCAATTCTTTGGCCTAGAGAGGAGTCCTGCCTCCGGTTGCCACACAGAATACGTGCACACACACACACGTCTATTTCAGTATAAATCAGGCAGCTCCAGAGTCACATAGCCCTGTCATTCAACTCTCTAATCTACAATGCACAGAGGATGTTGCTTCTAGAGAATACTAAAAGAGCCAAGCGCCATGCAGAACAATGCAGGCTGAAAGCACAACATTGTTACGATGGTCGTGGCTCATTCAGCGACGCGACCGGGTGATCCCTGAGCATGTCTACACTGCAGCTGGGAGTGAGGCCTCCCAGTCCAGACAGAGAAAGATGCACTGGCTGGGCTCAGACTAGCAGGCTAAAAACAGCTGTGGTGTGGAGGGTGTGACTCCAGCAGAGACCTGGGCGAGGCACGTTAGCTCAGACCTAGGGGTCTTGTGGGCTTGAGCACCTGAGCTGCGACATCCAAACTGCTATTTTGTGGGCGCTAGTGCAAGTCTGTCTGGGCTGGGTGGGTCGGAGTGACCCTGCAGTGTTGTCATGGCCTGTGAGACTCCTGGGCTGTGCAGGAAGTGTTGCTGGTAGTTCAGGAGTTATCAGTTCCCCTCTGGGTCCATGAACCCATCACTGAGATGCTGTTCTGCTGCGTCAGAAGGGGAGTTAGCTGAACTCCAAACTGGAGAATTCCATTCTGGCTCTTGAAATTCCCCCTCCATTTCCCAGCTGGGAGCACAATTCTTTTCCTCCTTCTAGCCCCAAACTGTTGTACCTGCTAAACAGCTGCCTCATTTGGGCCCAGAGGTGGCTGCATTTTCATGGTGGGTGAAGTGAACCCTATTTATAGCATGTTCTGCAAGGATCCTGTGCACAAAATCAAAGCACAAAGCTTGGCAACGCGCAGCTCTCTGTTTGGGAGGGAAGATGATCAGTGGAAAAAATATGTTGCTTCATAATAAAAGGATTCCACTGTAGTCATTCATAGCACAGAAATGTGGCCTGATTTATTTCCTTCCATCTGTTAATCCCCTGGATACTTCACACAGCCTTCTAGAAGCAGAGTGGGGAAGGGAGGGGCTTCCTAGACATGCTTATTTGCATGCTGCTTCCCAGAATGCTTTACACAGCTCACATGGAGTTACCCACCAGTGGGGGTTCTCCTGATGTTGGCCAGGAATGTCCCACGTCCAAATATCACGGTATGTAGGAACATCCCAAAATATCTGCAGAGCTACCATGCCACACCACAAGCTCCTCCACTGGCCACATTTTTCAAACTGGAGAGCATCAGAAAGCAAAGAAACCTCGAGAATGAGGTTTCTAAAAAATGCAGAGAGGCTTTGGACACCTCCATCACATGCTCAGATCCCTTAGGGAGCCTTTGCTACTGTCAGTCCATGTGCTTGCTGCTTAACTCTGTGTTCTTAGGACTGGAAAAATCTTTAAAGTGGTTTGGCGGGTTGGGTGAAGGAATGGCTGGGTACAGCTCTACGGCTAGGGATATACAGGAGTTCACACTAGATTATTCTAATAGTCTCTTCTGGCTGTAAAATCAATGGTTCTATGACATTATAATACCCAGCCAGTCTCCTCTAAGTAAAACCTATGACACCTTCATTGGAGACTTCCTAGAGAGCTTAGATGATTTACCATGTGCACCCCATTACTCTACCTCCCTATTAGCAGAATCTTATTTTTTCTTCCAGCCAGACTCTTTCCTGACATCATTAAAAACATGGGGGGCTTTGTAACGGGTGCGCTTCAGTTCTGGGTGGGGTGTGGGCTCCAAAATGTCCAAACGCGAGAGAAAATCCTCGCAGAATCACCTCGGCATTTGGAGGCCTCCTGCATCGCCAGCTTAGTTCTGCGCGTTCCATAGACATGACGTTTTGTCCGCTTAGTGAATTGGCCCAGACAAGGGACACTTTCATGTTGCTTTTGCTTTGTTTATCCTGGCAATGAATTCCATCGTCCTAAAAGGCCCAGCCAAGGGAGAGAATGACAGAGGAGGGGGAGACAGCTTAGTTTGCTACAGCTGTTCCCATCCCAAAACGCTCGTCCTACCTTCCCAGACTTGGCTAGTCCACTCTATCCATCATCGTGCACCTCACTCTGGACAATCAGGCCTTGGCAAGCTCTTTGTCTATGCTTGGACCAGGATGCTCCATTTCACCAGTGCTTTAAAGGACAGGGAAAGGGCAAGAGGAACTGGAAAGAGAATTCCACTCACTCTCCTTGCCCCAGCCAGGTCCTTAAAGTAATAAAAGAAAAAAAAAGAAAAACATGTTTTGAAATGTTCCCTGGGATGGTTTGGTCATTAAATCCATGGACAAACATTCCCCAAACAGGCTATGAGAATAAGAGGAATAAATGCACCTTCTCTAGCATCAGGGAAATTAAGCCATGGAAAGCTCTGTGCAAGTTACTCAAGGTTTATAAAGCTCACCCTCAGTATACAGCTCTCACTCATTCTCCCCCTCCTGTTGGGTTATTACCTGCTGGAGCTTTCATATTTGGCAGTCCTAGAACAGGAGAGGAAAACCAGATGGGGTGGAGGAATTTAACAAACAAGTAATGCTGCCTGTTTCCCGGAGGAGCTGTAACTTGCCTTCCACTCAGGCCCTGATATTGAGGAATACGTAACAGAAAGATGAAGAGCCAGCAGTGCCTGGGGCCAGATCCACAGCCAGTGTAAATCAGTGCAAGCTGCGTGGGCCTCTATGGTGCTACACTAGTTTACGCCAGCTGGGGATCTGGCCCTGCAATCACTTTGTAAGGAGAGGTTTTACAGGAGGCAAGCCAAGAAAAATCCACATGGGAAAATGCAGGCTTATTATTATGAATACTGTGGTAGCATCTTGAGACCCTAACCCTATTGTGCTAAGTGTTTGCCATAAACATGGTGAGAGACACTCCCTGCCCAGAAGAGCTCACAGTCTGGACAGACAAAGGAAGGATTCGAAGCCCATTTTACAGATGTGGAACTGAGGCACGAAGACTTCAAGTAAGTTGCCCACCTTCACACAAGAAGTCTGTAGCAAGGTCAACATTTGAACCCAGATCTCCTGAGTCCCAGTCCAGTGCCTTAACCTCAAGACTAACCTACTTTTTTCATTAAAAAGGAAAAAAATTGGGGTGAATTATTAGTGCTGGATTGACAGCCTTGCAGTCCAGGGGGACTAACTATCATACATCAGTCTGAGTGCTGGACTGACAGCACTTGTATTCCAGCCCTGAAGTCTTGTATATATCCATAGAACAGACATCTCTGAGTGGGAGGGATCCCTTCTTGCGGGGAGGGAATAGTTCAAACTCTGTAGCCAATCCAGTCCTTGTGCTCTCTCGTGGGGATGGGGCCAAATCCACACCAATTATCAAGGCAGTTTCCCAACATGAAAACCACCCCCTAGAAACTGGTCTGAGACTCATCAAACTCATTCCATCAAGAGACCAAACGGTCACAAGGAGCTTTGATCACTGCCAAAAGGAGCCAGATGGAAAGTGGTGATACGGGGGGTGAAAATCTCAGTGATCAGACACCTATCCAGCCCCCAAGGGACCTGAATTCCTAGCATGTGGTGACCAAACTTCCCTCCCTCTCTTACATGTATTTTATTTTATTAAACACTGAAAGATCGAAAGGAAGAACGAAAGAAAGAAAGATGCGCTATTTGTGAGCTGAAGTTCATGGCACTGCAGAGACTTTCTGGGAGGTTTGAGTGATGAGGGAGAATCCCACTAGCTCTGTGCTGTGGCGGCTGCTGACCCCGACTGGCATTCCCTCCCCATCCCCTCTCTGTGCAACCCCCTCCTCCCCATTTCTCCTTCCTTTCCCTGCTCCTTTCTTCTGACTATTCTTCTGATTGCCTTAAGTACAGGGAGGGGACATGAAACTCATTAGACTTCACATTTCTCTGGGATTAAATCATCCAAATTGTTTCTCTGGAGCAGAAACCTTTATAAAAGTCCAAACCCCTTTTCTGCGGGGCTGCGCAGTCACTCATTAGATCTTGGCAGGCTGGGCACTCTCCCGGGGCCAAGGACTCTGCTGAATATATCAGCTCGTGGTTATTTATTTGGCACACTGAATAATATCACAGAGCCCAGTGAAATGCCAAGCATTAGTGATACACCAGTGGCCTGAATATTTAGATTACCCAGGCAGAGAGGGACTCCTGCTGCCAGGACCACCCCTCTCCTGAGGTGATCAGCGCCACCAGCCCTGGACCAGCCTCAGCCCCTTTGGCATTGCCAGGTCACTCCTTTGCTGTGAGGGACTGGCCTGTCCAAGAGTGAGCCAGGATGGAATCAGGGGCTCCTGGTTGCACTCAGCCCTGGAAGGAAGAGGGGGTTCAGGCTCCATGTTTAGACTGCCTGTGCTGTCAGATATTTTAGGCATGTCAGTTTCAGCTGGGTTAGTGCCTGTGACTGGGGGAAAGGAGGAGTGAGTGCTACATTCAGAGATCCAGACGTCCTGACTCCTTTCCATCTGTTCCTGCTCCTCCCTCTCTCCTAGTGCTTCCTTTGGTCCATTCCCACCCATCCCAGTCTTGTCTCCCCCATCATCTCCCTTCCTTCCTGCCCATCCCCCTTCCGCCTATCCTGCCCCCAACCATCACCTACAGAGGAGACACTCGGCTTTCAACAAAAATGATTAGGGGTATGGAATGGCTTTCGTATGAGGAGAGATTAATAAAAAGGTGACTTTTCAGCTTGGAAAAGAGACGACTAAAGGGGGATTTGATTGAGGTCTATAAAATCATGACTGGTGTGGAGAAAGTAAATAAGGACGTGTTATTGACTCCTTCTCATAACACAAGAACTAGGGGTCACCAAATGAACTTAATAGGCAACAGGTTTAAAACAAACAAAAGGAAGTATTTTTTCACACAACACACAGCCAACCTGTGGAACTCCGTGCCAGAGGTTGTTGTGAAGGCCAAGACTATAACAGGTGTGGCAAAGTACCTGTCTCTCCTCTGCTAGCTCAGTCCTTCTCAGCCTTGGAGACACAGGCTTGGGCAAAGCAAAAGCCCTTCACGGTCATGCAGGGTCTGGCTGATCCCTTCTCAGTCAGGCCCTTGTTCTGTTGTCCTCTCCTTCTGGGGAGAGTGCAATCTGCCTTGCAAGAAGGGTTTTAGAGTTCAGCTGCCCCTACTCGCTGGCAGCTACTCTACTTCTCTCCTCCCGCCCTGCTTCCCTGCCAGGGAGGGTTTAAAAAGGTCTCCAGCCATTGGGGCCAGCTGAAACTAATTAGCTCTCTGGTAACCCCTGTTCCAGCTGAACCTTATTCCTCCATGGTTAAGCCTTCTGGGACTAATTACTACCCCTCTCTTGGTAGCTAAGTGTCCTGAGTTTGCCACACAGGGTTCAAAAAAGAACTAGATAAGTTCATGGAGGACAGGTCCATCAATGGCTATTAGCCACGATGGGCAGGGATGGTGTCCCTAGCCTCTGTTTGCCATGAAGCTGGGAATGGGTGACGGGATGGATCACCTCGTGATTACCTGTTCTGTTCATTCCCTCTGGGGCACCTGGCATTGGCCACAGTCGGAAGACAGGAGACTGGGCTAGATGGACCTTTGGTCTGATTCAGTATGGCCGTTCTTATATTCTTATGTACCCTGTCTGACCTCCCATCCTATGGTATGCCAGCCAGTCCTATCCTCAGGGGCTCTGACTTTGCAGCTGAGACGTGGGGGTAGTAGAGTGAATGCTATGGAAGGTGCACAGATATCATGGAGATCAGTGAGAGAAAGAGATGAGAGATGTGTATGGGGATAGATAGATAGATCGATAGAGAAATAGCCCTTCTCTAGAGACTTTGCAAACACTAATGAATTAACCCTCACCCCATCTCTGGGAAATGGGCACTATTGTCCCCTCTCAGTTCAAACCCAACAACCAGCGAGAAACATGCTGGCTACCCAGGTGCACAGGAGGAGTGATGGGACTGCACTCAATCACTTCTTGAGGTCCCTTCCAGCCCTGCATTCTCAGAGAGACACTGCCTGCTGCTGGGCTGCTGCTCAGCATTGCTTCTCACTGTGGAGACAGGGCTGCTGGGAAGTAGGTCCCCACCTCGCCACTCCCTGGCAGGGTGACCTCAGGAGCTCCGTAATGGCCTGGTTAATATAACCGCCTGGTTAATATGCATGCACCAGAGGTGGTCTGACTGACCAAACATGAATTACACAAGGCCCTTTATTTACCCCTTGAAAAGCTTCCAGTCCATTAAGGCTCTCACTAGCACTTGGTTTTTCCTAGACTCTCCTGCCTGCAAACAGTCTCCTTGGGGAGCACTGGGTGGCTTCCACCCTCCCCGCAAAAACAATCCTCTATTATTCCATGCACCATGACACTCCGCTGGAGTGTGTTATCGTCAGTGCAAAACTAATATCTCTGTCTTAGTGCAATATTAGGGTTAAACTTTTTAAACAAGCTAATGCAAAGTGATTCCAAGTTCTGGCTCCCACAGGGACTGTCACACGGCTCATGTTTGGTATTACTTAATAGGGAGTAAATATTTATGCCCCGGTCTAATAATAATTCTTTGTTCTTATGCCTCAATTTTAATCCATGGATCACCAAGCTCTTTGCTGAAGGAGAGTAAGCATCATTATCCCCATTTGACTGATAGGGAAATCGAGGTACATAGTTGAGACTTGTGACTCTTAGGGCAGTTCAGTGGCAGAATTAGAACCCAGGTCTCCTGAATCCCTCTGTACTTGGCCCCAGGCCCAAATTCTGCCTGTGAGAACAACTGCGAGACTGAAATGTCTGGAGCACTCAAGTGCGAGTGATAGCTTTGCTTTGCTCTGCTCCACGTCCCCACGCTTCTGAAAGCAAAGACACTCTCTCCCCAACTCTAGTTCTTTGGCCTTCCCCTGAACCACTTGGTATCTTCCCAGGGTTTAGCAGCACATTCTATAAATCAAGCTGAAGGTAAAGCTTATCGGAAGTAATTAAGGTTGGAATTTTCATGTCCTGCCATCAATTAGATTCTTGCACAAAAAGCCAAAGGTTTCCTTTTCTAACACACAGATGGGAGCAATGATGCTGCTGGACAGATGCCAGCCCCATCCCACCACCACATGGATGGAAACCAGCTGAAAGGAACAGTGGTGCCAGCTTCAGCCGGTGACATAACATGGGCCCCTGCTAAAGGGGAAGGGTCTAGGAGTGACCCAGTGACTCCAGCTTCCTGCAGACCATACTTTATGGATAGGGATGGGCAAACCCAGGGTGGGTTTGGTTCTTCAGAACCCACATTGCTCACACTTTTGTTTTGCAAAAGCCAAAGCCAGGAAACAAGTCTCATTTTATTCTATCCACCTGCCCCAAAGTCGAGGGAGGTGTAGATCAGTGGTTCCAGTTTTGGCCCATCTCTGCCCATGGAGCTGGATACCCTTTCATACAACACATACTAAAAGCCTGCTCCCTTTCCTTGGATGGACTAGGGATGTGATGGGGCAGAATCTGGCTAAGTTCCAAGAGTCCTGGCACCCAGCTCCTCACTCTACCCTCTAGCAAAACTCCCGCCCTTTCCGTCCAAGAATGCAGCAAGTTCAGGAGCAGTTCAGCAGCTTATGAATGTGGTTCCGGGCCCCAAACAAGAACACCTGTAGGTGAGTGCTGGTGAATCTCCTTTGCAGCATGTGGAGAGACAGGCCCTACATGGTGCTCTCACACCAGGCTGGTACCAAGCACTCCTTACACTGCAGGCGGCTCTCGGAGCTAATGACTTTGGAGGCGTTCCGAGACACACACGCCCAGGAGCTCACTTCCCCCACTATCTCATAGACACTGGCCTTGCTTCCTGTGATGTGTCTGAGAGTGCCTATAGGTCAAGACAGCACCACACCGCACCACACCGCAATCATCCCAGCTGCTCCCCCTGTGCCAGCTCTTAGCCCAGCATGCTTTGCCCCCAGACTTTGCAAACCACGCCCCTACACACACACAATGGGGACCAATCCAAGAGCTGCTGCTGAGTTCTGAGCTCACGCCCAGGGAGCAGAGCCAGCCTGCAGAGGGCATGGGTGTTGGTTTTTGCCCTGGACAGAAGCTTTCTCACGCTGAGGTATATTTTCCACCATCATGATTATGGCTGCTTGGCTGGCGCGCTCCCTGTACAGCACACTATCCATTTGACTAAGACGAGCTGTTGCCATGGGACGGGTAAACACGGAACAAAACATAGCAAAAAAATTAACTAAAATAATATTAATAAGAAAACCTTCAGCTCCGAGCCTCCTGTCAGGCATCTGGCATCAATCACATGCAGCGCGGAGCCTGCTACGCTTGTTAAAGCCACCTCAGGAATCCCAGAAATCCCTGAGCCAGTCAGCAGCTAAGCTTGCTTCCCAGGTTCAGGGGTGGGGTGGAGGGCTTGCTCTTCTGCCTTCACCATGAGGTGCTGTATCCTGCTGGCTTGGCTTAGCACGGCTCCCCCACAGTGCATGGCTCCCACTCCTGTTTCAATCCCCTTTCACCCACTGCCCTGGGTTGTTCCCACTCTAGTGTCTCCTTTCTCGTGACATGGGCACTAACTACCGGGGCCGAGGAGGGGGGGGTGTCTCCTCACAAATCGTAGTATGGGCGGCTATGGAGATGGTGGGTGAAGCATGGTGTTGTGCCAGGAAGGAGAGTCTCTTATGCTGCCTGGACAGCAGCCAAGACCAGCTCCCTCTCAGGCAGGGAAAGCTCGTGCGCCAGAACCTCAGAGACACCCCAGAACTTTGCAAAGCCAAGAGAGTGGAAGAGTATGTGAAACATCACAGTGCTGATATGCAGGGACAGGCTTTCCATCCAAATGTAACCAGGCTGAGCTCACCCCTCTGCTAGCCCTCCCCCAGGGTCCGGATCTTGTGCCCCACTAATAACCCCACAGGGAGCTGTGCAGGAAATTGCTGCAGCCAGGGCTTGGGCCTGTATATCTCGAGGGGCTCCCACGTCGGCCATGCGTGTCTGTGTGACCATGCGTGTGAGGGCTGGGGATAATGCCTGACATTAATTAGCTTTCCATTTCCCAGAGCCAATATCAACACCAGACAGGCCCCAGGTCATGTGATCCCATCTTACCCTGGAACAACAGCCAGCAGCGAAGCTCCCAAATATCCCTTTTCAAGAGGGACTGTCTCCTTACACCAATGAATTCCTTTGCCCTCTTGGGAAGAGGCCTGTCTGCATGCCTCCAACACAGAGCCCATCTCTTGTCCCACACGAGCAAAGGACTGTCTCTGTAACTCTCTGCCCATCATCCCCTCCCTGTCCCACACTGGGAGGGCTCAGGGCTGTCTCTGTCCCTGCCCACCCCATCTCCTCTTTGCCCCTCACTGCATGCTTTGCAGATTGATCAGCAGCAGCTATGCTCCTCTGACACACACATTCTTCAGATACTCTTTGCTAGCCAGCCAACAGCATTTATTTTGTCTCTGATGAAAGGGCGAGAAGGGAGAGATCCCCCACCCTTCTCCAGCCCCCATGGTTTTCATTCATAAACAGAGAGTGTTAGGCTATGTCCCTGGCACGAATGCTAACTATAATCCTCCATAACAGGCTCGGTACCTTGCCAGACACGTGCATATCAGATTGCATTGGCTACACAGGACAGCTGGTACCACTCGCTGGAAATTCTTCCAACGGCCACGACAGCAATTTCTGCAACAGATGGGAAGGGATGGCAAATTCTTGGTGTCCCTTCAGTGGTATGAGCAGCTGCCAGTGTTGGTTATGTAAGAACAAGGGGACATTCAATGAACATTCAAACAGCAGCAAATTGGAAAGCTATCCAAGGAAATACTTTTTAACCCAATGCACAATTAGGCAGTGGGACTCAGCGCCTTAAGACTCCAATGAGGCCAAGAACCTAGCAGGATTGTTTGTTTAAAAGGCTTGGAGTTTTGCATGGATAATGAGGTCATTCCAAATTACAATAGGAAAGATGAACAAATACCCCCCTTTCCCCGAAGGAGTATGAAAAGTCGAGAAAGTCTTATGTTTTAGGGGTTTGTGATGCAGAAACCTGACCACTGGGAAGTGGACTGAGACCCACTCAACTTGTTTCGTGCAGGCTAAGGAGTGGCTGCTGGTTATGGCCGAGACTCCCATTGAACTGGAGACAAAAGTCTCTTGTATCCCAGAACTCGGGGGACTCTAAGGATGCTAAGACACCACCCAGCAAAATCCTGCCCCCTTTGAGGTGGCTGCGATTCTGCAATTCATAGATTCCCAGGACAGAAAAGGCCACTGTGATCATCCTGCCTAACACAAGCCATAGAATGACCCCAGAATAATTCCTAGGGCAGATCTCTTAGAAAAAACATCCCGTCTTGATTTTAAAACTGCCAGATGAGGACAATCCGCCATGACCTTTAGTAAATTGTCCCAGTGATTAATTACCCTGGCTGTTAAACGTTACATCAATGGGACTAGGATTTCACCCATCCTGATCATCTAGTCTGACTACCTCCCTGCCACAGGACAACAATCCACAGGTAGCAGGAGGAACCCTTAGATAATGGGGTAAACTCCTGCAACATCTATTCCGTGCAAGCTATTAGACCATCCAACCCATCAGAGGTGGTTCAGGGGCGGGCAGGTATCATGTTACTTCCCCATACACAGGCCCTTGCTCTGTCGGTCATTTAGAGACGTGTCACAAGCCAACTGATTCCATTCCCACGCCTGCCACTTAGTCTGGGCTTCCCTTCCACACTAGTCCTTCCAGCCTGGCCATGGTTTTGGCCTAGGCCGCTGTCCTTCATCCTTTTGCCTAGTATTTTTCCTCTCTGCAAGAAGGAGCCAGGCAACTGTTTTCCTTGCGTGGCGTCAGCTGCTTTTGGAATCCAACAGTCCTCCATCTAGTTTTCCCCTCTGCTAGATGTTAATGTCCCATGTGGCCTCACTGCCAAAGGCAGGAGGAGCTGACAGCACATGCATTGGGCATGTCACTCAAGTGTGCACTAGCATCTTTTCTGTGGCTCTGAAGGAATGCTATAGCCCAGGGAGACCGGGGCATGGTAACAGGAGAAGGAAACATTTGATTCCAGGTTACCAGTTCAAATCCAGCCCAGTTCAGTGGGGACCAGAATCTCTTACTCCTAGAAAGGCTGTTTGGTGGCCTTTGAGAAATTAATCAGGATGCTCAGGCCAGGTACTAATAGACTATGCCACAAAACTATCTTCATTCCTGGCCACCCCGCTGGCAATCTCAGCAAGGACTCAATGGGCCCTGGTGGCTTAACTGCCCTTGTCGTGCAGTCCCTCTGTGTCCAGAAACCTGGATGATTAGCTGGATAAGCAGTGGGCTTAGGTCTCCAGCATAAGTAAAGTTTAGTACCTTCACCGGAACTAAATCCTCATCATAAAGTTCTTGTCTGTCTAGTTTTCCATTGAAAAGGATGAACATGTCCAGATATGCCAAGCACTAGTCCAAAGCTCTTGGCCTATAGACATCAAAGGAGACTTGTGAGTTTTCAAACTGTAGGCTCCCCTGGTGTGACTCATGTTATGCAAATTTCTTACCTGGAAAATTGTTTGTTTCACAGTGGTTTGAGCATTGGTCTGCTAAACCCAGGGTTGTGAGTTCAATCCTTGAGGGGGCCATTTAGGGATTTGGGCTTTACTTGGGGATTTGTCCTGCTTTGAGTAGGGGGTTGGACTAGATGACCTTCTGAGGTCCCTTCCAACCCTAATAATCTATGCTTCTATATCTGGAGCATAAGCTTCCTTAGCAAAGCTATAAGCCAGTAGCAAGTGCTGTTTAGCAAGTAGAGTTTTCTCTTGACCCTCTTATTCCATTTCCTTGTTTGGGTGGAGACAGATGGAAAGTAATTTCTGTGCAAATTCAAGGAGCTGGCACTCAAATCAATACATAGGGGCTGGGCAAGCACAATAAGAAAATACATAGAAGGCAACTGTATCAATTTGGACTCTGGAGTGTAATGGAGAATAATGGAGAATAACCCCAGCTGGCACATGACTTACACCCTTTTGTAAGATTGGCCTATATTGCTTGGCAAATATTTTAGGAAGAACAGTGGCTGAGTCAAAACCCCAGAAAAGTTTGGATTCAGCACCAAACTTTACAGCTACAGAAAGTCTCTAAATTCAGCTTGGTTTTCTACATGTGCCGACTCAACACAAACTTTGACTTTTCTCCTCTGTAACTATTCTTCGTGTCAAAGCTTCTGCCTGAGTTCTTTGGGCACCAAACTTTCCTCTGCCTCAGTGCCTCCTGAGCCCTGCACTGGACATAAGTTTGAGACGCTGCAAGCCAAGTGCCTGCTTCCCAATGTTCTGTGCCTCCTGAGTAAAATAAATCATTGTCCTTCCTTTCAGGCCCTGGCTTGTCCACCCTACTCATGCCTCAATTCCCCTACCCATGCAGCTGCACTGGGTCTGTTACTTTTGTGTACTCTATTTGCTCATCACTTCAGCCTCTCCAGTTCCATTCCCCTTTCTCATTCTATTCCAGACCTTCCCTGCGCCCATCACCGTGGCATCTGATCACCTTTTTTCCTCTGCACGTGTTACCATTCCCACTGCATTTCCCCTCTGCAGCCAACCACTCCTGCTCCATTTTGTCCTTTAAGCTTCTCCAAGGCTTAATCTCTCTTTGAAATATCTGGCTGTTTGTTTTCTAGGGAGAAGTTGTTGGTTTTTGCCCTCAAATATCTCCTTTTCTAAGGAGTTGTTATGCTATTTTGTTCTCATTCTTTGACATGAATGTTGCTGTTCCCCAGGAATGATAACAAGTTCTTCAAAAATCCTTGGTGTGCATTGGGGGAAATCCAGCCAAATCAACCAACAAACTTATTGTCCTGCAACAGGGGTCCCTGGACACTGACAGGAAAGCGTTAATGGTTCTCTTCCTCCCAACAGCTGCACACTGGCCAGCTGTGGAGAAGGGAAACTTGCAAGCAGCATTAGATTTCCAGAACATTCCAGGATCATGTATCAGCCCTCTGAGGACTATATCTCCCCGCACTACCTCTTAAAAATCTGGCCTTCCATTCTTGCATAAGATAGGAATCATAGCTAATGACAGCTGAGGACAGAGACATCAGGGTTAACTAAGTAGGTATGCAGAGATTGGAGCGGATAATATAACACACCTTCTTTGACTCTTGCCCCAGCTGTAACCTTTGCTGTGAATTTGAACAGAAACTTTCGGTGAGAGTTGAAAAAGTTTAGTCCAGTGTTTCAATGTGTGATGCTGGCAGACCAGTTGCCAGCTCACGCCAAGGTCCCCAGGCCTCAACGGGACACTGACAAATACACAGCTGGAGTCAAATCTGGCTCACCTGTGTGTTACTATTGATGAAATAGGTATTAAAATGATGAGAAAGTGTTTAGTATTTAGACTCTATTGAATGCTTGTGAGAGGCTGCATTCACTAATTTCATTTATAATATCTGGACCCCATATTGAAATGTAATAGCTGACTGGTTGTATTGGGAAGCTCTGTGACAGTAGGAATCGCCATACAGGAGCGAGACATTAATTAGTTTGAAGAGCTGATCTTCTACAGAAATTGTTACACTCCTGAAAGAGGAGACCCATCAATATATCACACGGGCTCTGGATGTATCTTACAACTGGACACTCCTACATCTGGATTGAGAAACAATAGGACTAAAGATTCTTATTGATGTTCCGCTCTCCTCCACGAGAGGAAGCATCATGCTGGTGGACTCTTCCTATCAGCTGAGATCTCAGCTCAGAGAACATGGCAGAAGGGGGATAAAATCGCCAAACCAAAGGGCATAAGGATCTCTAGGACTTGGACTTGGGGGGAGGACAAGGTGTTTCTAGGCATAAGCAAGAGATCCCCAACTGCTTAACCTGGGTCAGTTAGCTCTAGCAGACTAACTCACAGAACTCACAGACTGTAGAAACCTGTATTACCTTTTGAAACCTAAGACAAACTCATCCGTATTTGCTTGCTTTAATCTTGTAAATAGCTCACTAATTTCCTTTGCCTAGTTTACTATTGCATTGACTACAAACTTTGTCTCTGGTGTGAGACTCAAAGCACAATTGACCTGGGGTAAGTGACTGATCCTTTGGGACTTGGAGTAACCTGATTATTGCTGGGATTCCTGGCATACGGGGCTATCTGTCACAGAGACATGCTCACCTGGGTGACTAGGCAGACCAGAGTACCCGAGGATACTGTCTGTGGCTCCATCCTAAGGCTGTTAAAGGGACTGAGGAGTTTGCACTTGGTTCGTAAAAATCGAACTGGTTTTTAAACAGTCTTCCCCGAGGCTGTTACTCACGCTCTTCGGTCACTGTAAGGAGTTACACACCATGATTTCACCAGGTTGTCTCTATCTTACAGAATTCCAGTAATGGCTCAAAGTGGAAGTGATAACTACTGAGAGAAACCACAAGGAATCCAGTGGCATCTTAAAGACTAACATTTATTTGGGCATAAGCTTTTGTGGGTAAAAACCTCCACTTCTTCAGATGCATGGAGTGAAAATTACAGATGCAGGAATTATGTAACAACACATGAAGAGAAAGGCTGCTCTGATGGTATCTAGGGCCGGCGCTTCCATTTAGGAGGCCTAGGCAATCGCCTAGGGCGCCAGGATTATTGGGGGGCGGCATTTTGCCGGGGGGGTGGCAGGCGGCTCCGGTGGACCTGCCGCAGTCATGCCTTCAGAGGGTCCCTGGTCCCGCGGCTCTGGTGGACCTGCTGCAGGCATTCCTGCGGATGGTCCGCTGCTCCCGTGGCTCCGGTGGACCTCCCGCAGGCACGGCTGCGGCAGCTCCACCGGAGCAGCGGACCAGCGGACCATCTCCGCAGGCACGACTGTGGCAGGTCCACTGGAGCCGTGGGACCAGCGCGCAGGGCGGCGAAATGGCCGTGCACCTAGGGCGCTAAAAACACTAGCGCCGGTCCTGATGGTATCTCTGCCTCTCCTGGCAGTACCAAGAATCTCATAAGGAAAATGTGTTTTGGTGAAAATCTCAGCTTAATTTAACAAAACTCCAGAGGCTCTGAGAGTTCAAATAATAATCAAACTTTGGGATGAGCTTTTCCCTCCAATCAGAACGTCCAGGTAGAGCTAGTCAAAATGTATTGGACATTTCTGATTTTTTTTTTGAAATTTCAACATATTTTTCAACCAGCTAGAGGCTTTGTTTAAATTTTTAAAATTTTGAAATTTCTATCAAATAAAAAATTCTCAAATTGTGAATTTTTTTAAAGGGGGAAGGGACATTTGCAATTTTTCCTTCCCCTTGGCGTACGTTTTCACTGCAGAGTTAACTCAGGTAGTCAGCACCCAGGCGTGAGCAGCCACATTGCAAAGCCCTGCCCACGTAACAGTATCTCACCGGTTCTGTGCGCCGGGTGTGTCGCTAGGACTTCTGGGGGCACATCCATGGTTCTTTGAGCTGCAGTGAGCTGAGCTGCTCAAATTCTTTCCCGGTAAATTTTGGGAGAGCTTGTCTGTCCTTCTGGGCACATGGCAAGATTGTGGGAAGGCTTTGGAGGATTACCAGCATTCAAGTGGCTCGCTGCAGAGGGGATGGATTACCAGTCTGAATGAAAGCCTCACTTGAGGTTCAGCCTATAGCCCCAGGCAAGCCAGCAAGCCTGAGCTGAAAGCATGACATAACCCAAATCAGAAGGTTTCATGCATGGACAGTAGCAGAGTTAGGGGCAGCACCTGGAGCAGCACTGAGCTAATTCTGCCTTGAGGACAGACCCTAAAGCTCTTCTCATTCCTGAAGGACAACTGGAGTGACTCAGTCTAACACCTTCACAGCTAAAACTGTCCGTCACCTCATGCCCTCTCCCCTCCTCATCCCTTATCCTCCTGTCCCTCCTCCACTTGCTTCCAGTCCAGTTATTTTCCAGTCACTCTGCTGGCACAACTGCACAGTGGGTTTATCCAAAAGCCCTTACACATTCCCCTGCAGCAGCAATCTCTCTTCTGCTGTCATCTCTTCTCTTTCATGCTGCGGTTTTTTTTTCCGGGTGGCTTCGGTGATAATAATTAGCCATGAAGCTTCACAGCTTGGCCCAGCCATTGGGCTCTCTCCTCTCTCTCTTGAGACAGGCAGCATGGACCAAATGACTCCTTATCAACTAGGGTTTTTTCCCCCCCCGAGCTATAGTTAATGACAGGGAAAGCAATTCAGATCTACTCCAGAGAACCAGGAAACCTCACCAACAAGCTGCTTCTAATTATTCATTGGTACAAGATGTAAAAGAACAAAGTAATCACTAGTTCATAAAAGCATTAACCCCTTAGTAAATGGCAGGTCTCAATAACTCAGGGGAGAACAAGTGGGGGAAGGGGTCAATTTCCAAAGAGGGCCAACATGAGGGTGCTGCTAGTGGCTGCTTGAACCTGCAATTTTCTGGGGGCAACTCACAGGCTGGCCTTGTTTCTCACCCCAGTGGAGGAGGGAACATCTCTGCTGGGCCTTGGCTTTAGGATAGAGGGGAGGCAGGTTGGTCCTTGGCTCAGGCTCCAGGGTCACTTCACTAGGAAAAACGGAGGAATCTGGCCATTGGCAGGTAGGTACTTGTGAGGTTCAAATCCTGTGACGCTCCCTGAGGTGGTTCCCCCTACATGACCGGTCTCCTGCTGTTTGTGGCCCCTATTGTCATCCCTTCCCCACAAGCTCAGAGCCAGCGGTGAAGAGACAGTCATAGCACAAGTTCCAGCTGTGTCTTGGAAGTGGGAACGTGTCAAAGGGAGGTGCAGAGGCTGTGTGACGCGGATGGGGGATGGGCCAAGAGGAAGAGCCAGGGAGTGGTTCTTGTGCTGCTTGTGGAGGGAGTGAATTGTGGTGAAGGTAGGAAGGGGTCAGGGCTCCAGAGGGAGAAGACAGGAACTGAGCACAGAAGCCAAGTATTGTGCTCACTGGAGAATGCTCATATTTACTAGAGCTGGCTGGGAATTTTTCGACAAAACGTCTTTTAGTTGGAAAACACTGATCTGTTGAAACCAGAACTTTTTGCAGACACACGTTGGTTGCAGCCGAACTCGCAACCAAGCTCCGAAACCGGGCATGCCTTCTGGTTCCAGCAGTTCTGTTTCTCCCTGGGGGCTCTCCACAGCGAGTCTAGCAGAATTGCAGATGCCCTGTTCAGAGACTTTTACCCCTTCAGGCACCCGAGTGAGTTTTGCAGCCTTTTCAGAACAAGGCAGCATTTATTAGTCCCCTGGCATACAGCTTCTAGATTAGCATGGGAAAGCCAAGCTGAAATCAGAGTCCATACTGGTAGAAGCAACTGCCCCAGCATGCTTTCCTGGATCCATCTTGGCTCTCCATCCCTCTGTCTGTGTGACCCTGTATGTCTCAGTAACAATCTTAAAAACCAGTCTGCTCACCCCATATTCCTTTGGTCCCCATTTGCAGCCTCCCTTTTAGTTATGAGTTCAACCTGCCTCAGCCTCTCAGCCACTGAAAGTTAACCTTCAGTCACTGAGGCTCCTGTCGTCTCCTCTGGGCCTTCCGTGCGTATGTGCTGATTCCAGCCAGTTCTCGTTAGAGCAGCTGGTCTCAACTCAGACAACGTATGTGACACGTGGCCATGCCTCATTCCCCTCTCCATTGACAGCTAGTGCATAGCAATACAGAGTCAGCGGGTAAACTGAGTCACCCATGTTTGTCCTACACACGTTACAAAAATTCCCTCATTTGCCCCAGCTGGGTCTCTCTCACTCTGCTAATAGAGCTCTAGGCCCAGGGTTCCCATGCTTTTTCATCATGGGGGACCCCATTGTAAAGACAGGCCATCTGTCTTCTTACTCACAAGCACAGAGGACCACTATGACATCCCGTGGCAACCACAGTCATTGCTTACATGGAAGAACCAGGTTGGACAGCACTGAATGCCCTTTTTAAAGCTTCTTTGGATGTGCAATAGCTGCTGGAAGTAAGGACGAGGAGCCAGTGCCATGTGACCAGGCAGCTCACCGCAGACCACCAGTGATCCATAGACCACAGAGTGGGATTCTCTGTTCCAGGGTGTTAAGCCATTCAAATAGCCAGGCTGATGAATCAGAGTCTTGAACCAGCCAGAAAAAGCAGAGTAATTTGTATATCAAGAGAGGTCACACCTTGGCTTTTCTCGCCTCTTTCTATGTCTCCTCCTTGCTCTCCTGTCTCTCCCCGCTGCTTCCCCTCCACCTCCCTTTGTCCTCACCTTCTCTTTTAATTATTTGTACTGAGGTAGCAGTTGGAAGTCCCAGTCATGGACCAGGGCCCCACTGTGCAAGGGGCTGTACAAACACAAAAAGACAGTCCCTGCCCCCAAAGATCTTTCCATAAGTAATCTGTTGTCTTGGTGTTACATCTATCTGCTCCTCCCTCTACATTCACCTTTCTCTCTCTCTCTTCATGAGGGGAAGGGTGGCTTTGTGGTTGATGCCCATGTCTGAGTAGAAGAGGTGATCAGCTCTGCCACTGACTCCCTGTCCAACATTGGTTAAGTCACTTAAACCAAGATTTTTTTAAACCTGGGGGCCTAAAGCTAGGAGCCCAAAGAAGTGGTTAGATTTTCAAAAGTGCTAAGCATTCAGCAGCCTCCTTGGAGCTCCACAGGAGCTACTGGGTGCACCTATTTAGGTGCCTAAATTTAGGCATCCTGATTTTAAAACAAAAATAAGTCTTACCCTTTCTGTGCCACTGTTTCTCCGTCTATAAAATGGGGCTAATTCACCTATCTATAGCTTCTGCGCTTCAAAGCAGGGCTGGGAGCCTTAACTTGTGAAGTGCTTTGAGACCGTTGAAGAGAAGGCGCTATACCTGTGAAAAGCACTGTTTTTATTCCCCTCTAAGGCATGACAGCTGCCTCCCTTTGTGCTCTATCCTGAGCTCAAAGTCAGTGACAGCAAGAAGCTTTCAGCTATTTTGACTTCCCCTCTTCATTAATTTGTTTGTCCTGCTGCTGCCGAATCATTTCCAAACAAAATGGAAGAGGGGAAGCTGACATCAGGCTGGCCAACACAACACTGCTTCAGCAGTCACGCCAGACAGCAAAACACCACAACTCTGGCTATTGGTGGGGAAAGCAGAATGCAAAGGAGATTAATCAGCGTGTCACACATTGACTGCTCTTCCAAACTTTCACCGAGTCAGGGGGAAAAGCTACATGACCCTCTCCAAGGCACTAACTAAGCTAAACTTTTTGCTAAGCTTGGTCCTCTGGCTGAGCCCAACATCTTGCTGGCAATTCCGTTGTGTTTGGAGAAACTCCACATTGCAGACAATTAGCAGTGCAAACAGCTAGGCAGCCTCCCTCCTCCCCTTCACCACTGCATAAGGATGTGCCAAAAGCTAGACAAATGTTGACCTTTTATTACCACTGGGCCTATTAATGTCTCCTAATAGATCAAGGCTTTTGCTGTGGATGGATCTCACCTCCCTTTGCCCCATTTAGTCATTGTTGAGCTTTCCACTGTTTCAATATGAAGAGAGGCAGCTTTGGCTCAGAATTGACACCCTGCGAGAGATTTATTGGGGGGTGTTCTGTATGGACTAGGGGCACATGAAAGTGAGAGAACAAAACTCTCAGCAGTGCAGTTCAAATGCTCCTCAGTCCTGCTCTGCAGCATGCCCTGCTATTCCAAGTCCTGAGCCCACCCCACTGATGCTACTCAATCCCAACCTCTACCAGCCCTTCCTGTGCCAGTTGTGAGCCCCTTGCCAGCTATGCTAATGCACCTCAATCCTGACCTGCATCACCTGCCCGGCCATTCCAGTTCTGGGCTCTACCAAGGTACAACAGTCCTCAACTGCCACCGCTCTTGGTCTTATTCTGTGCAGAGATTTTTCACATCTAGCTGTGCAGTGCGGTGCTTTTGAAAAGGTTCACTCTGCACTGGGCTGAGACCTTCACACTCGCTGCATCAGTGATGCCATTAGAAGGTCTCCAAATATAATCAATTCATTAACTTTTCTTGAGTCACTCTAACCTTCAGTGGCTGTAATTTAACATGCTTGCTCCCTGCTCCGCTAATTCTCTTCTGGGTGACATTCTTGTGTTCTCTGATATCTAAATCCCCCCATTGAACCTGTCACACCACCAAATTATGCCATCTCCTGCATTGCTGGTGCTGCAAACCCTGTATGCACAATTGCCTTCCTCTATAGAAACACGTACTTTTGCGAGCCCCAAGACTAGGCCTTGGATGCAAACTCAGGAGGACTGGCTTCAACCCCTAGCTCTGCCACAAACTCCTTGTGTTACCTTGGGCAAGTCACTTCGACTCTCTGTGCCTCGGTTTCCCATCTGTACAACAGAGAAAATGATAATTTACTTTCCACACCATTCGTCTGTCTGGTCTATTTAGATTGTAAGTTTTCCAGTGCACAGTGTCCTTTGCTCTGTGTGAGCACAGCACCTCGCACGGCCCCCTATCTTAGCTAGGGCCAGCAATGATTACATCAATATAAATAATAAAAGCCTTTAATTGAATGTCTTGAATAAGAAAAATTGATTTAGACATTGATTTCAAGTTAATCAAACTCTCATTTTGTTCGGTGATTGTACCGTGCTTTACACATGGCAGGGGCTCTAGGGGCTGCCACAGAACAAATAGTGACGAGTAACAATAATGACAATTTAACCACTGTGCAATAAGCGAACATCTATTGCAGGTTTATTAGGCCTCAAGCTACCGTTTTGAACAAGCCTCACTCGTTACGAAAGTAGCATTTTATGGCTGGGGCAGGCCTGCGCTTAATAAAGATAATTTCATTGGGTTATTTAATGAGCAACAGAAGGAGAAACATTTGGGATTTCACTGCCCTCTCACGCATATTGTTTGCAGAAGGAATTTATTACAATTCTCTGAAGTCTCGATCAATCTGCTTTTAACATTAGTTCGCCTTTACGTCACCTAAAATCAATGTCCTTTTTCTTCCCTCCCCAATTTAAATGATATTTTTAGGGGCTGCTTGGGAGAAAGTGTAACCAGAATTTGTCCTGGCTGCAGTCTGAATAACTCTTCCGCACCCTACATACCCTCACTAGGGCTCTGCTGATCCCCAGTGAAGTCTCTCGTCCATACGCAGAGTAGGAGTGGGCAGAATTAAGCAGTGCTATATTTTTATACATAGCATCTTCCAGGCGAATGGTGCTGCAGGGCTAAAGAACAGAGGCACTGCATTAAAGTAACCTAGGAAATCACAGCAAGGTGCGGGAGGGAAGATATTGTTGCAGACAAGGTTGGGGAGCTGCAAAGGAGAAGGCTCTTGTAGCAGCAGGGGCCAGATGGCAAGAAGAGGGAGAAATGCTAGGTAAGTGGAGAGCACAGTACAGACAGCAGAAGGGCCTGATTCTGCTCACACTTAAAATGATCCAAGTACCTTGGGCCTGATTCTACACTAAGCCCACCTTTATGCTGCGCTGGCAGTGCAACAGGGCCCTAAAGTCAGTGTAAATGGCCCCCTGATAATCCCATTCCAAGGGAGCATCCCTGGCAAATGTAGAACTGGTGCAAGAGTACACCACCAGCCCTGCTCCCAGCCCCCAGTAAGCGGTGTATTGCTGGAGGGCGTTGCACAGCATGCTGTCTATTCTCTGCTGCTTAGGTTACAGTAGGAAACAGAGGAGAAATTAGAGCAGCCCTGTGCTGAGGACCTTTGCCCTCTCCCTTCCTACTCCACATGTAAGAAGGGAATTATTGAGAATCCAGTTCACTGCCTCCAGTGCAGTTGCTCCTGATTCACCCAGTTAGATGAGAGGGGAATCAGGCCCATATCAGCAGGGTAGTATGGAGCAAAGCCCATGGTGGGCATTTACAGTCAAGGCAAGTGGCTCTGAACCAGATCCTAAGCCAATAGGGAGCCATTTTGGGTCCAAGGGGAAAGTGCTGCAGACAGCAGCCTTCTGCATAAACTGGAGAAACTGGGAGAAAGTGGCTGTGGGAGTCAGGGTGAGGGGACAGCAGAGCACAATGACCGCTGATCCTGCTGCCCCAACACCACTGCCTCCGTATCATGAGGGACCTTTGTAGCAATCTTTGCAGAGGTTCCAAGATCACTCCTGAATCTTATACCTGCCAATCTAGCAGCCCATCCAACCTGGCCTCTAGAGTGATCTGCTCATTCACCTGTCTCAGGCCTTTCCGCCTAGCCACGCCCTGGCCCCGCCACTCTGCAGTCTCACACACACGGTGCCAGCTAGCAGAAAGCCATTGTCCTCTCCTTCAGGCTCCCCTGAATCCCCCCAAGAGATATGAACTACACGAAGTTACATGGAAGGAGATGGGGGAGGGCAGTGATCTCCACTGGGGAACTTGAAGTAACTACCAGCTATAATGCACTTGATCCCATAAGCATGGGGCAGGGAGCTGCCAGTCCTTCCCCTAGCCCCAGTCCCCATGCATAATGAGCCTGCAGCCCGCTCCCAATATCCTCATTGTGGGAACTCCATCCCCACAGAGCACAGCCCCCTACAGGATGGTGCCAGTCCTTCTGCTAGCTCCAATCTGCCAGCCCCTAAACAAGCTGCTGTAAGACTCGGGCGTCTCCAAACGCTCAGACTAACCCCATGCAGCACAAACATCCAACAGAAGAAGATGGTCTTTTTCAAACTTTGGGAGAAGGCACCGCAAATTCTGGGGAAGCATGTTCAGCTTAAGCGAGCTGTTGTGTAAACTGGCCATTCTTTCTGCTAAAACCGTTTTAAGTAGCTCAGGCCTCCGCATGGAGTTAGAGGTCTCCCTGTTTCAATTAACACATCTGTACCATGCAAGGGTTCTCAAACTTCATTGTACCGCGACCTCCTTCTGACAACAAAAGTTACTACATGACCCTGGGATTCCCGGGAAGGGGGACTGAAGCCCAAACCCCACTGCCTGGACTGGGGGAGAAACCGAAACTTGAGGGCTTCTACCCTGGGCGGTGGTGCTCAGACTTTGGCTTCAGCCTCAGGCAGTCTAACACCAGCCCAGGCGACCCCATTAAAATGGGGTTATGACCCATTTTGGGGTCCCAACGCATAGTTTGAGAACAAGTCAGCTACAGCATTTCTAAGGAAATCTGGGTAGTGTACAGGTGTAAAACTCCTCCTGCCTTTGTGGTGCAAGTTCCAGAGACCCTGATGCCTTTGTTCACATCTCTTTGAATTTACTAAGGCAGAGACTAGTAGCAAATCAAGAAAATAGTTCAGACCACAGATTTGTATTCCTCTGGTCTTGGCTTCCTCCTGGGCTTGCTTCACTTCCTTGGAGAGGGATGAAAAGATCCCTGTAGCTTTACCTGTCTTCTTGGCACCCACTGACCCACTGAGGGAGGACATAGATCTCTTTAAACCTTTGATCATTCCAAGGAACCTGCTGGTGGGACTCAAGATGGCAACTTTCACATTTATCATCTTAGAACGTCTGGCTGCAGCAGCACTGGAACTATCCGGCTCGTTCAAGGGCTGCTAGAGGGTGGCAGGTGACTCATTGTTTAAGTACTGGACGGGCTTTCTCCCACTGCACTCCTGGAGATCCACCTTGGCCTGGCAATTCCTGACCAGCATGGCAACAGCATCTTCACGCACATGCATGGCGGCAATGTGGAGCGGGGTGTAACTTCCGTAGGACTTTGCATTCGCATCGAGGCAGCTGCCAGCTTTCTTGGCCATTTCCATGAGCTGGCGTGCCATCTCGCAGTCCCCGCTCCTGGCTGCCCAGTGCAGAGCAGCGAACCCAGACAAAAAGTCCCTTTTCCCAGCAAGGTTCTTACCTTTGAGCAGAAGCCCATGAAGCTGGCAGGTACAGTGGCCAGTGGTGACTTTCACCAGCCATTCATGCTCACCAGCTTCCAGAGGGATCTCAGCAGAGTACTTGGTTTCTTTGTTCTCCTTCAAAATGTTTGATCCCCTTTTCAGGCTGCAGTGCCCAGTGCAAGCCTCATTAAACTGCCTTCTCTCCATAGAAAGGGATTTAGGACATGCGACTGCAGAAGGACAAGACTCCCTACTTTGCTGTTGGGTCTCCAGCCACCTTGTCTCCACTTCCAGGCTATGGTTCTGAGGGTGCTAATATAAGTCACAATCCACCAGTCTGAGGTCAGGAGGAGCTAAACCGTAAGCCAGCATCCAACAGGCAGTTTAAAGGCATAACCACTGAGTGTTTGGGGAGGCTTACATTGTAAGTAGTAATGCCTGTGCGTTATTACCCAAAGGGCTGGCAGCCTTCGGTACACAAGACAGACAAAGGAAGGGGTATTTTTGTACAGAACTGAGGTGCAGACATATAAAGTAACTTGACCGAGGTCACACAGGCAGCCTGTGGCAGAGCCTAGACTTGAACCCAGGTCTAGAGCTGGTTGGGAACTATTGGATGAAACTTCCTCCCTACCCTGGTTAGGAAAATGCTGATTTATTGAAACTGAAACTTTTCTCTGGAAAGGATCTGATTTGAAATGATCAAAACAAAACATTTTGATCAACTCAAACCAACATTTTTATTTTATTTTATTTTAATTGTCTGTTCACTCAAAGTTTTCCAATTTTGACTTTTCATCCTGATTTGTGACAGAATTTTTTTCTTAAATCTCAAAAATTTCCCCATGGGAACTCCATTTCCTACGCAGCTCTCTGGAGTCCCAGAAAACTTTTCCTCCCCAGTAGCCACTGGCATCGGTAGCTGCTGAGTGTCCCTGCCGCTGGCAAACTAGCTGAGCTGTAGCTTCTGCCTCTGCTAATACTTTCACCTCTATGAGCCCCGATATTTAATAATAAATATCTGTTACACGGCTGGAGAATAAACGTCCCTCTGTGCTTGGGGTTTTGCTGCTTTGATTTTGCTAGTTTATTTTGATTTAAACAGAAAGGGACGGAAGGGGGAGATTAGCTGCCAAGGCTGTAAAACTGACAGTCAAGAATATTCTCAGAACACAGGCCAGGAGCTCAAATCCCCGCTGGCTGGATCCACCACTGTGTTTGTTGAGAAGTGCTTTATTGAGGGACTGGGCATCAGCCAGCAGCTCAGTGCAAGGAGTAGGCAGCTCTGGAGGGCAAAGTTGATACTAGCTGATCTGAGGGCAGTGAATCTAGAGAGAACCTTAAGATTAAATCTCCTTCCACCACAGTAACAGCTTCCTCAAGGACCACCCTCTCTTAGGAAGAAAAGACAGTTCACCCCACTGCTGTCCTATAATGATTAAAAGCAGCATGCCTTTTCCCCGGGGGATGCAACTGCTTCCTCTTGCTAGGGACAGCTATCCAGGGCCAGGATGGTTTCTATAGGTCCTACACTTTGCCAGGAGCTGCAGGGCTAAGAGGCGGCTCTCTTGCAAGTGACATTATCAACCACTCTTTCAGAGCTGTCCAGTGGTGCTCGGGAGTCGAGACCCCACCAGCTCATTCCACTGTCAGGCTGGTCAAATTCAAAGCTGAGCCTCAACAGCTCAGAGGTTGATGTGGGCAGCCAGTGTGTTGCAGGCAACATGCAGAGATGCACTGCGATGGGGAAGAGCTTCCAAAAGCCAACTCCGCTGGCTGTGATAAACACAACACTCCAGTTCTCTTGGCAACAGCCATTGGGATTTGCTGGAGCAAACTGCCTGTTTCTTGCAATCATGCCATGTAGTTATTCATTATTATTATTATTATTGTTTTTATGGTTGAGGTTAATAAGAACATGAAGGGCCTGGTGACCCGGCCTTCCCTCCCCAATGAGTCAAACCACAGCTTTCTAAAACACTGCATGCAGGAGGAGCATGGGTGCAGGGGGTGGAAGCACTGTCACCATGAAAATACCTGTGCCATGGTTTCAGGAAGGGAGTTACATGCAGCAGGCAGACACTTTGGAGGTTTCTCAAAGTAATGACAGGCACTGGGTTCCCAGGGTCTTTGGTATGGTCTAGAATCAAAGGGTTCCAAACTCTTCACCCTCTTCCAGAGCCATTGGCGTGCCTAGAACCAATGGGCTCCAGAGCTTTTGTCATGGTCTTGAATTGTGCTCAGCATCTTTGTCATCTTCCAAAACCAATGGGTTCTAGTACATTTCACGTGTTCTAGAACCAGTGGGTTCCAGCACTTCTGTAATGTTCTAGGAGAAATGGGTTTCAGAGCCTTTATCATGTTCTAGAAACAATGGGTTTCAGAGCCTTTGTTGGGGTCCAGAACCAAACTGGAACCAACATATTTGTTTCTGAGTTGCTTGTCTGATTTTTTTTTTTAACCTCTTTTTTTACCCTTTGGCTCCAGGTAGGACTAAACATACCAAAACACCATGGGAGAGACTCTAAGATTACCAGCCTGGCATAAGCAAAGAAGGGGAAATGTGAATGAGGCTGCCTGAGTTAATGACCCTTACCCCTTCCCTTCTCTCCTCAAATTCTTCGGTCTTGTAGGCCTCGGGCGGAAGCAGGCTCAAGTCCACCAGATCATTGAAAGTGCCAGCCATCCCCTCTGAGATCTCACCTCAAGTGCTGCTAATTGGGTGGCCACAGCACCCGGGACTTGTTCTAGGTTGTCACTGGTCATCAGCAACTTCTTCAGCTGGGAAAAGACCAAGAGACTTCTAGAGAGCTCCTCAGTGACCTGATTCTTATCCAGGACAACACACCCCAGCCTCTGAAGAACACCACTGCTGGGCTCTGCAAGCAGCTGCCTCAAGATGCAGGACACAGGTCTCTGGTGGGAGGGCAGATGGGCTTTTCTTTAATACCCTGTGACCACAGGGGAGGGCTACTGGACAGGAGAGCTGTACCCCAGGACCAGACCTCCCTGCTGACCTGGCTCTTCTAGCTAGAGGAGCCCCTCTCTGGGAATGAGTGCGCAACGAGCTCCCCTGCCATGCGCAGCAGGGATCATAAAGTCATTCCCACGCTTGTGCTCCTCAGCCTGGAGGCCAGCTAAACTCAGGAACGTGTGGCCCAGAGCAGACGAACACCCCAAAGGCTTCACTCTCAGCTAGAAAACAAACTGGCCAGGGTCACTCATTTTTGCCCAGCAGAAAACGCAGGGGTGTTCTTCCCTCAGGATCTTGGTGAATTTCAGTGCTTGTGAAAGTGCAAGGTGAATAGTCTGGGCTAAAGGCAGGCACACGGTGAGGTGACACTCTGCAAATTCCCCCCATATAGCTCTGTTCATGCGCCTGAGTGCACCCCGAGGTCCTGCCTGCTATTCCAGTACTGGGATTCTACACAGCTGAGCCCAGTGCATCTCCTTCCTGGCCTGCAGCATCTCCTGCCATGTCAGTTCTGGGCTCCCCAGAGTTTTTCCAATGCACCGTGATCCCAGCCAGCAGCATCCCCTGCTAGTTCTGTTCTGGGCTCTCCCTCAAGCACAACTCTGCCAAAGGGCCTTAATTCTGACCGGCGTACACAGATAACAGGCCAGGGAAGTGTGTCATGAACCTCGGACTGGAGAGAGAGGCCAGGCTAGCGGATCAGGCACACAGGGTGGGAGGCCAGAAGACCTCACACCCTGGATCCATGGGCAGGAGACTGCAGCCTTGGAAGAAAGGTGTTGCTCACGGATTGTCCTCAGCTAGTAACCAGCAGTTTCGACTTTAACCAAATACTGAACACAATGCACAAAACAAGGCCCTGAATGGAGGGCCACGGGAATACATTGCGTGTACGAGGCTGCAAACAATGCTGGATTGATGTCTGGAGCAGAAAGAACATTTTCTAGCACCAGCATCTCTGATGTCCCTAAATCCCAGTAATAAAAGCAGGGCCGCCCAGAGGATTCCGGGGGCCTGGGGTCTTCGTCGGTGGGGGGCCCCCGCTTCGGAGGTAATTCGGTGGCGGGCGGTCCTTCCACTTCGGGACCCACCACCGAAGTGCTCCAAAGACCCGTGGTGGGGGCCCGCCGCCGCCAAATTACCACCGAAGACCCGGCACTTCGGCGGCAGGTCCCACTTCGGTGGTAATTCAGCGGCGGGGGATCCTTCTGCCTCGGAGCAGAAGAACCCCCCAGCCGCTGAAGACCCGGAGCGGAAGAAGCTCCAGGGGCCTTGGCCCCACGAGAGTTTTCCGGGGCCCCTGGAGCGAGTGAAGTACCCCGCTCCAGAGGCCCCGAAAAACACTTGTGGGGGTCCCGGCGGGGCCCAGGGCCTGAGGCAAATTGCCCCACTTGCCCCTCCCCCCCGGACGGCCCTGAATAAAAGCAGGCTAACAGCAGGCTATGGGGGGAGAAGAGGCTGGGGAGAATGTGGGGGTAAAGAGGAGGCTCGGGAAAAAGATGCTGCAATCTGCAGGCTGTTTATTTTTCAGTGCAGACTAGGGCTCTTCTGGAGCTGAAGGAATTCATCTCTCTGAAAGAGCCTTGTTTTTCATGGAGGAAATGAGACAGGGAGCTTTTAATAGGAAATAAAAACACATAAAATACAGAAAAACTGAGACACAGGTCTGGAAAAAAAAATCCAGCCAGCCAGCTCTGTCTTGCCAGCAGCCCGGACACTGCCAGCAATCCCAGCAGCAACTTTGCCATGCCTTGCAGTCTAGCTCTATCTGCCCCCTTTCCTCTCATTTCTCCATCCTCTTCTGACCATGAAAAGCATTAATTCCAGCCTCCATAGTGGCCTGCTCCCTGCACAGCATGTGTGTGTGTGTAGCCTTCATTTCCTCTCTTAAGACTAGAGCAGATGTAGAACTTCTGCCCTGTCCCACCCAGAGCTGGCTGCAGGCGATGATGAGTGAGATCATCTCTAGAGATATGGCCAGCTTCTGCCTAGGCTTATACCTTGCCCGACTCCAGAGAGCTGCATGGAATAGAAGTCAGTGCAGAGTTTGACTGAGGTGGCTTGACTGGCCCTTGTTGTAAGTGGGCCTAGCTTCATCAACGTCAAAGGAGCTATATCTATTTACACCAGATGTCAACCCGATCTAGGGTCTGCCCTGCAGCTGGGATCCAGTAGGATGAAACATTCTATATGCATGGAAGGGCTTTCCCACCAGTGGCATGTGAACACCTCCCATTTGAGCCAGTAGAAGTTGTTCCCATGCAACTGGCAAGAAGAATTTAGGTACAATGTAAGGTAGATTTATTCTGTTCTAGATAGATAGATAGATAGATAGATAGATAGATAGATAGATAGATAATCTGTTGCACTCTCAAGATCAATCCTTCCTTATTATAATATTTCTAATGATATTAAAGAGGTTTGTACCACGATGACTCGCTTCCTATCTATCTAATCTGTCTGTCTATCTCTAGGTACTTATATGTCTCATACCCCATCACCACAGTACATAAGATTGCACTTGATGCTACCTTTGATGTGAGACATTTCACTGATTTGTTTTCTGAGCCTCTTCAGAAAATTAGAAGCAAAGTAGTGTCTTCTGATGGGTAAAAAAACAAGAGCAGTAGCAAACGGTGCCAGGGAGCCTGGAATCAGTTGCAGATGAGTTCAGAATGTAAGTGGGTGGGGGATGGGGAAGGCCTTGACTGAAAAGGTGGAAGACGGACAGGCAGCAGCAAAGCCCCATGCTAGCTGAAATGAGGCACGTCAGGAAGCAAGGTTCTGTCTGGTGCTTGGAAGGAATTGCTAGCTGAACATGGATATGCCAGAGTCCACCCCATTCACAACTATGCTTCATATAATCACGGCACAAGCCCCATCCTTTTTGAAACCCCAGTGGTCACAACCACAGATGACTGAGTTCTCCTCAACCAGCCAAAGGTGCTGTTTATTCTTCTGCTCTGCTGATGAGGACGGTTGAGTAATTCTGCTCTCGTAGTGTTGAAGATGAAAGGCCCACAAGCACTCCTCTGCCAAGTCCCTTGGCACTGAGGTTCAAGTTAGCAAATAGCTGACCTGCTTTGTCTGCATGTCTCTCTAGAGTCTACACAGTAGCTCTGCCGCACGGCACCCCAAAGTACAGCATGCACTGTTACATGCAACCCCAGGACTGGGGCGACCCTAAACCTCTGACTACCAGAAGCTGAAAGTGAAAGACAGGGGTAGATCACTCTGTAGTTGCTCTGTTCTGTACACTCCCCCTGAAGCTCCAGTACAGGCCACTGTCAGAGACAGGATATTGGGCACAATGGACCATGGTCTGACCCAGTATGGCAGCTCTCGTGTTCATCAGTGCACATCAATCCAGATACTGCCCTGGACTTGGTGAATGGGCAGCACATGCTATGATGTCAGAGTACGTTTCGAATGTATCATAAACACCGTTACACAACAATACACTCGTACAGTGCACACCAACACTGGTGGATGCCAACTGCACATGTGCAATCCACGCTATTAGGCTGAAATCTGCTAAACCAGATGGAAAGGCCTGGTATGTCTTCAGAATACATGGCACACACCTTTATATTTGATTATATCAGGGGTCGGCAACCTCTGGCACGCGGCTCGCCAGGGTAAGCACCCTTGCAGGCCGGGCCAGTTTGTTTACCTGCCATGTCCTCAGGTATGGCTGATTGCAGCTCCCACTGGCCACGGTTCGCCGCTCCAGCCAGTGGGAGCCGCGATTGGCCGAACCTGCGGACGCAGCAGGTAAACAAACTGGCCTGGCCCACCAGGGTGCTTAACCTGGTGAGCAGTGTGCCAGAGGTTGCCAACTCCTGGATTATATCAATGTAGGGGACAAGCCATTATGCCAGAGTTTACCACTGTGGTACTCATTGCTAAAGTCAAGCACTACTACATGCAGTATGCATGGTTCAACAGAAACCTCCTGATATTTGGTACGCGATTTCAGCAATAGATGGTATAGGCCATTATGGTGTAATGCTCTGATATGTGGTGCATAGCATCACACCAGGACACATTGGTGCACGTTATGTGTCATAATGCAGGGGGGCATCAGTGCATGACAGGCTCCATTGCACACTGAAGTGCACTACCTTTAATTAAACCAGAACATCCAATTGCAAGGAACAAACTGCTATTCCAGAACAGATTAAAAAGAACAATTGCTTTGATCAAAGACAAAGAAAGCCAGGCAAAAACCAGGGTAGAACCTAGTTCCCAGCTGCACGTTATTGCATCTGAGACATTTATTGTGTGATCGGACAATAATTAGCGATAGTCTTTGGGAGAACTTCCTGGCCCACCTCAGGGATGTTTCTAAAGAGCTACTTGCTCTGATGGAGCTGGGACTTGGTCACATCATGTAAAAGGAAGGTTCACAAACAGGGCATTAGCTAACTAGGTATTGGACAGCAAGCAAAGTGAGAGGAGAGGGGTCATTATGGAAGAGAACGGGCCCCAGGGAACAGCTGTGGAAATGCATTTTGAACAATTTGTCGTTTTAGGGACCCACAATAAATATGTTATTAAATTGGAATGAAATGCACATCTGGAGATTGCACTGGGGAGCACTTGCTCTCATTCTTCAAAGACTGGTTAGCATCATTAGTACGCCATTGCACACTGCTGCGTCCTTTAGCACACTAAGACTTTCCCAGTGCTCAGCACAACTGGAGCCAGATTTAGCGTAAGAGTCCAACTCCCACTTCGGCCCCTAAAGAAATGGCTGGAGTTTCCAAAGAGCTGCTGGGTGTGGAACACATCGGAAAATATGGCCCTAATTCTGGGTGCTGAGCATTGAAAATCAGCCCCCAGGATGAGTGTGAAGGAAATGAACTAGCCATTTCACTCCCCAAATGCCTTGCAATTGCATAAATCAATCCCATGCAAAACTAAGGAGGTGGATTTAGTTGTGTCCTAAGTTGCTTCGATCTTTTTAAATCAAAGCATTGAGCTGGGGCAGTAAGGTATGTTGCCAAACTTTACTGAGCTGCTCTGCGCTGCGTGAGTATTCACACACCACAAACTATCAGAGTTCTTGCTCATGATAAATAGAACCAAATTCCTTCATAAACAAGCATCTATTAAAGAAAACAGCTGTAGCTACAGACACAAACAGACTTTCACACAGCTCAAGTTCCAGCTCTCTCTCTTGTTTACCAGGTACCACATCCTGTCTGGAAATCTGTGTAGCATACAAAGACATCTAGTGACTAAATGACATAACTGCACAGATCATTACATGAACTGGGCTCTGTGCACAACATGAGGCTGGTCTCTTCTATGCTTTTTCCAAAATCCTGGTCAGGATTGTGGCGCGGACGTTAGTTTCCCCAGGGGCTCTCTCTGTTTTTGGGTTTCCATAGGCTTCATCAGAAATCTGGAGTGAATATTTTCCAGGATATTACACACTCATCTGCTCTAATAAACCAACATTCAAGCCAATTAAATATATACAGTATTGATCTATCAGGAGAAGGCGGACATGTGCCTCAGGGTGGATCCCAGATCCCTAGTGGATCTCAGAGAAATGGAGGAAGGTTTTCCATGACACCATCCTGCATTTTGGGAGCGTATGCTCTGAAGTTCATCTTAAATCTGGTAGCGGCAGATCGGGGGGGCCAGAGGTGGGGTTTCCTGGCTCCACTGCCTCAGAACAGAGCAGCAGGCATTCTGGCCTACCCCAGAGGAAGATTCCTGAGTGGATTCAGGGGGAAGGAGAGAATTTAGCCAAAGCTGTCTCTTGAAGTAAGTGATAATAGATGGGGAGCTGGTGGAGCAAGACCTGTTCACTCTCTCACAAGAAGTCCCTGATGCTAGATGAGATAACAAACTCTAAAGCCTAACTCTGAGGAGCAAGGGTCAGCTCCCAGCTCCACTTCCCACAATGGCCACACAGCATGTAAGAAGTAGAGGAATGGGGCTGGTGAGCAGGTAAGATGGGGAGGTTGTAGGCTCAGTATTGGTACTTTCCATTCAAGGAAGATGTTGTAGGAGCATCTTTAACCCGACTGCCCTGGACCTAAGTTCTGAGTGGCGGCTCCTATTTTAACCAGGCTGGTTCATCATCTGTAGTCAAACCTAGACTCAGATGTTCTCCTGAACCTAGATAGGAAGGAGGGGAACACAGGAGGGTCTCATCGCCAGGCCCTAGCTCTCATCCAAAGCACTGTAAACCACCCTGCTCTAAGCTCCTGTTTCTCTGCACAGCCTGTTGTCCACTCCTTTCCTTCCTTCCTTCCCCCTGGAGGGTTTGCACTTTGCCCCATCGAGGTAGGACCTAAGAGAGAAAGGGGAGGCAGCTTTCTGCTTTCAGTGCCGTTTCCCAAGGTCTGAGAGCTGTCTAAGTCCTCTCCAGTCGCATGGCAAGGTGGACATACTTTTGTGACCATGTATTATTATCTGCAACTGGGAATGTTCCTGCGGGATATTCGCCTAATAAAGCACGCATCCTGCTGCAGCCGAGCATCTAGGATTTCCTGCCTGATGGTGTCTGGGGCATTTCTCAGCAGAATGCCAGAGCCTGCAATTAAAGCTGGAACAAAAAGTACATGCGCCAAAGTCCCAGAGATAGTGGCCCTGGTTTCTGATCAGCAGGTGAACTTCATCCCCTAAGGATCCCAGCTGTTGCAAGTGAGACTGGCAAGCCAGCAGCCTCTGCAGAATTAAGGAGCTTCAAATGGGAGCCCAGAGAGCAGGCAACCAAGCACTGCTAAGCCCTTTGAATCAGCTCCTCAAAGGCAACCTCCTGGGGACCCCTGAACCTGAAACGGCAGGTGCACCAACACAGTCTTGTTTGGCAGCATCTAATTGAGGGGGTGGGAGGAGACGGGGTGCCCAGGCATGCCCAGTAGCTGGAGAAGAAACAGAAGGAAGAGAGTAGAGTGTGTGCAGGTGTGATTTTTTTCTATGGCATAATGACCCCAGGGAAGGTTTGCAGTGGGGCTGTCTCTCCAGAGATTTGATACAGAGCTCATCCCCGCAGCGGATGAAATGCTGTCTGAAGTGCACTTGGAGTGGGGATGTGGATACCTGTAAATCTAGCAGGGGTGAAAAGGGCTCTCCATTGGCTGTGTTTAACGAGCTCCTTTCACATCTATGCCACCCACCCACACCCCTACAGCCTGCCACAGGTAGTGGGCTAACAGCTGTGCAGTTCTGTTCTCCTGGGAATTCGGTGCCCAGAGGGTTGTCTATGCTGGACCTATCATTCTCCAGTGGCACTATCAGTGGTAGAAGCTGTAGGGTGGACAGGCCTGTGTTGGGGACAGACATTGGAGCCAGTCTTGCCTCTTGTAGTTGCAGTTACAATGGCTCAGGGCAAAGGCAGAGTTTTGAGATGCCGTGTGTGGGGTTCAACCCCCTACCCCTTGAAGCCTGGAGCCTTCTCTGCAGAGGGTCTCTGTGCAGCAGCACTCTGCAGAGGGTCTCTGTGCAGCACCATGTAAGGGGGTTGCATTAGGACCCCGGGGGCAAATGCAGGGTGAAGCAGAGTGAACCCTGCAGCAGGGGAATTCCCACCTGTTACCTTCCCTCCAGCACATCTCCCCAGTGCCTGCTCGTCACACTGGGTCTGCAGGGAGGATTTTCCCAGCAAAGCGACAGCAAAGTAGCAGAGCTGAGGCCATGTCTGTGCCATGTGGGCCTTAGGTGGCATTGCTACAGCACTGTATTTGCCAACAGCGACCAAAGGGGGTTTTGCTCCTCCTCCTGCCTGAGTGATGGTAGCTACATCCACAGAAGCATTCTTCCATTGACCTTGCTGCATCTACACCAGGCGGTGGGGGGTGTAGGTGGCTGTAGCTCCAGTGCTCGAGGGGGGGGGCATGTTTCACACTCCTGAGCGCCGCAGGTACATCGAGCTGTGTTTTAAGTGCAGGCCACTGGGTGGATTCCAGGGGAGAATGCGCCCTTCTATCTGGAATGACGGTACCAAGATAAGCCATCCCACACTGCAGGTCCGCTCCTGCAGAGTGCAGTAATAAACCCCCATGCATGAATATTGGGTTTTCGTTTTCTGGAAGGGGAGGTGGGGGAGAAGGGCTAAGAGAGAGGACGGAATTAAAACCTACCACTATTTCACAGCCATTTTCCCCAACAAAAGCCCCTTCAGTCCCTGTGCTCCTGGCTCCTTGGAGGATGCCAACGGTAACATTTTTGTATGTGGAGCTATAAGGAAATGTGTTTATTTTTCAATGCAGTCACTGAAACCATGCATGCATGGACGGGGAGGCAGGGAGACCTCATGGCCAGATCCTCAGCTGGTGTAAATCAGCAGAGCTTCATGGATTTCAGAGCAGCACTGGCCCCTTACACCAGTTGAGAAACAGGTCCCAGAAGTTTATCTGGCCCCATCAAGTTCCCGTGACCCTCAGATCATTTGCAAACAACAACATGCTGAGTTTGTCATCGGCAAAGCATTTAACACTTTCAGTCCTGGCCCTTTTCACACAACAGATTTCTCTGAAGTTTAAAAATAGATACTACAGTGAAGAACAGGGAATCAGGGCTGGGTTCTGTTCCTCATTCTGACACTGACTTGAAGTGAAGCCTCAGACAGATCACGTTCACCTCTCTGGATTCCTAGAGGAAAGCGCTAACTCTCATTATCCATTAGTTCTAGGGTTTTGTTGGGAGCAAGGCTCTAGAGTGGCTTATCTGGGCATAATATCCCTAGATGTGCATAGGGGAGCAGGAGGTGAAGGAACTGAGCTCTGCATGCTGTGTGGCTGGGATGAGGCAGGTCAGCTTACAGCTCAGGGGCAGACGCCTGAGCTACACCACTCCACAGCTTCACGGCGCACCTTCCTCACAGCCTGCACCGCAGCCGAGAGTTACAGCCACTAGGGGTCAAGCTTTCACATCTGTTCTCCATTGTCCTCAGTCACTGGGAAGAGAAGCAGCTGGAGACCAGGCCGTTTCCTTTATTTTGCTCTCTGGCTGGAGAAAGGCAATCTGGTTCCAAGCCCCATGTCACCGCTCGGCCACCGTTTCAAGAACACTGCCTGGTGGGCAGGAGAGACAGGCCAGAGCTTAGCTGTGGCATTCTCATGGTGGGGAGCTGCATAAACACAGAGACAGCCAGGTGGGAGATGCCTCTCTATGTAGGTTCTATGGCAACCATTAGAGAGGGAACCAGCCAGGTAAATCCAAGGATCTGGAGGCACAGAAGTTAGAATCAGGCACTGCTGGAAGAGAGCAGGCCCTGGCTCATTCATGCACTGTCAACGGGGTGACTTTGCAGCTGCTGTTCATGCTGATTGGAGACGGGCAAACATAATCACAAACAGGTGTTGTTTTGCTGCTCGCTAATTCATCTAGCACTTCAGCAGCCTCCCCAGCCACAGCAATAACAGTAGCACGTCAGGCAGATCGTATCGGACTCAGGTGGTGCTCTCTTCACCAGTTTAAAGTGCTCATTCTCCTTGTTTCCATTTAAAACTGTCCCCTCGGGGTTGACTCTCCTTGATGGGTGTCAGATATCATGAAACAAAATCCCCGCCAGAGAGGAAGGATGGGTTCATTGCATATGGCAATAGCATGGGCCTGACATTAAAACGAGATGAGTTTAGTTCCTCACTCTGCCACGGATCTCTTGTGTGACCTTGGGGAAGTCACTTCCCCTCTCTGTGCATCGGTTACCCATCTGTAGAATAATCCATCTGAGACCGGGAAGCCTCGTTATGCTAAGGAGTGAGAGATGGTCCTTGCCCCAAAGATTTTACAGCCTAAGAAGACAAGACAGGCAAAATATGGGAGGAAAGAGGGATTATCCCCATTTTACAGATGGGAAGTTCATACACAGATTAAATGAGTGGCTTAAGGTCACAGAATCAGAAATTGAATTTGAGTCTCCTAAATCCCAATCCAAGGGTTATCCACAAGATCTCCTTCTCCCATCAGGGAGGAGAAACAATACCATAGGACTCACCTGACCAATCACAACTAACCAACACAGAGAAAATGGTGAATACTCCTGAGGAAAAAAATTATAATAAGAAGTGCAGTGAATGATTTCAAACCATAAACTATAGTAGTCAGTGGACATCTTGGTCTGCTCGGGAATGTTCGCTGGCCAGCAAAAGAGATTAGCTCAGGATGTGAAATTTTCCATTGTGAATTATTTCCCTAACTCTGCTATTTTATCATGGCCACATTCGGAACAGTAGCCTTATCATTCTGAGTCACTGAATCGCAATTAGCATCCTTGATACTCACAGCAAAATCAAAAGACTCCCTTCCAGTGATTTCAGAATGGCTTTGGATGAGGAGGGCCAATGTGAATTCTTGGAAAAGTGTTTGCTGTGTCACTTTCGCTGGCTTTAGCGGTGGGTGGGATGGGAGGAAGGGGACTAAAAGGCCGAGGGAGGGCGGGTTGGCCAACATTGTTTGGAATCACCTCTGGGAACCCACAAGTCAACAGGAAACAGTGTTTTCCTAAATACAGCTGACGATAGCGAGCACACGAAATAAAGAATCTTTGTGAGTATATGACACAGAGGGCGAGAACAGCATCTTTGAGATGGAGTTTAAATGCTCAGGGAAATCCAGAATTTTCTAAATATAGAGGGAATGGAATATTACACATGCCCAGCTTCATTCCTCTAGTGGCGTGTGCATTTCTGTGCTGTGTTTTACTTTGGAAAATGTCGCTGATCTGGGCTGAAGGTTGGGAAAAATATGTTAAATAATAGTGAGATGTCTTGCACTTTTCCTCAAAGTCCCCTGTGCATGTTAACCAACTAATCATGATACAAGCCCCTGACATGTGAAGAAGCTTTATTATGTCCATTTTATAGGTAGGGGAACTGAGGCACAGAGCAGCGACTTGCCCAGGGATTGCAAAGGTATTTTGGATCAATGCAAGACAAGAACCCCATTATTTGCCCAGCTGAGATCAGGGCCCCATTCTCCAAGGTGCACTACAGACATATAATAAGAGACAATCCTTGCCCGGAAGATCTCTGGTCTCAATAAACCAGTTACACAAAGGGAAGCTTATTGTTCCCATCTTACTTCAACTGGGTCCCTCCTGGGAAAATCAATAAACAAATTAGGAAGGCCATTTTTATTCTTCTTTTTTTTTTCTCCTGTAACATTATGATGCCTCTGAAATGCCAAGTAAATATAATTATTTTCCTTGGGCTAATTAGCTGTTTTTCATCCATGCAGTGTAGTGGCCAAGAGGGTCTGGCTGGGGATGTAGGGTGGTGGCTATAGCACCTTGCAGGTGAGGATTTATTTAGTTTTTCCAGTGGGAGTTGCAGATCTTTAGCTTAAAGCAGAACTGGGATCTGGTTATTTATTATTAATACATTTCACATTTGTGATCATTTATTGATGCAAAGTTCCAAGTCCTTAGAAGTGAAGCATCAGTTTATTATTCTTGTCAGCTGGTGTTTTCAAAGGTGTCTCACAGCCCCAGCTCCAAGCCAATGCAATGTGGATGCCTGACTCCCTTACGCTCTTGGAAAATCCCAGCTGTAATTAGGAGGATACCACCTAGACAATCCACTGAAAATCAAGGCCTGGTTGTTGTTATTTTTTGTATTACCATCGGACCTAGGAGCCCCAGTCACATACCAGGACCCCACTGCGCCAGGTGCTGTACAGACACAGAACAAAAAGACAGTCCCGGCCCCCATGCTCGGTGCTGCACATAGATATTGTAAAAGATCCAAAAGCTTATAGTCTAAGGCCTTGTATACATTGGTGGCAGCCTGTAGGGTACGCGGCGTGACAGGTGGAAGTGAAAGGCAAGCTGCGTCCTCTCTGTGGTGTGCAGCTACACATGGCAGTGGGACACAACATTGCTAAAAATAGCAGTGTATCTGTGGGAGGTGTTGCTTGGGCCTGTAGAAAGCTGTGGAGGGTACATACCCTAGGAGCCTCGTATGTCTCTACTCACTTACACCAGGCCTTACCATCTACACTGCTATTTATACCCATGCTAGCAGGGCGTGCAGTGTCTATACTCTGCATGTTGCTGTTAAGTGCAGACCTACCCTAAATAGACAAAGGATGGGGGGAAGGATAGATTATTAATCCCATTTTACAGAAGTGGAACTGAGTCTCAGAGACATTAAGAGACTTGTCCAAGGTCACTCAGGGAGACTGTGGCAGAGCTGAGAGCTGACCCTACATCTCCTGAATCCCAACCCAGTGCCTTTACTCCAAGCTCATCCTTCCCTTATTGTTACTGTGATGCTCGCATACTAAATTCCAGCTCATACCAAGGTCTCCGTGTCTCAGTTGAACATTGACAAATATACAGCTGAAGTCAGTCTGGCTCACCTGTGTGTTGGTATTGTTAAAATAGGCATGAGAGTTATAAGAATGTGTTTAGTGTTTAGACTTTACTGAATACTTGTAAGTTGCTGCCAGCATAAATCTCATTTATAACATCTCTATCCCATATTGCAAGGGACATTGCAAATGCAATTTCCCCATATACCATCAACAAGAGAACAAAAGACTTTCCCCTCCCTGTGAAGATGAGCCCTGCAAGTGGACTCCTCCCATCAGCTGAGTTTGCAGCTCTGAGCACATGGCAGCAGGGGCAACAACAACAACAAAAAAAAGAACTTGGGATCTCCATGCTGCTTGGATTCTGGGGGTGCAAAGTGTTTCTAGGCATAAACGAGAGATCCTTAGCTGCTTAGCCTGGGTTAGCCCTCAGGAACATATAGCGCTTGCTGGATATAGAAGCTTTTATTACGTTTTGAAATTTACAACTGAAACTCATTTGTGTACATATGTTTATCTGCTTTAACCTTGTAAATAACTCATTTCTTTTTCCGAGTTAATAAAGCTTTAGATCGTTTATTAGAGTATTGGTTACAAGCAAGGTCTTTGGAGTGCGATCTAAGGTGCAATTGACCTGGAATAAGTGACTGGTCCTCTGGGAGCAACCTGAATATTGCTGTGATTCTTGGTGTAAGCAATCATCTATCACAGTGGTTTTCAACCTGTGGTCCACAGACCCTGGGCATCTGCAGACTATGACTAAGGGGTCCACAAAAGGTTGTTGTTACCATAGAACAGCAGTTTTCAACCTATGGTCCGTGAGTTTCCAAAGGGAGCCGCACCTCCATTTGAAATGGCTTCTGCAAATGCAAAAAGGTTGAAAACCCCTGATCTATCACAGAGGCAGGCTCACCTGGGTGGCAAGGTAGATTGGAGTACCCAAGGGGACTGTCTGTGACTTCAGGTTAACGCTGTTATAGCACCTGAGCAGTTTAGACTTGATGATTGAGTGGTGAAATCTAAGTACAGACCTCACCACCGATTTGGGGCTTACGCCCTGGTTCCTACCAGTCTCCCCTAAGCTTCCTACTCATGCTCTTGAGTCACTGCAGGCCACGTTACAATTATCCTGAAATTAACCAGTATGGATTCCTCCAGTACAGACTATGTGCCCGCTGTCATGGCAGTTCCGTGGAGGCCAACCCCATCCGCACTCCAGCTGCCCGGCTCTTATCACTGAACAAAGTTGCTTCAACAGCCGAGGCCCCTTGGGCAGCACCAAGGACTCTGAGAACAGAGTTTATCCCCCCGTTCCCGCAGTGTCTGTATCACTACGGCACTGTCACATGATCCATCCCCAGGCTGCTAAGATCAATTTCCCTGAATAATCCTGGAGACCACTCAGCTGAGAAAACTCTTGGAGGGATGAAGACCCAGCCTCCTTCAGTGAACTGAGAACTACACGTTGATAGAGCAGCCTGTACTATTCTTTACAGCCCATTAATTCCATTTGGGCTTTAAAGACTTTCTCTCTCTGTCTAGCACAAGACAGCCAATAGTCAGTGCAAGGGAAATGTAAGTGCCTGAGCCTGGAAGAATATAGCTGAGTTCTATATGAAAGTTTCCTGGCTGCTATTTCTGCTCAATGTGACTTTTATTATCAGCTGTAGAGAACCTAGGGAGCCAAAGAGACCCAGAGCTTACACATCATCCCGGCAGCATCTCTCTCATTCTTTCAGGGAAAGAAGAAAAAATCACATGCTTCATATTCCACCAGCCCCACTCTTTCCCTCACATAAAGCAGCAGTGCCTGGACCGGAATAGAGCTGCCTTTCATTAGCAGGGAGAAAAGTATTAACAGCAATAAAAGGAATTCTTTTTCCAGCAGCTCCCAGAAAGGAGCGAGCGCTCCAAGGGCACCGGAAGTGCAGGTGTTCCTCGTGTTGAGTGCTGCGCCACAAGGGAACTGGTGGAGGGGGTGCCCAGCTGTTTATACGGAGCCTGTGCACCTGCTGGAAGAGGGGCCACCTGCCATAGGACAGACCTCCCTCGTTCCCAGTCCAGAAAGTTGGGCCCATTATATGGGCATGATTGTCCATGTGCCTCACGCTGCAATTCCCACTGGGGCCTGGAGGAGGCAGGATTGTCCATTGTTCTCAACATGAGTTGCCATGTGCTGGCCCATACTCTCTTTCAGGAGGTGTCACTGCACTGGCCAGTGCAGCAGGGAATCCTGCCCATCCCTGGGCTGGTGGAGAGAGACACCCAGAGGGGATTGGGAGGCAGGAGGGGAGGGGAGTTGTTCTTTGAGGGACAATGAGGTGCCCGGGGTTTGTTAATTCTTTTCCTACAGTGCCCCTTGTGGGATGTTCTCCCACATGCATGGGTGTACGGCTGCAGGATGATGCCTCTCTCCAGGAAGGGGAGGTGAGACCAGATCTGGTTTCTGGCTGGAAAGGAAAGCTAAGGGGTCTGATTCTTCCTGCCCTGAAGGGAGAGAGGACACGAGTAGATTAAGGCTCCTTTGCAGTCCTCATACTCTGTGACCGTGCAGGGGCCCTGGTGTAATTTAGGGCAGCCTTACAGCTGCTGTAACTTGCCCCGCCCCACAACAAGCCATGGCTGAGAAGCTGTGAACAGACACAGTGAACTCCAGTCACACTCCCAATCCAACCCCTACACCAAGGGCAGGGAGTGGGGCAATGAGAGCCCTTATCCCAGCTCTCCTACAGCCTGAGAGGCCCCCTACAATTAGGTGTTCTCAGGGGACAATCCCACTCACGCTAAGGCCCCTTGATGCTGGCAGAATCACTGAGGCTCAGACTCCAGATGCCTCGGCCTCTGGCTCAACGGTCTCTGGAATCAGCTTCGAATGTCGGCACCATTGGCTCAGCCCTGCAACCTTTTGCAATCCATTGAATTCCCTGCTGAGTGACTATTAGACATCCTTCTGCAGTGGCTGTCTCGGAAAGCGTTGGGACGTGTCCCCATGTCCTGGGTCAGACCTTTTCTTCCCCATGCTGTTGTGGAGTGCACCCTGCGATGGCTGCCCTCTGCTCCAGAAGAAGCTGTGTCTCAGCCGTGGGAAGGGTGATGAAAGGTGTTAGGGGCGTATCGTTAGAGTCATTTCTCGAGGCACAGCTCCATGGCCGCAGAGAAGGCAGGTTACCCAACAGAGAGCTCAGGGGTAAGAGCAACTCCCAGCTGGGGGCTTTGCCAGGAACCAATAATGAAAGTTAGATTCCTGCTGCCTACAGAGACTTCTTTTGCATAATACCCACAATTCCTCCTCCTGGTGCCTCTTTCTTAGCTCCAGAATAATCCTCTCTCCTCTTTGGCCACAGTTAATGGTTCTGTCAGCAGCCCAGGGATTGACTTGGCTTGTTAACCCTGCTGGAGCTGCCCTGTCCTCTACTAAGGTTGGCTGGTCCCCGAGATGTGCAGTACATTGGAACACCCACATGTGGAACTGAAGTCACAGTTTGTCAGCTGGGCTGCCCCTCCTCTCCAATCAACAGCTAACAATGTGGTGCAGGGACATACAATGCAGGGGATTCACTGCTGACTGATGCTCCATTGCAGCATGCCTAGACACGGCCCTTTACCAAATCCCCCCGATCTTTGGCAAGGGGGAGTCAGAATCCCAGATAGCAGGGCTGAGCCCTGACCTCTATAAGTGACCAAACTGGAACCCTGGATCTTAACTCCTGAGCTTTGGGGGGTCCAACGTCCAGGCAGAATTTTCTGACCCTGGGCCTCTCTCTGTTACGAATGGCAGCTTTCCCATCATGCCATCCCTCCGTGTGAGTGTCAGCCAGCACAGCAAAGAGGAACATTGGCTGCAGGCATGGTGGGCGAGAGGCCAACTCTCTTCCTCTTTCTTAAGGGGCTGCCACTGGCATACAGCACCGCTAGCACCTTCTGAGGGATTTCAGTGTTTAAGGAAATTGCTAGGGTGACAGCTCTCTTTTTATCCACCGATTGGGTCTGACATAAGCAGCTGCCGAGCAAACTTCCCTCACCTGCAAAGAGCAATGGTTGAACATGGAGATGCCCCTTCACCGTGGCCATTCAGTCCTTCAATAGCTGCCATTTAGGGTGGAGGTTTCCATCATGTGTCATCTGCCCTGACTGAGACTCACCAATCTCATTTCATATAGGCCATGTAACAGCCTTCAGATAGTGACAACTGCTCAGCTAGGGATCTGACCAGATTCAACCCAGCACCCTAAGCCCTGGCCAGGCAGGCAATTTGCCCTGATTCCAGCTCTCCGTGTAGCTGCAGCGTTTCAAGACCAAAGAAAGGTGCAGAGAAGTAAATAAACTGTGATTTGCACCAGGGAAGCTTAATCAATCAGGGATGTCACTTCATCCTAGTCAGTCTATTCTAGGGATTTGCACCTGTGCAGTTACATCAATGACTGCCCATCGGGGCAGATACCCTATGGACATCCCTTACAGCAGCCCCCACAGCAGGCTACATCAACCTACAACCAGGCAAGACTGCAGCCCCTGAGCTGCAGCCCCTCCTCTGCATACGCGGTTAACATTTGTTGTGTTGGCAGGTCGGGCAGCGTCAAGCACACACTTTCCCAAGCCCACCCACTTGCCACCTGTGCATCAAAAGCAGATTTTTAATCATTAATGCTGCAGGACCAACAGGAGACCGAGGCGGGCGACGATCGCCTCCTCACAGAAGAGCAGCTGCAAAAGGAGCTGCCCCTCCTGCGAAAGAAACTGATCTCCTCTCATCACCACTGGCAGCGGGAAGGCAGAGCAGATGATGAGGAGGAGGAGGTATCAAGGCTGCTGACCCTGTGCACAAATCCACGCACCGCCCGGGCTGCTGTAGAATTCATCGTGCTGGCCCAGGAGTCGCGTGCAAACAATGGCCCGTGGCTGCCGCTATCCTAGCAAGGCTGCCTTTCACAGGGAGTTTGATGGGGCAAGGGGCCCATTCACTCTACTTCTGCTCCCTCCCCCACATTCACCTCAGTCTTCACAACCTCTTCAGTGTCTGTCTCCTCTCTCTTCGTTCCCCTGTCCTCCTCTTCCCATCTCAGCCCAGGTGGAATTCTAACCAATGTCGTGAGAGACTGCAGGTCCCACTGAGGCGTGGAGATGTGGGATGGCATCAAAATCTTTAAGGCCCCTTGCAATCAAGAATGGTATCTTCCCATGGGGGTATAGCTGGCACGGGTCCTAAGAGTTTGCTCTGTATCCCAGGGAGTGGCATATGGCAATCTTAGAGCAATTGCATTAGTTACATGCAATCACATTTTCTATTGGATGAATGGATGGACAGAGGGACAGACAGGATTGTCCTGCAGGAAATGACTGAACTCTTTCATAATAAGCATCATTTCCTGCAGGGAATGAACTCACAGTACAGAAGAAGCTTGAATTATCACAAGAATTAGTGCAAGGGACCCAGAGCCAGGCCCCCTGAGTCCTAGCCCCAGCGCTGTCACTGATTCATTGTGGCCAAGCTTTTCAAGAGAACCAGTGATTTTGGATGCCCGACATGAGCCACATTAAGGGGCCCTGATTATCAGCACGCGGATGCTCAGCACTTCCTGAACTTCTGGCCTGGTCTCAATCTGGGCTCTCGAAACGAATGCACCTTAAATAAGAAATGTCTTTTGAAAACACTGCTGGGCACAACAATGAGATTCTCAGCACACCACTGCTGTCAAACATATCTACCCTGTATCAGGGAGTAGTCATGTTAGTCTGGATCCACAAAAACAACAAGGAGTCCAGTGGCACCTTAAGGACTAACCGATTCATTTGGGCATAAGCTTTCGTGAGTAAAAAACCTCAGATGCATCCGAAGAAGTGAGAGTTTTTTACCCACAAAAGCTTATGCCCAAATAAATCTTAGTCTTTAAAATGTATCTATCGTCTCCCTCTTCGTGGAGTAGCTAGACTCACCAACTCACGGGTTCATAAAGCATGGCGAAATCTTTAGATATGAGGCACTAAGCTCTGTTCTCTAGTCTTTCTCTCCGTGTCTCCAGGCAGGAATACGGCCATTGTCTCTGACTGAATACAGCACTGGGCTCAGAGCCCAGCCACATCCCCATCCCTGGGAATGTTTGGCAAGGAGCTGCTGATGGAATCCTTTCAATCCTGCAAACTTGGCTTTACGGAGTCTATTTACTTATTTTCCCTAGAGGCAGAGAAATTAACTCATCCCAGAAGGAGTAGAGAGCTCCCAGGAACATCAAAAACACAACATATATAATTGCGGGGTTGGGGGGAGAGTATTCTATGAATCACACAGGTACAGAAAGCTTGATTGAGGCTGAAGGATCGAGGAGAGGTGGGGTTTTGGGTATGGTCAGAGCTTTGCAATGACTATGGCTAGATTTTGGGGGAAGGCCATTTCATGGAGGCATCACACAGGTGCAGAGGGAGCTGGGTACAGGGGACTCAGTGGGTGTTCCAGGGCTGGAGCACCCGTGGGGAAAAATTAGCAGGTGCTCTGCACCCACCGGCAGCCAAGCTCCCTCCACCCGTACCCACTCCTCGCCTCCTCCTACTCCCCTTAGCCCATCACGTCCCCGCTTCTTACCTTCCCTCCCAGCACTTCCCATGGCCCTCCCCCGCCCCACCTAACAGCTGTTTGGCGGCACTTATGACATTCCAGGAGATTGGGGGAGGAGTGGGGATGCAGCATGCTCAGGGAAGGAGGCAGAGAAGAGGCAGGGTAGGGGTGGGGACTTAGGGGAAGAGGGTAGAACGGGGGTGGGGCGAGGGAGGTGCAGTGGTGGGGCAAGAGGCGAGCATCCGCTGGACAGAGGGGAAGTCAGTGTCTTAGTGGGGAACTATTTGGAGTAACAGGGTCAAGGTTTGCAATGACTCGTACTTGTTTTTAATGGGAGAGAAGATCAGAGTGTGGCAAAATTTCACATACTAAGCTGGTCACTTTCATCTTGAAGCCATGTTAGCAAATGTTGGTGTCAGCAAAAGGCAGCTTACACCAGTAACAAATATGATACTCCTGGTTTGTGCAGAACAGAAGTCACTGGTGTCTCACTCATGGAAGATAGAGTAAACTCAGCTGACAGCAGCTCCAGTTCATACCAGAGATCAGATCCCCACTCTCTCCTTAGAGAATATCTGCCAACGAGAAGACAAAAGACAATCTAAAGAATATGACTGGAAAACATCATTCTAATTGCATGTATCCAACACTCCCTATAACATATCGAGCTCCCTGTGTGCTAACCTGTGGCAGCATTTAAGAATACACAATATAGGGGCTGGGTGTTAGGGAGCCCATGATCTGACCATGTGGATATTTGAATAGTAACTCTGGAATGAACTGGCTAGTGTGTCTGTGCACCATTGTCCTCTCTTAGGGAATGAGAATTATCCAAGTGAGTCTCGTAAGTTCTACATCTCTACACAGAAACTGCAATGAAATTCTGTGTCTTATCTGCAGTAAATGAAGTGCTAAGTGGCCACAGCTGCATTATAGCATTTTGCAGTCCTCTGGCACCTTCCATCCAAGGACCTCAAAGGAGCTTACTTAATTAAAAGAAATTAATGTCTGTATCACTGTACTTATTTATTACAGATGGAGAAACTGAGGCATAACTGGTCGCAGAGCTGGGAATATAACCCAGCGGGCCTGGTCCCAAGTTCTGTATTCTAACCACTCAACCATTCTTCTTCCTGGTCAAGCATCAGCTTGAGAAGAAACTCCCTAACTTTACTGGTGCAACTCTGTGGACACTGCAAAACCTGTTCGGCCCGGGGAGTGAGCTCTGCATACAAACAGATTTTGTATCTGCGATCTACTGAGGAGTCTCTGACATGAGCAGGTTTTTGCTTTCTTTACACTGGGGGGTTGAAAGAGGGTTTGCATCCAACTGGGATTTTCATACGTCAATATTCATGAATGTTATCCGCAAGTAGCTTTGATCATTATTAATTATTATTTGTATTCTGGCAGCACCTACAACGTGCTAGGCACTGCCTCCTTCTCCCTCCAACGCCCGGAATTCAGTCTGTATCTAAGTACTACATGGGCCCTCATCATGGCCCCAACCCTACCCCTTTCCCCCAGCACACACAGGAGAGCGGAGATGGTTACAAAGAAAATATGTACAATTTTTCTATGCATGTTATTGTGGCAACCTGCCTGGAACTTGGAGGGAGGAACACAGGTTTCAAGAGGGAAGAGTTTGGAGGAAGCACCTGGAACGTAGTCAATAGGCACATGGCCAGAGTCAAATGCTAGCTACGGTTGCAGCACCTCTGTAAATCGTTCTCTTAATAAAGATCCAGTTTAGTTTTATGAGCCCGGAGTTCTTTCATGTTACTACCCCATTGGTGATGCATGAAATAGTGATTTCTGTTATTATTTGTATTACAGTGCAAATAACACCGAGATGAGGGTCTCACTGTGCTAGGTGCTGCACAGACAAATAGTAAAAGGCGGTCCCTGCTGGGAAGATCTTACAGTCTCAATAGACAAGGGGTGGGAAGGGAAAAGCGAGGCACAGAGAGGGAAAGCAATTTGCCCAAGGTCACCCAGCAGGCCAGTGACAGAACTAAGAACAGAACCCTAGTCTCTTGACCCCCTCATCTATAGCCCTGACCATTCGACAACACTACCTCAGCAGACACACACATTCTATTTATTGTTTAAATTACAATTAAATAATTATGTAATTTAATATATTTAAACAAATCTACATCAAATCTACCCAGCTGCTCCTTGATCTCTGTGATTAACAGCCAATCAGTCCCCTCTAGGCCTTATGGAACCAACCTGTGTTATTATTTGCAATGCAATGTAGCTCTGAGGTCCCAGTCACACTCCCCTTGTGCTATCCACCCAGAATGAAAGAGAAAGTCCCTGTCCCTTACAATCAATGGGCTTGTCTACATGCAAGCCTGCACCGGCGTAACTAAAGGAGTGATTTTATTAAACTGGTGCCAGCGGCAGTGGGGATTTCCTTTAATCAATATAAACCTGGTTTATAGTGAGTTGGATTTGTCTGACAGGAGTATGGTTTAGCTAAAAGGACATCCACTCAGCTTTTTGTGCTAGTTGAACTCAAACCATTTTAAAAGCACGCCTTTAGTTAAACCCATGGAACTTGTGCGGATAGAGAAGGCCTAAGTAGTTCAGAAGGGGGTTTGAAGGAGGGGAGGGCAGTGCCTCAACGGCTTATTTCAGGGAGGCATTGGCTGTGTTTACTGAACACAAGTTCCATGCCCCATGAGAAATGAGATGGCTGACGCCAGGGCAAGGAGAGCTCAAAAGCAGGGCATTTTATTTATTTATTTGCTCTAACAGAAAGCCAGGCAGCGGGGCCAGGCAACATGGAATTGTAATGGCTTTCCCAGAGAGCTGACGTTTCCCTTCAATTTCATATTTCAAACATTTTTAAAGGACAAAAACCAGCCCGCGTTCACCATCTGGGAGCCAAGTTCTGTGCATGACCTTCTGCACAATGTCTCCCCGAAGGCAGGTGGAGTTTATTTCAAACTAGGGGAAACTGGGAAAGCTATTATGGATTTGAAGAAGTGCAGAAATGTTCCATAGGGTCCTCGGCTGCCTATCAACATGGCTTAGAGAGAGCAGGCCACCTGCAAAGACAGCAGAGCGAGCAGAGGGGAAGGAAGCCTGCATACCTGCTGGAAAGGAGGAGATCTAACTGCAATGGAGTCCCGGGTATTAAGTGTGTTGCTCTCCAGCCCAGGCATATAGAAACACTGGCCTGCTGATTGTTCCAAAAGGAGAAGTGCATTATGCTTCTAAAACGAGGGGATGCTTATGCCCTGCCTGCCTGTAGCAGGGTGGACTTCTGCTCCTGCCCTGAAGGTTAAAAACAGCCCCGGGGAAGGGACGGGGGCTGGAGAAAGCAGCCTTTAAGCTGGGCTGGTTGGGGAAGTGGCTGCAGCTGGGGCCATGCCCCAAACTGAACCACAGGGCCTAATAAGAAGGCCAGGGAAGCCAAGGGCAAGCAGTCTCTCTCTGACTGGAGAGAGACACAGGCCTGGCTGCTTGGGAACTCACCCAGGGGACCTAGAGGAAGGTAGAGCTGGGGAAAGGCCTTAGGGGCTGGGAAGCCCTAGGCCAGGAACTCCCCAGGCTGCAGAGTTGGTTCTAGGCCTCCTAGGTACTGGGCTTGCAGAGGGGCAAACGCAGGGTGGGTAAAGGCAGCCAGTCCAAAGCCCTTGTTGCCTGTGATGATTGGCTGATACACTGCAGTCTGCCCCAGGGCATGGGGGCTAAATAGAGACTGGCAGTAGCCATGACTGAGGCAGACAGGGGATAGTGGGGTGAGGGTTCCCTGTGGGAGGGGGGAGACACAGTTAAAGTGGCACTGGGGTCCAGGGAGGGACACAGGGGCCAGCAGGGGACAGGTGGATCACTGGCCTGCAGAAGGTGCTCTGGGCTGGAATTTGAGCTAACTCCCTGAAGTCACCAGCAGCAGGCGCCACAGGGGTGAGTCCACACGTCTACACTGCCCTAAACTGTTGCTGTGCACTGCCCTAAACAGCTGGTTCTTTCCACCCCAGAAGTGGCTGCATTTCAGTAAGAGGTGAAGCAATTCTCATGTACTGTATGTCACAAAGTGCCTGACAGGGAAAGGGTGCCCTGAAAAGATGGTCTGTGCTCTGAAGAGCACACAGAAGCTGAGCAGGGCTGGCAGCTGTGAACACAACAGCAGTGTTCTGTGCTTTGCAATGGCTATCTATTTGCTCGTAGGAGCAGTTTAAGGTGTCAGCTACACTTTATTAAGCTCTGGATTGATTTGTGTTCATCTCCTAAAGAGTCAGCGACACTGTTTTTGGAGAGGTCAAATTTAGGGGTCAAATTTTGCCTCCAGATCGACACCCTGGACGTCAAAACCAGTGGGAGTCACAGGGACTCAGCAGCTTGCAAGCTGTATGAAAAATGACTCATAGCGTTCCTCAGAGGGCTTTACCTTCCAGGGATCTCAGCCAGCTGTCAACGAGATGTAAAGGAACCTGTTTCTGTTGTGCTGTTTGTTTAGGGCACTGAGGCTTCTGAGACGTGCAAAGCATTCAGTGGTTCTTTGAAAACATGAATTCAAAGCTGGGAGTAAGGAAATGCAACATTTTTTCCCTTCCCTCCTTTGACAGCTGTTGGCGCTTACAGCAGCAGCCTTGATGCCACAGATTGGAATGGTGGGGGAGGGTGAAAGCTTGCCTTGTGCTAAGTGGCTGCTGTAACCATACGACAAAGTCATGCATAACAGACATTAAGCAGAAGGTGCCACATGGACCTGGCCTCAGTCTTGAGATATGCTGGAAAGCTAACTCTCCCATCACCTTGTGTGAAATTTGCCATCTGTCCCATGGCATCAGGACTAGGTGCTGACAGTCAGGGGCAGTGGGGGATAGCTGCAGCACCCCTCAGATGATGAATGGGAAAACTGCTCCCCCAATTTTAAGAAAAGTCCAAATTGTGATCTCAGATACAGCATGGTAAGGCCCGTTGCGGGGTTGCTCAGGATTTCTGTCAAACAAGACGTGTCCCAGCCTGTGATTATGTCCCTCCCAACATTGCAAAACAGGAGAAGATGTAAGCCAGTTGTAGCTGTCCAGATCTGTTGTCTAGCCCACATTCTCTAGACCTGACACTCCTTGAATCCCAGTGAAACAGGATCCATAACCAATCCAGTGTCAGAGGGACATAGCTCCAAGGGAAACAGCATCTGGGAGTATCAAGGTGAAAGGGTCGTCTCGGTAAATTCCATGGAAATGTCATAATTCTGCATTGTCATAGTCTGGGTAAAAGACTTGGAAGCTTGGTCTCTGTCCACACCCTACTTCACATATTGCCAATACATTGTGGCCAGGAGGGGGTTGACCAGACCGAAGCCCTTTTTGGGATCCTTGCCTACTTTCTGCTCAGGCTTGTGGACTGTGCTGCTTGGCCCATGGCTGGGACACTGCTGTGGTTTCTCAGACCACTTCAAAGCAGCAGCTGTGGAAGACAATCCTTCAACACCCACCCCGTTTAACCTGGGCTTTCCCAGTCTCTTCACTAGGGCTGCTGATTTGCGTGTGCATGTGTTGTGGGGAAGTCGGCCTTAGGATGCTAACATCCCAGAGCTATTTCACACACCGCCATAAGCAAATCCCTGCCTAGAAAAGTGCATCCGAGCTGCAAAACCAGGAAGTGGGCTGTGATCTTGGGAACGTTTCCTGCGATCATTACGAAACCTCTGCAAAGGGCCAGCCTGCCAACAGGGGCATATTAAAAGAAAAACAATTGTGGTGCTGAGCAGCCTACAGGCTGCCGCTATACCTTGAGCCCTGAACACGAGACATCTTGCCGACTGGCCTCTATCTCCAGGATAGGAATGAATTGCAGCAGGAATCTGACAAACCCTGGTACCTGCAAGCACACTGATCCAAGTTCAATTCCCATCTGACCCTGAAGACCCAGAACTGCAGGATCTAGTCTTTGGAGAACCTGGATTCCCCTGCGGAATAATACATCCCTGGATTACTGTATGCTTGAAGTGAGTGGCTCAGTTTCTTCACAGCTGAAAGTTGATCTACCTATCAAAGTGTTTCTATAGCAGCCATTATTTGTGATATCTAACCATTGAAAAGACAATTGGGTCTGACAGTTGTCCATTGGAGACTTCCTAATGTATCAGTAGCATAGTGGCTCAAGAGCAACAGGGGACTCTCCAAAATTTGGGGCATTGCTAAGTAGGGAAGGCGTTTCCTCCCAAATCCAAAGGATCACTTTTAAACTGGGAAGCAGGATAGTCAGGTGTCATGCAGAGAGTTACTGTGTAAGTTTATAAACCATTAAACTTCATTCAAGTGTTACTGAGCCCCAAGGCCAAATATACATCCCTCAGAACAGGGCTTCACATGCAACTCTATGGCAAGCCTACTCACAGGAAGCAAGGCCCAGGAGATGGAAAGATAAGGAAAAGGCAAAAGTCCCTACCATTAAGTCACCCAGAGGCTTAGGCTTGATTGCAAGTTACATGAAGGCATCTAAATGCCATCCTGGTAGCATACAAAGCCTCAAAGGGTATTGAACCAGCCTGCTGAGCATACCTCCAGCCTGTGCAGAACTGGTGTAAGACCTGTACACAAGCCCCGCTCCCAGCCCCCAACACAGAATACATGGACAGAATGCCTTGGTCTAGGGCTAGTCTCTTATTCCCAGGGCACAGCTTAGGCCTGGTCTATACTAGAAAATTACGTCAATTTAGCTACGTTGCTCAGGTGTGTGAAAAAGCCAATGTAACCCCCCGTGTAGAGAGCATTAGGTTGATGGAAGAATACTGCCACTGATCCAGCTATGGCCTCTCGGGGAGATGGATTACCTATGCCGAAAGGAGAAGGGAAGTGTCTACACTGAAGTGCTACAGAGGTGCAGCTGCAGCGGTACCACTACAGCATTTCAACTGTAGATAAGCCCTGTGGCTGCTCTAACCTACCCTAGAGGCTGGGCAGGTCCCGCCCAGTCCTAGAATATGGGATGCACAAATCCTGACCATCTGCCACACACCCTTCCCCAAGCACAGGATCATAGTAACTGAGACACAGGCCTGTGAAGTACTATAAAGAGAACAAACTTCATTCAGCCATATAGGGTTATCCAGGGTGACAGCATAAACCACAAGAGGGAAATGTGAGCCCCCCAAAATGAAAATGCAGCTGCATCAGGTGGGTGCATTCAAATTTCTTTATTCTACTTTCAGTATCCTGGAAAAACCCAGCCACCTCCCAGAAATAAGCATGACTGGCAATTCACTTACTGAGCTCCTAAATGGATTTGCACGTGGCTAATTTTTGCAAATGCCTCTCTTGGCTCCTCTCTTCTCAAAGTTGTTTCTCTACATGCTAATAACTGACCTTCCATTTATCCCCTTTGGTATTAACATTGCCCGGTGTTTGTTCCTGGCTATGCGCATGGCCCCGCTAATGCACCCAGACGACTGGGAGAGCCATTGGAAGCTGCTGCTGCACCCGTAACTTTCCTCAACAAGGGATCCACCCTTTTCAAGTAGATTTGGCACTGTGAGTCCTCTCCTCTTGGGTATTGTTAAGCTTTCTCTTCGTACAGAATGGGTATTCAGGGTCACTTTGATTATTCATAGATTCATAGACTCTAGGACTGGAAGGGACCTCGAGAGGTCATCGAGTCCAGTCCCCAGCCTTCATGGCAGGACCAAATACTGTCTAGACCATCCCTGATAGACATTTATCTAACCTACTCTTAAATATCTCCAGAGATGGAGATTCCACAACCTCCCTAGGCAATTTATTCCAGTGTTTAATTACTCTGACAGTTAGGAACTTTTTCCTAATGTCCAACCTAAATCTCCCCTGCTGCAGTTTAAGCCCATTGCTTCTTGTTCTATCATTAGAGGTTAAGGTGAACAAGTTTTCTCCCTCCTCCTGATGACACCCTTTTAGATACCTGAAAACTGCTATCATGTCCCCTCTCAGTCTTCTCTTTTCCAAACTAAACAAACCCAATTCTTTCAGCCTTCCTTCATAGGTCATGTTCTCAAGACCTTTAATCATTCTTGTTGCTCTTCTCTGGACTCTCTCCAATTTCTCCACATCTTTCTTGAAATGTGGTACCCAGAATTGGACACAATACTCCAGCTGAGGCCTAACCAGCGCAGAGTAGAGCGGAAGAATGACTTCTTATGTCTTTTAACAACACACCTGTTAATGCATCCCAGAATCACATTTGCTGTTTTTTGCAACAGTATCACACTGTTGACTCATATTTAGCCTGTGGTCCACTATGACCCCTAGATCTCTTTCTGCCATACTCCTTCCTAGACAGTCTCTTCCCATGCTGTATGTGTGAAACTGATTGTTCCTTCCTAAGTGGAGCACTTTGCATTTGTCTTATTAGGATAACAATCCAAACCAGCTGGGAGCAACGAGGAGGCAAAATTGAGGTTCCAGGGCAATGGATGCTAAGGAAAAATGGAAGGATGAAGATTAGGTAGATAGACAGATAGATGGATAAGCTAGTCTGATGGAGTGTGTGGCAGTTCTCCAGAGTTACATTCAGTTCTTTTCAGACACAGGAGGATCATCTGAATACAGCATCCCAGAAGAGTGGGGATGCTGAGGATCCTGGAAACCCTCTCACCTGGCCTGGCAAATGGCTTGTATTTTTATTCGGTCCCAGGGACTATTGACAAGATGATGGCATCATATGACCCTCCGAGGTTAGAATTTCATGCCACACCCCATTGCCCCAGCTTTCCCATGCTGTATTTAGCAACTTGGCTGATTCGTGAGATGTCAGACTTTAAAAATCCCATGACTCCGATTATAACCTCTTCACATCCATCCTGTCTTATGCTTGCAGAGTATCTCCGTGGCCTGGGACCCAACCTCTCCTCTCCTGTGCTCAGTGGTGCTGGTAAGGAAGTGGATTTCTAGGGCAGACAACGGAGGTTCCGCTTTGAAATCCCTCGAGCGAATGGCTCTGAAATGGGTCAAGCCAGGTGGGTTTGGAGAGACCTACCTTCCTTTCTTGATGAGGCCTTGGGACTCTCGCTACTGAGTCCAGGCTTTTGCGGGAGGGAGGAGACGATACCTCCAGCCTGTCATCAACTCCCCCAGTTCCAGGGAGAAGAGACTGCTAATTACCCTCAGGATCTGAGCTGTAATTACCGTGGGACGTGTCAGAGGCTGCTCCAGCAAACTATCATTCCCCAGCGCTGGCAGCCAAGCCGGGTCAGCAGCTGGAAGCAGAGTGGCACCAATGCACCCTGCTAGCGAGGGGTTCTCCCGTTGCACCACTCTTATTCTAGAAAACTCCAGGCAGAGAACTTAAGTCACTTATTTATTTCATTTGAGGGTAAACATTAAAGAATCTCCCATGGAAACAGTGTGACCCCAGAGAGTCTGAGGATCCAAGGTGGCAAAGACTTTCCACTGAAACACAAGCGTCGTTTAGAAAACACCAACCAAACAACTCTCCTTGGAGTCAGAGTTTCCGGGAGCGGCGCTGGGGCTGCTCCCGTAGCCGCATTGTCTCCGAGTGACCGTCTCTCTCTTCAGACTCTCTCAAATCTCAATTCAAGAATGTTGTTTGGGTTGAAAAAACTATTACTAGGAAAAGTGAGATCATGGGTGAAGAGGCAGGTCCAGGGAGAATTAACCCTCTCACCCCCATCATGACCTTTGGATTTTTGGAAAGCAGGATTGTAATGAGGCTTGGCAAAATTCAATTTTTTGTATCATTTAATGGATAATAGCAATGTTTATTGTTAAGCATTTCTTCTATTTTGATTGATTCAAATTATCTCAGTTGCATAAAATGATGGGGTGGGGGAAGGGTCAGATAATTATTCAATGAGAATAAACAGAGATTGAGAAAGCTAAAGCTTTATAAACTGTTGACACCAAATTATCAACATCACGGATCAAAATATACAAAGCAAACAGCAAATATACTAAGCAAATCAACAAGTCATCCCTGTCTGTACTGTTCATTGGCTAGTCCATCCGTAATAAGCCCAATTCAAAATTCTAAATCACTGAAGTTCGGCTGTAAAACATCCTCAAGCAGCATTTTTCTTACTTTGTCCGTCTATTTTGATGATTATCGATGGATATACTTCTATGTGGGGGGTGTGCGTGTGTGTGTACGTGTACAGGGAAATCGACGTTTACAGACACAAATCTCATCCTTCCAAGGCTAATTAGAATCACTGGTTACAGCCAATTGGTAGATGTCATGTAGGTGCCATGCAAGCTTTCCATGGACTGGTTGATGGAGACCCCTCCATTCTGATCTGCCACATCCCCTGATAAGCCTCTGCCACCTTCACCCCTGGCCTTCCTTCCCCACTGCCACCTCACTCTGCGAGTGCACCTCAATGCCGTCCGTCTAATCTAGTCTTGGGCTCCACTGCAGCGCTGCCAATGCACTTGAATCCAGCCCTGGAGCACCCCGGATACTTCACTCTTTGGCTCCAGCCCTGTTGGCCTTCAACTCTATCCTGCCACATGCCTTGCCATGCTATTATTATTGTTTCCATAGTAATAATGCCTAGAGCCCCCCGTCAAGACTGCCCTCCCCTTGCGCTAGGTGCTGTACAAACAGAGTTAGACGTGGCCCGGGTTGGGAAGAATTTGCCATCTAAATGGACTAGATGGATGAACAGTGACTGACACTGTGCAAAATGTCAAAGGTGCATGACTTGTAGTTAGATTTTTTTCCTCAATGAAGAGCCCCCCCCCAGGGGCCCCAGCCAGCCTGATCCTCCACGGTTAGGCTTTGATTTAAGCAATCCATACAAGGGATCAGGGTTTGAGAGGTGCTTGGATTCCCAGAGGACACTCTTACAAGTGAGCAGACTGAATTCTGTGTCTGCCGCTGAAATTGCCAGGGTTAAGAGGCCATTTCCAACCCCAAACTCCCATTCACGGGTACAGACTCTCTTAGAACAAGCTAAAGGAATTAAATGATTTCCTGGTTTATGCTAGTACTCGGCACAAAGTCTATGCTTCACACCCTGGCAGTTCCCCTGGGAACATAATATGGAACCTTTGATGACCACTAGTGGCCCATCCCCTTGGCATTAGGTCTCAGCTTACTGCAGCAGACAGGGCACTGTGACAGACCCAGGCCAGTGGGGTGCAGGAGTCTGGTAGAGGGCAAATATACTGGTCACTAGGTGAGTAGTTTTCTGTTCCCTGAGTGACCAGAGCAGGGTCTGCACTAGAGTAGTCAGGAACTTGCTAGAACCAATTAAGGCAGACAGGCTGATTAGAACACCTGCAGGCAGGGTAATCAGGGCATCTGGGTTTTAAAAGGAGCTCACTCCAGTCAGGCGGGGGGGAGCCAGAGGAGAGGAAGTGCGTGTGAGGAGCTGGGAGCAAGAGTCACAAGGAGCTGAGACTGAGAGAGTGTGTTGCTGGAGGACTAAGGAGTACAAGTGTTATCAGGCACCAGGAGGAAGGTCCTGTGGTGAGGATAAAGAAAGTGTTTGGAGGAGGCCTTGGGGAAGTAGCCCAGGGAGGTGCAGCTGTCACACAGCAGTTACAAGAGGCACTATAGACAGCTGCAAATCCACAAGGCCCTGGGCTGGAACCTGGAGTAGAGGGCGGGCCCGGATTCCCCCCAAACCTCCCAACTCCTGATCAGACACAGGAGGAGTTGATCCAGACTGTGGGGAAGATCACTGAGGTGAGCAAATCTGCCAATAAGCGCAGGACCCACCAAGGTAGAGGAGGAGCTTTGTCACAGCACGCAGGAGGCAGGGCACTTCTTCTGTACTAACTCAGAAGGAAGCGTGACGCCTACTGAATCACCAGCTCTATTGTCTACACTATCCTGGCTTTTCACTGCAGCTCAACCATCCAAGTAGTGACCAGGGCCAGTGCTGCTTAGGTTATAATATTTGACATTAGTACAGCAGCAGGTGGTATCTCTAATGTGGATCTGATTGATGTTCCACATTCCCTATGAACCTGCCTTTTCTTGCCTCTTCTTTGAGAGCACAGCCCATCCCAGGTATCTGGACTCAACCCACTTGCTGGACAACAGGGCCCCCCAGAAGCCCTGCAGCGGCTTGTAGACCTGCTGCCCACCCCTCTGCTGGTAGCTGCCTTTTCCAGGCTGCAATGAAAATGAGCAAGGGAGAGAGAAGGACTTGGATTTGTTTGGAGAAAGGGCACCCTCTGTCAGTGTCAATATGAGCATCCTTTCTGCCTTTCAAAGAGGATGGAGAGAGATAGCGCTGGCAGGGAAGACTGTGTGGATACAAACTCTCAGATATGCCAGTCAGGAAACATCAGGCCTGAGATCCATAGGCCCTGCAGAGACCAGCTGCAGAATCTGAAGTCAATTAACAGCTGTTTTTCTGCCTCTCGCGCTGATGTTCTGTAGTCACCATTTCTGGATCTAGCTGGCTTGTTTGTGAAGGCATTTGTACCATTCTCATCATCGGGCTCTCTCAGTGCCTTCTGGAAAATATACGAGGCTAACGAGCAGAGCCTGGATCCTAGATGCTAGGGTCTTTCTACAGGAAGGTGTTCAAGGCTTTAGGGTTAGGTGTTGCAGATGGTACCCTCCCAGCTGTCACTTACCCCAGCAAGTATATAATATTTATAGGGTACATACCCTGTCTAATGTAAGAGTGGGTGTTCTCACTATCCAAAGAAATGTCTCACCCTTTTAAACAGCCTATTAAGTTCCTGGTGTTAGTGGTATCTTGAATTCCCAAAGATTTGACTTTGGTTCACCTGTCTAGCAACTAGGTAATGTACATTATTGCATGCACCTCCTCTCTTTGACAGCAGGAAAGACCCCTTCATAATGGTGTTGCTCTTCATATTAGACCAAGGACAGCTTGTGTGAAGCAAATAGGCTCTTTTCCTCTTAACTTTAGATCCACCTAGCAGCACACAAATTAGAACTTCCTGGTTGGTTTAGTGGGTAGGGACCCTCGCCTCAGACTTGGGAAGCCTAGGGTCAAGTCTATGCTTTGACACTAATCATAGGACTGGAAGGGACTGCGAGAGATCATCCAGTCCAATGCCCTGCTCTCAAGGCAGGACTAAGCAGTAGGCCATCCATGACAGGTGTTTGTCTAACCTGCTCTTAAAAATCTCCAATGATAGAGATTCCACAACCTCCCTAGGCAATTTATTCTAGTTTAACTATCCTGATAGTTAGACAGCTTTCCCTAATGTTCAACCTAAACCGCCCTTGCTGCAATTTAAGCCTATTACTTCTTGTCCTATCCTAAGAGGTTAAGCGGAACAATTTCTCTTGCACCTCCTTGTAACAACCTTTTATGTACTTGAAGGTGAATACTAGGGTGACCAGAAAGCAAGTGTGAAAAATCAGGACGGGGTGAAGGTAACAGGCATCTTTATAAGACAAAGCCCCAAATATTGAGACAGTATCTATAAAATCAGGATATCTGGTCACCCTAGTGAAAACACATTTAAGGTGTGTATTCATGAGGAATCAATGTGTATTCTTAGTCTAAGGTTTACGTTGTCCTGAAAACTTGTGTAAAAACTACGAACTACCTTGTCTTCATTAGGATTTCACCTCATGTTAGCTGACTCAAGTTAAGAACACATCTTTTTTTCTAATGAAGCTAATGCCTTAGTCTTGCTGTGCCTCCGTTTCCCATCTGTAAAGTGGGCATAATAGCATTTACCCAACTCACAAATGTGTTGCAAGGATAAATATATTAAAGATTGCGTGGTGCTCAGATCCTATCAGAATGAGGGGTCTTGTATGTACCTAAGCATATCCACGTCGCATGACCCCAGGTTAATGTACTTCTCTTTGGAATCATCATGCCCACACACCACTGCATTGCTCCAAATAAGCCTTCAGCATTCAGGGCAGACATCCCTTGGTGCAATACTCCTCCACTAGGCTCTATGCATTCTGGTATTTTTTTTCCACTGTGCCTTGTGGGATAGCAACCCCAAGGCACTGGGATTCTGGAACTTGGGGTCAAACAAATTAATTCCCAACTAATTAGTTCCTCTCACTGCATCCCATCATTCTTCTGGAGTTTATGAGCCAGCACACTTTTCCAACCACTGTCACACAGGGAGCGGAAACACTGCTGAGTGCTGTGATCCTGACAAACAGGTTGCTGATCTCAAATTGGGCAACGGTTTCTGGGGCAGCACAATACCGGCACCTAGAGAGGAGGCGGCTGAAATCAAGCAGTTGCTTCTGCATAAACTTTTCCTGGAGCGGCTCCCCGTGGTGGGCTGCTGTTTTTGGGCATGGCCAACTAGCCGTGATGGGCTGGGCAGGGCAGAGATGCAGACCTGGGAGACCAGCAGTGGTGGCAGAACTTCAGGATATTAGAGGCGACTTTCTTAAATATCTGTGCTGAGCTCACCCCATAGCTGCGACGCTGGACCCAGGTACGTGGTTAGTGTTATCTGGAAGCTCGCCACACCCCGATTGCTACCAGTCAGCAACTGCCCGGTGTGGTGTTGGTAGATCAACTGTTTGGACTACTGTCATGGAGGTGCAGTGGTGCTATTTGGAATGTGCTGTTGCCCTAGGCCATAAAGCTTGGAGATGCCCAAGGGTTTATTGCTGAAGTTGCATGGTTGGAGTTCTCAAGTTGTATATGGCGTAGTGATGGGACCCACATGCTTATTTTTGTCTCAACCCCAGGACTCAGAATTCATCAACAGTAAGGGGTCTCTCTGCACGGTGCTGCAAGGTCTGGCTGATCCACATAGAAGGTTCATCGGTATTAATGTAGGGTGGTCTGAGAAGGTCCAAGATGACAAGACCACTAGAAACTCTGCAAACTCTGCACCTCATCCTGCAATGACAAATGGAACCGTTGCTTGGAGGACCACTATGGACCTCGGTGGTGTTCGGTTCCTCATGTCATGTCTGCAACTGCTCAGTGAATGCCAACGGCAACCTTGAATTGTTTCTTACTGTGTCCCACAGCACGCTAGCCTCCAAGGAATGTCCATGTTCCCCACGGCTCCTCTGGAGGCTCTGCAAATACTGCAGGATCAAGTGCTCTGTGCTCGCAACGGTCATCACAATAGCGCACAGCTTGCAGGATCCATGCATACAGAAATGATGGATGCACGGGTTGGAGGTGCTTTTGAAAAGAGGCACGAAACATTATTGGATGCAGATAAAATTATGGGATGGAGAAAACTGCATCATGAGACATAGAAACCATGTTCCTGGTCCTCCTGTGTGACTCATTTGCTCCCATGAGGCATTGCAAACCCTTCCCAAGACAGACATGGTGGCAAGTTGGGATAGCAACCCACTATGCACTGCTCTCTGCATCAATGCAAGCGCTAGTAGTGAGGACTTGCACGACTGACCCACGGAGCATAGTGTGGACATGCAAAAGCAATTTAATTACTGCGGCAGCTGTATGTCGACATAACTTAGGTCGACTTAACTGTGTGATGTAAACTTGCCTTGAGTTTACCCCTCTGCTTCCGAGCTTAGGAAGCCTTTTCTGGATAATTGGATAGGTGAAAGGAGCTGTTTAGCTATGCTAGAAGCAGCTGCAGAATGACAGTGGAGTGCACATTTAGAGACTGAAGAGAGGCTGCAGATACCTACTGCCAAGAATGGAGGCTGCTGAACATTATCTGCCTCGTGTGAGAGCTGTTTGCTGTGTTTTGCACAGCCTAAGTGAGCACAAGGGAGAGAGCCTCAATGACGGGTGGAAGGAAGAGGTGGACAGACAGCCTGAACATTATGAAGAGCCAGAGAGGTGGCTTCTATGAAATTCTTCAACTGGTCAAGGACACAGGGTCAGGGATGCATTATGCTCCTGCTGTGAGGCCAAGGCAGTCCTGCAGCCAATGCAGCTACCGTAGTGTAAGGCTTTTCTCATGATTGTGTGCAGGGACCAGTGATGCATGGCACAAGGCTTGTAGCAAGCTTCATGTGGGGATTTTATCCTGCTTCGAGCAAGGCTTTTGTGAAATTTTTCAGCAACCTCATGACATTTCCAATGACATTCAATGTAATAAGAAATCATCCACCCAGTTGTGCGTTATGTACAGCAAAAAAACTACTGCCTAGGCATTACACAGAGAAAACTTACAAGGCAGTGCCAAAAAACACAGGACTGGGGGAGCACACGTTTGTGTTTTCAAGATCACCAATTTGCACACATGGGGGGAAATGCTCTCTGCATCTTGTGGGGTAGGATGCGGGGGAAAGAGAAAGACCTGTTCCTTGTGGGTGTGGGAGTTGAGAGATTCTCCTGCTCTCCATGTCGTGTTGTGGCTTGGAAGATTGAGGAACCGGACTGGGGAAGTGAAGGGTGTAGCCCGGTTTGCAGAGTTCTCAGAAGCTGAGGGCTTCAGGACACGGCTACATTGAGGCAGGTAGTGCCACTGATCTGCAATATCTACCTGGGATTCAGGGGGAGCCTGGGGCTCCATCAGTGGGTCAGCCTTGAGGTTTAGAGGTTTGACAAGAATCTGAATTTCAGGGGGTTGTCTGTGGTGGAGCTGACAACATGCCATGAGGCAGTGGGGGCCTTCCTGCCAAAAATACAGTCCAGCTTCTCACAGTAGCTGCAGATCAGGCCAGCTCTTTCAGGATACGTGTACACTGCAATTAAACACCCATGGCTGGCCCAGGTCAGCTCACTCAGGCTCATGGGGCTTGGGCTATGTGGCTGATTAATTGCTGTGTAGACCTTTAGGCTCAGGCTGGAGTCCAACTCTGGGATCCTCTGCCCTGCCAGAGCCTGGGCTCCAACCTGACCCAGGATACCTACCCTGAAATTGGATAGCGCTACAGCCTGGGCTCCGCATGCCCAAGTCAGCTAACGGGCCTGCTGCCGGTGTTTTACTGCAGTGTGGAGAGAGCCGTAGAAGGCAGGACTCTACTCTGACCAGCATTCACATTGCTATAGAAAGGGTGACCCTTTGATCTCTCCGGCCACACCCTCCCCTAATAAATAGCAGCTGCTCCGTAGGACAATGATTCCATACAATCAGTTCCTTTCCTAATAACTTCCATGAATCCGCCTCCCGTTCTTTCTGGCTACAGTGAGCGCTCCTACTAGCAATTCGTTATGAGTTATTTAGGGTCACTGCAAGCATCCCAAAAAGCAGTGGTAGTTTAGACTGGGATTTTCAAAGGAATCTACATAAACACAGCCCCCTAAGGGAGTTTGGCATCCATCTCCTGTTGAATGTAGCTAATTTACTCCAGGCTCCTTCAGAAACCCTATCCCCAGTGCCCTGACTGCTGTTGTACTGAGGGGTTATTAGCAGCTGGATGAGGATCTATTGGTTTTTCTTTTGTGAGGGAAGCGGGAGGAAATGTTTGAATAACTAATAATTATGTCTTGAAGTTTTAAAAATACCCTGTGCGTCGAGAGCTGGTGAAAGCGGATAGCCCCGGAGTTACAAAGGCCTCTTTCTTCTCCAGAGGCAAGTTGGCAGGGAATAATGTGGAATCTGGAAGCAGCTTGGATTGCCATGGCCTGGGTGGGGGATAAATAATTATATTTAAGCCCCTGTATAGGCCCATTTTAACCCCAGATCTCAAAGCGCTTTACAAAACTGGGTCAGTAGCATTAGCTTCATAACACAGGTGAGGAAACTGGCACTGAGACGCAAAGCGACTTGCAGAAGTTGAGCGACTATCTGTGGCAAAACTGGGAGAAGAGCCCCCGAGGCAGGAAGGGTGGGGCAGTAGCAGGGCTGCCCAGAGGATTCAGGGGGCCTGGGGTCTTCAGCGGCGGGAATTGCCGCCGAAGACCCAGCACTTCAGCGGCGGGTCCCAGAGCGGAAGGACCCCCCGCCGTGGGTCTTTGGGGCACTTCGATGGCAGGTTCCAGAGTGGAAGCCCCCCCCCCCCCCCGCCATCAAATTGCCGCTGAAGACCTGGAGCGAAAGACGCTCCGGGGGCCAAGGCCCCGCGAGAGTTTTCTGGGGCTCCTGGAGTGAGTGAAGGACTCCGCACCAGGGCCCTCAAAAAACTCTCGTGGGGCCCCCTGCGGGGCTTGGGGCAAATTGCCCCACTTGCTCCCCCCAGGTGGCCCTAGGCAGTAGTTAGCATGCCAGCCTGTGATTCTGGAAGACTCCGTCCAATTCCTTTGGCTGTGTGAATCTGGGCAAGTGCCTTCGGGCTTGTCTACATGGGAGTTATTCCACTTTGCAAGTGGGTTAAGCTGATTTGGAATAAAAGCATCCACGTGTGGAGTTAATCAAGAACAATGAATCCACTTTAAATTAACAGTTTATCTTATTCCAGATTAATGTTCACATGGAGGCAAGCCCTAAATGTCTCTGGGCCTCAGGTCCCCCATCTGTAAAAAGGGCACATCAGTGCTGCCCTGCTGCACCGGCATGTGATAAAGATTAAAGATGGTAAGATGCCCAGATATTGCAGTAATGGGGATCATAAAAGGGTGGATAGAAACCCAGGACTCCCAGGTCCTAGTCTATGTGCTATGTATCTTCAATATTTCTGTAGAACCCTTCCCCACAGTATCTAAGCAAGAAACTATGTTGCTTCCCATGTGGCTTAGCAGAGGACTCCAGCTAGCAGGACGGTCAACCTGGCACCTCTCAGCAGCAGGTTAAAACAAATTCTTAGTGTGACATTAGGTTTTTGGTATGTAGTTTATGTGCCTTGGATGCTGCTTCATTAGAATAAATATTTCTATGATAATTCCTATTTAATAGTAGAATAATAAAATATCAAGGTTTGCTGGTGGCCCACAGGGATGCAGCCTGTGGGCCATTCCGCCATCTCTCCCCTCGAAGTGAAAACGTGAAAGATGCTTTGTTTCTAAGCCGTTCATCCTCAGCGTCTCCCCCCACCCAAAGCCTGATTTTCTTTTTAAAGCAGCCTCATCGTCTCTGTTTGATGAGAAACGCAGGCGACCTAGCAAAAGTCTGTTCAAAACAACACCCACGATTCCACTAACTTGTTAAACAGAGCGAGGCTGGAAACTGCCAAAGCCTCTGTAAGAAAAGACATAAGAGTGAGAGAGAGGAGAGAGAAAAAGCAGGTTATTTATAAAGTCAGGCAGTGGTAGGGTATCTTCTCTCGACTCTGCAAACTGTCTGCCACTGGGAGGTTACTCCAAAAGGAAAACCCTGCAGTGCCCATGACCTGCAAGCACAATATTTGATCAGGACTGCGGGGCGGGCACCAACCCTGGCAAATTGAGATACACACATGCTCCTTAATACACAGGAGATCAGGCAGACGAACACTGAGGCTTTGGAAAAAGGACTCTGAGTCTGGTAAGTCGATTTCTGAATTTATCATGGGTTGTGCTACCTTTTTTTTTTGTTTGTTTGCATACCTGTACCGCAGAGGGAATACAAACCCTTGCCATGCACGACGCTGACATGGGGAGCCATGTGAATCACACGCCAACGACATGGATGGCACAAGTCTGAGCATCAAGGGCTGCTTTGGTTACTACTGGGGGAGCTTTTGTCCTTATTAACAATGCCCTTTTTTTCCTTTGGTGACTCGTTAAATTCTTGCCAGGGAGGAGTGAGACAAGCTAGACAGACAGATTCAAGCCAGACTCTAGTCTCCAGACCCCCAACCACCACCTCCTCCACCCAGCACAACATCTACCTCGCTCTGCACTGGGTTCTAGATGACGGCTATTACCTGGTTAACAGGGTGAGAAGGTGGCAATGGGTGAAGCTCATGCTGTCTGACTCTGGTTGTTCCAGCAAGGTGTCCTATGCAGCACAATCCCAATTAGACTAGCAGCCAGTGGAACTGAGACTAGTTTATTCATGCTGACAGATGAAGAAGTTAAACTTGTGTTATCCTACACACGAAAGGGATACTGACCCCACCGTAGAAATGGGGTTGGACAGTGGAAAGCTCCCTATGGGAAGGGGGCTGTAGGTTGAGAAACAAACCCCGTAGACTTGGCATTGGATAGAGGGAAACTGTGCTGCATATGCAAGAGAGACTCCTTAGGAACGGGTAAATTGAAGGAAAGACTGCCTGAGAATGGTGTGTACTTGCGGGAAGGTACCCCCTAGGAACAAGAGTGGAGATTCCCCCCTAAAAACAGTGCCACATAGTGGGAGAAACCTAGCAATTGGGGCAGACCCTCTAGGAATTGTGCCAAATAGGGGGGACAGACCCCCTAGAAATGGTGCTAAATTGGAGGACAGAACTCCTAGGAATTGTGCCAAATAGAGAGGTCAGACCCCCTAGGAATGGTGCTGTACAGTGGGAAAGATGGCCTGTAGTGGGGGTGGAGGAAGCCCATTTATCGGGAAGTAGGAATAGTATTTTACTAGTCAAGGTACCCCTGGAATGGGAAGAGGAGGAGAGCTGCTCTCTGAAGCAGCTTGAATGCCAAGCTCCTGCACCACACACAGACTCAGTTTCATGGGCCCCTTCGGCTGCCGGGAACTCCTGTACGTATGGAAAATGGAAGAAACCCAAGAGCCTACGCACGGAGTGTTTCAATCCTTCTTTTCTTCCCACATGAGCAGCCTGCCAGCCAGCACTGTGCCTAGGTGGCGATGCGCAGTCTGGCTCAGAGCAGGACTGTACCCTCTTTGTCTGGAGCGCCGGGATTCCTCATTAGGGCTGAAGCTATAAATAACGCCCCTTTCCTGCAGCTCTGTTCTGTATGCATGTCTGAGCGAGGGCTATGGATGCTGTCAGGCCTGCTACAAGTAACCCAGAGGCCTCCTGTGATAACACTGCTCTACAGCCAAAATGCTTCTGAAATAAATGTAGTCCAACTTTACTAATTCTGGGTCACTGAGAATGAAAATGATGCTTAAAATTGTTGATTGGCTCTAGTTTTCAAGATATGCTATTGGGTCAGTATATACGACCCTTGACTTGGGAATGGCGGAGGATAAGTGAGTTATAAAGGGAAGGGATCTCAATTTAAACCAGACATGACTAAAATACATCTTTGACTGGATCTATGAATAAATCTATGACTGGGTTTGGACAGTACTTGCTTTTGAGGCAAAACAATGAATGTTGCAATCTGAAGCTGGTATTGCATCATACATGATATGAATTGCATCATGTTATTCCTAGAAGTCATGGATGATGCAATTATAACGAAGCTTACATCACTCTGCTGAACAAATTGCCCTATATGAGCTCTAGAAATCATACAGTGTCGTGCTCTCTTATTTGTCAGTGTTTGATTTTGCAAAGGGACACATTTCAGTTTAGCCAAAGTGAGCAGAGATGCCTTGTACTGGTGTGAACGGTGCAGATAACTTCTGCTATGTTTGTGGTGAAGTGACTTTTGCATCACAAAAGCGCAGTATAACCACTATGGTTAAGAAAGCCCGTCACCTTTATTTTGGCTGCAAAATTGGAGATCAGGACAAGAGGTGGGCCCCACACATATGCTGCAACACTTGTGCAACAAATCTTGGCCAGTGGTTGAACAGGAAAAGGAAATCTATGCCTTTCGCAGTGCCAATGATTTGGAGAGAGCCAACAGATCATACCAGCAATTGTTACTTTTGCATGGTACCTCCAGTTGGGAAAGGTGTGTCAAAGAAGAAAAAGTGGACTGTGCATTATCCAAACATTCCATCAGCTATACGCCCAGTACCCCACGGAGAAGGACTGCCGGTTCCTGATGCACCAGAATCATTCTCACTTGAGTCAGACGAGGAAGAGGAAGAAAATGAAACTTCTGGTCGTGAACCATCAATGTCACAGGACCCACATTTTCTCCCATCCTTCTCCTCTGAACCGCACCTCATAACACAAGGTGAACTGAATGACCTTGTCAGGGATTTGGAACTACCCAACAGTAAGGCAGAGCTGTTGGGCTCCAGACTACAGCAGTGGAATCTCCTGGCAGGCTATCAGGGCAAATGGAGCCCATCAATGCTTGCAGACTATTGCTGGACAGTGACAAGAGATGCTCCATTTAATGAATACAAGAGAAAAGCCAAGAAGCGCCGAGTAGACACTGAATAGGACTAAACTATGTACATCAGTTTTCTGCCTTTTGTTTCATAATAAATTTTATTTATATAACCCTTTTGCTGATTTTTAAAGTGTTCCATAAACAGGACAGGTGAAATATTATCATGTAAAGCAACCATAAACACATGAAAAGACCTAGGTTTACAATTTATGATTAAAACTCTACTATCTACACAATAGACATAGACATAAAATGTAAAAACTTAAATATCTTAGAAACAGTAGACAATCAGTTGTTTTAATTGTCATATTTGAATTCAGCACATCAAAATACATAATAAATATCACATTTTATCTCTGAAGCAGACGACTTCTCAAAAATTGTAGACCAGTGTAATTAGTCTGGGGATGCCCCTGCCGAAGGCCCAGTTTGGACAGGCTGTCTGCACTGCAGGGGCAGCAAATCTAGATCAGAATGTCCAGCAGGCACTAATTTCACAGCTTTGCAAGGGCCTGGGCATGCCTGTAAGGGGACCTCTGATCTTCCACTCGTACTTGGATTATAGTAGCACCAGCCAAGAGCAAGGCCCCATTGCGCTAGGTGCTGTACATACCAGCAGTGATGGTCCTTGTCCCACAAAGCTGACAGTCTAAATACACCAGCCAGAGAAAGAATGGGAAGTATTACTGCTATCCCCATTTCCAGATAGGGAACTGAGGCCCAGAGCGAGAGAAGGTAATGCAGGAAGACTGTGGGAGTTGACGCCCCGCCTCTTACAGCCCAAGCCAGAGCTGTAAGCACAAGGGAAGCCTTCGCAGAGCAGACCTTAACAATAAGTTGGACTCACACCGTGCTCAGAGTAGCTGGAATGCTCTGGGAGAAGCCCCCTCTCCATCCTGCTGGTCACTCCATGACAATAAGGCCAGGCTGTTGAATGCTGATCAAGCACTTTGTGGTACGTACTGGAAGATGCCTCAGCCAGCAGGGTCATTCTCCCCTCCCGTCAGGGTGGGTGAGCCCAGTCCTGCCCCCAATGGGAGTTTTCTGACTGATCTGAGGGGCTCAGCCTGATCCCACTCTGTTATTACTGCCCTGAGGTCCTGACACGTAAGAGAAGGAGGTGACTAAAGGGAATGTCATACCCAGGATCAGAGTCTTTTCTCCTCAGGCTGAAAAGGCACATCAACCCCTCTTCTTTCTCCCTAACCCTTCCCACAAGCCTGCCCTAGTGGCCTTGGCTCTCAGAGTCCATCCAGCCCTGGGTGAGTAGAGCACCCACCCCTGGCAAAAGCTCAAAGCTTCATGTTACAGCTAGGGTGACTGGGGCTAAGAACCCTCTGCCCCCCACAGGCCACACGGTGGGAAGTTCCAGAGCGCAGTGCTACAATAGAAATGACTGAGTTAAAAGACCCCTATGGTGACGGGGCAGAACTCTCTGCTGCAGCAGGGGTGACCTTCCTTCAGAAGTGCCTGCAGGACCAGCAAGAGGGTGATAGAGGAAAAGTGGTGCTCAGAGCCCATCGGATTAGCTACCATTCCTTCCAACGGAGCCAAGGTATACAGGAGACCCAGAGAGCCAGCCACGTATGTAGGGGTCAGCAGGCAGCAGGGGCGGCTCCAGGCAGCAGTGCACCAAGCACGTGCCTGGGGCAGCAAGCCACGGGAGGTGGCCTGCTGGTCACGTCATGCCTGTGGGAGGTCCGCCGGTCCTGCAGTTTCGGTGGCAATTCAGTGACGCGTATGCCGAAGGCACGAGACCAGTGGACCTCCCGCAGGCATGCCGCTGAATCCGCATTACCAGCGGACCTCCCACAGGCATGCCACCGAAAGCCACCTGACTGCCACGCTTGGGGCAGCAAAAAACAGAGAGCCACCCCTGGCAGGCAGGACTGAATCTGCTCTCATCCCTTTAACCTCCCCTACTCAGGGCAGCTCGGGGTACTTCCCGGATGCTTTCCAAACTCTTCTTTGCATGCTGTTCGATGCACGCAGAATTAAGGAAAGAGTGTAAGCCACTGTGTGGGTGGTTATATGGCCCTCATAGCCATGGTGTGCCATGAGGGAAGGTCGGGCAGTATTATTTAGGTAGGGCTTACTTAGTCTGCAGAAGAGAAGAGTGAGGGGGGGGATTTGATAGCAGCCTTCAACTACCTGAAGCGGGATTCCAAAGAGGATGGAATTTGGCTGTTCTTGGTGGTGGCAGATGACAGAACAAGGAGCAATGGTCTCAAGTTGCAGTGAGAGAAGTCTAGGTTGGATATTAGGAAAAACTATTTCACTAGGAGGGTGGTGAAGCACTGGAATGGGTTACCTAGGGAGGTGTTGGAATCTCCATCCTTAGAGGTTTTTAAGGCCCGGCTTGACAAAGCCTTGGCTGGGATGATTTAGTGGGGATTTGTCCTGCTTTGAGCAGGGGGTTGGACTAGTTGATCTCCTGAGTTCTCTTCCAACCCTAATCTTCTATGATTCTATTAACCCCATTGTACAGATGTGGAACTGAGGCACGGGGTAGAGTAAGTCACTTGCCCAAGTCACGAAAGAAATCTGTGACCAAAGCCAGGAATGGATGCCAGGTTTCCTGAGTCCCAATTCAAAACCCTCTCCAATAGGTCACCCCTCCTCCCCAGCCAAACAGCTTTTGTCTCACTGCATCCAGGTGCCTGGGTCTGTGACTGAAGCCTGATGAAATATTAACAGCAACAATTTCATGCCACTAATTTAGCCCCTTTTCTTCTGCTTGCAAATTATCCATGAATAGACTTTGATCTTTATAAATGTGTTTGCTATGCAAAGTCGATGATGAATGGTTACTTCAGCCTCTGGGTTTCATCTTGACTATCTGTCACTTCAAACAATTGCTATTCATGGGGTCTAATTGGTCACTTAAGTCACAAGGTATTGTTTCTGCTTCCTGATTGGGTGACACCTAAAGAGCTTCCAGGCAATCACTCATAATGTAAATCTTTATACAGGTCAATGTGCATTAAATATTTTTGCAATGTCAGGAGTCTTGGGTTCTCTTCTCAGCTTTTCACTGACCTGCTGTCTCTGTCTCTCCTCCATCCTGTGTACGTCTTGTCTATATATACTGGAAGCAGGAACTCTTACAATGTACAGCTCCTAGCACAATGGGCCTCCAATCTCATTTGTAGCATCTATAGACACTACTGTAATAATAACGTTATTATTATTAATGATAATAATAAAGAAGTTATCATGATCAAAATGTCACTGGCATGAATGTTCACAAAAAACAAATGAAAGGATGGTGAATTGGATCCAGCTCTCTCTATTACTGCAACTCAAGGGCCACCTCCCTCAATGATATGATAATAATACCTAGCTCTTATATAGCACTTTTCATTTGCAGACCTCAAAGCACTTGACAAAAGAGGTCAGTGTCATTATCCCCATTTTAAAAATGGGGAGACTGAGACACAAAGAAGGGACGTTACTTGTCCAAGGTCACCCAGAAAACCAGCGACAGGGTCAGGAACAGAAACCAGGTCTCCTGATTTCCTCTCCAACGCTCTAGGCCCCATGCTTCCCTATGATAAACTCCTTCCTGTTTCCTATTTCTAGTCACTTGTGCCTGACCTAAAGTTGCTCATATTTTTCCCACTTCCATACAGGTTCCACGAGGTTCTGCACAATGCACTGGGCTTCCATCCTGATAGTTGCTGGGCTGTGTGGGGTCTCCCTGGGCCAGTATGAAGATGAAGAAGATATGTACTGGTTGCATCAGTACCTTCGCAGCCAGGCTTTGTCCTATAACTACATGCCGTACTACGAGGATGAGGCCCCCCCTTACCCTTATGTCTCGCCTGGGTCCTCCTTTGCAGAGCCCATCCTTGAGCCTGTTTCCAGGGAATGCCCCCAGGAGTGCGACTGCCCCCCCAACTTCTCTACAGCGTTGTACTGCGACAGTCGCAACCTGAGGTACCTTCCCTTTGTGCCTTCCAGGATGAAATACGTCTACTTCCAGAACAACCAGATCACCAGCGTCCAAGAGGGGGCTTTCGACAACGCCACAACGCTGGAATGGATTGCGCTGCATGGCAACCAGATAACCAGTGAGAAGATGGGCAAGAGGGTCTTTGCCAGGCTTAAGAACCTGGAAAGGTTGTATCTGGATAACAATAACCTGACCAAGATGCCCAGCCCCCTGCCCAGGTCCCTGAGAGAACTCCACCTGGCTTACAATCAGATCACCAGGATCCCATCCAATGCTCTGGAGGGTTTGGAGAACCTTACTGCCCTGTATCTCAGCCACAACCAGATCCATGATATAGGAGCATCTTTCAAAGGGTTAAAGTCCTTGATCCTTGTTGACCTGAGCTACAATCACCTCAGAAAGGTCCCCGATGGCCTCCCAAGCTCTCTGGAACAGCTCTACCTAGAGCACAACTACATCTACACCATCCCTGATGAGTACTTCAAAGTATCACCCAAGCTGCTCTATATCAGGCTGTCCCACAACAGCCTGACCAACGATGGACTCTCCTCCAACACCTTCAACACCAGCAGCATCCTAGAGCTGGATCTGTCTTATAACAGGCTCCAGAAGATCCCCCGGGTTAGCACCAACCTCGAGAACCTCTATCTCCAAGGGAACCAAATCAATGGTGAGCAGCTTCCCAACAGCACCCTTTTGATGCTAGGGGATCCTATTGTCAAATGATCAGGACAAGGGGTTGGGAAATGGGGACCCAAGTTCTAGCATTGTTTGTTGGAAGCAGCCTGGTCTAATGGCCTGAGCACAGGGGCTGGGACTCAGAAAACCTAAATTCCATTGCGGTCTTTATCACTGATTTCTTCTGTGGCCTTAGGACAGTCACTTCCCTACTCTGTGCCTCTGTTTGCCCCATCTACACGGTACTTATGTAAAGTGCTTTGAGATGCTCAGATGCATGGTGCTCTGGTAAGTGCAAGGTGTTATCCTTTGGCTCATTGGAAGTCCCTCTCGTGTCTGTGAGATTATCTTTTTAAATTCTGCAAGCTGAGATAGAACTCCACAGAGAATTTAAAGGTGAAGAAATAACGAGATTGAGATATATTAATGATTAAAAAAATACTAGCTGAATTAAATAGTCAGCGGTCAGATGACAAAGGTCATCTTTGGCACAAGTGATGTGGCTGCACTGAGGATGGGGGATGCCACTGAGAGAAGAGGACATAAGAAAGCATAGTGCATAAGAACAGGAATACCCTGACGAAGTGAGTGTTCACCCACGAAAGCTCATGCTCCAATACATCTGTTAGTCTATTAGGTGCCACAGGACTCTTTGTGGCAAGAATAGAATAGTATCCCTTTAAATATTTTAAGAACACTGTCATGTCATGGAGAGGGTCCAGAGAAGAGCAACAAGAATGATTAAAGGTCTTGAGAACATGACCTATGAAGGAAGGCTGAAGGAATTGGGTTTGTTTAGTTTGGAAAAGAGAAGACTGAGAGGGGACCTGATAGCAGTTTTCAGGTATCTAAAAGGGTGTCATCAGGAGGAGGGAGAAAACTTGTTCACCTTGGCCTCCAATGGTAGAACAAGAAGCAATGGACTTAAACTGCAGCAAGGGAGATTTAGGTTGGACATTAGGAAAAAGTTCCTAACTGTCAGGGTAGTTAAACACTGGAATAGGTTGCCTAGGGAAGTTGTGGAATCTCCATCGCTGGAGATATTTAAGAGTAGGTTAGATAAATGTCTATCAGGGATGGTCTAGACAGTATTTGGTCCTGCCATGATGGCAGGGGACTGGACTCGATGACCTCTCGAGGTCCCTTCCAGTCCTAGAGTCTATGGTGCTGACTATATTAGAAGCCAGTGAGAGCAGCAGCGTGTAGGTGACTAGGTCTGGTGTGTTTGTGTACATCAGTAAACACAGTTATTTGGGACCCAGCTGTGTGCCCATGTGGTTTCTTTATATAAACTTCTGTTGTGTAAAGAGCAAAAAAGCACAACAGAAAAGATGTGAAAAGAACAGAAAGAAACGCATCCTTTGCATGACAGGGGAAAGACAATATTCTGTTCCCCCCTCACGCTGGTGCACAGCTGAATAATCCTAGAGACGTACATTTGGTTCCCTGCACCGGGATGTAAACTGTGGTGCAAGTGACACACCTGATTCCGTTCTCACTTACGTGGGTGTAAAAGGGGAGTGACTCCGCTGAAGTCAATGGTGCGGGTGGGAGCAGAGTTGGGTCCAGATGACACAGGGTTGATCAGGAAGTAGGGGCAAGTGGCAAAGTGATGCAATTTATGCCATGCTTTGGCACTCAGTGAGTGTGCAAGTCTATGGGGCCCAGATTCAGACCTGAATAGTGAGCACAGCTTCTATTAAACCGAATGGGGATTGTGTCTGCTTACACCAGACCTGAAGCTAACTCTGGGAATATGCGTAATGGTGTAGGTGCACCTTCTCATTTACGTGCATGGGCAAAGGCTGCTTTCTGAATGCCAGATCAGCGCAAGGTTTGCTACTTTGCCACTTACATGCCCCTCGTAACATACTGTGTCATTTACACTAAGACTGATTGACCCATGGGAGTTGCACCAGTTCGCTCCAGCTTGCATTTGGCCCATGAAGTGCACTTGTGTCTATGCATTTGGGCTTCTGCCTAGCTTAATCCCGTATCCACTCCTGGGCTGGAGCACTGGCTGCTTAACATTACCGACCTGGAAGCCAAAAATAGTAATACTCCCCTCTCTGGGGTGCTAAAGCACCACAGTACATCTCTTCCACCCTGCTGCTCCCAGCATACATCATCATTACAGACAATTAGTGAGAGTTGTTGTCTGGCCTTTCGGGCAGCTTCTTCAGCACAGGAACTAAATCTGCATTGGCCAAGAAACTCCCGTGTGGATTTAGCTGGGGTGTCCTGGGTGATAGTGACACTAAAGCCTAAGCAAATGTCTGATGGAGGGTCTCCATCAGGGTGGGATGATGGGCTTTGTGCTGGGGTCAGATGAGGCCGGGGGTAACGGGGTCTGTGCTGTCACAGGGGTTTTTATATCTGCTCACACTGGAACAGTTAGCAAATGCTTTTCACTTGTGGCAGTCCCTGAGCCATCCTAGATCAGAGATTTGAGCACAGGATAAACAGTCTTTCTTGATCAGCGGTTCTCCATCAGGACTGCCATCTCCAGGATTCGATGACTGCTGCTATAGGCTCCCCCTGCCCTACTCAATGCTAAGCTTCTATCTGCTTCCTCTTACCAGTGCACGTTACATTCGAAGGCAGGGGTTCTCAACCTTTTTCTTTTGGAGGCCCCCCGCAACATGCTATAAAAACTGCACAGTCCATCTGTCCCACAACAACTGTTTTTCTGCATATAAAAGCCGGGGCCGGCATTAGGGGGTAGCAAGCAGTGCAATTGCCCAGGGCCCCACACCACAGGGCTTCAGGTGATGGGGCTTCGGCTTTCTTCCCTGGGCCCCAGCAAGTCTAATGCTGATCCTGCTTGGTGGACCCTCTGAAACCTGCTCATGGCCCACCCAGGGGGCCCTGGACCCCTGGTTAAGAACCACTGTTCTAAGGGGCTATGGAGTTTCCAGATACCTCTGCAATGCAGTGTGCACACACCTCCAGTAACCAGTACACAAAGGTTACTGGGTTCCATAGATGACTCTTCATTCAGAGGGATCCCAAGAAGACATATGCAAAGAAGAAAAGATTCTTGGTTTTGTCTGGTCCTTTCTGTCTGCCTCGCTCTCTATCCCTCCTTACTGGGATCCACTAAACTTCTGCTATCAGCATTACTTTAAAATGTCTCCAATTTGGCACCATCGTGGAATTCTGCTTTGGACCCGTTTGTTCTAAAACCTTGGAGCACCCAAAGCAACTTGGATGTAATGGGCAGATTCTTTCATGTTGGAAAGTCTCATGTCAGCATCTAGATTTCTTTCCAAAACATCCAAGTCACAGGAGCAACATTCCTATTCAATATTTGGTTCCCCCCCTCAAAGGCAAATGGAAAAATCTTGTTTGAGATTCTAAATGTGTTATTTTGGGGGGTTTGAGAACCTTTCACCTGACAGTCACCACTTCAAATCCAGACTGGGTCCATTGCTGGCCATAAGCCATTAATGGTATTTTCTAAAAGATGTTCAGGACTCTGAAGGGGTTTCATCTTATTATTTATGATTGTGGACTCAACTGAGATCGGGATCCTAGTGTACTAGGGGCTGCATAGACTCATGGTAAGAGACAGCACTGCCCCAAAGAGCTTGCATGCAGATCCTCGAAGGTATTTAGGTGCCTAACTCCTATTTATATCAGTTTACCTCCAAAGTGGATCATGCTAATTCAGAATAAGGCATTCCTATTCCGGAATAAGAACATCCACACATGGCGTGAATCAGGAATAGTTAATCTGCTTTAAATTCACATTTTACCTTTTTCTGGATTATTTTTCATGTGTCAACAAGCCCTTGGTCTCTTTTGCCTTGCTTTACCATCTGTACAATGGAGGTAAGAGCACTACCCACCAGTGTTGTGAGGGTAAATCAATTTTTTTTAAATTGTGGGGTGCTCAGTTGCTATAGTTATGAGGGCCATATAAGCACTTAAGATGGACATCCCAAAAGGGGCCCCTCCAAGTTAGTGGAAGCATCATGTGTGGGAAGCTTGCCCCGTCATTTCCTGCGCTTCCCTGTGGTTAAACAGAAGCCTTTCATCTCCAGAACCTACCTGGCATCTTTCACCAGGGTGAAATTCACTGAAATCAGAAAACAAACGGAACATTTTTTTTTTAAGCTAAATGCCTGGAAAAAATCCATTCCTGCTTTTCTCCCCTGACAAGCCCTGCAGTCAGGACACTCTGTAATATCAGAGAAATCTGAGCAACAAGCTGTGCTGCCTGCATCACTTACTTAAATTAAGTGTTAGTGATGCCATCAACTGTTTTAGGGGAAACGCATAGCCCTGCACTGGGGAACTGACAGACATGCATGCAAAATGAGAACAGACTCCCAAATGTTTACTTTCAACATGTGCAATTGTTGAGTCTGCACCTAGATGGCGTTAAATCAAGCTGGCGCTCAACCCCTTGTGTTTATTTGATCATGCATTTTTATGGCTGTTTTTGCAGCTGAGCTTGAAAGTATTCAGTGGGGTTCTCTGAAGAGCGTTATTTCCCTGTAGTGAATGAGGAATGCTGCAGATCGACAGAATCAAGAGGCCGTGTTTTGTTTTTACACATACCTGGAGCCTCTGCTGAGCTTTTAAGACAATGATGTTGTGATTTCCTGGACGGAAAACATTCTCCCTGTGACTCGTCTCCGATGGACAATACCACTTTGTCTTTAGTGTCATCATCCAAGGATCTCAAAGAACTTTACAAACCCTAATGACTGATGCTGAGGCAGTGTGGTCCAGTGGCTAGGGCATTGAACTAGGTTTGGGGAGAAATTGGTTTGACCCCTGGCTTTGCCACTAACGAGCTGTGTGACTTTTGAGCAAGTCATTTGACCTTCTCACCCACTGACTGTCTTGTCTTCTAAAGCTCTTATATATGGACAGTATTTAGCACAATGAGGCTTGGATCTTGGCTGGACCCTTGCTACTGCATGTTCCCATGTAGGTAAGTAGGATCAGGTACTCTACAGACTAGTATTTAAGTACTTTAAATGTTCTGTACTTAGTACTTGGATTTAAGTACATTTTAAAGGTACTTAAAGGATAAATAACTTTTTTTTAATCTGCAAATACTTTTTCAAAATAGCTGTTTGAAACCATCACATCCCTCCCAACTGTCCCAGAGTCTGGCTGGCCCCCAGAACTCACTGTCCCAGCTTAGGTTCCAAGCCCTGAGTTCCAGCTGCCAGGGCTTTTTTTGGCCCTGCTGTTGCACTAGTCAGGGAGGGTGGCAGCCTTGCCCCCGTCCTCACCTTCGTTTCTGATTGGTCAATGCAACTGGCAGCAGGAGACCTGCTCCCTGGCCCAGCTGCAATGGGGAGACTTGTTCACAGCACCTGGGGAAGGCCCAGAATACAAGACCCTCTTGTATGGATACTTTTCTGCAGCAACAATTCCGTGACGGGCCAGTGTCCAAAGAAAAAACAGATAAGCTATTGTAAGAATTAGCTTAATTCTTATAATACGGGGGTTGAAAGAACTTGTACATGTCTTTATAAATACATCAGTTCTATTTCCACAGCATATTTGGACTTCAAAGTTCTCTGTATTGGTGTATTTGGCACTTGTATGGAAGTCCATTTTATCAGTACGTACGGCAACACTATGCTGCTGTAATAGAAATAACAGGGTGTCACAACAGGGAAATGGAGGCAGTGAGAGATGAAGTGACTTGACCAAAGACACATGGTGAAACAGTAGCAGAGGCAGGAATAGAACTCATGTTTCCCTGCTCTTACCATTACTCAGGGCTAACCCCCAGTGAAAGAGCTACAGGGGGAGGCTCAATGCCTATTCCCTGCCCCTCTGTCCCCGTGTGGTGCTGAAGAGATGGAGTCTCACTGTTCTCCCGAGTCTGCTTGTGAGCAGGGCAGTCACCTCCCCAGCTTTAAACAAGGAACATCTGTTCTAAGGAATTCTCTCTCCCCAGCTAGGTACTGTATTTGTTACGTCTCTGCTAAGTCCTGGAGCTTTGCTGCCCCCTGGCTGCTCTCTTCCTTCACAAAGGCTGCACGGAAAGCTGGAGCACGTCTCTCCCCAAAACACACCCTCTCCCACAGTACAACAGAGGGCTTTCAAGGTTTGCTGTGGCTCTGTAGTGGCTCAGTTGGGATCACAGCAGCCCCCTTCACTGCTAGCAGAGAGATCTTGCTAGAAGGATAACAGACCCAGTCATGCTCTGCAATCTACTTCCCTTCCCCATGCTAACAGGAGAGCAGGGTCTGACCCCTCCCTGAGCTACACGAGTGTAACTCAGTTGACTTCAGTGGAGTGACTCCTGATTTACACAGGAATAAATGAGAGGAGAATCAGGGCCAGGGCATTTTCTGCCCTTTCAGACATGTCTAGTGATTTTGGTAGCTTCCGTTTGTTGGGTGCCCAGCTTTAAGGGTCCTGATTTGAAGAGAGAAGGCATTCAGCACCGTCTGAAAATCAGGCCTCCTGAAGGTTGTCTCAAAATCGTTACTCAGTTCTGAATGCCTTGGCCCTTGTTCAAAGTAATACATGTTTCAAACCCCACTGAGATAGCCCAAGTGTGGTTTTTAGTTATGGGAGGGATTTGTGGGGGGAGGGCAAAGGAGGCAGAGTGGTTCTCAACTGAATTTCAAAGGCCCTGTGTCTGCACTATGGAGCAAGACATTGCAATAAAACACGCTGTTTAAAAAAGTGTATTACCGTAGTGCCCTGACACTTTAGTCATGTCCACTGTTAGGACTATTACTGCCCATGGTGCCGTTAGTACTGATCCATCCTGGACATGGCTTTTTTCCATCAGGATTGTAAGAACACTAGCTAGTGAGTTGTTGGCTCTGTCTCAGCTCCCTGTCTCCTTTTCTCCCTGCAGAATTCTCCATCAGCAGCTTCTGCACAGTCATCGATGTCATGAACTTTTCCAAGCTCCAGGTCTTGCGGCTGGATGGGAACGAGATCCAACGGAACGCAGTGCCCCCAGATGCTCCCCTCTGCCTGAGGCGTGCTGCTGTCATTGAGATTTAACCCCAACCTCCTGCCCTCCCTCCCCCCCCATGCTCTCCCCCAGTCCTCAAGGCAGCACCACACCTGTTCCAGTAATCCAGGCTGTGGAAGGCCTTCACTCTCGTTTTAACGTGGCTTGATGGTTTGATTTGGCTTCTGCAATAGCGTAATATGGGTGGCATGATAGCAGCCTGTGCAGGGTTCCCTGCCAGAGTAGGAGGGATGTATCATTAACATCACCCACTAGATGTGACCTGATAGGCTAAACGGGGTAGCACCAGTATGGAGGCAGTTCTCTGCTTTGTCCTATAAAAACCCTACGGTTCTCTCTCTAAACAGCCAATCAGTTCTCTTGATTCCCCACCATTGTCTTGCTGCACACTTGTCCATGTGGCTCCCACTAGCATGTGTGGGTTGCCTGGAGGGGACTCAAGTTGTCTCTGTTCAAATGCATTGGATTTGAAAGTTTGATGCCAGCTGGGATGGTTTTGGAGTTCATGTTCCGTGTAGGAGGAACTGTGGTAAAGGGATCAGAGACGAGGGAGGAGGAGAATTCAAGTTTTTCAAAGGTAGTGTGGAAAAACAGAACAGGCCATGGGATCGAGCTCATTTGAAGAGAGGAAAATAGCTATAATCCATGGGTCAGAACTTCACCAGGTGTAACCACATTGACTTAGAGTCATAAAATATCAGGGTTGGAAGGGACCTCAGGAGGTCATCTAGTCCAACCCCCTGCTCAAAGCAGGAGCAATCCCAGGACAGATTTTTACCCCAATTCCCTAAATAGCTCCCTCAAGGATTGAACTCATAACTGTGCATTTAGTAGGCCAATGCTCAAACCACTAAGCTATCCCTCCCCCTTCTGGCAGTAGGTTTAAAACAAACAAAAGGAAATATTTTTTCACACCATGCACAGTCAACCTGTGGAACTCCCTGCCAGAGGATGTTGTGAAGGCCAGGACTATAACAGGTTCAAAAAAGAACTAGATACATTCATGAAGGATAAGTTCATCAATGCCTATTAGCCAGGATGGGCAGGGATGGTGTCCCTAGTCTCTGTTTGCCAAAAGCTGGGAATGGGCGATAGGGAATGGATCACTTGATGATCACCTGTTCTGTTCATTCCGTCCAGGGCACTGGGCATTGGCCACTGTTGGAAGACAGCGTACTGGGCTAGGTGGACTTTTGGTCTGACCCAGTATCGCTGTTCTTATGTGCTTATGTTCTTATGAATAATGCTGATTTACACCAGCTGAGGATCTGCAACTTTATATCCTGTATTTACTAGTCTCCTCTTACTTGAGACTGCCGAACTTTCAGGAGACTATCCTCCTAAAACACACTTCTATGTAGCTAGCAAGATGTAGGAGCTGATTTATAAAGGGGAATTGCCTGGGGGAAATTTGTGTGGTTCAAAGGTTTACAGGCTAGTTTTTCGAGCCCCACACTTCCCCTCCCTCCTCAGAATGTTGGCAAACCAATAGAGCCTATTGGCCGATGATGTAGTCAGGCGTCACCCTCTAGCTGGAATCTGCCAGTAGGATGTTTCAGGCTGAATTGGTCAAAAAAAAAATGCCAATAGATATATAAAACCTGGTTCCCATTTAGCCTACAGTTCTTTTGAACTGCAAGAGTGTGGTAGAGTGTCTTTAGCATGAGTGCAATTATCTTTAGTGCAAGTGAGACTCCATACAGTGGGTTTTTAAATTGATAGACCGTGTGCCAGATTCTGATCTCTGTAACAGTGGTGTCAAACCCAGAACAACTCCATTAGATAAACTATAAGGGTTATAAACCCTCTTGCTTCTAGGTACCAGCTAACCAGTAACTGCTGGAGTTAGGGTGAACCTACTGCTAAGAGAAGCTTGTCCAAGAATTGTCCATGAAGGAATTTCTTGAACGTTGCACTGAAGCAGCTGGTACTGGTCACTGTCAGAGACAAGATATCAGACAGATGGGCTCCTGGTCTGAGCTAGTAAGACCATTCCTATTGTATCCTATCTTTCATCTTTCTCTGTAACATTTATAGAGTGCCTGCCGCCAAAATGGCTGCCCATGGAAGTCAGTGAGGTGTTACTCTGCATTTTTGCTGGAGATCCAAATCTAACCTCTCCTTTTTGCATTAACTCTTAATTCATAGACACAAATACCCTTGGTGGGCAAAGCGAAAGGAGCATATGTGGCTGAGCAACAGGAATGGATCGACAGGCACCTGAAACAAAGTTAGCCATGTGAACCTGAAGCATTTACCAGGGAGCAGCATTCACAGATGGAGGGTGCGGTGGGGGGGTTGTCCCTGACCTGTCAGCCAGCCATGCCAAAGTACCTATAGGTGCTGGAAGTAGGAGTGTGTAGGGGTGCTGCCGGACCCCCAGCTTGAAGTGGTTTCCATTATATACAGGGTTTACAGTTTAAAAATCCACCTTTTCCTGCAGGGTGTTTGCACTGGATAACTGAGTTCCTGCTGAACTTTGTCCCTTTTGGGTTGGACAAGTGGAATTTCAAGGCTTCAGGAGCATTAAGTTTCCCAGTTTCACTGAGCTAAAAGTTATAAGCTTCTGGCACAATGTAGTAGCCTTTCACAGTCCAGGTAGCAGAAGGGCAGATCTTGGGTGGCAGCTTGGGGTAGTATAATTCTCTGAGCATTCTTGCCTGCGTAAGCTCCACCAAACGAATTTGCAGGTGACCAGCCGGTACCAGGAGGAGATAGTGCAGCAGCCATAGCTGGAGAGGAAAAGCATTCTTGTTACTTTCAGCTCCTGTGGAATCCAGCATTACTAATCACTGCTCCTAACGTATGGGTCATACCTTTCTTTCCATGTGCTGCTTGGCTGCAGGTGAAGAATGCTACAGTTTAACGAAGTGGCATTCAGAGCCAGTTGTAACTATAACTTGACCCGCCTTGACGTTATAATACCAGGCAGGATTCACTCTGGTTCAATGAGCTTTTGCTCTAAGGCAGACAATCTGGTTCTGGAAAGCTGGTTTCATGGTTATGTGTGAGCCCAGTCAGATGTCGCACTCAAACAAAAGGAGCTGCCCAGACTGGCCCTTATTGCAAATTCCCATTGTGGTTAATTGCATTTGTTAAGTGTGGCACTCTCTGCCTGTACAATTGTTTGCTCTTTTCTCTTGAGGAACTCACAGGATAGCAACGCTCAGTCTGCTGTAAGCATCAATCCCCTTGGATTGTTTTGGTTTGAAACATCCCTTTTCCCCAGCCCAGATTGGGGTCCCATTTTTTAAAAAATCTTGACCGTGAATTTGAATTCCACAAAAGTCAAAATACCAGCTGGGTTCATTGGACAAGGCAGAGAACAAGGGTCAGGTGAACTTCTGGGGGACTTGGGAAGCTCAAGAGGCCGTCTAAACCCTCCACATTTAAACTGCATGCTAAAAATATAAAGGAATCTGTACTCTCACCAAAGCATGAACTGTAGATATCTCACCAATCAATAAAACCCTTTTTATAATTGTATGAAACGTGTTTCAGGAATGCAAAAAAGAGAGGCCAAGTTCTGAATGTGGGTGGCAATTAGAGATGGGCCTGAAACAAACACTCCCGAACCTTATAAAGGTTTTAGCCTAAATTTTCAAATGTGACTAGTGATTTTGGGTACCGAACATGAGATGTTAACCTTAAAGGGGCGTGTTTTTCAAGAGGGCAGGACCCTCAACACTTGCTGAAAATCAGAAAGTCTCCTGAGAGTCTCAGGTTGTCATTTTTGGAAAGGCAGACCATAGATTCTAATTTTACAATCAATACTATGTTCCAAACATGCCTGAGCTTCGGGAGTTTTGAAAATGCATTTCTGGATTGTAATTTTGCAGCTTGGATCCCTCTTCAGTGGTGACTGGCAAACTCTCGTCTAAATTCTTGTCTATTCGGAAAGGTTCTGGAAGGGGGCTCCTGGGTTGCTTCAAACAAACAAACGAGCAGCTACCCAGAATTACGAGATGCCTGCTGACACAATCACAAAAGGTCCCCAATCTGCCACTGGGCTAAACGGTCAGATAGTCAATTGATGCAAATCATGTAGCTCCACTGACCTGTCTGGTAGGTGAGCCATGGACAGTGACCTGGTAAAGGCTTTCTGCCAAAAGCCCCGTTAGCCAGTAATTTTACTACAATAGCTCTTAGAGGCCCCAATGCACAATTGCTCTCGGTGCTGTGTGCCAATAGAGTGAACAGAGTCCTTGCTCTAAAGAGTTTAGGGGGGTGGCGTCACCCTCTTTGGATACTGCTCAAACATCCCTGCACCCAGGGCTTCAATTCAGCCAGAACTGTCTGGAGCAGAGCTCTGGTAAATAGTTTCAAACCCACGAGGCAGAAGCCCCGAGCCCCATGGGGCGGAATCCCTGAGACCCCACCCTGCAGATGAAGCCTGGAGCCCCGAATGGGACAGGACCATGAAGGGGTGCCGGGAAATACTGTATGAGAATGTAAGCCCTGACCCCACCCCTTACTGTAGCCAGTGGCTTGGGGGTGGGGGGTTGCTTTCAAGGCAAGCATCAGAGAGGCAGTGTGATTCACAGGATAAGGTAGGCCCACCTCTATTTTAGATGCGTATCTCCTGTGAGTAAAATCTCTTTAGGCACCACTGTATTTCTGACGCTAGGTGTCAGTGCTGCACATCAGTTGCATTCAGCTCACTCTGTTTTTAAAGCCTGAGCTGGGATAGCAATGTTTTGCCCAAGTTTTTTGGCCCCAGATACCCACACATCTGCCACCTCTCTGAAGCCCTGATGAAGAACACCATCCGCACCCCGCAGGATGGGGTAGGTTAAGGCCAGATCCATGGGAGCTGAGTCTGCAGTCTGAAGTTCCTCCAACTCAACAAGAAGTCGATGGCAGAGCAGTGACTGGTGGACACAAAACCCCAGCTGATTGCTCCATGCTCGGGAGGGTTGGACTGAGCTAAAACGGGAGGGCCATCAAGCACTCAGGAGGAGAAAGGAAGAAAGATGTATCTAGTAGAATCTAGTCGGGGGACAAGGCACCTGTCTCCAGGATTCCTCAAAATGTTCATGAATCCACGCTCCCTGACAACCTTTGTCGGCCCCATCTCATGGGAAGGCAGGAGGCAGATAAGGCATACTGGGAGATCCGAGGCACAGCCACAGTCAGTGCCTGTTAAAATGAAAAAGGACCTTGGACCCGGGAAGGTTAGAGCAGATCAGAGTGAGGTGAATGGTGCTTCAGACCAAGCTCACCTAAGAAACAGGCTCATCTGAGTGGGGATAGGATGAGCCTGAGACAAAGAGTCATTAGATTTCCAGAAATTTCTAGGTTGGTCTCCCTAATGTACAGCCCCAGGCTGGATGCTGGCACACCACTATCTGGATCAGCTGCCTCCAGATGGGATGCCTTTCCATGCCCGTTATCTCTCCATCCTTCCTACCTGCACCCAAAATCCATTGCCTTCAGGTGGGGGCCCACACTGCCTCTTCACGTGGCTTCCCAGTATCAACTAGAGATGAGGCCCACAGGACTTGGGTACTCCCCACTCAACTAGCACTTTGAGCTAACTCACATAGTATTCCAGCAACCCCTCGGGAAGAACGGAAGCCCTTGGAGGTGGAAAAGGATGGGATAGGGACGGGGATGAGAAGTGAGTCTCACCCACCAATGGGACCATTGAGCAAACACAATATAAGTACATTAGCAGTCATAAAACCCAAGATAATCCCTTCTGCACAGAATCTGGGTCACATCCAGTGGAGTCAAGTGATTTCAGCCAGCGCTGGGAGCGGCCCAGGTGTGAAGAGCTCCTCGGACTGTGGGTACCCAATGTGGGCCTACGTAGGAGTTCAACTGCTGAGCTGCTGTAGCTGGAATAGTCAGGTCAGCCAGGCAGGAGGCTGCCCGGCAGAGAAACTGGGGCAGCAAAAGCTGTAAGGAGAGGCTGACTACCAGACCTGACCCAATTGCCTTGACACAGGTGCGCAGAGCTGAGGTTACACAAACAGGAGATGGGAGATAATGGCAGTCTCTCTCCTGCAGCTTGCTCCACGAGGGGCTGACAGCACCCGCTCCATGGTGCAGGAAGAAGGGAACAGCTTGCAGCCTGACCCAGATAAGGAGAGAGACCTTTAAACAGGTCAGTGCCTGAACGCACTGGAGCTCACTACATTCCTCTCTCTCTCTGTCTAGGAGTTGGAAGGAAACATGTATTCATCAGGCAGCACACGTGAAATTCAGGGCTGGGGCTGGTAGATAATATTCAGAACTTTACAAGCGCCATGTCCGGTGATCTGTCCCCTCCTCATGTCGACTGTTGTTTGCTGGCCTTGCATCTCCTTTGCACACCCCGTCACCATATGATTTTCCTCCTCACCAACCACACTGCTCTGTTACTTCCCTTATCATCTTCATCATCTACTCTGATTGAATTCCCACCCAAATCTCCAGGCATCTGCTGGTGTTAGGGTCAGATTAAGTCATAGGCACTATAGGCCAGTGCCTAGAGCCCCAGTGCTTGGATCAGTGCCAAAATCACAACTTCCATTAAAAACAAAACATTTCTAGCCTTTTTAGTTGCAAAGAACATCCTGAAAGTCTTAATCCAATGCCTGAGTATGCAGACAGCCTGCAACAATAGCTCTGAGAGGTGTGAAACTGCCTCATGCATCTCAGTGGGGTGTTAGCTCCAAGACCCACGGCGCTGGGGGCTTCCCCAACAGAGGACTCACTGCAGTCAAGCCAGACCTTATGTTAAATCTCTAGCAAAGAGAAGGCCAGTGTGTGGGAGGAGAAAAGTGCAGCCGACCTAGACCACCCACACACCTCAGTTGCTGGGGTAAGTACTGAAAGGTCTCTCTGCCTCTCTGGTTCCTGGTGCATGTTGCATGAGTGAAAATGACGTACCGTGAACCCCTCTCTGTTAGGGGATCGTGCTGAATTATGGAGCTAGCGGAGCCAAAGCAACAAGGGAACCCCGCAGCAGGAAGAGTTAGGGAATCCGAAAGGCTCCGATTGTCACTAGCATGGGAGTTTCATGGAGCGCAATGGGTGCACTTAAATGGGATCAGTCCCGGACAGTCCCTGTCCAGCAGATGCAGCCCTCTATGCACAGTTGTTCACATACAGTGAACATACAGTGACTGCTGAATTTCCAGACAAGTGAGGAGAATCAGTGACACTTATCAGGTGCATGGTACCTCCTCAGCTGGTGTTAGCCCAATGGGTCTCCCTGCTGACCCACAACCACGTCTTTTAATGCCCGCTAAATGCACACACCTGACTTCCCTCAGGATCATTGGGAAGCAGATGGTTAACAGTGGCTGTGTCCCTGGCTTTGACATGGTTTTGATGTAGGTAAATACCAGCTGCAATGAATGTGCCTGCACTCCCTGGGATTGACTGAACTCCCAAAGCATGTGGCAGGATCTTTGTGGAGAGGATCAGCCTCATCTGAAGCCCAGGGGTGAAGAGTTTGTGAGGAGGGCTCTAGCCTTCTCTTCAGTTGTCCCAGAATCCTGCCCCGGGCAGTACAGCACACTCCAGGCTGTGCATATCTGGTCCTGGCATTCAGCAAGTGACTTGACACCCATCTGCCTTCAGTCTCAAGGCCCTGCCAAAGGCAGCCTGCAACCATCCAGAAACCTATAATGGCTCACTACCCATCCTCCTTCCTCCATAATAGCATCCAGATCAATGGGAGTGGGGGCTGGGAATGGGAAACACACCCTCTAGAGCAGTGCGGGGAGCCCCACTGCCATGGGGAGAGCAAGCATTTGTGGGACAGTTTTTGTCTTGGAAGGAGGGCTTCAAATTCCTTCCCTTTCAGCTGCTCAGCACCCCCTCCCCTTCTTGTGCTCGAAAGCTGCCCAAATGCCCTGTACACACGGCTCTTTGTTCCAGGGTCAGATTTTTGCCTTGGAGCACCGAGCTGCCCTTCCAAAAACAACACTGTCCTATAGGAGCAAAGGAGAGCCGGGCATCCTGGGACTTCTGCATTGGAGGCCCCTGTCTGCTGACCCATCCCACATCCCCAAAGCCATTGAATTTGGCCTGGGGTGGAGAAAAGGGGGAAGAAAACAAAAATTAAGATGCACTAGGATCTGCAGATCCGGTTTTAATGGCAGGGTGAAGTGGGTCTGACACCATTAGGGCTGTAGTTAAAGGTGGTTCTCATAGCCAGTGGGGTTGAGTCACAGGCAGGTGGGGACTCAGCATATTCTGCTTTTAGGACCAGATCCTCAGGTAGTGTAGACTGGCATACCACCTCTGAATGCCACACAGCCTTGCAGATTCACACCAGCTGAGAATCTGACCCATTAACACCAATGGAGTGATGATGATTTGCACCAGCTGGGGATCTGACCCACTGATACTAACAGAGCTTTGTAGCTTTATACCAGCTGAGAATCCATTGGAGTTTGGCAGATTTACCCCAGCCAGAAAGCTGGCCTGTTGGCTCCAATGGAGTGATGCCAATATATACCAGCTGGAAAGCTGGCCCTTAATATTCAGCTTCACAAAGGGCTCAAGGACTGGGAGAGGGACAAACCCCACTCCCTTGGATGGCCCGTCCCCGAGGCAGCCTCAGAAACATCACTGTGCATTTCCAGCTCCATGCATGTTGTCTGGGAAAAAACCGCCAGGCAGGGGTGGGGTTGGGCGCGTGGTAAACGATCCCAACTTGGCCAGGGTTACTGCCTTGCCTAATCCACCCCACGTCAGCAAAACTGACAAGGGGACTTTACTATCCTACTCCCTTAACAAAATGGGATCAGGGCTTGCAATGCAGGTCAGCGCTTGGAAAACACCCTGCAAACAGACTTCGTCTGGCAGGCAGCCCTGGTGAACCCAAGCAGCTGCCAACGCTGCCCCCCCTTTCTCACCAAAGGCCAGGGCTGCTTCAAGGATTGTTGATTTCTAAGGGGCCTCTCCCCCACCATCCTCCCCCTGCACTGGGCACCGACCCTTTAACAGCACCCCAAGTCGCGCCTCCCCCTTTTATCTCCCAAAGGGGAAGGCCTCCATTGGGCCACCACACTGCCCAATCAGAGGTCTGTTGTCATGGTGGGGTGGAGCAAGCCCTTGGCAGTGTGGGGAAGATTTTTCGCTGTGTTGCTGGGAGAAGAAGGCAGAGGCTGGTACAACATGCTGCCCTGTGGGGATGGGAGCAGGCAAAGCTCCATCTATCCAGGGCAGGCTGTTTCCACCCACTGCAGGAAGGGGGCGGGGGGAGGAGACTTTTTTCTTTGCCTGGTTTCCTAGATCACCAAAAGTAAAAATCCTGTAGTGCTGTCCCCTGCAAAATGCGCTGGATGGGTCCATCTTGGGGCACACAGCAGGGAGATTGTTAGAGGGCTTAGCAAGACACAGTTTCCCAAGTGACCTCGAGTTTCAGACGCCTCCCTTTCAGGGCGCACACTTTAAGCCTGGTTTTTCAAAGTTGCTGATCCCCTTCACCCCGAGCAGTGCTGCAGTTACTCCACTCCCTTGCAAATCAGTCCCGAGAACCAGATTTTCAGAAGCACTCACCACTGAAGCCAGTTTTTCAGAAGAGCTCATCACCTCGTGTAGGTTTTGCGAAGTTCTCAGCACCGAGCAACTCCCCCTGTGACACAGAGGGGCCGATTTTTCACAAGAACTCTGCAGCCAACATGCATCTTGTGTGCTGAGCGCCTGGTGAAAATCTGTGAAATATCTTAAAAGTTGGACTCCCTAAAAATCAATGCTTCTCAGAATCTTGACCTAGATGCTCAGCTGTTTTACTCTGGTTTTAAACAGCCCCCAATTACAACTTTAGAAACCTCTTGGATTCTCAAGGTTATTTGGGTTTGTTGTTTCAGCATATGCAATTTTTTGTTTATATCTATATCTCTATTTCCCCCCAAGAAAAGTACAAAAGGCGCAAGGAAAATCACAATGCAATGAGTAATCCATTTAAGATGATTAACACTACTGCTGCGATAGAAAAAATCAGAGTGATAGAGAGTCTCTGTCTATTTATCTAAGGCCTTGATTCCACAAACTTATTGTGAGACTATTCACATAACTTTAAGCATGTGTGTAAATGTTTGCATAATCAGAGTCTGAGTCATAACAAAGGGAAGTGTACACACATACACACACACACTGTCTATTGCTTTTGTGTTTTTCCCTTCTCGGTTGGGTTTCTCCCTGGTTGAAGTTATCATACATATTCGTCACTTCTATCAGCCACAAGCAAAATTCTGCTCTTTGTTATGTTGTTGACTCTACTGAGGGGAGTTTATTTGGATGGATACTTGTGTAGCTAAGATCAAATTTTGCAAACATGCAGGCCTGCCATCTGTAAAACTGGAAAATAACCCTCACCTCACAAGGGTATTGTGAGGTTTAATTCCATACTCTTTGCAAAAGGCTCTGAGATCTTTAGTGGGAAGGTACTAGAGATGAGCAAATTATTAAATGTTTATTATTATTAATAAGCTGTCGATTGTTTGAATGTTGGATGCCAGAAGTTCCTGTAGTTCTGGAAGAGATAACAAACAGAGCAGAAGACTACCCTTCATAACAAGGAAATAAATAAGAAATACTTTGCTCTGGTGCTGCGCTTTTCATTTAAGGCCTTCAAAGTTCACCAACTTTCTCTCATTTTTGCAACACTTCTGGGAGGTAGGGGAAATATTATCCCCATTTTACAGAAGGGGAAGCTGAGGCATGGAGAAAGTAGATTATTTATCCTAGGTCATCCAGCCGAGTCAGGAAATGAATGCAGGAGTACTGATTCCCAGTCCCTTGCTCTGGTATAGCCCGACCCTAAGACAGGAATAGAATCCAGGAGCCTTGACTCCCAGTGATCTAACCATGAGACAACCCAGCCTCATCAGCGTATTTTGAGACAGTACCTGTACCTCCCTACTCCTTCCTCTACACAAATAAGTCTTCAACCAGTATTTTTGGCATGTAGGGAGGCCGAAGGAATCGGGAAGGAAATTCCCAATCTGTTCAGCTCTCTTTCTTGTCTCTCCTTTTGTTTAACCTGCCATCTGTCTCACAGTACAGTACGTCCCACACCATTCTACGGTAACAGCGCGCGTGCCATAAATATCAAGACCGGCTTTGTTTCTGCTTCAAAGACACATCAAGACCCTCGTTACTGAGCCGTGCCGTGAGACCAAAGCGTTTCCCAAACGAGGGCTGCCATGTAGGAAGGCATGGTGGCCTGCAGGGCTCGCTGGTCTGGTCTGGCTTTCCCTTGTCTGTACTTGCATTGGAGAGGTCAGGAATCGGGTGGGTAGGGATTGCGTTGCATTGTTTCCTCTTTCTAACCGGCAGTGTTTCACTCTGACCCCAGACGAAAGGTAGTCACTGTGTGTCCCTGCTCCAGCCTGGGGTTTTGTCCTCTCCATGATACTAGCCCTGCTGCTGCCTTGCTGCGAGAGAATTGTGTTCAGGGAAGGGGAGGCAGGGAGTCCCGCTGCCTGGAAGTGTGTGTGTGTGTTGCCCCTGGAGATGGTGCTCCAGCTAACATCTGCCATGCCATGCTTGCAGAGTTCAGGAGGAGAATGAGAGCGGCAGAAAGATCTTCTTTCCCTTTTGTCTCTGCTGCAAACAGAAATGTAAATAAAACACAGGGGTCCTGCTCCCCCACCGAGCACCAGAGAAAGGCACCTGTAACCCCCATTCCAAAGGGCTCATCCTCAAGGCAGGCAAAAGGTATTGCAGAGATAAAGGAAACTCTAGGGTTTTTCTCCTTGCACCTTTCATCTGAGGATCTCAAAGCACTTAATGAACAATGAATTAAGCTTCAAAATCCCCTTGTGAAGTAGGGAAATATTATCCCCCATTTTACAGATGGGAAAACTCAGGCAGAGAGAGAGTCAATGAGTTGTCAAAGGTCATACAGCAAGTTAGTGGCAAAGAACCCAAGAGGCCTGACTCTAACCACCAGTCCACACTCCCCTTCCTAGCAAGCCTTTAAAAAGATCAGGGAGCAAGAAGTGGCATCTTGCCCAGGCTCTGGTTGCTCCTGGTGGTAGCTCCTAGAGCAGCTACCATGGTTCCTTTCACATGCTAGGGGTGGGCATAAGGGGCAAAGAATGGATACCGGCCCCAAAATTACTGCTGTGAGTGCCCAATCCCTGAGTGCCAGGAGGAGGAGAAAGCATTAGCCAAGAAGGACCTGGGAGGCTGGGGATGTGGTAGAGATGTGGCTGGCTCTCTGCTGCCAAGCAAGCTCTCAGGATGGGAGTATTTGCTGAATATGACATGATGGCCCCATAGTTGCTGACCCCAATATAGTGGCGCTGTTGCTGCTTAAGGCAGGAGAGGAAAAGTACACGCTGGAGCTCAGTGGGATCATGCAGGACAGAGAGACATGGGGGAATAAATGAGGACCAAGAAGGTAGGAGGTAGTGTGCTCCAGAGAGTGCAACCTGACCTACAGTGCAACCTTAGGTAAGTCACTTCACTTTTCTGTGCCTGTTCCCCCTCATGTCCTTTGTCTGTTTTGACGATAAGCTCCTCTGGGATTTTTTCACGTATGGACAAGGCTTAGCACAACAGGCTCTGACCTTGGGTACTCGTGGTGCTACAGTAAAGCAAAGGCCTGGAAAGCGAATAGATGCTGAGGTCACAGGGACAGAGAGACAGGTAGCTTGGGAAGCCCCTAGACATGGGAGCAGCAGGCTAACTGGTTGCTGCTGTCTGATGGTCCTTCTGTTCCAGCACTTAGATGCTGCATGGTGTGATGGAGTCTGCAGATGTCCTCTCTCCTCTGGAATGGCCCTCACTTCAGTAAGCTGTGCAAAAAGTAAATTCCTATTGAAATAACAGCCTCCAGCTCACCCAGGGCATTCACTGGTCCTTTGATCCTGGCTCCTCTGTGCCAGCCCGTGTCAGGGATGCTTTGGACTGGCTGCAGGTGCTCCTAGTTGCACAGTTTCATTTAAAATGCAGGAAGGAGGCATTAAGCCAGCTAGCATGGGGCTTTGCATAAACAGGGAGGGGACCAGGCCTTGCCATCCAGATCCAGGATTTGGAGCCCTGCAGCATTCAGGGGTGTTCAGCTCAGGATGGGTTTGTTGAGGCGCATCTCTTAAAAAAAGAAAGCAATGGGGTGGGAACAAGATCTTCCTTCCTAACTGCTTCTCCCACAGCCATTGCTTGTTTCCTTCTACCACTTGCATTTATGTCACCGCTCCAGTGTCCTTGGCTTCCGGCTTATCTTTTCCTCTCTTTCACCAGGGAGCTCTAACCCACCAGAGGGGAATCAGATCTCAAATTATCCTCTCTGTCAGAACAGGGCAGTGAGGACTCTGTAAGCAGCCAATTGCAGGGCTTGCGCGTAAGAGATCAGTTACACAGTGAAAGTGACAGAAATGTAACAGGGGTCCCATCCACCTAGGAGTTCGAACTGGGCTATAATACCATTTCCCAGCATGGTTTGCTGTGTACCACCATACGCTGGCCTTCCTCTCTTGTGCTTATCTGTTGTTTTCTCCTTTTTTTCTTTCTTACTTATCCCAATTGCCCTGTTTTCTTGCTTCTCCCCTTAGTAGTCTCAATCGCTAGACCACCAAGTGCTGGAGCACAGTCCTGTGAGCCAACGCGTTATTATAGTTTATACCAACAGTGCGCTCAGCGTAGTACAATACACAAAACAAAGACAGCTTCTGCCCCGGAGAGTGTACAGGTTCAAGGATAGACACACAGGGGATGTCATAGTATCTAAGCACTAGGCAACAGACAGCTTAGATCTGGGTGGGGCATTTATTTGGCTTTCCCTCACTACTTATAAGTCATGTGTGATGAACAGCAAAAATGAGGTCAAGACAATAGCAGCTCTAAGTTCAGGACAGCATCTCAGCTTTTGAGAGAAAAAAAAAAGGAGGTTCCTGTTTTAGAGAGGCCTAGTGGATAGGACTGCAGAGAAGAACACAGGAGACCTAGAGTATTTCCAGCTCTACAACTGATCTTGGGGAAGTCACTTCCCTCCTCTGTTCTCCCTTCCACCTTTGGTCTCCCTTGTCTGTTTAAATTTTAAGTTCTTTAGGGCAGGAACTGTCTCGCACTCTTGTTCTGATCCAAAGCCCATTGAAAGACTCCCACGGACTCCAATTGGCTTCAGAGCTGACTTATATGTTTGTATACAACTGTGTGTCTAGATTTATTGTAATACTACCAGTAATGGTTTCTGATATCGCTGAAAATTAGTGTCACTGGTCATCAGCCTTTGAGTGCCAAACGTCCAAGCCACCAGGTAGCAAATACCATAGCACTTCATGCCAGGGCTAGCTCTAGCCATTTCGCCTCCCCAAGCATGGCGGCACACCGTGGGGGGCGCTCTGCCACTCACCAGTCCCGCGGCTCCGGTGGACCTCCCCCAGGCATCCCTGCAGAGGGTCCGCTGGTCCCGCAGCTCCGGTGGACCTCCCTCAGGTGTGCCTGTGGATGCTCCACCGGAGACGCTGGACCAGCAGACCCTCAGCAGGGACACCTGTGGCAGGTCCACTGGAGCCGCCTGCCACCCTCCCAGCTACCGGCAGAGCGCCCCCCCGTGGCATGCCGCCCCAAGCACGCGCTTGGCTCGCTGGTGCCTGGAGCCGGCCCTGCTTCATGCTAGTGATTATATAATGAATAAGAGGGAGCATGATACAGTAGTCAGAGTGTGAGAATGGGAATCAAGTGTCCTGCTGTGTGACCTTGGATAAATCACTTCAATTCTTCATGCCTCAGTGTCTCCATCTTTAAAATGGGGATAATACTGCAGCAGGTTTGGGAGGGTTCATTAATCAATGGTTGCAGAGCACTTTGATGTCCTTGGGTGAGAGATGCTCTAGAAGTGCAGCATACCAGTAAAGAAAGGGGGGCAAACAGTATTTCTAACAAGCTATGATTCCAGTGGGTCTTTGCAAATGAGCCCCCAGCTGCAGAACCCAGAGGTTAATACAAGGTGTATGCATGCTGAGCCATAAAAATAGTGACACTGTTTCACACCAAATCGAAATGCAACCCCAGTGCTTTTGCCCCGCAGGTCCCACGCCCAGAATCAAAGGCCTGAAGGCAGAAAGTGTCTGTTTGCTTTGGCTGTTGGCAATGCACAAATTTAGGGATATTCTGAATACACCCATCCACGAGGGTGTGGGGTTTTATTTTTGCTGGTAACAGATCCCTTCTTAGAATCAATGCCTGCCCCCACCTTTCCTACAAAAATGCCATTTATTCCTCTCGCTGCCAAAAAATCACCTGATGTGATGTGCATCATACGCCAGCCTCTGTCAGACACATTTTGTTGCATGAAGCATGGTTACTGTAGACCGCACACCACATCTAATGAGTCATGTCCTGACCTGATCTGTCATGTCCTAACATGATCTAGCATTCTAACAGTCTAACTCTGCGTGTCCGGACCTGATGCCCTATAAAACATACTGTACTAACATCTTCCAGCATGCCCTAAGATTTCCCAGTTTGAGACATCAGCTGAGTTGTTTAAAGCTTGTTCTCTTGGGGTGATGTATGTGTATGTGAGTGTGTGGGCTGGACAGCTTATTCCATTCCTTCTCCTATTTAAAATTACCCTGAACGTTTTTGTTGGTGCTACCCAACCTAGAGGAGAAGCAAGCTTGTGACAAGACTGGTACAAAGAGGATGCTCTCTCAACTGATCAGAAGACGAGCTCAGTTGGGGAAGATTTGTTTCTGACAGCTAATCTCCTCCTGTTTCTTCTGTATTTCCAAGTAAGAGAGAGAGAGGTGTGTCACAGGCAGGCACGTGGAGGACAGGAGATTGGATGTTCTAGATTCCACAGAAAACAGTGTTTGCCAATCATTTGTAAAGGAAAAACGAACAATCTGTGAACTAACAGGTGAATGACTGAAATTGGTATTAGCCAATCAGATGGGTGGGTGGCACTCAGGTACGACGTTAATGGCGGCCATATAAGTATCTAGACAGAAAGACCTTTATTTCACCCTTTCTGTTGTTAATAATAAATACTTTCAATATCAGCAACACCTTCAACCAGAGGATTTCAATGCACTTTTCAAACATTAATAAATTAAACCTCAAATGGGTAGACAGGGGAAAAGTTAACCCTGTTTTACAGATGGACAAACTGAGGACCAGAGCGTATGAGTAACTAGCATGTGTGTGGTAGAGTTAAGAATAGAACCCAAGCATTTTGAACGCTGGTCACCTACTCTAACCACTAGGTCAGTGCTTCATCTCAGAGAAAACTTCAACAAAACTTTGTTCACAATGACATTGGGTCAAATTCAAGCTAATCCCATTGAAGATTTTCCCTGTTGGAACAGGAGGAAATTGGCCCTTACTCTTTTGAATAAGCAAGGTAGCCTATTTTCTGGCTCAACCAAAGCCTATTAATTAACAATGCCGTGAATGAATCAGTAAGGCCAGCTGCTCTGCTTTAGTTTAGTGCTTTCACTTTTTTATTTAATCATTTGATATAATAGAAATAAACTTCTGGGGAAAGGAGCATTGTCGGAGGAGAAATGTTCCCAGCACTAAAATAAAAACATCTCAGCTGTGCCTTAGCCTTTATCTGCCAGCTGGAGATGCCCTGGGACATAATACGGGTTTGTTGACATTGTTGCATATTAAATATTCCCAGGAACACATTTTCTAGACGTCCCTGAAGGAGCGTTTGTACTCATACAATAGAAAAGCCAAAGGGAGCCTCAGTCCCTGCAGAGCTGAGTTACTACAGTGCTGGGCACCAATGTAAGCACAAAGAGGACTGGCATTAGCACAAGTTTGTTGGACTCTTACCTCCAGGATATTTTTAAACAGCCCGGCCCGGTGTTCTGGGCATCAGGAATAGAATGCAAAGCCTATTGCCTCCAGGGCATCCATTCAAACCTTAGCAGTGACCCGAGAGTTGTTTCCACCTGGTGGCTTGCCTATGAAGAATGAAAGGCTGGATTGTGGTCCCATTCCTTGCCCACAGATGCGAGTATCAGAAAATCTACCACCATATTTGCACCCACCAGAGATGTTAAGGAGTCAATGGCACTTGAACTCCAATGTCACCCTTAAGGTCCACCGCATTGAGTACAGATGAAAAGGGCCTGTCTGTTGGGTACCCCTGAATAGTGTGAGCATGGAGGAGGGGTTAGTACCCAGACATGATGTGCAGAGAGGTCAGGCAGCCGCCTGAATGCTGAATTCTCCGGTTTTGCTCGGCCTGCGTATGTGAATTCTAGACGTTCTCTAGCTGAGGGCCCTGTTCACTCCCAGGGTTGGTGTCTGTCCATATGCCACATCTTAGCCTGCTCTCCTAAGCAATCAACACAGACCAAGACCTTCTCGTCTGCCTGTTGGGGGAAACCTGAACCACTCCTTTGCCTTTCCAGAGGACTTGGGAGGGACTGGACACCAACAGTGATACTGTGTACAGGACAAATTGGGACCCTTATCTTCCCAAAAAGGGCCATGCTAAGCTATGAGGAATGCTCAGGGTAGCAAGGCCAATGTATTCTTAGTCAGTCATTTCCAGAGGCTTCTTACAAGCTGGGGTTAGACCCAGAGTGGTAATTGTCTCGTGTTGAGTAGGACAAGAGGAAAAATCCTTGCCACCATGATGTACATAGCACTCAGCATCTTCATCTTGAGTCCAAGCTCCTGAGGTATGTGGCTGTGAATACCCAGCACCTGGTTCTTTCATCTCAGTCCCAGGCAATTTGTCTGTCCAGTTCTTAGCCTGAAACACTCAACTAGGGTTGGGCCCAGTGTGGTGGCTCAGTAGAGCCTGACTGGCTAAGGGCCCGATAGCCACAGCTCAGAGTGCAAAAAGCAGGCAAGAAACAAAAAACCAATTCCCACGAGATTCACATTCCACTTGACACCTGTCTCATACAGAAGCACCAATGTAAGAGAGGCAGATCTAGAACATCCCGTGGGGTGAATACAGGCTACTTATGCTTCAGCCACTTCCTCCCCACTATCACCACTGGCCAAGCCACCTCTGAGCTCCCTGAATGATTAGCTGCGCCTGTGACCGCGCACAGCCCAGGTGAATGAAAGCCTTGGGCTGATCTGTGCAGGTCTCCTATATGTCCTGTCCCCTCGACATTCCCCGCGAGGAGAGAAAGCAGCCAGCATGATCAGGGCTGGTCCAGCAATGCAATGTGCAATGCAGCTGTTTGGGCTACATTTTTCCCCTTCCCCCATCTTATCCCACTCCCTCCCAACCATGAAAGAGGGCAAGGCCGGGGCTGGGGGAGGGGGGGTAGGAATAACTCCATATACACAGCTCTCCTCATGGGAGGGGAAGTGCAGAGCCCATCCATCATTTGCAGCCCCCACAGCTGCAATCACTGCAGGAAAGAGACAGAGATAGGATCAGAGAGCTGCTTTCCCTGCTATCAGGCTGGCTCAGTGTGGGACATGCCCAGACTACTCCTTCTTCCACAGAGGGCTATTTGGGGTAGAGGATACGGGGCGGGTGAGGGCTGGGGGTTGCCATTAGGTTGTTCAGCTTTGACAGATTCCTCCAAATAGGGAATCAGCATGCAAATCCCCCCAGCTAGAGATGCAAGTTCTGCCCTGACCTGTGTAATGAACAAACAAAGAGAGGCCACTTTTCTCCCAAGCTTCCCCAGTCCCGTGAGAGACAAAAGGTGCAAGCTTAGCATTGCCTGAAAGGAGACATAAAACACAACCTCCTGCTCCCCACCACCCTTCCCAGCTCCCCCCACTCCTCGCAATGTCCCCCACTAGACAGATGGCAACTGTTGCCCCAGAGCACCGGTTGCGTGCCACCGCGAATGAGCCCCTTTTATCCCACAACAGTAAATGAGAATGCCGCAGACAGGCCCCGGAGGAGCGCAGGGGAGGGGGAGGGGGAATTGTGCTGTCAGGGCACTCAGAGGGAGACAAAAAAGCAACTGAGAGTCACTCCCAAGGGAGCCCATCTGTCGGTCTCTTGGGACTCCCTTGACACCGTGCTCGCGGTGTTCGAGCGCTCTGCCGGCGCACACCCCTCACCCTCCGGACGTTCTGCAGAGGACACTCTGGGCCTATCCAAGTGTTTCTTTTCCACGGACCTCAAATACTCACTTTACAGGAGCTCCCGCACACCTACACATGCCTATTTTTTGGTGGCAAAGAGAAGGATTATTGTTTATTATGTGTATTACGGTAGCACTAAGAGACCGCTGCTGAGATCAGGGCCCCACGGAGAGAGGCACTGTACGGACACATAGGGGGAGACAGCCCCTGACCCAAAGAGCTTACAATCTAAACAGGAAAAAAGGGTGAGAAGGGAAAGAGACATTCTCATATATGATATAGGTGTGCGGCACCAGCCTCTATGGTCTATATTAGAGAGGCCCGAGCCAGATCAGGCACTAAGTGCTTTATGTACACAAAGCGAGAGACACTTTCTGCCCCAAAGAGCCCTCTTAGCCGGAGCAGGAACGCTGCTCTCTGAGCCCAGCCCTAGCCCGCCACTGGGCCAGGTTTGTCATCAGCTCTTTGAGTGTGTCCTTCTGTTCGGAGGGGGAACATCACTTGGTGCCATTCTGCCTCCTTCACACAGGCCGAGGCATCGAGTGACGCAACGGAGAAGGACGCCTCCAGGCTCCATTGTTCTCTGTGGGAAGTGCCCATGTTTCAGGAAGCATAATGGAGACAGTCGCCTACTTTCTTCCAACTCGGGGACATTTATTATATTTTTTCCTCTCCGTTTTTAATTTTTTTTTTAATAAACAAGAGAGAGCTTGCGCATCTCAGAGCCTCCGGCCACAGCGCCTGTTGTGTGCTCTCCACCCCGTGTGGCTGTGTGAAAGGAAGCGAGCAGACAATGAGCTGAAGGAAGGTGCTGTGCTGTTCAGTGGCTGGAAGGTTTTGCGGTTGTTCACGGGGGACTTTTTGTTAGCATTAAATAGCGCTTCAGTCTGCTCAGTTCTGATCTTGGAATTCTTCCAGCTAGACCAAGCCCAAGGAAAGAACCGAGAAAGAACACAAAGCATTTGCATTAGCATTAGCATGTAGAAGAGAACGGGTTGCGTGGGTGTGCATCTCTGGTGTGTATGTGTACACATATGCTTGTATCTGCAGAAATATAGCTGACCCTCTTAAAGTCATATTTTCCACAGCTCAACTTCACTCATAGCAAGGTTCCTCTAGAGCCAAAAACTAAAAACTTGAAACAAATTAGTTATTCTCTATGTCACGGTTACACCGAGCAGCCCTAGTCATGGGCTGGGACCCTACTGCGCTTAGGTGCTGTACAAATACACAACAAAATGACGATCCCTGCCCCAAAGAGCTTACAATCTGGGTTGGCCATGTGACTTTGACCTACTCAACCTCACTGTATGTACGCACACTAGAGTAGACACCCAGCCGCTAGCTTACAAAATGGCACTGAATGGAGGATCACTTAGGGAGAGGCGCAGTGGGAGACCGGGGCCAAGGGAGCCTTTATAATGACTGTAAAATTCAAAGGATTTGTAAGAACAATAGACATGGCCCCAAGTGCCAAGTCAACACCCAGATCTGGCCTTCTGTCAACGTTCAAGCAAGTGAGGGGTTTGGTTAGGTCAACTGTGGTCAGAGGACTAGATGCAAAGTCTGGGTCACAGTCCAAGCTTGTCCCAACTGTGATGAAATTTGGTTCAGGACCCATCTCTACCCATCATTGGGGGGGAGGGGCGATTTGCATGCTCTCAACGCTGAGTGTATTTGGGCCCCTCAAGGAAACTGGGGGAAGCCAGCACTATTGGTATGCACTGTACAGGAACTACCTGGTGGTCTGTGATGTTCAGGAAGTCAGGCTAACTGATACCTTGCCACCTTGAACTCTATGACTACGACATAGTCCTTGACCATCCTTGGCATTTGCCGTGATTCCAGTCACCTCCTACTGGAACTAGACAACGCTGCTATATGCACCAGTGGGAGAAAGCTCTCTCGGTGCAAACAGGGGCTTTGCCCACCCGCGCTAGTGGCACAAGGCATAGCGTACGCACTGGGATTCTGCTGATCTGCCTCCCTATCTGATTCTGGAATCTATTCTCGAGGAGACAGGCAGTGTGATTCATGCACTTTTCTGATCCTGGAATCTCCCAGTAAAACACCACCCACTCTTGAGAGCCTGTGGGCAAATGAGAAGCGCTGAGCCTGCACCAGGCTTCCTCTCCTCTCCGCCTCCATGGCTCGGGGAGGCAGGTGTTGCAAGTCGGCTTCACGCCGCAGCCACGTCTCCCCAGATACAAGAGCTCACAGCTTCACCCACGCTGCTCCCTGATTGGCCTCTGTAGCGCCAAAATAGAGAGCTCCCTTCCCCCCCAACCCCAATCAGAAAACAAAGACAGTGCAGGAAGCACCTGGAGGCTGAGTGCCTTCTCCGGGAAACAGCCCGGCTAGGGCAGAGGGCCCTGCAGCTCTCAGTTTCACTTCTGTCCCCCGCCAGCTGCTGGAGGGGAAAAAACAGAACAAAACAGCTGACGCCTTCGCCAGCAGCCTGCCTGGGAGGATTAAACCCCCAGCAACAACGGCAAAACATTCCCAGCCCAAACGTGCCAGAAGCCGGGCTATGCGCCCAACCCGAGCCCCCCACTAGGCCAATACTGCAGCGATGGGGGAAAGCTTACTACTGCACTACCTCCACAAAGACAGCCAGATCTGCAACTCTTTCACTCCCTGCATTCATAGCCCAGAAGGGTCCTATTCAGTTCTCAATCTTTCCAAAGGAGCAGAGCAGTGGAGGAAAGATAGTCTTGTGGTTAAGGCATTGGACTGCGGATTGAGAGATCTACGTTTAGTTCCTTGCTTTACCACAAGCTCCCTCTGCGTGACCTTGGGCAAGTCACTTATGCCCATTTTACAGATGGGGAATTTGCAGAGAGGTTGTTTCCCTTCCTCATGGGGGGATTTATGAGAATAAACGAATTGCCATTTTATGAGGCACTCAGATACTATACATTGTGCATGGACAGGGTATTAGGGCAATGGGATCCTGAATGCAGCTCAGTGCTACTATAGTATAAATAAATCATGGAAGCCACAGAGATACATAGATCTTAAGAAAATCTTAAAATCTACATTAAAAGCCCATTACAAAAGAGAGAGAAGGAATTTACCCTTGTGCTTTTGTATGCTAGTTTTATCTTCCTCAGTGTGTGCTAGCTGCTGTCCTCCACACCAGAGGTGGCTGCATTTCAGCAGTGAAGTGATTCCTATGTGGAGATCACACAGAGAGAGCTCCTCTATATTTGAGCCCTGAATTTGTCCTGAAGCGCATAACCTTAACCCCCTCTCTGCTGAGCTGAGAGATGCCAGGGAATTAGCAGCATGTACTCAGCTAGGAAGAAGTTTACAGCCAGGTTTATGGGGCAAAGGGCTTAGCTCTCAAATGTCAACGCAGAGGCAGGCATACACCCTTGTTTATGGATAAATCCCTCCATACAAAAAACAAAATAAACCCTGGCTGCATTACTGTGGATTTACAGTGACACCCACCCCAAAAAGCTTCAGTAAAAACTGAGTCCAGATTTCTGCAGGGAAAAAGTTGCCCGGATTAAACAGTGCTTTTCTTATTGACTTAAGAGCTTTTATACAGTCTGCTTCAATCTGGCAGGGGAGGAGAGAGCTGGTTAACAAGCCCTGTTGGTGCTATTGTAAGAGGTGCAAGAAGCACTGTTCCAGTTGAGACAGGCTCAGCGCAGCTCCTGCCAGCTTTCTTTGTCTCACCGATAAGAGCTACTGTATATGGCCTGCATAGGCCATGTGGGTGCTTGTTAGGGTGACCAGATAGCAAATGTGAAAAATCAGGACAGGGAGTGCGGGGTAATAGTAGCCTACATAAGAAAAAGACCCAAAATCAGGACTGTCCCTATAAAATTGGGACATCTGGTCACCCTAGTGCTTATTGAAGCCTTGTCTATAGATACAAACCACATCCAGCCACCCAGAAAAACAGGGAGACTCCCACAATATTTAAGTTTGGCAAACTTCTGCTATAGAATGGGCAAAATTTTCTTCTCAGATCTCCTCAGTCCATCGTGTGTCTGTCTTCCTAACCGCAAGGATCTCTCAATAATGTCAATGAAAAAATAAGAGTAATATCTATTCAACTTAAAAGAAACTCCACACCGAAGGGGGATATACATTTAAACACACTTCAGTTAGCACTTACACATGGCTTTTCAGCTACAGACTAACAGGGCGCTACAAAGGTGAGTTGTAGAGAGAGGTTAAGTCACTGAAATGAACCCAAGTTTCCTGACGCCCAGTGCTGTTCCCTATCCCTGGGACATGAAAGAATCCTGTTAATGAGGAAGAGAGGTTTGGCCTAGTAGATATGGAAACCTGGGTTTAATTCCTAGCTCTGCCCCTGGTTTGCTAGTGACCCTGGAAAAGTCACTTCCCTTCTCTGTGCCTTGGTTTCCCCATCTGTAAAATGGGGGTAATTATACTGACCTCGTCAAGTGCTTTGAGATCTCCCGATGAAAAGTGCTGTATAAGAAGTGGTATTATAATGGGACCAAAATGCTTTCCTGAGGCGATGGCTACACTCAAAACTTCAAAGCGCTGTCGGGGAAGCACTCCCGCAGCAGCACTTTAAAGTGCGAGTGTAGTCGCGGTGCCAGCGCTGGGAGATGGGAGAGAGCTTTCCCAGCGCTGCAGGTACTCCACCAGGGGATTAGTTTACAGTGCTGGGAGTGCGGCTCCCAGCGCTGGGGCACTGTTTACACGGGCACTGGTGTTTTTTCACACCCGAGAAAGTTGCAGCCCAGTAAAGCGCCAGTGTAGCCATAGCCTCTGTCTCGAAAGGCCCTGGGGTAGGTGAATGCATACATAGTTCATCTTTGCCCACATCCAGTTTCAATTGCTAAACTCCATCAAAACATCCTCAGTATGGTCCCAATTGTAATAACTCTATCAATAGGAGAACTGCAAAGCAGATACAAATATTTTAGATTCATAAACTGGCTTATTAAAGGGCAAGTGTTCCCATGTGAAGTCAGGTTCCTGTGGGGGTACAGTACCATTCACTGCTTACTAACACGGCAGTGTAAAGCTGTATTTTTATCTTGATTGCAACATAAAATGGAGTGAGTCACCGTGTCACCTGAAAACTCAGAATACAACCTTGTATAATGGTGATGAATGTAGTTAGGTCATTAAGAGGGCGGGCATCTCACTCTAAATAGAACCCTTGAACCTACATACTCTTAGATAATCAGCAACTGAATAGGGCAGTCGTTCCTGTTTAAAACCTGTTTCATAAGCAGTGGGCAATTAAAGGTCCAGTCTACACTTAAAACTTACATCAGCATAGCTACAGCACTGGGGCGGGGAGTGAAAATGTCACACCTGTGCATGCCCTACCTATGCCAACCTAACCCCCCAGTATAGACACAGCTAGTTTGACTAAAGAACTCTTCCCTTGACCTCGTGACTGAATCAGGGAGTGCCTACAGCCATGGAAAAACACCACTGTAGATATGGCATAAGTGTTTACTGAGGGGTGACTTTCAAGTGAACCAGTGTACCACAGCACCTATGCTGACCTAACTCTTCACATCCATGATGCAGAAGTTACCTCCTTGTGCATTGGTCCTTTGTCATTACCTTAGATTCTAAGGGCAACAATGATCTTTTGATCTGTGTACATCTAGCACAATGGCATATGGGTTCATGACCTGTAGTCCTAGGTGTTACCACAATACAAGTAAATGACAGAATCCCGTCCAAAGCCCATTGATGCTCAAGACTTCAGGGTTGGAGATCAAAGTCAATGGGAGTGTCTTAATTGATTTCAATGGGCTTCAGATTCTGTCCTGAAACAGGGGTAATTTTAACCACACCACAAACAGCCTCTTCAACATTCCAGTTTGACTCTCCTCCCTAAATACAGTTCCTTGCATGAGCCATTCCTTGGGAATGATGCACTGAAGAGCCACCTCTCAAAAAGACAATGAATTGACCATATATATTGGAGAGAAGTCAGACCAAGGTAGCCTTAGGCACTGAATCAGCTCTAGCTGCCATTTTCATGACAGCTGCAGCTCCTTCAGTGGACTGGATCACAGGCTTTTCTGGCCAAATGATCTCTCTCTAGGACTTCTGTCAGAAAGTGGCTACTGGCTTGTCCATTTGGAAAGGTGACAGAAAGCTTTAAGGATACTGGTTTATGGAACATTGTTTACTGGGATTGCTCAGGTGTTCTGTAGCCACCATGCAGTTTGGGATCCTCTACCACAGTGCTAACAAAGGGCCATCATTAGACATTTCACAGTGGCAGGGGGACAGACCTGAGGGCACCTCATCTCATTCTATAATTCCATATTTTTAACCACAGTGGAAATATCAAGACAGAAGCTCAGGAAGCTATTCCACCTCCATGTTCTTTATGACCCCTTTCCTCCAGCAATGGGAGGACACCCAGCTGGCAACACAGCACACTGTGGATGGGAACTGGTGCCCAATCCAAAACTTAACTGATACCTTCTCACTAACTTCAACAGGCTGTGGGTTAGGCCTGGTCCTTTTTCCTAGGAGATTTATTTTTGTGGTTTGTTTGGTTTTATTAAGATCATTAAGCGTGAAGCTCTTTTGATCCAGATCTTTCTCATGTGTGGATTTTAAGTCTGTGCACAGAGTTCTTGGAGCTCAATATTTAGGGGGAGACCACAATGCCCTTTTGCGAACAATCCACCAGCACAGATGAGTTTCTCAGCACAATGTAGTTCTTTTGAATTGCTACATTTTTATTAAAGTAACAAAAAAAGTGTGTACATTTGTCAGGGTATCTGTACATTTTGTATATAAAAACCACTACTGTACAATTAGTATTATTCCCTCCCCCTTCCCCAAAAAAATAGCTTACAAACTTCCTACCATTTTCACCAAATACAAAGCAGGTCCTGCTCAACAGTCCAGCTCAGTTTTTAGAAAAGAAAAGACAAAAAGTGAAAGAGGAGAAAACCCAACAGACACTAAGATACAGTTCTTCAGCTCTGCAACAGGCTTGAGAAGGCAATAGAGAACATGCTTCAATTCACAGCTTTTACATGTATCAAGCTACAAAAAAATGATTCTGTCTGAATTTGGTTGGTTTTAAAGCAAACAAAACTTAATACTAATCCCTGGCATAGAGTTAACAGCATGAAATTTGGTAGGATTTTCTTTAAAAAAAGGAATAGAAAAGGGGCATGATTGGAACAACAGTAGTGTAGGAATTTGGCTTTCAAAAGCACTATTTTTAGTAGGAGGAAGGGAGTGGAGCATATAAAGATAAGATCTGCATTCATCACACCACATTGATGAACAAACCAAGTACCAGTATTTGGGAAATTCCAAGTACAGGGAGTGTAGAAAAGCAAACGGTGTTTGTTCTGGGAACGTTGTAGTTCACTCATGTTTTCATCAAGACACCAGGATAAGAAAGAAGGATCCCACACAGCACTTTGAACCGAGACTTTTCTTGGAAGGGAAATTTACAGTACAGAAGCTTTCACGTATTTCCCTTCATTGCGATACAACATATTGCACAATTCAGCTGACAAAAGGCTCTAGAGTGCTTCATTCTAACTTCTGCTTTGCTGATGTAGAAGTTACAGCTGGTGTGATGTAACTTCAGCTTTACAAGTCAGATCTCTTTAGTGATGATTAAACTGTGTGTGTGTGGTGGGGGGGGAAGGGATAAGCACAGGTCATTGGGCCCTTTAAATGATATGCCCAGTATGAAGGGAAGTTTTCCAGTTCAGGAATTCAAATGCTGGTAAAAACCCTACAAAAGCCTGAACCCAAGTTTGCACATGGGAAGCCATCAAAAACAATTATCTTATTTTTTAAAGATTGAGGTGGGGGAATAAACTGCAGCAAAGAGGAATCCCCTTCCTTCTCCAGAGTGCCCAAGATCTGGAAATATATTGCACAGTGTCTGAGAACTTGAGTCATAAAAGGCTGGGAAGGAATAGCTCTAGTTATGCAAATCACTTGTCAGTTCAGAACAGGAAGGCAAAAAAACCCAATGTGCTTTGAAACTAATCTGAGGAAGTTTCATTAAAAATAAAGAGTCTTAAGTGCCTTGTGTTTTTAAATCACCTCTTAAAGGGTCACTGGCAGGGGCTTCAGTTGGTCAGTAAAAAGGCAGTGAACAGACAAAGTCCTGGTAAAAGATGTGTTCCCCAGCAGGTAGATCAATTCACATTGGTTTGGCACTTCGGCGAATTACAAATGTGCGTTGGGAACTGCCAAACAGTTTCAGGGCCAAATCCTGAACATTGGGCTCAGTCAAAACTGATTAAGGATCAGAAACTTTAGGCCAGAAATTGCTCAGGCTTGTTGGGGGAAACGGGGGCAGAGAGGTGATGAAATTGCAACCCCTTATCAGTGTAATGGAGTAGGCGATTTTTTTTAAAAAAAAACAATCAAGGCCAGAATAAACTTCTTAGTGGGTCATGACACTCCAGTCAACTATCTTTAAAAGCCCCACTGGCTAGGTATTCTAGCCTTTTCATTCACAGTTGCTCAGCGCTTACTCCATCGTTAAAAATACTCTTTAGAAATGCTGTATTTTCCCCCACCCCCTTCGGCTCCTCCACCCCAAGCTGCCCAGATAGGCAAGCCTGCCAGCCCAAATTGTAATTCAACACTAATTAGGTAGATATTGGCTTCATAATAAAAAAACTCATAAGCTTGCAACAGCTTTAAAAAAGAAAAAGGCACCTAACACTGCTTCGCTACAGAGCAGTGTCTGATATTTAAATTTCATTTGGGATTTTCTTGCTTTTTTAAAAAAATATAAATAGCTCTTCATTTAAAAATAGATCCTCCAGAGAGGTATACAGTAGCCCATGTCTTAGCAGGGTAAGAACAATAGGAGCATTTAGCTGGAGACAGTCATCATGTAGTTTTTGGAAGGGCTCGTGCGACCCAACATCATCTGGTTTTTACAGGTGAGCATCCCATAGGAGCTCACAGGTGTTGCCGCTGCTGCTTCATACAAAACACAGATGGAGCCATCTTCACCGATCCGGTAAGACACCTCATATGGGTCCACCCAGAGCGTGAGCTCACTGGGCAGAAGCTGATAGAGTTGCTGGAGGTTGAGTCCAATCTGGCTAGCTGCTTTGCTGATAATGGGGTCCATTTTGTGATTGATTCGGATGCAGCGATACCCAGAACCTTTGAAGGGTTTCTCGGGAAACCAATGATGTTTGTAATGCTCTGTAAGAAGAGAAGAAATTTCTCAGTGGATATGCACACCCTGTTGGAGCTAACTGGATAACAAGCACTTGTAGAATACGCTTCCTATAAAATAGTCTTCCCAAAAAACATGGAGGCCCATCTTAAGTACTTCACTTGTTTATACATGGGCTGTTTGCTCTTACGTTTGGAGCTAGGATTCTCCAGGTATCAGTAAAATGATCTTATTTTAACCTTAACTATGCCAATCCTGTCAGTCTGCTCTAATACTAGAGGGAATGAAACTACGACTGACTACACAAAAATGGGACCCAGATAATATTTTCCATCTCCTGATTTGTGATTGTGTGGCAGTATAGCAACTGCCTGCCTTGGAGGCCAGTCCATGTCCATGGCTTGGTAGGGCTGGGGCGATATTACCAAACTCAAACACCAGGGTACATGAGCAATGTTGAGTTCCTCCTAGGTTGAGGAGATAGAAAGTGTGAAAACTCCAGCGGGGGGAATAGGCACCTATATAAGAAAAAGCCCCCAAATATCAGGACTGTCCCTATAAAATCAGGACATCTGGTCCCCCTAATTTCTCCACAAGTAGGATCATGAGTTTAGTTCTGGTAAACCCCAAAGCCAGCTCCCATGTCAGGATAATAAACACAAACCACATGTCTTACTCCAGGAGATATCATCTAATCCAATATCAGCAGTGTGCAACAAAGATTGGAGAGGAGAAAAATTCTATAGGGGGTGGTTAGCAACAAGTTGAAGACACATCAATGTTCAATTGGAAATAGCAGAGCTGAGCCCTAATGTCTCATGGCCCAGAGCAAAGCGAGGAAATGTCTACCCTCCCCACAAAGCTGGCCTGATCCAAAGCCCACTTAAATCAAAAGGGTCCCTTTCAGTTTACTACAGCAGACTTCAGAGCAAACCCAATATAACTAAACAAGATCCTAGACATCAGTTGCTGAAACAAAGGGGCTCCAACTCCCAGCAGCCCAGAAGGATCAAGAGCCTGTTTCTATCTGATCCCCTTACCCCAGTCCCAGTGAAGCAAGGAGCCACTTCCAGACCTGTGTTTTCCTGATGTAAGGATGCAGCTGCCCCCACCCCTCCAAACCAAAGAAGTTTCTTATGTTATAGGGACACACAGATGGTGGGGAGAAGGACTGTGTTTTGAGTTAATAGAGCTGTATTTGTGCTGACATGACAACACTTGTGTAACACATGAGTTTAACCATTCTGGTTTAGGACACATTAATTTCTCTCAAAAAGAGGTCGCAGCTGTGATCCCTGTACTGTGTTACACCTTTACATAGACAGATAGGCGGGGGGGGAGGGGGAGAGGAAGAGGGAGGGTTGTGAAGATGTAAATAGCCATTCAATTCCTACAGCACTGTAAGCTTACGTGGCACAGAATGAACACCCACAAAAGCTTATGCTCAAAAAAAGTTGTTAGTTAGTCTCTAAGGTGCCACGAGGACTCCTCATTCTTTTTGCTGATACAGACTAACACCACTACCACTCTGAAACCAAGGAGAATGGGGAACGGTTGGAGCGAGTGGGGATATGGTGGATAAGCCCTCATCTCACTAGGGTACAAGACCCCCCCCCCCCCAGACACACACAATAGGGCAAGCCCAAGCACTCAATGGGGTGCCCCCTCTAGGGCACAAGGGGACCCCAAGCACCCAATGGGGTGCCCCCCACTCTCTCTAGGGGTGCAACATGCATATATCCCCCCGCCTCACCTGTGAGCGCCTCCTGCAGAGCCCCGCTGAAGACCTGCAGCTGATGCTCGCTGACGCAGCCCCGGGTCCGGAGCAGGCTAGACACGAAGCCCACTGCGGCGGCGATCTCGGGCACCATGTCCGCCCGGCTGCTGACCCCGCTCCAGCGTTGGCTCATGGTTGGGCTCAGAGCGGCGCGGCCGCTTTAAGGCTCTGGTGTAGAATGGGGACAGGGTAGAAATTCCCCCCAGCCGCGCTCGGACTCTGCGCTGGTCTCGGAGTGGAAACAGCGACGCCGGATCCTTTATACGCCTTCCCCGATAGGCGTCAGCAGCTGCCAGGCTTCTGATTGGCTGAGGTTCTGCTTTGCTATGCTAATATGGTGTGACCTCAGCGGGGTGGAAGGGGTGACGTGGGTGCTGGGAAAGTCAGGCTCTCTGCGAACCTGACCATAGCAGCTGGGATGGGGGAGCTCCGGCGGGGGGCTATTTTTAGGGTCTCTCCTGGTAGGGGGGCTGCGGGAGGAGGGAAGAGAATGGCACATGGAATGCCTGGGGACGGCAACGGCACCCGCTTGCGTTTGCATTGTTATTAAGCCCTTTATACCAGCAGCTCTCAACCCTTGCAGAGGACTGCACCCCTTCCAGGAGTCCGATTTGTTTTGTGTCCCCCAGGTTACACCTCACTTCAAAACCAGACATAAAACAAAAGTGCCACCCAGCACACTAGTACTGCGACATTGCTGGCGTTCTCTTTGTACCCTATAATGACTAAATAAATCAGCTCAAATATAAATATTGTACTTCCATTTCAGTGTATAGTATACAAAACAGGATAAACAAGTCATTGTTTGTATGAAAGTGTAGCTTGTATTTTTTATGTAGGGCTTTGTATGTAGCCTGTTGTAAAAGTAGGCAGCTATCAGGATGAGTTGCTTTACCTCCAGAAGACCTCTGTGTTCCCCCAGGGGTATATGTACCGCTGGTTAAGAATCACTGCTTTACACAAGGTACCATTATATGAATTGACTCCCAGTCTTCTGAACTAGCAGCTCTATAGGCTTTTTTTCCCTGAGTTGTTGGACTTGCTGGTAGTGGATTATTTTGCACTGGACTCTTGAACTTTGCTTATTAATTTTCAACTAATATCAAGGATGCCAGGAGCATATGGACAGAGGTGCTTTGTAGTGTATTTGCTTACATTTAAATAAATGATAATCCTCTCCACGGGGGGGAAAGGCATTTAGATGTTACAGAGATGGCTGTGATACACAGCTTGGGCAAAAGCAGCGTTTTCTGGGAGAGTCTCAGAGCATTTAACAAATATTCTTCATTCAACTAAGCTTCTCAGACATCCCTGTGAGGTACCTAGTATTACACACTATGGGTGGATTGGGCTGGCATATGTGATGAGTTGGTCTTTTCCCCAATGATTGCTCCAGAATCTAAACTTGCATTAATAATAATATTAAATCCAACATTTTCAACTGTGACTAGTTATTTGGGGTTTCATTTTTTTAAGAACCCAACCTGATACAACTTCAGGCCTTCTCTCTTTCCTTGCCTGCTTTGATCAACCACTGAGAGTTAACAAACTGACTGATATTTCAAAGGCTCCAGAGTTAATACTCCATTGAGTCAATTCCTTGTGCGTAAGTATCCCATAAGGCATTATTATCCCTAACACCTCATATTGGCATTCTCAGCAGAGAGGATTTGAGACACCAGGTGGGACAATTCAAATGTGTTTTTATATTTTTCTTGTTAAAATTGATGTAAATAAAACAACACATTTTCTATGCAATCAGATCTGCATGACACTGCCACTGCAGAATATGTGTGTGTTTGTGTGGAATCAGACCACTGTAGGATCAGGAGATACATTCTTTGCCTGCCACTGAAATGCAGCCATTTCTGAAGAGTAACACTACGGTAATTAAACAGCAAACAGCAACATTCACACAACAAATCAGGATGTGTGGGCGGGGGAGTTTAAAAATCTTATTTCTGTTTACAACAAGTTTATTTAAAAAAATTGATCTCCTATAGTTTTGTACAAATCCAGGTTTAGTGCTTGCCCTAGCTTAAGAAAGCTTTGGGATCCGCATGTAAAAATTATCAGCGTTCACCCAATTGAGTGTCAAGCTAGCCTGAAGGTGGAACAAAGTAACAGCAGCGTCTACCCTCCCCCACCCATCTGCCATTGCATTCATCAGTGGGTACAAGGAATTAGGCAAATCTCTCGCTACAAACCAGATTTGTCCTTGTAGGCTTTGAAATAAACCAAGAGATTAAAGTCATTTAAAGGACTATTTTTTCTGAATCAGTGACGCTTAGAGAAGCACATGGATGCAAGTGAGATTGGAGTAAGGATAGCGCAGGATGGGGTTATTTATATTACTGCAATGCCTAAATGCCCCCCCTAGGATCAGGTTCGGGACCCCCTTTGTGACTGTGTAGCCCAACACCCACACAATGTAAGGGCACACCTATACTAGAGAGTTTTGCTGCTTTAACTATATTGGTGTAATTAAAGCAGCAATGTCCTCTCTCCTCCTTATAGAAAGTGCCTATAATTTATTCCAGTTTGGAAAGCAAAATAAGCTATACCAGTATAAGGCACCTTTATACCAATATAATAGCAATCCCACTAGGGCTTATACTGGTATAAATATATTGGATTTAAAAAATCATATTCCTAATTGGGATCATTTTACTAAAGTAACTTTTCTAATGTAGACCAGCCCTACGAGACAGTTCCTGCTGCAGAGTTTACAAACTAACTAGACAAAAAAAGACAAAGGCTGGGAGAAAGGAAATATTTAAAACCCACATTTTCGATAAGGACTTTTCTCTAGTATTTGTGGTGTTCAAATTGTTGAAAGCTATCTTGATGGTGTGAGAACATTAGCTGTCTTCAGTGCGCGGCTCCTTTGGGCCAATGTCTCTCTTTACCATAGGAAGAGCAATAGGTCTTGCACTTAAAACTCAACCCATCGTGGGATCAGAACTGTGCTAGGGACAAATGTATGTTTTGATATAATTGGTTCTAACAGTGGTCTTACAACTCTTTCCCTGATCATGGTGGACAAGTTTTGGTTTTTGTCCTCCACCTTCCTCACCAACTAGCCAAACTATGTGATGACACCATTTCTCAGTTCAGACCTGCTAAACCTTCTCTGCTACACATCCCTCCTTAATCCTCATCTCTTCCAGCAACCTTCCTGCTTCTCTCATCAGCAATACTCCTGCACCGTCTCAGGCACACGCTATTGTCCAGTGTGTCACTTTGTGGGTTGGCCTTATCTAACTAAGGCCTGATCAACACCTAAAATGTAGGTCACTCTAGCTGTATCACTCAGGGCAGTGAAATATTTCACACCCTCAACACCATCGTTAGGTCAACTTTTTTCTCCAGTCGAGACGCCGCTAAGTTGCTGGAAGGATTCTTCTGTTGACCTAGCTACCGGCAGGTGAATTACCTATAATCAGCAGAGAAACCCTTTCCATTGATGGGGAGAGTCTATACTCCAGCGGCACATGATCCCTAACACCAACACTAATTCCCACTGATACCAATGGGAATCTGTGTGGGAACAGGAGTCTGGCCCCCCAGTCTGACCCAGTTTCAGGATGCTCACCTTAAATTGTAACCTGTTCAGGACAGTGTCCTACATGTTTGCCAAACGTGCAGCAAAAATGACATTATTTTAAAATAATAATTGAAATCAGGAGTTTTAATTTGGTTTCAAAACTATTCCAGCTAAACCAGTTTCAGATGTGGGTTTGGCTGGAAAATGGGTTAGGTTATTTAATAAATACGTTTTTAAAAACGGGGTTTGTACATACCAATTAGTCAAACTAGATTTAAAACCAGTCTGGCAGGAAACAAGTTCAGACTAGTGTTTTCAGACAGTGTGTGGCTCTGCTTATCCCAGCCAGTTAAACCAGATTTCAAACTGGTTTTGCCAGAACCATGTTTAAATAAAGATTAACAATTGGTTTTCAAACCACAGTCAAAGCCCAGCCTCAACAGGCCAAGGCACTTACACAGGCTGACCACCTACACCTAAAGGAAATCAAATACACTTTTTCCATGGTTCTTTAAAGGGACAGCAACCCACCATGTATTATGTTGTCACTTTGAATCAGTACATAATCTTCTGTATTATCGTTGCTTGGAAACCGACCTTATCTCATCTTTATCTGCCCCAGACAATCTAGTCCTCTTCAAGTCCTAGTGTTTAGGCCTGCTCAGAACTGGTCTGTCCACGATGGTTATAATACCAGCAGCAACCTGTTGGCTGCCAACAATAAGGACAAATCAATGCAAATTTTGGGTGGGAGGGGGGCCTAGGTGGGCAAGGCCACTATTTTTAAACACAGCTATAGGTAGTGAACCAGTTGAGATTCTGAGCACCAGAGACAGAGGTCACAACAAAACTCTGCCTATGCTGCAAACATAAAACCTCTTCTAAAAGCACATGGTTGTGAAACATCATAGCTGTCACCTAACTGTGATAAATACAAGGAAAATAGTGGGGATGGAACACACAGCATATCGTTATCTAACAGCTAGGGTCCAATTTTCAAGTACTTGGGCTCCCCCTGTAGCTCCCACTGTGACCCTTGTGGCCACGTTTTCCAAGAGTTCAGAACGCAACATGTGCCCAATGTGCTGAGCTCCTCTGAACATCTAGCTGCTGGCTCTGGCGCCTAAATAGAAGCTCTTTCTGAAAAGCTGGTCATTTGTGCTGTTGGTTTACTTTGGCTGCCATGATTTTGGAACATCACAGTGTTTGTAGTGTGGATAAGACATTTTAGAACATGTATTTCTAGGCACAGCACCGGCACAGTTAGACTTGGTATATAGATAGGCCCTTAAAACATGATTACACCACCCAAGCAAGAATGCATTTATATACAGTTGGGTGACAGCCATATTTCACAACCGTGTTTGGACACGGTTGTTTTTGTAGTGCAAACAACATTCCCAGGGGAGCAACTTCCCAGGGTTGCCCCTCTGAACTCCACTTTTCTTAGCACAGGGAAATTTTCCCTTTGTAAAACATACCTGACTTTTCGTGAATGAGGGTCTATGTGGAGATACTTTAAGCAATTGACGTCACCTTCTTACTGTACTCAGGGGAACAGTAGTGGTGATGGCAGGGTCGGCTCTAGCCATTTCGCCGCCCAAAGCATGGCTGCAAGCCACGGGGGGCGCTCTGCTGTTCGCCGGTCCTGCGGCTCCAGTGGACCTCCCGCAGGCGTCCCTGTGGAGGGTCCGCTGGTCCCACGGCTCCGGTGGAGCATCCGCAGGCATGCCTGCGGGAGGTCCACCAGAGCCGTGGGACCAGCGGACCCTCCGCAGGGACGCCTGCGGGAGGTCCACCGGAGCCGCCTGCTGCCCTCCCGGCAACCGACAGACCGCCCCCTGCGGCATGCCACTCCAAGCCCTGGGTGATGGGGAACTGAATGAATTTTCTTCTAATTTCCTTAAGACGTCTGGCCTGATTTGCAAAGATGTTGAGCATCCCACAACTCCAGCTAACTTCAGGGAGAAAGAATTGTGGGTGAAAAATCAGGTCCCATGTGCTGATGGAGCTCTCTCTCACCTCTTTACAGTAACTTATCTTAGAAAAAGTTGGGTGTTCAAAGAGTGACACTCTTAGTAGGAGAACAAGCCCAGGCAGAAACACCCCCATGCAGAAATCTTGCCAAAGAAGGTGAGCTGGTGATCTCACTATCTATTTCGGAGCTGGTTTCCTGTTCCTCGCATCTGGTTGAAGTTTTTCCACATCCTCTTTATAGAATGCAGCTCCCCACACCCCACCTTGCTTGTGTAAGTGATTCGCACTGCAGAGCAAAACCCAAGGAGGTGGCATCGGCAGAAACAAACCAGAGATCAGCCTAAGCAGCAAAATTTGGATCCAGAGCCAAACATCCCTGGGTTTGGGGTTTTTCAGATGTGAGGTTTTAGTTCAACCCATTATAGAGGCAGCAGCTAGCTGCAAAGCCTGGACCTAGATTAATGACTCAGGAGATGAGGGGTGTTCAGATCCAGAGTCCTGGTTGAGGCCTTTCTCTAACAGAAGAGGAGCAAGCACGAATTAGCAGGAGGGAGCTGGATGTAGCACTGGATGGAACAGAGGGAGGGCCAGAGGAGCAGAGAGAGAAAGGAAGTGCTGGGGAGATAGGTGAAGCAGACAGCAATTCAACAAGACATGCCCCTCAACACTGCTTCACCATCATGCTCGATAATCTCTCCAAATCAATCTCTCTCTCTCTCAAAAACATCTTCCCACGGTCCCAGCCTCCTGCAAGCAAGATAAAAAGCATGTTTCGAAACACAGACACATGCAGAAGGCCAGCAGTCCCCCAGGCAACTCTACAGTATTACAGTCACACTGAGGCTTGCCACGTCAGCTGGTCTGCTCCTTTTCTCTTTCTGTAGAAAAGTCCCCTAATAAATAAATATTAGTGGCAACTCCAAGTAGAGCACAAGCTCCGATTTCCCCTACCTACCCACCCCCCACAAAAAATTGGGGGACATTTAGATCCAGTACCCAACTTCATCATTATTAGTATGACAGCGGTGCCTGGATCATGGTCCCATTGTGCTAGGCACTATAAAGGCAGTCCCTGTCCTAAAGAGTTTACAGTCTTAATAGAAAAGACAACCAACGGGTGGGAGGGGAAACTGAGGCACACAGCAGTGAAGTGGCTTGTCCAAAGTCTCACAGAAGTGCTAGGAACAGAACCTAGTCTCCTGACTCGTAGGATGGGTCCCTATCCATGGAATACCACTGCCCAGTTATTTCAACCCAGCTTTAAAATGGGTTGAAGCAGAACGCCCTTCAATTTTGTAAGAGTTCAGAGTTTGAATCCAAACCTCCCCACTCAGGTCCATCTCTTGTTTATATACTGACTGATAGCACCTTTCTTTCTAAGGGGTGACCCAATGCTATATATAGGAACCACTTCACACTTCCCTGAAACAAAGCCAGGCTACCTAAAGTTTGTTCTTTTCTTAGAAAAAGAGAAGTTAAGAAAAAAGAAGAAGAAGAAGGCGGTCTCCAACTGAAACTACAGGAGGGGAATTTGTAGGTGGCTAGAACGTAACTACCTCCCCCGAACTGGAACGTGGCCAGAGGACACCAGCGCGACTGAGTAGCTGCCAAAGCAGCACACCGGCAATAAACACTGCTGCAGGATTCAGAGTATTAACGTGGAATAACATGTCGCTCAGAACCATGGCAATTCAATTGTCAGTGAAGAATAGAATAGCAGGAGTCACTGTAGCACAGTTGAGCAAATTTACCAACCAGCTCAGAACTGCCTGACACCCTGATTGGAATAGGGAGGCTCCTGAGCAGGACACATTTTTTTGCCGTCTGTCTTTAAGGCCTGCGACGAATTGCTTAGAGTAGAAGATACAGAACAATCCATAGGGGTCACTGAGACCCTGCACACCCAAAGAGCCAGTGGGTAGAGCTCTTCATATTGGATTCTAGGGGACCTGGTTCTTGGAGCCATATGAAATCTGATACCTACTAGGAGGGGACACCATGCATGGAAAAAAGGGCGAGTGGGATATTTAATGCAGGATCATGAGATCAGCTGCTGTCTAAGAGTCCGAGTCGGTGCTGCACCTCCAGGAGATTCAATGCACAAGGGGCAGCCCAGGGAAGATGAGAGCAGAAGTGGCCTTAAACCCTTCTAGTTCTGGGCTGCTCCAGGGCTTGAAACCACCCACGACTGATTTAACTTATGACAGCTTGGCCCAGGCCCGAATCCTAATAGTACCATGTGCTGTGGGTCTCCTCCCCTAACTCACCCCCATCTTGTCCTGCCCCTGATGTCAGGGCTTGTGATGGATGCAATGGCTGCTATGCTATTCCTATACTGTGAGAGGTCTTCCCCCACCTGTTTTGGGGGCTTTACTTGATCCCCATACACTGCTGGAGCAGTGTATGTGTGTGGGGGGAGAATCTACCTCTAGATCAGAGACCACGATGACAGATGGACAGACGTCAGGGAGTGATGAGAGCCCCAAGAACAGACGGACTCTGCCCCTCACCACTGAGAGTGCAGGATGAACCTCCCAACACCCTGTGGAGTGTGAATCACCACACAGATGGAGCAACACTCTGGCATTCAAACCTGGGTGTGACCAGAGGGTTAATCCCAAATTTAGAAAGAGATTCTTCTAGTACCAGAGGGAGTTGGGGGACTTGGAAAGAGGCCCTGAGACTATTCCCAATTGCTCCTCACCATGACGGGGCACTGCCCTGGAATTCTTTGCACCTGGGTGAGGAGGGCGGGGCAAGGGTTGCTGCTTCAATTCCTCCTGCCCTGCAATCGGCGCCTTCTATTGCACGTGAACTTCGGTTGGGCCAATCCTCTGCATTAGCTCCCACTTCATTAATAGCGAACACAAAAATACAGCTGGAAGGCAGCAGCAAACACAGAGTTCGTGTTTTATTAGCCAGATAGGAGGGACACAGGCAGGCCTGGGGGATCAATCAGACTAAACCCCTCTAGCAGCAACTGCTCTATTAGCAAAATGGCTTGTGTGGGCTGACCCACAGCAACCCAGCGGTGGGGAAGAACAGAACCATTAACCTAGTAGCCATAGCGTGTGATATGTCCCCCTTGTTTTCCTCACTGACGCTATTCGCACTGTTGGATTGGAAGCTCTTGGAGGGAAAGCAATGGTGGGTTTTGTCCACTTTTAGCAGACTCTACCCGTTGCAAAGCCCCACAAACAGTTGGGGAGCTGTATAAATCAGAGATGGGCCAGGGTGAAAAAAACATACAGCTGTGGATTCGGAATTCATCCCCGAGTGCAGCGTGTTTGGAACATGGGCTGTGATTGGCTCACTGGAAAGGTAGGGGCAACTGGCAAAAATGTCTGGATTTGGATTCTGAGTCTGCACAGAGTTTGGATCCAGGCTTTCAGTTTACTATCACTAACAAAGCACCTTAAACCAGCTTCATTATTAAGGACTGAAAGTGCATTTCAGCACGAGCTAGTACATCAGTGTTGTTTCTGAGAGCATTATATTAGCCATATTAGAAGTGGAGTGAGAAGGGTGTTTAGTCTATCATCTCAGAGTGTGTGGGGGGCAGGATGGAGGTGGGAGGGGAGAGAGGGGGAACTTTGAACCATTTTCAATTTTCAAAACCTTGGGACATCTCCAAGGACTTGTTCTATTGCTCAGTTCTGCACGTTGCTCCAGTCTCACTCTACTGAAGCCCAGGAGCTTGTTTTTTTTGTTGTTGTGTTTTTTTAGTAGAAAACATGTTTAATTTGGCTCCTTTCATACACTGTTCCAAAAAGAAATTCACTCACACAATGTTGTATCCAGTGTAGATCTGGATTTGTTAATGCTTTGCCATGAATATCAAGGCAAATGGTGCCAGGAGCTTGTTACAGGAGTGATCAGGGAAAGGGAAAGTCTGGAAGTGAAGCATGTTCAGGTTAAACACGGCTTGCCCTGCCAGCTGCTGGATCACACACAGGAGCAGAACGGCCTGCTCCAGACCTTTCCCTGTGTTTCATCCCTACCCCCACTCCCCTGTAGCTTGCTGCAGGACAATATGTTCCCATAAACAGATGATACTTTGCCAGAGAAGGGGTTAAACTTCTCCCCTCTGAAGAGAGAAAATTTGTACCTCCTAGGAGAGCACCACTAGGTTAAAATGGACAGAGCTCATTCAGGAATGTTTGAGGAAGGCATTTGATTTGTTTGCTATATCTCAGGGCCCAATTCTGCAATGCTTTGAAGGAGTGGATAGAATTACTTGTGAGGACAGAGATGGCTCACATGAGTAAGGACAGCAGGATCAAAGCCTCATCCTCCAGCTGAATAAATCTGTTTGAGAGGCTTCCTTACTAACACGGTTGGTTTAGTTTATGTTAGGGGGGAATTGATTTGAGGGAACATGAACTCTCTGAAAAATACAGAACCCAGAATTCTCCAGATAGTTTCGAGTCTTGCAGGGGCAGAAAGGGAACAACTTGGCATGTGTCTAAACCCTCTTTTTCCTCCCCACCCCCATAGGTCTTCCTCAACAACCGTGAACACCCTCCCAGTGCAGAGCTCAAGTGATGAATATAAAAGTTGTCTTCACGTTGTTCAGCTGTGTGTATCTGATGCTACCTGCCAGGCCCTCAGTGTCATCCGCAAAGCTCCCAAGCTCACATAGGCACGGGAAGTAGGGGTGTGCGGGGGTCCTGCAGCACCCCCAGGTTTTGTGCCCAGTGTCCCGGCCACTGGCCCTGTGCCCCTGCTACCCAGAGTCCCAGCCGCCAGCCCCGCTGCTGCCCAAGGGCTCTGCTGGTGGCCCCAGATCCTCCTCAGCCACAGGCCTGCGGTCCCGCTTGGCCGCTGGTCCCAGAAGCTCTGCTGCCGGCCCCCAGGGTCCAACCTAGTCACTAGCCCTGGAGTTCTGCTGGGCCACCAGCCCTGGCCCAAGGGCTCCGCTGCCAGCCCCACATACGGGGTTCCGGCTGCTGGCCCCACACCCCGGGCTCCGAACCTGCCCCTAGCTGTGGCCTCAGCCTCAACCACCTTACCTCTGAGCCATGGCCCTTTTCCCGTCCCCAGCTCTAGGGGGCTGTGAGGAGCGCAGACGGGGTAAGAGGGGTGCAGCTTAGCACCCCCACTTCAAAATCTGTCCCAGCGCCACTGCAAGCCTGGGTAGAAGTCAATGCACTGCTTGCCAACCTGCAGTTCCATGCATAGCCCTTAGAGTCCAATTACATCCCCACCACCACTCCACCCAGCAGTAATGGCACTGATGATTTCCATCAGCCCACCCCACACAGAAAGATTTGTCCCTGTGACAATAAGGAGTGAGCAAAACCTTCTAAGCTGCAATATTTTGCTCTAATCCTGGTTGCTGGGAATGGTGTGGAGGTGGCTGGGTTGTGTTTAAGACCCGTGATATACAGGTCGGACTAGATGATCTGGTGGTCCTTTCTGGCCTTAAACTCTATGAAACATGCCACTACTGGCGAGCAGACAACAAACACTACCCTGGCTCATGAGCTCTGGGGAGAGAGCTAAGGAACCCAGACTAGGGGTGTGTTTCTTTCTGAGGTGCAGGAGGAACCCTATCTGGGCTGAAGGCAAAAGCAGCACTAAGAAGATGGGGAGCAGGTAACAGCAGCTGGGAGGGAGATGTTACAATTGATACAACAGCTTCCAAAAGCGGGTTGCACCTGGGTACGTGGCTCCTTTGCGTTTGTTTGGATGCGGTGACATTCGTGTTGTTCCTGACAAGCTTCCCCCTGACTCATGTTCCCCAGGCTGGACATGGCTGTTCCGGAGGAATGCGAGGAACACGCTCTTAAATTCCGATGCAGGAATCTGGAAAGAGCCAGGCGTGGTCCAAAAGCCTTTGGCAGCCACTGGCTCTGCTGCACTTTCTCTTTATAAAAGAACGGATGTTTTGGAGAAACTTTCCCCTTCCTGTGACTGGTCTTGGCTGAGGCTGCTCGGAGGCTGTTACTGCTCAGCTGCTTTGTCAGGAAGCTCTCATCGCAGCTGGAAAAGGATAGTCCAGACTGCTGAATCTGAGACATCAGTGGTGGCCTCAGGAGGGAAATGGAGATGCCGGGGCACAGACTGAGAGACCTCCTGTGCTGAACCAGAACCCACCCTGTTTCCAGGCACCACCAGCGCTGCCCTGATTTTGCACCCAGGACTGGGAACCAGGCACATTTGCATTCTTCTGAGCCCGCTTGACTAAGGAGTGATTTGCCCAGGGCATGCCACCTGGCCTTGCTGAATGAGACCTGATGAGATGGGAAAACAAGTGAATTGCACCCATATGATGAGAACCAGAACCACAGGGGCTGGGTTTCTGGAAGGATCAATCTTAGGTACTTTTATATGGGCTTAAACTGCAGCAAGGGAGATTTAGGTTGGACATTAGGAAAAAGTTCCTAACTTCAGGGTAGTTAAACACTGGAATAGATTGCCTAGGGAAGTTGTGGAATCTCCATCTCTGGAGATATTTAAGAGTAGGTTAGATAAATGTCTATTAGGGATGGTCTAGACAGTATTTGGTCCTGCCATGAGGGCAGGGGACTGGACTCGATGACCTCTCGAGGTCCCTTCCAGTCCTAGAGTCTATGAGTCTATAAGCCCCATCACCATAGCATCTGAGCACATCACCATCTACAATGTATCCTCACATCACCCCTGTGAGGCAGGGCCAGGCTATTCTCCCCATTGCACTGATGGGGAACTGAGTACAGACAGATCACAGGACTTGCCCAAGGGTCACACAGGGTGATTGGGGAAGAGCAAACTACAGCCACAGCATATAACGCTGGCCTCTCAGCATACTTAAGATCTTTCCTAAAACTCTGCCTGCTGGCCTGACGCATCCCTTATTGCTAATGTCACAGCACCCGCTAGAGAAATGCATCAGTGCTGTTTGACAGCCGTAAATTTTAAAGGGACAGTGCAGCTAATTGCTCAGCTGTTCTAGTGACATGGGCCTAGCATGGTCTAAGCCCATTGACTCTCAGCGCAGATTCTCTCTTTGCTCAGACCTTTTGTGGGGGTTGACATCTGCCAACTAGTTGTGCGAGCCTGCACCCTAAGATTATAGCAGAGGATGTATTTCACACAGGAAGGAAGCATGCTGTTGTTTGCATGTCTGTTCGGACACTTCAGGCTTGTGTTACTATCACTCTGTGTCCCCTTCTCTGAGTCACATCTGGGGCCGAGGCATCACAGGCCTAGCATTTGGACTAGCCTACCCACCACTGGAAGAGTAGGCGTAGCTGAGTGGAAGATGGTGGGTACTAAACAGTGCAGGCCAGCTCTTAGGCAACTGTCTCCTAGGTTACAAGACCAAGTGGAGCAGTCCAGTGGATAGGGCATTAAACTGCATTCATGAAACCTAGATTCTGTTCCTGATTCTGCTGTCTACCTGTGTCTGACCACAAGCAAGTCATGTCCTCCATCGATGCCTCAGTTTCTCCTGATAAAACAGCAATAATGATAGTGGCTTTCTTTGGGTAAAGTGCTCTGAGATCTATGAACATTGGGACGTTTTGAACTAAGTAGCCGGTCAGCAGAGGTAGAGACTGAGAACACAGCTGCAAGAGTGTCCCTAGTGACCCGGCATGCTGATCACATCTCCCACAGCAGCCTCCAGCTGATCCAAAAAGTGTGCACACAGAGCATGAGGTGGGGGTTTTCATCCCACGTCCCTGTAGTTCAGAGGCTGAAATGGAAGTGAAAGGTAGAGGACTGCTTTGTTAGTTGTTTCCTGTGGGGGAGTTTCCTATGCAGGGTCATGCACATGTTTCTTTGCAGACTTGCCTCCCCAGTTATATGTAATTAGGTGCTTGTACAATTTGTCTGCTATTTCTGTAGGTTTAATATGTAGCAGGAAAATTATCCATGATAGTTTAGCTTAGATGATCAAAACTGAATGCAAGGTAGAACCTATGGGGCCAGAGATTACATTTTAAAATAAACCTTTCCAACTCCAACCTATTCATCATGAGGCAGTGTTGTCTACAGGTCAGAGCAGCAGACAAGGAGCCAGGAGACATCGGGAGCTATTCCTGACTGCCACCAACTCACTGTGTCACCTCAGCACGTCACTCAACTGGCCATTACCTTCTTAAATGGAGTCTAGTAGTGCTTAGCCAGCTTTGTAAAACATTATGAAGATCTTTAGTTAGAAGGTGCTGGACAAATATAAAGTATTATTGTTTGGGTCAGTAAAACACCAGGTCCTCAGGTGGTGTAAATCAGCCACGTTCCATTGGATTTAGTACCTGAAAATAGCAAAGAATTTAGCTAGTATTGAGCGAAGTATGAGTGTAGTGTCTGACACATTAAAGGGAGATCGTTTCCCTGAGTGAGGCCTTTTCCATATTGAACTTCTGTGATCTGTGTCAACGCTGGTTTTATTAGATGTTTCTGACTCTTGGTTGCTTTGTTCTCAGCTTCAGGCCTGCAGCTGCCGCCAAGATAACCAACATTTTTGAGTTGCCTCACACACGGGTCCTTGAAATCTGTGGAGTCTGGAGGAGTTTGGCACTGGAGGAGTAAACAAATCATAAAAGGGTCTGGAATGTCTGTTTGCCACTCCCCCACCCTTCTCAAGAGCACTCTGGGTCTCAGCAGCTTTCACAGGAAGTGGGCTACTGCAGGTGCTCTCCATGGTGAAGAGGAACTAATAATAGCCCACGTATTTTATCCTAGCCACTCCAGAGCTCAGAGGAAAAGTTGCCTGGCACATTTTTATCTGCCATAAATGGCTGTTTTTTTCCCCTCCCTCTCAAGGCTAGCTGGACACGAGGACTTAGATTCTGCTCTCAGTCACACTCGTAGAAAGTCAGAGAAATTCAGCATTGCCAGCTTATGATCTAATCTCAAGTCTCACAATATTTGATGTTTTTCTTAAAGCCCCAGCTCCTGGAGTCAAGTTATTACATGAGACTCTCAGCACTCATTTAAAACACACTTCTAGAGCCCCATAGTTGTGGACAAAACCTTGACAATGTGAACCAAGTGCATCCCAACGTTCAAAAAATCCAAGTGGCCAATAAAGAGAACCCAAAATGTGTTGTTTTAAGAAATCTCATAATTTTGGCGAGGGGGGTTGATGTGATTTTTTAACTCTTGGGGTGCTGGAAATACTTATGACTTCACCGATTTCCCTGGAGCTACTTTGGATTTACACCAGTGTAACAGAACATGATGTGGCCTAGTGTTTTTTCCTATCTCTGGACAGAGAGATGGAGGGGATAGGCTCACTTGATACAACGACAGAATTCAAGCTCTTGGTGCCTATCCCAGGCCCTTCTCCTCCACTCCCTCCTTCCCCCATTCTGGTAGGATTTCATAGAACCTGAACAGCTCAGCTTTAAAATCTGGATGGGGGGCCTGGAAAGGTCTCTCTGAGCAGATGGGAGCTTGTATGTTTAAAAACAAAACCCCAACATATGTGCCGCCCAAACTAGGCAAGGAACTGGCTGCAGCCTCTGATGTAGATCCCGAGGGGGGTTTTGCTGCACAAGTGGATGTGTTCTTTTTTGAGATGGACTATAATTTTGCCCAAGGGGGAGTTAAAAAGTCCTCCACTGAACAGTATTGTGCCCATCTGAGCACCCCAGAAACGGAAAGGTAGCTGAAGTCCCTGGTTATATAATTATTGTGTCGGAGCCTGCAGGCTTACTCCCCTCTTCCTGCAGGATCTAAAGACATCAGTGGGCCACATTCTCTCCTGTGTGATATGTTTGGCACAGAGGGAGCTGCCAGAGAGCAAGAGGAGAGAATTTGGGCATTGGCACTACAGAGTCATGAGCCCAGATTCAAGGCTGGAACTGTTCACAGACACCGCCAGGGCCTGCCCCACCTGTGGTGAGGGGGAGACACGGGTGTGCACCCGCCTGAAGCCCCTCTTCCATCTCCTCCAGAACCTCTAGCTGAGGCTCTGGGTGCACTTTTCCCCATCCAAGAACTCCACGTCAGCCTCCTCCTGGCAGTGGCCAAGGCAGCTGTTTGTCAGCCCAAAGAGGTGGAAGCTCGACTGGGAGTGGTGGGGCAGCAGTCCTGTGACAGGGTGTTTTCCATTTTGCCTGGATGTGTGCATGGAAGATTTCCTCTGGGTGATTTCAGGACACGAGCTTCTCTCTCTGCGGGAGATGCACCTCTTTCCTCATGCTCAGTCCCTGTCAGCCCACAGGCTGAGAGGCCCAAATGTGGAATGGATTCTGGTTCTCCCTAGTGGCAGCTCCTAGCACTGAGGCAAACTCCTCATTTTAAATAGCGCCTAAGCCGTGCGTCATAGAACAGCATTTTGGTGGTAAGTGACTTATCAGACACCTTGGGCCTTAGCAGTCCCTGGAGCTTGCTAAAAATCACCCATAATTATACCGCTTAGTACCTACCCTACATGGTTGCTCTATAATTACACAGGGCTGCCTAACGACACTATGATTAATTCTATAAATAAATGCATAGGACACAGGGTCATACCTTCTGATCGAGGCTCAACCAATGGAAAAACACTTCTAGTGCAGCCTTCATGGGCCTGGCCATGTAACCTAGCTGGGGTGGTGGTTTCTAATCAGTCTGCACCTATGAGATTAGAGACCTGGGCGTGACCCTCCTTTATGGCAAAACACTCCTTAAAATCAAGTCAGGCCAAATTTCTCAGTGGCCTCAGGATCATATTTAGAGAAAGGGGGAAATAAAGGTACTTTCCACTGTGCCAATATGTAAGCATTGCGTTTGCCCATAGTAGTACTAAACTGGCTTGGCTCAACGTGGTGCATGGAGGGGCAGAGAACTATTCACAAGATGAACTACCCTCTCCCCCAGTAGGATTTGAACATGGCTCTCTCTTACCTTCAAAGCAGTTAAAAAATGTATGTAGGTGGGTGAAAGACAGGCTAGCTCACTGCAAAGCCACATTAAAGGAGGAACTTAACACTGCTCACAGCACAGTCAGACCTATAGGCAGGTAGTGAATGAGGGTATGTCTACACTGCAATGTAAGGCCAAGGTCTGAATTTAGGATCAGACCCACAAATTGTGCTAACCCAAGGCTCGGACTCAGGATCCCACAGGGGTGGAGGATCTGAGCCTGAGTCAAGCCAGGATCCAGTGTTCAAACCCTATTGCTTTGCAGTGTAGACACAGCCCCACTGAACTCATGCTCTGAGAGTCCTCCAAAAATATTGCACAACCCCAAGGGCCAACTTTCTTTGTACTCTGGACAGTCAAGTTTGGTGGACAGTCACATTTTCCCACACTGCACCAGTGCACCAGAAGCAAAGAGCTAGAGCGGCCACATTTTGGGAGAGCGCTAGAAAGTCTGGGCTATGAGTGGTTGATCATGGGCCCAGATAATGCAATGTAGACACTGGAGTCCCAGCTTGGGACCTAGTGTTCAACAGTTGCTAACCTGGGGTTACAAATGAGTGTAGATGCTCAAGATGTAAGTTAACAAAGCAACAATCTGCTCACTCAAGTTCTACTGACCTTTATCTTACATTGCAGTGTACAGATTCATAGATTCATAGACTCTAGGACTGGAAGGGACCTGGATAGGTCATTGAGTCCAATCCACTGCCCTCATGGCAGGACCAAATACTGTCTAGACCATCCCTGACAGACATTTATCTAACCTATTCTTAAATATCTCCAGAGATGGAGATTCCACAACCTCTCTAGGCAGATACCCTGAGAGACCTTTTAAGACAGACAGACAGACAGACAGACAGACAATCTGAGACTGGCATTTGCCATGAATTTTGGGTCCAGATCTGAATTTTCCTGAAACTAAGGGGGACATTGGTTCTGAGGTTTGGGTCCAGTCCATCTTACTGACAGAGGCCAGGATCTGAACTGGCTTATCTAGACAAGTTCAGACCCACATGACAGTTTAGGGGTGCTCTGATCCAGGGTTATTTTGTCTGGCCTGTTTTAAAACCAAGACCCTAGCTGAAGTTATGTGGTGTTCAGATCTGGGGATTAGGTTCTAGCCCTTTCTCTAGTTACAAGACATAAATTCTTGGGCTCCAAAAGGATCTTGCTTCAGGGTATGGGAAGATTCATGCCCTAAGCACAGCTGGTGTCGCTCTATTTCAAAAAGTATGGTGCTGTTGTAGCCATCTTGGAGAAGCTAGACCAGTGAGCAAAACTGGAGAGAAATCAGAAGTCTACTAAAAATACCCCAAGGAAGAACCTTCTGCCCGAAGCAGTTCTCAGCAATAACAGAAGTAGAAAATTGTGCTGAGCTCAGGAGAGAGATTTGCCAGTCCTGGGATGCGTTTATGGGGAGTATTGTTTAAGAGATTAGTACTAGATTACTGACAGAGACCAGCTGTTCTCTGAATCTCGCCCCTCCCCTCCATCCCAGCCAAGGCATTTTGCTTCGCTCTGAGCCCAAAAAAGGAATGCATTTCCCTTCCTGCCTGTGTGGCGTCTGACGTGGCCAGACTTGCACACGTCAGCAGGATCGGCTCCCCATGAGGAGGCTGGTGAAAGCTGCTTATAAACATGTGACGTAGGAGACAAACAGACACACACAAAGCTGTTAACCCCTCCAAATCCAAAGCTGGCGCTGGGGGAGGGCCAGAACTGAAGGGACAGAAATTCCACCAAGGGAAGCCAAAATAAGTTCCGTCTTGCAGTAACACACACACACGTATTGCTAACCCCAAGCATTAAAAAATCATGAGTCCCCCAGCTCCAACACACACACACACACACACTGCTAACTCCAAGCATTCAAAAATCATGAGTCCCCCAGCTCCAAAAAAGGCCCTGACTGGCTTGAAAATCACGAAGAAAAAAAACACTGGGTTCTTTTTATTTGCTCTGTGGGTTTTGAGCCTTTAGGTCACACTAGCTTCATATTTTCAAGCCTTTCTCTGCAACCATGATGAGGACTACACATTTCCTTTTAGAAGTGAAAGCTTTCATTTGTCTTGCAATTTCATGATTCCAGCCGCTGGGACTTTAAATATAAGCACTAACAATTGTAAGGCTCCCCATGAAATCAAAAAGTTGGCAACACTGCTATAAACATCCCCCCAACTCCCTGCAGTGCACTACAGTGTGTGTGGGTTTTGGGGGGAGGGGAGGGAGAGGGAGACGGAGAGGGAGAGGTCAATCTGCAGCAGTCAGGAAAGAGCATGTCCTCATGCTACAAATGGGCAGAGGATAAAAGTCCCTGTTGAGATTTCTGCAGAGATGTTAATTATCTTCTCTGTGGACAGGGTGAAGGAGGGAGGTGAATCTGGTCCATTTCACCTACTGCACCATGGCACTAAAGGGCTGAAACCCTGAAGGTAGGTGAGCAAGACACTCAACCCTTGCTCAGTGAACTCCTGACAGATTCTCTTCTGTTGTGCCCAATCCAGATCTGACAGTGGGTAGCTTTTCAAACTGTTCTGAAAAACAGGAGCAGCCTTAAGGTAGTCCCCATTATCCAGTTCCTGCTTTCCAACTTCCATGGACCTGGTAAACAAGCCATCCAGCAAGCAATTGTTAACTAGGAACTTAGCCAGACAAGGTACATAGACTCATAGACTTTAGGGTCAGAAGGGACCAATATGATCATCTAGTCTGACCTCCTGCACAAAAGCAGGCCACAGAATCTTACCCATCCACTTCTATAACAAACTCCTAACCTATGTCTGAGTTATTGAAGTCTTCAAATTGTGGTTTGAAGACCTCAAGCTGCAGAGAATCCACCAGCAAGTGACCCATGCCCCACACTGCAGAGGAAGGCGAAAAACCTCCACGGCTTCTGCCAATTTGCCCCAGAGGAAAATTCCTTCCTGACCCCAAATATGGCGATCAGCTAAACCCTGAGCATGTGGGCAAGATATGTCTTTTGCCCCCACTACTCCCCTTGGAAGGCTGTTCCAGAACTTCACTCCTCTAATGGTTAGAAACCTTCTTCTAATTTCAAGTCCAAACTTCCTAGTGTCCAGTTTATACCCATTTGTTCTTGTGTCTACATTAGTACTAAGCTTAAATAATTCCTCTCCCTCCCTAATATTAATCCCTCTGATATATTTATAAAGAGCAAGTATATCCCCTCTCAAGCTTCTTTTGGTTAGGCTAAACAAGCCAAGCTCTTTGAGTCTCCTTTCATAAGACAGGTTTTCCATTCCTCGGATCATCCTAGTAGCCCGTCTCTGAACCTGTTCCAGTTTGAATTCATCCTTCTTAATCATGGGAGACCAGAACTGCACACAGTATTCCAGATGAGGTCTCACCAGTGCCTTATATAACAGTACTAACATCTCCTTATCTTTGCTGGAAATACCTCGCCTGATGCATCCTAAAACTGCATTAGCTTTTTTAACAGCCATATCACATTGGTGGCTCATAGTCATCCTGTGATCAACCAATACTCCAAGGTCCTTCTCCTCCTCTGTTGCTTCCAACTGATGTGTCCCCAATTTATAACTAAAATTCTTATTATTAATCCCTAAATGCATGACCTTGCACTTTTCACTATTAAATTTCATCCTATTACTATTACTCCAGTTTACAACGTCATCCAGATCTTCCTGTATGATATTCCGGTCCTTCTCTGTGTTAGCAATACCTCCTAGCTTTGTGTCATCTGCAAACTTTATTAGCACATTCCCACTTTTTGTGCCAAGGTCAATAATACATGAGGTAATATAATGTATTTGACCAATTTCTACTGGAAAAGATGAGCTTTTGTGCTTGCATAGAACTCTTCTTCAGGTCTGGGAAAGGTACTCAAAGTGTGACAAATTGGAACAGATTGGTTAGCAGGAGTTAACACGTTGCAAGAACTGTACAAGCAGGGACGGCTCCAGACCCCAGCACGCCAAGCACGTGGTTGGGGCAGCATGCCACTGGGGGAGCACTGCCGGTCGTCGGAAGGGTGGCAGGCGGCTCCGGTGGACCTCCCACAGGTGTGCCTACGGAGGGTCCGGTGGAGCCACGGGACCAGCAGACCCTCCGCAGGCACACCTGTAGGAGGTCCACCGGAGCCGCGGGATCGGCGACCGGCAGAGCGCCTCCCGCAGCATGCCACCCTGCTTGGGGCAGCAAAATGTCTAGAGCCGCCCCTGTATACAAGGTGAAGTGGCAGTTAACACCGCTGCAGACAGTAGACAAAGGGTTCTAGCGGGTTACAGCTTTTTGTAATGAGTTATAAATTCAGTGTCTTTATTAAGTCCATGATTTTTATATGTCTACACTACAGACCTTACGGCGGCACAGTGGTAGCGCTGACAGCAGGAGAGCATCTCCCATGAACATAGCACTGTCCACTCTGGCATTTTGTTGGTCGGGGGTGTGTGGGGTTTTTTTCACACTCATGACTGACAAAAGTTTTACCAGGAAAAGTGCTGGGGTAGATATAGCCTTAGTGTCTAGCAAAGTTATGAATTTAAGCTCCCAGGCTCATCTTTCAAAGAGCTCTGTGTAAGCTCCAGAGCTTGTCTGTCTTTCACCAACAGAAGTTGGTCTAATAAAAGAGATTACCTCACCCACCTTCTCTGCCTAGAATTGTGGGACTAAAACAGCTATGACAACATTGCAAACTCCAAATTTATTAATGTTTCTCTTTATTAACCCAGCTTTTTGCCCCCTGGAGCGTATCTCTTGGCAGGGAAAATAATCAGAAGTTTCTTTAATGAATTTCACCTATTTTACTGTTTCCAAATTGGCCATAAACCTTGAGTTTAATAGGATTTCATGAATGTCTGTGGTATTTGAAGTTATTTGCTGAATAATTTCTATAAGTAATTCTGGTCAGCAAACAGTTCACAAGCATTTGAAATCTAAGCTGTGCTTAGTTCTGAGTGTTCACGCATTGCAGGTCACATGGTATTGTTTCGGGTCCCTGACTGGAGAAGCATAATGTAGGCCACCAACAGAAATCTGGAACTTGGCAAATTGAATCTGGTTTACTTTATTGAATTGCCAGGTTCATGCCAACAGGGTCTCCTGAGGGACAGAAATTCTCCCACAATTAAATACACTGTGAAAGCATTCATAGACCAGCAGAGATTGCTGTGATGCTGTCAGCCATGGGATGTATCCCCAGAAGTCTTAGCACCATGAATGATAAGCACCAGGAGGTATTGAAGCACCAGTAAAAATGCAGGGCTTTACAGTTGCTCTCCATCATGATAGGCTAAAGTAACTCAAGGGTAGATCCCTCAACTTAACTCTAGAGTAAAATGCATCCTTACAATCAGGCTAAGCATCGGCTTACCCATGTTTGAAAATTTAACGTTTTCTAAGTAAGAATGCAATGTCTACCTCTCTCGGCTGGTCTACAGAGGGATAAGAGCCTCCCTACTGCTATCAGCTAATGCAAATACTCCTTTAAATCTGGGATATAGGCCTTTGGTTTTGGTGTAGAACATCTCAGGTTGTATATATATCCTTGATTGGGACCAACAGTTGGGACAAGGGTCTCTTTTCTCTCTTCCAGCCTTGATCCAGACAGCTCCATATATGTGTGGATTGTCAGCAGGTGAGGTTGTTGATGGAAGGGGCTCAAACCACAGACATTTGGATCCAGATCTAGGATTTCAAATGACTCAGAATCCAGGTCTGGGATTTCAGTTCAGTCCCTTTTGAAGACAGGCGCCAATTGCAAAACATGGACCCGATTCCAGGCTTCAGATTTCAGATACCCTCAGAGAGGTTGCAGGTAATCATCTCCTGTGGCTGTAATATTTCAGTATCATTTCAGTGGTTGGGTTTAGCGTGCAGGTGCTGGGTGGTAGTGGTGGCCTGTAGTATGCAAAAGGTCAGACCAGAGGATGGAGTGGACCCTTCTGGCCTTCAACTGTATGAGTCTAGATGCTGTTCCATCCGGGGAATTTTAATTCTCAGCAGCCTCCTCTGTTACAGGAAACTTTCAGATAGAGACAGTGGGAGGATGAACAAATGTGGGGACTGAAGTGAGTGCATGAGCCATAGTTCTCCACTCCCCCTTGTGGCCAGGATAGGAGGCATTCTGAAAGCACAAGCCTTCTTCCCGTCGGCTAGAACTGCGGAGCTGCAGTTTTATTATGCCTACTGTGTGCTGTTTATCCAGCCCCTGCCTCTTTTCCTTCCCCATGCCATGGTAGCCATTGTGTTTCCTACGCAGACAACCTGAACAGTAACTTTGCTAATCTTCGCCATTATCCAGCTCCCTGTTCAGGTCATAAGAACAAGAACAAATCTAAAATGTTAAGACAGATCTCAGATTAGAGTTAATGACCCCTGCTCCCCCTTGCCCTGAACAGCACCCAATGCCAACTCCCTTCTCCTGCCCCCTTAATATACTGCAGATCCAGCCTCTGCAGAGAGAGATTATGGGGTAAAAAGGGCCTAGGATTGAGGAGAAGACACCTCAATTTTTTTTTATATGACCAATGGAGAATCAACTATCACCAACGCTGACTCCAATCACCCTCTAAATGGGGGAGGAGGGCCTTTTATTTGATGTTAGAATTTTATACTGCCACCCATCACCACAATATCTGGGCACTTTCCATGTAAAACTGATAGCAGAATCCCTAGTGGACTTCATGGAGTGTCTGATTCTTCTCCCTTTTTGGGGGTTAAAAAATAAACTTTCTGTGGGGTTGTGTTTTTGATTGCTTACATTTTATTCATTTGGGCTTCTGTTTATTGTACAGGGCCAGCTTTAAGATGCGTTGAAGGGGGCCCCACTCCAGGGGTCTTTGGCAGCATTTCAGCGGCAGGGGGTCCACTCTGGGGGTCTTTGGCAGTGGGGGGTCCTTCAATTTCACGGAAAACCCGGAGCGGACCCCCCCATTGCCGAAGTGCTGCCAAAGCCCCAGACCACCATCAAGTATTCCATTTGGGCCCCGCGGGTCATAAAGCCAGGCCTGATTGGGTAAACGGGGTGGGTCAGTGTTCAGAGTGTCATTCTAATGGTGGAAAGGCTTTTTTGAAGAAGGTGGTCTGCGGCAAAAAGTTTTACTGTGTTTCTTGAAGATGGTCAGACTCTGGCTTTGTCCCATCTTATCCAGAAGTCTTCGAAAAAGCCTTTCCACCATAAGAATGACACTTGGAGAGGTGCCCAGTCAAGAATGGAAGAGACAGCAAAAAAAACAAAACAAAAAACCCCATATAAAACTGGTGATAGAGAAGGGAGAAAGCCCCCAAAACATCTCCGTTCTAAGCGTATTGGCTGAACTTTGTATATTAACTTTACAAAAGACAAAAACAAACAAAGGAACCCCTCCTTCAAACTTGCTTTTCAGATTACAGAAGTCAACAGTGAGCTGAGGGTATCCTTCCCCAGTAAAAGCAAAAGTGTATTGTCTCCCAGATCTTGCAACCTTTTCCCTTTTCCTGGGAAGCTGTCCAAGTACATGGAAGTTTGGAAGAAGACTTGGTCCCACACAATGTAATTGACCTAGGACTTAATTTTCCAAAGTCGATAAGATTGAATCATTTTTTGACATTTTTTGTTTTCTAAACAGGGACAGGAATCTTCAGATGGGGACATGGTCCAACAAGAGGAGACTAAACCAAAAAAGTTGGTCAAAGACAAGGGAAAAAGGTACTGTAAAGCCATTAAGCATATGCCAAAATACATGATTGCCCTCCTCCACTACTTACAAAACAACCTCTCTACCCTAACTCACTTTCGAGATCACTATCATTGTATTATCCTGATGTCCCAGTAAAAGCCAAGGATGGATCATCATGCACCATCCAAAGATGGAACTGTTCATTACAGCCATAAATGTTTGTTTTTAGGATCGTTGGCAGTACTGGCTTATTGTGTAGTAAAAGGCATTTCATTAGTAGCTTACTGTGTGGTGCTCAGTTTTAATTTTGTGTACATTCCACATCACATACTGGTTGATTAAAATTTTCCTACACTCCATTAAACTCTCTTCCTTCTACAGATAAGTACTCCATCAGAAGACTATTTTCCTCAGCATTTCAAGTCATTGTTTCCATCCCAACTAACAATTAGCAACGTAAGACATAAAGAGGCACTGCAAGAAAATCACCTTAGCTAGTGTTTTCAAAAGGGATCTATGAAACAAAACTCACTTACTAATATTTGTGGTGAAATAGAGAGTGGAAGCTAATGTAAATTTTGCTAGAATTGAGTGCACATTTCTCTAGCGTCAAGAAAATTCAAGGAAAGGATTCAAGTTGAGCGTTTATTTTTTATATTTAATGTTTTTCAGGCTAGTTGGTGTCAAACATTGTTTGTCTTTTAATATTAGTTATTTTAGTAAAAGGGGCTTCCTTTTCCAAGTTTCTATGATCCAAATGTTGTTTAATTGTTTGAAATTCAGCACACTGGGACCCAAAAGTAACAATACACTTTTAAGTGCAGGAAACATAAACCACTGCCCTTTTGCTTGCAGTCCGATTCCCCACAGATTGCAGGTTGAGGATTATCGGGTCGAGGGAATAATGGCAGAAACGGGTTGTTCACGTTCAATTCTAATTTGGCCATGAGTAGCACATGGAACTTCTCTCCGCTCTTCTAACCTGCCAGGAGGGTGCACCTCAGCACCTGTTGCTTCGATCCACTCTTCCTGTTAAGTCCTGTAAATGTTTAATAGGAGACAGTTGTTATCTCTGTTACCTAGGCAGATGGTTTAGGTTACTGAGCTTGTGAACAAGGACTAATTGGAAAGTGGCAGATGTCAGTAAGTAAAAGTGCCAGACAGAAAACGGGCTTAAATAAGTAATTAGATGAGGTGGGATATTGGTGGAGCCAGAGCTATCTCTACAGTATCCAGTGGAGAAAGAGTGGGTCAGTAGCCAGGAACACTAGAAAGGTGCTCTTTGTTTAAGCCTTGGTGTAACTTACTTAGAGTTGGGGCTACAGCTAACTCAAGGACTGTCTCATTTGGGTCTGAGAGAAATGGATCCAAGCGTAACTCAATGGCAAGCCAATAATGTCTGAGTCACCCTCAGTGCCTCCAGTGAACAGACTAGGGATCTTTAAACACGCTGCCTAAGAGCTCCCAGTCCAAGATCTTCGGATCAGGTTCCACTGATGACTGCTCACATTACCCAAGAGCAGGAGAAGAGAAATCTAGAAGTTTGCTGCTGAGCAAGTGGAAACACGAAACCTACTTCATCAGGCATTCGCTTTGCTTAAGGCAACACATGCATGTTCTGCTGTGTATGTGCACACGCTTTTGGTTTTCCCGTTGGGCATGCACACATTTTGTTTGATTGTGTACACACACTTGTTTGTGAACACATTTGTGTTGTTGGGCACGCAGGTGCATTTGTACCTGAGCTTTTATGCACCTGTGTGCATGTGTATTTAAGCACAGTTGTGCAACATCTGCATTTTCGTGCATGCACCTATATGTAACTGTGTATAAGTCTGTACATGGCACCTAGATACTACGTGATAGGTCCATTAGAAATACAGAGACAGATGGAGGACCCTGGCACTAGAATACATTCTTAGATGCAGATGGCATCCAGTTCATTGAAGACCATGAAACTCAGGTCACCACGGTCACAAAGAGCAAGAGGGCACATTACCTCAATTCTGATCGCTGCAGAATGTCCTTACGATGCCCGCGGTGCAGAGCGAAGGCTTATTTTAGGAATGAGTTGGTCACAATTTGAGTCAAAACCTTCCACGACCTCAGAGGAAGCTGGAGATAGGTTTTCATAGCCTAATGATAGCTGTTTGGTGCCAGCAGGGAATGGGAGAGGTGAATGATGCCCCAGAGGGTGGGTATAAACGGAGATGGGATTATGATGCTTCTTTGATTCTTCAATAAAATTCTTTTCCCAATGGTCTGACAAAATGCACACAGGGCCAGATCCATGGCTGGTGTATGTAGATGTAGCTCCATTGGAGGCAGCTGATCTGGCCACAGAATTTTGTAAGTCGTGTGCAGTAGTGAGTGGTGAATTACAAGTGATGTCTATAGGAGTGTGTGCTTTCAAGGCAGGAAAGGCTGGCGTCTTAAGAAGTTAGCAGCTATTTAATTCCACTCTGATCTACAGAAAAGAGGGACCGAGCATCCGGGGTAGATGTACATGAAGCAGAACAGCCCCGCCCACATCACGAAAGGCTACCGCTGAGGAAACTGGGCTTAAAAATAGAGAGTCCTTTAAACAAATCAACAGGTGTCATATGACATTAATAAAAAAGAAATAGGACTCCTTCCTGACTGCCTTATATAGGCAAAGTGATCTGAAGAGACTCAGCGTGGTTATCTTCCGGGTGAGCAAACCCAGACGTGTTTAAGCTTTGGGTTCCCCTCCATTGATCTAAAACAGAACTGAGTCCTCCACCTCCATCCTCTGCTTCTGGAGCACTGTGTGCTTCTGGATGGACCATGTCCTCTCACAGCTGGTGTGGAGCTCTGTGCATGGGCTGCTGTTGTACCTGGCTGGTTTTGGATCAGCTTGGTTTGGGCTCCCACTGTAGTAGTCTCACGGGTCGGCAGTGCCACCACATTCTTTTCTCCCCGTTGTGCATGGATGGGGACTCCCCAGGCTGTAAAATTTGCAGGCTCTCTCCCCTTGATCCAGGGATATTCCCCCCCCCAACATGCAATTATTTTTTCAGCACATTTGGGGCCGGCCTTCTTCCTATCACACCTACAACAGGTGCCCGGTCCGCTGGCTCTTCTTGGCTGACCTGTAGAAATGGAGTTGCCACTGCCGAACCAGAAGCCCCAACCATTTGAATCATTTCCCCAGCCCTAAATGATTTGCATCATGAAAGGAGAGCAAGAGACTGAATATCACTGACCCTTAACCGCTCTCAAGTTCGCTGCTGGGCAGCTGAGCCAATCCCAGATCCCTGTGTATTTCAGCTATCTCCTTACTCACACAATGAGTAACATGATACCAGATGCCATCATCTCTGTGACACATGCAGAGTGAAGAATGCCTGACAGGTCATGTGACTCGGAGAAAATCATTCTCCCCAGCTGTGTTTACACATCAAGTTGTTATAGCCCCAGTCAAACTGAACCAAGTACCAAAAAATTGCATCTAGGGCCTGATTTTCAAGGGCCCAGCACACACTACTGGGACTAGCTTTTCAGAGGAGCTCAGCAGCTAATGTTCAGAACTGAGGCTGGAGGCTTTGACAAGCTGGCCACACAAACCTTGGAAGAAGGCTCATGTAGTTCTCCATGAGCATGCTCAGTGCATCTCTAACATATCCATCAGCGTTCGGATTCTATCACCGGTTTTGCTACCAACTCACAATGTGGCCCTGGGGGAAGCTGCTGTTTTGCAGTAGCTTCCACATCTTTAAAAGGAAAATGGCAGATATTTACCCACTCCAACGTTGCAAGACTTAAGTCATTGGTCTACATGAAAAGCTTTGAGATCCATGCATGAAAGAGGCAATACAAATATAAATATAAAAGCTAATCAGTGAAAGCACTATGCTGAGTTGGTGGCTGATTAGAAGCAGACATCAGGTTCGTTGTGATGAGAGCCAAGTCCGGGGGCCTCTCTGATACTTTGCTAGCAACTTAGCCACTGCTAGTGCAATTGTTGATATTTACCAAGTTAAAACCTAAAGGAGGCTTATGTAGTTACTCGCTTTAAGTCATGACATTAGCAAATGAAATTAATGCAATGCATTTGCATGAATGCCCGGGACAGGCATATCTTAACTAGCCCACTCTTCTGAAATTCAATAAGGGTAATTAATGCAGGGATCAGAAAAAGCTTTGCGGGAAACAGGATCACTATTTATCTGTACCAGGAAGGATTGCATCAGAGTCATTTCCCAGGAGAGCGCAGCTCAGGCCAGATATGGGCAAAGCAGAGGGGAGGACCATGGTGCCCAGCTACAGAGGGACACAAAAAATAAATCGCCAATGTGGTCTCGAGGTAGGATCAACGTTTCTGATGCTCATCCCCTTGCGCTACTCAGACTTGTCACCCCAGTGCGCAAACTCCGATGTCAGGAGCACCAAGGTCACTCATCAGCAAGACTTGACTCAGGGAGTTTAATGAGTTACTAGAGCAAGCAGACAGGAGTGAAAGTAACACCACAGGAGTAGCTATGAATAACAAACTGATCTGAATGCCACTGGCCCTTAAGCCCTTTTTTATTGTAATTTTACAGTGAAAACTCAAAGGAAAAGCAGAATCTCACATACACTTTTCTGGGTCATCCAAAAGAAACTAAGTATTGACTACACGCTGCAAAAGTCCTGGCAAAGCATTGGTCTGGAGAGTTTCTCACTTTGGATTTTATTCTGATTTAGCAAGGGGTTTTAAGGAGATGGCTGTGATAAGCTAGAAGTTGCACATTCAGTGCAATCATGGCTGTAAGTTGTAGCTGTTTGGAAGTATCAGGAATGTTCTCTGGGGACCTTTCTTCTTATTGCTGGAGGATTTGTTGGGCACCTCAAAGGAGGCTTATGGGGTGCTCACCTGCTTAGTTGAAGAGTTTTGAAGTTTTAACAGAGAAGCCTTTTATCCAAAATGTTCATTGCTGACGTTAAGGAAGTGCTAATGGACAGCCACCCTTTTGGTCAACCTGAGGGATTGAATCAGGGACCATGATCTTAAGCTAAAGAACCAAGGCTTTGTAACGATGGGCAGGGAACAACTCTCATCATCTGCTCATTGGCACAGAGGAGTACCTGTAACACTCAACAGCGAATTACACAAACAAAGCGACAGTGACTAATAATCCCTTCTCCTCTCGATTGCTCAACTTTCACTCTCTTGTGACCAATTACATTAGCTTTCCAGTTATCCCATGGGTCCTGCCCTCCTGGACAGGCCTGAATTAAGCCAGAGGGGTGGGAGTGGCGGCTAGGGTGACCAGACAGCAAATGTGAAAAACTGGGACAGGGAGTGGGGATAATAGGAGCCTATTAAAGAAAAAGACCCAAAAAGCAGGACTGTCCCTATAAAATCGGGACATCTGGTCACCCTAGTCGTGGTGGAATGAGGGAAGGGGTAAGGAGGAGGAGGGAATCCTTTCAGGGCTTCTTTACAGAAGAAGTGCACAAACTCAAGTACCACTCCCCCCAACACACACACACGGTAGGCCATCTTTACCCTGGTATCACTGAAACGCCACTTCCTCTGGAGAAAGCCTGTTCAGGGGATTTCCAGACAGAAAGGCAGATGAAATGTAACTACCAGAGGAGCTGTTCTACAGGATCTGCTAGCAGCAAGCACTGCTTTATAGACCAACTCATCTATCCTAAAATGGCTACAGCACAGAACCTCCAAAATTCCTAATCCAGATTGAGCCACTTTCTCATTCAGTGAGACCTTAAAAAAATATCACTTGTTTGTGCCTCACTTTGTCCATCAGGAAACCTGGGCATTAAGCAGAAAATACCATGGAAAACAGCCCCAATACCTGAGCTGTGCTCTCCTGGATAAGTACACATGGCTAGCCAATGTTTAAATTGTGGATTATTTTATTCACTGTGATTTACTTAAACACCCAATAGATGGCACCATTGCTATAGGGGAAAATAACAGAGTGCTTCTCATACATATTTCCAACTGGCAAACTGGATGATTGCATCGGACTGAGCTAAGGTGAGATAATATCTTTTATTGGACCAACTTCCATTGGAGAGAAAAAGATATTACCTCACCCACCTTGTCTCGCTAATATCCTAGGACCAACATGGCTACAACATATAGTATTGGACAGAGCTGTCACTTATTCCAATTTAAATATCCTGTTGTAGTAATTCATACACAGTCCCCGAGGTAGAAGACTGGATAGCAGAGGCAGTGAACTGCAACTGTTTTTTTTTTTTTTTTAGAGTGGTCCCTGGTTTCATTTATTTCATCACACAGATTAAATTAGGCAATAGCCTTTTCCTCTTTTAGAACATTGGTTCATAGACATATTGCATTAACTAAGAGTCTGGTATTGCAAATAGCAAGAAACTGCAAACAGTGATAAGTCATCCACAACACAGTGCGCCTCTGCTTCAAGGCATTTTGCATATATGAACTAAAATCTTCTGAAGAATCCAATGTTGTGTTATTTATTTGCATTTATTTCACACACAGGGTCCTATCATTAAATCTTATTCTATTTTGTAATTATATAATTCAACACTGAAGACAGCAGATTAGAAAATACATCTGCTATGGTCAAGTTAATGCTATAAATATTTAAGAAAAATCTATAATCAAGTGCAAATACTCTGTTATTTATACATATTAGAACTTGGCATTAAAAAATTGGGTCAACAAATGGTCTTTTTTATCCAATGAAATTTTTAAGAACTTTGCTTTCAAACTTGAACAGTTTTGACAAAATCTGAATCTTTTTTCCCTTCCTTTTCTTGTTTTTACCCTTTTCCTTTCTGCCCTTCTCCCTTCTTTTTCTTTCAAAAATGGCTAAAGTTTTATTTTCCAGTCTTCTCGTTTTGTTAAAAAAAAATTAAAATCACAAAAAATTCCAAGTGGTGACAAACTGGTCAATTTTGAACCCTGCAAAAACCAATTTCAAGGGATTTTTGGTGAAACTAGGTTCCCCTTCACAGACAAGCTTTAGTACAGATTTTTCCTACAACAGCGTTTTGTTTTCTCCAAGTAGTATTTGAATTCCCTTCTCCATTAATGCTACCACTGCTGCTAAATCTATTTTTTAATCCAGAAGTGCTTTAGACACAAATTGATATACAAATTATACAAACAGGATCAGATTGCTTCACCTTTCACTGAAAATTAGCCACTTCCAGTTGACAACAGCCATTTAACAGCAAACAGCAACACTACACAACAGAAAGTGTGTAAAGATATTGTTTCCCGCTGAACCTGCAGAGGAAGTTTAGGAAGGCAAAATGGAAGGCACCAAAACTGGAGTTAGGTCAAGACACTGGGGTTAGTACTCAGTCTGGTGGAAAGAGCAATGAAATACTTAATGACCATGTGTGGTCAGGAGATATATTTTATGGCTCATCTATGATGATTTTTGAGTTATGAATGTCAAAGTCACAGACTTGTGAGTTCTCAGTGAGTTCTGAATTTATGGAAGTTTTCCTGCAAATTCAAAATCCAAGGAAAAGTGAACATCTTGTGGATATGGACTTATACTGAAGCTACAGTCCAAAGCCTACAGAGGCTTCTGCCCTTGAGTCCAGGCAGGCTGATCACATGGCACTGGTCCCTGGTGCTCTGGTTTGCTATGAACCAATATCTAGGAAGAAAAATCACAGATGCTCAGATTCTGCAATAAAGGAGGCCATAGATAAATCTGATACTTTGCTTTCCTCAAAAATTAAGTTCTCTTTTGCCCTGACAGGCTGCAAGACACTCATTGCTTAGCTATATCCAAGACAATCCAAATCACTGTTCTCCATTAACTGGGTTTTTTCCTAGGTTCGTATACATTCCTGGTGCTATATGGTGCAAAAAGGTTTATTTGATGCATTCAGTGACAAGGTCTCCAGGCTTTGTAAGTCAACTGCTTTCTTGCCTTTGAGCAAAGATATGGTAATTATCTTTTGTCCGAAACAGATTTCCACTTTCCAGACTTGCTTTAGGGCTTTATTTTCTTTCACAACCTGGTTACAGACCTGCCTTTAGCAGAGTCACTAGTGTAATAACAGCAAAGGGCCTGAAAAGGCCACTGTCTTAAACCATAGCTGCTCCTTGTGGGTCTTAAAAGTCACATCTGCTGGCCTTACTGACAGCTGTTTGCTCTCTCCTCCCGCAGAACGGTTGCAGCGAGTGATCCAGATTTTATTCTGTCTTGTACATCATTCAACAGAATGGTCAGCTAAGTTCCGCCTGCAGAATGCTTATTCCCTGTGATGTCAGACAGCAGGAATCCGGCCGGATTTCTAGATTCAAGAGTGAGTTTGTGACCCCAGAAGTCAGTAAAAGTATCTTTTCAAGTGTAAACTGAGCAAGATTGATCTGGAAGTGATTGAGGCACAATAAATAGGTGACCTCATGGTGTCATTTTACAGGTGGGAGCATACGTGCTAGAGCACAGCACAGCCCACCACTGAAATGCAGCCACCTCTGTGGTGAACGGCAGCATTGGCCCACAGCACTACAAATTTTAGTTTGGAACACTGTGGCAGACTCCTATCCCCCCTTATGAAAAGAGCTATGGGATCAATAGGTCCTGGTTCTTAGCCAAGTCTTTACATGGTTTCCAATATTTTGAGAGCGCTTGACTTAATTGTAGGGAGCTGAGGGGCACTGATCATTTTGTCTTTATCTGACACAAGGGTGAGTTCCCTCAGAGAATGTACTGTAGGAACTCGTTAAGCCACATCATCTACTAGTGTTACAGGAGTGCTCTGTACTAGAGAGATGTCTGTAGTTATGCAAATAATTACTAGATAACATGCCAGTAGGTAGCACGCAAGATTATGTGGCATCATTTCTGGATCTTATAGGGCTAACCAACTTCTTTCTGTTGTGCACCATATTCTGCAGTTCTTTACAGGCTGATCTTAACTACAACAGGGCTCCTGCCAAGGATCAGTGAATTAAAAGTATAATTAGTCAAACAGAACATGTGCCTCAAGAAATGACTTTAGATCCTCAAAATCTTGTGATTCTGTGATCACCAGTGCAATTGCAAAACCTGCCCTTGAAAATTTAGGAAATTGAGTAAAATTCCTCAACGTGGCAAAATCCTTTAACTGCACAGACTGGCAGCATGCACTCCTCTCAGTTCAACACAGATGTCCTGCGTGGGTGTGATCAAAAATAAAGAGAAAGACTGAGCCCAGGCCAATGCTGAGCATCAATCTGCAGCCAGAGGCACATCCTAGGTCTACAGAACCCAGTCCAGACCATCTGCAGCCACCATGGGCCGGGCGTTTGTTTGGGTTGGTAAGTTTGCAACTGGAGATGAATTTATGTGGGATGTTATTGAACAGGATTGATGAGTTTTATGGGATTTGGATGTGAGACTGTATAATGTATTCTTCGCCCATAACATGGATAATGGCAGACATTGGGTTAGGCCAGTTGCATCCTGCAAAACACCCACTACTAAAAAGTGGCTTAAAGAAAAGTTTCAACCGTCTAAACTGAAACCCAACATGTCTTGGGTTAACCAATGCTGGGATGCTTAACTTCAGTGGTGCTGGTGGAAAAGAGGAACAATATCACCCCTCTAAGGCAAGTTTGCAGCTAGGAAAACTTTAAGGGACTTTCTGAAGGCTGTAGAGGCAGATGGTTAGAGCTAGTATTAGAACTCAGTTGTTCCTGGCTCTCAGTTTTGTGCTCTTAATCCACCTCTCCCTGCACACTAGTTAATTTACTTTTCAGGGTAGTTCTCCTGGGTAAGATTCTTGAGCAGAACCTAAGCTCTGCTCAACTATAACATGCAACTGTCTTTGCTGCCACATGCAGAGACTGGAGACTGAGAGCAGCTGTGTCTTTGGAACTGACTTTGCAGCATGTGGGTCTCTCTGGCTTTGACTTTATTTGCATTGCAGTAGCGCTTAAGTACCTCAGTCAGGAGCCAAGGTCCCATGATAACAAGTAAGGCAAGACACAACCCCTTCCCCAGGTGGAGAACAAGGAAGCAGAACAGAGGTGCAGCGGCATACGTTAGATAGTCACAGTGGTCTCAGCAATAATGGGTCCACGAGAATGTGTGTGGTCATTAGTTATGCAATGGACTTTAAACTTCTTTCTGGTAGGAGAATTTCTGCACATTTTAACCTTGTAACAGTTACTGCTAATGAACATGAGGCTGGATCTAGACTGTTCTCAGTGACAGCAGATGACAGAACAAGGAGTAATGGTCTCAAGTTGCAGTGGGGGATGTTTAGGTTAGATATTAGGGAAAACTTTTTCACTAGGAGGGTGGTGAAACACTGGAATGGGTTACCTATGGAGGTGGTGGAATCTCCTTCCTTAGAGGTTTTTAAGGTCAGGCTTGACAAAGCCCTGGCTGGGATGATTTAGTTGGGAATTGGTCCTGCTTTGAGCAGGGGGTTGGACTAGATGACCTCCTGAGGTCCCTTCCAACCCTGATATTCTATGATATTCTAGGCCCGAGGGAGGGATTTTTAAATAATTTTCTCTTCTGTTTTTATTTTGCTGTAGGTTTAGCTGTCTTGCTGTTTCTCCAATGCAGTAAGTCACCTTTTCCATGATCATCCAGTTATTAAAAGAGTCATAGGTAGTAGAAAAGAAATCCCTGTGGGTAACAGAATAAGGCCCAGTGTTTAGCTGGGATTCATTGAGCCATTTCCTTGTTCAGGGGTTTAATTTTTGAAGTGGTCTCTGTGAGCCTGATCCAAAGCCTCCTGAAGTTTCATTAACTTCAGTGGGGTTTAGATGCTACTAAAAAACTCGAGGCAGTTACCTACATGAAAGCTCTGTGAGCCCATCCCCAGCCTGCATGTGTGTAACTTAGCTGCGTTCAGATTGCAATGCTGCTTGCAGAGCAGTGGCAAACAGCTGCCCTCCCATACTGTTCCATATGAGCACAAGTGGCCCGTAGGCCGTGGGACACATTCACTTTGAGAACCGAGGCAATGGAAGTTGTTCCTACTTAGCCAACTCTTGTCCTGTCTCCATTCAAGGACCGGGCACAACAGACCCTCTTCTGGAGCATGTTTTAGATGGTCAAAGCCCTGTATCACTGCTGTACCACAATCCTCAGTGGGGCGGCCACAGGCCACCACTGTGGGACAAAGTACAAAGCGAAACAGCAGTGAGGCCTAGCACGGCCATTTCTACACCCAGGTGTGCAACTCAGCTTTTCTCAAAGCTTTCATCACGTCAGTACCAAAGCACAACCAGTCCCATTCCCCAGAGACAGGGAAGGAACTTAAAGGGCATTCCAAGTCCTTCTGGGTTTGGGGAACCATGCTAGAAGGAGCACGGTAATGGCCCACGTGGACTCGAGAGCTTGAATACTGTTCAATGAACTCGAGAGAGTCTGTGAGGCCCCATGCTATCAGCCAGCTGAAGGGGTGCGTAGCATTTTGATTCCTTGCCTCAGTCCTCATCGCATCTTGACACCTCTTTCCTATTTCCACAGGCTCTGCTTGCAAATTGGTCTGTTACTTTACCAACTGGTCCCAGTACAGACCAGCCCAGGGGCGCTTCCTTCCTGAGAACATTGACCCCAACCTGTGCACTCATCTCATTTATGCCTTTGCTGGCTTGGATGACAACCAGATCACCACTGTGGAGTGGAACGATGAGCAGCATTACAAGACTTTCAACGGACTCAAAAGGAAGTGAGTCAAAGGGGAGAAGGGCCTATCTGGGTTTATCCTGAAGGAGGAGGCAGACCTGGGATTTAAGCTAAGGCTGTTTCTAGCTTCACCGAGGGAGAAAACTCCTTTGGAATCATTCTTTACCATGTGCTCAGCTGTGTACAAGACCAAGTCAGTCCCTGGCCTAAAGACTTTAGAATTTAACCTATCCTCTCCACGAGAAGAAGAGCGGATGTGACAGTTTGAAGACTCATGTTGACATCACTATAGGTGTTAAAAAGCCCAACTGCTTCCATCTGAGAGGGACAGAATGTACATGAACAGATTTTCAGTAGGGTTATAGCAAAATTGCATTATCAAGCGTTGGGGCAGGAGCTAAACTAGAGGGGGGAAAACCCACCATTCAGTATCAGAGCATAATCTGGAGACAGTTCCTTAAACTTCAGGGAGGTCCCAACTTCTCCTTCCTCCCATTTATCTATAGGAAGGTTTGAGGGTGTTTACATTGTAGAAGTATGGAAGCTTTCCCCCAGATTAAGCCTCCAGATTATGGTTGTGTTTATTAAGATCGGAGAACACTTGCAAGTCCAAGTGCAAAGGATACAATGAAAGTGAGCTTTTTCAGCTGCTTTTAATGCCACCTTTTTTCCCACCCAGGAATCCTGGGCTGAAGACCCTCTTGGCCATTGGTGGTTGGAATTTTGGCTCTGAAAAGTAAGATGAGAAGATATCTTTTCTTCTGCATGCAAAGCATGGGGGGGGGGTAGTGAATTATGCTAAACCTCAAAATCCTGTGACATCCAGGAGAGTCAGAACAGTAGCATTTAGGAAGGAGATTGTGCATTCTATCTACCTACATTAGGCACTTATATGACCACCATTACCATAGTATCTGAGTGCCTCATAACACACCAGTAGTTATCCTCAACTCCTCTATAAGGTAGAGCAGGGCTGTTTTCCCCATTGTGCAGAAGAGGAACCAAGACACAGACACTACGTGACTTTCCCAAGGCGCACCCAGTCTGTGTCAGAGCAGGAACTGAATCTGGGTTTCCTCACTCCTAGACTACTGCCTAGCCCATTAGTATTATATTTCAGAGCTCAGTTTCCAAAGACAATCAGTATCAGCTGAACACCACCTTGTGGTGCCCACATCAATGTTCAGTACAACCTGGAGTTACCGGAGTCGCTCCATCTTGACACTAGTTTAAGAACAAGATCTTGCCTGTAGGTTATTACACCCTTTTTTGACTAAAATTCATCACTGCTGAGGTTGCCTCAGAAATTTTCGTTCTAGGCTTTTTGTCACGAAGAGGTGGTCTTGGAAGGCAGAAACTCAAATACTGTGTTAGGTACTGAGATTTGTGTGGTAACTTTTGAGGAAGTTTCCAAATCTCTCGTTCTCTCTGACAGCAATAGAGTTTCTAGCAGCTGTGAAGTCTTTGATATTGATAACAATTCATCTCATCATTGCTTAGCAACTTAGATTTTTTTTAATTCATTTGTAAAGCTGTAAACCTGAAGCTCTCCCTGAAAGCTGTCTCCAAAGCAAACAATATTCAGAATACTGTTTTGCAGACAGTCTCCTTCCTTCTCTGGATGGGACATGGGCTGGAATTTAAAGTGAACTGAGGCTGAATATGACCCTGCGAGGACCAGTGGCCTTTCCTCCCAGCTGTATGTAGCCCTCTGTGCTGCTGAGTTTACCTTCTGGACACAAACTCTAAACTAGCCCCCAAATCTGCAGTGGATGGTTAGCATAACGGACAGAGTAGTTAACGTCAGTGGCGGCTCCAGGCACCAGCGCTCCAAGTGGATGCCTGGAGTGGCAAGCTTTGGGAGGCAGCCTGCCAGTCCCCATGAGGGCAGCTGTCAGGCTGCCTTTGGAGGCTTGCCTGTGGGAGGTCCACCGGTTCTGCGGATTCGGTGGCAATTCAGCAGCGGGTACACCGAAGTCGCAGGACCGGCAGACCTCCCACGGGCAAGTCACCAAAGGCAGCCTGCCTGCCATGCTTGGGAAGGCAAAAAAGCTAGAGCTGCCCCTGGTTAATATGTCACTTCCATGCTAGGTTCTCCAGCATGGTGTCCACGCCTGGTAATCGGCGGACATTCATCCTCTCTGTGGTTGAGTTCCTGCGCAAGTATGAATTTGATGGTCTGGACCTAGACTGGGAATATCCAGGTGTAAGGGGAAGCCCACCTGAGGATAAACAGCGTTTCACTGCTCTGGTCCAGGTACAGTAAGACCGAGGAGTACAGCCCCCTTCTTCCATTGCCAAGGCAAAGATATAAGGATGCAGGATGTGTGCTTTGTCCTCATATTTCACCTGCAAACACTACCCAATCTGCAAAGTCAAAGTCAAAGCTAGGGCACTCTCTAAGGTAGAGACAGCTTACATCTGAAAGGGTCAGACAAGTGACGGAATCAAGTCAGCAGACTGTTTTGACCATCTGAACCATGCTTTTTTGGATCCAAGGTTTGGGCTCATCTCTAGCTCAGAGATCTCCAAAGAGTGGGGGAAGAGTGCATCCAAGGTGCATATAGGTAAGGTCAGGGATTGGACTTCCTTGTTTGCTGGCGCCTGGCTCAAGGAATCCCCACCAGATGAGGAGACACATAATGCCCCCAATGTCGGAAGATGCTGATCAGCCACTTTGATTATTTGCTTCCTGGAATCTACCATCAAGTCATGTGCCTTCCCAGAATCAAATCATTCACAGCATCAGCCCTGAATACGTTAATAAATTGATCAAATACGTGATCTAATTGGCATGACCCACAGCTACTAGAATGCTCAGGACCTTACTCTGTGTTTATCAGACATGTGTGCAGTCTCTCCTTTAGTTTAGATTTGCTTTTTCTGAAAGAAAAAAAAGATGGAAGGCACAATTAAAAAGAGCATAATTGATGGTTGTTTGGGGCTTTTATTATTTCCCCTCAGGAAATGGCTGAAGAATTCAAGGAGGAAGCCAAGAGGACAGAGAAAGAGCGGCTGCTGTTGACTGCTGCTGTGGCAGCTGGGAAGGAAAACATCGATGGAGCCTATGAAATTGAGAACATCTCAAAGTGAGTCTATCCAGCCACGCAGTTTTACAGAGGACAATCAAGCTACAGGACCAAATTCTATTACCCAGGATGCTTTGCAACACTTCTCTTGCAGAGGGAAAATCAATGTCATCTTGGTTCCTTATTCTCCCTTTGTAGAGCCTTAGACTTCATTAACCTCATGACGTATGACTTCCACGGTTCCTGGGAAAAGATCACAGGACACATCAGTCCTCTCTACAAAGGGAAGACCGACACTGGATCTGCTGTGTACAGTAACACTGTAAGTGTCAAAGAACTTTGTAGGTTACCCCTCTTTCTGACAAATAAATGGAGCTCAGCTGCAGGAAATGGTTGAAAAGTCACATTTCCAACTAACCTGCATGTATCATCCTTCCCCCTGGTGCAAGTATCAGAACTTGTGCCACAAGCCCCAGACAACAGACATTCAGTGGCTGTATCACAGTTTGATTGCAAACTCCAAAAGCTGTTCCAGCATCCCAGTTACATGGAGAGACTTCATGTCTGATCCCCTCATACAGGACTATGCTGTGACGTACTGGAGGAACAAGGGTGCTCCAGCTGAGAAGATCATCATGGGAATCCCCACCTATGGACGGTCTTTCACCCTCTCTTCCTCCGAGACAGGGGTTGGTGCCCCTGCCTTTGGGCCTGGATCACTCGGCCCTTTCACTCGAGAGGCAGGATTATGGGCCTATTATGAGGTAGGGAAGAACTCACTTTTCCTGCAAGCAGCTCATTAAATGCCTCTGGGTCTACTGTGATTTAAATATGGTGCCTTGAAACTGCCCCTTTGATCCTTCTATTGCCAAACATGCTAATATTCGTAAGATTATTAATTAATTCAGAGAGGCAGCCAATCTCAATGGTCTCTTCCCATCTCTCCATTTCTGTATTTTTTTCAGATCTGTACTTTCCAGAAAGGTGCCACCACCAAAAGGATCGAGGAACAGAAAGTCCCGTATTCCTTTAAGGAGAACCAGTGGGTGGGGTATGACGACCAGAAGAGCATTAAAACCAAAGTAAGCAGTTCCTATGCATTCTTCTTGCCAAACGTTGTGGAGGGCTGGAGGGGAGCTGTCAGAACCTTCCTGTAGCCCAGAGAGATGGGCTCCACTTTGTGTCATTGTGCGTATCGGCAGACAATGCTTTGTGTGTCCCTAGCACTGTGCATCTGAGAATCTCAATGCACTTCACCAAAGTTAACCTGTTATGCCTCCAGTCCTGCCTACCTTCTGGGAAGCCTAGTGTTATCCCATTTTACAGATGAGGAAATCAAGGCACAGCAAGGTAGGGTGACCAGACAGCAAGTGTGAAAAATCAGGACAGGGGATGGGGTGTAATAGGAGCCTATACAAGAAAAAAACCCAAAAATTGGGACTGTCCCTATAAAATCGGGACATCTGGTCACCTACAGAAAGTGAACATGACTCGCTTGAAGTCACAGCAAAAGAAAGATGACTTATGTGGTGTGCTGTGAATGGAAACATTGGCCCATCAGCAGGTGAATTCAGCAAACAGGCTCCCCACGAGCCCACACAATCTTTTCCTTGCGTGTAAAGTGTAGACGAGAGGATCCAGACAATGTTCTGGGGCAGGAAAGTTTCATAACTTGCAATCTGCTCCACCCTGGCAACAGAATCTTAAGGTCATATGAGATTTCAGACCAAGCAGGAAGCGGCACAGGGCTGTAAACATCCCAGGCGTGAGCACCCTTAACCCAAACAGGATTCCTGCCTGCATGGAGATTCATTGGTTCAAGCATAGGCAAGCTATTAGCATGCACTTGCCCCTTCTCCCATCCACCTCTCAACTTCATGGCAGGTTGTTTTGGACTTGCAAGAGGCTCCTTAGACGAGTAACAGTTGCTGGAGTTCTAACAGAGGCGAGATGTTTTAACTTCAGTCTCCCACCATCACCCAATATCACAGTTTCAGAGATTTTTCCTCTCCCAGGTTCAGTATCTGAAGAAGAAAAATCTGGGAGGGGCCATGGTCTGGGCCATCGACCTGGATGATTTCAGCGACTTATTCTGCGGCCAGGGGAAGTACCCTCTTCTGCAAACTCTGAAGAAAGAGCTGAGATGTGGTAAAGCATGAGTTAAGGGTCTGCCCCATACAGATAATGCAATATGTTTTTGACACATGTATTTTTTTTATTATTGGGCAAGAGAGTTTTAGGGGGCAGGGAGAGAGAATGAATTGCAAACTTGCACCACAGCCTCAGCCTCCTCTGAACGCCCTCACGGTCTCCAGGGAAAGCCCGAACAGCAAAACCATTTATGTAATACATCATTTTTCTTTTAAACACCCATGGCCAGCTTTTGGTTTAGAGCGCAAAGGCTGGAGCTGTATCACTGTTGCAGCCTAAAGAGGGGAGCCTGGGACACAAAACACCCTGATGAAAGTTGTCTGAAATTTTTGCATTAGGCCACGTTGTTATGCCTCCTAAAATTCACTCATGCAAGTCCATTGGGAATACTTGGGGAAAAGCCACGTAACTGGAGAAATATAGAGAATTGGAAGAGTTTGCATCTAAAAAACACTCATGATCTGAGCCACCAAACCTGCCAAAAGCAGGCTGGGAAATTGCACAGCAGAGATCTTTCCCCAGCAGCATAGCTTTGTATCTAATTAGCCCAAAGCTGATTCCTGTAATGTCACACCTCTTGTAATAGCATTATTTATTAGTTTCTCCCCCCAGGCCTGTTTCCATCTTGATCCCCATGTGCCCTGTTCTCTTTGCTCTGCCAGACCACCACCGTCGCACATTTGTATCCCTCTTGGAAACTCATCTCATACAATCCTCCCAATAAACCAATCCACTTTCATCCCCACCCTATTTAGATACATTATGAAAAAGATCAACTAGAAATACTGCCATGATTTGTGCATCTCTAAAGTAAATAGCCACATTGCATTGCTGTAACTTTTTTCTTCACTTATCCCATTCCCTTCTCTTGTTTCCCTCGCCCAGGTCATGGGCAAACTCTTCAGAGCAAGGTCCTAGGAGACTTTGGGGTGCTATCAATAATCTATCCAGCCACCATGTATTTACGCTTCAACATTAAGTCACCTTTAGTTTTACAGGTGTCTTGGACTTTATGCTGAGTCCACTACAACTGCTGTGTATCAAAAGGTTGTCCTATTGTTGGTTTGTTCTGCCCTAGAGAGCCACTGATCTAGCTATCGGCACCTTTACATCATCACTCATTCATATTTCCCAATAAAAAGCCCCATGTCACCTAATGACCATTTAAACCACCACCAAGCTGTCTAAAACCTCTGAGGGATTGGCCACAAAATGTCTCCCTTTGTTACATTTTCTTTCTGACTAGTAGATGCCAATAACATTGTTCTTTCTGCTAATGCCTCCACAGGGCTGGTTCAGACGATGCCTGTTCCAGAAACCACTACCACCAGCTCCACTACATCACCGCCAACTGTTTCATCCTCAACCCTCAGCTTCACTACACTACCATCCATCCCCGCCACAACTACCAACTCCACGACCAGCAGGTTTTGCCTCCATAAGTCCAATGGGATCTACCCTGTCCCCAAGGCTCACGCCATGTTCTACATATGTGCCAACAGGCGCACCTTCCGAATGTCCTGCCCAGAAGGATTGATTTTTGACTACTTATGCAAATGTTGCAACTGGCCGTAAAAGCAAAAAGCCTCAAATTACCCTAATGGAGAATGAAATAAGAGATCAATTTATATCAGCTCAGATAGTTTCGTTTCCTCTGCCATGAAATCCGAGCTTAGGAGATGGTCTACATTGCAAGTGTCCCCAGCAGCCTTCTTCTCTGTCCTGGGTGAATTACTTTCTGGGGCAACAACCATCACAGTAATGCAGGTCAGAGTTAGGGAGGAGAGTGAACAGAAGCAAAATATTGGTACTGACAAGCAGGGCTGATGCATTTTTCGTTTTGCATTGGTCTCTTTTAGAGTCTGGCTTCATCCTCTGTCCTTATTTCATGTTTGTTTGCTCCAAGAAAATAAAGCTTTCATTTCTAAAGGAAGTTGTTGTACTTTTCTTATATTGGGTAGAAGTGTCAGGCCCTATAAGCTACTGAAAAATGGGGTAGGGAGAAGGGAAGGAATCAGGAGATTTATGGCCTTCTTACATCAATACAATATCCTAGAGTTTGATGTGTGGTTCACTAGACAATATAGTAAAGCATCATGCATTATCTCAGCTCCATATTATCCCTCTTGGAGAGCTCAGCAAGATACATTCAAGATGTACTGGAGTGTCTGTAGAAGAACACAACCTGCTATTAGTCCACTCTGCCACAGGTGTCAAAGCTGTTTCTTCATCTTGCATGCTTACTCAGGAAGGTTCGACTCAGACAGGTTATATGGTTTTCAAATCATGCACAAGGTGGTCAAGTGATCTTTCTGATACCAAATAGAGATACCCCCTCTACAAACCTAGGTCTTCCATTGGCCAGGACTTTGCTGTTACCACTGGGCCATTGACCCTCTCAAAAGCAGAAATCCTGAAGAGTCATTAAACTTAGGGATAGATTCACAATATTTTCAATGCCAGATAATAAAGGTGGCCTTACATCTGCTACAGGAATGACTGACTGACTGGGACTCCTAATACATCAAAAGCATCTGATTTCTTCCTCTCCAACGAGTGCAAGGGCTGTGGTTTTTATTTGTCTTTGATATTTGGGAGGCACATAACTTGGTAGCTAATCACGAAGCCTTCACAAATTCACTTACTGAAGAGAACAGAGAGGCATCGACAGACCAGCCTGCAGAATCTAACACAAGTCATCCATCATTGCCCATGTGGACTGACCCAGATGAAATGAAGTTTAGGCCTTACCTACACACAAAGGTGGTCACATTAGTGGGGCAGAGATCTTTCTGAATGATTAGAAATACAGGCAGCAACTGTCAGCAAGTGCTAGAGTAAGTGATTCCAAATGCATTTGGTCCCTATCACTCTAGTGATGATTCATCCAGCGCGTAAATTCATTCCCGGCCTAAGACCATTCAAGCAAACAGAGTTACTCTGTGGACAGACTTGGCTCAGTTGCTGCTCATCTTAAAAACCAAACAGGAATTTTTGGAAGGAATATAAACCTTCCTGCTTCAAAGCACAAGCTGACCTTGAATGGAGAGTTATGGGGAAAAGATAAACAACTTCCCCCAGGGATAGGTTATCCCATAACTGCAGGGTTTCTCACATCTTCCTCTGAAGGAGCAGATGTTGGAGACAGGACACTGAGCTAGATGGACCCATGGTCTGGTCTGGAGCGGCCATTCCTCCATCCTTGGAGAGTCTGGCTCCAAAGGTGCTAAGGGTAGACAAATATAAATGCATTAAAACATTCCCACTGCTCTGTGAAGCAAGATCCCCATTTTACTGTTGGGACCTCAGCAGCACAGAGGAAATGAGCCAAACAGTTTCTCGTAACACCCTCCCTTTGGCGAAGTAGTCACAATAGCAGAAGTGAAAAAAAACTAGGAGGCTTATCAGGGTCTGAGCCCCTTTGGGGCCACCCTCACTGCAATGGGAGCTTGCAGGCAATGATAAGAGAATGAGGCTTAGAGATAACGCAAGTCTATCCAGTACAATGAAACTATTTAAAAAGTCTTTGCTCTACATCTTCAAGAACAGTAATAAACCACAGAAATGTGTACCCAAGGTCTCCCGCTCCTTGCCTCGGCACCATTTGTGTTTGCACATCAGGACAGAGCCAAGTTGATGGTAGGTGTTGCAAAACCTACACAAGCGCACACACGCTAAAATTGCACAAGAATTCCTTCACTAAAAATAACCAGTTGAGTTCTCAGAAAGACAGAGTAAATAAGACTGTTCCTTTGTGAAAAAGAACATGCTGAGTTCTTGTAAATCAGGGTTATTGTGTCAGACAGGTATAAAAAGTGACAATGAAAAGCAGAGACCAACCATTTGGCAGTCAGATACTGTCTCCTCCACACCACAGTGACAGAATCTGGAGCAGAGCTGTATGATCCAGCATGAGACAGGCAATCATTTGGGCTGGTAAGACTGGGGCTGGTGAACTGGTTTAACTCTTGTGATGGGTGTCATTGAATAGTCCCTAAATTGTATGGCAGTTTGGTGAAGTGGACGCAATGGGATTCCCGGCTGGGGAAATCTCAATGAAATAGGCACTTGAGGTGAATGTATTTTGGAGACTCAGTTGTTAATGGCTTGTGACAAGGGCCACCACAAAGCAAATTTTAAAGCAAGACAGTAACTGAAGATGCTTTAAAAAAAATCTAAAATTTTGTGAAAGGCCAAGCAGAAGAGTTCTTAAACATTCAGAAGAGATTTTAAAAAGAGAGATTTCCAAATTCTGCCTTTCATTTTCGCATCTGCAATTTGTGCTTGCAATCAAGTGCTTCGACATTTAAGTGGCCTAAATTGCACCCACAAATAATTGTAGGCACCAAACTGCAGGTGCAAAACGAGGTGTGGTTAAGGCCATTGTGAAGATTTTTTAGACATGTGCATATACCTCTTTGGAAGTAGGGAGGTAGGGCATTTATCATCCAAAGCACCAATATTACTTTACTCTCATACAGTCCACAGATCTCAAAGATAGGTCAATAGTACACTTCACCCTTGTTCTTGTATTTCTCTAGGTTTTGCTCTCTTGCTGTCTCTACAATGCGGTAAGTAGCCAACTTACATTATCACCTGGTTTTACAGAGGCCAATAGAAACATGATCGATCACAGGGGATGGGGAAAAAAAGTTGCTGGGTTTTAGTAAGTGCTCCAGTGCGGGTGGGATTTTTGATGCTTGTACTGGGCCCTGCAATTCAAAAGCAGAAGAGGAAAGTCCTTCTTCAAAACAGCTCCAAAAAAGCTGTGCCAGGCCTGTTCACATCCTGCAAAGGCATCAAGTCATTTGAAAAGGAAGGAGGGAATTTGCAAGATTAGGAGGAACTGCAGGGGTCATTCTGGCTGCACGTCCACTGCCTCCCTGCCTGAGACCACTACCAGCCAAAACTGCCCCTTCTCTGCCTCCTCTTCAATCCCAGCTACACCCATGGCAGAGACACAGAGGCAATCCACTTCTTCCAGTGATTAAGTGTTTTCCTGTAGAGCATGGGCAGCCTAGCGTTCCCACTTGAGTGCTCTGTGGTTAATATCGACTGCTCCATCTTTGGCTTTCGGGTATAAATACCCGATCTCTGCAGGCTACAATCCTGTCTGTTAGCACTGTGCAAAGGTGCACCATGATGCTTAATCATGGAGGAAAGGAATGGATCACAGAGCTGCTTTCATCCTTCAGAACTCAAGTCAAGTCATGATTCCTCCTCCTTCGGCTTTCATTCATCTGGTTCTCGCATTACAGGAGATGCACCTTCTAGCATCGCAAGCTGCCATAGGCACGATAAGGCTCAATATATATTGATTCATCCTGCGGATCACAGCTTGGTTATTTTACCAGGTGGGGCCTGGCTGCCCCCAGGAAGATTCTATCATGGTGCTGCCCTGTAAGGGTCATGCCATGTTACAGCCTCTCATAATAGAGCACTGTCTGCCCGAGGCCCCAAAGTAAACACAACAGAAACGGCAATCCACTCACAAAGCTGTATTGATATTAGAGGACTAAGAGGCCATTTGGGCCCATTAGCTGTTGTCTTGCTGGGAGATCCCCGGGAGGTGGCAGAGACAGCACAGCAATCTCAAGTTTACATGGCACCCAGTCCTCTTGCTGTCTCCCCAGATTCTGCCTCTAAGCTGGTTTGTTACTTCACCAACTGGGCCCAGTACAGGCCTGGGGAGGGGCGCTTCCTCCCCGATGACATCGACCCCCATCTCTGCACCCACCTCATTTATGCCTTTGCCAGCATGAGCGACCACGAGATCACCACCGTGGAGTGGAACGACGTGACACTTTACGAGGCTTTCAATGACCTTAAAGCCAAGTGAGTAACATAGGGGGCACGCCTGCATCCCTGCAGCCGGGGTGTCGCCATCAGGCTGACTGCAGGAGGGAAGGCTCACCCTCAGGTCGAAGGGTGAGAGTTTCCCAGGGAGCATCGTGTCATCCTTGGGGGAAAGAGGGGCAGTGCATGTAGCCAGAAAGCAGCAGGAAGCTTCCAGGGGGATGGAATTAAAGCTCTGCTGCTGAGCATTCATATCAAACCAGTTCCGTGACAGAGGATGAGGGGAGCAGCTGCTTCCCACATTTTGCCAGCAGCCTATTCTGAGCCAGATTCGCAGCTAAGCGGAGCCTGAGAAGGCAAGTCACCCAGCTTTCCACTTATCCTGGGTAGGCCGGGCCTGAAACTGCCCCAAGTTTAGATCAGTGGTCCCCAACCTTTTCCAGGTGGCGGGCGCCCGACGACGAGCCACCGAGGACCATGGCCGGCAGAAATGCATCCGCCAAAATGCTGCTGAAAATCAGTGGCATTTTGGCGGCAATGCCTCTTGATGACACCGCTTTATGGCAGCATTTCGGTGGATGCTTGTCCACCAGCCAGTACGCTGGCACACATAGATGCCCCGCACCGCATTGGGGACCACTGGTTTAGATAATCCTAAGCTCTCCAAACTACATTAGCTATGGCAGTCCCACAGGGCCCACTGTGCTAGCTGGATCCGAGTGCCATGCTCTCCCTTCCTTTCCCCCAACACCCACCTCCATGCAGACAGGAGGAGTGGGTGGGAAGGGAACTAAGTCTGTCAAGTGAAAGATTTCCCATAGGACAGCCAAGCCAAGCCAACCATCCTTCATTTAAATGCACTTTTCTCCCCTCAGGAATCAGAGTCTGAAGACCCTGTTGTCCATTGGAGGATCAAGCATGGGAACTGAACGGTAATACTGGGATCTGCAATACTGTTCCACTTCTGAGTGTGGAAGTTAATATACCCTTGTGACACACCTGCTTTGAACAGTGACAGGCTTGAACCCACCACCTCCAGCTCTGGGAAATCTTTTAGCTTATAAACATGGAGGTTGAGGAAGGGGGAAATTGGTTCCCGCAAGAGCAGAAGTAAAGGAGCATGGGCACGTCTCATGTGCTTCACTGCTGCGTTATTACTGTCTCTGTAATGGACAGTTTGCAGCTGTGAAGTCTGCATATTGAGAGTAGCCAATATAAAAAGTACTGAGAATCTATACTACGATATATGTGATACACGAAGCATGTCACTTCCATTCCAGCTTCTCCCACATGGCTGCTTCGGCTGCTAATCGCTGGACATTTGTCCGCTCTGTGGTACAGTTCCTCCGGACGCATGACTTTGATGGACTAGATGTAGCCTGGATTTACCCAGGGACGAAGGATAAGAGACATTTCACTTCTCTGATTCAGGTACAATAAAACCAGGGGATGTGGTCACAATTGAAAAAGGGCTACCCAACAATGGCAGAACATACATATCAAGCTCACAGCCTACTGCAGCCAGCACATCTCACCCTCAATGGAGCTAGATCTCTGGGGAGGTGAATTCTGTCTGTCTTTCATAAAGATGGAACCACTTTCAGAAAGATTTTGGACATAAGGGAAATTCAGAGGCACATGAACATTTAGGAAGTATCACCTGGGAGAGCAACAACACAGTCATGCTGTGTCAGACTTTGGAAGATCTGAACAATGCCCATGAGATCCTGCTGCACAGGATCATAGCTCAATTCCTTTCCCTCCAGGCACACTGTTGCAGGAACCCTCCCGTGTCTCATTTTCACTACAACCCATGTGCTTCAGCCTGGGGAGATGGAGAAACATGGACTTAGTACAAAAGACTTGGCACATTGATCCTGATCCTAAGAACATCCAGAAGTAAACAAATCAGGTTTAAAAGAACCCACCAGGAGTTTCAGAAAAGATCTAAACACTCCTAACTTCAAATCAGAAACTAAGCTCTGAGATGCTAGATAGGAACACCCATGGAACTGTCACTGCAGGGTTCCTTGCACATTCCTCTGCAGCAGCTGGTACTGATCAGTGTCAGACAGGATGCTGGGCTGAATGCTCCCCCGGCGTAATCCAGTGTGGGAAGTTCCTATGTTAATTCAGATATTCTTACTTATACCCTCTAGGAACTAGCAACGGCATTTGAGAAGGAAACTCAGAAAACTGGAAAAGAGAAACTTCTACTTAGTATTGCAGTGTCCGCTGGAAGGATAAATATTGACACAGGCTATGATGTCGACAAAATCTCCAAGTAAGTGTACCCAGTAACACTACTTTACAAAGGCTTCTAGAGAAGCTGTAACCAATCAGGAAAAATACCTCAGCATCATCGTGAACAGCTCAATGAAAATATCTGCTCAGATAGCAGCTACCAAAAAAAGCAAAACAACGTTAGGACGAATGAGGAAGAGAATCATCCTGAACCTGGCTTCAGTGATATTATATAATTCAGTGGTACATTCTCATCCACACTACTCTGTTCAATGCAAGTCACCTTCTTTCAAAAAAGGATGCAGCGGAAATAGCAGGGGTTCTGGCAGGTAGTATTGCCTAGTGGGTAGAGCACTGGACGGGGACTCAGGAGAGCTCAGTTCAATTCCCAGCACTGCACCTGGTTTGCTGGGTGACGTTGGGCAAGTCATTGCCTTTCTGTGCCTCAGTTTCCCAATGGGTAAAATGGGCATATAACAATATTGACCTCCTTTGGAAAGTGCTTTGAGATCTATAGATACATATGCATACAAATATTTATATATAAAGAGATAGGCAACAAAAAACTAGACACCTGAAGAGAGTTTCATAGAGAAACATTGGAGACCTGCTTAGAGAGATGAGTAACAGGAGTTATGAAAGAGAAATAAAATAGCGAATGGTATAGAAAAGTTGAAATTGACAGCTCCTATTTACCATCTCATCATGCAACAGAAGGGGAACATGAAATCACATGAATGCCACTGGAAATTTTACAGTATAGATTAGCCTGTGGAACCCATTGCCTCAAGATAAAGGACAAGAATTAGACTACATTAATGTAGCTTTTTATTTTGAGAGCTATAAATCTTCACAGCTCAGGCCATCAACCAGTCATCAATTGACAAGGTTTGACAGAAACTTCCCTTAGAGCAGATTCATTCCACAGAATGTCCCCAATGGATTTTCTGGCAGCTTTCCTTAAAATATCTGGTGCCTACCGCTATCAGACAGGATAGTGACTAGATGGACCCTGAGTCTTATTCAGTATGACAGTTCTTAAGGTACATAGTCAATATACTTGGCCGTGTACAGTTACCCAGAATGTTTCATATCATTGTCTGCTGTTAGAGGCGTTAAAACTAGAACCTGGATTTTGAAACTCAATCACGTATCAGGAATGCTCCTGCCACAAGAGTTTTGTTTCCATGTTCAGTGAACGTGGAACAATGGAGCAGACTCCCAAGGGTCAGTCCTAGGACCAATCCTATTCAACTTATTCAGAAATGATCTGGAGAAAGGGGTAAACAGCAAGGTGGCAAAGTTTGCAGATGATACTAAACTGCTCAAGATAGTCAAGACCAAAGCAGACTGTGAAGAACTTCAAAACAATCTCACAAAACTAAGTGATTGGACAACAAAATAGCAAATGAAATATAATGTGGATAAATGTAAAGTAATGCACATTGGAAAAAATAACCCCAACTATACATACAATATGATGGGGGCTAATTTAGCTACAACTAATCAGGAAAGAGATCTTGGAGTCATCATGGATAGTTCTCTGAAGACGTCCACGCAGTGTGCAGCAGCAGTCAAAAAAAGAAACAGGATGTTAGGAATCATTAAAAAAGGGAGAGAGAATAAGACAGAATATCATATTGCCCTTTTATAAATCCATGGTACGCCTGCATCCTGAATACTGCATACAGATGTGGTCTCCTCATCTCAAAAAAGATATATTGATACTAGAAAAAGTTCAGAAAAGGGCAACTAAAATGATTAGGGTTTGGAATGGGTCCTATATGAGGAGAGATTAAAGAGGCTAGGATTTTTCAGCTTAGAAAAGAGGAGACTAAGGGGAGATATGATAGAGATATATAAAATCATGAGTGATGTAGAGAAAGTGAATAAGGAAAAGTTATTTACTTGTTCCTATAATATAAGAACTAAGGTCCACCAAATGAAATTAATGGGCAGTAGGTTTAAAACAAATAAAAGGAAGTTCTTCTTCACACAGCGCACAGTCAACTTGTGGAACTCCTGGCCTGAGGAGGTTGTGAAGGCTAGGACTATAACAGAGTTTAAAAGAGAACTAGATAAATTCATGGAGGTTAAGTCTATTAATGGCTATTAGCCAGGATGGGTAAGGAAAGGTATCCCTAGCCTCTATTTGTCAGAAGGTGGAGATGGATGGCAGGAGAGAGATCACTTGATAATTGCCTGTTAGGTTCACTCCCTCTGGGGCATCTGGCATTGGCCACTGTTAGTAAACAGGATACTGGGCTGGATGAACCTTTAGTCAAACCCAGTATGGCCATTCTTATGTTCCAAGCCAGAACCAGAAAGGGTCCATGTTCTTTTTTTCTTTTGAGTACAGCTGAGTTCGTGGCAGAATGACCTCACACTATTTCTACCTCTCAAGATAGCAGAAGTCTCAACAGCAGAGAAAGTCAGCAGATCTTGTTAGATGAGACATGTTGGGCTGAAATCTTATGAGAACAGTTTGCAAAAGTTTCCACTTTATCAGTGAATCCAAACCCACACACTCATTGTGTGAGAGGCTCATGGAACTGGGCTTATTTAGTCTGCAGAAGAGAAGAGTGAGGGGGGGAGCTGATAGCAGCCTTCAACTACCTGAAAGGGGGTTCCAAAGAGGATGGAGCCAGGCTGTTCTCAGTGGTAGCAGATGACAGAACAAGGAGCAATGGTCTCAAGTTGCAGTAGGGGAGGTTTAGGTTGGATATTAGGAAACACTATTTCACTAGGAAGGTGATGAAGCACTGGAATGGGTTACCTAGGGAGGTGGTGGAATCACCATCCTTACAGGTTTTTAAGGTCAGGCTTGACAAAGCCCTGGCTGGGATGATTTAGTTGGGGTTGGTCCTGCTTTGAGCAGGGCGTTGGAGTAGATGACCTCCTGAGGTCTCTTACAACTCTAATCTTCTATTATTCCAGTTCAGCCTCAAAACAATTAAACTTAATGCAGATCCAAATGTAAATATTAGGTTGTCGATCTCTCTCCACATATTATTCCTGTGTGCCATTTTGGGGATGTTTATTTTGGATTATGTAATTTAGCTCATTCTCTTTTTCCTTTCCTGCAGGATTGTGGATTTTATTAACCTCATGAGCTATGACTTCCATGGGGCCTCCTGGGAGAAGACTACAGGACACGTCAGTCCTCTTAGCAAGGGAAAGAAAGACCTTAGAACTGCTGCATACAACAACGTTGTAAGTGACAAAGATCCTTTGTCTCTCCTCCCTTCATCCACCTAAAGTTTTAAAAGCAACACAAGTTCTGAAAGCGAGGAAGTGACTTGCTTTGGAACTGTTTCCACAGTAACTGAGCTAGCTACCAAGTAGTTAGAGAAACTCGTGACTGTGAGCGATGCTCGACAGACACCACTCCCCAACTCCTCCACATGCCTCAGTACAAACAGCCCTGTACTTTGCCAACATTCCTACAATGTGGTAAGGCAGGTCAAGGGGTATTCAGTGTTGACAGATGACTGGGCACATGAGATGAGGTTCATCAACAGTATGACCACATCCTTCCAGCTCTCCTGAAGACATTCGGACGCCGGTGTTGGGCTAAAACCTGCTGCCCAAAGTTATGTGATGGCAGATAGCGTAGGACAGCAGTGTGTCTTTTTTAAAAACTGTATTTAGTGTCTCCAGGTAAGTCTGGTGTGGTCTGGGGTTTAAGTCTGACTTGGATCACACCGGAGAGGAGTTTGACAGTCCCAGCATAGATGCGAGCTGAAAGTCATGAGTAACTCCGTTGAAGCCCAAGAGTGGCAGTTGTCTCAAAACAGCTTTAAGAAAGAGAAGAAATCTGGCCCCTTTGTTCTAATACAGTTTTTCTTAGACTGGGGTCCATGAGGGTATTCCAGGGGGTCCCCGGGCCCTGCTATACAACTCCTCCCCCTCCCTCCTAAGAGGCATTGGGAGGAAGGGAGAGGAGTGGGGACAGGGTGCGCTCGGGGAGGGGGTGGAAAGAGGTGGGGAAGAGGACTTGGAGGAGCAGAGGTGGAGCAAGCATGGGAAGAGGTGGAGCGGGGGCAGGGCCTGGGGCTGAGCAGGAAACTTGGGGATCCAAGTAGGGTTGCCAACTGTTTAATCGCACAAACCCAAATAAATACCCTTGCCTGGCCCCTGCCCTGCCCCTTCCCCCAAGGCTCCACCATGCCCTGCTCCTTCTCTGAGCTCCGGCCCACTCACTCCATCCCCGCTCCCTCCGTTGTTCACTTTCCTCCACCCTCACTCACTTTCACTGGGCTTGGGCAGGGGGTTGAGGTACTGGAGGGGGTGAGGTGTAGGCTCTGGGAGAGATTTTGGGTGCAGACGGGGGGTCATGGCTAGGGAAGGGAGTTGGGGTGCAGGGTCTGGCCAGAAGGCACTTACCTTGGGCAGCTCCCAGGCGGTGACACAGTGGGGCTAAGGCAGGCTCCCTGCCTGTCCTGGTCCCATGCCACTCCTAGAAGTGGCTGGCACATTCATGCAGCGCCAGAGGGAACGGTTGGGTGCTCTGCGCACTTCCCGTGCCCACAAGCACCACCCCCGCAGTTCCCATTGGCTGCAGTTCCTGGCCAATGGGAGATGCAGAGTCGGCATTGGGGATGGGGGCAGCACACAGAGCCCCCGGCCCTCTGCTAGGGGCCACAAGAATGTGCCAACTGCTTCTAGGAGCAGCGTGGGGCCAGGGCAGGCAGGGAGCCTGCCTTAGCCCCACTGTGCTGCCAGAGTTTCAGTGCCTAAAATCTCCCAGTTTGTCTTCAGTAGCCTCCGGGAGATAGGGCCTGATTCCAGGAGACTTCCGGTAAAACTGGGAGGGTTGGCAACCCTAGGTCCAAGAAAATTTTTAAATCAAAATGGGGGTCCTCAGATTGCTAAAGTTTGAGAACCACTGTTCTAATACACAAAATTATCATATGATGTAGCAGCCCAAATGGTGAGGCCAGAAAGAGGAGATGACAGGGTGGCAAGAAAGAACATTCTCATCTCCCATCAATAAGATCCAGGAGCAATTCCATTACTGAATGTAAACTAATGTAGAAGTCTCCGAGGCAAGATCAGGACCCTAATGGCTGATTCTTCAGTAGAGCGGTGTCACTCTGGCTGACACAGCTCCGGCCTGCATCTTTTGGGGGGACCCTTGTTAGTTTTTATCAGTCCTCTCAGCAAAAAGACACTAACTAATAGAACTGAGCCCAGGTCTTTGTCTCCCCCTTCAGAAGTTCTATCTTAGGTTTGTCACCCTAACGACAGAAATAACAGGGGAAACGGATGCGTCTTAGCCTGACTGTGAAGAGCCCCATATTTCCTACAACCTTTAACAGCTGTCACCCATTTCTGGCCCACTGTAGGACCAGCCTAGTAGCTCGTGAAATGTCTGATCACTTGGAAAATTGAGGTTCCTTGTGCCCTCTTCTCAGTGGCTATCATGCCATCTGCAGGATGGTTTCCAGTCCCCGGGAATGGAGTCCACTATAGCCATGGAGCAGGCTGGAACTGACACAGACCCTTTGCATGGAGATGTTCAATGTCCAGAAGCATGTTGCTGGAAAAACAGAGATGTGTAGGCAGCCACATCTTGGGAAGCCTTAGAATTTGTACCAAAGCACCGCAGGGCAGTATAAAAACCAGGTCTCAGTTTAAGCTGCCAAATACACGTTTAATATTTTCCTTCGAACAGGACAATGCCGTGAGACACTGGAAGAGAAAGGGCGCCCCAGGGGAGAAGATCATCATGGGAATCCCAGCCTATGGGCGGAGCTTCACCCTTGACACGCTGGATACAGGAGTCGGGGCCCAGGCTTCCAAGGCAGGACTCCCAGGCCCTTTCACTTCCGAAGCAGGATTTTTAGCCTATTATGAGGTAAGGAGCGTATTTGTTCCATCCGGGCTTACTTGGGGGGAAGCAGTCGTAAGAATAATCTGTGATTTTGCATAATCAAAGGGTATCCGTGCTCAGTTTTCTAACATGAAAATGGTTTCAGTCTGCATGCCAAAGAAGAAAAGGCTACTTTTCATTTCCTCCCCATCACACTGGCTCTTACCAATACCCACAGCCTCATCCTGCCTCCAATATATTTTGTTTTAGATCTGCACCTTTAAACAAGGTGCCACCATGGAGATGATTGAGGAGCAGAAGGTCCCTTACTCCTATAAAGGGAACCAGTGGGTAGGGTACGATGACATGGAGAGCATTAAAACCAAGGTAAGGAGGGTCCCAACCATTTGCTTTGGGCCGAGAGTGACCCAACGTCTGGCACCAATAAGCACAGGGGTGGCTCCATGTATTTTGCTGCCCCAAGCACAGCAGTCAGGCGGCTTTCAGTGGCACGCCTGCAGGAGGTCTGCTGGTAACGCAGATTCGGCGGTGCACCTGCAGGAGGTCTGCCGGTTCCACGCTTTTGGCATAGCCACTGCCGAATTGCCGTCAAAACCGTGGGACCAGTGGACCTCCCACAGGCACACCGCCAAAGGCTGTCTGACTGCCACCCTCACGGTGACTGGCAGGCCGCCCCCTGAGGCTTGCCGCCCCAGGCACGCACTTGGTGCACTGGTGCCTTGAGCCGCCTCTGAATAAGCAAGACACCTACTTTCCACTGAGAAGTATGGCCACTCACCCAAGTCACATGGCAAGACTAACAGCTTCATTTTGGGCAACGTGCATAGGGTTTCATCCACCTTATCTGGCTCCCATCACCACTCAGGCTGAAGTTCTCCCAGCCAATTCCATATGGGAACATTAAACAAAAGTAGCTGGAGGAATGTGACTATTTGAACAGCTGTATTATCATAGCTCTATTGCTACGACAAGCAAACACCATTGGGGCGGTGGAAGCTGCCTGGTCCTACTTTTCCATTCTAAGCTTTCATATACTTACAAAGCATTTCAGGGAAAATATTGTTCTTCTGGACTACAGCTTCTTGTGTCCTCAGCCCAAAAGGCAGCATAAAAAACAAACAGAAATCAGGAGTTTACCTGTTTGAATTCTGCAGAGGGTAGAAAGAATTGTCACCACCCTCCTCCCCAAAATATTGTAACAATTGTGCAGGTGCTCGCAGGCCTGGATACTTCTAAATCTTCCAACTTGCCTTGGATCAAGTATTCAAATCAGAACTGAGGAAACAAGTTCTAAGCATCTGGGGCTGGGGACCAGTGGGGGTGGCTGTGTGCATGACACACAGTGCAACATGAGGAGGACTGTCAGTATCAAGTATGAGGCCATACGGCTCTCTAAGGACAGGCAACAAAAAACAGCCTGGCTTGATGAAAAGTCGGATAAACCTACAACAGATAGGTCAGCTGGTTGCTCTGTATGAGAGTCATGTGGGGAGGAAGGTCATGCTTTTCTTGTTGTCTTGAGAGAAAGCAAGTCTCCACTGAATGAGGAGTTAGTCTCCCACCCCACACACACACACTGCAGCTGTGACTGCTTAGGATCAGTGTCAGACTGAGCTACATATTTCTGCCCATCATGTTTAGGGGGAATATTCTTTTCCCCAGTCAGTTAAACCTGGATCACACCGCAGACTGCACTTTGGAGCTCTTGTTGCTTTTTGACAAGGGATGTTGTGCTGTAGCCAGGCCCCACCACCACACTGGCATCTGGGACCAGAAGCCCTATTTTACAAGATAAATTGCCAGGGAAATAATGCAGCTCTCAGAGCCGGTATTTAAGTGTAAAAAGCAGATGCTGGAGAGAGCTCCCAATACCCGCTGCACCATGTGGGTACCAGACAGGACCCAGCCAAGATGGTCAGGGATGCAACCCCATGCTCTGGGTGTCCCTAAGCCTGACTGCCAGAGGCTGGGACTGAGCAACAGGGGGCTCACTTGATAATTGCCCTGTTCTGTTCATTCTCTCGGAAGCATCTGGCACTGTCTGCTGTCAGAAGGCAGGATACTGGGCTGGATGGACCATTGGTCTGATCCAGTATGGCCATTCTTATGCTGAGTACTCACTAACACAGGGGTTCTCAAACTGTGGGTCAGGACCCCAAAGTGGGTCATGACCCTGTTTTAATGGGGTTGCCAAGGCTGGCTTAGATATGCTGCAGCCCAGGGCTGAAGCCAAAGCCTGAGCCCCACTGCCCGGGGCCAAAGCCAAAACCCTTGGGTTTCAGCCCTGGGTGGTGGGGCTCAGGTTACAGGCCCCCTGGCTGGGGCTGAGGCCCTTGGGCTTAAGCCCAGCCCCCACATATACACACTTGGGGGGCTTGGGCTTTGGTCCCCCCTTCTGGGGTCATGTAGTAATTTTTGTTGTCAGAAAGGGGTCATGGTGCAGTCACATTTGAGAATCCCTGCACTAACACAATGAAATCCCTCCCTTAGATCCCAGAGGAAGGTCAACCAGGGAACAGGTGTGAAATACAATTCACAAGAAAGCCTATTTCAACAGGCTTTTGCCCAAATGGAAAGAGAGTTCAGGATCTTAGAAAAAGTTTGGAGAGAGAGAGGCTGTCCCATTCACCCCTCTTGCCTCGTCAGGGCTATTTCTCACTTTAGTAACATGTTGAAAGGAGATGCCCACCTGATGGAGCTGAAATAGCACAGGGGCATCTAAATGTCCGTTTCTCATTTCACATCGTCTGTTTTTTCCCCTTTCCCTCACTTAGGTTAAATATCTGAAGCAACATGCTTTGGGAGGGGCCATGCTTTGGGCCCTCGATCTGGATGATTTCAGCGGCTCTTTCTGCCATGAAGGAGCTTACCCTCTCACACAGACACTGAAGAGTGCGCTGAACGCTGGTAGACAATGAGTGATTGCACTGGAGTGCAAAAGTTTCCAATATATACAAGGGAAGTGATCACTGTAGGTTTTGATTTACTTTGACAGTAAATCTGAGCTTTGCTTGGGTGTCTTTAAGATAACAATTGTATAAAATTTGAACGGCAGCAGCAGTCTCCTTGGGACATGAGGAAAAACTGTTAATCAGAGACAGTAACATTTGTTATTAAATCTGTGCATGAGTGGCTTCTTCTTTTCATATTTTTAAGTGATAAGCGGCTGCTTTACTGCTAAAACTGTCCACCATAAAGAGAAAGGTAGGGACCACAAACACTGTATCTGGGTTTAAATTTTCCTACTTATATAGAATAAACTATATGCCAAGAAGCCCAAAGATCTATACTTGCTTAACACAGAATCACTTGAGTAAAAATCAGCATCTGAAGGCCACACCCACAAAATGGGATCAGAGGCAGAGACTTTGCCTCTTATCTGATCTGATCAGCTGAGCACAATTTCCCATAGGACAAAATTTCCTTTGGGGGATTAAAAATTTAACTCATGATGGATGCAGCTGTCAAAGATTTAATGTGGCCAGAGGAGCCTTCTCAACAGCAAGCCCTAGGTGCTGAACTCACTAATAGGAGATAGGATGATCCTTGCACACTCACAAGGTGACCCTTGCACTTTGAACTGAAGGTTACAAGAATGAGACACACACCCCCCTCCTCAAACCATTATTCCATGAAACAGAATATCTTGCAATGCACTCTAAGGTGGAGACCAATGACCATGTCACAAAGCAGGATAAAGAGAAAACTGACTGTCCCTTCTGTCTGACTTTCACTGCTCCTTCATATTGCACAGATAGGATGATAGGTACTTTACAAACATTGGTAGATTAAGAGGTGAGACATGCCACAAAAGACACTTTTTTATGGCTCACAGGAAACATGACACAGATGTCAGTGTTTGTAATAATCTGATGCTATTGCAATTGACAATCTCCCCATCACAAACTTTGTCCATTATATCAAAGGAGTGATTGTCCAAAGGAAAACCTTTTCTTTCCGAACCAGTGCAATTGGCTGTGAATACAGTCGGTTATTCCAATGATCAGTTTATTAGGCCATGCAGTTTTCCTGTCTGTACCTGCATTTCCTCAAACGCATTTTGAGGATCTAGCCTAGAAAGAGAAACTTTCTGGGACTACAAAGAAGTCCAGCCCTTATCACGGCTGCTAAAACTAACAACTTAGCTGAATATTTCAAGATTTGTGTCTCATCTCTAGTCAATGGCTTAGCATAGCTATTTTCCAGAGTTTTCATTCTGCAGGCCATTTTATGAGAGAAATTAATTTAAGTATAAACATTAGGGGCCTTATATCATGGATTGTATTTCTGAAAGAGCCAAAACTCAGGATCTGGCTGGAAGATAAGGTCCATTTGGTAGCTCTTTGTTTTCCTTATCTCAACTATGGATAAAGATCATATGGTTCTATAGCTGCCTACTGACACTGCATTCTAGTCACTGCCTAGATGTGACTTGCATTTGTCATGTCCCACTGATCTTTTATAAAGACTAATATACACAGCATGGCATTGTAAATCTACAGAAGGCTCTGGACAAGTTCAGGGTCTTGATTTGCTTTGGAACAATGAATGGTTAGCAACCTCTAGAGGCGCAGCTTCCAAGGAGCCAAAGCTGGGACTTGAACCACTGTTTCTAGTTGTACAGAATATTTCTTCTACCTGCTAGGGAAGGTCTCTTTGCCACATTGATATAGAAGAGCAAGCAACACTAACACCTACTGGTTGATGATTTGAATTGCACAGACACGCCCATTTCTTTCAATCCATAGCAAAAGCCAGGCAGGAGGGGACTGAGGAGGGTTGAAGGCAGAAAGTCTACAGTTAAGTGAGAGAAAAAGAAAAATAAGTCTCTAGGAATAATACTGTTTTCCTTATCCCAGTAAGTGTGTCTGTTTAAGGTTATAAAAAAGTGGCTTTATGATTCATCATCATTGTGGCAACATCACCCTGTTCACAGGCTTGTTGGTAGATAGTTTACTTCCCCATATGCACAGAGAAACATTCCTTTTCCTTGCTTCTTTCTCTAAGTGTTCACAGGAGTCTTAAATCCTCCCTCTGGCAGGGAGTCCCCCCTGTTTTATCCAGTTATTTCCCCCCTTCCCTAGCTTTTAAAAGACACCCCTTTAAAAACAAAGTCAATTTAAAAATTTGTGTAATTTAGGAAAATGTGGGGTCCCTTGACACAGATTCTGGGGATGCCCCTCAAGAGCAGAATCACATTCTGCAAGAGTGTTTTATGGATTGCTTATATTTTTAGAGTCAAGTTGTTTATCTCCACACCCTACAACTTCAAAGCCACCATCCTCCTCTCACCCCACGCACCCCTCTCCAGATTCAAACTGCATTTCTACACTTGTGCTTTCATTTTGTCTCCTGTAGTGATAGATCAGTAAGCATTTCAAATGCAAACCCAGGAAGCACACAGCCAAAGGAACTTTCCCTTTCCCCTTACAATTAGGTGGACCCTGAGATTGTTATTTGCAGTAATGCTGAGTTTATTTTGCAAGCGGACCGATAAAATAGAGTAAAGCTGGATACTTGTTTTGTTTGTACAGACCACCAACTCAGCCAAACCTGGGTTTTAGATCAGGTGATAGATCACGGTGGGTTTTCAGGGCATTCAATACCCCTCTGGCTACAAATGAGATTAGTTTTCTATAGCTGGTTTTCCTCACAAACATCCCTGGTGAATGGAGGAAGGAAAATCTTTGAATCAAGAAGTAACTGTCAAGTTGCCTCCAGCATCTGAAACATCCCCTAGTGACAGTATAGGACAATGATTTAAAGAGAAAGGAGAGTCATATTTTGCAATCTGAGTGGTCTCCTCTATCTGATGAAATCAAAGTACTATCCACAGATGACTTAAGCCTCACAGCCACTCTATGTTAGTTCCTTATTTTTTCAATGACCTTAAATAGACTTAGATTCTTACTCTCCACCCTGAGTATTAGCCCCCTGCCATCCTTGTTCTCTTTGTTACAAACTTTATATGTATTGGTCTCCAGTGATTTTACAAGAATCTGAGTTTTGCCTCCAGTTCCCCACCTCCTGACTTAAGAGATAAGAGGAGAAAGGCCTCTAGCCAACCAGTGAGCAAGCATGTAGACTTACAAATCAGTCCATAACATTTAGAAAGAGAACACCTGTTGGCAGTGCAGAGAATAAAAATAAGCTTGCTTTCTCCTACATTAAACTACATTCCATTTTGCTGTGCACAACACAGCTCTAACCTCTCATCCTAAGCTTCCCTAACAGGCCACCTATGTGGAGGAAGGAGGAAGAAAAGACACACATACCCCACATGCAGTCTTTAAAGCCTTCTGATTTCACACACCCACCTTCTCCACCAATCACTGCTTGCAAGCTGCTTCCTCACCCTTCCCTTTGCAGCCAGGGAATGAGACTTACCCCAGGTGTCTTCCATTAGGGTCTCTGGTACTCACTTCAATCCTGTGGGTACACACAGAGACACACACACAAGTGAAAAGTAAATTAGAGAAAATAGTATTTTCTAAGTTAGCGGATCTTAACCTTTCCAGACTTCTGTACTGCCGTCAGGAGTCTGATTTGTCTTGCATACCTCTAAGTTTCACCTCAATTAAAAACTACTTGCTTACAAAATCAGACATAAAAATACAAAAGTGCCGCAGCCACTATTACTGAAAAATTGCTGACTTTTGGATTTTTACCATATAATTATAAAATAAATAATTTGGAACATAAATATTGTACTTATCTGTATGAAATTTTAGCTTGGCTGACTTCACTTGTGCTTTTCATGTAGCCTGTGGTAAAACTAAGCAAATATCTAGATGAAGTGAAGTACCCCCTGGAAGACCTCTGCGTACCCCAGGGGTACATGTACCCTTGGTTGAAAACCACTGTTCTAAGTGACAGATGAGAGTAGATATGGGCCAGAGCCACAACATGGGGGCAGATATGAATTTCAGAGGGGAGAGTATTGGATCAAATGATCTGATTCAGATCTGTCTCCCATTCAGAGGGCAGATTCCCACACACGACTGTATCAGCAAGCTGATGCCTGTTCTCCCGCATATCAGCAGACCTCAATCTACATCACCAAGTCATGCCCCCAATGAAGCACAGACAATGACATGGTTCTATTCCCTGCCCTGCCACAGTGCCACTGGGCTGCTGGGTGAGGCTGGGCAAGTCACTTAACTGATCTGTGCCTTGGTTTCCCCATCTGAAAATTGAAGTACTTGATGCCAATAACTTCCTTTGTAAAGTGCTGTAAGGCCTAAGCAGGATGTGGGGCATGTGGAATTTTGGCTGCGATATGTGGGGTCACATGCACACAATACACACACACACAAAACAAACAATTTTTGGCTTGACATTTTTCACGTTTTGATTGTCTTAGGACTGAAGAGAATCTCTTTGGGAATGCATGAGGTTAATCAGACAAACAAGCTGTTCCTGATTTCTGAACACTTAGGGTGTGTCTACATTGCATTTAAAAACCTGCCGTTGGCCCACATCAGCTGACTCTGGCTCACAGTGTTCGGGCTGCAGCCCAAACTCTGGGACCGTCCCACCTCACAGGGTCCAGCAGTCAAAGCTCCAGCCCGAGCCCGGAAGGCTACACGGCAGTTAAACAGCCCCTTAGTCTGAGCCCCGTGAACCCAAGTCAGCTGGCACGAGCCAGTCACGGGTGTCTAAATGCACTGTAGACATAGCCTTGGTGGCCTTTCACTTTTTGATAACTATTCTATAGACTCTAGCCACTAGCTCTAATAATACGGAAAATACCATACTTCTTTATGTACATGATCAGATACACAACCACAGCTGATCAATTTCCATGACCATAACAGGATTAATACCTGCCCATTATCCACATGTGGCATTCCAGCTTTCCATTGCTATGCCTTTAATCTTGAATATTGATAAACTACATCACTCATTTCTTAATGACTCCTAGAAGTTATTGTGGTCTAACTACCTAGTTACTGCCTTGTGACCAGATTGCTAAAGCCTTCCTACCCCCTGACACTCCCTCCTTACAGAATTCTGTGGGGTACTGTATTTTCGTGCTTACTTGTTTGCGTCTCATAATGAAAGTTCAGAATTTGTGATCTGGGCTTATCTTCTTGGGCCTACCAGCTTTTAGCTAAGATTCAGCCTTTGGTATGACTACAGCCACAAGGCCTCTCACTAAAAAAACCAAGCCTTTAACCATAGAAAAGTCTAAAAACCCAATTATGTGTGTTCTCTTACTTGCTGTCACAGACTTCATAACATGCTAAGCACGCTTAGCAAAAAAATTATATGTTACCCAAAACTATAAACCCTCCAAGATCAGGTCAGGGATCAATAGTCAACAGGCAGATACTCACAGGGAAATTATAAATGCTTTCAGTAGGGTGTGACAGAGTGGACAGATATGGGATTCCAGGCCTACTTTCCTCTGTAATTTCTTAAAGGTGTCTAGCCCTGTCATTTGCAGGACCCGGTATAGTGCTCTGTTCAGTTCCCTCTCCAGATGAGCTCTCAAGCTAAGTAAACAAGCACAGCTCCTTAGTTAGTTATTAAAAGGTCTGAGAACAGTAGACTTGATTTAGCTGCTGAAGGTCTCCATGGACTCCTGAATACAAGAGAACTAGAATTACTGTAACTCTTTGAAATCTGCAAACTGAAGCTGTTCCTTGAGAAGGTAACACAACCAGCATTCTCAGTCTCATCCTACAAGTTGCAGATAAAAGATTTCTCTTTCTAAGCACCCACCCCTTGAGAAGATGGAGCGGTGACTTTCTGTCTAATACTGGATCCCCTAAAGCAGTGGTTCCCAAACTTGTTCCACTGCTTGTGCAGGGAACGCCCCTGGCCGGCCGGGCCAGTATGTTTACCTGCTGCATCCGCAGGTTCAGCTGATCGCAGCTCCCAGTGGCCGCAGTTCTCTGTTCCAGGCCAATGGGAGCTGCAGGAAGCGGCGCGGGCCAAGGGACTTACTGGTTGCCGCTTCCAGCAGCTCCCACTGGCCTAGAGCAGTGAACCGCGGCCACTGGGAGCCACGATCGGCCAAACCTGCAGATGCAGCAGGTAAACAAACCGGCCCGGCCCTCCAGGGGCTTTCCTTGTGCAAGCAGTGGAACAAGTTTGGGAACCACTGCCCCAAAGGCTTTGCAGACAAAATTCCTGGTTCCACAGGCTGGCAGTGTAGAATGGTGAGAAGAAACTTCCAATCCTTTCTCTCAAGAAACAAGCCGAGTCTTCAAATGAACCAAACCACTCAGTGATTATTGTCTGATATTTTAGATTGCATGCTCTGCAGTCTAGTCATGTTGCATAGACATATGAAATTCTGGGCCAGATTTCCAGAAAAGTTGGTGCATAATTGCACTAGCTGAAGTGTGTGTGAGCGTGTACACCTAATTTGCATATGTCATTGCATAACCACTCCCAGCGTGGTTATGTATGCATACAGATAGCCAGTTAGATGAGAAGGGCCAGATTCTCAGCTGGCAAACAGCAGCGGTGCTCCATTGACTTCAATGTAGCTGTGTCCATTTACACCAGCAGAGGAAATGATCTGAAAATAATCTAGTTTTGTTGTTTCATTATTCCCGGAGAACTGGAATTATTGCAGTGTTTTAACAGCTGTCAATTGGCACTGGGACGTGAGAGGGCAGCAGCTCCTGACTTCAGGATCGTACCCTAAGATCTCAGCAGTAAAGATTGCCCTTGGTGAATAATCCACAACAGATTTAACAAGGAAACAGTCTCTAACTTCATTTTCCCAAGGGATCTTACTAATATGCCCCTATATGGTTTGGAGTAAAGAAAATACCATGTGAAGACCATCAGTGCTTTTGGCATTCGCTGACAGCAGTTTGGATTTGCAAAGGTCCTAACAGGGGACTCTCTTAGGGTGGCATTAATAAATATCTATGTTATGGTATTGTGCTAGGAGCTGTACTACAGGAGACATAAACATAGTCCCTACTACAGCTGGCCCAGGGATGTAGGGCATCTGGGGTCTACTGAGCACTGGTTCTCCAGCAGCTGGTCACATGGGCTGCAGGAGAATCCGGGAGCTAGCTGGCTAGACATAATTTTTTTTAAATATCCATTCCATGAAAATTTTTGCATATCTGATGTTTTGTTACAGTTCCGGGCAAGCCTTCTTTGATTCGCCCACAGTACAGAAATGCTGGTTCCTGCTCAGCTCTAGTTCCTACTCCAAAGACGTTACAGTCTAAATTACTTAACAGTGATGACCCCTGGGATTTTCAAGGCTCCATTATACTTCTCCATGGTCAGAGACCGTCATTGCAACCTTAATTTGGCCTCCTTGTATGTATGATAAGTCTTTAATGACATGATCACCTATTATATTTTCCACAGGACCTCTGCCTCATTCAGTGCACAGGATGGATCTGCTCTGGGGGTGGTGTAGTGAAAGGGGCTGATGCCTGGAGAAACCCTCCCTCATTTGTCATAGAAGTCAGAAGGTGTGTGTGAATGAGGCAGGGGACTGCAGGACGAGAAAAGAGGGTCTCATGAGGAAGGCAACTGTATACTGCCCTGCAGAATTGAGCTTTATCCCTGCTTCTGCCACAGAGTTCCCATATGTTGCTGGGCAACTCCCTTAAACTGAACTTTTCACACCTCCGTTAACAATGCCCATCTCAAGACCCTGGGAGTGAGCATTCCCAGCTGCCACTGACGACACTGGGAGCTGTGCTTTGAGCATGCACCATGCTATTTAATGCTAAGTCCTCTGACGTATCAGGTGTGACGTGCCTCAAGTAGATCATCCAGAATTAGTGGCCACTTTTGACCTTAATTTCTCTGTGCCGCATTTCCAGACCTGTAAATCAGGGGTAATAGTATCACCTCGCTGCATAGGGTATTGTGAAAATCAATCAGTTAATGTTTGTGACATTCTCAGCTGATGAACACCATAGAAAAGGCCGTGAGGAAATTAATAATTCTCTATTCAGACCAAGGTAAGTAAATAAGGCTTCAGGCCACACGCTGAGTAAGGAGGAGAAAACAAAATATTGAATAGCTGGGCATTCAGTGAGCACCATTCATCTTGTGCACTCAATGAGGCAGGCAGGGGAAAAAATAGTATGTGATCATGTCATTGAGGACTATATGTAATGCATATACACAAGAGGGCAGAGTTAAGGTTGTCAGGTCCACCTTAATTCTGGCATTTCCTAACTTTTGAGTGCTTGCCTTTGAAACCTTAGGATTCCATTATGTATTTTTTGCTGTATGTATCATATACAGTGAAAAGTGTTGATGCTAACAATGAACAAATGCATCCTGTGCAGGGAATCTTGTGTAGTGGTTACAGCAGGGGACTGTGGAATCCGCACTCCTGGCTTCTGTTTGTAGCTCTGCTACTGATTAACAATGTGACCTCAAGGCAAGGTGCTGATCTGCAAGATAACCAATGTTCTGTTTCAGTTTTTCCATATGGGAGTGACTTCCCAAAAGGCATGTGGAGAATGGAAACAAAACAAGATGGCGACATCTCCACCTGTCCTGAAAGGAGATTGCGCAGTCCTTCCCATATTGGAAAATCCCTTCATGACAAAGAGGAAGAACTTGTCTCTCCTATTTTATTTCATGGCTTCTGAGTTCCTGTAAACTGAGGTGGGTGTAACAGCCACAAAGGAACGTCAAAGAACCCAGATCCATTCTCTGGGCCACCACAAGCAGAGCAATTGCAACCAGCATGGATCACACCTTCGTTTGGGCTGGTAAGTCTGGTGAGGGTGAACTAGGGTTTGGAACTGTTGCGGGTTTTACTGGAGAGTTCTTGACGTGCAGGATATTTAGATAAGTCAGATGTTATGGAGGGATTCTGTGCTGGTGATGTTGCTAAGGGTGAAATGGGAGCAGGGAATGAACAGTAACTTGGAAACCAATAGTGCACCCTCTTGTACAGGTGAAAGTGACGACTCAAGATGCAGGGCTGTGAAGAATCAGTCCCAGTCCCTTTTCGTAGGGAAAGAGACGCATGTTGAAAAAGATGTCTGTTTCTCAAATTACCCAGATGTCAGGCACATTTGGAAGGGAGATGTCTCCTTAGTACATGGCTGGATCTCATTCTCCTGTATCACCTGTTTGACACAGTAGCTCCATTCATTCCAGTGGAATTAATCCAGGTTAAAACTGGTGTAAAAACAAAGGCAGAATCTGTCCCTGAGAATGAAACTCCCCAGTCCAGGAGCAGCTGGGGGCTGAACAAAATTATATTTTTTTCCATCTCTAGTCAGATCAATATTGAGTAAAGCTGGTTGGAAAATGGGTTTTGCTTCTGCAGAATGTGTCAACAAATCCAAACAAAAATAATTTTGTTGGACTTCTCGATGGAAAATTTTGACTTTTCAGCAAAAAAAAAAAAAAAAAATTAAAGAAAATCTACAACTGAAAAGCTTGCAGGCTTTTGACAAAAAGTGGGGGGGGGATCCAAGGACAGCAGACAGTTGAGTGAAAAATTTCATTTAACCAAAAACCCAGTTTTCCACTGGAAAAAAAAGTTTGGATGGAACTTTTTTGGCCAGCTCCATTCTGAAAGCTCCACTCTCATGGGTATGGAATTGTTGGCCAAAACACATTGCTAGCTGCTAGGAGCATATCTGACCTGAGATCTCATGCATGGCAGCATCTCGCCAAGGTGCAGATCTGCTGGAGCCAGCAAATTAGAGATTCAGAGACCTCAGAGGATTAGATTATCACTTACTTCTCTCCTGTTGTTTTGCCTTAGGTTTAGCTGCCTTCCTTTTTCTTCAGTGTGGTGAGTTGCTATGTCCTTCTCAACTGCATTGTAAAAGCTCAGGCTGGATTGAAAGAGAATGCTTGTTCTGAAGAAACACACTGGGACCTTGGAAGTCATTGCTCCTACCCAGTTTGGAGACAGACCTGTTGCCGAATGCTTTGATTCAGGCCCTAAACCAGGGATAATCAATTACTTTTTGTCAATGTCCAAATTCCTCAGTCAAGGTATAGTCAAGGTCCAGACTTCAGAGAAAATACAGAAACAACAATAATGATAATAATACGTCAATAAAAAGATGTCAGAGTCCGTTCAAAAGTGTCTGGCAGTCTGGATTCGGCCCACAGTCCAGCTCTTAACAACCCCTGCCCTAAACAATGTCTGAGTCTGTTCTCACTGCAGAATTAACACAGATGATTGGCAGCCAGATCTAAACACAGAGGTTAGCCTAGCCCAGGTCTGAACAGTCACACCACAAAGCCCTGCCCAAGTGTTTATGTCCCCACAACACGCATCGCCAGGACATGGCCCTTTGTGCTGCACTAAGCTGAACTGCTCTCTGAGTCTTTCCAGCAAACCATAGGAGAAGCCGCCTGTCCTTCTGAGCACATGGGGAGAATTGTGGGAAGGCATTGGAGGACTATGAGCACTCAGATGGTTTAGCCGGCATCCTCACTGCAAAGTGGGAGAGTGACCCACTCAAGTGAAAGTAGCACCCAAGCTGTGGGGTGTACCAGCAGCCAGGCCAGTTAGCCTGGGTAAAAAGCACCACTAAACTCACGTGAGAAGGTTGTGGGTGTGTGGATGGGAGCAGGGTTCCATGCGACACCCAGGTAAGAGTCTGAGCTAACTCTGCTGTGAAGACAGACCCTTGGACTGACTCCCTCTCTGCTTCCTTCCTATCTGTCTGAACAGATTCTGCCTATAAACTGGTTTGTTACTTCACAAACTGGGCCCAGGACAGGCCAAGTGAGGGGCACTTTGTCCCTGATGGCATCGATCCACATCTCTGCACCCACTTCATTTATGCCTTTGCCAACATAAGCAAAGATGAGCTCACTACATCCAAATGGAATGATGCCACACACTATGAAACTTTCAATGGACTGAAAAGCAGGTGAGTCCGGTAACGGAGGAGATTCCTGCTTCCTGACTGCAATGTTCTTCCAACCACAGCAACTTTTGTGGATATATAGAGGGACTTATTTTGAATTGGGAATACTGCCATTGAGCCATATCCAGCACTCAGATACATCCAAAAGGCAGGAGTAAGTCCATTGGATATAGGAGCCAAGATGGTCATGTCTGCAGCATTGTTAAAGGGGAGGCCGCCTTTGAAAAAATCTGTCATTCCAGAAGATGAGCGTAATTAGAGACAGGCCAAAACTGGAATGATTTATCTGAATGGCCTCACATTTTTGAGGTTCATCAAATAAATAAGTCCTGGATGAGAAACAACCCTTCTTATATTATTGCAACACAAAACTACCCGAGATGGATGAGAAACAGATATGCACAGAAATACTAGATCAGAGACAGTCAGTGACAGAGAAAAGTTGGCAAACACAATAATAAAATTCAGGACCTCAGTCTCTTCCTTTTGCTTTTGTTTGACTAGAAAGCGCAGCACAAAATAATCGGTTGTGCTGACAGCAGTGCCGAATTCTCCTCTGTGTAGGCCCTGCCATCGATAACTGAGCAGGCTTGGCCCAGCATTAGACTCCACTAGCTGATTATTGGAAGTGGAAGCCAGACAGTGTAACCAACTTCTGCTCCTTTCATGCACTTTTCTCCTCAGGAGTCCTAGCCTCAAGACTCTCCTGTCCATTGATAGAGGAAAAATGGGTCCCGGCAGGTAAGACTAGGGGTATGTCTACACTATGGAATTATTCTGATTTTACAGAAACCAGTTTCTTAAAACAGATTGTATAGTCGAGTGCACTCGGCCACACTAAGCACATTAATTTGGTGGTTTGCATCCATGTATCGTGGCTAGTGTCGATTTTGGGAGCGTTGCACTGTGGGTAGCTATCCCATAGCTATCCCATAGTTCCCGCAGTCTCCCCTGCTCCTTGGAATTCTGGGTTGAGATCCCAGTGCCTGTGGGGCAAAAAACATTGTCGCGGGTGGTTCTGGGTACAGCCTCACCCCTCCCTCCATGAAAGCAGCAGACAACCATTTCGTGCCTTTTTTCCTGGGTTAACTGTGCAAACACCATAGCACAGCAAGCATGGACCCTGTTCAGCTCAAGACAGCAATCATGGACATTGTAAACACCTTGCACATTATCATGCAGTCTATGCTGAACCAGGACCTGCAAAATCAGGTGAGGAGGAGGTGGCTACGGCAACACAGTGACGAGAGTGATGAGGACGTGGACACAGAATTCTCTCAAACTGCGGGCCCCTGCATTTTGGAGATCCTGCTGGTAATGTGGCAGGTTCTAGCCACTGAACGCCGATTTTGGGCCTGGGAAACAAGCACAGACTGGTGGGACTGCATAGTTTTGAAGGTTTGGGACGATTCCCAGTGGCTGCGCACTTTCATGGAACTTTGTGACTTGCTTTCCCCTGCCCTGAAACGCCAGAATACCAAGATGAGAGCACCCTTCACAGTTGAGAAGCAAGTGGCAATAGCCTTGTGGAAGCTTGCAACGCCAGACAGCTACCGGTCAGTCGGGAATCAATTTGGAATGGGCAAATCTACTGTGGGGGCTGCTGTGATGCAAGTAGCCAAAGCAATCATTAAGCTGCTGCTACGAAAGATTGTGACTCTGGGAAATGTGCAAGTCATAGTGGATGGCTTTGCTGCAATGGGATTCCCTAACTGTGGTGGGGTGATAGATGGAACACATATCCCTATCTTGGCACTGGAGCACCAAGGCAACCACTACATAAACCGCAAGGGGTACTTTACAATGGTGCTGCAAGCACTGGTGGATCACAAGGGATGTTTCACCAACATCTATGTGGGATGGCCGGGAAGGGTTCATGATGCTCGTGTCTTCAGGAACACTACTCTGTTTAAACAGCTGCAGCAAGGGAATTACTTCCCAGACCAGAAAATAACAGTTGGGGATATTGAAATGCTTGTAGTTATCCTGGGGGACCCAGCCTACCCCTTGATGCCATGGCTCATGAAGCCATATGCAGGCAGCCTGGACAGTAGTCAGGAGTTGTTCAACTACAGGCTGAGCAAGTGCAGAATGGTGGTAGAAAGTGCATTTGGCCGTTTAAAGGCGTGCTGGCGCACATTACTGACTCGCTCAGACTTCAGCCAAACCAATGTCCCCTTTGTTATTGCTGCTTGCTGTGTGCTCCACAATCTCTGTGAGAGTAAGGGGGAGACCTTTATGGCAGGGTGAGAGGCTGAGGCAAATCACCTGGCCACTGATTATGCGCAGCCAGACACCAGGGCGATTAGAAGATCACACCAGGAAGCGGTGCGCATTAGAGAAGCTTTGAAAACAAGTTTCATCAAGGGCCAGGGTACAGTCTGACTGCTGAGTTTGTTTCCCCTTCATGACCCCCCCCCCTTGATTAACTCATTCCCTGTAAGCAACCCACCCTCCCACTTCGATTACAGCTTGCTTAAGGAAATAAAGTCACTATCGTTTAAAAATCATGTATTCTTTATTAATTCATTATAAAAAGAGGGAGAGAACTGACAAGGTAGCCCGGGTGTGGTTTGGGAGGAGGATAGGAGGGAAGGAAAAGCCACTAAAAAAATTTCAAAGTAATGACAGCCTTTTGGTTGGGCTGTCCACTGGCGTGGAGTGGGCGGGTGCACGGAGCCTCCCCCCACGCGTTCTTACACGTCTGGGAGGATATGGAACATGGTGAGGGGTGAGGGTGGTTACACAGGGGCTGCAGTGGCACTCTGTGACCCTGCTGCTGTCCCTGAAGCTCCACCAGACACCGGAACATGTCAGTCTGATCATGCAGCAGCCCGAGCGTTGCATCCCGCCACTGCTGATCTTTCTGCCTACAGCTCTTATCTCGAGCGTCTCTCCTGTCCTCACGTTCACTGGCATCTTTCCTGTACTTTGCTACCACGTCCTTCCACTCCTTCAGATGAGCTCTTTCATTGCGGGTCACTTCTATGATTTCCGAGAACATTTCATCTCGCGTCTTTTTTTTCCGCCGCCTTATCTGAGATAGCCTTCGGGATGGAGTAGGGAGGCTTGAAAAATTTGCAGCTGCATGAGGGAGGGAAAAAAGGGAGAGAAGTATTTAAAAAGATACATTTTACAGAACAATGCTTATACTCTTTCACGGTGAACAACACTATTCACCTTACATAGCACATGTGATTTCACTACAAGGCCGCATTTTGCATCTTAATATTGAGTGCCTGCGGTTCTGGTTTTAGAGAGATCACAGACGCAGGTCCAGGCATCAGAATTTAGCTTGCATTCATCCATGGTAAGCCATTGTCTTTCGGCTTCTGCGGCCTTCATATACACAGTGCCCTCCTTTCCCAAATACCAAGCAAAGCTGTTCAGTGCTGCTACTTTCCTGTTAACATGCTGCAGCAGCAGAAACCACGCCCCCATCCAATTCTCTGGGATGATCGCTTTATCCCTCCCCCCACCACGTGGCTGGTATCATGGAAGATCACTGCTAGCCAAACACGAAAAAGCTCAGAGCCAATCACCCCCCATCCCTCTGCTTGGCTACCTGCAAGGAAGGATTTCTTTTAAGCAACAGGCAAACAGCCCAGTAGGAATGGCCATCTCTGTCCCCTTAATTAAATTCCTGAATTTCAACTAGGTTACCATGAACAATATCACTGAGGATAACAGCGAGATAAAGAATGGATGTTGCTTGAATGCTAGCAAACATCGGGACCATACGCAGCTATGCTTTGTCATGCAATGATACCAGGTTACTTGCTACATGCATGGCATGGTCAAGTGTCCTACCATGGAGGACGGAATAAGGCTGCCCTGCCCAGAAACCTTCTGCAAAGGCTTTTGGAGTATCTCCAGGAGAGCTTCATGGAGATGTCCCTGGAGGATTTCCGCTCCATCTCCAGACATATTAACAGACTTTTCCAATAACTGTACTGGCCGCGAATGCATCCCAAGTCCTCAAGGCAAATTAATCATTAAAAAACACTTGCTTTTAAACTATGTTTTATATTTACAAAGGTACACTCACCAAAGGTCCCTTCCATGGCTTCATTGTGTAGGATAGTGGCATGGGAAGGCCGGGAGGGTAATTCCGTCAGGGTGAGAAAAAGCTCCTGGCCGTTGGGGAGAACGGAGTGCTGTGTGCTCTCTGCAAGCTCGTCCTCCTCTTCCTCCTACTCATCTTCCCTGTCCACAGAATCCTCAGCCATGGCTGAGATTACCACCCCTACCTCGGAATCCACGGACAGGGATGGAGTAGTGGTGGTGGACCCCCCTAGAATTTCATGCAGCTCAGCGTAGAAGCAGCATGTTTTCGGCTCTGCCCCGGAATTTCTGTTTGCGTCTTTGGTTTTCTGGCAGGCTTGTCTGAGCTCCTTAATTTTCACACGGCACTGTACTGGGTCCTTGGTGTGGCCTTTCTGCATCATGGCCTTGGAAATTTTTTCAAATGTTTTTTCATTTCGTCTTTCGGAACAGAGTTCTGTTATCATGGAATCCTCTCCGCATATAGCGATCAGATCCAGTACTTCCCGTGCAATCCATGCTGGAGCTCTTTTTTGATTCTCAGGAGACTGCATTGTTACCTGTGCTGGTGAGCTCTCCACATTAGCCAAACAGGAAATGAAATTCAAAAGTTCGTGGAGCTTTTCCTGTTTACCTGGCCAGTGCATCTGAGTTCAGATGGCTTTCCAGAGTGGTTACAATGGTGCACTGTGGGATACCGCCCAGAGGCCAATACCATCGATTTGTGGCCACACTAACCCTAATCCGACATGGCAATACCGATTTCAGCGCTACTCCTCCTGTTGGGGAGGAGTACAGAAACCGGTTTAAAAAGCCCTTTATATCAATATAAAGGGCCTCTTTGTGTGGATGGATGCAGGGTTAAATCGGTTTAACACTGCTAAATTTGGTTTAAACGCGTAGTGTAGACCAGGCTTAGGATTGTCCTTCCTGTTTGGTTCAAGACCATGCTAGTGAAACACAAATCAGTCTAAGAGTAGTCAAGAGGCGCAGAAAAGGAAGATGACGGTGTTGTTGATAGATCCCCTATGACTGTTCAAATGATCTGTCTCTGCTGGGGGAGATGCTCCAAAGAAACCTGGCCATGGGATTATAAAGGCCAAATGCTGCTGCAGCAGGCAGGAGGCATATGTCCCACAATTAAAAGAGTTATTGCCATCTCTGGTCAAAATGTGTCAAGGGACAATTTGGATCCTTATGTTTAAGAGAGATTGGTGAGTCAAGTATTTAGAACTGCTATGTCCAGATGGCCATCTTTCCATGACAGATAGCAACTTGTATTGTCCAAATGCTGCTGGTATTATCTGAGGCAGATGTGGATTATCTGGTTTAAAATAATCATTGTAGGGAGGATCCTATGAGCTTCCACTGTTGCTGAGATAGAAAACACTTGCAGAACAAGGCTTTGCTGACAGGTGGTTTGATCAAGCTGGGAACTTCCTGGAAATGTTATCAGGTTATTCTAGAACTGTTGTGGGTGACTAACTTCCCCCCTCTAACCACACTTCATAGCTCTCAGGCTCCCGGTTTCCCAATAGCAGATGCTATTCTAAGGGTGGTTCACACCTGAATGCATCAGCACATGCAGAAAAGTGAATGGGCTTGATTCTCTTCTCGCTCTAACCAGTTCTGCAGCAGTATAATTCCACTGATGTCAGGAGATACTAAGGCAAGTGAGAGGAAAATCAACTCTGAGATGGCTGTACTATGATAGTTTGAGCTGGTGTGTTTATATTCTGATTGCAGAAAATATAAACTGTGACATGGTCCTGGCCTTGTAAACTTCTTTTCACCTAAGGAAGGTCTTCTGTGCTTGATGAATTCTATTGAATAGCACTGCGTTCCTTTAAGAGCCACTCCTGTTCCTGTCGGAGAGGAGGAATGCTAACGGGACAGGACTGGTTTTTTTGAATCTGGGAGGGTCAAAACATTCCTTTAACTCTGACAATATCTCGTATGTGTACCAGCTTTTCCAGAATGGTGTCTTCTCCAGCCAATCGCAGGACATTTATCTGCTCAGTGATAGAATTCCGGAAGATGAACAAATTTGATGGCTTCAGTCTCTGTTGGATCTACCCAGAAGGGAAGAATAAAGGACATTTCACTAGCTTGATCCAGGTGTCTTAAAATTGAGGGATGAAATCCTCTTTATTCAACTATGCTCATACTTGGTAGGGGTAACGACACAGGAACAGAAGAGCTGGAGCAATTGACTTCATTAAAATGCACTATACTGAGATACTAGACTTTACTGCTGCATTTGCAAAATCTGCTATACTCGGAAATACCACAAATGCTGGGATCATTTTAACTATCACAGGTAGGGTGACCAGATGTCCTGATTTTATTGGGACAGTACCAATATTTGGGGCTTTGTTTTATATGGGCTCCTATTACCCCCCCCCCTTCCTGATTTTTCACACTTGCTATCTGGTCACCCTAATCACGGGTTATTAAAGAGACACGGTGGGTGAGGTAATATCTTGTATTGGACCAACTTCTGTTGGTGAGAGACACAAGCTCGGTCGAATAAAAGGTATTACCTCTCCTCACCTTGTCTCTCTAATATTCTGGGACTGACACAGCTACAACTACACTGCACACAACAACGGGTGATGAATGCTGTTTTTGCTTTAAATTATGCTTATCTTAGGCTCCCCTCTCTTCCAGTAGAATCACATTGGGCTTCCTGATTCTTCAGACTCCTCCACCTTCTCATTTTGGAAGTGCAACTGGCTGTCTTCCCCTTCCTCTTTTAAAAAGCTTCCTCCCCACCATGACATATCAGGGCACAGTCCAGACTGATAAGCAACTGTGTCACCCCTGCCCTGTAACTTTGGGTGTCTTAAGGTGCTTTGCTGAAGTAGCTGCCACCTGGGCCACTCACAAACAGCCTGCCAACATGAACGCCATACTCTGAGTTTATGTGTAACTGCAGCCTGCCAGCCACACTTGGGTTACACTCTGGCTCTCACTAGCCTTGGTTATACTGCAGGGTGACCTCAACAAATCCCAGTCTTAGATTTCCCACCAGAAATGTATGTCCTGTACTGCCCAGCCCGCTCCTGGACAATACAAGTTATATAAAGTCCATTGTTTCTTTAATAGAAATAATATGCACACAACTTGCCATATCAAATGGGGTTTCCCAGACACTTCAATTTAAGCACACTGAATTGGATAGCTACCAAGAGACAGATGTTCAGTGAGTATAAGTAATTAGGCATAAAAGTAAAAAATGGCTACAAGAAAAATAAAGATAAAACTCTACTGGTGCCTAACTTAACAAACTATATTAAATTCAAAGCAAGTGTTATCACCACATGGTTCCAGCAGTCTTACTGACAACATTTCTTAGGTCAAGACTTTTCTCCCCATCCAACAGCTATTTCTTTTATCCCTTCAGGTGCAGTGAATCCCTGGGCAGATGGGTGGGGGCCTTACGGTGTTTCTTCCTCCTTTTTATAGTTTCCGTCCCCCTCATGAAAAACATTTCCAGCTGGGTACCGGGAGAAAAAATGTCTATGTGGAAAGATGTCCCCTGCTGCTTTTTACTCACCTTTCTGAGCTTTTTTTGTTTTTCTTCCTGCTTGATAACTCTGTTTACTGCTTAAATGCAAAGTAAGCAGAGCCCACAATCTTTTGTTTGAAATAGACTTGTTTATCAAGCTGAGTTTGGAACATGTGGTAATAACCTCATACAGTAGAATCTTATAACTTCACAAACAATGTTGCCACACATATGTTATCAAGATGAGACTGATCAGCAAATTACGAGTTTTCAAATTATACCTTAACAAGGTTTTTACTTTGTTAAAAAATGATGACACTAGTGTGTAGGGTGTGAATACAGAAGTACATTATCTCACATACCCCACACACACAGACAGATTTTAGTTGATTTTTCAGACATAGATGATTGCTAGAGATAGACAAAATTTTCTGGATTTTTTCTTCTTTTTTTAGTTAAAAAGTGGCTTTTTAAAAATGAAGCTCGTTGAAAAAAGTTGTTGACATTTTCTGGTTTGGGCAAAATTTTGCATAATATTTTACCCAAGATTTTATCAAATTGCTTTCAAAATTGTTACTGAAATTTTTCTTATTGAAAACTAGGTTTTTGTTAAACATATTTTCAGAAAGTCTTGTGGCACCTTATAGACTAACAGACATATTGGATGCATCTGACAAAGTGAGTGTTCACCCACGAAAGCTCATGCTCCAATACGTCTGTTAGTCTATAAGATGCCACAGGACTCTTTGCTGCTTTTACAGATCCAGACTAACAGGGCTACATATTTGATACATATTTTCAGAAAGGATTTAAAAAATGATTTCAATAAATTCTTTGGTACATGGTATCACAAAACATTTTGCAAAAAATGACGAATCCAATTCGAACCCTGTGATACTTTTTGTTCAAAAATGGATAATTTCAAGCGAAATTAGGCTAATTATTCAGCAAAGATAGATGTGCAATGAAACATTTTTAATGCAAAAATCCCACATCATGAAATTTCACAGAAAAAAATAAATGTTTGCAGGTGCAAAAGCACCATTGTTTGTAATTCCCCAAAGTCTAGGGCAGGAATATAGCTGTAAGGCATTTTGGATATTCAAGTGAGATATTTGTCAATGTCTTGTCGGAGATGGCAAAAGCGTTTCAGGAGAAAGCTCAAAAAACAGGGAAGCAGAAGCTCATATTGAGTGCAACAGTGAGAGCTGTGAGAGAACTAGTCCATGCCAGCTATGAAATCGACAAAATCTCAGAGTGAGTATACGCAGCCACATATGGATTCTGCACAGAGTAATTAATCCACATGGTCAGCCATTATCCAAGATGCTTTGCATTTGCACTGTTCCCCAGGCTACCTTCTCATTCTGTGCTCTTCTCTTCAGGGCTGTAGATTTCCTTAACCTCTTGACCTTTGACTTCCATGGTTCCTGGCAAAAAGTCACAGGACATGTCAGCCCTTTCTCCAGGATAAAGAAGACTCCAAATCCTCTTACTATAATGTTGTAAGTTATGAATTTCTTGGGAGATTTCTGGTACCATAACAAATGGATCAGGGTGTTGTGGGATCAGGAATGTGAGTGATCAGTGTTCCAACAATAAATCAACATTTATGAGCCTATCCCTTTCTAAAATCCTTAGGAGTTTGTGTGTCACAACCCCAAGCAAATAGAAATGAATGAGGAAATTCTGCATTTGTTTGTGCCATCTCTGTGGGTGCAGACACCCCTCTGCAGAATAGTTTTTTATCTCCAGTAACCAGAAATCCCATTAACATTACAGAGTGGAATTAACATCTAGGGGCAAGTTATCAAGTGGCCCATCAAGAAGGCACGTGCAAAATTTGCAGATGCAAAGTTGATGAGTTTGCACATGCTGGCTGAGTAATTAGCCATGCAAATACACAGCACAAAGAGACCAAACTGGCACACAGAGACAGTGGGATTCTCTCTGCACAGGAAACCCTTTGCCACTTCAACCTGTAGGGAGTGTGCTCCCTGACCACAGAACCATTTGTCACCATGAAGAGGATCCATGCCCAGAAATATTAAGATGCAAGTGGTCATAGAGCTCTGATTAGGATCTGTAAGAGGTTTTTCATAGCGGAACAAGAAGCCAATCATTAAGCAAATGCCAGTAATGCTACCTTACTGTAAAATCAGCTTACAGTGCAAAATATATTATAAACTACATGTAATACCCCCTCCTACAGGACTATGCTGTGAGATACTGGATTTTTGCCATTGCTCCCAGGAAATCACCCTTATACACTATGAATATGGCATAATGACTATCGTTTCCAGGTGACCATCAGGTTTTCCAACAACACCTTGAGAGAGACCCAGCATTGACATTCCTCTCTGATCTCCAACTGGTGGTGTGGTTTTGTTTGTTTTTTAGATCTGTACCTTTACATCAGGTGCCACCACCGAGCGAATTGTGGAGCAAGAGGTCCTGTATTCCTACAAAGGAAACCAGTAGGTAGGGTATGACGACGAGCAAAGCATTACAACCAAAGTATGTTTAAGGAGGAGCAGGGCAAAGTCTGCTCTTCTTACGGTTGTGACCCCTCCTCCCCCATTGCCCTCTCTACATAATCTATTCCAGGCTCTGGTTAAAAACCCATCACCAAATGGAAGGGAGGGTTGGGTTGGTTTTTCTAGCTGCTAATGGAGTCAGACACACCTGGATCCACATCTGGATCCTACCAAGGTGCTCCCTGCCACGTCTAAAAATACAGTGGGAGAACAGTTGTGGAATGCATCAGCCTGAGGGGCGCAAAATGCTGATTTGTCCCCAGCCCACCAAGGACCCACTGCCAAACCCAACATCTCTTTCTAGGCACAGTTTTCTTTACCAAACAAAGGTGACAAGCACAAAAAGCAATTTCTCAGCCCATACAGCATCCAGGGGCTTTTCCCCTTTGCCTTTCCCAGTCCTTCCTGCTTCATGGCCTTTTGCAGGATTCTTCCCTGCCAACCTTCTCATCCCTGGGCTTCCTCCCCAGAGGCCCTTTTCCCCTAACCGGGTCCCACTGCCTCCCATCCCAGGGAACTCCATGCTGCTCCTAATCCTCCTTCCTCACTGACATCCCAGCTTTTTCTAGGGAACATCTGTCCCCTCTGCAGCTGCACCTGCTTAATGAGAAGTGCTGACTAGCCCCAGGCCTCCAGCTCTTCAAGGGGCAGGATACCCTTTGACACAGGAATTCACTAGAAAAGTGCTCATGGAGGAGATTACTCCATCACTCCTTCACCTCCCCACCCCACACAGTGAGACACGCTATACCCTGTGCAACAATATACATTGCCCGTGAAGTGCCGCCAGTGGCGCAGCTTCCTTCCTTGGTAAAGAGAAAAGGTTAGTGTTCAAAGAGGAAAATGGAGGTGAGTGGAGGAGATGCTGCCCAGTGCACAAAGCTAGCATGAGGCTTAACATTTAACTCCATTGAAGCTTCCAAAATAAGACTGAAGTAGGACTTGACAGCAGCGATGTCATTTCAGAAAAATTCAGGGCGGGGGGAGGGCAGTAAGGCTGGGGGATGGGAAGAGTTGTGTCAGCCTATAGAGCATTATATGTGATTGTATTATATCCAGCAAGGGCAGGGGGAATGGATTATGGACCTATGATAAGTCTGGGAGGTGGGCAAACCAAGATCTGGGGAGAGGGCAACAGCCCTCGTTGCCCCATAGCAAATGATGCCCCTGCTTGAGACTGAATAGGCCTGAGGCTGATGGATTTTACCCATAGTGCAGAGGGGTCCAAATATTGTGTATCGCCTGCACCTAATCAGGTTCTTTGTGGGTTTTCTCCCTGCCCCCTCTGTTAGGTTCAGTATTTGAAGAACAACAAGTTGGGAGGTGCCATGATTTGGGCAGTGGACCTGAATGAATGAATCCACTTTCTTTCACCAGCACATCCACTGGTGGTTTCCTCTCCTCTCATTTTGTAATAAAGCCATGGACAACAGGGCCCCTTCACCTCAGAATTGCCCAAGGCAGAGAGCATCACAAACACCCTCCTCACCCCTTTTCACCTTACTGTGTATTGTGTCACCCAAGGGCAGGGCCGGCTCCAGGGGTTTTGCCGCCCCAAGCAGCCAAAAAAAAAAAAAACAGCAGCGATCGCAATCTGCGGCAATTCAGCAGGAGGTCCTTTGCTCCGAGTGGGAGTGAGAGACCCTCCGCCGAATTGCCGCGGAATATCTGAAAGTGCTGCCACCCCAAGCACCTGCTTGATAAGCTGGTGCCTGGAGCTGGCCCTGCCCAAGGGACCCAAAACAGCGGGAGTGAAAACTGTTTAAATGAAGAAATAGGAAAGGAGATGGACTGGCTCCCTCCCTGCCTACCTCTGCTTCTTCCTCAGAAATGATGGTGGGTAAAATGTCCACCTCAAGCCTCCAACACAGAAAAGCACAAGAATCAGTTGTAAATGGTGCAGGAACCTCCAGCTCTGTAAACACGAGCTCATTAACAGCTGAAACAGTCTGATTACCACATCCCAAGCCCCATTATTATTCCCCCTGCCCCCCTGCAGATAAGCTTCATCACCTTTCTGCAATTTGGGGTTACTCCACAGCTGGCCCATAACTATATCTTGTCAAGGTCTTCAGCACAGTCTTAGCCTGGTCGATTCAGTGAATGCTTGGGGAGAGATTTCCAAAGGCAAAGGAATGCTGGCAGTTCCCGTTCCCCAGTACCAATTCCATTGAAAGCAGTGGCTAATCAGTCTTCTTTTAGAGCTCAGAAGGTAAGCAGCTAGCAGGATACAGGTAAAAGCAGGGATATGGTTCAGTATATCAAAGATCTATGGAGCAGTCACCCACTAGTAAACTATAATTCAGCTAGGGGAAACTATGTGTCATATTAACCTCTTCTGGTTGCCAATGGATCTGCTGAGTGGGAGGTATGCCATGTGTGCCCCTTAGACTTTCAATGGACAGTCTCCATCTACCCAGCTATACTCACTACTCCAGGCTTGGAGAAAAACAATGTATTGCAACACTAATTTAAATGGAAAATGCCACCACCCTAGTATTCAGCATCAGTAATTATTGTCTGACCTGCCCATAACTTCCCACAACTGTGAACATTTAAACCAATAACAATAAAAAATGCTCAAACCTCATCATTTTACACTACTGTGAAAATGTAAATAGATTAAAACAGAAAAAAAACGCTTACAAATAAAAGTTGATATATATATCAAAATGATTTTAAAAATATCAAATTCTGCCAAGGATTGTGATATTGCACTGAGAGGCTCTTTAGAAGTAAATGGACAACATGTTTTATTTTCTTGTAAAGTGAGAGAGAGATTCACATACATACATTGGACAAAAAGGTTGGATATTAGGAAAAACTTTTTCACTAGGAGGGTGGTGAAGCACTGGAATGGGTTACCTAGGGAGGTGGTGGAATCTCCTTCCTTAGAGGTTTTTGAGGTCAGGCTTGACAAAGCCCTGTCTGGGATGATTTAGTTGGGGATTGGTCCTGTTTTGAGCAGGGGGTTGGACTAGATGACCTCCTGAGGTCCCTGATATTCTGTGATTCTGTGAAAAGACGAGGAACCATGTTTCTGGAATAACTCCTGTTAGCATTTGCTGTTTTAGCTGTGAGCCAGGTTGAAATTCACCCCATTTCCTGTACCAGGCACGTGAAAACCCTTACACAAGCTCACTGAAAGTAAGTGATAACCATGGCTGAAGGACATAGCTGGTCAAACTCAGAATTTCCATTTTGCAGGAAATTCTGGCATTTTTATATTTGTTTTCATTCTGAATTGTGGAGGAAAAAATAAAAAGGAAATTGAAATTTCCCGTGAAATAAATTTTTTTTAAAAAATTTTGTTAGGTCACTCGAAACATTGCATTTTAAATAAAATTTTGTTCTATTTTTGACTGTTTTCAGTCATTTTGAAATGAAAAACTGAAACATTCCCATTCTGATACGCTCAAAACATGACTTTTCCAGATGGAATTTCACCAAAATTGATATGTTCCCACAGAAAGCTTTGATTTTGATGAAATGGCATGATCGGAGAGAAAAATGTTCCATCTGAAAAATTCTGACCAGTGTTATTGTAGAGTTGGTTATTCCCCCATTTCCTGCCTTCCATCCTTCCCCCACCCCTGTGTAGGAGTCCTGGGAATCTTCCAACCACCAGGAGCCAACCATCATCTTCTGTCTGGGTCTCCCTTCAGAACCTACTAATGGCTCATAGCTAGTGGTCCCTGGGGCCAATGAGCCCCACAAAATAATGGGAAAAGGGATAGACACAGAGTAAATTCAGCAGAGGGCAAATGTGTTTGCCAGGCTGCTCTGTTATCTGTCGTCTCTGAAAATAGGCTTACGGAGCCCCTTGCAATATCATTCCTCCTGAGTTGCATGATATTCTGACCTCTATAATTACATTGGCAAGCTCCCTGTTGTAACATATATTTGTGAGGTTATTGCGGTTTCCTTACATAATACCCAGCATGTTGAGATCTCCAGTGGTGGGATTTAACCTTTTGTGGCGGTGCGGGGGAGGCCTCCAGCACTTCACTTTCAAACCAGACTGCCTTATCCATCAAGCTTGATTACTGGAAATTAGAAATAAAGGGACTACTCAGAGTGAGAGGCAGCTGGTGGTGTGAGGTAACTACTTCAGTTTAGTCCACCTGGAGTTACAGATTAACCTTTTGTTTAACGTATTGGATGGGGACACATACTGGTGTCACGCGTGTAGCTGAGGAGGAGCGGAGAACATCTTGTAAAAGGAAGGCAAGTGCTCAACAGAGCTAGTACACAGGCAACAAAATGGGCAAGCTATTTCTTCTGATGGGTGAGTATCCTGAGAGACTCAGTTACACAGTGAGTCTAGGGAAAGACGACTTCTTCTCTTTGTTATTTATAGAAACAGAATAATTCTGGTAATGAAACAGATTTCCTTCTCATCCATGTCTGTCTGTCTAGCTAGCTATTATCTCCCTCAATAGTCTCACAAAGCTAGCTCTGAGAGGCAGTGGGGCCTAGTGGATAAAATAGAACACTCCTCTGGAACTCGGGTAGACTTGGGTTCTAGTCCCATCTGTGCTGCTGGATGATGTTAGGCAAGTCACATCACCTCTCTGTGCCTTGGTATCCCCATCTGTAAAATGGGGCTATTGATACTGACCTTCTTGGTAAAGCTCTTTGAGATCTTCTGTTAAGAAGTGCTGTACAAGAGCTAGGTATTATCACCTATCTGTTTAGTTACTTACTCCTCATTGCTGTAGATTTAAGAGCATATGTTCTTCTAGAAAGCAGATGAAATAGAGAAAATACGTTGGACTGGAGTAAACTCTTTCTTGGTTGGGAGAGGCCTGGGGAGGACATAACACTTGATGAATAAAATTATTGTTATTGATTATTATAGAAAAGTCTTGCACTAATATGGGTCAGTAACATGGTGCAGTGGATAATGACATGAGAAACAGAGAGGTGATTAAATGAGAGAGATATATAAGATCTAGCATCAGTTTAATATTGGATATTTCTTCTGTCAGGCCAAATTCAGAGGTGATATATAAGGTAGCTTAGACTTCCTAGACCCCATTCTTCCCTTGTTTAAATGAATGCAATTCCTATTGACAAAGATAAGCCTTGTTACATTAAAAGTCCATTTGATTCCCTGGGCCAAACTGAAGAGTGATTAGGGAGAGATGAAAATTACACCCCGGTAATTAGGTGCAAGTCTAGGGCAGCCTGACTCCTCTCGCTGTTGCCGACAGTTAAGTCAGGAGTAATGGGGTTAGACTGCTCAGTGCCAAGGAGTCTAGAGAGAGACAAAAATGGTGGAACTCTAGGAGGCTGGAAGAATAAGTTAGACAAACTTCGACTCGTCTCTGGTCTTAGCCCTAGATCTGGCTCTAACTAGGGGAATAAACCTGATTATCTAGTAGGCCTTGTCCATCACTAACTCCTGTGACCCTATCCTGACTTACAGTACCACCCTTCCCTACCTCCTGTAAGTAGCAAGCAAGGCAAGCATTCTGAGATCTCAGCATACGGTGGCAAGTGTTCAGCACCGCAGGAGGTTTGATAGTGGGATGGATCTTTATATCCCAAAGAGCTGAAAAGAACTGGAAATTAGTAGGCCGTCTATCATCTCAGCAGCACAGTACACAGGGGAAAGACCACAGGCAGCTGAAAATGCTGAAAATTGATGGAATTCTTATCTTGTCTGTCTCTAACTTAACTCTGAAGGGCCCCAGCTTGCTCCCTGGGGTAAGAGCAGGCTGCTAGAGAATCACATGCCTTGGGTTTGAGTCTGAGCAATTCATTATGGAACTTCTCCTTTCCTTCACTAGGTCTGGCCCTTCTGCTGAACGTGCAGCTGGGTAAGTGCACATGTGTGTTTTTACTCATAATTTTCACGTCTGATTCACAGGGGGCTGAAAGACATAGCCCCACCTGCTCTCCCTGCATGTTATCTAATAACCAAGACACATGCCCCGATCTTCTTCTTCTAAATTCCAGGCTCACCTACCAACATTGTCTGCTACTTCACCAACTGGTGCCAGTACAGATCTGGAATTGCACGTTACATGCCCGAAAATCTTGACCCATGCCTATGCACTCACATGATCTATGCCTTTGCTGGCATGGCCAACAACCAGATCCAGACCATCGAATGGAATGATGTGGCACTCTATGCTGGCATCAATGGACTCAAGATCTAGTAAGCACTATTTTATTCAATGAGTTTGTGAGTTCTCAGTGATGACAATAATTAGCAGTTACACAGTGTTTTCACACACCCCACCCCCAAAGGATCCCACAGAGCTCTGCAGATTGTATAGCAGTTTAAGTCGAACGATACACAGGGATCACTGCATCCACCACTGAAATGAAGCCAAAGGTAGGGTGGGATGGGATGAAACAACTGTTCAACACTGGACAACAGATTAGGAGAGGAAGTGGAAAGAAAATGCTATTCTGAATTTGCTCTCAGATACCCCTGTGTAATTCCATTCGTTTTTGGGGGGATTCATAGCTGTAACTGAAGCGGAATCTGGTCCATTATGTCCAAAGGAATTTGAGTAACAACTACCATAATCTCTGTTGCTATTCAATGTCCTTTAAAATGATTTGTTCACAGTAATCCTGACCTGAAAACCCTGCTGTCTGTTGGAGGCTGGAGTTTCGGGACCCAAAAGTAAGGACCCTGTATCCAGCCTGAATTTATGTTTTTCCCCTTCTTTCTTTTTCTTTTGCACCTCAGTCCCTTCCTTCTTGCCACTAATTTCTACTTCCTGACCTGCATATTTACACAGCACATACCTCTAGCCAGGTCCTTCCTACCTTCTGCTCCGTAGTGGAGTGCCACGTGAGAAACACTGGTTGGGAGTGAGGTCATTCAGGAGATGACCTTTCACTGCATTATCTGCAACCAGACTGCACAGTGGTTCTGTATCCAACCCATGTTCTGCATCCAATCCATGTTCTGCTAAATTTCCATTTCTCCTGTAGTGAGAAGGAGAGGGATTAGGCAGAAGCAATCAGAGAAGCCTCAACGTTAAATAATGATGCTCTTCACCCACTCTTTACTGGACTCTGTAATATGCCAAGCAATGTGAAGCCCCTATCTTACTTTAACAATCTTCACTATGGGCTTTCTGCATGGTCAGAATCTCGGACCTTCAGCACCAAATCTTTAACCTCTACCACGTCAGCTAAATGAGTAGCTCTGTTAACTGGTGACAGTAGCAGCCTGTTATCCTCTCTGTAGACTAGCCACTAGCATGCTTTACAAGCATGTTACACTGTCACTTGCTGTTTCACATGTTTGAAATTCACCATTTAGCCATTGTCTTTTTGTCTTTTCAGGTTTTCTGACATGGTTTCCTCTGCTCAGAACCGCCAGACCTTCATCCAATCTGCCATCACCTTCCTGCTCAAGTACGACTTTGACAGGCTGGACATTGACTGGGAATGCCCTGGCAACAGAGGCAGCCCTGCCGATACCCAGCAGCTTTTCACTGTCTTGCTGCAGGTCAGCTTTTCTTTTTGCTAGCATTTCATCACAATTCCCAGGCCATCCAAGCTAGCAAATGATACAGCATGTACACACACAAATCCATTCCTCTGATAAATATTGAATGACTTGGGAAATCTTTTCCTCCAAAATCATTCAGTTCTTTATCGCAGCCTTCAGCATGTGAAAGCTAGTGATGTTCAACCTCTCCTTAGAGCTAAGACCCTTGTGTGGTGTATTCCAGGAAATGTATGAAGCTTTCGAGCAAGAGGCTGCTCAGAGCAACAACCCCAGGCTGTTGATTTCCACAGCTGTGTCGAGTGGCACAGGCACTATCGAAACTGCTTACCAGATCCCACAGATGTCCAAGTAAGTGTCTCATTAATTCCTAAGCCCAGTGGGAAACCACTCAGCCAAGACCAAACAATGAAGGGAAACTGGTGCAGTGGAAATCAAGAGAAAAGCACCTGGCACAGGTAACGTGTGCTTTGTCACAATGTGTTTCCGGCAGAGAGTTCCATCCAGCTCTTGCAGACAGAAGAAAGTAGCAATAACACTGGACAGCAGGGAAGATTCTACATAAGGTTTAAGTGGGAGATTCTAATAGGGCATGTGGGGCTAGAATTGGCCAATGGTAAAAGTTCACATGTGCTCTTTCACCTCTCGCTTCAAGTTCCTGTTGTTCTATCAATTGCAAACTTCTGCTTTTTTTAGCCAGCACAAGTGCTCCCTTTTCTTCTATAAGGTTACACAGTAAAATGCAGAGCTGCACAATCAGGTTCCAGCAGCTCCCACCCATGCAATCTGTGACACACACAGTTGTGCTCTGTCATTTCTTAGGCCCACTCTGTGACAGATTTCACCAATGATGAAAATCCACTAGCTTGAGCAGAGTTACACACAGGGGGAGTTTGACTTCTGACTCAGCAATGCACTGTTTATAATTTTAAAATTCAACTGGCTGGGAGCCCTGAAGCTATCCATCCTGGCTGACGGCATTAGATGGGGTCATTGTTCAGTGCACAATCTTCAAAGGTGGGGAAATAAATCCCTAGAATGATATTTCTGTTCACTTGCTTTTCCTCAAAAGGTACATGGACTTGATCAATGTGATGACCTATGACATGAGGGGCTCCTGGGAAGGGTTCACAGGGGAAACAGCCCTCTCTTTGCAGGGCCTGCTGACCAAGGCTCTTACATTTACTTCAACGTGGTGAGTAATGACACAGAAAAGCAGATGCTGTTTTCTTCCTCCCATCACATCATTCCACTAGGGGAGGAGGTTAGTTCCCATGGCTTGGGAACATCTCCCTGACAGCCCTGGCTGGGATGATTTAGTTAGGAACTGGTCCTGCTTCAAGCAGGGGATTGGACTAGAGGACCTCCTGAGGTCCCTTCCAACCCTGATATTCTATGATTCTATGATTCCCATGGCTTGGGAACATCTTTCTGACTGGATCACTGTGCCGTCTCCTCTAAGACTGTGCCATGAACTACTGGAAGGACAATGGTGCCCCAGCGGAGAAGCTGATGGTTGGATTCGGAGCCTATGCCAACACCTTCACCCTCAGTGACCCTTCCAACCATGGCCTGGATGCCTCAACCTCTGGCCCAGGTGCCCCGGGAGCTTACACTAAGTCAGCCGGGTCCCTGGCCTATTTTGAGGTAAAACTATAAAAATAGATGCAGCAAATCGGAATGGTTGTTAGCTATGGGAGTTCACACAGTATTTTTACTGGAGGATGTGTTTACAAAAACAATGTTTCTGACAGAGACTCTCGGGAACAGAACAACACAGCCTCGTTTTATAACACACATGAGCTTAGGCCATCATCGCAAAAATTTAACTTAGCTGCTTGAGGGGTTGTTTGCTCTGGTGAGTTCAGAAAGTTTTGCCAGCAGACTGGTAACCCCTTCATTGGGTGGAACCATGATCACATTTACTTTGGCTGTAAGTTGTTTAGGGCAGGGACCATCTTTGTGTTTATACAGCACCTAGCACAATGGGGCCCTGGTCCATGAATGTGCTCCTAGGCTCTACCACAAATCAACTACTAAATAATAATGTTCAGTTTTGATTCACACTGTCAGCAGTGCAATTCCACCAGAGACTGCAGAATTGTCGCCCTGTCACAACCAGGTTGTGAGCGGTCAGGCCTAATGACTGGGACAGGAGTCAGGCCTAGTGGTTGGAGCAGGACTCAGGGAACCGGAGACAGGAAGCACTGCCCAGGGTTTTTAAGAGACCCTCTCCTTTTCCTAATGCAATGTAAGTGACATGAGGTTCTGAATCACAGTGGCCTCTTGCCAGCAGCAGGGAGACCTCCAGTGGATGTCTGCAGCTGAAGGTATCCCTAAACATTAAAACTAGCCTGGTCGGACCTACAGGATGCAGTGTGCTGGGTCAGTCCAAAGAGTCTAAGGAGTTGGAAGAACAGTCAGATATAGACCTCTAGATCAGTTAAGATAGAATCACAGACCTTCCTGGACCACATTACAAACATCTTTGATGTCCCAGGTCTGTACCTTCTTGAAGAATGGAGCCACCGTCATGTGGAATGCTCCTCAGGAAGTCCCTTAAGCCTACAAAGGAAATCAGTGGATCGGCTATGACAACTCTAAGAGCTACGCCATTAAGGTAAACCTGTTGTCTATCATCTCTTTGTGCTCTGGGTCAAGGCTTTCACCCCTGTATCGGGCTACAGAGCTACACTGCTCTCTGGAGGGTGCGACAGAGGCCACTATTCCATACTGATCCTTCCCAGTTAACGTCTTACAGGATCTCCACATTGCTTCTTCCTCAGCCTAGAGGATCCCACTATTGACTGAGATAAGAGTGAATTCCCCTCTGTTTAGTCACACTTCTCAGGACTGGATGGGAATCGAGACACCTTGATATTCCTTACAGGTTCCTAGGATCAGGGAGAAAATGACTGGGATGCCAGCACTGTAGGGTGTTAACACCTTGGGATAAAATACACAATTTACATCCGATACATATTGCTCTAGTTCGCAGTGAACCGGACTCAAAGCCCACTGAAGTCAATGGGAGTCTTGAATAGACTTTGCATCAGGTTAGATGCCAGCTCTGTTGCTATTTAAAGACTTAGCTTGCAGCCCTTATTCTATTCTCATTGACTTCCAGTCTTTTTAATGTGAGCAAAGACTGTTGGCTCAGGCCCTGAAACTTGCAGATAAGAGATACTTCACCACAAGGGAAGGCATGGTTTAGAGTAGCTTTACTGATGCGTTTACAACTCTGCTTAAAAATCTTCCCTCACAGGCAAAGTGGCTGTTGGAGAACAATTTTGGAGGCGCCATGGTTTGGGCTATTGATCTGGACGACTTCACTGGCACATTCTGTGGAGAAGGCAAATACCCTCTGATGAACTCCTTGAAATCTGCCTTGGGCGTCACCACTCCTAGTAAGTGCCACCCCAGTGCATGGAGTGAGATGACCAGCACTCATCTGAACTCTTCTCCAGGCCTGCATCTCCTCCTGTATTACCTGTTGCAATCTGCTCCTCTCTGGCCATGCTGACACCCACCTCTCCCTCTCAGATCTACTCAAACAGCTGCTGTTGAGACCATCTTCCTGGCATGTCATTCTGACCACGCCAGCCCCCCGCTCTGAATCCCTCCTCTAGTTCTTCTCTCCACCACACCAAATTCAAGCTTTTTGTCCTCCCCTTGAAGGCCCTTTACAGCTCTGTTCCTCATCTTATCTGCTCTCGCATCCTGTTGTGTTGCTCCCTCTGCTCGGCCAGTGAAACCAGCCTTCAGTGCCAGCTTGCTGCCTTATCCCACATGCACTTTTGCACTTGCTTCCACATCCCCCATGCAAGGAAAAACCTACCCAAACACCTCTGGGAAGCTGCTACCCTGCCCTCCTTCAACTCCTTCCTCAAGAGGCACATCTATCGCCATGCCTCAGATGCTTAGAAGAAAGCACATTCTAATGCCTCCCTTTGCATTTATTTCTTTCAGACTGCAAGATTCCAGCAACCACCCTGGGTACTAGTGCTAACCAACCAGACACGGCTGCCCCTTCCAAAGACAGTGGGAGCTCCAGCGGAGGCAGAAGCAGCAGCAACTTCTGCTCCGGCAGAGCCAATGGCCTCTACCCAGATCCCAGTAATAACAACGCGTTCTACCACTGCGCGAGCGGGAAAACCTACCTGCAGTTCTGCCAGGCCAGCCTCGTCTTCGACTCCAGCTGCTCCTGCTGCAACTGGGCATGAAAAGAACCCCCACTAGGTTCGCAGACCTCACAGCAATAGGTGCAGACCTCAGACGATAGAATGATCAATAAACGTGCATTGCATTACAATAACAATGTGTGGTCTCTGTCACTGCATACCACAAGGGTAGCGCTGGGGTAACAGAGCAGAGTTTGGCCTCTTGGGCAACATAGATTAAACAGCCATTAGATAAACAGTTTTGTGATACACATTCCCACTAATATGGAATCTGAAATGAAAGAGGAAGACTGCTGCCCTTTCCTGGCTTGCTGAGAAGGGAGCTTAAAGGAGACACTCTGGCCTACTGGATAGAACACTGGCCAGGGAAGCTGGACTTGTAGGCTCTGTTTCCAGCTCTGCCACTGACTCATTGTGTGGCCTTAGGCAAGTCACCCCAGTTCCCCTGGCCTCCATTTCACCATCTGTAAAATGGGGATAATGATCCTGGCCTCCTTTGTAAAATGCTTTGAGATCTACAGATGAAAAGTGCAATGTAAGAGCTAGGTGTTGTTTTGTATTATGGCATTAAGATTCAGCCCAGAACACATAGACACCCTCTTTGCACACAATAACATTATATCTTTAAAGCCTCCTTGGAAATAGACAATAAAAGTAATTCCACTAGTCCTTCTTCACTTACTCCTCGTATGTTCCAGACTGAATTAAAGCCTTCATGAAATCTCCATGCGACACTACCTGCATAAAGAACTGGAACACTAGGAATACTGGCAGGCTTCACCATTATATGGTTAGACCAGGGAATGAACAGAGAAAGCTTTATTATTAATAATGTTGTCACTTTTGGCCCAAGCAGTTAGCCAAAATTCAGGGTCTGACAAGTTGTTTTGGTTAGGAGGAGAAATTGATGACAGAGTCAGGTACCTGTCATGCCATCACCGCTTATTTACAAACAATGTACAAAGTTTTGTTTCCTTAAACAGAGTAGGACCCAAAACAGCATGAGTCAGTTTCTCTGCTCCCAGTCCCAAGCCCCTTTCCAGCAAGTACTCTGCCCAAAAGCTGTCTGATCTTTTCCCACAGTCACAACACACATGTGTCTCTGGCTGTATTTTTGCTTCTTTCTCTGTCTGCTCCACTGGTATTTCTGCTGCTTCTCTCTCACACACAACTGCAATCCAAGTAATCTCCAACTCTTTGTTTGTTCTCAGATCCATGAGAAAGCCCTTGGACCATAGGGCCCAGCCACTGCCCAGGGTAGCATGCAGTGTAGTCATTGGTGTTGGTTTTCCATTGTTTCTTCTACCACCAAACAAAGGGACATTTGTTCCCTGGTTTAGCCTGAATGGAAGCCTGCTATCACACCCACAAGTGGTGCCCAAACCCCAGCATAACAATAATATTGATTACATGTTATTAATATAGTGCCCTATGTATCCATGGCATGGTATATTTGCTTATGAAAATCTAGGCTTGACATCTACTATATATAAAAATGAAGCAAAAATTCAGCAGACAATGGATAAAACTAAGAAATATTGATGGGAGAAAGCAGAGAGTGGCAGAATGGGCAAGAAGTACAAAAGAGAAAGAGGAATTCTAATCTCCAAAAGTACATCACAAAGCCATACCAGACTCTAGTTATGCAGATTACAATTGTCTTTAGACCAAGAACACAGAAAATCATCAGGAAACCAACTTTGGCTCCTCCCCCACGAGGGCAGCTAGCCGTCGGACCAAGCAGTATTTCAATCATGTCAATAATTTTTTAACTTGGTTCTATGAAGATACATTGATAGACACCATGTGCTCCCTGGCTGACTTGGAGCATCTGCTCCATGGCTTGATTATTCTCAGTGGAAAGAAGCATCACTTTCATTCCATGAAGTCTGGCCCTTGTATAGAATCAGTGTGTAACCCTTGCTCTAATACTCAATGCACAATCAAACAGTCCTGTGGCATCTCTCCTCTTTTTCCCTTCAGAATTGTCTATACCTCAGTAGGGCCAACACCTTATTGTTTCTCTTCCTCACTGTTTTGGAGCCGTGGGGAAAGTCTGCCTGACGGATCTGAAATGAAGCGAACACCAGAGCAAAGCAAAAGGATTTGTTAGTGGAGTGGCATATTGCACAGCAAAATGTTGGTTCGTTCCAGGCCGTCCAGCACAGTCACTGGCCCCTGTAATGCAGTTGGGCAGATGAAAGGTAACTGCAGTGCAGGAAGCTGAATACTTTGCACACTCTGCAGTGACCTATTTTGCAAGTGAAGCGGTGTATTTTGAGTGTGTGCAATTTCAGATCTGAACACTCTTTGAGCACAGGGGAAGTTGGAATTTAGATTCGGACCCAGACTTTATTTCAGCTCTTGCTAGGCTGGGCTTGGACATCTCCAAAGATCATCTAAACCTTGGGGAGATTTAGATTGGGTTACTGAACTCTGCAGCTTGGACCCATCTCTACTAACTACTGTGGATGCATTCTTAATAAGACTCCACATTACTTGTTCTCTGTCTGTTACCATTTATTTTTGGAAGGGGAAAAAAGGATTAAAGTTAAATACTGATTCAAGCGTTGCCTTTTTTTCTTTGTCCTCAGTGTGCAACTGGTGCCTAAGTCCTGACTGAGTCCTCTAAGCATTATTGTTAGTAGAAGCCATGCTTCACATTTCCACCTTCCTCTGCAGCATGGGGTGTGGATCGCCTGCTGGGAACAGCAAGGCATGTCTCATTGCAGAAATCACAGGCATCGGTGATGCTTTCGTCTCTGCCTGTGGCACACCACAGTTTCATTTCCCAAGGATTAAAAAGTTTTAGTTTAACTAAAGTCATTGAGCTCAACATAGGGGCATTGGGGTAAAAATTCTGGTCTGTGCTATATCTGTTTGATAGCATCTGTATCAGCACCACCTTCAAATGCATAGATTGGCTTTGAATTCTGACCTATCCAAGCCTGAAGAACAATATTTCATATACCTCTGTATCCTTCATTGTACAAAGCCACTGCTGCCTTCATTGACCTTCACATCTCTCCTCATTTACCTTCCTATAATCATAAAATCCTAGAAATACAGGGCTGGAAGGGACCTCAAGATGTCATCTAGTCCAGCCTGCTGCGCTGACGCAGGACCAAATAAACCTAGACCACCCCGACAGGTGTTTGTCCAACCTGTTCTTAACCTCCAATGTCAGAGATTCCACAACCTCCCTTGGAAGCTTATTCCAAAGCTTAACTACCCTGATAGTTAGAAAGCTTTGCTTAATATCTAACCTCAGTCTCCCTTGCTGGAGATTAAGGCCATTACTTCTTGTTCTACCTGCAGTGGTCGTGGAAAACAATTGATTACCAGACTAATCTCAGTAACAAGGGCAGATGGAACAAAAGACTTACATAAAGCAACAGACCTTATACATTAAAGTTACTGGTATTTTCCCCAATACTTCTTTTTGCACACTGCTGATGTTACTGCACTGCCTGAGAAGCATGATGGGAAAAATTTCCCAGGAGGCTCTGTCCTCTCACCGCCATTAGATAAAAATAATTTGAAAGGATTGCCTACATCTTATTCATCTGCTCTTGGGTGAGTTCAGACTCAGCATGTGATATGGTCCTTTGTGGGTTTTTCCAGAGTCTTGTGAAACTAAATCTAGATGACCTGGTGGAAATTCTGTCATTTCATTTTACAGGTAGTTACAAAATGTTTCAGGGCACATGGACTTGGGGGTCTCTGTGCTATGCTTTTATAACACTATTTTCACTACCATTGCAAGTGTTTCACGCTCCCAGTGTCTAAACTTGGCCAGAAAACAAAGACCAATGGTGCCATCTGGTCTAATAGTGGGATGTTGGGAAACGCATGGAGTAGGGGACAAGGAGTCAAACTCCAAATTCTTTGCTGGGGCAAATGAGCAAAACTTCACTGAAGTCAATAGAGATGCACTTGTAACACCAGCTGAAAATTGGGCTCCTAGACTTCTGGTTCTGTTTCCAGCTCTGGCACTGATTTGCTGGGTGATATCGAGTAAGTCATATGACCTCTCTAACAGCTTTCTGGTGGCCTGTGTGAAATGAATTAGCAGGTCTCAGCCTAGTTCCTATCACAAAAGCACCCTCTTAACTGGCACTTGTAAGAGATCGGGACATAGGTGGTGTGGGCTGGCCTAGCAGTCATAGCTGGGCCGGTGTCCACACATAGTCAAGGGTAGCCACAAGACAGTAGGGGCAGGAATCAGAGTAATTACTAGAGCCAGGATCAACAGGTAAGGGTTGGGGTCAGAAACCAGAGGGGGTTACCGTGCTCAAATCAGGAGGCAAGAGTCAGGGTCAGAGTCAGGCTGGACCAGAAATCAGAAAACAAGGTGAACTCTGAAGTCAAAGCAAGCCCATGATCTGAATGGTTGCCCAAACAGCTTCCTGGAGTACTTTGCAGGGTTAAATAGTGTGCATGGGCCAATTAGAAGGCTGCAGGGTGCTGTCTCTCTCAACCCTTTGGGCGAGACCTCTACAGTGCTCTATGTAGTCTCCTTATGGCAATGTAGGAATATCAGCTGGTCTAGGCTTTTAAAGACCCGGGTTCTAGTCCTGTGGATTTTTACAGCACCCTCTGAAACATTAACTAGCCAAGGGTTGACTGGGCCATAATGAAGCTGGAAATAAGCTACAGGTGTTGAGCGGTAAATCTTTGTTCATATGGCATAGCAGGGAAGGGGCATGTCTTCCACAGATGCTGCAAATACATACACCCATTATGAACACAAGACATAAAAATGGACACAAAGTATGGTGAAATATACCCACAGCTGAGACTTGGTCAGCAGGACACAGGAGGAATACAGGCCAAGTGACCAACAGGTATTGGAACAGACTCTTAAAACACCACTCCACCAGAAGAACCAAGTGCAGGGCAGTCTCTTGTTATCACAAGACACACTCTGACTCTAACATCAAACTGCCTGCAAGTATACACAGGACTTTGTGCAATAAGAGGAAACTACCTTAGTTCCCAAGCTAAGAGAAAAGGAGTTGTTTTAAGTTATATATATGATGAGAGAGATTTTAAGAAAGCATAATATGCATCGATATTTAACATTCTATTATGGTGTTCACGTTGAATGTTGCTATCTCAGAGGTGAGAAAAGGGCTATTTCCATAGCTTTCCAACAGGGATATTGTGGTAAGACTGTATGCATATGTCTAGGAACTTGGAGAACTTTAAGAAAATGCTCTATGAGAAAAATAGTACATGTGGAGAAAGGAATAAAGCCTGAAAGTTGCACTGTCTTAGCTCTCTTTTTTTATGCTCCATCACTGAACATGGTGCCAGAAATGAGATGGCTACTGCAGGCACACAAAATCAGAGGGGGTCAAACAAAGAGAAAGTCATCATAATCCTCATGGCAGCATATCAGATTCCTGTCCCTGAGCATAGGAACATAAAAGGAGATGTATTTAGCAATGGACTAGCCTGGTAAGGTAGTTAATACAAATGTTCTTTTTACTAGAGTGACCAGACAGCAAATGTGAAAAATCAGGACAGGAGGTGAGGGGTAATAGGAGCCTATATAAGAAAAAGACACTAAAATCAGGACTGCTCCTATAAAATTGGGACATGTGGTCATCCTACTTTATACTCACTTTAAGGTCCTTTTACACTGGTCATGTGGTATCAAGTGGGCTTAGTGTCAATGAGAATCTGGCCCATCTAGCTTCCAATAAATCAAGCAAAAGTCACATCTCTCTACAATAAGCTTCTGTGTTGCAAACGTGAAACGTTCCTATTTCAACACCACCTTCAAATGCAACGTTGGCTTTTCATTCTGACCTTTTCAAGTCTGAAAAACAACACTCCCTATCACTCCGTCTTATTCATAGAACAAAGCCATTGCTATGCTGATTGAGCTTTACATTTCTCTGCATTTACCTTCCCACAATGTCCAGGCTAATATCAGTAACAAGGGCAGGTAAAACAAAGGATTTCTATAAAGAAACAGACCTTATATGCTAAGGTTACTGGTATTTTCCCAATTTTTGTTTTTGAATCGCTTTTGTTATCACACTACTTGAAAAGCATGTTGGAAAAAATTTCGCAGGCCACTCTGCTCTCTTAGCTCCATTACATAAAAATAACTTCATCTTATGAATGTGCTTTTGAGTGAGTTCAGAATCAGCACGTGATAGGGGATGGTTTGAAAATTCCTTTGTGTTTTTTCCCCAGGGTCTCAACCTAAGTCTGGGTGACCTGGTGAAAATTCTCTGTCACTTCATTTTATTACAAAACAGTGCATAGTACAGTGTTGAGAGTGTCTATGCTCAGGGCTGGCTCCAGGCCCCAGCGCGCTAAGCGCGTGCTTGGGGCAGCATGTCGCAGGGGGTGCACTACCAGTCGTCGGGAGGGCGGCAGGTGGCTCCGCTGGACCTCCAGCAGGCATGCCTGCGGAGGGTCCGCTAGTCCCGCTGCTCCGGTGGAGCATCCGCAGGCACGCCAGCGGGAGGTCCACGGGAGCCGCAGGACCGGCAAGCGGCAGAGTGCCCCTAGTGGCGTGCTGCCGTGCTTGGGGCAGCGAAATGGCTAGAGCTGGCCCTGTCTATGCTGGTTTTTTATGCCACTATTTTCACTAATATTGCTTGTGTTTCATGTTCCAGTGTTTGAGCTTGGACATTGGTGGCTATTGGGCAAGGAGGCTATATGGACCTGGCTACTGCAGTCACCACAAGGAGCTGGTGACTAGTTATCCCATCCTGAAATACCCCGGTGTGAATGAAGAGGCAACCATATAATGTGAGGCCAGTGAGATGAGGCTTGGAACAGCACACATATAAAAGGGACAACTGGTAGTTCTGTGTCATGGTCAGTATCACCAACTGAGCAGAGAGATGCCTAAATTGAAAAGCAATGTTTTGCAATAGTATTATCTTGTCAAGAGTTTGACCAGTATGTTCAAGGATGGGAAACCATTCAAGTAGAAAATGACCTGAAGAGCATTTTTAAAAAATCATCTCTAGTGGCTTTAAAATACCTTCACCGCTTCTACTGAAAATACATGTAAATTGTAGCATTGCAAGCCACAAGAAAGGGACTTCTTATCCAGAGCAAGCCTTCTAGCATGAAAATATGATCACTGAACAAGAATGTGAAAGCCTCAATCTGATAGCAATACAAAAATCATGGAAAGACACACAAAGCATTGACCAAGCAAGGCATGTGTTAGTTTCAAGGCAAACAAACTTTACAAGACTTGGAAGTACTCATGTCTGCTTTCTGTCAGGATGGCCAGACACCAGGGGAGAAGTGCCACCTACAACCCAAGAATACTAGAGCTAGGGATCTGAGCTGAGCATCCAAGATAGCATCATAATGCCCAGATTTCTGAGAACAGACACTCTGTCAAGAATCCAGAGCCACTCTAAAACAGCAGCCTGTATCTGGGATGCCAAAGATATCATGTACCAGCCAAACACGACGAAGGATATCTGACACTTGGGGAGCAGTTGTGATACATCTAGGGAAATGCAGGCCAAGCACCAAAAAGGGACCATTAAAATACACTGCATCCCCCACAGACCTTGGAGCAAAGTAGGAATAGACTTCTTCACTGCAAACCACACTCAGAGCAAACTAGGGCAAGTGGTCTAGATGAAATTACTATGAGATGGGTTCAAAACTGGTCCATACTTACAGAATAGTTATCACTGACTCACTGACAAACTGGGAGAGTGTATCTACTGGAGTCCTGCAGGGGTCAGTCCTGGATCCAGTACTATTCTATATTTTCATAAATGACTTGGATAATGGAGCAAAGAAAGTGCTTATAAAATTTGTGAATGACCCCAAGCTGAGAGGAAGTGGCAAGCACTTTAGAGGGCAGGATAAGAATTCAAAACTACCTTGACAAATTGGAGAATTGGTCTGAAATCAATAAGATGAAATTCAGTAAAGACAAATGCAAAGTTCTACACTTAGGAAGGACAAATCAAATGCACAAAGTGGGGAATAGCTGGCTAGGTGCTAGCACTGCTGAAAAGGATCTGGGGGTTATAAATTACAAATTGAACATGAGTCAGCAATGTCATCCAGTTGTAAAAAAGACTAATATCATTCTGGAGTGTATTAACAGGTAAGACATGGGAAGTAATTGTCCGGCTCTACTTCACACTGGTGAGGTCTCAGCTAGGCTATTGTGTCCTGTATGGGGCACCACACCTTAAAAAAAGATGTGGACAAAATCAGAAAGAGTTCAGAGGCCAGCAACCCAAATGATTAAAACAAACGAACAAACAAACAAGTTAAAAAACCTGACTTATGAGGAAAGGGTAAAAATACTGGGTATATTTAGTCTTGAGAAAAGAAGACTATGGGGGGATCTGACAGTCAAACAAGTTACGGGCTGTTATAAAGAGAACAGCAAGCAATTGCTCTCCATGTACGCTGAAGGTGGGACTAGTAGTAAAATTGGCACAATCTTCAGCAAGGAAGACTGAAGATAGATATTAGGAAAATCTTTCTATTATAAGTATAGTTTAGTACTGGAATAGGCTTCCAAGGGAGGGTTTGGAATTCCCAACATTGGAGGTTTTTAAAAACAGGTTGGACAAACTTGTCAGGGATGGTCTATGTTCACTTGGTCATGCCTCCGTGCAGAGGGCTGGACTAGATGACTTTGAAGTCCCTTCCAGCCCTACTTGATGCCCAAGCTATGGCAGAAAACTAGGGCAATAGCTATGCCAAAAACTAGGAAAGGACCACTCCCTCCCAGCTAACTCCTGGCAGATATAAATTCTGAGCTGTGCTTACAAACTTCTCGAGAGACTAATTCTGCAATGAATCTTTCCCACAGCAGAGCAGACTCTGAGTGATGACCAAGCAGGATTTACACCTAATGGGAACACTTGTGACCAAGTTCTTGCTCTTGCCACCTGTATAGAAACAGCTTCCAGAAAAAGGAAAAGACAGGCCTGTGTTTTT